>NC_089252.1:72095927-73345927 GCF_963930625.1 Muntiacus reevesi
CCACAGCCCTTCCTACCCCTGCCACCCCCACCTCCCAGCAATGAGACGGTCTCCTAGACCAACAGCAGCCTCAGGACCCCTGGGCCCAAGGCCCTGCCCTCCACCCCCACCGTGGGACACAAGGTCCATGCCCACTGGCCAGGCGCCACCCAGAGCCCCACCCCGCCACCCTCCGGCCCCAGGAAGTACCTGCCCTCTCCACCCCAGGCTGCATTGGGGGTGACAGTCACCTCCCGGCAGGAGTCGGACTCAGAATTGTAAACCATCAGCTTCAAGGGCTTCCCCTCGTGGGACTCGATGAGCGAGAAGAAGTCCTCGGACTACGACAGACAGACGCGCCTAAGCCCTGTTCCCACTCTGGGATGGGAAGCCTCACAAGACAAGACACTTCCCACGGACAGCACCCCATCCAGCGGGCCGGGGGAGGGGGGAGGGAAGCCTGCCCTTCCTCACCTCCTGGAGGATCTGGTCCGAGCCCACAACGTAGTCTGTGTAGGGGCGCAGGCCCGCCAGGGCAGCAGGTGAAGAGGGCTCCACATCCTGAGGAAAAAGAATCACGAATTACCCAACTGTCAGCCTTGCCACTGGGGGGCAGCGCGTGGACAGTTGTGTCTTCAGGTGGTGGGTAGTGGACCTGTCCTCTGTCCCCAGGCCAAGACCTCAAACCCAGACTCGCCCAGCCCAGCCCAGCCCCTCGTTCCCCGGCCTCCCGCAGTCCACAGTCTGCCCAGCAGAGGGCAGCGCTGCGTCACGGCGCGCATTCCAGCTCCCGCATCTCACCATCCGGTGCTGTAGACAGACACTTGACCCCTCTGCCCGTTTCCCCACAGTTAAAAGTAGGACATGTAGTACTAGGCAAAAGGTTGCTGAGAAGACCAAAAAAAAACACACGTACAGAATGAAACCACATCTTGTCCCACAGTAAACGCCCCACTTTATTGCTGTTACTGCTGCAGGCATGGGGCTGAAGATCTCAGGGTAGGGGGGAGGTGGAAGGCACGGGTGGTGAGAAGTAGGTGCAAGGATTGCCTTCTCCCTTGGAAAGTTCCACTCCCACCTCCCAGTCTCCCAAGAAATGTGGAAGGATTTGCATCACCACTCCCGCATTGCACTCATGGACGAACTGTAAGGCCAGCTGAAAAGGTTGAGGAGACTCCCCCAAGGGGTCAGTGAGCAACAGAAGCAACCAGACCACTGAAATGTTGTAAAGTGATTGGCCTCCAACTAATAAAATAATATTAAAAAAAAAAAAAAAAAGAAGAAGAAGCAACCAGACACCACACCAGCCCATTTCTAGCTCAGAGCTCCTTCCATCCATCAAGCTGCAGGACTGAGCATTCGAGAACCTGGGCACAACCAGTGACTGTGCATGTCACGTGTGCATGTACGTCCATGAACGAACATTAACAGCAACAGCTGTGACAACGCAGTCACGGAGATTCTTTAAGGTTCAGACCCCAGGCACCAGTCGAGTGCCTGAAGGGGCTCTCACGTGACCTGCCCCCAAAAACATAGTACTGGTATACCCTAGAGTAGACCAGAAAAAAACACTCTTTTTAGATAAGGACTAAAGCAGTGGCAGGATTTCCCAGGTGGCACAGTGGTAAAGAATCTGCCTGCCAACGCAGGAGACACAGGTTCAATCCCTGGGTCGGGAAGATGCCCTGGAAGAGGGCATGGCAGCTCACTCCAGTGTTCTTGCCTGGGAAATCCCATGGACAGAGGAGTCTGGTGGGCTACAGTCCACGGGGTTGCAGAATCAGATACAACTTAGTGACTAAACAACGCAAAGCAGTAATAGCATCATTCTGGCAGCACAGTGACCCTTCCAGCAGATGGCGGCCCCATCTTTCCAAAGAAGATACCAAGGTCTAGACTGTAAGAAACTACCCAAAGTCAGAGGGCCCTGTGCAGGTGACGAGGAGTTGCCCTCTCTGGGACCCTGGAACAGGGAGACCACACCCTGCCCTCAGAATCCCCTGACAGACCCATTGGCTGCTGGCCTTTCCTAGGAGGCCTCCCCACACACCCACCCCCCTGTCCGCCCGTGATCCCACACGCCACGCCCCCACTCACCAGCACGTGCCACACGTGCTCGCTGGCCCGGCGGAAGCTGCAGAAGCGGACGCTGGCGCCCAGCAGGCCCTGGCCGCCCCACATGTTGCTGGGAACCACCTCCACCTCACGTACTTTCATGGTCTTCATGTTGAACACCTCCAGCTTCACTGGCTTCTCCACGTTGGCCTTCAGCAGGGCTTTGAGAGTGTCATTCTCCTTGTTCTGTAGGGGCAGCAGGGCTGACTCCCGGAGTGACCCTCAACACCCAGCCAGGCCCCCCAGACAAGTCTGGGTCTGATACAGGGTGAGGGCGTTGGGGGCCAGCTGCCCCCGAGACACCTGGTGCAGGGCTGGGTCCACAGGTCAGGGCTGGGCCTGCAGCCACTGGACCCCCAGCATCCCTAAGCCCCGCTAAACCTTCCTCCCTCGGGCCCCCCAGAAAACACCACAAGGGAAGCAAAGAGCCCCGAGTCCAGAGCACTGCCGCGCGGCCCACTCTGAGAGGCCCCTTCCAGAGCCCTCACCCCTCTGGGCAGGCCTGGAGGCTTTGTGGACAGTGCCCCCTGTCTCCGGTCCACCCCGGAGGGTCCAAGAGCTAAACTCCAGGCGGGGCCCCCATCAGGCTCAGTGTTGCCCTGGAAGAAGAGGAGATGGGCTTTGGCCTCCCTCCAGCAGAAAAGGCAGGCAGGGCTGGGGTTCCCATGGGACAGCAGGAGACAGACAGACAGACAGGCAGACAGGCACACACACACAGCAGAGGCAGGAGAGGGGCCTCACCAGTCTTGAGTGCCCGATGGTGATGATGAAGTCGAAGTAGGGCTCCAGGCCTGCCTGCTGGGCGGGGGAGTTCTCCTGCACCTGGGCAGCACAGAGGCTGTGGTCACTGCGCTGACCCCAGGACTCTCCCAGAAACCCCCAGCCCTCAGTTCGAGAAACCACCCCACTCCCCTCGTCCCAAAGAGGACACAGACCCCAGCATGAGCTGTTCCAGGTGGGCCGCACATGGGCACGGTCAAGGCTCACTCCATCCTCTCTCGCTACTTTCCTGGGCTTATGTTTTCCTCTTTCAGAAAACGACTCTTTCCAGGTCGTGATCCACAGACTATGCTTCCAGACAGCCTCACAGATGAGCCCAGGGCAGGAGGTCATGGGGAGGCTGGGTGACTCAGATGCTGCCCCAGAGGCCTGCGCTGGGGCCACTGGAAAGCCAGGAAGGTTTACCAGAAAGGTTCAGATGTGGGCAGGAAGGGAGTGCCCCAGGGTCGTGCCCAGAAAGACAGGAGTGGGGAAGACAGCCTGTGGCCAGATCCCAGAGCGCCCCTGACCCTGTGGTGACAGATCCAGGCAGGGTTGAGGAGGGCTGGCTGGGGAGAATGGACCCTGGGGTCGGGCCTGAGCCTGAGCCAGGAAGCCTGGTAAACAGCGCACAGTTCCCTTCGCCATCCAACCTCCCCACGCGGGCCAGCCCCTCCAGGAGCAAGTCCCAGCCCAAGGGTGCTCCAGTGCGGCCTTGCGCTCCCAGACTCCCCGCTGTCTCCAAAAGCACAACAGCCAGGCTTGCAGCTCTGGTGGAAATCCATCTCAAAGGCCCCATTCACAGAGCCTCGCTCAGACAATGCAGCCTTTATCCCAGTTCTGGATGGAAGGTGGGACCCACGCCCTCCAGCCTTTGGCTGTGAGCACTTGAAGCCCAGTGTCAACCAGGCCCCCAACCCCCAGGGCTCAGGCGGCCTCAGGTTCTTGATGCCTGCTTGAGGGGAAGGCCCTGTGGCTTCTGCCACTCCCCAGGTCCTCCAATCACAGAGTCCGCAGACTGAAGGAACCCTCACCGATGAGGCTGTGGATTCAGGCCAGTCTGCCCCTGGGATCAGGGCTCCCTCCTCACAGCAGTACCATCAGAGCGTCTTCTTGCCACCTCTAGAAGCTGCCACGGCTTCCACTGAGGAGCCCAGAAACCCAAATCCAGCCCTAGTTGGCATTGCCCAGAGGGCTGCTCTTGGGAGCCCACTTCGCCATCCCTTCAGGGGAAAGTCTGGGGAAGAGGTAGCTTTTCAGAATCGGAGGACAGTTCATCTGGGAGAGCGGGTGGGGAGCTGCTCCTCCCTGCTGTGGACCACTCCACTCCACCTCCCCTGGGGAGAGGCCACCGCTCCTGAGCAGGCTGGTCGCCCGGTACCCTCCTCCACCCGCTGTCAGCCCCTCTCGGTCACCAGGGAGGCCCCGAGGCTCAGGCCCCAGTGCGCAGGCGCAGGCTCTGTCCCAGGCCCCCAACGCCTCCACCTCCTCGCTCCTGTGGCCTTGTCCTTGGTCTGGTGGTACTCCCCTGCCTCTGGCCTGGGCCTTGTCGTCGCCCGCTATGGCTCCACAGCAGAAATCATCTGGGATGCCGCCCACCGCACCCTCAATCCTGAAGCAAGCGCCCCCTCTGTCTGGCTTTCTCCCAGGGGCTCCTGACATCTCCAACCCCACAGCCTACCACGGGTGCTGCTTTCATAACCCGCTCCCCATCTCCCATCAGGGCACCTAGAGCAACTAACCGCACCATGGCAGCTTACACCTTCTGAGGATTGGCTAGGTGCCAGGCGAGTGCACCACCCGCTTCCCCCGTCATTTAACCGGCTCACTAACCCCCAACTGACAGGGAAGGAAAAGCACTGTTATTCAACAACAGCCTGACCCCAGGAAATCCGACCCAGAGCTTGCTCCAGTCCACAGCCCTGTAACAGCCTGCCGAGCGCAGTGACTTCTCCCCCATGCTCTGCACACTGTGGGAAGGCCAACAGTTAGAGAAAGCAGCCCACTTGTTCTCTGTTCGGTTTTCTTTTTACTATTAGGGAGGCAACATTACACTTTTACTTAAAACCTCCTGATGGTACCATACCTCAGCATTAGATCCTAAATCCCCAGGACGACACACAAGGCCCCACACAATGTGGCCTCATCCTTTCCCACCCTCCTCGCAAGGGCCTGGCCATTCAAGCACACCAGTCCCACCTCCTCACTGCTCAAGCCCAGTAGCATAATCCCACCTCATCGTCTCCCTCTGCCCTGAACACTCTTCCCCCGTATCTATGTGTGTGTATATAGATACATACACATAAATATATATATAAAACAGGAAAAAATTTATCGTGGAACTATTAAAGACCAATGACTTGAAGAAGGAAAGAAAATGATCAAGCAGATTAAAAAGCTATGTAGGGTAGTTAATTGCAAGAGTGACCAGACAAACTTCACCTTGCCTACTGTCCACTCCTTATTTTTGAGTGTTGGTTCAAACGTGACTTGATCAGAGGCCTTTCCTGACCCCTCTATCCAAAACAGTACCCACTCATCACTCTGGACCCCTTACTCTGCTTTATTTTTCTCTCCAGCAACGGTCACCACCTACCATACATTTCAGTTTCTAGTCTGCTCCCTTCTCTCCCGGCTGCCACCCAAATGAAAGCTCCATAACAGGGACAATGTTTCTTCTGCTCACTGCTTTATCTCCAGGGCCCAGAAATCTACATGCCATAGCGTATGTACTCAAAGTCACTGTTTTTGGCTATAAGGATATATCGTACAACACAGGGCACATAGCAAATATTTTTATATAATAACTATAAATGGAGCACAGTCTTTTAAAATTGTGTATCACTATATTGTATGCATATATAAAATTATACAACTATACTTCAATTAAAAAACTAAAGCTGCACGTATGAAATGAAAAAAATAAATGTTTCGTAAATGAAGACCCAGTTCCTCAAACTTTCCACTCTGTCCCTCTCCAACAGGCCCTTCTTATCTTCACTCTTACCATCCACCCCCAGGCCCTGCCAACAGCCTTAACTTGCTTTCCATCAAACCTGTTGGAAGACCCTTCTGGCTGGATGCATTTCACTGTCCACTTTTTCCGTCTGGTACCAGCCCATGGTGTCCACTAGGGAAAGCCTATCAGCAAGCACAAATCCTGTTACCTCTGGGTCCTGGAGCCATTCTGCTTTTCCTTTTAGCAAACCTCTTCCGTCCCCACTCTCATTCCCCAACCCCCCACCGCCTAGTTGTTAATGACAATAACAGAGACCACTCAAAAGTAAGGCACCAAACTGACAAGCTACGCCCATCTCTGCAGCCATCCATCTGGGCACAAGGGAAAAGGGAGTCTGGCCCACCTGCGCTCCGGAGACAGACACCCACCTACCCTCTCATCTCCGTTACAGCCCCGCCCTCTCCGAGGTACTAATCACTCCACACCTCTGTCTGGCTGCGGACCCTTCTCCCCACCTTCAGGCCCTGGAACTCACTCCATCTCCACTTCCCTCGGGACTGCTCATCCAGACCTCTTTGTGGCAACATGGATGACTCATTCTCTGCGGAGGCCCTACCGCGCTTCTCCGCAGTGTTCCACCTGGGGACCCTCCCCCTGCAACAAACCTATCCCCGAGCCCTCGGCCGCATTCTCTCTGCTCTCCCGCTCCCACTTTCCCTGTGTGGTTCTCGCTGGTCTTCGGCCTCTCGAAGCCTTTCGACCCCAAGAAGCGTGGGATGAGAGCCGGCGGGCTCCCCGGCAGTTGGCAACTCCTTGGATCCAAGACGGCCGGGGACTAGGCTGAGCTGGCTCTCTCCTCAGGCCCAACATGGAGCGCAGTGCACAGCAGGCGATCATAAATGTGTTCACACAAGTGCACGAATTCTCCTGACTGAACCTGGTGCGTTCACTCTCCACCCGGGACAAGTGCCATTCCGGAGCTGCCCGACTCCACCAGGAAACGCTCCCGCTTCCTGCAGAGCTGGCACTCGGGGCTGGCGCCGGGCCGACCGCGGCCGCAGGCGGGCCGGGACCCGGGGGTGCCACGGCGCCTTCTCTCCGGCGACGACTCCCACCGAGAAGGGGTACCACCCTCCCCCGGGAGGCCACCCAGGGCCGAGACCCCGCGGCTGCCGCCCCCGGGCCGGCGATCTGGCGTTCCCGCGCGTCGGAGCGGGTGCCGCGCCAAGACCTCAGGCGCCGCAGGGGCGACTCACCCCGTGCAGGTGGAAGCCCTCGGCGCCGCCCGCAGGCTGCTCGGCGCTGGCGCCCAGGCCCATGGCCACGGTCAGCTCGGGCGACGGTGCCCGGGACCTCGACGCCTACCCGGGAGGCCCAACTGGGTGCCCCCAGCGCGGACTCGCCCTCTCGGCGCTCGACTACCCGCGCCTTGTCACGTGGGCGCCTGGCCACGCCCACCCCAAACGCTGACGCCCTTAGAGAACAGCCAGCCGCTCCGTTTCCAAGGACGCGCGAGCCTCCGACTTCCGGCCGCGACTGGCGCACCCAGGACCCTGACTTGGGAATCTCGCTCTGCCCGGCACCACGAGACCCCGACTCTAGAGCCGCGGGCGCGCAGAGATGAGCAGCAATGACTCCTCCCTTATGGTGCGTGACCCGGGCACTGCTCCTCCTCTGGCCCAGTCAGCCCCGCGACCTGCAGCTTCCCTGTTACCTCTCTGACCGCCACCCGGCTTTCGCTGTCCCCGGCCTCTTCAGACGGTCTTGGCGCCTTCTCGCCTCTTTCCGTGGCGAGCACATCCTGTCTAGTGTTCCCTGTGTACCCTGAGCCCCTAGCCATCATCCCCACCCAGTCTTATCTCCGAGCTCCCCCAAACCAAAGCATAAAAGCCCATCACCTTGCCATTATCCGACCCCCACCCCCGGCTCCAACCGCCTGTACCTTTTCTGTGTCCTTCACCCTAGTGGATAGCACCACCGTTTGACCCCCCAGCCGTTACTCTTCCCCACAGCCATCTCCAGCTCCTGTCTATCAGCAGAAAATATCAGCTCCTTATTTTATCTCCTAGCCCAGTATCACCACCCTCTCCCCTCTGGGCACCTGCAACAGCCCCTCTCTCAGCTGGTTTCTCTACTTCATCTCTCTTCACCAGTGGTCTCCCTACCACCACCACCGCCAACAGCAACCACCCCAACACACACACACAGGAGCCAGAGTGGTTTTTGCAAAAACACACATCTGAACATTTGCCCTACCCCCCGCTATCCTCATGCGTAAAACCATTCCAGCTGCTTCCTATTACCCTCAGGATGATGTCTGGGCTCTTTCATATGGCCCACAAGGCTGTTTACAATCCAACCACATCTATCCCCAACCCCAGCATCCACAAACCTTAGGGGAAGTGAGACTTCACTTTGAAATCTCAGCCTCTCTTATTGCATGATGTTTGTCAAGCCACAGCCTCCTTGGGCTTTGGCTTCCTTAATTGTGAAGAATATGGAGAGAATAATACATAAGATAATAGGCGTAAAGCCCTTGATCCCCTTCACCACAGGTGGTTAGCCCACAATAACTCACAATTCTAACTATTGGTGTCATGATTCTTATTACTGGTCCTCCTCCTTCCCCCTTATTCCCTTCATAAGGCAAAACCTGAGTTGAATTTCTCATCAACTTTTGAACCAGAATCTGTGCTTAATTCCCAAACAAGCCATCTCCAAACTCTTTCCTAAGAAAACCGTATGGAGCTGTTTCTGTGGCCGGGGAGGAACAAGATGAGACCAGAATATCTTTCTCTTCTCTTTACAGAACTGGAGGAGGAAGAGGGAATAGGGGAGGGAGAAGATCGGATCAGAGACATGGGCCTGAGACTATTGCGATTTTGCCTTCCTCCTCGCAGGCTGGGATCATTTACTACAGCAAAGAAAAGTACTTCCGCCATGTGCAGCAGGCTGCAGCTGTTGGCCTGGAAAAATTCAACAATGACCCAGTGCTGCAGTTCTTTAAAGCCTATGGAGTCCTCAGGGAAGGTGAGGACCCATCAGTGTTGCCTCCTGACCTTGGGCCCTCACTCAGCAGGAACGCACCGACTCCACCTGGATGGCTACTTCTACCCCAGTCATGTTCCCCTGGAAACAGTCTTATACAGAGTGGCTAGGTTTCCAGGTTAATTCACAGAAATCTGTGTAATCTATATCTAGTTGACTTTCAAGACTGGAGAGCTCTCTCTCCCTGTTCTGCACCTCAGTTTCCCTAAAATGAGTTTGGAGGGAGAAATGACCACAGGTTTATTGAACCAACCCCAGGCTTGATTACTGAACCAACCTCAGGTAATGCAGGAAAAGGAGGAAGTGGTGGGTGTGGGCACAGTCATGTGTGGGATAGAAGCAGAGAAAGGAGTAGGGCCCCTGCAGTAACAATTCACTGACATTCAGAAGGTGGTCCTGGGCCGCCCATGGCCAATGTCAGTGGACACGGAAGGATAAATATAGTCAGTGGCTCTGGGGTTATATTTTATAGCTAGCTGGGAATGCCCAGAGGTCCTTCTTCAAAACTGATTCAGGGTGTCCTTGCAAGTACTCACAGGAACATCTCTCAGCTCCAAATCCTCCATCCCCTGGCCACGCAGACCATGGTGCCAGCAATGCTTTCAGGAAGCTTCAGTCTTCAGGGAACTTGGGCCATTAGGGACCTGTGGACCAGTTAGTCCAAGCCTTGGGTCAGATCACACCAAGCCTTGAGTCAGCCCTGGGTCTGCCGTGGAGCCTCCAGCCCTCTGAGCATAATAACCATGTGGGTTCTCTTCACAGAACGCATCCAGGATGCCATCAGCAGCCTGGAGAGCATCCAGAATCACCCAGACGTGTCCCTGTGCTCCATCATGGCCCTCATTTATGCTCACAAGTGCTGTGAAACCATTGGTGAGTGCAGGCATGCTCAGTCAAGCCTGGCCCAGTGGGGAAAAGAGAGCCCTGCTCCAGACACAGCCCCCTCTTGGGCGGCTGCAGGAAGTGTATGCACCCCTGGCCACAGATGCTATGAGGAGTGGCTGCCAGTCCCGTCCCCACAGAGACCTCAGAGACGACCCCATGCCCAGGCCTGGTTGAGTGGGAGCCACAGGCAGAACGCCTGACAGTGGGAGGGGTCCTCCTTTCAGATCCCAAGAACTGGGGAGACACCCTGCTTGCCTTTGCCAAAATCTCGTCAAGAAAAACCAAGCCAAAATAAAAAGTTTCTGCCCCTAAATTTCCACCTCTCTAGGATCAGCAAGAGATTCCACAAAACTATGTACAAACTATTTTCCCATCTGGAATGGACTATGGGCCTGAGGTGGGAGATTCCGGTCTGATCTGTCTGCCCAGAAAACTCCTGGGCACAGAGGAGAAACGATACATGTCAACCAGCAAACCCAAGTCCAGGGCTGGGTGGCTCCCGTGGCCTCACAGGGGCTGGTGTTGCTGGTTCCCAGGCCCTGGGCTGTCGTGTGGTCAGCTCCCGTGTGTTGTGGGAGGCTCAGAGTGTCCAGGGGAAGGACCAGACAGACCTCCCTGTCCTAACTTGTCCTCTTTCTCCTCTCACGAATTCCCAGACCGAGAAGCAATTCAGGAGCTTGAAAGCAGCCTGAAGGAAATCCGCAAGACAGCCAGTGGGACCGCCCTGTACTATGCTGGCCTCTTCCTCTGGCTCATGGGCCGCCATGACAAGGCCAGGGAATACATTGACCGCACGCTGAAGGTCTCCAGCAGCTCCAGAGAGGTACAGGCCCCTGGCATCATGGGGGCAATAGCCAAAGAAAGCAGCGTCCAAACGCATCATACAGAGTGGCTCTGACTCCCGTGGAGGGCGCTAGGGCTGTGGGAGGGTCATACCCAGGCACCAACAAGGCCCATGCTGGCTCAGGGGCTAGCCACCTATAAACTGGACTTTGTCCACAGAGTCCAACCTGCAGATAGGTGTTTTATGGCCTGTGCTATACAGTTTTAAAATCTTGAATTAGTTGCTGGCATTTTGAAATCAGAAGATTTTTACCTAAAAGTCCCAGATTTCTTGGTTCTTTTGAGAAACTAGATGAGCTGGCTTCACCGGGCCTGCATTCCCTCCGTGCAGAGATCTGCTCGGTGCCTCTGGTTGCTCACACAGTAGATCTCACCTGTAGTAGTCTCATGGGCCGAAGGACTGTAGAATTGGAAGCCTCAGTCTAGGCCTTGCATCTCAGCAGGGCATGTATCACCCCCAGCCCCCCACTCAGTCAGTTCAGTCGCAGACTCTTTGCGACCCCATGAACTGCAACGTGCCAGGCCTCCCTGTCCATCACCAACTCCCGGAGTCCACCCAAACTCATGTCCATTGAGTCGGTGATGCCATCCAACCATCTCATCCTCTGTCGTCCCCTTCTCCTCCTGCCCTCAATCTTTCCCAGCATCAGGGTCTTTTCAAGGGGGTGAAAATTGGTTCTTGAAGGAGAGGGTGAAAAATCTCATTGGTTGTATGTAATACACAAATGTACACACAGAACATAAAATCAGTCAGTGTATATGTGATACTTAATTTTCTTGGAGGGGGAGACAATGACGAGGGGGAAACGTCTAAAAAGGCTCCTTTGTTGTTGGTCAGTTGCTCAGTCATGTCCAACTCTTTGCGACCCCATGGACTGTAACCCGCCAGGCTCCTCTATCCGTGGGATTCTCCAGGCAGAAATACTGGAGTGGGTAGCCATTTCCTTCTCCAGGGGAAAAAGCCTCGTTTGAAGGGCAGCAATGGAAAAGAATTAAGAAACCTGCTCTAGGCTATGAGCGGTGCTTTGGGACAGGGTCTTCCAGGCGCCCCTCTGATCTTGCCTCCCAGGCGTGGCGTCCTTCCCTGGTACCCTGACCCCGGTGTAAAGTAAACAGACAGTGACGAGACAGGTGGTAGTCCACTCCATAAGGAGCAAGAGAACCATGGGGGTTACAGCGAGAGCCTCACCCTAGCCTGGAGGGTCAAGGAAGGCCTCCTCCAGGACGGGCCTCTTCCACTGAGTTTTAAGACTGGTGGTGGTTAACCAGGTGAAGGGACCTGGCTTAGGGGGTGCATGCTGGGAAGGGCTTTCCAGGTGAAGGAACAAGAGGCCTGAAGGCCCAAGAGAGAGAGCAGGGCTATGCTGGGATCTGGGAGCCGCGGTGCCCAGCAGGGCCTCGGAGAGTGGAGTGACAAAGAGGGGGAGATGGGGCAGGAGAGGCAGTTGAGTGGAGGCGATGCAGGAGCAAGGACTTCATCTTTCTCCTTGTTCTTATGCCAGGGCTATGTGCTCAGAGGCTGGGTGGACCTCAGTTCAGACAAACCCCACACGGTGAAGAAGTCCATCAAGTACCTGGAGCATGGCCTTCAGGACACCAAAGACGTCCTGGGGCTGATGGGAAAGGTAGGCAGTGGGAGGCGGGGGGTGGGAGTGTCCCCAGCCAGGGACTTCAATCTCTCAGCCCCCGACCCGGTGGATGAAGAGCAGAGGCCCAGAGAGGGTCAGGGTCACAGAGCCGCCCTGGGCCTGCCCCAGTCCTTCCTGCATTCTGCCCAGTCTGAGTTTCTGTCTGTCTCCTGCCTCAGATCTCCTCAGGAGCTATGCTCCCTGGGTTCTGGTGGGCTTTTTTCTTTCTGTCCCTTTTGTTTTCACCCACTGTCCCTTTTCTCTGCATTTTCCTTTCTCATCTCATCTGTTAAACTCACTCAATTGATCATAAGAGAAAGAAGGTATGTGTTTTATATTTTCTGATCTTAAATTGTTGCCTTTTTCTGATGTGACCCTCGCTGAATCAATCTATGAGAGAAAAATCATCCTCTTACCTGCTTCTGTTTGTATATACTTTTCTTATAAAATGAATACGTATGCCTGCATGCATGTTCAGTCATGTCTGACCCTTGTAACCCTATGGACTGTAGCCCGCCAGGCTTCTCTCTCAATGGAATTTCCCTGGCAAGAATACTGAAGTGGGTTGCCATTTCCTTCCACAAGTTACCTTCCCAGCCCAGGAATCAAACCCACATCTCTAGTGTCTTCTGCAGTGGCAGACAGATTTTTTTTTTTTTTTTTTTTTTTTTACCACTAGCGCCACCTGGAATGAATGCGTGCTCATTGAAAAACCAGAAGTCAAAAAAGTCAAAATGGCATCCTTTTAGACCTGCCACCCCCGAACAACCCACAGCAATGTTTTAGGGCCGTGTCTCCTAGTCTGTCTTCTACGCTGCTTCTACATTGTTTCAGGGTGCACCTTCAGTGGCTTGCTGGGGAGCAGAGGCCATGAAGTTATCACACAGGAGGTTTATCAGTTTGTGCCCTTGGGACCGACATGTGTAGGGAAAGTCAAAGAAGCAGGAGGGAGAACTCGGACTGTGAGGCAGCCCCAGTGGCGGCCTCAGCCAGCTCTGCTGGGAACTGTGGAGCTGGGGTGGCCCTGCCCTGACCCCCTCACTGACAAGATGTTGGATGTAGGCTGCCCCTCGGGGATGGGGGCAACCTGGTACCTGGGGGCTCCCTGAAGCCACAGGGGAGCCCAGGAGGGAGGCTCGTCCAAGAGATATCAACAGCCACCTCCCCTGGTCCTGAAGGGGGTCACACACAGCACCTGCGACAGGACAGGAGACAGTGGGATTTCATATGGTTGTTATCACAGGGCATCTTACCATTTGGTCTCTCTCTTCATGTAGGGTTATGTCATAAGCACATGTCATTTTGACATAAAGTCAGGCCACTACTGCGTGGACCTAAAATAATTTTCCAACTTTGCCTCCTAGTGTTTGTATATTAAGGTTGTTTTTAGTTGTACACGTAGAAAGCAAGCTACGGTGAACACGTTTATACATAAATTTTTATTTAGAATGCTCTCCCTCTTGTTTTTAGTAAGTCTCTTAATGGAAGGTTACTGTAGGCCAAAGCCAGCCTTTTGGAGTCCAGTTTCAAGCCTTTGGGAAGCACTGCTCTCTGCCCCTCAGGCATCTGTGTCATGACTTGCTCAAGAGAGCCTAGTGGCTGGCTGCATGCAGAGACCGTGACCCCAGCCTGGTGAGCCTTGACAGAGAAAAAGTCCCGCAGACTTAATATGTGGGAAGAGGGTTACCTGCAAACTCTTGCTGACTCCCGGTGGCTGCTCTGGCCCCAGTGAGCAGTTTTCAACGGTGATTTTTAGGAACGTGAATGGGAAATGATGGGCCTTATTTGGAAATTTAAAATGCTGAACCTCCCCACTAGGGGGCGCCTTCCCATGACTTTGCTCTGCTCCAGGCCCGCAGGGGCTCAGCTATCTCAGCTACCTCCTGTAGCCCCTGCCTTGTTGTGGTTCATTCCCTCAGGCGTGTCTGACTCTTTGCGACCCCCTGGACTGCAGCACACCAGGCCTCCCTGTCCTTCACCATCTCCCAGAACTTGCTCAAATTCATGTCCACTGAACTGGTGATTCCATCCAGCCATCTCATCTGCTGTTGTCCCCTTCTCCTCCTGCCTTCAGTCTTTCCCAGCATCAGGGAAATGAGTCAGCTCATTTGCATCAGGTGGCCAAAGTATTGGAGCTTCAGCTTCAGCATCAATCCTTACAATGAATATTCAGGATTGATTTCCTTTAGGATTGACTGGTTTGATCTCCTTGCACTCCAAGGGACTCTCAAGAGTCTTCTCCAACACCACAGTTTGAAAACATCAGTTCTTTGGTGCTCAGCCTTCTTTATGGCCCAACTCTCACATCCACACATGACGACTGGAAAAACTATACCTTTGGCTAGATGGACCTTTGTTGGCAAAGTAATGTCTCTGCTTTTTAATATGCTGTCTAGATTTGTCACAGCTTTTCTTCCAAGGAACAAGCGTCTTTTCATTTTGTGGCTGCAGTCACCATCTTCAGTGATTTTGGAGCCCAAGAAAATTAAGTCTGTCACTGTTTCCATTGTTTCTCCATCTATTTGGCATGAAGTGATGGGACCAGATGCCATGATCTTGGTTTTTTTAATGTTGAGTTTTAAGCCAGCTTTTTCACTCTCTTCTTTCACCTTTATCAAGAGGCTTTTTAATTCCTCATAGCTTTCTGCCATAAGGGTGGTATCATCTGCATATCAGAGGTTATTGATATTTCTCCCAACTGATATTTCTGGCAATCTTGATTCCAGGTTGTGCTTCATCCAGCCTGACATTTCACATGATGTACTCTGCCTTTAAGTTAAACAAGCAGGGTGACAATATACAGCCTTGACATACTCCTTTCCCAATTTGGAACCAGTCTGTTGTTCCATGTCTGGTTCTAACTGTTGCTTCTTGACCTGCATACAGGTTTCACAGGAGGAAGGTAAGGTGGTCTGTCTTGAAAAATTGTCCATAGTTTGTTGTGACCCACACAGTCAAAGGCTTTAGCATAGTCAATGAAGCAGAAGTAGATGTTTTTCTGGAATTCTCTAGCTTTTTCTATGATCCAGTGGATGTTGGCAATTTGATCTCTGGTTCCTCTGCCTTTTCTAGGTCCAGTTTGTGCAACTGGAAGTTCTCAGTTTCCATACTATTGAAACATAGTTTGGAGGATTTTGAGCATTACTTTGCTAACATGTGAAATGAGTGCAATTGTGCAGTAGTGTGAACAATCTTAGGCATTGCTCTTCTTTGGAATTGAAATGAAAACTGACCTTTTCAAGTCGTGTGGCCACTGCTGAGTTTTCCAAATTTGCTGGCATGTTGAGTGCAGCACTTTAACAGCATCATCTTTTAGGATTTGACATAACTCAGCTGGAATTCTGTTCCCCTGCCTTGCCTGTCAGAAAACCCCAAGACTGCTGTGGACCTGATTTTTCACTCAGTGATGGCTCCTGCCCACGTGTTAGGCTCTGCTCCTGTCTTGGTGGGGACACTGATGCCCACCGCTCATTTTGGGTGAGCACTGATGAGGGCTCTTCTGTTCGGCTTTCAACAGGTGATGTACTTCATGATGATGCAGAACTACTCAGGTGCCCTTGAGGTGGTGAACCAGATCACCGTCACCTGCGGGAGCTTCCTGCCTGCCTTGGTCCTAAAGATGCGGCTGTTCCTGGCTCGGCAGGACTGGGAGCAGACGGTAGAAATGGGACACAGGTGAGGGGCGAGGCTGACCTGATGCTTCCTTCCTTTGCCAGTTCAGTTCAGTCGCTCAGTCGTCTCCAGCTCTTTGCAACCCCATGAGCTGCAGCACGCCAGGCCTCCCTGTCCATCACCAACTCCCGGAGTCCACCCAAACCCATGTCCATTGAGTCGGTGATGCCATCCAACCATCTCATCCTCTGTCATCCCCTTCTCCTCCTGCCCTCAATCCCTCCCAGCATCAGGGTCTTTTCAAATGAGTCAGCTCTTCGCATCAGGTGGCCAGAGTATTGGAGTTTCAGCTTCAGCATCAGTCCTTCCAATGAATATTCAGGACTAATCTCCTTTAGTATGAACTGGTGGGATCTCCTTGCAGTCCAAGGGACTCTCAAGAGTCTTCTCCGACACCACGGTTCAAAAGCATCAATTCTTCTGCACTCAGCTTTCTTTATAGTCCCACTCTCACATCCATACATGACCACTGGAACAGCCACAGCCCTGACTAGACTTCCTTTCCGGTGGAGGGGACTAATTGGTCCCGTCTTGCACAGTGGCAGGATGGGAGATCCTGTGTATTTGATGGGACAAGCCATAAAAGTCAGCATTGTCAGTGGGAGTTATGAATAGTGATATGGTCACATTGGGGGTTGGGGAGCAGAAGGAGGATGGACGTGAACTAGGCACTCATTTGTCACAGCAGGAAGCCAGCAGTGGAGGCCTGTGATGGACAAATCAAGAAATAGGCCTCTCGGGACTTCCCTGGTGGTCCACTGGTTAAGACTTTGCCTTTCCATGCAGGGTGTACGGGTTCAATCCCTGGTCAGGGAACTAGATCCCACATGCCTTGTGGCCAAGAAACCAAGAAACGTGGAACAGATCAGTACTGTAGCAGATTCAATGAAGACATTGAAAACGGTCTACATCAAAAAAACATCTTTTAAAAAAAATTGGAAAAGAAATAGCCCTATCAAACGATCTAAGCATAGTGTTTAGGAGAGAAAACTACCAAAGGAACTCAAGGCAATAAGAGTTAGAGGTAAAAAAAAAAAAAAAAGAGAGAGGTAAACAGCAGTTGTGTCTGAGGAGTGGGCGGGGAGGAAAGAATAAAGGCAGAAAGGAACTATTGTAGTATGTAATTTTTAAAACTGTGGGTGTAATATATGTTAATAAAAACTGTGGGTGACAAAGGTCATTGCCTGAGAGAATACTTTAGTAGCGAGCTGAGTGCATCAGGAAGACAGCAGAGGGAGGATTCAGGAGTAATGGGGACTTGTGGAAGCCCAATTCCAGGTATAGGGTGATCCTGAAGCACTTTCACTGTGAACAGAGATAAAGATGGCTTCAGGGAAGGAATGTTTGATGGAGGGTTTTTGAAAATGGAATTTTCTAGATAACTGAAGCTTATCTCTCTAAACTCTACCACTTTAACCATTTTTATCACAGTAATCATAAAACATATAGTACTAATTTTCTTCCTAAAAAGAGTTCATGGACTGTTTTTTCTGAGTGATCATGAGTCACCAGTACAGTTCAGTTCAGTTCAGTCACTCAGTCGTGTCTGACTCTTTGCAACCCCATGGACTGCAGCACACCAGGCTTCCCTGTCCATCACCAGCTCCCAGAGCGTGCTCAAACTCCTGTCCATCGAGTTGTTGATGCCATCCAACCAACTCATCCTCTGTTGTCCCCTTCTCCTCCTCCCTTCAGTCTTGCCCAGCATCAAGATCTTTTCCGATGAGTCCATTCTTTGCATCAGGTGGCCAAAGTATGGGGAGTTTCAGCTTCAGCATCAGTCCTTCCAATGAATATTCAAGGACTGATTTCCTTCAGGCTTGACTGGTTTGATCTCCTTGCAGTCCAGATTGTGTGTTTGTGTGTGGAGGTGGAATACAAACATACCTCTTCCTTCCCTATGGAAGGATGATAACTGGAATGGGAGTCTCACACAGAGGCACTGGTAGGAAACTGAAAGTGACTCCAGCCTGTGCCAGGCCTGGGCGGGCCCTCAGCGGCCTTTCTCACAGTTGGCTGGTGTCCTTGGCAGGAACTCCTGGATCGAGAGCTTGCTTTGGAGGCTCCGCTTTGGGCCCACAGGATACCTGGAAACACCTGGCTGAATGCTTTGACCATGGGTGTGTGCTGCCTCCCTACCCAGGTCCTGCTGCCCAGACCTGCAGGCAGACGGTGTGTGGTGTCCATGGTTGAGCCCAACGCCTGACACCTTCCCTCACAGAGGGTTCCCCAGCTCATAGACTTCTCTCATTGCTCTTTATTTATTTTTGGTTGCACCACTCAGCATGTGGGATTTTAGTTCCCCAATCAGGGATCACAACTATGCCCCGTGCAGTGGAAGCAGTTGTTGTTCAGTTGCTAAGCCACGTCTGACTCTTTTGTGACCCTGTGGACTGTGGCCTGCCACACTGCTGTGTCCCTGGGATTTCCCAGCAAGAATACTGGAGTAGGTTGCTGTTTCCTTCTCCGGGGGATCTTCCCGACTTAGGGGTTGAATGTGCATCTCTTGCGTCTCCTGCACTGGCAGGTGGGTTCTTTACCGCTGAGCCGCCTGGGAGCCCGTGTGTTTCGTTAGTGTCATGTAGTTTGCAGTGTCAACCTTAGGATGGATTACAGAGTTCTAACCACTGGGGCCCAGGGCAGTCCCTCCCCCATAGCTCTTTAAATTTCTGCTCTCTGTAGATGTGTTTCTCTTTTCAGCCCTAATATTGTTCATTTTTTCCTTCTCTTTTAGTTCTCTCCACCAGTGTTAAAATAATTTGTTTCTTCCATTAGTCTTGTTAAAGAACCAGCTTTGAGTTTTGTTGATGCCATGATATCCTTGTTTTCTAATTGATTAATTTCTGCTGTTTATTATTTCCTGCTAACTACCTTCTGTGGAGGTACTCTGTTGTTATTGTCTAACTCTTGAGTTGGATGCCTGGCCATTCTTAATATTCTTTTAGAAGATAAGCATTTAAGTTTATGGATGTCCCTTGAGGGACCATTTAACAGTGTCTACACATCTGGATATTTCAGTAGTATCTTCAGTATCATTTGGTTCTGCGACTTTTCTAACATTGGTTCTGAATCTTTTTTAGTCCATACGTCTTTTTTAAAGTTTTGTTTTGTTTAAATTATGAAATTCACAGTGCCTTCAAAATCATCATAAATGCCTAGAACTCTGAATGTTGACTGTGCCTGGTTGTGTTGAAAGTTGATATGTCAATTAGAGTAACTGTTAAGCAGAAGGACCATTCCCTGATCCGGCTGAAAAATATGAAGTTTCCTAGAAAGAAACAAAATATTGAAAATTCCATGGAATTCCCTGGAGGCTCAGTGGTAAAGAATCTGCCAGCCAATGCAGGAGACATGGGTTCGATCCCTGGTCCAGGAAGATCCCACATGCCCCACAGCAGCTAAGCCCGTGCACCACAACCTCTGAACCTGTCCTCTAGAGCTGACAACCCCCCACTGCTGAAGCCTGAGTGCTCTAGAGCCCGTGCTCTGCATGGCACCACATGCCACCACAATGAGAAGCCCACCCTCCACAGCTAGAGAGGAGCCTGTGCTCACCACAACTAGGGAAAAGCCCCTGTGGCAAGAAAGACCCAGCACAGTCAAAAATAAATAAATAATTAAAAAAGAAAGAAAAGTCTGTAGTGTGATCAGGAGCCGTGTCTTCCCAGCGACACATGATGGAAACCAAAGTTTCCTTCCCATCTTACAGCTGCAGACTGACCCCTGTCCCCTGACCTTGGTACCACAGTCATGCCTGTGTTGTTTGGGATATAAACAGGTTTCTGTCATGAAGACACCCCCAAACAAAGGACTTAACATAAAAGGTTATTCCTCTCTCAGGGAAAAGTTAGGGTGGTGGGCCAAGACTAGGATGACAGCTTAACTCTCTAGGGTCCCAGGCCCCCTCTGCCTGCTGTCCTGTTCCTAGGATGTTGCTCACATGGCCCACATTCTGGCCGGCAAGAAGGAGGAAAGAGAAGGAATGGAAGGCATGCTGTAGGGACACCACTGGATATACCCTGGGCACGTTCACTTGCATCCTATTGGTCAGAACATAATCACGTGGTCACACACCAGCTGCAGAGGGCAGCTGGGAAATGTAGTCTTTATTGCGGTAGCCCCATGCCCCAGCAGTTCAGCAGGCTCTATTAAAAGGAGAAGGGGAGGCCAGAGCAGGCCGAAGGTCCCGAGACCGGCAGGGGAGGCTTCCCTGCTGGCCCGGTGGTCACGAATCCGCCTCCCAGGGCGGGGGACACAGGGCCACTCCCTGGTCTGGGGGGATCCCGCCTGTCACTGAGCAACTAAGCCCGGGCTCCACGGCTGCCGAGCCTGAGCTCTGGAGCCCGGGAACCGCAGCGACAAGCCCGAGGGCCCCGGAGCTGGTGCTCAGCAACAGAAGCCACGCGCGGCAAGGAGGGAGCAGCCCCCGCTCGCCGCGACGGGAGTGAGGCCCGCACGGCAACGAAGACCCCGCGCAGCCAGAAGGAAAAAACTTAAAAGGGGGGGGCCTACAGAGAGGTCCGACCCCAAGGGCCCCTCTCGCTTCCCAGTGGAGGGAGGAGGCTGCGTGCTGGCCACAGGCTCATTCCCCGTAACGCAAAGCGGGGGAGACCCGATTGTGGAGGTCTGCTGCTCTGGGTTTCTGCAGGAACCACCCCAGGTCAGAAGTCCTAACACAGCAGGAGTGGAGTGGGAGGAGGGGAGAGCCCCGGGGGTGAGCGTCCGATGCTCACCACCCTCCTGTCCGCACAGAGGACAGGGTCTTCCTCGAGAGAAGTCACTCCCAGCTTTGCTGCTCAGAGTCCGAATTGTCAGCAGGTTTTCCCAAGCGGAGACACACGCGCGGAGCCTGGGCACCCAGGCACTGAGTTTAGTTGCTCTTTTTAATTACAGTTGCTATTTCGGCTCTGCTGGGCCTCCCTTGCTGCGCACCGGCTTCCTCTGGTGGCGGCGAGCGGGGTCTGCCCTGGTCACGGTGCTCCGGGTCCTCACTGCGGTGGCCTCTCCTGCCGCGGAGCTGGGCTCCAGGCGTGCCGGCTCGGTCACCGCGGTTCCCAGCTTAAGTGCTCCGTGGCGTGTGGGAGCCTCCTGAACCAGAGATGCGACCCTTGCGCCCTGCGTTGGCAGCAGAGTCCTAACCACTAGACCGCCAGCAACGCCCCAGACGCTCAGCGTAAACACCAGCGCTTCATCTGCTCATATAGGAAGCACTGCCGCCTTGATCCCACCCCTTCCCCAAAATTCACTTAAGGGCCGGTGTAGACGGGGACAAACAGCAACAAATGCCACCCTCGCTGTCTGCAGACCTCCTCCAGGCCAGCGCCGGGCAAGGCTGCCGGGGAGGGAGATACATTATTTGTATTTTGAATCTTTGAGATCTCAGCTGTGTTGTGTGCTGGACAGAGGGATTTGTCTTCCCAACATCAACATATTTTACTATGCATTTGAAACCATTTATTCTAATTAACTATAAATAAAAGATGAAATATCACTGAATAAAAATAGGGAAACACATGAAAATACACTTCTGGAGTAAGAAGTTCCTGGTTTTAGGCCGACTCAGCAGCTAAATTAAACGATGAGAAAAGTGCAAAAAAAAAAAAAAAAAAAAGGAGAAGGGGAGCGTAGATGTTAGGAGACAATCAGAAGATGCCACCACATCATCTTAACCTTGCCTCTGCATGCTCTCAATTCACGTGACTCCTCTTCCTGTTTCAGAATCCTCGAAAAAGACGAAAGCAATATCGATGCCTGCCAAATTCTAGCTGTGTATGAGCTTGCAAGAGAAGGAAACATGACCGCAGTAAGTTCTTTCAAGACTCAGAAGTTGAACCTTGAAACCAACCCAGCCAAGGAGGGACCCTTCACAGCACCTCCACCCCACAAGGCCTTGGAGGGGGCTCCCTGGGACTCAACTCCCTACCCCCATCCACATACTCGGGGCTCTGGTTTGGTCTTTGAGTCACACAGTTCGAAAGGCCGGCAGTGAGGCTAACACACTGCTCTGGTTCTGCCTCATGTTCCCTGTGTGACCTGGGGAGGTGTCTCCACCTGGATGAGCCCCAGGATGCTCATCTGTAAAAATGGAGATAATTCCACCCACCCTGTGCGGTTGTTATAAGGTCCAATTACAGGACACGTAGGACGACTGGGAACAGTGCCCAGTGCGCTACAATAACTTGCTCCATTTTAACTGATAGAAGTCATGATTGTGGTTTGTTGCCGGTTTTGGTTTTGTTTTTGTTTTTGCCGCGCCGCATGGCTTGCGGGATCTTAGTTCTGTGACCGTGGATTGAACCCAAGCCCGCAGCAGTGAAAGTACTGAGTCTTAACCACTGGACTACCGAGGAATTCCCATGGTTGTGTTTCTTGTTTCGGGAAATGCCTTTTTTTAAGGGGATGGTTAGGATTGTTCAGATATTGACCAGGCGGTACCTGGCCCCACGGGCTTCCCAGGTTGCTCAGTGGTAAAGAATCGACCTGCCAATGCAAGAGGCGTGGGTTTGGGCTCTGAATCCCCTGGGTCAGGAAGGTCCCCTGGAGGAGTAAATGGCAACCCACTCCAGTATGAGAATCACATGGACAGAGGAGCCTGGCAGGCTACAGTGTGGGGTCACAAAAAGTCAGACACAACTGAGCAACTTAGCATGCAGCTGGACATGAACTTGCTCGTAAGACTTGTAGTTTTCCAGAGAAACCCCAAAGAGTCCTCAGATGCAGTCAGAAGCACCTCAAATTCATAATGAAAACCTCCATGCCCAGACACATTCTTATTTTCAAAAAGAGTTTGTGTCTTCAGTGAAAAGCCTGCCTTCTGAATAAAGATATTGCCTCTGCGGAGAGTGTGACCAGTCAAGAGGCCCTAAGGGGTCATGGTGAGAAGAGGAAGTTTCTGGTTCCTTTTGCCCAACTCTGAGGTTATGGATTTTGTGGGGTGGGGTGAGGCGGAGGGCACGGTCTGTATTTGGTAGGAACCCTCGAAAAGGGCCCTAGCCCTGTCTCTGGGTAGAAACAAGGGAATAGGCCTGTCCTCAGCTCCCTGAGAACATGGGGCCCTGAGCAAGCCTTCCAAGGGCCTGGCCTCACAGTTAGGCCCAAGGGCAGTTAGCATTTAACGCCCCTCCTTTGCCCCCATCTCAAACCCTGGGATCTGCCCCTCACCCCAGCCCAGGCTGCACAGTCCTAAGCTTGCAGCTTGGGATCCACCCCATCCCACATTCTCTTCTGGTACTTCTTTGCAGCTGCAGACTAAGAACTCCCTGCCCCCACACAGTGAGTGGGCAGAGGAGTCCACGAAAGAACACAGGCCTTGGACTCAGCCAGCCATCTAGATGGCTGGGTAACCTTGGTCAAATGACCTTAACCTTTCTGACCCTTCATCTTCTAGACTGGAGAATTCAGGTACACTGACTTTCAGAGTCCCTGGGAGGATTCACTGGAATGACAAGAGGGGCATCAATGTGGTGACTCAGGTCAAAATGGAACAGAGGTTTGGGGCCAGAGCCCCACCCTGCCGTCTTGCTCCTGGGCCAGCCCAGGTGGTTTGCAGCCAGCCGGGGGGACTGCTATGTGTGCACCATGAAGCTGGCTTCTGGCACTGTTTGGGGGTGTCTCAGAGGGCAGCTGCTCTTCCCAGATTCATGAATAAAGGGGCAATGCCGGCTCTGGGGGGAAAGCCCCTGCAGGGCCCCAAAGTGATACTGAAGCCTGGGCACACCCAAGGCCAGTGAACTCTGAATCTCTGGCGTTGGCACGGAGGCCCGAGTGTGTTTAAGATCTCTCAGCTGGTGCTCCGGGCAGCCACCCTTGAGAACCTTTGCCCCACTCCCCTTTTACCTACTGCCTTTGACGTTGTATTTTGTTCTTGCAGGCTGCCGAGCACGTTAGGAATCTGATTAAGGCACTGGAAACAAGAGAGCCCCAAAATCCAAGCCTCCATCTTAAAAAAATTCTTGTGGTGAGCAGACTGGTAAGAAAGCTCCTCCCTGGTTTCTGACCTAGTGCATCTTGTCTTGTTCCCAGGGGAGATCTGTGGTCCCCCAGAAGCTCCCTCAGGACCCCGTCCCACCCCTCTCTGGCTTAAACTTGACCTCTCAGTCTAGTGATCCAGGCCCTGGGGCCCCTGCCTGCTTCTGTCCTGTCACAGTATAGGGTAGCCTCTGTCTCCTTTGCCCACGTGCCCTTCAGAGATGCTGTGAAGACCACGGAAGTGCGATCTGGAAGTGCTTTCAGAGTGGGAGGCACCCTATTTGGGGAAAGAGGGCAGCGACACAGCTGTGGAAGAGCAGGGTGCTGGAGCCCCCGACTCCCATATTCTTTTTGTGAAAGAGACCCAGAGAGGCCAGCCTGGCTAGCCCTCAGTGCAAACGGAGCAGGCTGCCAAATCTTCTGTCTCTGTCACAACCTTCAGCCCCAGAGCAGAATTTACTAGAAGGGGGACTTCCCAGGTGGTCCCATGGCTAAGACTCCACTCTCCCAATGCTGGAGGCCTGGGTTCCATCCCCGGTCAGGGAACTATATCCCGCATGCTGCAACTAAGAGTTCACATGCCACAACTAGAGATCCCATGTGTCCCAACTGAAAAAGAGAAAGATTTACCATAAGGAATTGTCATAAGAGCAGGGGCAGCTCTGGGGAGTCGAATTCCACTGGGATGCCCTCTGTCCCTCCACCTCTGTCTGATTCTCTCTGCTCATTCTCCACGCGCAGCAGGGACTGTGGCTGCTCACAGCCCTCAGGGCCACTTCCCATTAGTGTTCCCCTCATGCAGCTTCAGCTTGTGAAAAACCTCCTGGTGACTTGCTGGACCAGTGACTATGGCCAGACACAGGGCTAGGTCCCTTCAAGGGCTCCATGCCTGGAGGCGGTTCCATACATATGGCTACCAGGGTTGTGGGGGAGAGGTTCTTTGGAAGCTGGACAGCTTCCTGGACACACGGTACTTCTTGGGCTCTCCCGAGAACCCCCAAGTCCTGCCAAAGTGACCCCCATTTGTAACATGGCCTTGTTTAGGCAGGTTGGAGTGACTGGTTTCCCCATCCCCATGTCTGTTCCTTCCAGTGTGGGAGGCACCCGGCGATTCTGCAGCTGGTGTGTAGCTTCATCGAACGAACCTTCATGGCTACATCCTCCGATGCCCACATGGCCACCGAGCTGGGCTACCTCTTCATCCTGCAAGACCAAGTAAAGGAGGCATCTCTGTGGTACTCGAAGGCCATGAAGCTGGACGAGAGCAGCGTGGCTGCCTTGACAGGTCTGTGCAGGCTGGGCAGGGAGGGGGGTGGCAGGCTAGGGGGTGAGAGCCAAGCAGGGTGACCTCCATGAATCCAAAAGAGAGGGGTTGGCAAGCATTCTTCCCAGAGGGTATGTGAGTTCGGGGGTGCACTGTAGGATGGGGTGCCTTTTGAGGCATCTACATGTAAAGACGTAAGAGGCACAGGAATTCTCGAAAGCAGTCAGAGTCATTCTCATCTCCTTCAGACCTCTGATAGCCACACTCTGCCTGACATGCTGGGTCAGCCCGGCCTCCTCTCAGGCCCCACCAGGCCAGCGCCCCCCGCTCCCTACAGCCGCTCACCTCACCTCTGTAGACTCTCCCTCTTCAGGCCCCCGTGCTGAAGGGCCAACCAGAGTGAGTAGTTTTGAGAGTTTTGCTTCCCTATGTGTCCCAGGGCTTCCCTCCCACTTTATACAAATGTCAAATGAATTTTCCAGGGCCCAGTTTTCATTTTTTACACAAAACTCTCAAATCTGTGGTCTCTAGCAAATCCTGAGACAGAGATATTGGATTTTAGTGGAGGCATCCTTGTGATCAGTGCCCCAGGCAAACCGGCTTCCTGCCCCGGCTCCGAGGAGTTATGTCTTTTGGGGGCAAAGTCAATTCTCACTAAACTCCAGACACACCTGTGCGGCACAGTCAAAAAAGCAATCCAAGTGGTTGGTCTTGATTTCTGGTTCAATGCATCAGGCTGACTCCTCGTTCATCGCTTCTTCCTCCCTCCCCAAATCCCCCCAAAGTCACAGCCGACATTTTAAAAAGATGGTGAGTCCCCGTAGCAGCCCCAGAAACAGGGTAAGGTACCTTTGGTAGACCAGAAACTCTGAAGAACTTCACATTTCTAGAAGATATAAAGCAGATTGCATTCAATCTGGAAGCTCTGAGCAAGTCTAGAAACCTATAAGCCAACATGGGCAGGAATGGGGCAGCTAAAGAAATGAGTAGATCAGCTTTCCCCAGAGGGCTCCAGGAAAAAGAAAAATTAAAAAAAAAACACAAGCTTGGGGTCCTGAGAAGCTGGGAGCAAAATATATCATGGGGTCATCATCGAGCTAACAGGAGGGTTATTGGAAGCCCAAGAATGGGATCAAGGAGACTCTTACCAGGTGGTGGGACAGGACAGAGCAAAACAAAGCCCCCCATGATGTCCGACCACCAACAGGGACATGAAGGACAAAAAACTTGAATGCCCAACACATAGGCAAAATCCCCTGAAACGTTCCTCCACTAGGCTGAGTCCTGGCCCACTTCCTCAATTCAAGGGAGAGCCCCTGCTGGTCAGCCAAAAGGGAAGTCCACACACAGTTCACGCATATGTGTCCCTGACTCATCCATCTTACCTGGCCCGTCTGGGAAAATCAGGGGCCTTAACAATTTGAGAAATCTGCCCTGGTTGCTAATAGTCATCACTCTAGTCCATTTATAAATCTGCTAGCAGTTTGAAAGAGGGGGCCAAGTGGAACATGCAAAGCAGTGGCCCTCTGAGGAACAAAGTTAAGGCCAGATACAGAAAAGCCTTTGTCCCCAAAACAGCTCCTATGCTGGCTGACTCTAGAGTCTGTTAGGTCTGTGAGTAAAGGACATGCCACTAGGAAAAAATACAGATAACAAAAAAAAGAGTTGCTGAAAATTAAAAATATGATTTTTGCAAAGTAAAAATGTCCATAGATGAGCCAAATAGTGGGACGGATATGACTGAAAATCAAGATGGTGGTGAGGAAGACAGTCAGAAATAAATGTATCCAAATGGTCAAGGAATAAATTGTAAAAGAAGAATAGTAGGAACAGAGGGATTTGTCCTCCCAACATCAAAACACATCAAAACAAGAGTAGTTAAGGACTTCCTTGGTGGCTCAGTGGTAAATAATCCGCCTGCCAATGCAGGAGACACAGGTTCGATCCCTGATCCGGGACGATCCTGCATGCCTCAGAGCAACTAAACTCGTGCACCACAACACTGGGCCTGTTCTCTAGAGCCTGGGAGCCACTTCCTGAAGCCCGCGAGCCCTAGCGCCCATGCTCTGCAACAAGAGAAGCCACCACAGTGAAAATCCAGTGCACCGCAACTATAGAAAATCCCACACGGCAGCAAAGACACAGCACAGCCAAAATAAAAATAAAAAGTTATTTTTTAAAAAAAGAAGTCTGTTTGAGGCCAATCCTGGAATAAACAAATAGATCAACAGGATAGAAACAGGCCTTATGATAAAAATGACATTTCAAACCAATAGAGTATCAATAACTCATGGTCGGATACCTGACTATTCTTTATGAAAAGAAAATAAAGGTAAATGCTCATTTCACATTATCCTCAAAAATAAATTCTAGATGACTTAGATATTTAAACATAAAAGTTAAATTGGACTTGGGTTGCCCAGAGAATTCTAAGCATAACTACAAACTCAGAAGTTCTAAAGGAAAATATTTGACCAATTTATGTAAAAATTAAAAGTACTGGATGGCAAAAAGGTAGGGGAAAAATAGTTAAAAGGTAAAAGGCAAACTAATGGAAAATGTTTGTAACAAGGAATATATATAAAGAGAATAGAGAGAGATAAAAATCCATCCAAAGAAAACAGGAAAAAGCTATAAACAGGAAAGTTACAGTAGAAAAGGCCACTAAATATATAAAAAGATGTCCATTCTCCCTAAAAAAGTTTTTTTAAAAAAGTGAACTAAAACAAGTTATTCACTCTTTAGCATAGTAAAGAGTAAAGCATGTTTGTGAGGTCGCGGAGAAAGAAAAAACACTTCCAAATTCTTGACAGTAATATTAATTCAAATGTCCTTGGAGGGCAAGCTGGCCTTAGCTATCAAGGTTTTAGACGTACATGCCCTTTGACCCATTAACTCTACTTAAGGAGTTAGAACACACAAAAATGTTGACCATGGCATTGTAATATTTAAACACTGAAAACCAACGAAATGTGAAATGAGGAGTCCTTCAATAGTGCAGTAGCTAAATAAATGGT
This sequence comes from Muntiacus reevesi, assembly GCF_963930625.1. Lineage (NCBI taxonomy): Eukaryota > Metazoa > Chordata > Mammalia > Artiodactyla > Cervidae > Muntiacus > Muntiacus reevesi. Next base: position 72,124,065 of record NC_089252.1, read on the forward strand.
TACATCCGCAGTGCAATATTATGTCACCATTGAAGAGAATGGGGTAATTTGTATGAACGGATGGGAAAATACACTATACACTAATAACATACAAATGCTTTGCTAGATGTTTGAAGAAGTACACTCCAGTCTGTTCATATTGATTCTCTCTAGAGAAGGACACGCTGAAAGCCAGAACGTGAGCTGGGGATGTTTTCCTTGCCCTACGGTTTGAATGCTTCACCATGAGCACATACCACTCTTTGAGTTTATGAAGACACAGGAAAGGGTCCCTGCTGTCCACTGTCCCTTGGCCTGCTGGCTCTGCCACAGAGCCGGCTCTTCATCCCAGTTCTGTCCCCTCTCAGGGATCATCTGGTGCCAGATCTTAGATGGCCACCTGGAGGAGGCCGTACACCAGCTGGAATTCCTGAAGGAGGTGCAGCAGTCCCTCGGGAAGTCCGAGGTCAGAGCTCTGTGCGGGCCGGGGTTGCTCTGGGATCCTGCCCCCGCCACACCCCTACCCTCTTCCCACCCCCAGTTTCCAGTAGGGCAGCCACGATGGCCTTGGACTTCTGCTTCTCCTTGGCCTGCCGGCTCTGCCTAGCGAGCATTGCTTCCAAGACCCAGGCCTGCCCCCCACAGGTGCTGGTTTTCCTCCAAGCCCTCCTGGCGTCCAAGAAGCACAGCGAGGAGCAGGAGGCCACGGCGCTGCTAAAGGAGGCCGCCGAGCTGCACTTCTCCAGCATGCAGGCCCTCCCCATGAGCTCCGAATACTTGGAACGGCTCGACCCCGTCTTCCTGGTCTGTATCGCCAAGGAGTACCTGGTCTTCTGCCCCAAGCAGGTTAGAGGAGGACGCTTCCTTGTGGCGGGGTGAGGGGAGGGGGTTGGACTGCAAAACAGGTCTGGGCAGGGGCAGGACCTGCCTGGTCAGTCACTAGGCTGCTTGAGCTTCGGGCAGTCGGGGAGCCCAGTGCTTTTCACACTTGCACGTGCAACAGGCCAATCACCCAGGAAGTGGGCACAAGCCCTGCATCTCCCAGGCGACGCTGATGCTGCTGGTCCAGGGACTGCACGTGAGGATCGGGGCACTGGCCTCTGTTCATCCCAGGGAGGAACTGGGCTCCCTTTTCTCCCAGTGTCTTCTAAGAAGTATTTTGGTCTTTCCTTGTTTGTCCGGCCTTCCCAGATAATCGAGATTCCCTGTGGGCAAGGATCGTATCTTACAGGCCTTAATATCCCCCAAGTGCCTCGTAATGCCATCCCACAAATATCTGTTGTGCCAGATGCCATGCTTGATAGGGGGGACTCAACAGTGAACAAATAAAGTCCCCATTCTGAGGAGCTTATGCCCTTGGACTAAGTAGTACAGAGTGGATGGTAAATATGTGTGTGGAGCATGAAAGTGTTAGTCACTCAGTCATGTCCAACCCTTTGTAACCCCATGGACTGTAGCCCACCAGGCTCCTCTGTCCATGGGATTCTCCTAGCAAGAATACTGGAGTGGGCTGCCATTCCCTTCTCCAGGGGATCTTCCTAACCCAGGGAATTGAACCTGGGTCTCCTGCATTGCAGCAGATTCTTTACCATCTGAGCTACCAGGGAAGCCCATCCTTGTGGAATAAAGTAAAATAAAGTAAATAAAAATAAACAAAGTAACTAAAGTAAAAATAAAATAAAGTAGGATAAAGTAGACTACATGTGGAATAAAATCCCTTCACTGAGAGTGTCTTTTCTGAGCGCTCCAGGAGTCTTTTTCTTAGAATAGGACAAGCCGCACAGCCAGACCCTTGTGTTCCTACAGCCCCAGCCTCCAGGGCAGCTCGTGTCTCCCCTTCTTAAGCAAGTCGCTGCGATCTTGAATCCTGTAGTCAAGGTGGCACCAGCCCTGATCGAGCCACTGTATGTGATGGCCCAGGTCAAGTATCTCTCAGGTGAGCCAGTGAGTCCTTGTGGCTGGTGGGGCCCCGGGTGGGTGTCTGCAGGCTCCCTGCCTGGGACACTCCACACACACCCCCTTACCTGCACAGTCACCAGATGGACCCACTGTTCCCAGCCTCCAACACCCCTGACTCCTCACCAGCAGAGGTCTCTCCCACCCTCCCTTTTGCTGACTGCTTGCTTGATCTGTGCCAGCTGACAGTCACTGAACTCGACGATGCACCAGCAGTGCTCTGATCCTAGGGGACTGCAGTGCTCAGAACAAGAAAAATGGCACCCCGGAGCTTATGTTCTAGTAAGGGTACGCAGACATCAAGCGTAGTGGTGTTGTGAGGACATGACCATGCGATAGAGAAAGTGAAAGCCGGGGAGGGGATGCGGGGGTGGCAGTTTTTAAAAGGCAGTCAGGAAGGCCCCGAGAGAGGGGGGACCCTGTGCCATTAGACTCGCAGAGCCTCATGGGCCAGAACGGTCCCCATCCAGCCTCTCCTATCTCAAGGCCTGGATCCTGGAAAAAGAGGGAAGGATGGGGAGAACCCTTGTGGGGGCCTGTTGTGCTCTCTCAAGTCTTTGCTTGCCGTGACCTTTCACCCCCATCTGCCTGAAAGTCAAACTGATCTCTGGCGCCCAGAGGCTTCAGAATGCCATGGCACATCTGTGTGCTCTGCATTATATGGGCTGCGCTCTGCCTAGAGCTCCAGGTCTTCATCCTCAGTCCTCCCAGTATTCATCAGAGTGCCAAGTTTACCCACTCCTTCAAGGTCTCCTGGGTACCAGGTGAGGGCAGGCCCTCCCTCCCCTGCCAGACACACACACACAGGGATGCTGGCAGATACCAGCGCTTGAGGGACAACAAGGTCTCCAGCTGCTCAGGTTGTCATGGTGACACCTTCACATTTCTGCAGCACAGTTGAAGGAGCAGGGAGTTTGGGACCCAGAAGCAAGTGCTCTCCACCCACTGGGTGATGGACCCCAAGCAGGAGCTATTGAGGAACCTGGCAGCAGAGGGAGGAGGGTCTCCCACCAGCTCACTGTACCCTGCCCCTGAGTTGCCACTGCCTCCCACTTAGGGCCAGCTTGGCAGCAGGAAGGCCTCTAGGCCTCCACATGCCAAGGCATTCAGAGCTCAGTCCCAGGAGCCCATGACCCTGGACATAAATACTGACTTTGTCCCTTCGGAGCTGAGTGACTTATATCACTGAAGTTTCAGTCCTACATCTGAAAGACAGGCATGATAATACCAACTTGGTGGGGGTGGGCAGACATGAAACCAGCCTTTCCAAAGTACTTTGCCTGTGTTGGCACAGAGCGGGTGCTTCTCAAGTTGTGGCTGTCATGGTTGCTGCTATTATTAGGTTTTGTTCTGCTCCTAGGTATGGGAATTGAGACTTCAGTGTTCCCCTGAGCCTCCAGACGGAGCAGTGAAGTGACTTAGCCATCTCCCTGAGGGTACAGAAGGAAGGGAGGTGTCACACCAAGGTTTGAGTCTCCTGGCTGTTGTCTGGGTCAAGGCAAAAACTAATAGTAGTTCTAATTTTAGGAAGAGACCTCTGAGTCAAGCTGAACAGACACTGGGTAAAATGCCCAGCTTGGGTATTTCTGGGAAACAGGACACGTTAAAATTCCTTCTGCCTTTACGTGCTGGGTCCTGAGAGTCCCCAAGGATCCCTGAATGTAGGGGTTTGTTTCCTGTTTCTAGGGGAGTTAGAACATGCGCAGAGCACCCTGCAGCGTTGCCTGGAGCTGGACCCCACCTCCGTGGACGCCCACCTCCTCATGTCTCAGATCTACCTGGCTCAGGGCAACTTTGCCATGTGCTCCCACTCCTTGGAGCTGGGTGTCAGCCACAACTTCCAGGTGGGGGTCCCTGATGCCCTGTCACTGCTCAGCATCCTACAGTCCCACTGGCTTCAGCCCCTACTCGCCTTGGGAGAGTAGCCCCAGGAGCTGCCAGAATCCCTCAGCCCCTTCTGCTGGCCCAAAGGCAGGGACTGGCTCCGTGGGATCCTGTGGCTTTCTCCCCTCTGGGAGCTGGAGCCTCACACTCTGCTGATGCTCCTCTAGGTCCGAGACCACCCCCTCTACCACTTCATCAAGGCCAAGGCCCTCAACAAGTCTGGGGACTATCCAGAAGCCATAAAGGCACTGAAGATGATCATAAAATTACCAGCTCTGAGGACGGAAGAGAACAAGAAGTTCCGTGGACCCTGTGTGCGCCCCAGCGAGCGGGTGTCCATCTTACTGGAACTGGCAGACGCCCTCCGGATGAACGGGGAGCTGGTGAGGAATGCCCTGCTCTGTTCTCTTGCTGCTGGAGCATGCTGGGGCCAGGGTAGGCCTGGGGACCAGGCTCTTTGATTCTGGCTGGTGTTTCCTTGCACTTTATTTTAGCTTTTATTCATTTGGGAGTATCCCCCTCCCCTACTTTAAAGGCTTCAGTGGCTCCCATACACTCAAGATAAACTGCAAACCCTCCTGAGTCCTGCATGATCTGTCCCCTGCCGACCTCACTGTCCCCAGAAGGATGTCAGGGAGGCAGAGCACCAGGCCCACCGGGGCCACCACACGTGGTTGTGCAAGTTGGGCAGTGCACCTCTCCAGTGGATGCCACTTATGTCACCCTGGAGTTTTGCAGGGTACAACCTGCTCAACGGTATGGGGCAGCCCTGGGACCTTGGACGGTCTGGCTGGGCAAAGGCAGGAAGGACCAAAATGGGCAAAGAGAGTAACTTTGTTAGAATAATTGAGAGTACAGATGCAATGAAGAGACAATTCAAATATACCTTTATGTGCCCAATTCCATGGATAGAGGAGCCTGGCAGGCTACAGACCACAGGGTCGCAAAGAGTCGGACACAACTGAGTGGCTAACACTAACCAACCATAACATTGAAATACCTTTGACTGAAAGCAGGACGGTATAAGGAGATGCGCCTATAGGTCTCTCATAGGAAGAAATCACCATCAGACTTTGAAGTGCTCGGAAACAAGTTCTCCCAGTCAGGGATTTCATGTCCCCCAGCTGGCCCTGCCCTCAACACCGAGAGGCTCTCTCTCTTTCTCTCTCTGTCTCTGTCTCCTTCCTGCCGCTCTAAAGTGGGGATGGGCCATCCTCTCCCTGGCTTCCACGTGTGGTGGGTGACAGCAAATGGAGGGTCCATTGGGCTTCCTTGTCTTAGCACGAGGCCACCAAGGTCATGCAGGACGCCATCAACGAGTTCAGCGGCACGCCGGAGGAGATCCGCATCACCATCGCCAATGTGGACTTGGCCCTGAGCAAGGGCAACGTGGACCTGGCGCTGAGCGTGCTGCAGAGCATCACGCCCAAGCAGCCCTGCTACATGGAAGCCAAGGAGAAGATGGCCAGCATCTACCTGCAGACCCGCAAGGACGCCCGCCTCTATATCGGGTGCTACCGGTGAGCCCCGGGCGGCGCACTGACAGCCCTGGCCCCAGCGGCGCGTCAGGAGTGTTTTCCCCAGATCGTCGTCTTCTCCCCGGGCTTCAGAACGTGTTCTCAGAGTGTGTTTGACAAAAGTAGGGAATTTCCCATGGTGAGAATCTGAGTGTGATCAGTCGATCAGTCAGGCCAACCTGCTGCTGAGTTGTAAGGACACAGGAGTGAATCTTCCCTGAGTTCTGCTTGCCCCTCGTTATGGTTCGCATCCTGGTGGGAACCATGGTTCTGCCCCAGCCCCTGGCATGGCCTGTCCTTGGGGAAATGTTCAGTGGCTTGGATGTAACCAGTGTGAGTGAAGAAGGAGGGAGAGCCGGGATTGGGAGCCCTCAGCGGTTTTCTCTACAATTTGATGTTGGGACCTCAAGGGTACCTTTCCTGTCCCCTTCCTTAGGCAAAACTCCATCTAGGCAACTCAGGAGGAAGAGGAGTTGATGCCAAGAGCAGTGGGAAACCAATAAACAATGAGATGACATGGTCTCATTGAAGGTTTAGAAAGAGTAGGCTGGGACTTCCCTGGTGGTTCAGTGGTTAAGACTCAGTGCTTCCATTGGAGGGGGCTTGGGTTCAATCGCTGGTCAGGGAACTAAGGTCCCACATGCCATGTGAGGCTTGGCTGGAAAAAAAAAAAAAGAAACAGGTTGCCTCATAAAGAAGGTTCTAGGCGTTTGGGGTGGAGGCCAGAGGAGTAGGTGGAAGTCCTGGCCATGGTCCAGATAACAGATGAGGGGAGCCTGAACTAAGGGAGCTAGCACCGTGTCCCATCTGAGCCGGTAAGTATTGGGTGATGAATAAATGAGTGAATGAATGGGTGTCACAGAAGGAGTGAGAAAGAGAAGAGATGGATTCAGGAGTAGGAAGGATGCACAGAGCTGAGCTAAGGTTTTGGTTACTTTTGCAGGGAGCTCTGTGAATACCTGCCTGGCCCCCACACCAGTCTGCTGCTGGGTGATGCTTTCATGAACATTCAGGAGGTGAGTGAGGGTCTCGTGACCTCACCAAGTGGCTGCCATCCCCCACTCCCGCCCCACCCCAATCTCGCTTCTCCAGTAAGAGAAGAGAGAGACGGCAGCCCCTTTCCCCACCAGCCAGAGAAGGCCCTGGAGGTCTACGACGAGGCCTACAGAAAGAACCCGCACGATGCGTCCCTGATCAGCAGGATCGGGCAGGCTTATGTGAAGACCCACCAGTACACCAAGGTCAGGCCATGCTGGGGTAGGCAGGGGCGGGGAGGGCCAGCCCAGCAGGGAAGATGGAGGAGGGTGCTTGGGTGGGAGGCTGAATGGGAGGGGAGACCCCCCCCCTGAACAGGGTGCCAAGGAGAGGGCTCAGCAACTCTCCACCATCCCCTAACACCTGCTGAGCCTGAGGCTCAAGCCCTGTGCCAGGCGGGAGGCCATTGCATCAGGCTTCTGTGTTCTGGAAGAGTACACAGGCATGGTGATTGCAGGGTTGGGGGGAGGGACACAGAGTGAGGTGCCCACGTATAAAACCAGACCTGATGCCCATGTTTCCTGTGTGCACTAAGGCAATTAATTATTATGAGGCCGCCCGGAAGATTAGCGGACAGGACTTTCTGTGCTGCGATTTGGCGGAATTGCTCCTGAAGTTAAAGAAGTTCAACAAAGCAGAAAAAGTTTTGAAGCAGGCACTGGATTATGACTTTGGTGAGCGCACCCTAACTCGCTCCCCTAGCCTGCCTTCAAGCAGACACTCCCTCTTCTCCTTCAGGATGGGGCAGGGAACAGGCACTGGCTGGGGCTTTGAACCCAGCCCCCATCCTCCCCTACACCCCCACCCCCAACCCCCGCTCCCCAGGGGCCAGGAAACACTACTTTGATTTTGCACTAATTTGATTTTCCATTTTGCAGTCAAAGACATCCCATCCATGATGAATGATGTCAAGTGCTTACTTTTGCTGGCCAAGGTTTACAAGAGTCATAAAAAAGAAGATGTGACAGAAACTTTGAACAAGGTAATTGACAAGTAGACTCAAGCTGTCTATCTGCCATTTCCTGATGGAAGCTGAAGATAGGACTGCAGGTCTGGAAGACTCCAGGCCTGGTCCTCTAAAGAGGATCTAGTTTACACCTCTGACATCCACCTTCCATTTATCCCCCTACCCTTGCTCTTTTATTGATTGTGCAAGGAAGTGCTCGAAACCTGCCTGGACTGAACTGGAGAAGGCAGGGAGGAAGACAGTGCCTTTGTCCTCAAGGATGCTTGTGCTGTTAATAATAGACAATGCCAGCAGCTCTCATGGGTTGAATGCTGTGTGCTGAGTTCTGTACTAGGCTTTTTGTCTTATTTAATTCTCACAGTAGCCCTTTGAGCTAAGCACTGTGACATTCCTGTTTAACAGATAAGGCTCAAAGAGGTTAAGAAATGTACCCAAAGTCACACTGCTAGTAAGCGGTGGAGCTGAGATTTGAACCAGCTTTGGCCTGTCCCAACCCGTAGTCTCCTGCGGGGAGTGCCGAGTGCTTGCTAAGTCGCTTCATTCGCATCCGCCTCTTTGCGACCCTCTGGACCATAGCCCACCAGGCTCCTCTGTCCATGGGATTTTCTAGGCAACAATAGTGGAGTGGGTTGCATGCCCTCCTCCAGGGGATCTTCCCGACATAGGGATTGAACCTGCATCTCTTACGTCTCCCGCCCGGGCAGGCAGATTCTTTACCACTAGCTCCACTGAGAAGCCCCTGCTAGGAGACTCCTGGCCATTTTTTCCCCTCCTCTTCACTCTTTCTACCCAAGGGTATGGCCTGGCACTTGCCCCTGGGGCGTGTGCCTGTGGTTGTAGACCATCTCTGACTGTTTAACGTGACTTATCCCCGGGGTTTCCCACTGGATTTCCATTCCTCGGTCTGGCCTTCAGGGAACCCAGGGCTGATCTGTGCCCACTACCCAAAACTTAACCCCAGCCTCATTGTTTGCCCTTGCCCCAGCGCTCTCTGGCTACTTGCGTCATGGCTATTTGTGGGGGCTGCCTCAAATTCCCAGCAGGACACCACTCAAAACAAATGCACCCAACAAAACACAGCCGTGCTGAACACCTACTGTGTGCCTGTTCCAGCCTACTGGGCAGCTGAGGTAGATCACACACAGTGAGTGCCAGGTGTGATGGAAACAGGTGAACGAGCCGAGTACAGTGGAGTGTTTTGTTGTTTGAGAGCCTTTGCTTCTGCTCCTGCCCCCGCGGCATGCCAGTTCGCCTCCTGGGTACTCAGCCAGAAGCCTTGCCTGTCCAGAGCGACCCAGATTTGCTCAAGGGGACCTGAGATGCCCTTGCTTAGACAGCTAGCTCTGAGATGAGAGCTCGGAGGCTTGCTGCGAATTGGCCTGAGACCTGGCACATCAGGCTCTGGGCTGCTCACGCAGCGTTTCCTGGTTTGCCTAGGCCATGGACCTCCAGTCTCGGATCCTGAAGCGTGTTCCCCTGGAGCAACCGGAAATGATCCCCTCCCAGAAGCAACTGGCAGCCTCCATCTGCGTCCAGTTTGGGGAATACTACCTGGCAGAGAAGGAGTATGCCAAGGCAGTGCAGTCTTATAAAGATGCCCTCTCCTACACTCCTGTTGATAATAAGGTGGGGTCCTTGGAGTGAGACCCTTGTCCTTGCCTTGGGGCACAAAGCCTTGCAGAGCTCCCTGACTATGGACGGAAGCTGGTTCCTTCTCTGTGGTTCCCTGCAAGGGGCACAGACCCCTGGTGTAGGCGGGCGTGCTGATCCCCGGGTCCTCACCCACTGCAGCCCTCGGTGGCAAGTGTAGCGTTTTCAGGTCCCCCTTGCAGGTGGGGAGAGGACATTGTGGCTGCCAGGGGCTTTTCTGGGCATAAAGCCCAAGCTAAGCTTCCAAGGAGGTGTAGGGTCATGTGAGAGGCATGGCTCCAGGTAGGAAATGGTGGCTGCAGTTCACTTGAGGAGAGGAGATGAAGAGCTTAGTGACAGACCCGTTCATTTATTTAACGTGTTCTCATTTAACAGATTCCCAATATGTGCAAGGGAATCCCTAGCCCAGGTACTGGGCTAGGACATGGAGACGCAGTGGGGCAATGCAAGGTCCCTGCCCCAGGCACTGGGTACAGACAAATACATAGGCAATTCTAACAGCCTGTGATACCCACAGGGGGGTCAGGACACTTGGGAACTCAGATAAGGGGTACCTGTCCCGGAACCTGGGGCACAGAGGGCTTCCCTGAGATGAGATCGGAGCCGAAACTGAAGGATGAGTATGAGCTCAGCGGGCCCTGCCTCTCAGTGGTTAGTTGGAAAAAAGTCATGACGATGTGGGGGAGAGCCAGAGACATCATCGCGGGGGGTCAGAGACACGCTTTCATGCTTTGAAGGCAGAGCTGACAGACGTGGGCGTGCAAGGATGAGGCCTGGGTGCCCAAGCTTCCCCACGACGCGCATTGGTCGGTCACTGTCTCGGGGCCTGTCCAGGTGGTGCTGGAGCTGGCGAGGCTCTACCTGCTGCAGGGACACCTGGACCTGTGTGAGCAGCACTGTGCCGTCCTCCTGCAGACTGAGAACCACGAGACAGCCTCCGTGGTGAGAGGCTGCGGGCCCGGGTCCCCACAACCACAGGCGGGCTGCTTCCTAGCCCGGTGACCCCGGATGCCCAGCGGACCCAGCCCTGCGGGGTCCACTGGGTCCGTCACCCCGGACGGGAGGGGTGGGCTGGCAGCAGGGGGCAGCAGCGCCCTCCCTCCTGGGCCACATCCAAGGGGAGTGGGTAAGGCTGATTCACTCCAGGGGAAACCACACCCGCTGGTGAAGGCCAGGCTAGGACAGGTTCGTGGGGCTTCGGGAGGTGTGAGGAAACAGCCCTCCCCAGTCCTACCCCACTCTGCCCTGTCACCTGGACCACCTCCAGGGCTGTCCCCAGTGGAGGTGGGTAGCCCCCATTACACCCCGCTGCCCACATCTGGCAGTTCTCAGACATGGGTGGAGGAGCTGACTCCACGGTGTCCACCCTCGGCTTTTCCTTCCTCCTTCAATCCTCACCCCCACCCCTCTCCCCAGGCTGGCCCACCTCCTGTGGGACCTTCTCCCAGTGCCCAGAGATGCTACCTAGGAAGTTTTCTCCTGCCTTCCTTCCTTTCCTGTCCCCGCTTCCCACCACAGCCTCCCCACTGCACCCACGCAAGCTGCTATCGCAGCAGCATGTGTATTCTGATAGACGATGGCCGACCTGATGTTTAGAAGACAGAAGTATGAAGCTGCCATCAGCCTCTACCACCAGGTCCTGGAGAAAGCACCAGGTAGCTAACGGCTGCCATCGTGACTGCCTCTGTCAGTTCCCACCCAGCAAGGTCTGCTCTCGCCCAGAAGGGTGGGCCCTGTCCCCTCCTTCCTGACCGGGCAGAGGAAGCCCCTTCCTCTCTGATTGTTCCCAGAGAGGCAGGAAACTGATAAAGTCCCACTGGAACGTGCTGGCCCTTTCCCAGTCCAAGGGGCCAGTTCCCGGTCCTAGGCAGGGCAGTGCTTGGTCCTGCCTGTCTGTCCCCAGACCCCAGATACCATGGCTCAACCTGAGTTCCCCCTGGGAGGTCACAGCCTCCTGGAGGTGGCTAGAAATTCTCCCTGGCACGTAGCTCTCTTCCCACTCAACTGTAGCATAAAACCACCCTGTCTTGCTGGGGAAGGGGCCAGACATGAATAAGAGGCTTAGGCTGGAGCTCCAGCCAGGCCCATGTCAGTCACCCAGAGGCCCAGCAGATCACAGCCATTAGGAATGCAGGTCTTGGAGCCAGACCTTCTAGGTCTGAATCCTGGTCTTCCACTTACCTGATGTGTAACTTTTGGCAGATTACTAAAAAAAAAAATTTTTTTTTTTTTACTCAAATTCTTTGTGCCTCAGTCTTCTCATCTATAAAATGGGAGCAATAAGAGTGACTACTTCATTATGTCTCAGTGGAGCCGCTGGGATGCCCATGTTCAACCCAGACCGCTAGTGTCTCCTGGTTCTCTCTGCTTCCCCCTACCTGATTCAGCTACTGGTTATCACAGCCTGGAGGTTTCTGCTTTCTTATTTTAGACAATTTTCCTGTACTGAACAAACTAATCGATCTGCTACGAAGAAGTGGCAAACTTGAGGATGCCCCAGCCTTCTTTGAATTGGCCAAGAAGATGTCCAGCCGGGTGCCTTTGGAGCCAGGGTTCAATTACTGCAGAGGCATCTACTGCTGGTGGGTTGGGGTGGGTGTCTTGGCAGGTGTGTGTAGGTGTGTTTAGTCACTCAGTCGTGTCTGACTCTTTGCAACCCCATGGACTGTAGCCCTCCAGGCTCCTCTGTCCATGTGATTCTCCAGGCAAGAATACTGGAATGGGTTGGCACTCCCTTCTTCAGGGGATCTTCCTTACCCAGGGATCGAACCCAGGTCTCCTGCATTGCAGGCAGATTTTCTACCATCTGAACCACTAGAGTGTAGGAGGCTCTCCCCAACAGACATGCTGGGCTTTGCCAGGGAAGCCACATCAGGAAGTGGGGAGACCAGAGATCCTGCCCTTGCTTTGCGCAGATTCTCGGAGTGACCCCTGAGTGTTCTTGGTCTCCCTGGGCCTCAGTTTCCCTGTCTGATTCTTAGGGTTACTCTTCTCCGCTGCAGGCACATAGGACAGCCCAACGAAGCCCTGAAGTTCCTAAACAAAGCGCGCAAGGACAGCACTTGGGGCCAGAGTGCCACCTACCACATGGTGCAGATCTGTCTGAACCCAGACAACGAGATCGTGGGCGGAGAGGCTTTCGAGCACCTGGTGACCGAGAGCAAGTGAGGGCCCGGCTGGCTGCGGGTAGGGAGGGAAGGCAGGGAGAGCCCTCGGCCTCTGGACTGAGGTCTGGAGAGGTCCTCGTGGGCAGGCTAGACCAGCGCCCTCCTGCTCAGCCTCAACGCCCGCAGCTTCACCAGCAGGAAGGAGTTGGAGCAACATGGCGTGCGCACCGCCGAGAAGCTGCTGCGGGAGTTCTACCCACACTCGGCCGGGGGCCACACCCAGCTGCGGCTGCTGCAGAGCCTGTGCCTGCTGGCGACCAGGGAGAGGGCCAACGTGGAGGTGGCGCTGAGCACCTTCATCGAGATGGCCCAGGCCGAGGTGCGCTGGCTGCCAGGACGGGCGGGCGGGCGGGCGAGCGGGCAGGCGGGTAGCATGTTGAGGCGGAGGGCCGGGCGCCCAGATGCCTGCTTCCCGCCTGCACAGAAGGAGAGCATCCCCGCCCTGCTCGCCATGGCGCAGGCCTGCTCCCTGCTGAAGCAGGTCCCCAAGGCGCGCACGCAGCTGAAGCGTTTGGCCAAGGCCCCATGGACACTGGCTGAGGCCGATGACCTGGAGAGGAGTTGGCTCCTACTGGCCGATATCTACTGCCAGGGCGGCAAGTTTGACCTGGCCTCGGAGCTGCTGCAGCGCTGCGTGAAATACAACAAGGCGAGGCGTGCACCGCCGTTGGGGCTGGGGGGGGGGGGGGGGGGGCGGCGGCGGTATGTGTGTGAGAGGCACTGGGGCTTTGGGGGCAGAGATGCAGGGATAGCAATGAGATGAAAAGAGGCAGGACAGGAGGGGTCCCGTGGACCACAGAACAGGATGGGAAAGCAAGGCAAGAAGAAGCGAGCAGGGTCCAGTCACCTGCAGCGGGGACACAGAACGGGGAGGAGAGATGAGAAGGGTTCAGGAGATGGGAGGGTGGCGTGTAAGGAGGCTTTGGTTGGGTCAGGAGGGGCCTTTGCAGGTCAGAGCAGGAGGGCTGTGAAGGCAGGGGTCATTCCAGTGTAGGAATAGCTGAGAAGAGGGCACCCAGTTCACCCTCTTGTCAAGCCAGGAGGTACTGCCGGAGTCCCTGAGTGGTTTGGGTTACTTTGCCCTCTGCCCAGCCCTTGCCCCCGCTGGGTCCCACGCTGCTCTGACCGGCTTTCCCTGCAGTCCTGCTGCAAGGCCTACGAGTACATGGGCTTCATCATGGAGAGGGAGCAGTCATACAAGGACGCGGCCACCAACTACGAGCTGGCCTGGAAGTACAGCCATTACGCCAACCCTGCCATCGGTACAGCAGCCGGGCCGGCATGCGTGCATGCAGGAGGGACCAGGGCCGGGGGGACCCCCTTCCCGACCCCACAGCACAGGGCCTGTGATCTGTTTGCGGTGGGGAACCAGAGGGGTTCTCGGGTCATCAGAGTGCCACCCATTGTCTAAATCCTCCCTACACCTGGACAGGCTTCAGGCTGGCATTCAACTACTTGAAAGACAAGAGATTCGTGGAGGCCATTGAAGTCTGCCATGATGTAAGCCCCTGATGGTGGTGGGACGGGGGTGGTGTGGGGCTTGGTGCAGTGGCAGGGAGCCCTATCTGGTGTTTCATACCCTTTCTTTCTCTGTCCCAGGTCCTCAGGGAGCACCCCAACTACCCTAAAATCAGAGAAGAAATTTTGGAAAAGGCCCAAGGGTCTCTGAGGCCCTAGCTGTGGTCAGTGGGAACCAGGGAGGGTGGAAACTATCAACCTACAGAAGTTTCATGGAGGGGGTAGGAAGTGGGTCAATGGAGAAGAGAGTCAGAAAATAACATATTCTTCCCCATTTCTGTGTGTGTGTGGTTTATTTGAATCAAGCCTAATCTAGTCTAAAGGACATCCCAAAGCTTTAGGTTTTTAAGGCACAAGGAGCAATTTGACTCTGAGGAGGAAAGATGTCAACCAGCTTAGCTTCCCCTGGGTTCACTGGGCAACTTCTCATGGACCCCACTTTTATCCTAGACTCTCAGGGGCCAAAATGGAACAAACAGGTGGTTCAAAAAATACCCTACAGCTACTTTAATATTTTTCTGTCAGCCCATACCAGCCTCCCGTCTCCTCTGTGGTCCCCAGAATCCTGAATTACAGAAGCAACTGCTCCTCCCTGCCAAGCTGCCCACTGGCAGGGGGCCCAGACAGGCTCCCTCTGTCCATACGTTCTGCCTCCTCCTCCTCAAGGCTTCAGCAGGCCTCTGCTGGTCCTTACCAGTTTGGGAGTTTGGGACAGACCTGATCACTCTTGCTTCAGGCAGGAAAAATTACATCCCAAGAAAAACTAACTCTGTGCTTCAGCTTCAGTAAAAGACAGTGGCCAACTAATTCATCTTCCCGAAACCCTTTAACACCTAAGGGGACAAAAGCAGGGGTCTCTTTGTAGATGAATAACATTAACTGTGACTGGCAAGAGGGTGACAGAGGTCACCTTTGCTGTGTTCCCAGTACCTCTCTTCCTGTTTTTCAGGATGGCAGTAATGGGCCAGGCTGACCGCAGGGGAAGGAACTCTGAACTGGGAGTCAGGAGGCCTAGAATCTCCCCGTGTGACCTTCCCCTCTGGGTATGTGTCCCCATCTGTGGCAGGAAATTAGACTCGATCTCTGTGTTCTCAAATTACGGTACAAATCCCTGCCAACGATATACAGCAAACATCTGAAAGTTTCATAACTATGCGTTTAAATATCATCCTTATATAACAGAGAAAAATAGCACACACAGCCATGAATTTGTGAGTGCTGTTACATAGAATACTTCTTACTTTTAAGCATATTGATATAATCGATAAAAAGTAAAATATTGCATGGGCTTCCCTGGTGGCTCAGTGGTAAAGAATCCACCTGCCAGTGCAGGAGACACAGGTTCAGTCCCTGGGTTGGGAAGATCCCCTGGAGGAGGAAATGGCAACCCACTCCAGTAGTCTTGCCTGGGAAATCCCATGGACAGAGGAGCCTGATAGGCTACAGTCCACAGGGCTGCAAAGAGTCGGACCTGACTGAGCAACTAAACAACAACAAAATATACTTAGTATGAGTAGAACACAGATACGGCAAAATTTTTAAGTTGTCCAGTGACTAAGGTTTGGGAACAGTGAACAGGTTAGGGTTCCTTCTAGAACAGCCTAAGTCATCCCTCATGACTGCGAGTCTTGTTTTTATAACATACTGATGATCACGTGCATGGCCTTTTGGTATGAGTCAATGATCTGGAACGTCTTCCCCAGGTTACCACCATCATTCCTATGGGAAGCCAGCTGCCTTTATTATTTGTTTTACAAGCTAGTTTCTAGGGGTGGATTATGTTGAGAGGTACCGCTGTGGCCCTAGCTCAGGAATGGGCAGCTTAGTCCAACTGTGGGCTGTGGCTGTGGGATAGGAACCTACAGGGGCTTCCAACCAGAGTATTGGAGCTGTGGGGAGCTGCCACCCAGACCCCCAGCTGGTCCGAGCACAGCCTCATCACCCTTGGAGAGACCTAAGTTTTGGATCATGCACACTGGAGCAATCACAAGTGTGTTGGGCTTCCAGGGTACACAAGGCAACTTAATGAACTAGGGTACTCCACCCTGAGATGCCTGAGACCTGGGTGTCCCTGCCTAAGCTGGTTCTGGGGACAGGCAGCCCCACTGTAGGCCAGACTCCAAACCATGAGTTCCCTAACAGCCACTCCACTGACGATATGACTGCGTGACCATGTCCACACATCCAGAGGCAAGAGACACATACCTAAAGGGTCACAGAACTGGCAGAAGAGGATAAAACCTACAGAAATAGAGGCAGACTATGGGAAGGCAGACTATGGGAGGCAGAATGGGAAGTCACAGATACACACCAGAGACCTGCCTGTTGCAGGCGCTCCTGTGAGCGCCGGTTTATGTATGAACTGAACAAGCTTGTGAGGTGGGTAACATTATTTAGACAGTATGGGGGACATCCAGGCACACAGACAGGAAGTAATTTGCATAAGTCACCTCACTAGTTAGTGTAACAGCAGGGTTTCAAACCCTGGCACTCTGGGTCCATACTCTTAACCTGTAAGCCACAGAGAGGAAATAAGGGGAGCCCAGCACAGGCCAGAGGCAGAGGATGAGAGCAAGGAAAAGGAAACCCAAGTCAGGTCTCTTTGGTGCCCCCTCCTACCTAGCACTTACATGTTGTTGAGTTGCTAAGTCGTGTCCACCTCTTTGTGGCCCCATGGACTGCAGCACGCCAGGCTCCTCTGTCCAGCACTTGTATAAGTCATTATTCCTAGAGCTGAGGTCAGTCTTGCTCCTCCAGCCCCCAGACTGGGACTCCTTGGGGCAGGGTGCAGCCTGCTCATCTGGCCTTTGGCCCGGGCTTCCAGGGACAGGTCAGACAGGTCTGGTTGGTGTAGATGGATGTTTCGCAGCTTCCGGTGCTCAAGTCCCTGGGGACCTCTGCCACTCAGTCCCACACAAGGCCTGCGCCAGCCACATGCCACTGCCCGCCCTCACCTAGAAGGGATGACTTCACCCTCAGGGCCTGGCCACAGCCTGGTGTGGGTGAGTGTCTGTCCCAAGCAGACAGCCCGGTCCCAAAAGACTGCTCAGCTGCTGCTCCCCACCACCAGCCAGGGGGCCTGTCAGATGGCTTCATCTGCCTGGCCAGCCTCTTCTGGCTGGCTTCCCGTCCCTGAGTTGACTGGCTGGCCTGCAAAGAGGTCCCGTGTGTCCCCCATGTCTATCCCTGATGCAGCCTCAGTGTCCATACTGCCCTGCAGCGTCTGTCTCCCCTTCCCTCTCCCACCTCACCACCTCCTGAGGTGTACCTGTGCTCCCAGCTCCACAAAGGCAGACCACGCTGTTAAAAATAGAGCCTCTTTATTGGTACCTATAAGCTTAGGTACAAGGTGTTCCCACAAGCTCGCAGGCTGGCAGGGCCTCCTAGGCAGGAGGGCAGGCCCAGAGCCTGGGCTTCTTGGCACAGACACAGAGAAAAATGAATAAATTATAGTTCTAATACTCGGGGACAATACAGAAATTATGATGCAAAAATCCAACATCAGCAAACAAAGGGCCTGAAAGCCATAACGAGCCCCCCTCGCCCCTGGCCAACTGGCCTTCAGGTGCAGGCAGGTGAACCAGGCTGGAGTGCAGTGCCCAGAAAGCCCTGAGTGGTCCAGGGCCTACTGTGGGCCCTGAGGCAGCCCCTTACCCTCTCTGGGCCTCCTGCTTCCCCCTCCTACATTTACGGCCTTGGAATAAAAGCTGCGGCCTTTGGCGGGGAAGAGGGGGAGAGATGGGGCAGAGGACAGGAAGGAGAGGGGGATGTGTGGAGCAGAAAAGGGTTTTGGTCACGGTTGGTCAGCCCAGCCCAGCCCCGGCCCCTGCCCCTACTTGCTCAGCCATCCAGAGCAGGGCCGCTGCCACGTTAGACAGAGGGCTCAAACCCACACCTGGTCTACACCAGAGCCCCAGCAAGGGCAGGGCTGCAGGACTATCAGGCAGAGGGACTTGGGGGGTGAGGCGGGGAGGGGCCTGTGCCCCACCCCCGACCCCAGCACTGCTCGCCAGCCACCTAGTCTCCAAATAAATTATGAGAAATAAATTACAGTCTTCACAGTCCAGAGGATCCAGTCACCCATGAGTCTCAGGGTGGCAGAAGAAACCCTAAGAGGTGGCTGATTTCAGCCTCGTGTGGCTGTCTTCGGGCTTAGGAACATCATACAACGTGGAAAAGGAGTCTGCAAAGCTCCAGGGAAGCCACATTTCTTCCCACTCCTGGCATGCGCCATGGATGTGGAAGAGAAGGTGTGGGCGTAGGGGGACCGGGCAACTGAAAGGGGAAGTGCCCCCCACCCCCCTTCAGCATAGAAAGTTACAAAAATAAATAAATCAATCCAGAGTGTTGCATGAAAATTAGTAGGAGTGCCCACATGGGAGCCAGCCAACAGGGGACCATTACATACAGACAGACTTTGGGGAGCCCCCAAATTACAACAAAGCAGCAACAGGGTTCTTGGGGCCGGGAAAAGGCACTCTGACCCTCACACAGGCACAGGCTCCACCAGAGACGCCGGGGTGGTGTCCTCAAACAACTGGCCATCCACAAAGGGAGCCAGGGCCTCGGCAGCGGGCTCAGTCAAGCCCATGATGGACTCCAGGAAGCAAGCGCTGGTGTCCGCAGGGGGAGAGAAGGCAGGCAAGGTGAAGTGGGGCGCCTCGAGGTGGTCCAGGCTGTCAGACACCTTCCGGGAGGTGTAGTGGGGCCCCAGACTGTAGTCTGGCAGGGCCTGGAGCAGCTCGAAGGAGTCGCAGGAGGACAAGCTGAGATCCGCTGAGCTGCTCTGGCCAGCGTCCGTGCTGGCTGGCACCAAGGGGCCAGGGAGGCTGCCCTCGCCCAAGCCTTCAAGGCCACTATTGAGGAAGCAGCTGGCATCCAGGTTGGCGTTTTCATCCAGGATGCCTGACGTGAGGCTGGAACTGGAATAGCTGTGGGTCCAGCTGGCCAGGCCAGTGAGGTCACCAGTACCAAAGATGTCAGCTGGGTGGAAGCAGCTGAGATTGTCCAGGCTGCCCACACCCCCATCCTCCTCCTCTTCCTCCTGTCCACCTAGTTCAGAGTCACTGAAGCTCAGGATACGAGCCAGGCCATCATCATCCATGCCAGGCTGGAAGCCAGGGCTGGGCAGGGTCAGGTGGGCAGGGCCATCCGGGGCCTCGCTAGTGCCTGAGGCTGTGGACGAATCAGTCATGTCACTGCTGCAGCTGTTGTCTCCCAGTTCGCTGCTCACGGGGGGCTTGGCTAGGGGGAACGTAGAGGCCAGGACCTGCTCGCCGGGGCTGGGAGTGCCACCCTGGGCGGGGGCCTCCAGCTCCCCAAGGCTCTCGGCCCCCTGCTCCAGCTGCAGGCGGGTGAGCGTGTGAATGAAATGGGTCTGAACTCGAGCCTGATTAAATTCCACACGGCCCTTCGGATTCTCACAACCCTCCCTGCAGCAACCACAGGGGAATGCTGTGTGATCCATCTATAAAGAAAACAGAGGTGCCAGTGAGGATCCGGTGGAGCCCGGAGAAGTCCCTGACCCAGGCTTGCCTTCCCAGCCCCGCCGAGCCCCAGTACCTGGCACTTGATGCCTGCCAGGCTGCAGCTGCAGGTCTCAGGATCACAGACCCTGTCACAGTGACAGCCGCAGTCCTCCCGGGACTGGCGCAGGGCCTGCAGCTCTCGCTTCTCCTCGCGATCGATCCTCCGCACACCTGAGGCCCGCAGCAGAGCCCGTCGCTTCCGGGCTGGGAAGGGCTGGAGGAAGGTCATTTCCTCCAACCGGCCGCCTGCCATGGCCACTGCCAAGTCCTCCTCCACAGAGGCATCATCGATGGCCTCCACGGTAAGCGGCAGGCCGGCCTCCGTCTTGGGCACCCCAGTCTCCGAAAGCTGTGTCCAGCGAAATGAGGAGGGATGTGAGAGGCTGACATGGATCACGGTCTTAACCCCCACAGCATCAGTCACTTAATAAATGCCCCCGAGTGTTTACCCTGGGCTGGGCATTGTGGATGCCATAGTGAATGGGACAGTCAAGAACACGCCCTCAGGGCATTCAGAAAGCGGTTTCCTATTTGCATCATTCCCCACTTCATGGACAAACCCCTTCCCTGAGACAGAAAGATACACTGACACCCCTATGTCCCATCTACTCCCCCTCCCCAGTAAGGTCAGGCAGACTTAGGTACCATGCCCCCTGGCCCTGCAATAGGAGCCCTTCTATGCCCATCTGCCTACAGAAAATTCAGCAGTAGGCTCTCATCAAATCAGTCAGCCCCATGGACCTCCCAAATACACAAGCAGCAAGGTGGCAAGCCCCATGACCCTTATCCCCCCCGAGGCTAGGACCTGAGAGCAGCCCGAGGGCGAGGGCCATGGAGAGGGTCTCCCTACCTTCCATCTCAGCGCCTCCAGCTTCTCCTCCTTCAAGCGTAGGCGCAGCTTCTCTTGCCGTGCTCGGGCTTGCTCCTGGGTAAACTCGGCCAGGGAGAAGCGGCGGCAGGCACTGTGGCGGGAGGCCATACCCAGGGTGCAGCCGCCACGGCTGGGCACGCTGGTGAAGCCCTGGCACCGCGGGAAGTAGAAGACGGTGATGCCATCGAAGGCCACTCGGCCTCGGCGCTTCCGGGGAGCCCGCTTCAGAATGGACAGGGCTGGAAGACAGGCAGGGGAGGAGCAGGCGTTAGTTCTCCGTGAAGCAGGGCCTGACCCCTGGGAAGTGATGCTGAACCATCTCTGCTCACAACCCTCCCACCCCACCCAGAAGAGAAACGGATCTGAGTTTAGGAGCCAGCCTGGCTGACACTGGCGCTGGTAAAAGTCCAACATCACCCTGTGTCGACACTGGCTCATTGTTATTTACTGGTCCAAACGAGAGCGTGTGTTAAGATTAAACATCTTTCCCACCTTTAGAAGCCATTTACAGGTCCCCTTCATTGTTTTCTAAAGTTCTTTTTTTGGGGGGTGTGGGGGTTGCTGTGCTGCAAGGCATGCAGGATCTTAGTTTCAGACCAGGAACTGAAGGTGTGCCCCTGCAGTGGAAGCTATTTTTACCTGGACCACCACGTAAGTCCCTCTATAGTTCTTAAAAGTATTGATTTCTAAGAGCTTTGTATATATATTAGATGTCACCAGTCTAACCTATCTGTACAAATACTTTAGTTCTTTATTTTTGCTTGTGGGGTTTTACAAAATAATTTCTAAGGTTTATGAAATCAAAAGTATATTGAGCTTTTCCCTTATCACTTCTGCATTTTGCAACAAGCTTAGGAAGGTCTACTACCCTTTATAAGTTATTAAGTAGGTCAATTACTAACCTATGTATTGGCATATTCAACACATATACTTGTATACTACTGATTTTATTAGTTTGGACCATAAGAAGTTACCATAAAATAATCAAACCTTGGTGATGCTGTATGTTTAGACTTAATATATTAATATCAATATGAATTTTGTACCCAGTTACCTGAGAGAATTCCCTCCTAACAGGTTTTCTATATACCTATTCTTGAATTTGTCATGTAGTCGACTACCTGCAAATCATGGCAATTTTGCCTGTTCTAATCAAGTGTATTTAATTCTCATTTTCTTTGCTAACTGAATTGGCTAGCACTTCCTGAATGATGTTAACAAACAGTGGTGACAGACAGTGCCCCCAGCTTGTTCCTGACTTAGTGGGACTGTTTCCAGTGTTTCCTCATCAATCCTAATACCAGGTTTTGAAACATGTATTTTTTTATCATTTAGGGTATGATATTTACTTATTCTTATCATACTAAGGGTCTTATCTAGAAGGAATATTGTTGTTGTAGTTGCTGTTCAGTCACTAAGCCGTGTCCAGTTCTTTGCAATTCCATGGACTGCAATACGCCAAGCTTCCCTGTCCTTCACTGTCTCCTGGAGTTTGCTCAAATTCATGTCCACTGAGTCAGTGATGCTATCTAACCATCTCATCCTCTGCTGTCTTCTTATCCTTTTGCCAGAAGGAATATTACATGTTATCAAACAGCAGCTCTCATATTTTTCCTCCTCTGACATAGTCATCTGGTAAATTTATATGATTAGATTTTACAGTATTAAACCATCCTTGTACTTCTACAGTAAACCCATAGTAGTTTAGTCAGTTAATGTACTATTAGATTGTATCTGCTAAAAGTTATACTTTTTCATGTATAATGTACAGCTCTGCATATAGTCCATAAATAGACATATCTGTGGTATTAAGCCATCATGGTGGGGATGATCAGAGAAAAAAATGTCTCCATGTGCTCCTTGGCATTGAGAGGGTGCAATAATGAAAAATAAGGTGGAGAAACACTTTAGGGCCTCTTTGTCAGTTTGAAATCAGAATCATGTAAACTTAAAAAACTAACTGGGGGAATAAAACCTTTTCACTGCATTCAAGCAAAGCCAAACAGCATTTTGCTGGGTGAAGGACCGGCCTGACAGGCCCCGCAGCACAGAAGCATGATGGGGTGTGGGACTTGGGCAGGGCAGCTGGTAGAGGACAGGGAGCCAGTTGGGAGAAACGAAACTGGAACTGAGGGGCAGAGCTGGGCGGGAAGGCCCCGGGGCCACCGAGGAGCCCTGCCCTGAACAGGATGACTCCAAGCTGGAGAGTCCCAAGGTCAAAGGTGAGTGCAGCTGGAGCCGGCATTCCCGAGTGACCTCTGCAGGACAGGAAGTGGGTGAGCTGGGGAGCAAAGCCGGGAAGCTGAAGCCGGTGGGGGGCGGGGGGACTTCATCAGGGCCCCCCAGTTTCATCTGGAGGAAGGAAAAGGGGTGCGATGGGGTTCCCAGGGCAGAGACTCACGAGTGAAACTTCGGGGCCCACAGAAGTCACGGTCAGGCAAGGGCAGCTGATCCCAGGGGCTCTCCTCATCCGAGTCCCAGGCCGGGGAGCCCGAGGAGCTGGGGGAGCAGGAGGGAGAGCGCTGGCCCGAGGAGGACAAGGAGGAGGACGAGCAGAGGGAGGACGAGTCCTCATCCAGCTGGTCAAACTTCCGCTTCAGCAGCCCGGTCATGGTGGCGAGGGTGCTCTGGGGCCCGCACACAGCCTGCCTGGAATGAGAATGGGAGAGCTCTAGGTGGCACGCCTGAGGGCAGGAGGTGGGCACCCAGCCCTGGTCATCGCCTCTCCCACCACCCCCCCAGCCAAGGATGCTCAGGCCCTCCCTAAGGAGCTCTACCTGACGGGGCCAGGACTCCAGGAGGTGGCTTTGCACTGGATGGAGCCTGAGGTTCACACCCTCACCCTGGCGCTTGCAGACTTGCACCACCTCTGCCCCAAAGTTTCCCCCTTCATTACCTACTGTAACCCACCTACACACATGCACACACCAGACCAACAGATGGGCCGACAGACCTCAGCCTGGCCTTGCTCATTCCCCTGCAGGAATCCCGGGGGCTGACTCACTGGCTGGGTGATTCACACGGCTGCATCTGTGCGCCTTTGTGTGTGTGCGGCCGGGTGCATGCCGACAGCCTGCACGGCTCTCATACAGTGGCTGCTTCCTCCTCCTCCCTCCCAGCACACCCACAGACACGCCGCCCTGCACACACTGGTGACAGGCCCTCGCTCAGGGCCAGGCCGACCAGGGCACTCCAGGGAACGGGCTGGCTTGGACACCACCCCTGATTTCCAACACACAACTTTCCCATGATGGAGCTGCTCAGACTTTCCCTTAGAAACCCCCGCCCACAGGAGAAGTCCCCTGCCTCCAGGCCTGACTGTGGGACCAGAGCCACCTGGGCTTCATGGCTCTTTAATATCTCCTGTTTGATCTTCAAAATTTACCTTCATCTTGCCTTTCCGCTCCAATTTCTAACCCTGTTTGAATTAACTTTCAAGGGAAAGTATGCTCTCCCCTTAAAAAACAAAAACCCTCTTGGAGTGCCACTGACCGGCCACGCTGAGGTTCCACGCTCCTCCTGTCTGCGGTCGGGTGACCTAGAGCGCCCGGGACACACCGCTTGCTGTGTCTCCCCTTTAAGGGTCCCAGCCCTCCTCAGCAGAGCAACCAAGGTTCTCACAGCCTGACTGGCCTCACCTGAGGGAAGGGGACTTGGGTTTCCTCCTCCTAACAGCCTCTTCCACTGTTCGGAGAATGCCCAAAGGACTCGGAGCCCAGCTAGCCCCTCTCTCCGTGCGTCCTGAGCACTCAGGGCCGGGCCCCAGGAGGTCAGCAGGAGGAAGGGGAAACGGTGCTGAGGCCCCAGAGCTGGGGAGCCCCTCCCCCACTGCCATCACAGGAAATGAGCGTGAGCAGGAAAAGCCAACCAGGGGCTGGCAATCTCCCCTGCTCAGGTGTCCTTTCGAAACACCCCTTGGCCTAGCCTCCCACGAAGTCCCTGGGTCCCAGACTTAGGCGGTGTGCTGTCAACCAACTTACTGGGTAAAATTCATCCCAGGGACAGCCTCTCCCCACAGGCACCAGAGCAGCAAGAGAAGCTCTGCGACTTGCCAACCCTCCAACAATGCTGAGCCCAGGGGAAGAGGACGCACAGGTGTTTCCGGGGGCTTCTCAGCAGATAGTTTCTCAGGCTTGGCACCCCCCACCTCTCCCAGGGTCAAACCACAAACAAAAACAACCCAGCTCTCAGCTGACCTGAAGACTCTCCCAGGAGATGGGGGAACTCATGGCCCAGAGGTAGATGCATGCACGCATGCACACACACACACACACACGCTCATGCACGCACAGAGGCACCCAGACACAGAAACACAGAAACACACACGACAAACCACGCCCAAGGATCTTGTCCTTACCACAATCCCACTGTGAGATCCCATCTCTTCCCCAATTCCAGATGCTGCCTATAGGGTGCTGAATGCCTTCCTAGTCACACACCTAAGCCGAAGATTCCCTCAAACCAAATGCTCACTTGGTCTCTGCCTGGCCATCCCTTAGAAACATAAAATTCTGCAGGCCCCATATCGAACCCCTTGTCTCTGTTCCCCACCTCCCCATGCCATCTGTTCCTCTTCCTGTGTTCCCTATCTTAGTAACAGCACTGCCACCCACCCAGTTACTCAAGCCAGAAACCTGCAGTCATCCTCAATTCCTTCCTGCCACCCTCCATCCACATCCAGTCACCCAGTCCTGGAAGTACACATTAGCTCATTCGATCCACACAAGGCCAGGCACCGACATGGCAGGTATCACAGAGGCTGCGCAGCAGTGTGAAGAGAACCTTGGCTCCAGAACCACACTGCTCACATCTGAACCCTGGCGTGGCTATCAGTTGGCTGGGTGATGTTGGGCAAGTTCCTTAACTTCTCTGGGTTTTCAATTTGTCTTACAACCGAATAGGGTTGGGAGGTTTACGTGAATCAATCCATGTCAGGTTCTTAGAACAGTGGTAAATGCTTGCTGAATGTGTCATTCTACACCGAGGGGGAAAAAAAAAAAAGAAAAAGAACGAGCTCCTGGATACACATGACACAGATGGTTCTCACTGATAGCACGGTGAGTGACAGAAGCCAGACACAAGATTACATGTGAATGAAGTTGAAGAAAAGGCAAACCCAATCAGTGATGATACAAGTCGGAATCGTGATTACCCAGGGGGTGGAAAAGGGCATGTACTGGAGACAGCCATGAGGGAATTTTCCCAGGGGCGGGTGGGGGTAGTAGTGTCTGGAAATGTTCTGTGTTGTCTGGGTGGCGGTTCCATGGGTGTCTAAAACATCTCACTGAACACTTAAGATTCGTCTGCTTTGTGCATTTTACACACGTCACCTTCCATTCTGAAAGTCTGTTACCCTTACGTCTCTGTCTCACTGACACTGTCCACGTCTCCCGCTCTCTCCTCGCAGTCACTCTTTACCCTGGAGCTAGAATGATCTTATTAAACCAAGTCTGCCCACCATCTCCACGCAGAGAATCATTCCCTAAGGGGCGTCCCTTAGGATCAAGTCCACAGTTCGAAGAGGCTAAGCATGCCTGGCCCCCAGACTCATCATGCAAGACTCTTCCCACCCTCCTCACTTTATACTACAGCTGAACTTACAGTTGCCCCAACAGGCATGACCTTCTCACTCCTGGCCTTCGCACAAGTTGGAACCCAGCCTCACTCCCCTTAAGAAGTCATCTCCCAGAGGGCCTCCCTGACACCATTCCTCCTCCCCACTACATGCCTCTCTGGGCCTCCATGAGCCACGGGATCCCCCCATCACAGCCCTTATGGCTCCTTCCTGTGACCACCTCACTGCTCATCTCCCTCGTGCCGGGCTGAAGGCCTCTCTGCTGGTCGGCACTGTGCCTGTGCCTGGAGTAGAGTCTGGCACAGAGGAGGCTCCTGAGGACCACCGGAGGTAGGCAGGCTGGCGCTGCAGGTCAGGTATCCACAGAGGAACGATTTAGGCACATGAGGTTTCTGGGGGCCACTGGCCAGTGTGCCCTCCTCCTGCTCGGGTCACAGTTCGGGGCACAACCTGCCCATACCCCAGCCTGTGCCTGAGGGTTTGAGCAAGAATAGCACCCAGGAGGGGGTAGCTCCGAGGGCAGGAAAAGGAAGCTCCGGCTGCCAGCAAGTGCCAACACAGGCATCTCAGGAGGTTCCCCAATAGTAAACAAGTGGAAGGAGTGTTAGGGAAGCCCGTTCAAGCCAGACACCCTGGCTCTGTCTCAGGGATGTCTACAGAATGGGAGTTTAAGGGGAGAGGGTTGTAAACTCCAGGGTGGCAGACGGGGACACAGGGGAGCCATGGCCGTGGTGCACCTCCTAGCGAGGAGCGCCAAGTGAAATCTGCAGACCTGGAAATGGGGAATCATGTCCTCCCTGACCCGGGGTGGCGAGGAGGAGCCCCTGGATGTTGTGCTCGGCTGCCCCACTTGGGAATCCAGAGGCTGAAAGAGGCAGAGGCAGATGAGACCAAAAGACTCAGCCAGAGACAAGGAGAGGCCAAGTCAGAAAAGGAATGAAAGATAGTGGAAGAGTCCAAGAAAAGTGTCAGACAGTGAGTCAGAGGGTGGGGGAGGGGCCCTCCACAGCTACCCAGGAATCAAGATCCCTACCGACCGTGGCACTGTTCCCAGGGTGAGCACAGCCCCCTCCGAGGGTCCTGGAGGAAGGAAAAGCAATTCCCAGGAGCGGGCCCAGACAGAAATACCACACCCCCGAGGAGCCCCGGAGACAGGCCCTGAATCAAAGAGAACCAGGCTTCTTCCGGGATCTGCCTGGGCCCTGAGAATCAGGCCCTCCCTGCCTGTCACCACTCAGAAGAGCTGACAGTCCAGGACGAGGGGGGGGGGGGGGTGCCTCCCCACTCCTCGCCGCAATTATCTACACACTCAGGCCACACTGTGTGAACCCAGGGAAGGCCACCTCACCCTGGATACCAACCAAACAAAGGCTGTGTAAAGCACGGGAATCCCCAGGCCTCTGAAAGGTCACACCAACTCCTCTTCAACCTCAGCAGTCCCAATGCCCCAGTCCCAGGTCAGAGCTGGTATTGGAAAAGGGGCACCTTCAGCTGCCTCCACTCTGTCAGGAATCTGAAGAATGTGTCTTTTAACCTCAGAGCCCCAGCCCTTGGCCAGGCCAGACCCAGCTCTCCCCAATACCTGGAGTCACATGACCCCAGGCCCCCAGGAACTACTTCCTGGGAGAAAGGGAGGACACCTTTAAGCACCTCAGACCCCATGGGTATCAGCTAGAAGAACAGCCACAGCAGCTCAGAGGGGGCAAGCAGAAGGCCCTGGCACATCCCCACCCCTACCAAACCCTCCCCCAGGGGGAAGAGACAGTTCCTCAGCCTTGGCCTCCAGGGCTTGGCACTGGGGAGGCGCCAAATGTTTGCTGGCTACATGAAGCAACTGCTCCTGCAGAAGGGAAATTGCACCTGACAGAGACTGCTTCCTCCCCCTAAGCAAGGCCCCCTTCACTGCCATTCATTCATTCATTTCTTGCAACAAATATTTATTGGGTGCCTATGACATGCCAAGCACTGTGTCACGCGCTGGGAATACAGGGAGCAAGACACAGACAATACTGCCCCCCCCGGAAGCTTTGAGTTTATAGGGAATAGAATAATGAGTTATGAACCCTGTTGAGTGCTGGAATGGAGGGCGGGAAGGGGTACAGCTGGGAGTGAAGACAGGTCTCTCGAAGAAAAGGGTGGGATGGGGTAAAAGTTCTAGAGAGAGAGGCTGGGGGGACACAGGAACACTGAGGGACTTGAGGAGCAAGAGGCAGAGAGAGAGATGGGGGGGTGGGGAAGGGGCTCCCTGGGAGGGGACTTTGGGAGCCAGGGCTGACAGGCAGGCTTTAGCCTAAGGGCACAGGAAGGGCTGAAGTAGGGAGTGACAATACCAGATTTGCATTTTAAAAAGATGGCTCAGCACGGGACAGGAGGGGGTGGGACAGGAGGGGGTGTGACGGGTTGGACGGAGCTGCCAGAGGTGGGTGAGAGATGACATGCCAGAGGCTTAGGAGAAAGGGGAAGGGAACCTGGTGACTTCTGGAGGTGGGGACCAAAAAAGGCAGTGATGTTGAGGATTTGGGGGTAAGTGATGAGTTCTGCTCGAGAGGGCTGTGAGACATCTGAGTGGAGGAGTCGGGTGGAACAGTGGAGCCAGGGAAGGACCCCTCTTGTGTCAGGAGTGTGGGCTGTGTGTGTGACTGCGCTGGGGAGCCGGAGTGACTAAGTGTGTGACGGCTGCCGTGGTGTGGGCATCTCAACAGTGTCCTGCCAGTGGAAGGGCCCCCGGGGAGGGGAAACTGAGGACGGGGAGGAAGTAGTGCTGGGGAGGGAGACTTGCGTGGGAGAAGCCTACGTGTGCCCGAGGGTGCCCGCGGCTAGCTGCGCCCGTGACTCACAGCGGTGGCCTCTGCGTGTGACGGTGACTGACAAACAGGTGAGCGTGCGACACAATCCCTCCCCCTCCCCCCTCCTCCCCGCCGGGGTCCGTGACTCACGGAGCCTCACTCCTCGGTCATCCCTCCAACTCCCTGACCGGCGCCGGGCACTCGCCGCGGCCCTGGCACCCGCCCCCGGGGGGAGCCCGAGGAGGAAGGCGACAAATGTCACCTGCTCCGGCCACGCGAGGAACTTCTGAAAAGTTCTCAGGCAACTGGGTCAAAAGGGAACTCACCCGCAGACGCGCGCCCGCCGCCACCCCGCCACCCGCGCGCAACCCCGGCTCGGCCGCCACCCGCCCGGCGGTCGGGGCGCCGGGACCTCCTGGGGTCCCGGCGATGGGGCGGGGGGAGGGCAGCAGAAAACCTGCGACTGTCGTCTCCCGGGCTCCGGACTCCGGCCGCGGCGGGCCGTCCGAGACCGGGCTCTCCCCGCCCCGATGCCCTCTCAAAGTAGCGAGGAAGAAACGTCAGGGGCTGTGGAGCAGCGCCCTCCATGCGGGACGCCCCCTCCCCAAAGTCCAGTCCCACCGGCCCGAAGCCCCCGGTGCTGACCTGAGGTACGGACGCTGGGCAAGGGCAACGCCGCGACCCACGTCCTGGTCGGGAACGCCCCCTGCGCCGCGACCCCGCGCTCGCTCGCTCTCTCGCTAGCTCGCTCGGCGGACAGCACTCGGCCCAGCTGCCCCTCGCTCTGCGCGTCCGGCAGCGGCGGCGGCGGCGGGAGACTGGCTGAGCCCGGCCCCGCCCGCCGCTCCGCCCTCCTCGTCAGTGGAAAACTCCGGGACTCACGGCGCTGACGCACGCCGGGCCTCCCGCCCGCCGCCCCGCCCCGCCCCGCCCCGGAGGCCCCGCCCCGCCCGGAGGCCCCGCCCCTCCCCGCTCCAGCCGGAGCAGGCGCAGCGGTCGCCGGCCTCCCTGCGGACTCTGACCCCGCCACGGCGCCGCGGCCGCTTTCGACCCCCAGCCCCCTCCGCTGCCCTCCTCCGGGCCCTCTCCCGCAAAGGTTCCGAGAGTCACCGACGCTCCCGCCAGCGGAGCAGGATCGGGAAGGTCCGTACCTTTCCCTGCGGCCCCCGTTTACAGATCGGTAGACTGAGGCCCAGATCGGCGTGTAGCTTGTCAGGCCGCCGGGCGGTGCCAGAGCCCAGGCCCCCTACACGCCCAGACCCCAACCTCGCCCGAGCCAGTTTACTGTAATCCCGTCAAAAGTTCCTTCCTCACCCTCCGTCCTACCACCTCCCCTACCCCCCGCTCCCCGCAGATCCCCCTGGAAAGTATAATCTGGAGAAGAACCAGAGGTGGGTGAGGTGGATGAGTAGAGATAATGGGGTGTGGGAGAAGGTCATCCTTGGTCCTGACCTTCACCTCTGCTCAGGAGCCGGAGACTCTGCAGAAGTCCTGAATTAGGGGTTTCTGGAACCAGCCTACACTATCCCCACCGCTACCAGATCCCTTTCTTGAAAAAAAAAAAAAAAAAAAACACTCTGGTTTCTTCTGAGCCAGACCCTGGGCCACTTAAAATGGCCCACTGCCTGCTCTGCTCCCGCCAAGGCCTTTCCTGACTCGGGGCCAACTCTCGCAGTATTAGTGCGCCGGGGAAAGTGTGTGCATGCCCGGGGAAGCGCGTTCTGGGCCAGAAGGCCAACCGCTGTGGTCGGACCCTCCCCACCACGCGTGCCCTGAGCGCCTCTCCCCTCGCACCTTTGCTGCTGGTGGTGTTCTCGCCTGGAACGCCTTCCGGCCCTCGCTGCTTACCAGAATCCCATCTCCTTTAAGGTCTCTCAGCTCGCACTGCCTCCTCCAGGGAGCCTTCTGTGGGAGCCTGGCCCTCCCCTCCCAGCCCGCTCCCGCTGCATTCTGGGTTCTTCTCTGACTGTCCTGGATGAATGCTGTCTGGGACTAGCCCGGCCCTTAGGATTCCTTTCTACCTAACTGCAGGTGGGGGGTGGGGGCGACCTGTCCTGCCTGCTTGGCATCTGAGGTAGAGGTGATGGTAGGGCCTCTGTAGCCACAGATGTGAATGTAGAGGGGGTCAGGAGGGGTCTGCCCGCCCTTTACCTTGCCAAGAAAGAATGGAGTTTGGGGGAATCTGGATGGCTGGAGCCCACCCTCCAGTGACTTCCCAGTGCCTTCTGGATGAGGTCTTAACTCCGCGGGGCCTACAAAGCTGAAATAAGCAGGCCTTTGCCCCACCTTTGCAGCCTCACCTCTTTCTCTTCAAACTCCCATCCCCCACTCCCTTCCCTGCGTCTCCATTATCATGTCTTTAATGTGTGTTGGTCTATTTGTAACATCGGTACAACCGCAGGGTAGTTTTAATTTACACACGCGGTGTTCTATTCTATACCCTCTTAAATTTGTTCTGCCCTTACCTCTGCACTCCCGACCCACGCCCTTGGGAACTGCACTCCAGCCCTGATTGCCAGTAGTCAGTTCTTGGGGTGTGCCCAGCTCATCCTAATTTAAACTTTCAAAGATGCTAATCTCCAGCCTGGTTTGCACCCACTTAGATATATGGCTTCTTTATGCATTTCCATGTGAGTTGTCTGTGAGCACTGGGAGGGCAGGGACCATACCTGACTAGCCTTTCTGCTTGTGCTCCTTAAGAACAAAAAAGGTATTAAATAAATTGTCTATGGGGTAAATGTCTATCAAGAGCTGGGGCTCAAGGAGAGGTCAAGGCTGGAAGTGGGGATGGAAGACACCTGGTAAGTTGAAGCTCTGGGTGTGGCTGAGACAGCCCTGGAAGGAGTTGATAAGCTACAGAGCTGAGCGTCCTTTGCTGGAGGTGACTCAGCTCTTAGGGCTACTAGGCAAGGTGGCTACCCACCCACTCCCACCCCCCTCAAATATTTAGCTGCACTGTCTCCTAAGTCTGCTAGGTTGTAGACCTTGCTGGTCCCAAGGAATCATTTCTTCCAGGAGTTCTTTTCTGTGTGTGTCTTATCTGTCTCTATCTCCAGTCTTCCAGTTTGTAAAGTGGGGGCATTAGACCTGAGAACGCCATCACCTTCAACATTCTTTGAGTTAGTTTCTAGAAGATGCTGCCTGCTGATCAGAGAACTGGGCAGGGTTGAGCCCTAGAGTTAATGAGGGTCTCTGGCTGTCTCAGTTGCATCCGCTGGGCTGTGTATGAGGGAAACCAGACAGAACAGAGACTAGGGCAGGGAGTTGGCAAGGGCTGGAGTTAGGGCTTAGAGCAGGGAGCCCAATGGTTGATAGGATTTGGGAGGCAGGAAGAGAAGGAAAAAATAAGGGAAAATATAGGAGAATAAAAAGAATCAAATAAGTGATGTGTTTTCTTTAGAAAAGCATCTCCCTGTCCTGGGATGGGCTCACCAGATGTTCCCCAGATGTTTGCTGATGATGAGAAACATCTTCCTCTGGGATCACAAGTAAGTTCTTCCTGTTGGTAGGGAAATGAAGGGTCTGTTCCAAGGCAAGGAGGGTGGGGTCTGGAGCAGCATCCATTTGTGACTATGGCACATGCATAGGCAGAAACACACCCACACATCCTCAGGGAATTTCTGAATACTTAGGGGAGTCCCACAAGTTTCTCAAACAGTCAGCATCCACAGACCACCCAATTTTAGGTAAATAAAAAACAACCTCATCTTAAATAAACATTTTTTAAAATAAAAAATTCATTTCCATCGAAAAGATGAAGATTAAAAGGATAATGTTTGGGGGCATTCCCTGTCCCCCTTCTGATGGCTATGTTAGAAGCTTTCTGTGTCCTTTTTCACTGTAATAAAACTTCTGCCACACAGACGCTCTGAGCGATCAAGCCTTGTCCCTGATCCTGAAGCTAAATCTTCTTTGGAGACCACGAATCTGACATCATTCACCATAAGCTATCAACAGCTTTGTTAAGTTTTAATAATATTATGAAAGTGTTAGTGGCTCAAAAAAAATTTTTTTTTGAAGTATCAAATGTGGGAAGATTGAGATTTCACCAGATTTGCCATACCTCGTTGGCGTGACAGTGAATTGATACAATCAGTTTGGAAAGTAATTATTTGGCAATACCTACTAAGACTAAACTATATGATCTTGTAATCCTACTGCTCCATATATTCCCAAGAGAAAAAAAGCACTTCTGTCCACTGAAAGACACAAGAGTGTTACAGCAGCTTTATCCATAACAGCTTGAAATTGGAAACAACACAAATGTCCAGTAGGTGAGTGAAAACAATTACAATTTCTCATACAATGGAATAGTACACAGCAATGAATCAAACAATGGCCTCATATAATGATAGGGATGAATCTTAAAAACAGTATGTCAAGTAAAAGAAAGCAAGTACAAAGAAGAATAACTATGATGCCATTTATTTATGTGAAGTTAAGAACCAGGCAGAATGAAAGCTCAGAGATAGATAACATTACCTTCAGGAGTAACAGGCTAAAGGTGTGACTCCCAGGCCAGCAGCCAGCAGCACCATCTGAGAACTTGTTAAGAATGCAGATTCTTGGGTCCCCCCCAGACCCACTGCATCAGAAACTTGGGCAGTGGGGACCCAGCAACCTATGTTCTAATTAGCCCTCCACTGATTCTGAGGCACATCAAAGATTGAGACCCACTGAGCTAAGGTTGTAGAAAGTGAAACCCAGGAAAGGGGACTGTCTTCAAGCACATTTCTCCAACATTCTTGCTTATTTAAACAGGAAGACTTTTTAATTTAGATCTGTGGATTGAAAATCTGAGCAGTTGAGTTCTGGGTCAAAGGGTTTTGACAGATGCTGCCAAATCGCCCTCCCCAAAGTTGCACCAATTTTACTCTCAACCAATAGTATTTGAGCATGCCTGTTTCCCAACACCCTTCCTGGCACTGAGTGTTATCAAACTTATTGATCTCTGCCAATCTGATGAGAAAAACCAAGAAGAGATCTTACTGTTTTAATTGCACTGCTCTAATTATGAGTGAAATTGAGGTTCTTATAAGCCATTTGTGTTTCCCTCTAAATCACGGGTTTATATTCTTGTATTGTTGTTTTATGTCTTTGAGGATTAGGGAAAGAAACCCTTCTGTCACACATGTGGCACTTAATCCTGGTTTGCTTTTTACCTGGGTTGACAGTATATTTTATCATACGGAAGTTTTACATTTTTATGTCGTCGCATTTCTTAAATATTTACTTTAGGCACCCTGGTGTTTGTGTACTGCATTCCCTATCATAATATTACAGATAAATTCACCTATTTTTTTCTCTAGAGTTTTATGATCTTATTTTTAACTTATAAATCTTTTATCTTTTTGGAATTTGGTTTAAGGAATTGTATAGGGTTTCCATTTTTTTTTTCCCCAATTGATAAATTTTCCTACTACCTTTTTCTTTTAACATAAATGTCACCTTAAACAGAAATTGAATTCTCATATGTTCCGGAATCAGTTTCTGGTTCTCTACTCTGGTCCACTGGGTTGTCTATTTCATCTTTGGGTACCAAATTGCTTTACAAATTACAATTTCATAGTATGTTTTATCATGTGATAGATGTAGCCCCATCGTATTACATTTCTTTTTCAGGGCTTTCCAGGCTCCTTATTTAATTCCTCATTTGAGTTTCATATCATTTCTGGTCATGCTCACCCCTAAAAAAAAGTCCTATATTTTAGTTAGAATCACGTTGAATTGATACATTAATTGAACACTGACATTTTTATAACATTGGGTTTTGCTATTCAAAAGCTCAGTATAGAATGTTCCCTGCAAAATAGTCATAAAAGGCCCTTATATGTCTTTTAAATATTGTTCTGAATATTTTATCTTCTTGATTGCCATTGTAACTACAATTTCTACTATATTTTCTGGTAAATTGTATTTTTTTTATGTATGTAAAGAAAGGCTACTGAGTTTTATATATTAACCTTTGTAAACTGCTATCATCCTGAATTCCCTTGTCTGTAATAGTAGTACATTTTTCAGTCATATCATCTATATGTAATTTAGCTTTTTGGTTATGGTTTTATTTTTTTGTTTGGCCACATCGTGTGACTTGTGGGATCTTACCTCCCTGAGGAATTGAACCCAGGCGTAGCAGTGAAATTGTGGAGTCCTAACCACTGAACCACCAGGGAATTCCCAAGGTTTTGTTTGTTTTAAGCAGGAATTGATGTGGGACATTTTTCAAATGCCTTTTTTGGCATGTATTGAGATGTTATGCAGTTTTCCTCTGATGTATGTTTTTTTCATAATAGTGGTTAACACTTAATAGCTAGTTGCTTTTATTATTGTTATCATTTTATTTATTTTTGGCTATGCTGGGTCTTTGTTGCTACACAGGCTTTTCTCTAGTTGCAGCAAGTGGGGGCTACTCTCTAGTTGCGGTATGTGGGCTTCTCATTGTGGTGGCTTCTCCTTTAGCTGAGCACGAGCTCTAGGGCACTCAGGCTTCAGTAGCTGTGGCTCCCTGGGCTCTAGTGCACAAGCTCGTCATTGTGGTGCATGGACTCTGTTGCTCTGCAGCACGTGAGATCTTTCCAGATTAGAGTCTGAACCTGTGTCTCCTGCATTGACGGGTGGATTCTTTACCAATGAGCCACCAGGCAAGCCCATTCTTTGGTCTGTTAATGTGGTCAATTTTATTACAGACTCCCTAATATTGAACCACCTGCACTGCTAGAATGAACTTACTTGGATACAATGGATGATTCTTTGAAGGTATTGTTAATTTATATTTGCTAGTATTTTATTTGAGATTTTTGTACCTCATGTTCTATCATATTTAATTACTAGTTACTATACAGACTCCCCACATTTCTCTTTATCTTTTGTTTCTTACTAGGTCATGAGCTGATGAAGTCGGTTAAAATGTACTTGTGTCTTATCCAGACTTGTTTGCATTTGCTGTATGTATATTGTTATTCTCAACTCATATCCTATTCTTGATTTTGAAGCTATGCTATTTGATGCCTAGAGATTTCCAAAAACTAGATTCTTAATGTCTCTCATGTTTAACTTCCTTTTCTCTAAATTAGCAATTTTGTTTTGAATCTGACCTTGACTGATGGTAAGCGTTCCTCTGGAGGAAGAAATGGCAACCCACTCCAGTATTCTTGCCTGGGAAGTCCCATGGACAGAGGAGTCAGGCAGGCTGCAGTCCATGAGATTGCAAAGAGTCAAGACATGACTGAGCAACTGAGCACATATGCATGATGGTCATGCTGTAGTCTCAGCTCAGTATTTTCTTGTATACCTTGGTTTATATTTTAGCTTTTCTGAGTTATTTTGGTAAAGATGTATCTCCTATATCACATACTACAGAACACTGTTTTATGATCTGATGAGAGAATCTTTTTTTTTTTAAGGATGGGTTTATCCTTATTTACATTTCTTGATATAACATGTATCATGCTTACTTATGTCATCTTATCTTCTGCTGTGTTTCCTATTTTAATGCTTCCTGTTTTCTATGTTTTACATGTGTATTTTTTTGTTTTCTTTGATGTGTGTGTGTGTGTGTGTGCGTGTGTGAGCACACATGTGTTTGTATTTTGGTCTGATGATTTGAAGGTTTATAGTCTGTTTTTAATTTTTCCACTGCTTGTCTTTATATTGATTTATTTCTCTGCCAAGAGAAGAAAACCTTTAAATGTAGAGAAAGAGTCATATTCTCAAAGGGCTGAGGCTTGTCATCATAGTTCTGTCTTCTAATTCTTGATATACCCAGAAACAAACAAAAAACAAAACAAAATTCTTAATATTCTCAACATGAAAAATGGTGATAAGTCTCGCCCTGAAACCAAAGGTTCAGGATAATCAAAATCTGAATGTGCCACTGAGATGCTTCTTGAGTGAACCAGCCACCTACAGCAAAGAGCTAGCGGCGCCACAAAGGGATGCTGTATCTCATCTCTTATTTCAAAACCTCATGTGAATATCTTACCCTCAACAGCCAGCATACTTAGTTCAACAGTGTCTTTTACTTTCTGTCCATGTCTCCGCAGTCTTCTGAAAAGGCATAGTTGGAGAGGCATGAATGGAGGGCATTGACTCTTCTTGCTATTTGTTTCTGCACATATCGAGATCAGGAGCCAGATTGTTGCCTGACAGCTGGTCTTTGTGAATATAGTCGTGTGTGGTTGGTGTTCAGATGCAAGTTGTGTGTGTGTTTTCTTTTAAATCTCATCAGTTAGCGTACCAAGAGATAATGGCACACTCAAAACAGTATCATTTTAGGGAAGCTTATTTACAAAGGGACTATTTACAAGCATGTGGGTGTAGGAGCACCCCAAGGGATGGTGCAGTAACCTGGATGAGCAGCAGCAGAGCTGTTACTATCAATAGGCCTGAAGGTGGGCTCCAGGGGTTACTATAAGGGAGAGAACTGGGTAGGCTGGTTGCCGTGGGAAGACCAGTGGCCCTCCACTAGAGGATACATCCAACCCACAGAGAGACACAGGCAGGAAACCAAAGGACTAAATGCCTTGATCTCTTTCTCTTCCCTCTCCTTTCTCTGCTGGGCCTCACTGTGGCTGAACCCAACTGGAAGCCAGAAGCTTAGTCATTTAATCTTGCAAAGGAATTCAGTGAGAAATAGAACAAAAAGTCAGCAGGTACATTTCCCTCCTGTGTTTTTGGAAGATATGTGGCCAGCCTGACACATTAGTAGTGCACCCAATAGGAATGCTTTCAATGATCAATAATCCACTACCATTTACTTGTGTACTGTAATGGGAAGGTTGGAAGGTGGTAGCCACTGACATAATGTCAGTACTGGTGTCTCTAGAATTCTCTCAGCTTTTACCTTAAGCTGGTTGCTTCATATTTGCAAGACGGCTGCCCAAGCATCATGACCATGGTTAAGTTAGGAAGAAAGGGGGAGGTGGGGGATACCAGCATGTATATCCATTTTCTGAAAAAACAAAACCAAAACTTTTTATAGAAATACCCTCAGTAGACTTGTCATCATATTTCATTGACTAGAACCGGATCTCATGTAACAGCAAGGGAGATTGGGAGAGTGGAAAATGGGCTGGTCATGGTTGATTTAGACCACTTGTAATTAATTGCCTGAGACTGGAGACCTTGGTGCATGGATCAAAATCAGGAATCTGTTATTAGGAAAGAAGGGATGGAATAAATTTCTGGATCAACAATGAACAAAGCTTGCCACAAGTGGTTTGCATTCAACAATAAAGCCCATTGTCTGCTAGCACTCACTCCGGACAGCCATTGCTCTTTCACACTATGTGCCATTGATTTTATGTGACATCCAAAAATGTTGTTTGATCAAGTAATTTTGCCAGGAGCTTGCTCTGCTTTTACTCAGTAGCCTACGACTCAGTTTACAAGTCATGGCTTGAATTGTGTTCATTTTCACTGTAAGGTAGACAACTTTAATGATGCCTCTCTGGGTTTGATCTTTTCTCTGTCTTTAGTGACAAAATGTATCCTGACTACACTGGACATTTACCCATATTACGGAAAGACTTGATTGGTTTTCTATCTGGCTTACAGGATCTGATGTGAAGAGTATGCAAAAAGTCTCAGTGGGCCTCCTTGCCACTGTTTGACAAAGTTTCACAAGAGATGATGCCTCTGGGACTAAAGGAGATGATTACCAACTAACAAAATTCCATTTTCAGGTATTCGTTACCATATCTGAGTCACACTTTTTCTTTTTTTCTGTTTGTATAAAATTATCCCATCCTACACACTCATTTACCCTGGTATATGTGGTCATAATTTATACTGCAGTATTTTTGTTGCTATTTTCAATACTATTTTTATGCTTTAGTGAACCTCCTTTAAACTACTGATTCATTTTTATGATTTGGTGATATACTATCATATAATAGTAACAATAAAATGGAAATATAACACATGAAAACAATCACGTGTAAAAGGTGTGGAAAATCTTTTAATCAAGTTGAACTAGAGTCAACGGCATTCTCTTTACTATGAACTGAGCTGAACTGACCAACTCACTTCTAGTGGTACAGATGCTCCTACAAGACCATGATGATGATTATAAAGATAATGAGATTTCTGTGGAAATGATCACTGACCTCACATTTATGAAATGTATGGGAACAAAGTTGCTTGCCTGTGTAGCAGACCCTGCCATGCCCCACTCATATCCCCCTCACACAATTCTCACGTGTTCATGGTGATTTCTGTAGGGCCAACAGGGATGCCATCCGATGGAACTGGAGCACAATGTCCAGGGCCAGCTCCTGCAAGAGGAAATTCATTTCTGTACCATCTACGGAGATCTGCAGTGAACCAGGGCCCTAGGTTCATTCAGGAGCGGAGGGGGCGGGATCTTAATGAATCCAGTGAATCTCTGCCCTCGCACGTGGAGTTGATAGATATGACGTGAGATGATTTACTTACTGGAAAACACAAGTATACTAAGGGCCACAATAGTAACATCTGATGGTTTAAAAACATGACTGCAAATTCTTTCACACTTATTACAAGAAGGAATGTAATACCTCTTGCCTCTAATATGGGCCAGTTTTAATGACCTGTCATGAGCAAACTGGAAGAAGTGATACTGTACGATTTCCAAGGTAAGTCAATAGGTGACAGAGCTAACTGTTAGGTCGAAGGACATTTTCATTGAAAATTCTGATCCTATTGCCAGGTTGTTCTCCACTTCTCTCCCATCCTTCCACCCCTCCCCCCACCAATAGTGGATTTTTTTTGGCTCAGTATACTGGTTTCAGTTGGCATTTCTTTACTATGGGAGAAGTGAAGCATCTCTTTCCTTGGAACATCTCCTGGGGTCAGAAGACCCAGCTGGAGACAAGCGCGGGACTCAGCGGAGCCAGGCGGCCCCGCCGACAACACCCACGGCTCCACTCACTCCCCTGGCTCCTCTGTTTTCGGCGCTTTCCTTCCTCCCCCACAATATTCAGATTCCTGGAACCAGGCTCGGTGACCTCACGCCGGTGACTTCACATCCGGGACCTTCTGGGAATTCTCAGCAGCACTTTTTCGTTAGAAAACTAACGGGGGAGGAGGGGGGGGCGCGTCCGGGGAGGGACGCCGGAGCTCCTGGGGAAGCAGGGAGGGAGCCGCGCAGAGGCCTCTTCCTCCTTCCGGCCGGGGGTGGGTGGGGCTGGCCGCCGAGCTGCCGCCGGCGAGACCTGAGGCCCCGCCCCCTGCCTCTCTCCCTCCCCACGCCTCCCCCGCCCCGTCAGATGGTCGCGCGCGCCTCCCACGGGATGTGGATCCCGGCGCCTGTCACTACAAGTTTGGGACCCGGGGCCCCAAGCTGAGCCTCTGCCAGTTTTCTTCCGAAGTTAGGTCAGCGTCTTACTTGGCAGCTCTGCCACAGGTGCGGAGCGGGTAACTTCTTGGGGGAAAAACTTGTGTGTCACTGACGGGCAGGTACCAGTGGGGGCGGGGCACGGGAAACGCAACAAATCGAAAGTTTACAATGGTGTTTTCCAAGCTACAAAACTGCACAAGGTTGAGAGGTCAGAGAAGGACAACCTCCATGGCTTTTGTTTCCTTGAAGGGGTTGCCTCAGAGCTGAGTCTTCAATACAAAGCTATCCAGAAATGGCAGGAAGGCGAAATGAGGGGGCAGCTTCTTCCAAAAAAAAAGAAATTTTTTTTAAGAATATATTTTACAACTGTGGTGGTTAAAGATGAAGATACTATGTTATATATTAAACTGTTTTCTTTTGCTTCAAAGTTGTTTTTTTCCTTCTGATTTTGAAAGAAGTTAGAATATGTTCATGGACCCCTCAAGTATTGTGGGCCTGAGGCTCCATCCATGCCTGCTGTGCCCAGTGGGTAAGCTGCCCCTGGACAAAGGCCGGACAGCATGACAAAGTCTGGATAGAACATTAAAGGACATGGGAGTTCTGATTCTCTTGGGGGAATGAAAGAGGCTATAAACACAGGTGGCAGATGCACAAGAAGGGCCTTGAATGACCTGAGGAGTGGATTTTATGGTGGAGGTGGTGAGGAGCCACTGCTGGGCCTGACTGGAGGGTTGACCGGGGGTAGGACTGGAGGTGGGCTGGCTGTTGCCTTAATGACATCCAAACTTCTCCTGAGCCACAGTTGAGATGGAAGCCACAGATTGATGTGAGGGGCCTGGGACTTGGAGAAGTCTGGGCTGACTTCTCTGGGTCATCCCTCCTCGAAAGGAAAAAGCAAGAGGAGAAACTGTACTGGTTCCAGGACTTTGGAAAGATCAAATGAAAGGTCCTTCACCAGTCACAAAGCAGGGAGAGTTTGCCTACCTTAATAGATGTTTAGGGGGCTTCAGGGCCACCTCTTGCCCAGATCTCTGCAGTGGTTCCTACTGGCTATTCCATCCCCCTCTCTCCTGCCCAAGGCACTTCTCCAAAGCTCCATTCCCATTGGGCTGTTTTCCTGCTCCCCGTGGGCCAGAAGACAAAACCACAGTCCTCACCTGGGCATTTCCAGAGTTCAGAATGAGAAAAAACAGACTGGGTTTTCAACACCCCTACAGTAGATCACTGTTCCAGAATCTCATTTGGCTACATGTTTCTCAGTCCCCAATAACTGCCCTTTCTCCCCCACCCTCCACTCCCTGCCAGAAAACAAAAAACAAACCAAAAACTATGCTTGACTCCCACCTTCCAATGCAAACACTGGGCTTCCTCCAGAGCAGGCCAGGCCAAAATCAAGGGCCGAGACAGGAACTATACTTTAAGGGAGAAGAACTGGGCTTGAATGACTCAGTGAAAGACAAGCCTTCATTTATTCACCAGAAACCATGGATTGAGCTCCTACTATGTGCTTTTGTACCATTCTAGATGCTGGAGATACAAAAAGAAGCAAAGAAGAAATGGTTAGCGTGGAGATGATATTCCAGTGGAGGAAGACTTGGCTGTGGAGATGGCACTTTCCAAAGATGATCACATAGACTGTTACCTCTTCCTCATCAAAAGGTACTGTCTAATAGCCCTTCTATTCAGTCTAGCAGATTTGTGACTCATTTGTAACCAACAGAATGCAGCCCAAGTGACTTTGTGTGACTTCTGTGGCCAGATCATAAAAGGTGATGCAACTTCTACCTTGTTAGTTGGGACACATGCCTTCGGAAACTTGAAATAAATTGCAGGAAATCCAGCCGCTCTGAGAATGGCATACTTTGAGGAGGCCCAGGCCACATGGAGAGGCCATGCATATGTGGTTTGTCTGACATCCCAGCTGAGGTCCCAGCCAATATTCAGCCTCCATTGCCAGGCATTTGAGTGAGAGAGTTTTCAGACCCTAACTGTCAAATTACCCCCAGCCTTAGACGGAGGCTAATGTTGAGGCCCCACACATCATAGCAGAGAGACAAGCCATGTCCAATGTGTTCTATCCAAATTGCTGACCCACAGACTTCATGAGCATCATAAAATGGTTTTTTAGACCACTAAACTTGGGGTGGTTTGCTATGCAGGAATATTATCCAGAACACTGACATTAAACAAGCAAATATGTGAACAAAGATAATTTTATATTGTAATAGGTCCTCAGGAAAACAAAAATAACTCAGCATGTTAACTTGGAGGAAGGCCTCTATAGATGGGGAGAGGGGGAGGGATAAGTGGGGGAGGCAAGGGAGGTATAGATCAAGAAAGGTCTTTTTGGAGAGACATTTGAACTGGAATGTGAGTGAGAAAGAGCCCAACCACTAAAGATCTGGGAGAAGAGACTTCTGGGCAGAGGATACAGCAGGTGCAAAAGTCCTGAGGCAGGAATTAGCTTGGTGTGTTCTGTGAAAACCAGGAAGGCCAGTGTAACTAGGGAGATGTGGGTGAGGAGGAGAGTGGGGCAAAGAAGTTGGAGAGGAAGCTTGAGAGGCAAGTCATTCTGGTCTTAGAGGCCGCTGAGAAGAGTTAGATTTCAGACTGAGCGAGCTGAAAGCTTGCATAGGGTATTATACAGGAGTGACTTGGTCTGGTAAATTCTTGATAATTTAGGTGCCAGGTGGATGACAGTCTGTAAAGACAGGGCAAAGGGAAGACCACTTGGGAGGCTATGGCAGTGGTCCAGTAAAGGGGGGATGGGTAGTGGCCTGAGACAGGATGATAGCGGTGAAGATGAGGACTGTTGGGTAAACTCGGAACAGAGGCAGTAACAGAGTAATGAGAAGGGAGGAGGCGCCCGGCCGGCAGGAAGGTCCCGGGAGGGGCCGCAACGTGGGTGAGGACCGGAACCCGCATCCTTCTGGAATCTGGGAGGGAGGCTCTGAGCTGGGGCCGGCCAGGACGGCGCTTACTGGCGTCCGGCGTCTGCCGCGCGGAGCCTGCCCCTGGCTGCGCGCCTGCCTGCCGGGTGTTTCCCAGCAAAGGCTACAGCCGCCCAAAACGTTCCGAACCCAGCGGCCCGGGTGATGTCATCGTCACCTTGGAGACAGCAGATGGGAACACGCCCCCTCCAGGCACGGGGCGGGGTCTCTAGGGCAGGAAGGGAGGCGGTGCTTTGGGCTCCGCGGCAGGTGGGACGGGAGGTGTGCAGGCCCCTGGGCGAGGCCTCAACGAGTAGCTGCTGCTTTTCTTGGTGCGCGCTGCCACCGGTGTGCTCACCACCCACCCACCAACCTCTCCGGTCTCCCCCGTAGGCCGCCCCCTTTAGCTGTTAGGACTGGCTCCTCTTGTCATTCAGGTCACTTCCTCAGAGATGCCGTCCCCAACCACCCAAGCTAAAGTAACTGCGGACCTTCTTGTGGGCTACTTGTTTTATTTCCTTTGCTCCCTTCTAAAATTACCTTCTCTGTTTGTAATATGTCTTCCCTCTCTAAGTACCATGAGGTCAGGGATAAATTCTGCCATGTTCATCTGTATTCCCTGGAAGGAATTTGGCATGAAGTAGGTGCTCAATAAATGTTAGTTGGATGAATCAGTGAATTCACTCAATCATTTCATTTCACACATGGGTGCATTTATTCGACATTTGTGCAGTGCCTTCTAGGCACTTGTGATAAGCAGTAAGGATACTGAGATGAACAAGACAGGGACTCCACCTGGAGGTGAGAAAAAGAGATAGATTAAAACTAATTATAATATGAAAAGTGAACTTTCTTTTCTTTCTTTTTTTTTTTTTTACCAAGAAGCTATTCTTTTTATTTTTTTTCCCCAATTATTTTTATTAGTTGGAGGCTAATTACTTTACAATATTGTCGTGGTTTTTGTCATACATTGACATGAATCAGCCATGGATTTACATGTGTTCCCCATCCTGAACCCCACTCCCACCTCCCTCCCCATCCCATCCCTCTGGGTCATCCCGGTGCACCAGCCCCTGAGCACTTGTCTCATGCATCCAACCTGGACTGGCGATCTGTTTCA
Organism: Muntiacus reevesi; assembly: GCF_963930625.1. Classification (NCBI taxonomy): domain Eukaryota; kingdom Metazoa; phylum Chordata; class Mammalia; order Artiodactyla; family Cervidae; genus Muntiacus; species Muntiacus reevesi. Next base: position 72,167,865 of record NC_089252.1, read on the forward strand.
CACTTGATAATATACATGTTTTGATGCTGTTCTCTCAGATCATCCCACCCTCGCCTTCTCCCATAGAGTCCAAAAGTCTGTTCTATACATCTGTGTCTCTTTTTCTGTCTTTCATATAGGGTTATCGTTACCATCTTTCTAAATTCCATATATATGGGTTACTATACTGTATTGGTGTTTTTCTTTCTGGCTTACTTCACTCTGTATAATGGGCTCCAGTTTCATCCACCTCATTAGAACTGATTCAAATGAATTCTTTTTTTTTTTTTAATGAGTTCTTTTTAATGGCTGAGTAATATTCTGTTGTGTATATGTTCCACAGCTTTCTTAGCCATTCGTCTGCTGATGGGCATCTAGGTTGCTTCCATGTCCTGGCTATTATAAACAGTGCTGCGATGAACATTGGGGTGCACGTGTCTCTTTCAGATCTGGTTTCCTCAGTGTGTATGCCCAGGAGTGGGATTGCTGGGTCATATGGCAGTTCTATTTCCAGTTTTTTAAGGAATCTCCACATTGTTCTCCATAGTGGCTGTACTAGTTTGCATTCCCACCAGCAGTGTAAGAGGGTTCCCTTTTCTCCACACCCTCTCCAGCATTTATTGCTTGTAGACTTTTGGATAGCAGCCATTCTGACTGGCGTGTAATGGTACCTCACTGAGGTTTTGATTTGCATTTCTGTGATAATGAGTGATGTTGAGCATCTTTTCATGTGTTTGTTAGCCATCTGTATGTCTTCTTGGGAGAAATGTCTGTTTAGTGAACTTTCTTGAGTTCCAGACGCTGGGCCTATCTCCAAGCACTTTTTGCATATTAATTCACTTAATCTTCACAATAGTAGGCACTATAATCGTCCCCACTTAAGGAATGAGAATACCGAGAACAGGCATGCCTTTAGCTGCTGGGCCCTGTAATCAAGTGAGACCAACAGAGGGCAGTGGAGGGGAACACATGGTGAGGGGGTAACAGTAAGATGTGTGGCCAGCCCAGGTAGGTAGATTTGTTATCTTAATTGCTCACATACACCAGTCTTCCAGGGGGCAGGCTGCTTCCAGCTCAGAGCTCTGCTGCCTCAGGGGAACACCTGTCAGTGGAGCAGGCAGTGATGAATCTGGGAGGGGTGTGGAGAACTGAGCCCTGGGCTGGTGGTAAGATGGGAGCCCACCTGTTCAATAAAAGCAAACTGTGGACAAGTTCCTATCTAACCTTGTTGGTGGTAGGGTGGGTGGGTGTGTGTGTGTGTGTGTGTGTGTGTGTGTGTGTGTGTGTAGGGGTGGACAATTGTTGATAAAGCCTCTTTCTATTCAGAAGGGTAAACTCAATATTCAAAAAACTAAGATCGTGGTATCTGGTCCCATGCTGCTACTGCTGCTGCTAAGTCGCCTCAGTCGTGTCCAACTCTGTGTGACCCCATAGACGGCAGCCCACCAGGCTTCGCCGTCCCTGGGATTCTCCAGGCGAGAACACTGGAGTGGGTTGCCATTTCCTTCTCCAATACATGAGAGTGAAAAGTGAAAGTGAAATCACTAAGTCGTGTCCGACTCTTCACAACCCCATGGACTGCAGCCCACCAGGCTCCTCCGTCCATGGGATTTTCCAGGCAAGAGTACTGGAGTGGGTTGCCATTGCCTTCTCCGATCTGGTCCCATAGCTTCATGGTAAATAGAAGAGGGAAAAGTGGAAGCAGTGACAGATTTTATTTTCTTGGGCTCCAAAATCGCTATAGACTGTGACTGCAGGCACAAAATTAAAAACCACTTCCCTCTTGAAAGAAAAGCTATGACAAACCTGGACAGTGTATTAAAAAGCAGGAATATCACTTTGCCTATCAAGATCTGTATAGTCAAAGCTAAGGTTTTTCTAGTAGTCATGTACAGATGTGAGAGTTGGACCATAAAGAAGGCTGAGTGCCGAAAAATTGATGCTTTTGAACTGTGGTGTGGAGAAGACTCTTGGGAGTCCCTTGGATAGCAAGGAGATCAAACCAGTCAATTCTAGAGGAAATCTACCCTGAATATTCATTGGAAGGACTGATGCTGAAGCTGAAACTCCAATATTTTGGCCACCTGATGCAAAGAGCTGACTCACTGGAAAAGACCCTGATCCTGGGAAAAAGTGAAGGCAGGAGGAGAAGGGGGCGACAGAGGATGAGATGGTTAGAAAGCATCACTGACTCAGTGGACATAAATTTGAACAAACTCTGGGAGATAGTGAAGGGCAGGAAAACCTGGCGTGCTGCAATCCATGGGGTCACAAAGAGTTGGACACAACTGAACAACAACATACTGAAGGGTATTTAGGAAATGCAGAAATTATACTCACTCCCACCTCTGGGTTGTGTGTGCTCATCTGCTTAACTGGCACTCCCCACCCCTGCCCATTGCCCGGTAATTGGCTTTTTGTTACTAAGATCTCAATTGAAAACTCTTCTTCCCCCCTTGGGGAGATCTGCCTTGGCCACATTCTCTACCTGTCACTGTCACATGACATGTTTTCTAATTCCTACCCCAGAGTGGGAGAGTGGCCTAGTCAGGTGTATCACCCTTATTCCTCATCTGATAGTTACTATTCATTCATAGCCTTCTCATTCTAGAGAGTAAGTTCCTTGAGTGTGATAGAGTCTAATGATCCCATTAGACCTTACCTCTGGGTCCATGCTGCCCAGAACCGGTCTGGCATGCAGCAAGTGCTCAGTGCTTTTTGAAAGTCTGGAAAAGGTCCTTTACCAAATCATCCTGGCTTTCCAGGCTGGGATCTGTGCCCTCCCCTTCCCAGGAAGCTCTGCACATTGTACCTGGTCTGACCTGGAGGAAGCGGCCTAGCTGTCTTGGCCATTGGAATTCTCCTGGCTTGTGGCCCTCCCTTCTTCCTGGGCCTGACTGGGCCGTTCTTCCACTCTCAGCAGATTCCACTCCAGGGTGATGTCCAAGAACCTCTAGGTGGGGAAGCCAGAGGTGTGGGGCCAGCAGTGTGTGTATGTGTAGGGGCGTGGGGAGTAAGGAGAGAGGGGGATGGCCTCTCTGGTTCCCAGCCGAGATGGCAGAAGAAGGGGCTGGCTATTCAGAGCCTTCCAACACTGCTGTTTGCAGGAACACAGGGCAGCTAGAGATGCGGCCGCTTTTCCCCTAGAGTGAGAACCCAGACTCTGTGTACAGACAGACGCAGAGAGGAGGGAATAGAACTTTGGTTTATTAGACTGTATGCTTCCTCTTTGGGGTACAAAGTGAGAGGCCGTGGGGGTGGGGAGAATCTTTGGCTTCTAGGGACATTGGTGATCGTAGACTTTGTCTGTGTGAACTCTGTGCTGCCAGGATGACCCGCTGAATGAGGGAGACGCTGATGACAGGGCCCTTCTGGGGCCCTAGTCAACATGTAACAGAGACCAATCCGGCTGGCCCTGTCCTTTGTAGGATTTAAAGAGCAGAAGACTGAGAACATTTGTCTCGTATTAAAAGAAATAAAGGCTGAAAAAGTGGAAGGTCGTTCAGGGGGCTCTATCACAGGCAGTGGCATGCAGACTCACTCGTGTTGGTGTGCAGGCCAGGCCTGTGTGAGAAGTGTGTGCTTTTGTACACATTATATCCTCCACAAGCAGCCACAAGCCCCCGTTCTGTTGCTGGGCTTGGGCTACTCCGGAGGGCTTCTTCCCTACCATCCCCTGCTGCCTTTTGCGAGAACCTGGCCCATGGATGGTACTGATGAAGGGGAAACTTTCCGTGAATCTCAGAACATGCCCTTTCTTTTTGGTTCTTTCCTCGTGCGTGCAGGAGGTGAGCACCCACCTCTGTCCCGGGTCCCTGGGAATGGGTGGAAGACTTGGTGGCAGACGGAGGGGCTCACTGCGCAGCTGGTGTGGGGTGGCCACAGGGCACATGCAGCATCTCAGCCTCTGCCAGGCCCATGCTGAGCCCAGCCGGGCTGTGCAGAAACTGTCTCATCAAGGGGGAAGTGTGGCACCCGAGGTGGGGGCCTGGGCCCCTGGGTGGCTCGGCGGGCTCAGTGACCGTGGTGGGGGATGTGAGTGCTGTGGTCCCGCTCCAGTCCACCCTCTCAGCCACTGTTCCTGTGGCTCCGTAGTGCTGGGAGGCACCCGGCGCTGTCTGCAGCTCCAGAGCAGTCTTCTGCCTGGTGGGCCGGGCGCTGGCCGCAGCAGGGCCAGGCAGGGGTGGTCCAGAGAGCTGGGGGGCCTCTTTCTCTCCAGCCTCATGCCAGATATTTTTCTGGTGGGGCTGAGTCTGGCATTCATCCTGGGTGAAATGTACCCTCTTCACAGAGATCTCGGGGTTGCCCCTGGGGCTGGCCGCCTCCGGAAACTTCCTCGTGGCCGACTCCATGGAGATGACGGTTGGGGAGGAGAGTGACTCTCTGCTGAGAGGTAACCCTTGGGGGAGGCGCGAGTCTTCTCTCAAGGTCTCCAGCCTCCTGGTGGGAGGGGTGGCCAGGGCTGCTTGGCTTCTGGCCTCTGAGTGATTTCTGACCTTGGTTTGACTCTGGACCTCAGGATGGCTCGTAACCTCAGTTTGGCTCTTGACTAGAGTTTGACTTTGGACCTCCTGGCCTGAGCAGTTGGGCCTGACTCTCCCGCTGTCTGTGACACTGACCTCATGGGCACTGTGTTCCCTTGGGGGTCCCTGAGAATGGCCTCTGGTGTTACTCCCAGGCTGGAGGCTAGACATGGAACTGAGCGCCTTGTGCACGGCCTCCTCGATGTCCAACAGCCTGGCCAGGGTCTGTTCCTTCAGCCGGGCCACTTCCGTGCTAACCCTCGTCAGCTCCCCAAAGGCCTGCTCCACCGAGGCCTCAGGCTTGCGGGGGGTAGCGGGTGCAGGAGGGGCTCCTGGCAGCTGGGGCACAGCTTCAAAGAGCCTCCGCAGTGCCCGCACGTCCACAGTGCTTTCGGCCTCCTTCTCCAGAGCTTGCACCTGGCTCAGGAGGCCCTGGAGCTCTTGCTGGCCTCCCTGCAGAATCTCAGAGCTCTCAGGGGCTCCTTGCTGGGAAGCATCTGTGCACTTCTCTCCTGGAAGGCTAGGGCCCTGCTGCAGTGAGATGGGGTGGCTGCTGAGAGCTGAGAGCCCGAGGGGGTCAGGGCTGTGGTGGTTGCTGCCCGTAGCCTGGCTCTTGGTGGGCCCGGGGACCACGGTGCTGGGGCCATGCTGGGGGCTGGGCTGGCTCTGTCCAGCGGGGCCCTGGGGCAGAGGTACTCGGCCCTGGCCTGTGGCGGTGGAGACCTTGTTTGGCCGAGGGTCGTGGTTGGCTGTAGCAGTCTCGCCTTGTTTGTATTTTCCTGGCCCCGCCTCCTCAGCAGCGCTGTGAGCCAGGGCTGAGGACTTGGACAGCCAGCGAGGAAGGGGGAGCTGGCTTAGGTGTGCAGGTTTGGGGGGCAACTGGGGCTTCTTTTTCAGGTGTGTGGGAGGCTCCGGTTTCAGGGTCTTTGTCTGTGACTCCCCAGGGCTTTTCTGGCCAGCAGGGCTGCTGTGGGAGTGAAGGGGGTCCTGCGTGGGCTTGGAGGCCTGCCGGATGGAATTCTCATCATGCCTGGGTTGGGCTGGGAAGTCCGGTCCCGTCACAGCAGCTGGGAGAGGAGGAGGAGGAGGAACAGAGGCATTACGGGAGTGCAGATTGGCACCTGCCGCCCGAGGCCCGGAGGCCTGAGTGTGGTGGGCTAAAGGGGCAACCTCCAGGGTGGTCTCTGCAACTTGGAGGCCCCCTGGGCCGAGTCCTGCCGTCACCTTCTCTGGAGGCCCCCAGGGCTTCTGTGTGTGGCCCCCTGGCTCCTCTTGCCCGGGCCCGAGACTCTGACCCGGTCCTTCCAGGAGTGGAAGGGGTCCTTGCTCAGATGGCCGGACACCCCTGGGTAGGTCAAAGGTCCTGACGGGGCGAGCAGTGTAGATGCCATCCTGAATAGTCACCCACCCCCCAGGCAGCCCTCCAGGCAGTGCTTTCTGTTCCCCACTGACCTTTCCGGGGGCTGCTGGGATCCTGGGGTTGCCTCCCGCCAGAGGCCTGCTGTTGCTCTGGGCAGTCCCTGTGGCCGGTGTTTGCGGAAGCCCATTCTGGGTGGGCATAGAGGCGGCCCCAGGGTTGGGACCTGGCTTGTGCTTGCTCTGAGCTTGCTGCTGCAGGCTTTGGGCTTCCGCTGTTGCCGTCCTCCGACTCTGCATGGTGATCTGGAGGTCTGGGAACCTAGGTCCTGGGGGCGTAGTCATGGCTCCCTCTGACTTTCCTAAAGCTGCCGTCCCTCTCTGCCCAGTGCACCTGCTTTCCTGCTTTTCTTCCCCAGCCAGAGATACTGCCTTTCCAGTGACCTGTGGGGCGCAGGGGGTGGCCCCTGGCCCTCTCAGATGCCCCATCCCCACGTTAGGGTCCAGTGGGGGAATGTGGATGACAGCTGCAGGCAGCTTCTGGGCCCCCTCGCTGGTCGGCACTGGACTTGAGTCAGCCGGCGGCTCCCACCGCAGACTATGCAGGCCACTCAGGTCTCCTTTGTTTATGCAGCTGGCCAGCAGCTGCACACTGCTCCTTTCGGGGGCCCTACTGGCTAGCCAGGGTTGCAGGGAGTAGGCGGTCAGTGCCACCAGGCCCTGCTCTGTCTCCTGCATCACCAGCCCCGTCCTCCCCGCCGAGGTCCCGAGGCCACAAGCCAACAACTGCTGGAACTCAGGGTCCATGTCCTCAATGCTCCCACTGCTGCCTGCTGCTGGCAGCTTCAGCTGCTTGAGGTGAAGCTGGCCCGCGGGGTCCTCCTGCACCAGCAGCCCCTGCTGGTCCACGTCTGCCCGGCGCAGCACTTGGCGGACAATCCTGGGAAGCTCCCCAGACACCAGCTCCTCCTTTCGAATGTGGGGGCCGCCTTGCCCTGGGCCTGGGAGCACATACCTGGCGAGGCAGAGCTCCCCTGGCCCTCGGGCCTCCATGAGGATGCCTCCATGGTGCAGGATGCCAGGCGTGGCGTGCAGCGTCCGCAGGGTCCCCTCAGCTGCAGTCTCTTGCCTCTCCCGCACCCCATTGCCCGAGGGACCCACGGCCTGCTCTTCATGGAGGGTGCCCCCTCGGATGCTCTCAGCAGCCAGGGAGCCCATGGGGCAGTTCTCAAAGAGCCAGGTGAACTTGTGCACTGAGCCGGCTGGGACGGGCTCAGGGATTGCCTTGGGTCCCTGGTCTTCTCTCTTGCCTGCCTCCAGAGCCTGGAAAACCTCCTTCTGACGAGACACCTGCCCTGAAGGGATGTCCACTCTGCTGCAGTACCGCACAGGCCCCCTTCCGCAGGGGTGGCCTGAGGCCTGCAGAGGCTCAGTCTCAAAGACGTGTCTCTCCGTCTGTCTTTCCCCAGCATGGACCTGGCTGACCTCAAGGTGCTGCTCCTTGGAGCCTTCTGGCCAGTCCGGGGATTGGGGTGCGAACATCCAGGTGCATGACTGTGCCTTGCTTGTGGGGTCTGTGACCTCTGACCCCTGCCTCTCGGCCAGTTCACTCATTGGGCATGTCTCGAACAACCAGCGGATGGTCTGCACGTCACCTTTGTGGGGTGCTTCGGGCTGAGGGCCTCCCTGAGGCTTTCCTTCTTCTTCCTGTCGTTCCTGCTGCTCCCGTTGGTGGATTACCTCCAGGGGCTGTGTCTCAAAGAGCCACCGAGCAGTGCCCACGTCTCCGGCCACCACTTCCTGCCGGGTGATGCCCTGCACCACATCGACGGTACTGGGGCTTCGGCCTAGTTGGTCTAGGGGCTGTGTCTCAAACATCCACTTGTAACCCTGCACGTCACCTCCAACTACCTGTTCTCTGCTGACGGAGGTCAGGGCGTGGAGGTGACCTTTGCCATCCTGCATGGCGTACACTGGGGACCCTGTGTCCTGGGACTGCCCAGCAGACTCGGTTCCTTCTGCTCTGTGTATGCTCCCAGGGGCCAAAGCTTCCCCCTGCCCGATACTGTCCAGGGGAAGGGTCTCAAAAAGGTTCTTGAAGGTCTTCACATCTCCCTTCACTCCATCCCTCTCGGGGGCACCCTGACCTCTGGGGTCATCATTGGATAGACACTCATTTGTGAACCTCTCGCCCTCCTGGGGACCCACCCGCTGCAGGTGACCCACTTGGACGTTGTCTCGGAGGGTGTCCAGGGGCTTCGTCTCAAATAGCCACAGGGTGGAGCGGACATCACCGGGGACCACTGCCTCTTTGGGTGGGGCCTCTGCTCCGGCCTCCTCGTCTCCCTTGAGAGTGTCTAATGCTCGGGTCTCAAACAGACGCCGCTGCTGCTGAACGTCCGGGCCAGGAGGGATAAGGTCCGGGGATGGCTGGAAGTCCTTCTCATCCACTACAATCTCCCGGATGGCATCCAGGGGCTGTGTCTCAAAGATCCAGCGAGTTGCACTGACATCGGGCCGGGCCGTCTCCTCCAGGGAGATCCCCCGGATCACCCGCACCTGGCTGGGGTCCCGGTTGATGGCGTCCAGAGGCTTGGTCTCGAAGAGCCAACGGCCAGACCTCACTGCGTTGCTTTGGATCTCCTCCCGGTAGGCGGCCTTGACCTCATGGATGGCGCCCTCTGAGTCCTGGATGGCACACAGCGGCTCTGTTTGGAACAGTTTCACTGTCTTCTTCACATCGCCCTTCAGCTCCTGGATCTCTGAGCGCAGCTCCAAGGGGCTCTGCTCCTGGGTGGAGGGGCGGGAGCCAAGGCGGTCCAGTGGCCGCGTCTCAAAGAGCATCCTGGTACCCTGGACGTCTCCGCTGGCTGCAGGCTCCCTCACTGTAGCCTCTGGTGCTTCAGCACGAACCGTCAGTTCATCCAGCGGCTTCGTCTCAAACAGCTGGCGGGCCGCACGCACGTCCCCTCCGGATGGCTGAGGTCCAGCCGGCTCCTGGTTTATGCTGTTAGCAAAGGAGCCCTCCTCAAACTTGCGGGAGGTGGCCTGGACGTTCCCACTGGGCACGGACTCCTTGGCAGGTGGCTTCTCACGGTCCCCAATGGCATCTAGCCGCCAGTTGTCAAAGATCCAGCGCATGCACTGGACGTCACCCTCGGTGGGCTCCTCGGAACCCAGGACCTCTGCCAAGTCTTCGGCCACGGCCTCGGCCAGATTCTTGCGGAGCTCGGGGTGGATGTGCTTGTAGAGGCGGCGGAGCTCGCTGGCTTGCCGCTGCTGGTGGAACTTGGAGAAGGACTCCTTGGGTGGCGGCGGTGGCAGATCCTCCAGGGAAGGTGGTGGAGGGAGGGGCAGGTCCTCTGTAGCTGCCATCGGGATGGTTGGGGTGGGGGCCACCTGCGTCTGGGCATCGGCCATCCTTCTGAAGAGAGGGGGCAGAGGTGAGGATGGGGTTGGGGAATTTAGGTGGGATGGGGGCTGGTTGCTGGGAGAAATGTCAGAGTAGCCCTAGGTGGCATGTTCTTAGAGATCACCCCTCCTGCTTTCCAGACCTCACCGGGGTCTCACCCTGCCACCTGCGTGGTTTCTGTGTGACAAATCTTGAATTTAAGGCATATGGAGCCATCCATCAGGTGGGTCCCTGCTCCCCCAGAATCACCTGGGTTGTCAGGGAGCCAGCAGAGCCCTGCAGGCTTTGAAACTCTGTCTTCCAGTTAAGGGGTGCCCAACCCCGCAGTGGGAAAACTGTTCCTGTCCTGTCCCATCCTTGCCTGCTTTTGCCAAAATCAGTGTTTCCCTGGTAGATTCCCAGGTGAGTGGCCTAGGGATATTCTGATTTAAGGGATCCCGGCCAGGGAGAAGCAGGTCCCTAAACTGGTGACTGGACTTTCCTGGTGGCTCAGACAGTAAAGAATCTGCCTGCAGTGTGGGAGACCTAGCTTTGATCCCTGGGTCGGGAAGATCCCCTGGAGAAGGGCTTGGCAGCCCACTCTAGTATTCTTGCCTGGAGAATCCCCATGGACAGAGGAGCCATAGTTATCATGGAGAGCAATAGTTATCAGTCATGTTTCCTTTCTTAACACCAGAGGGCGCACTTGTCCCTTTCACTGGGGGGGGCTGTCCAGCCTCTTCGCTCTCGGCTCTCCTTTCTCAGGCCAGGGAGGCAAAGCAGGGGCCGGCAGCTCTTGCAGCAGAAGCAGTAAGGCTGAGCGAGTGTTCACCAGTTGTCTCGTGGTTAAGCAGAACCCAATTCTAAATCCTAGCTAGGGGTTTTCTGAGCTAGGGGGACCTCTAGGATCTTCTGGCCCAACCACTCTTGATTAAAGGTGAAGAAAACAGGTCCAGAGTTAGATCTCGGCGAATGAGGCTCAAGCAGTGCTGGAGGGGGGTTTTAAACACTTCAGGTAGGAAGTGTGACGCTTTCTCAGTGGCTGTCGTGGCCCTCTGTTTCCCAGCAGACACCCCAGGAGGGGAGGCAGTGAGACTGAGGGCCTTCCTGCAGCGAGAGCCTCACCCCTTGCTCACGGACCTCCGTCCCCAGCTGTGTGCAGCACGGACCTCCTGTGCACTCCTTCCTCCCTCTTCCTGCCCATCAGCTTCCATCGAGGCACTGCTCCCCATGCCCCTGGCCCACCGCTCAAGCCCTCCTCTGGTCTCTGTCCTCGGTGTCTTATCTGTCTTGTGACAGGTGTACTAACAGTCCCCAGAGGCCAGTAGGGAAAGAATGAGAAGCACGTCCCCCCCTCACTGCCCCTGACCCACAGCTCTGCTCCACACTCAGTGCTAAATATAGCTGAGGTCCTGGCCTCCACACAGCAGCCCTGGGCAGGGGGGTGGATAGAGGTCAGGCTCAGCCAGTGGGACCCTGGGAGCCTGACCCCCCTCAGCTCCTTCTCTGGCCTGCAGGATGACCAGTGCTAGAACCATCTTCTGGGCATAGGGACCTGGGGGTGGGGGAAGGACTTCCTTCTCTCGACTATCTCAGAAGGGGGAAACCAAGTCCTGCTTGCCCCACCCACACCCCGGCCTGTCCTCTGAAGACATCCAAGGAGTGTGACCTCTAAAGTCGACAGCCCAAGGCTCATCACATGCTCTGGGTGCTGCCTTTAGCCTCTGAGTGCTCATGAAGAATTGCCCCCCCCGCCCGCCAAAGGCAAACCTTGACGGTCCCCACATCCTCCCTATCTTGTCACCAGTGTGGCCTGAGCAGATGGCGTGTACAGGCCACCAGCTCCACCCCAGCTCCACCACCACCCTTAGGAATCTCCAGAATCCCTGCTACGGTCACGTATGATCAGAATCAGAGTCCAGAGGGGGCAGACCTGAGGACCCTCCGAGGTCACTGAGCCCAATCCCCTCCTTGTTCAGAAGGGGAAACTGGCCCCAGGAGGGGAAGGAGCTGACCCAGGCGGCTCCACCAGGCGGTAGCAAGGCCTTCCCATCTCGTTCTCAAGGATGGGAGCTGGGCGGGGTGAAGGCAGAATTCAGAACTGGTACCAGACTTAGGGTAAGGCCTGAACCCTAGGGGTATCCCTGAACTTGGCCTCCCAGGACTGGGCCAGCCTCTCCGGGTGACCCCCACTTTTGCCTCCAAGTCTGCTCTTTCTTGGCCCAGACCCCTTCACACATCTCTATACTTGGGCAGACTCAGACCTGGTCACCTCAACTTCACCCCCCAGATCTTCCTTAAGGGCTTTACTACTGGGCAAGTTGATGGCCCACATCACACCCGGGCCCTAGGCCATGTGGGGTGCTGGGCTCAGGCCAGCCTTGGGGAGACATTTCTGGGCCAGCTATGCCAAGATTTCTACCCACAGCAGCTGGGCACGGGGCTTGTCCTGGCAGCCTAGAGTCAGGCCCGCTCACCCCACTCCCGCCCCCATGTCCTCCCCTGCCTCTTCTGTCCAGACACTGGGCCTAGCTGGGGCTCCTTGGGAGGAAACCCTGAAGCCTGAGGAGCTCCATACCTGATTTTAAAAATCACAACTCCAGACCACTTCCTCCAGCAAGCCTTTCTGGATTACACCAGACTGGCTGGAACCTGGCGCTCTGTAGGCCTCAGGCCTATGGCAGCCACTCTGAGCGCTACCGTGGGGGTCACGATAACTCTGGCAACGTCCTTGTGGAATCTTTATATCAGGCCCCTCCACTCACCTGCTGCAGATGTGTGACCCCAGCTCCCACCCCTCACTCAGAGCTTCCCCTAACACGCTGCCCTGAGAGGGGCCAGAGGGGGTCCCGGCCTGGAAAACCAGCCCCGTTGCTGTGGAGAGAAAGGAGCGGGTTACCCACCTGCGGGTACTACTTGGCTGACGGGGTTCGGGGTCTTCGGCAGGTGTGGCCTCCGGCTCTGTCCCGTTGCTCTTGTTGGGGCTGCCCTGGCTCTGCTGGCTCCGTCGGACGCCTTCTCGCCGCCCTGGCTTGGGGTCTGTGTCCCCTGCCAGCCTCAGCAGCTGCCTTTATCTGTCTGGTTAGGGGGTGGGCCAAGGTGGGGGCGGTGGGGGGAGGCTAAGGTCAGAGTATGAAGTGGTTCGGTTATTTTTAGGGCAGTGGAAGTGATTCTCCATCTCGGGCATGAGTTACATGTCCTTTCTGCTAGGGAGGGGAAGAGGAGTGAGCGGGGGAGAGCTTCATTCACCCAGGTCTCCTCTGAGGATTGGGGTCAGTGACTCAGCTGTGGTGTGGGGTGCAGACATCCCAGACTATTCTGAGGGAATGAATAAGGAGGAGCATCTGACACCTGGTCACCTCGGCCCCCATCCTGTGAGCTCCCACGTCCCTACCCCAGCCTCTGACCATGCTTGACGTGTGCTATGTCCCCCTTGCCAGGAGACTGGAGGCCCCCCGAGGGCAGGCCTAGGCCCTTGCTCCTCAGTTCCCAGCCCGAGACCCCTGAGAGTAAGGCCCTTCTTCTCCCCACTCCTGCGCTAGACATTTCCCCCGTCTCTTCCATCCCTCCCCACGTCCCTCCGCACAGGTATAAACAGCCCTGAGTGCACACAGCTGGATTTGGGGGAAAGACATCGGTGACTCCAGGCCCCAGTTCTTCACGGGTCCATGGTTTGTCAGAGGATTCCACAGCCTGGGTCTGTGGTGTTCACAGCAGAGTATCTGGGTCGTTGTTTACTGTCAGGCTCTCGCCTCTGACTCAGGGCCCAGGCTTTCTGGGAACGGAGGGGAGGGGAGGGGCAGCACGCGGGGAGCTGACTCTGGGGTTATTTCTGACCCGGAGTCATCCGCTGCCAGTCACAGAAGGAGCGTGTGTGTACGTTTGTGTGGGGGGGTCATGACTGCCCCTCCTTGGCTGCCCAGAGCCCAAGGGGCTTAGTAGGCTCCAGAGGTCCTGGCATTTAGGCCAGGAAGGGCAGTGTGGTGAGGGGCATCGGGGGACCACGCAGAGCACAAACGATGGAGGCATTTTGCCCGGGTTCCACGTGGAAGTTGTGTTCTGCTACCTGGCAGAACAGGGTCTTCCTTCCGACATCCTGGGTGCCCTCTGGTGCCAGGAGGTGATGCCAGGCACTGCTCACTGTTTCCATTGAGTCAGTGTCAGGCAGGCGGCCTTGGCCTGGGGTGAGAAGAGGGGCATCGGCGAGCCCTCCTCCCTCGCCTCCTCTCTGACTCCGGCTTTTTTGCCCTTCCCTGCCCCAGCGCCTGTTTCTTGGATCCTGTCTCTCCCCGGGAAGGGCAGGAAGATGCCCACCCTCTTGGGCCGAGGGAGGAGGTGCCTTAGTGCCTGCCCCCTGGAGTGCTTTTGAGACTTGAGTGAATTCACATGTGAGACGGTTTTGTGAGAGTGCTTAGCACATGGCCTGTGTTACACAGGGGCCTATGTACAGGTTATTACGTACGTAAGAAAAGGAACGTCCCTGGTGGAATCCACTTTTGCACTCCCTGCAACTATGATAAACTCACGGTAGAAATTTCTCAGGCCTGGTTTGTTTTTATCTCATACAACTGTACTGTCCAATACAACTGCCACTAACCACATGAGACTATTTAAATAAGGTTAAAATGAAACAAAATGAAAAATTGTATTCCTGCATCCCTTTAGCCACATTTTAAGTGCTCCGTGGAGCATAGTACAAAGTGTTTCTGTCGTTGTGGAAAGGTCTCTGATAGCACTGTCATAGACACTGAAAATCTCATCGAGGATGGTGTTTCCTCCTTTGCCTTGGCTCCAAAGATGCTCTGAGCTAAATGTTTAGTCTTTTAGCAGGTAGACTCTGTGGGGCATCCTGTGTCCTGGGGGTAAACAATTGTCCCAGTTGTCTGTCTCTGAGGGGTTTCCCAGAACAAGGGGCTTTCAGTTTTAAAACTGGGAAAGTTCGAAGAAAAACAGGCTGAGCAGGTCACCCTCCGTGTAATGATCTAACAAAATCACATCATCAAGGTGTCAGTGATAAGGTCATTAAGGCAGTGGTCAGGCAGTGTTTATCAGAGTATTTCTGGTGGTGGAGATGCTGGGCAGTTATCTTTTTAAAGCCCCCTCAAATCATTTTGGGAAGGAGGCTGGGAGTAAATCGCTAGCCTGAGGTCGAATAGCTGTGCTGGTTAATTGACCTGTCCGAAGGCAGAAGGGCTGGGAGGGAATGGAGAGGGAAGGTGTTGTGTTTCAGCAATTACAGCCTGCACCCACCCACCCCCCACCCCGCTTCTGGAGTTCTCCGCAGTCTTGAGGGCACATTCCTCTGTCAGTTCATCCCTCTGCAGTGGGGGTCTGCTGAAGTTGGGGATTAGTCAGAAGCCCGTGCCTGTCTCCCAGGAAAACGAGTACTCTGACAGAGCTCAGAGTGAGCAGCTGGCAGTAGACTCACCCGATGTTTCAGGAGAGGCAGGACGCAGGAATGGTTCAGAGCCAGGCTGCCTACCTGAGTTTGAATCCTGTCTGTGACACTTGCTAGCTGTGTGATGTTGGCAAGTTACTCATCCTGTCTGTTCGTCAGTTTCCTCATCTATAAAATGCACATAGTAATAGTGTATACCTCAAAAGGTTGCTGTGAGGAACATACGTTTGTTACACCACATCTGGTACAGTGCCCAGCACATGTAAACTCAATGAGTGAGCTCACTACGTTCTCCCCTGGATCCCCACCACCGGCAACTTTCCCTGGTCCCAGATCCCAGTGTATGCTCTGGTCTAAAGGCAAGTGTCCCTCAGAGCCCTGGCTGGCAGTCCTGGCCTCCCTCCAGCTGAGAAGCAGACACGGGTGTCAAGGGCCAGCTCTGGGCAGGCCAGGGGGTGTGTGTTCCAGGGCTGCAGGACAGTTCAGCTCAGCCTCTTGACAAGACCCTCTGAACCTGCAGAAGGGCCTTTCTGCTCCTTTCGGGGGGCAGCTCAAAGGTGGGCAGATTTGAGGGGAGAGTGTCCACCTCCTGCCATAGGAGTCTGGCGGCCGTGTCGTGAGGGTCATGTGGGCCCTGGTGTCAGACTGCTGGGATCAAGTCACCAGCCTGTCTCTTCCTATTTATATGACCTCTGAGAGTTTTCCTGCTTTCTGTATTCTACTGTGTTAGTTTGGGATCTTCCAAGAGCAGAGTCCAAGAAGAGCATTTGGGTACAAGTGGTTTCACTGGGAGGGGAGGAAGGGGATGAGGGGTAAAGAAGTGAGGAGAAGGAAAGCAGATTTCTGTGGACAGCTGGGGCTGGATCCCACTGGAGACTTCTGGGAGCTGGTGTAGAACACGTCTTACCCGGGCGGGGTAAGGGGGCTGGGGAATTTATCCACCCTTCCTCACCCCCCTGGATGAGGATTGGCCCCGGAAGCACTGGCTCCCCCAGATTTCCTGTCTCCCCTGAAGGCAGAGAGATCCAAGTGATTGAGCTTAGGACCCTGTGATCCTGTACGGGGACTGCCCACTGAAGCTGCTGGTGACCCCAGGGAGACGTGAGGGATCCAGGGGCGCTGACAACATCTGCTGCATTAACTTCTCCCACCGGTGAGATAATCACCTGTGTCGCAGGGCTGTTTTGAAGATTTAGACCAGTATACTGTCCAGTGGAAGGGTTTCCCAGGTGGCGCTAGGGGTAGAGAATCCTCCTGCCGATGTAGGAGATGCCAGACACACTGGTTCATCCCCGGGTTGGGAAGGTCCCCTGGAGGAGGAAACGGCAACTCCAGTGTTCTTGCCTGGGAAATCCCATGGACAGAGGAGCCTGGAGGGCTACAGTCCATGGGGCCACAGAGTCAGACACGACTGAACACAAGAACAGTTATATATACGTATACATCCAGCAGAAAAACAGTGCAAGCCCCACAGGACACTTTAAATTTTCTGGGAGCCACTTTGTGAAAGGCAAAAAGTGACATTAATTTTAAAAATATATTTTATTTCACTCAAATTTCTAAAATATTATATGTACATATATCAATAAAATTGTTAATGAGATACTTTTCATTCTTTATTTTGAATAGAGTATTCAAAATCCAGTGTGTATTTTTTTCTTTTAAATAGACTTTTTTTTTTGAAACTTTTTTTTAGGTTTGGATTGAAATTGAGCAGAAAGTAGAGTTCTGATATAACCTCTGCCTCTAGATAAATGCACAGCCTCCTCCGCTATCAAGATCCCCCTCCAGATGGTACATTTGTTACAGTCGATGAACCTGCATTGACACATCATTGTCACTCAAAGTTCAAATTTATGTTAGGGTTCATTCTCGGTATTGTACATTCTGTGGGCTTGGATAAATATATAATGACGTGCATCCATCATTATGGAATCATACAGTGCTATCTCACTGTCCTAAAAGTCCTCTATGCTTGCTCTTCCTATTCATCCCTCCCTCCTCTCTAACTACTGGCAACCATTGATCATCTTACTGTTTCCATAGTTTTGCCTTTTTAAAAATGGCATATAGTTAGACTCATATAGTACATAACCTTTTTGAGTTGTCTTCTTTCACGTAGTAAAATGCACTTAAGGTTCTTCCGTGACTTTTCAGGGCTTGATAACTCATTTGTTTTCAGAGTTGAATAATAATTCATTGTCTGGAGGTACCACAGTTTTATTGATTCGTGTACTGAAGGATGTCTTGGTTGCTTTGAAGTTTTCGCAGTTATGAATACAGTTGCAATAAACATCTATGTGTAGGTTTTTGTATAGATATAAGTTTTTAGCTCCTCTGGGTAACTACCAAGGAGTGTACTTGGTGAATGGAATGGTAAGAGTATGTTTAGTTTTTTAAGATGCAGCCAAACTGTCTTCCAAAGTGGCTGTACCAGCTTTGCCTTCCCACCAGCAATGAATGAGATGTTGCTCTGCATCCTCGCCAACATTTGGTGTTGTCAGTGTTCTGGATTTTGGCCATTTTAGGAGGCATGCAGCAATATCTTGTTGTTTTAATTTGCATTTTCCTGAAGATATATGATGTGGATCACCATTTCATATGCTTATTTGCCATCTGTGTATCTTCTTTGATGAGATGGCTGTCAAGGTCTTTGACTAGCTTTTAAAATGGGGTTGTTTGTTTTCTTACTGTTGAGTTTTAAGAGTTCTTTGCATGTTTTCATGCAAACAGTCTATATCTGTTATGCCTTTTGCAAATGTTTTCTCCCAGACTGTGGCTTGTCTTCTGACCCTCTTGACATTGTCTGTCACACAGCAGAAGTTTTTAATTTTGATTCTGTCACCAACCCACATGAGCCTGAAACAGAAGTTTGATTTAGTTGCCAGATGGAGACTAGTTTCAGCCTTAGGGTTCCCTGAGCAGAGAGGCCAGCCCTACTGTGGCAGACTTCTGACCTACAGAACTGTAGGCTGACAAATGGGTATTGTTTAAGCCACAGTTTGTTATATTTTGCTACATGGCCACAGAAAACTAATAGAGAATGGAAAGTGGAGCAGATGAGGGAGAGAGGGCTGGAGACCGTATCTGTTTACTTGTAGCATCGCCCTGTCAGCCCAGAGCTTGGCCCAAACATTCTCTACCAAGCGGCTGGCTAGGGGATCCTAGGCATCTGAGTTCAGTGCCCCCAGGTCACCGCCAGAGAGCCTCCCAGCATCTCTGAATCAAGAAATCCTGGTGAGGGAAAAATCAGAGCAGGAAGAGCGCATAGTCTTTCGTTCCTCCCTTTTACACGTGGGGACTTTCAGCAGAGCCTGATGCTTTGGAGCGAAAGGAGCTGGTTTCACACCTCCTTTGGAAGCCCAGCTCTACCACTTCCCAGCTCTATAACCTTGGACGAGTTCTGTTAGTGCTCTGTGCCTCAGTTTCCCTGTCTGTACAATGGGGTTGGGATGCTTTAGACATAGGCAGATGAGAGAAGAGTATTTTAGGAAGAGGAAGAGAGTGGGCAGAGGGTGGAGGCTGGTCTTGGGTGGCAGGTGGGGCCAAGTTGTAGGTGCCAGCAAGTTTGGGCCCTAAGGAACGGGTTTTAGCCAGAGCAGCCTCTCAGGAGGCTGGTGACGAAGGCCTGTCACAGCAACCCAGGTTCTGAATGGCGAAGTTCTTGGTGGTGGCAGTGGGGAGGGGCTGGTCTGAGGGACGCTGAGGGTGTAGAATAGACAAGACCTAAAAGACCTGAAGGATGCCCAAGTGCCTGCGTGGTCTGAGGGAACAGACTGACGGCTCCTCAGTGAGCTCAGCCGTGAGGAAGGGGAGCGCTCAGGTGTGGTCCCCAGACGTCTGGCCTGGGGACGTGAGTGAGTGGGGATGCCAAGCTGGGCAGTGGGAGTGAGGAGGGAAGGACAGGGTGGTGGGCGGAGCGGGGAGGCCACAGTTGACTTTGGACAAGATGAGCATGCGGTGCAGGGTCTCCAGGCAGAGCCTATCTTCAGGGGCCGGATGATCTGGCCTGGAGCTGGGAGAGAAGGCTGGGCTGGCGACAGACCCGATGGCCCATTTGTGTGCAGGTGAAAATTGAGGCTGCAAGGCAGGCGATCTCCCAGGGTTCTGTGAGGAGAAGCAGGCTCAGGGCAGCCCCGGGGAAGACGGACTGCAGAGCAGTAGCAGAGGAGAAGCAGCAGTCAGGGAGGCAGGGGCAAGTCCAGACAGGAGTTAGTCACGGGAGATGTCGAGGGAAGAGGCTGACAGTGTCCAGTGCTGCAGCGAGAGAAGGAAGGGAAGGGGCTGCTGGGTTTCACAAGGGGGCCCTGGAGGGCTTTGATCAGAGCAGCCTCCAACGGGGGAGGAAGCCGCGCCAGGCTCTGGAGGGCTAAGGGCTGGTTAGGTTGTCTAGACCAGGGAGAGAGGATTCTAGTAAATAACTCCCCCAGTCCTCACGATCAGATGGGACTCAATATAGGAGTCAGGGCTGCTTTTAAAACCCAAACCAATCAGACGTCACCAAAGCACCCTGTAAACTGAGATATGGGTGCGTTCTTCCAAAGGCATGTGGGGAAATGGAACATTGTAAGTGGCTTGCAATACCCCCAGTGACCAGAAGGTGGCAGCACCTCATCAAGTGACAGTTCATTCCACAAGTCCAAGTCCTGCATTTCATCATATCATTTATTTATTCTGCAAGAATTTTTTTTTTCCCCCCACAACTTCTATGTGCTGGGTTCTGGGCCAACACTGAAGCATCTATGTAGATGATCTCACAGAGCTTGCATTTTAGTCAGAGAATCAGATTACACAGATAAGTGAATTATCCTGATAACTGATCATCTCTATCAGCAAAGCTTCATGTTCTCCAAGTGGCAGGATAAACTTTCTAGACTGTGTGGCATATATTCCTTCCTCTTTGAACAATAGGTACTGAGTGGAACTTGAGTTCATATACTGGGTCCTCTGCTCTGCGATGTGTTTATTCATGGGAGAGATTGAACATATTTTCCAAAGACGATTGGTCCTCTGTCTCCCGTCCCATGTGTAAACTCATTATACCGTGAATGTGACTTTCCTCCAGTTGAGAAGAAGCAGTCTCTGTGTCATCCCCTAGTGGAAGGGTACACTATGACTTCTGAGGCTGGGTCATAAAAGACAATCCAGCTTCCACCTTTGTCTCTTTTCCTGCCTTGCTTCTGAACTTAGTCTGGAAGGGTCAGAACACTTGCTGGGCAGGCAGGGGAGTGAGGTGGAGGGTCCCGGCAGGCTGCCCTGGCTCAGCTTGGAAACTCAGTGGAAAGGGAGGTGTGACTGGCTTCTGCACTATTCCTTCCCCTTGCTTTCAGTCCTCTTTACCCTTCACCCATTCATGATGTCAGCCCAGCCTCATTTAGGGTGAGGGGAGGAGAGGGAGGAGAGACAAAGGGGCAGAAAAGGTTTGGTGGTGCCCTCTGGGGGCTGTGAGGTGCCCAGATGCGGCCTCTTCCCCTTGTGGGTGGCTCAGCATCGGAGACGCCACCTGAGTGCGCACCGCACCGTTCCCTGACCAGGGTGACCCTTTGTGACATGACCCCATCTGCCCTGCCAGTGGTGGGGCTCGCAGTGGACCTTAGCGGCCTCCTCACACGTGCACCCCAGTCAGCTCCAGGGAACTCAGGTCATGCTTCCTTGAAGCCTCTCTGTCAGACTTGAGGCAGGAGGAAGAAAAACCCTTTCCTTTAAGAAACCATCTTTCCAGTTTCACTCCTGGTCCCAGGCGCCCGCCTGGTAGCAGGTGATGGGCTAAAGGTCAGGAACCAGTTTGGTTGCCATTTTTCTGCACATCTTACACTTCACTCCTGACTCTGGGGCACTCGTTTTTCTCACCTCTGTGCTTTGCCCAAAATGTGTGAGATAGAAAATGCCATTTGAAAAATTCTATTACATGAAGAATAGTTTTGCACCTGTAGAGATTCAAAATGTACCTCAATCACAATGAAGATTATTTTAAAGTAATCTTTTATTTTAGTTTATGTTATTTTATTTGTATTTATATATTATATTCATTTATTTTATCTATAGTTTTAGCTTAAGCTAAAAACATCTGAACAAGCAGCCGCCACAGGGATAAACTTTATCTCAAGTTCTTTTGTAGATTCAAGCAGGACCTCCTAGAAAACACTGTTGCTATAAGTCCTCTCTGGCAGGTTTACGGCCAGAAAGGAGACTAACCGCTATCACAGGGATGAGTAATTGCTTAAACAAACTTTATCTGAAACTGTCCTCCCTTCCATTTATTCTTCCACAGAAGCCCTTTCTCCTTGTTAAGTACACTGATAAACCTTTATCTTTGGATGTCCAGGGAGTCAATTCATCTGAAGCCTCCTTGGTAAATAAACTTTGTCTTCTTTTCTATTAATTTGTCTGTTGTTAGTTAACTCACAGGCCTCCAACCACTGAACCTAACTTGGTAGGTTGGTGGAGGGAAATTTTTTCCTCCTAGCACATTCTTCTTTTCTCTGTCTCTGTCTTTTTTTTTTTTTTTTTTTCTTTTTTGCTGCACCATACAGCCTGTGGGATCTTAGATCCCCAGGGATGGAACCTGAGCCCTCGGCAGTGAAATTGCAGTGGAGTCCTAACCACTGAGCTACCAGGAAATTCCCAGTGTGAGGTTGGGAGAAGTTGGAGTGATATGCTTTGAAGGTGGAGGAAGGGGCCACAAGCCAGAGAACCCAGGCAGCCTCTCAGAGTCGGAAGAGGCCAGGGAGCAGACTCACACACAGTACCTCCAGAAGGAAGAGGCCCTCACAGCATCTGGACTTCAGCCCCCAGAGACTCTTTCCAGACTTCCGACCTTCAGACCTGTAAGGGAACAAATCTGTGTCAAGTCAGTAAATTTGTGTTGATTTGTTATACAAGCAATAGGAAATGAATGCAAACCCCATAGCAAATTATGTTTGCTTTATTTTCAAAATACAGCCAAGATTGACCACTTCCCAATTGTGCCACTGGCATCCCGGGTCAAGCCAGCTCCATCCCTGGCCTGGATTGATTCTAAGGCCTGCTTTCTGTTTTCCCTGTGACGGGCCCTCCAGCCTTTCTGCCCTCTAGATACAGAATGTGAGATTTCTATGTGCTGCCCTCTGGTGTTCACCCTTGGAATTGTCTTTCTCTGATGCTTTAATGACTCCCACTGCTGCTGCCGCTGCTGCTGCTAAGTCGCTTCAGTCGTGTCCGACTCTGTGCGACCCCATAGAGGGCAGTCCACCAGGCTCCCCCGTCCCTGGGATTCTCCAGGCAAGAACACTGGAGTGGGTTGCCATTTCCTTCTCCAGCGCATGAAAATGCAAATTGAAAGTGAAGTCGCTCAGTCGTGTCCGACTCTTAGCAACCTCATGGACTGCAGCCCACCAGGCTCCTCCGTCCATGGGATTTTCCAGGCAAGAGCACTGGAGTGGGTTGCCATTGCATTCTCCAATGACTCCCACAGCAGCATTCATTTTCACTGTCACTCGAATTCTCCAGACAAGAATGCTGGAGTGGGTTGCCATTCCCTTCTCCAGGGGATCTTCCTCATCCAGGGATCAAACCCTGGTCTCCTGCATTACAGGTGGATTCTTTACCCGCTGAGCCACCAGGGATGCCCATAGTGACTGATATATTCTTGCTAAAGTCCTGATACATTGTACCAGTCAGGTGCAATGTATCTCTCTCCTTCCACATATCATCCCAGTTCACCACCAGTGGCAGTACTTTTTAAGGATCAAGGAGGTTTATCAGCCCACGGCAAGATACAAAATGATCCATGATGATGACAACCGTATTCTGTCAGGCAAGCGCCACTCTGCACTGTGACGATATCCCACAGGCCATCCCTGGTTCCCCAGGGACAGCTTTGCATCTGCATTGCTGCAGCTTGCCAGGGGCTATGCATCTGTAATTTCCAACCGGCAATGGGATTCTCACTGCCAGCCTGCTGAAAGATAATTAACCCCCGGGATCCCATGTCCACAGTCTGCTTCCTCAGACGGCTCCTGAGATCAGCTGTTGCAGGTCAGGTTCCCTGGGACTCAGGCTGTGAGAGGCAGACTTGCATGCAGGCAGTTTTGGGGCAGTGCTCATGGGAGCAGCGCCGTTAGGAGAGGGATGGGAGGAGATGAGCTCCTGTGAGGAGTGGCGCTGACAGTTGAATTGCAGGGCAGTTGCCTCAAAGGCTGCAGCCGCTGCAGGGATCACAGCTGCCAGTCCCATAAGGTGCGCCAGAGCTGGGGTGGCTTTTCCGAGTTGTCTGCACGTGAGGCAAGAGGGGCCTTTACGCCCCTACATGGGTGAGTCATTGGATGTGGTTGGCACCAGGAAGAGGGAGGCACCTTGGGCAAGGTGGTTTTCTTCAGCCCTGAGCAGCCCTTAAAGGAGGACTCACCTGAGGGCTTTCAGCCACCAACATCCTTGACAGTTGGGTGAATGAGTTCTGAAAGGGCTGAAGGGGCAGGACTGGATGCCATCTATCACAGAGACTAATAAAAGCCGTATCAGATTTTTTCACTGCCCTGCTTAAATCCCTCCAGTAGCTTACAATTCATGTGCAATATGCCCCAGATTTCCTGGCCACCAGTAACCTCTGACATTAACCATGCTCTTGGGCTCAACATCCTGTCACTTTAGCATTCTTTGTATCTATCCACTCAACAAGTATCTTTTGAATATTTACTATGGGCTAAACAATGTCCTAAATCAGGGGTGTGCAAACTATGGCCCACAGGCCAAATTATGCAGCTGCTTATTTCTATAAAAACAGTTTTATTGAAACACAGCCACATGTATTTGTTTAAATATTATCTGTGGCTACATTTTTGCTACTGTGGTAGAGCTGAACAGAGGCCATATAGCCACAAAGCCTGGAATATGTACTACTTGATACTTTACAAAAAAAAATTTGCTGATATGTCTTCTATATCTATACAAATATATATAGCAAATGATAAAATGTATTCTTCCTCCTCTCTCTCTCTTCTGTCTCTCTCTGTATATGTACACACCCAAAGTGAGACTCAGATTGCAGCTACATATATAATTTGATAAGTTTTCTAGCTACATTAAATAAGTTTACAAAATAGAAACAGGTGAAATACATTTTAATAGTATATTTTATGTAATCCAATATGTCCCAAATATATTTCAACTTAGAACCAACATAATAAAATACTGATGAAATTCTTTCCATACTTTTTTAAATGCAATGGCTTTAAAGGTCAGTGTGTAGTTTACCCTTCATCTGGACTAGTGGCTAGTCAGGTACTCACTTGCCATGTGTGGCCAGTGGTTCCTGTATTGGAGGGCGCAGTTCTGGAAGCAGGTGACGCAGCAGTGAATGAAGCAGACCAAATCGCCACCTTGCATTCTTAATGGAGAGGAGAGACAATAAAATAATCAGGTAAAATAAATTTTATGTCTGATGGTGATGAGTGGTAATGTGGATTCTTGGGGCAGAAGTTGCGTGTTTAAATTGGAGAAGATCACAGTGAGAGAAGTATGTGGTAAAGAATTAACCTCACCAGGAGGGAGGTGGGAGGGGGGTTCAGGATGGGGAACACATGTATACTCATGGCTGATTCATGTCAATGTATGGCAAAACCCACTACAATATTGTAAGATAATTAGCCTCCAATTAAATAAATTAAAAAATAAAAAAAGAATTAACCTCACCAAAGGCGACTCTGGCCTTTACCTGGAGTCCTGGTTGGTGTCTTTGCGGGCTGTCTTAACAGTGTGACTTGTGTTGGGGATTTTGGGTCGTGCTATGACAGTTCTGCCTCCAGAGGAGCTGGAGACTAAAGGTGTTAGCTGCTCTCTGGGAGGGGCTGGGGATTGCAGGTCAGTGACACGGCCAGCATGTGACCCAGACCCTGTGAATACTCGGCACCGGTGCTCTGCGTGTTGCCACGTTCTGTGGCTGGGAGGAGGTCACACATCGTCCACGGCTCCACAGAGAGAACAAGGAGCATCTCTTTGGACCCCTCGTGGGCTCTGTCCTGTGCGTTCCCCTTGGCTGATTTCATCTGTATCCCTTTCCTGTGATAAACCCTTCTCTGGGGGGAGCTTCCCAACCCAGGGATCGAACCCAGGTCTCCCACATTGCAGGTGGATTCTCTACCAGCTGAGCCACCAGGGAAGCCCAAGAATACTGGAGTGGGTAGCCTATCCCTTCTCCAGTGGATCTTCCCGACCCAGAGATTGAAGCAGGTTCTCCTGCATCACAGGCAGATTCTTTCCCAGCTGAGCTACCATGGAAGCACCGTAATAAACCCTAACCATGATTATATCTGCTTCCTCTGAGTTCTGTGAGTCCTTCTAGCAAATTATTGAGGTGGTTTGGGGGTGACCCGGAACTTGCAGTTGCTGTCAGAAGTGAGGGTGCTGTCTTGGGGTACTGTTCTAACTGTACAGTTGGTCCTAAATGCCTTATGGAGAGTGACATCTGAGTAAAGACCTGAAAGAGATGAGGGGACAGTGGGAGGCGAGGGCTGACCAGGGTGGGCAGCAGGGAGAGTGGAAGGAGGGTCCTTCTTTACTTACTATTTTTTTCTTTTTTTTATTCTTTAAATTATGTAAGTGCAATAACACACTTACAGGAGACTTAGAAAATACAGAACAAAGTTATATACAGTTCTACTCTATATTACAATTCTTTAAGTAGATAGTTTTAGTTGGAGTTTCAATATCAAACTCTCAAAAATTAATAGAATGAATAGAAAAGTAGAAGGATATAGTAGACCTGAAAAGCACAATGAACCAATTCAGCATAATTAAGATTTATACAATTTTCACACAGCAGCAGGATACAAATCTTTTTCAAGTTCCCATAGACTATAAAGCAAGAGACAGTAGACCATATCCAGGGATGTAAAACAAGATGCCAAAATTTCATGGTCTAAAGGTATTAAATTTATACAGAATCTGTTCTCCTGTCACTGTGGAATTATGTTAGAAATCAATATTAAAAGATATTTGAACATAACTCACATATTTTCAAGTCCAGTGTGACTTTTACCAAGAGAGATCTTTGACAAAGCCATTGAAAGCCTCAATAGTGTTAAAATACTGAAAAAAAACACAGAAGGTGATTGCATAGAAGAAAATATTTGAAAGAGAAATCAATATCAAAATGAGAAATTAATATCAAGGATACTTTAAAAAAAACCCATGTGTTTGGAAATTAAATGTGCACTTTTAAATGATGGGTGTATTTAAGAAACCATAACGAGGAAAATTTGAAAATATTTGTAACAGTAAAAATGATAAGTCTACTCACTATTTTGATAAGCCACTACATGAGTATGCAGATCTCCTGTTTTAAAGGTTCAGCGTTGGGATTAAGGCTTCGGTTAAGATTTAGGTTAGATGAGGGCGTTGGGATTTGGGTGAGTTGTGGTGCTTCGTTTCGTTTAGTCTAGGATTGGAGTTGCAAATATAACTGGGGTTTAGGCTTCAGCGTTTAGTATTCTGTGTTAGGATATTTATGGTTATAGTGAAGATTAGTGCTCTGATGGAGTGTAGCTCTTGGAATTCTATGTGGCCAGTGACATTTAAGTTCCTGGGGTGTGCGTTTGTATGACTTCTACTAAACAGCCAGGATAGATACACCCTCTTTTAATTTAATAATAGAAGTCAGCTGAGCATTGTTATAGAGCTAGGATGAAGAAAATGTGCAACTTTGGAAATTATGCCATATAAATCAGCCCAGTGAAAAATAAAATGAGGCAAGCATCTACAATAAAGAGGCATTTATGTACGGAACAGTGATGAACAGTGAAACTGGTTGTAAATAGTTAAGTCTAAATGCTTTTGATAGTTTGAAAAAGGAAGAGGTTTGGTGTAAAAAAAAAAAGAATATGAAAGTAAGCATACATATTTTTCCAACACATGAAGGCATGTGGGAAAAGAAAGGGGAGAAGTTGCAGTGTTTAGAAGTTTGACGATTTGAGAGGTAAACAGTAAGTAGTTGTTTATACAAAAAGAATTTTAAGAGTGATAAACTCACAGACGCTCAAACCTAAGGAAAGGTGTACAATTAGGAGTAATTAAAAGTAAGCCTTATGCGAGTTCCCTGATGGCCTAATGCTTAGGATTGTAGACTTTTCCTGCCTTGGCTGGCCAGAGAATTGAGATCCCGTAAGCCGAGAGGGGCAGCCAAAAGGAAACAAAAATCAGTAAACCTCTGTCCTAGAACCTTCTCTGCGTATTCCTTTGTTGGAGTACATTCTCAGGATAATGAAGGGTGTGTCTATTCTACCCTCACACTGCACTGGTAATTGGACTGGGTCAGGAATTCTAGAACTATGAAAGTTCAGTATTTGTCTTCTAGCCCTTGGGGTTGCTGATGACTTTCTGATTCTGTTTCCTTTGCAGGAACAACTTTGGCTGCTGTTACCGTTTATTTTTTCATACCAAAGCCTCTTCATTCATGGTTCTGAAACGTGACCATGAGAAGTGCCTGGTTGTGGACCTTTTTTCATTTAGTCAAGTTAGTTCTGGAGGATGCTTTCCATTGGAAGAGGGGTGTCTTCAGGCACCTCTGTTAATTAACTCAGCCCCTCATTTCAAGTTTGAACAGACAACATTTTGCAGATGTGTCTGCAAAATCAACAGCAAAATTAAGAAGGGTCAAGATGAACAAACAAGGGGAAAAAATCCAGATATAATTCAGGGAACTGAAAGTGCTGACTGGTCCCCTCTCAGGCCATGTGCCTACTGAAACCCCAAGTGAATGGTGGTCAGAGATCATCCTTCTTTTCTCTCTCCCACTCCTGCCCTCCTTCCCCTGGATGATGATTTTTTGGTCTCTACCTCTCTTTTTGGACCTTGAGTTGGCTTCCCCCACAGGTGATTACCTGTGGGGGTAATCACAGGTGATTACCTTGACTTACCCGAGAATTAGAAGATTTAGATGAGAATTCTCATAAATTCCCACCACCCAAACTACCCAGTTACCTGAACCATTGCCTACACATTCTGTCTTCCTTCCTATTGTATGTGGAGTAACTGTCCCTACTCTTAGCTAAGCCCAGCTCCTTCCCCTCGCTGTGTAGGTAACCTTGAAAATCTTGTCTACACTTGTTGCCCCCATTTCTTTATCTCCCATCCTCTCTCTATCACAGTTTTGCCCCCATCATTCTATCGAAACAAATCTTGTCTTCAGGACTCAGTCCCTGAACTTCTCTGTTTAATCTACACTCTTCATGAACTTCTGTTTTTTTAGAGGCCTTTTGTAGACAATATACAATATTTACACCCCTGACTTCTCTCCTCTGATTGCTAGATGTGTGTATTTAAATGCCCATCTAACATCTCCTTTTGGATGTCACATAGACACCTCATGCTTAGTAAGTCCAAAATTGAGCTCCTGATTCCCATCCCCCCTCCAAATGGGCTCCTCCTGTAGTCTCCCTCCTCTCCCAGTAAATGATAATTCAGATCCTCTAGTATTCCAAGGACACAAGAATCCTCTTTTCCTCACATGATAGATCTCATACATTCTGTATTATATACCCATTACCTATCCAGAATATGACGTCTGATAATCACCTCCTCCTGGCTCTTGCTATGTTTATTTCACACCTGGGCTTGCTGGAATAGCCTCCTAACTAGAATATCTGGCTTTCTTGGTACTTTCCCAGTTTTTGGCTTTCAGTTTTTGCATTGAAAGTCCTGTCTCAGGAAATTCCCCAGCCCTGGGGTAAACCAGGATAGCTTTTCACCC
The DNA here is from genome assembly GCF_963930625.1 of Muntiacus reevesi. Taxonomy (NCBI): domain Eukaryota; kingdom Metazoa; phylum Chordata; class Mammalia; order Artiodactyla; family Cervidae; genus Muntiacus; species Muntiacus reevesi. The sequence goes on from NC_089252.1 coordinate 72,196,235, forward strand.
TGCTTCTACCTAGGCTGTTTCTCCCATGGCCTCCCTACAGTGTATTCCCAGTGGATCCAGGGTGATCCTTTTGAAAGGCAAAGTTTATCACGTGACGTCTCTGCTCAGAACCCTTCAGTGGCTCCTCATACTACTCAGAAAAGCCATTGCTTTCAGTGTCCTATTGTTGGCAGGGTCCACCGGCTTTTGAGAACAGAGATGGAGACTTGATTTTGAGCAGGCTGATGTTGAGGTACCCATGAAATGCTCAATTAACAAGGTCCAGCACTGATGGAAGGATTGAGAGCATATTTTGTTGGTAAAACAAGAACAGGTGGTTATAGGAAAAGTTGCAGAAAAGAATTCTAGGAAATTACAAATATTAGCTAAATTGAAAAAAAATCTATAATAGGACTGAGAGATAAAATTGCAGAATCTCTGGGGATACTCATGATAAATAAAATTTGTTTATATATTATTTAAAATATAAAAAATATATAAATATGTATTTGAAGCAGTTGTTCCAAACTCCCCAGATCTTCTTTGTGTGTCTTTCCAAACCAAGGACAGTCCTCTGCATAGCCAGCATACAGCCCTCCAGACCAGGAAATCAGAAGTCAGCATTGGTGTGACACTGATATCTGACCCAAATGTTTCAGTCAAATTTCACCAATTGTCCCAACAAAATCTCTTTTCTGTTTGGCCCGGGATCACACTTTGCATTTAATAATTGTCTCTTTAGTCTCCTTCAACCTGGATCAGATGCTTAGTCTTTCCCTGTGTTCACAACTTTATAGTTTGAAGGAGTACAAGCTTTTCATTCTGTAGGCTAGAGCTCAGCCTGGTTTCATCAATGTTTCCTCAGGATGGGACTCAGACATGTGTTCTTGGGAGAAATATACAGAGATGATGCTGTCCTGTCCTCGCTGCACGGCATCAGAAGGCTCAGGACGTTGGCCGGTCATACTACTGGTAATATTAATCTCGATCTCTCGGTCAGTTTGGTGTGCTCAGGTTTCTCCATGTTAAGTCATTATTTTCCTCTTCATAATTAATAATTATTTTGTAGAAAGATGCTCTCAAACTATGACGATATCCTGCATTTCATTAAACCCCATTCATTTGATTTGGTGTGTGTGTGTTAGTTGCTCAGTCGTGTCCGACTCTTTGAGACCCCACAGACTGTAGCCTACCAGGCTTCTCTGTCCATGAAATTCTCCAGGTAAGAATACTGAAGTGGGTTACCTTGTCCGTCTCCAGAGGATCTTCCTGACCCAGGGATCAAACCTGGGTCTCCCACATTGCAGGCAGATTCTTTACCATCTGAGCCACCAAGGAAGCCCATTTGAATTAGTGAACATTGATGATTCTTGCCTAAATTAACCACAATTATAGTGCTTACCAAATGGCTATTTTCTGTTACCGTCACTTCTGCTGTGTTTATTAGTTGGCATTCTACTAATAAGGAGGAAGTATCTTTTTTTCCTTCATTTGTTTATATCAGTGTAGGCCCTGGATTCCTGTTTTATTCAGTGAATTTAATCCATTATTATCATTATTTATTTTTATATAAAATCCTTCTAGATTTGGCTAGCAGGAGAGCCTCACCAAAGTTGACTCCTGTTGTGGGGAAGGGATAACTTGGGAATTTGGGATTAACAGATACACACGACTATATATAAAATAGAGAAACACCAAAAACCTATTGTATAGCACAGGGAACTATATTCAATATCTTGTAATAATCTATAATGGAAAAAAATCTGAAAAAATATAACTGAATCACATTTCTGTACCACTGAATCCTTGTAAATCAATTGTGCTTCAAAAAAATGTTTAAAAAAAAAAAAAAGCCAAAATTAGCCCCTTTGAGCTTTAGCTATGTGCCTGTAATTTTTTGAGCATTTCTTTACTTTCTGGCTCATCCTGTAATTTTCCTGCCTCAGTCTCAGAACTAGCTGTTTCTTTAAGGAGTTCTAGAGAGGAGAGTGATATCTGAAAACTAAACTCTGTACATTTCATTGCTTATTGTTTCTGGGCTGTCATACATTGTAGGCCTTCTCGTGTACAGAGGTGGAACATATATACATGTAAATGTGTGTGTATGTATGTATATGAGTACCCTGACTACTACCGTAACTATTTCTAAATCTGTTTATATTTTAAAGGTCCGTGAGTTTGGGCTGGTACCTCCATTCCATCAGTTTCTCAAGGTTATTTTTAGCCTTTCCCCTTTCCTTATATGTAACTTCCTTCTCTGTGAACAAGAAAACCTTTCATTGTTTTCGGTGTCGTTATTTATGTGCTCGAGCTCTCTCTCTGCAAGCGATTTCTCTGCCGTGGGGGTCACATCCTTGGCCCCCACACTCCTTTGCTGCCACTTTTGCGGTCACTCCCACTCCCAGGAGAGATGGAGGAAAGGGATGGGGAGGACAGGAGAGGGAAGGGAAGGGAAGAGAAGACGAACTTATTCGGGATGGAGGGAAGGAATTGCCTTTTTTTTTTAAGTTCTCTCTTTTAAAAAAAAAATTACGTACTTATTTTTGCTCTGCTGGGTGTTTGCTGCTGTGTGGGCTTTTCTCTAGTTGCTGAGAGCAGGGGCTGCTCTCTGGTTGCAGGGCACGGGCTTCTCATTGCAATGGCTTCTCTTGTTGTGGAGCACAGACTCTAGGGTGCGCAGGCTTCGGTAGCTATGGCACATGGGCTCAGCAGTTGAGTCTCCGGGGCTCTAGCGCACAGGCTCGGTAGTTGTGGCCATGGGATCAGGGTGCTCAGTTGCTCCATGGCCGGTGGGATCTTCTTGGACCAGCGATTGAACACACATCTCCTGCATTGGCAAGCAGATTCTTTACTACTGAGCCTCCAGGGAAGTCCTTCATGTTCTCTTTTAAACATCATTTCTAAAAATCCTTCTGAAAACTTTTTCTTTACAGTATGAGGCAGAATCTTTCTCAGTCTTCTCCTGAGCATAGCAGTTAATTATATTTGTTGAAGAATCACCTGCCCTTTGCTCAGCTAGAGCCACAGTTCCTTTGACAGTGGTTTGTGTAAGGGCACACTCAAGGATACAGGGATAGTTCATGCTTCATGTTGGCAGCAGTACGGGAAAGTAAAGAATGAGAGCATTCCCCATTTCTCAAGCGCTGAGGCATTTCTCATTTCTCATGAGCCATAGGACTTACTTGTCCTGCTGCTTCTCCCCGCTGCCTCCTTCTTTTCAGCTGCTTCTCACACGTGGGCCCTGCATGTGGGCCCCATGGCCACCAGCCTGTTTGTCTGACTTGACCACTGGGCTGCATACCTTTATTACCTATAGAGTGTCTATGATGCCCAGGTTTTGAGAGGAATAATTGGCTTGTCTCCATCGACTACAGCTGGCTCATCTTGGGTCTGGGGTCTGGTTACAGTAGTTCCTGGGGAGGTCTCTACAGGGCTGGATGTAAGCTGACACAGTTTCTTTAAGAGAATTGGGCCATACGGAGACCATAGCGCTTGTGTTCTAGTCATGCGTGAAGTTCTCATGTGCTGTGCTGAGTCGCTCAGTCGTGTCTGACTCTTTGTGACCCCATGGACCGTAGCCCGCCAGGCTCCTCTGTCCATGGGATTCTCCAGGTAAGAATACTGGAGTGGGTTGCCTTGCCTCCTCCAGGGGATCTTCCTGACCCAGGGATTGAACCGAGGTCTCCTGCATTGCAGGTGGAATTTTTTACAGTCTGGGCAACCAGAGAAACCCAAAGATCTCATAAGGCAATTAAAAAAATGGTTTATAGATTTTAAGAAATGAGGACTTTGGAAAAGGCTGTGGGAATCAGAAAGTTAAGGATCGGTGGGTTCATGGGTCATTATGGGGAAACACTATTCTAAATCCAGCACTTCAGCTTCTCAGGAGTAAACTAAGGCCCAGAGAGGCAAGGGGATTGTCCTTGTGGACATGGCCTGTCAGTGGCAGAGCTGAGGAGAACCAGAGCTGGCACTCGGGAGGGGTAAGGGAAGGGCCTTGGATGCACAATTTCAAGGGACTTCGTACGTGGCTCAGTAGGTAAAGAATTTGCCTCCAATACAGAAGACACAGACGTGGGTTCAGTCCCTGGGTTGGGACGATTCCTTGGAGGAGGGCACAGCAACCCACTCCAGTATTCTTGCCTGAAAAATCCCATGGGCCCAGGAGCCTGGCGGGCTACAGTCCATGGTGTTGCAACGAGGCAGACATGACTGAAAACTGAAATGACTTTGTGACTCACTCCCCACATCAGGTGAGTGCCCTAGGTACTTCCCTGTGTCACCCAGGGCTCAGCCCGTATTCGGACACAACACCAAGGTCCTGCTCACCAGGAGAGAGAGATCCTATTTGGCCTGGAGGGATTGGGTAAGGGGGACTTCTGGGAAGTCTTCCTGTATTGCTACCTTCAGGGAGAAGTAAGTTCCTGGGGAAGGCTGGTAAAGCAAATTTCCCCAAGGTGAAGAGTCTGGTAGCTTGGGATAGTCACTCACTGGAGAAGCCTAAATTATCCTGTATACTCAGAGCACTGACGGCCTCCAGGTCTGGCACAAAGTTCCTTGCCTAGGTTATCTTTAGCTGGTTGCTGAGGGTTGCAGCATTTCTAAGACCTGGTGATGGATACTTCCCTTTTTTCTCCTCATAAAAATAATCCTTCTGTCCAAACAGTCTTGTACGGTCTGCTCTTACAGAAATGGGACGTGTAGGATTGGGGTTTTTTTAGTCTCCTGTCTGGTGCCTGCTTCCTTCGTGTGGATTTTTTTTTTTTTTTTAATCACAAGATTTTTTAAAAGTTGGCATACTGTCTTTGTGTTTGGTTGAGGCAAAAAAATCACCATGATGGTCAGTAAAACAAAGAAGAAAAAATTAAGGTGAGAAAGACTGAAGAGAAACACCCTGAAGTACTTTGTGGCTTTTTTTGCTCCCGATAGTCCAAGGCACAATCCTTTCATATCTGACTCTTCCCCGCTCTTGACCCTCATCTGACTTGTTTCCCGTAAGGCAGTCAGAGAAGTTTGTTCAAACATAAATCAGGCAAGAAGTGAAAGATAAGGCATTGAGATTGGAAAAGAAAAACTGTCTCTACTTCTGAATACAATGATCTTGGATATAGAAACTTCTAAGAAATCTTAAAAAACTATTAGAACTAATGATTTCAATGAGGTTACAGGATATGAAATCAATATATAAAAATGAACTTGCCTTTCTATGTACTTGCAATGAACAATCCAAAAATGAAATTAAGAAAATAATTTCATTTATAATAGTATCAACATGAATAAATGCTTAGGAATAGATTTAATAAAGCAAGTGCAAAACTTATATTCTGAAAACTACCAGAATAGTAGTTTGGTAGTTGAAAGGAATTAAAGAAGATCTTCAAAAATGGAAAAACATCCTCTGTTCGTAGATGAGAAGACTGAATATTGTTAAGGTAGCAGTACTCCCCAAATTGACCTGTGGACTTAATGCAGTCCCTATTAGACTGCATCCCATCTGGCTTCTTTGTACAAATTAACAAACTGATCTAAAATTAATTTGGAAACACAAGAAACCCAGAATAGCCAAAACAACCTTGGAAAAGAAGAAAAAGTTGGAAGACTCATACTCTCCAGTTTCAAAACCTGTAAGGGAACAATAATCAAGACTATGTACTACTGGCATAGAAATAGACATATAGATCAATGGAGTAGAATCAAGAGTTCATAAGTAGATCCATGTTTCTATAGTTAATTGATTTTTTATAAGATGCTGAGGCCATTCAGTGGGGAAAGAATAGTCTTTTCAACAAATGATATTAAGACAACCGGATAGCAACATGTAAAAGATGTAGCTGGATCGCCTACCTCACATCACGTGTAAAAATTAAATAAAAATGGGGACTTCCCTGGCGATCCAGTGGTTAAGAATCTGCCTTGCAATGCAAGGGATGCATGTTTGATCCCTGGTTGGGTAATTAAGACCCCACATGCCCTGGAGCGGAGCAGCTAAGCCTGCACACTGCAACTAGAGTGTCTCGGCTGTGCGCCACAATGAAAGATCCCATGTGCTGCAACTAAGACCCCACACATCCAAATAAATACATATTTTAAAAAATTAAATAAAAATGGCTCAAAGACCTAAACCTAAAAGCCATAATTACAAACTTTTAAAACATAGGTGTATATTTCCACTACCTTAGATTTGACAATGGATTCTTTGCTATGACACCAAAAACACAAGCATCAAAAGAAAAGGATCAGTTGGACTTCATGAAAATTAAAGAATTCTTGTGCATCAAAAGACACTATCAAAGGAGCAAAAACAACCCACAGAATGGGAGAAAATTTGCAAATCTAGGATGTGTAAAGAATGCTTAGAACCAGTAATAAAAAGACAACCTGGGGACTTTCATGGCAATCCAGTGGTTAAGACTGCACTCTCACTGCTGGGGGTGCGGGTTCCATCCCTCGTCTGGGAACAAAGACTCCACATGCTGTGCGGTGCAGCCAAAAAAAAAAAAAAAGGATAGCCTAATAAAAGTAGACAAAGTATCTGAAAAGATATTTCTCCAAAGGAGATATGTAAATGGCCATTAGGCACATCAAAAGATGATCAACATCATTAGTCATCAGGGAAATGCAAATGAAAACCACAGTGAGATAACAACTTCACCCACACTGTGATGACTAGAATCAAAATAAGATAATAAGTGTTAACAAGAATGTGAAGTGAGAACCCTCATTGGGTTCCACATTGCCACTGAGTATGTAAAATGGTGTAGCCATTTTGGAAAACAGTCTGGCAGTTGCATAAAAAGTGAAACATAGAGTTACCATTTGACCCAGCAATTCCATTCCTAGGTATATACCCAGGGGTACCCAAGAGAAAGGAAACTATATGTCAAAATAGAAATTTGTAGATGAATGTTCATAGCAGCATTATTCATAATAGTCAGAAAGTAGAAACAGCCCCAACGTCCATTAAGTGATGAAGAGATAAGCAAAATTGAATAGATAAACAAGATGTAATCAGTCCATAGAGTGGAAAATTATCCGGCCATAAAAAGGAGCAAAGTACTGATACTTCTTCATTCTTGGAAGAAAACCTATGACCAACCTAGACAGTGTATTAAGCAGAGATTACTTTGCCAACACAGGTCCGTATAGTCAAAGCTATGGTTTTTCCAGTAGTCATGTATGGATGTGAGAGTTGGACCATAAAGAAAGCTGAGTGCCAAAAAATTGGTGCTTTCAAACTGTGGTGTTGAAAAAGACTCTTGAGAGTCCCTTGCACTGCAAGGAGATCCAACTAGTCCATCCTAAAGGAAATCAGTCCTGAATATTCATTGGAAGGACTGATGCTGAAGCTGAAGCTCCAATACTTTGGCCACCTGATGTGAGGAGTTGACTCCTTAGAAAAGACCCTGATGCTCAGGAAGATTGAAGGTAGGAGGAGAAGGTGACAACAGAGGACAAGATGATTGGATGGCATCACTGACTCAATGGACATGAATTTGAGCAAGCTCTGGGAGATGGTGAAGGACAGGGAAGCCTGGCGTGCTACAGTCCGTGGGGTTGCAGAGTCAGACACGACTAAGAGACTGAACCAACAACTGATCCTGCATGTTGCAACGTGGATCAATCTTGAAAACATAATATTAAGTGAAAGAAGATAGCCAAAAAAGAACACAGATAAGATTTCATTTATATGAAATTTCCAGCATAGGCAAATACTTTGGCCACCTGATGCAAAGAGCCTACTCATTGGAAAAGACCCTGATGCAGGGAAAGATTGAAGGCAAAAGAAGGGGGTGGAGTGACAAACGATGAGATGGTTAGATGGCATCACCAATTCAATGGACATGAATTTGAGCAAACTCCAGGAGACAGTGGCAGACAGAGGATCCTGGCAGTGCTGCGGTCCATGGGGTTGGGAAGAATCACACACAGCTTAGCGACGGAACAATGACAACAGGCAACTATACAGAGACAGAAACTATACAGATTAGTGATTATTTAGACCTAGGGTGGAGGTTGATGAGAAGATTGGAGAGTGATGTCTAAAGGGGAATGGGTTTCTTTTTGAGGTGATGAAAATGTTCTAAAGTTGCTGGTGTTAATGGTTGCACAACTCAGTGAGTATGCTATAAAACAATGAATTATATGATACATGAAATGCATCTAAATAAAGTTATCCTTATCTGGTTCCACGTTAAGATCTAAATCTATAACATCATGTCCTACCTCTTCTCCTGCAAGGACTCCTGTTTCACTTAGAGGAGAAAGAGAGGAGTCTAGGATGGTCTGGACTTGGGGACTGGGTGAGGAGAAGGATCAAGATGCTATAAGCCAAAGAGGGGAATACTGAGAAGGAGCAGGTTTTGAGTGGAAGTCAGGAAGTTAGTTTTATTCACAATACTTCGAGAAATTTATTAATACACAAGCAGAGGGAGATGTTGGGGAAACAATAGGACATACAAATCTGCAGTTTGGGAGAGATATCCAGGCTGGGAATATAAATTTCAGAGTCATCAGCAGATGGAGAATGTTTACACCCATGAAGCTGAATAAGCACCTAAATATAGACAGATCATAGAAAGATCAGGACAGAGGTTTGGGATGCCAAAACACTAGGAAATTGTGGAGACAGAAAAGGAAACACAGAAAGAACATCCAGTGAGATAAGAGAAAAACCAAGAAAATGAGCAGTTCTGGAAGCAAGCCAAAAGAGTGAGTCTGGGAGCAGAAAGTTCAGTTGGGTCAAATGTGAACTGTAGGTTAAGATGAGAACTGAGGCTTGACCATGGGGTTAACAGTGTTGTCAGTAACCTCGGCAATGGCTATTTTGGTGAAATCATGTGGGCAGAAGTTTGATTGGAGTACATTTCAGAGAAAATGGAAAGAGAGGAATTAAGTAGAGAAAAAAACTGTTTTTTAAAAAGAGTTTTTCTGTAAAGGAGAACAGAGAAATGGAATTGTGTTACAGAAAGGGAAGTGGTATCAAGAGGCGCTTTTAATTTTTTAAAGTTTATTTTTGGCTTCATCGTGCAGCTTACAGGATCTTAGTTCCTTGACCGGGAATTGAACCCAGGCCCCCAGCAGTGAAAGCACAGAGTCCTAACCACTGAACCACCAGGGAATTCCCAAGAGTTGTTTTTTAAATTAAGGCTTCACAACTTATTTTTCTGCCAGTTTCTTTTAATTGAAGTTTTTATTTGGAGTTAATAGTAGATTCATGTGCAGTTGTAAGAAATAATACAGAGAGATCCAGTGTACCCTCTACCTGGTTTCCACAAATGGCAACGTATTACAAACCATGGTTCAAACTAGGAGAGTGACGTTGACAGAGACAGGATGTAAAGCGTTTTCATCACCACAAGGATCGCTGATGTTGTCTTTAAGGGCCACATCTTCTCCTTAACCACAGCAACCACTAACCTGTTATCCATTTCTGTAATTAAAAAAAATTTTTTTTATTGAAATATAGTTGATTTACAATGTTGTGTTGGTTTCAGGTATATAGCAAAGCGACTCAGTTGTTCATGGCTATATATAAACATATATTCTTTTTTGCATTCTCTTCCATTATAGCTTATTATAAGACACTGAGTATAGTTTCTTCTGCTATACAGTAGATTTTTGTTGTAGGTTGTACAACAAAATAGTAGGTTGTGTATTTTGTATATAGTAGTGTGTATATTTAATCCCAGACTCCTGATTTATCCCCCTCTCATTTCTATAATTTTGTTATTTCCAGAATAGTATTATATGATGGAATCATAGATTTTTGGTATTGTTTTGTCTTTCACTAGGCGTAATTCCCTGGGGACTCTTCCAGGTTGTTGCCTGTATCAATGCTTCTTTTCTTTCTACTACTGAGTAGTAGCCCATGGTATTGGAGTGCCACCATTGGTTTAATCATTCATCTGTTGAAAGACACCTGGATTGTTTCCAGTTTGGGAGCGATCACAAATACAGCTGCTGTGAACATTTGTATACAGATATTTTGTAACATAAATTTTCATTTCTCTGGGATAAATTCCCAGGAGTACAATTGCTGGGCCATATGGTAGTGGCATATTTAGTTTTTAAAGAAATTGCAGACTGCTTTCCAGAATGTCTGTACCACCAGAAATGTATGGATGATCTAATTTACCCATATCCTTGCAAGCATTTGGGGATGTTTCTTATTTTAACCATTCTGGTAGATGTAGAATAGTACCTCATTGTGGTTTTAATTCACATTTTCCTACTGGCTAACAATGTAGAACATTTTTTTCATGTGCTTGTTTGCTTTCTATGTGTCTTTAGTGAAATGTCTTTTCATATATTCTGCCCATTTTCTAATTGAATTGTTTCCTTTTTTGCTGTTAAGTATTTTAGAGCTTAAAAAATTATATTATTAATGTTAGTCCTTTGTTGAATATGCTTTGTGCAAATATTTTCTCCCTCTGTGTAGCTTGTCTTCTTATCTTCACAGAGACTTTATATATATATAAATGGAAGGATATTTGCTTTACAGTATTGTGTTGATTTCTGCCATACATCAACATGAATTATCTGTAGGCATACATATATCCTTTCCTCTTGAACCTCCGTCCCACCTCCCACCCCATCCCACCCATCTAGGTTGTCACAGAGCCCTGGTTTGAGTTCCCTGAGTCATACAACAAATCCCCACCTCACAGAGTCTTTTACAGAGCAGAAATTTTATATATGATGATGTTCAGTGTGTAGGGTTGATTTTTCATTCTATGGATTGTACATTTGGTATCAAATCTGAGAACTCTTTGCTTAACCCTAGATCCTAAAGATACTATCCTAGGCTTTTTTCCTAAAAATCTTATGGTTTCATGCTTTACGTTTAAATTTGTGATCTGTTTTGAGCTAATTTTTGCATAAGATGTAAGACTTAGGTTATATTTGAAGTGAATTTCTTGCAAATGAAATATAATTTAGTCATGTTTTAAAATCCCCTCTGCCAATCATCTTTTAATTTGTATTTTTAGTTGATTTTCATTTAATGTAATTATTGATATGTCAGGACTTAGGTCTGCTATTGTATCTTTTGTTTTCTTTCTCTTTCTCTCTCTCTCTCTCTCTCTTTTTTTTTTTTTTTTGGTTTCTGTTTACTGTCTTCCTGTGGAAATTGGTTACTTAACACTTTTTATAAATCAATTTTGATTTATTTATAATGTTTTATCTTTTGGCAAAGCCTTTTTGGTGGTTTCTTTGGGTGTTGCCTTGTATATCTAATTTTTCATTTGACATTCACCAGTTTGAGTGAAATATAGAAACTTTGTCTCCTTTTACATCCTTTTGTCCTCCCCACATTTATAATATAATTGCTTTAAACATTTTTTCTACATCCATTTAGAACCACATGAGACAGTGTTATAATTTTTGTTTCAGTTATCACACCTAATTTAAAAAACTCAAAAAGGATAAGAAAAATGTATTATATTTACCCCTATTTTTGCTTGCTATGTTTTTTCTTCCATTTTGATGTTCCAGAGTTTTTTCTTTTGTTGCTTCTTTTCCATTTAGAGAACTTCTTTTAGTCATTCTTTAGGTTGGGTGTGCAAGCAACATGGTCTTAGGTTATCTTCAGTTGACAATGTCTTGATTTACTATTCATTTCTGAAGGGTATTGTCATTCAGTGTAGGATTCTGGGTTGAGTTCTTTTCTTTCAGCACTTTCCTTCTGGCCTTTGGTATCGGGTGGAGAAAATCAGAAATCCACTGTCATTTGAATTGTTTTTCTCGTCTGTAAGTTGTCATTTCTCTTTTTGCTGCTTTTGAGATTTTTTTTTCTTTGCTTGTAGTTTTCAGAAGTTTGGCTATTATGTGTTGATGTAAATTTCTTTGGTTCTCCCATTTGGAGTTTACTTGGCTTCTTGAATCTGTAGGTTTGTATCTTTTGCCAAACTTGGGAAGCTTTCAGCCATTCAAGTACTTTTCAGACTTGCTCTCTTTTTCCTTTCCTTCTGAGGAAGAAGACTGGAATGTTAGATCTCTTATAGTCTTGAATGTCCCTCGGGCTCTTTTTTTTTTTTTTCAGTTAATTTTTTTCTCTGTTGTTTACCCTTCACATTCACTGATTCTTTCTATTGTCCCTTCCATTCTTAAGTTTAGCTCATCTGCTGAGTTTTGGTTTTGGCTATTGTATTCTTCAGTTCTAAAATTTCCATTTGTTTCTTCTTTACAATTGTAGTGTATTTGCTGAACTTCATATTTCCTTGCTGAGGTCTTCTGTGTTTTTCATTTGTTTCAAGCTTGCTTGAAATTGTTTGTTCCAGCATTTTTATGATGGTTGCTTTAAATCATCGTCAGACAAAGATGTCTGACATCTTTGACATCTTGATGTTGGCATCCACTGATAATTTTTTTGTTCAGTTTGAGATTTTCCTGGTTCTTGATATGGTAAATGATTTTTTTAAAATTTATTTGGTTACACTGGGTCTTAGTTGTGGCATGTAGGATCTAGTTTCCTGACCATGGGTCCAACCTGGGTCCCCTGCATTTGGAGTGTGGAGTCTTAGCTGCTGGACCACCAGGGAAGACCCCTGATGAATGATTTTTAATTGAAACCTGGACATTTCAGATACTGTAAGCCTCTGGATCTTATTAACACCTTCTATTTTGGCTGACTTGCTTTGATGTCACTCAAGCAGGAGAAGGAGTGGTGTTGCCTCCTTACTGCTAGTGAAGGAAGTTGTCCAGGTTCCCCACTTTTTGACACCTGAGGAAGGAAACTCCCTGTTACTGATGAGTGTATGTGAAGTTTTTGGCTCCCACCCAGCTTCTGCTGATACCTCCTTGTCCAGAAGGAGGGAAGAGGTAGGAGGACCTCGTTACTGCGCCCCATGTGACCACCACTGACTCAACAGAGGGCGAGTGGCCTCGTTATCACTAGATAGTGCTAAAAGTCCTGACTGTCTGGTAGGCCTCCATGGACATCACCCCAGTGGGGAGGGGGAGGCGGGCCTTGCTACCTCCTGGTGGGAGTAAAAGTCCAGGCTCCCATTTGGTCTCTGCCAACACCATGGGGCATGGGATTGGAGGGTAGGACTTATTTCAACCTTAGAAAGGTCACTCTAGAGTCTCCAGTGTACCCATATTCCCTCCTTACCTGGGTCATGACTCTTCCTAGAAATTGCAAGCCTTCAGACTCCTTTTCCATCTTTGGAAATTATTTAGTCTTTGACTAGTCTCCGTTCTCCCCTCTCCCTCTCTAGACCATTGGAAAGTGGATGCAGGGAGAGGCTTTCCATGTTGAGGAAAGGGAGGAAGGCTTTCCTTTTCTTTCTTTTCTGTTTTTTTTGTTTGTTTGTTTTTGGCCAAACCATGCAACTTGCAGAATCCTAGTTCCTGAGCCAGGGATCAAACCTGCACCACTGCACTGGAAGTGCAGTCTTAACTGCTGGACTGCCAGGGAAGTCCTGGTTTTCCTTTTCTGCAGTTCTACCTTATTTCTTTAAAAGGTGGACGTCTTTCACTACTTGGTTTGATCTTCTGATATGACGCCTGATAAAGATTCAAACATGCTTGATAATCTTCCTGGCTAGTATAATTTTTTGACTTTACGCTAAGAGATCTTATGCTGTGTCTCCTGCAGCCACTTTGGTTTACCAAATCCCTTCTGTTAATATCCCTTAGTGTTGCCTGGCAGAAACCCCTTCCCCACTCCGGGTTCACTCATCCACACCAACGGGAGAGAGGCTAAGAGCCTTCCAGATATAAGTTTATTTTTCATGTTTGTTTCCCCTAGTAGATGATGAGCTCAGTGAAGGCAGGGTTTTTCACTAGCCCTGCCTCCAGTCCTCAGTCAAACTGCATGGGATCCTTGGAAATGATTTTGTAATCTACATGGGTATTCCTCCCCATCCAGGGGAATCTCAGATTGAGGAGGCAGAGCACTCTGGTCTAGGATTTGGAGATGCTCTGAGATGAGGGGGCTCTGAGGGGCAGCAGCTGGACACCTGCATACTCAGAGTTTCCTTCTCTCTCCTGGCAGGAAATATGACTCACGTCAGGCAAGTAAGTGATGGGCATGTGAGGACCACACCACTTGTGCTGGAGAAAAATGAGCCAAAAAAAAAAAAAAAAAAATTGGGAAAACTGTTAACCTAGGAGGTACTGAGAGAGAACTCAGTGAAACTGCTGAGTGGTGTTTACATTTCCCTGTGAAGGGGCGGAGGGAGGGAGTGGTTCTACTTCCTGCCCGGGGCTGTGCACACAGTCCGAGAGACTCCGGCAACAAGTGGTGTCTTCAGCTGAGAAGTGAGAACACACCCCATGCTGGGAACTCTCCAGGGCAGGGCTCGCTCCTCCCCTGGTGGGTGAGTGCAGCTGAGCCGGTGAATCATCCTTGTTCTAGATGCAGAGACTCTTAGCTGAAAGGACTCCAGCTCAAGTGATGGTTACCGATGTACCTTCCTGGGGGGGGGTTCCACAATCTAGGAGAGAAGGCATCAGTAGTGACTGATCAATTAGAGAGACGACCTTTATTTAAGGCTGTTCTTGTTAGACATTGCAAGGGAGTAGACACCACTTAAGCAGTGTCTTCTGTGGAGAGCCTGGTAGAAATGTTGGGAAACCACGTCCCCATTTTCTTTGCTTCTGTGTCTTCCAGGCAAGATCCTCCTCTAACCTTGCACTAAGAAATGGGCAAATATAGTAATTCTTGCCTCCTTCATTTATGAGTGGATAGATGATATATGTGCCAAGCTAGTCATGCAAAAGCACACTTTATTTTCTCTTTTAACTACCAGGCAGGAATGATTATCTGAAGATGAATTTTATCTGGTTCTCACAGTGTTTTTTTTTTTTTAATATTTATTTATTTAGTTATATATATAATATATATTTTGGCTGTGCTGGGTCTTCATTATTTTTCTCTAGTTGCAGCGAGTGGGGGCTACCCTCTAGTTGTGGTGCCCAGGATTCTCATTGCGGTGGCTTTTCTTTTTGCAGAACACAGGCTCTAGGGCATGGGGCTTTAGTAGTTGTGGCCCCCGGGCCCTGGAGCACAGGCTTAGTAGTTGTGGCTCCCAGGCTTAGTTGTTCCACAGCATGTGGGATCTTCCCGGACCAGGGTGGAACCTGTGTCTCCTGCACTGGCAGGTGGATTGTTATCCACTGTGCCCCCAGAAAGCCCCCTTGTAAGTTTTCAAAAAACAGTTTGAATTGACTGCCAATTTAAATAAGGCTATTTCATTTAAAATCCCTATTTCCAGATATTAAAACTCCTAAGCTACCCAAAGTCACTGTGTCTTGGAGATGCATTGTAGCTATTGTCTTATGATGGGATATGCTTGCTCCAGTTTGCTGAAGACCCCCAATGCCCTACCAGCTTCCTCACTCCCATAAGTCACTTACCTGGCCTTTGTCAGCATTTTGGTCTGTGACTCCTGCTTTGGTGGCTAGTAGGTCAGATAAGGAAACTTTGGGTAGGAAGAAGTCTAAATTCCTGGGCTTTGGGGACCACCTGAGCCATGTCAAGGCCCCTAGGGTAAAAGACAAAGGGTACTCCTTATCTAACAGGAAAACTAAAATTAAGTAACTAACTTGTAGATGAGAGGTAATTATTAAAATAGTCCAAGACACAGTAATAAAGGGAGTTGGATGGACACCGAACATCCAAACTTCTTTACTGGAACCAAAGCAAGAACACAGGGGACTCTGTCCTCCCGTTTGCCTTCCTATCCATGCACCTGTCACAGGAGACTATATGAGCTGTTAATGGGTTTGCCTCTTGCCGGGGTCCAGCCCCAGCAGGATCCAGGGAAACCCTCAGGATGAACGGCATCAGCGAATGAGAGAGAGAGAGAGACCAGACCAGGATATGTGGCAGAGTCTGGCAGTTACTTTATTTTTCACCATTGCCTTTATACCCTAAGTTGGTACATTTCTAAGGGGCAGATAAGCACACAGACTTCGTTTAACATTATATCAGCTTGTCCTTCACGAAACCAGGTGTTCTCTGTATATTTTTCTTTATGAGAGTCTTTTCCCATAGATTTTTTGTATATTATCTTCTGGCCTTGAGCTTGGCAGAAAACAGAAAAGTGGCAGTCTCATGATAGAGCAGGTTGCAACATAATAGAAATACAATCCTGTTAACACAAAAGATGTTTTGCAGAAATGCTCAGCTAAATTTATCTAAAAAGTTTAACACACAGCGACTCTGTGGCTCTGGTGAGGCAGCCCCTGTTTAGCACTCCTGGTTAAAATTAACAATTATCTTATTGTTTTTACACTAGGGCTAAACTCTTATTTTTCTAGATCTCCAACTATATTAACAATAGTTTCCACTGCACAACCTCAGCACATTAACGTCAATCAAACATTGATCTAATAACTACTTTTAAAACAATATTTTTTGTATTTTCTAATAGGGCTTCCTCACCCCCCAAAGGGCTCTGTGCCTATTAGGGCCTTTTTTATGGTTAATCTCTATGTATAATATCTTTTGGTTTTCAGGCTTGTTGACAATTTATGGCTTGCACCTGGTGCAACTTTAAGCAACTTCAGTAGCCGACCCTGTCTTTTTTGTGGTTAATCTATTTTCTTTCTATTAGGTGTCATCTCCATGGGAACTAGATAGGATTACATTTTTACAGAACAGAAATGCAAAGGACTGCAAAAACAGCAGATATGGCACAAAACAGACTTAGTCCAAAAGTTAATTACCTGCAAGAAGTCACCAGCTAATCTCTATCTAAACTATTTTCTATTAGGCGCATATGTGGCTATAATATTTGTGGAGCTTTTCTCACCCCACAGAGGGACCTATGCTTAACAGTTTCTTTTGTTAGTGTACTGTGCTTAGGATGTTTAGAACAATCATGAGCATTTTGTGCAAGGAGAGCACACATTTATCACACAAGCCAGAATGCCAGCAAAAGGGTTTGAATTGAAGCATTTCCTTCATCCCTGGCCCCTTCATAGGGTACCAGCGTCCAGGAGATTTATTAGTTAGGGTTTTAAGTTGTTCTTTATTCAGTGAAAGAGGAGCAGGAGAACTCTCAGCAGGCAACACAAGAGTCCGCAGCAGGGCAAACAAGAACAACAGCAGAAAAGGGGGGAGGATACAGGGTGGGGTAGAGGCCGAGGCCAGTCTGGAGGGTCCCTTATCCTAGATGGCCTTGCCTGTCAGGTTTTTTCCTCATGACCTCGTCATGGATGGGGTCCTGGACGGCCTTGCCTGCCCGATATTTTCTTTATGACCTTGTCACGGGCAGGACCTCCCATAATGGCTCCCAGCCTCCTCTCACTAAACTTCATGGTTTTCCTCTGTAGAGTGAGGCCAGCAATCCCTCCTGCTACACCCCGGCACCCAGTCTCCTGCAAAGGAGTCCTGTATAAGAAAGGGCTCTATCACCTGTAAAGTGCTCTGTTGTTAATTACCAAATAATGGTTAAGGTACCCTTCAAAGCATACCCTGAGACTGCTTCTGAGTTTGTTGGGAGAAACTGAATTCACTTCAAATCAACCAACCTGTATTAGAATGTCTACATTGCATTGAGTCCTGTAATAGTTAATTTTATATGTCAACTTGGCCAGGCTCTGGTACCCAGTTGTTTGGTCAAACACCAGTTTAAATCTTGCTATAAAGGTATTTTTTAAAGATGATATCCTTGTTTAGTCACTCAGTCCTGTCTGATTCTTTGCGACTCCTGGAGGGACTGTAGCCCTCCAGGCTCCTCTGTCCATGGGATTTCCCAGACAAGAATACTGGAGTGGGTTCCTGGGCCCTTTTCCGGGGATCTTCCCAACTCAGGGATTGAATCTGTGTCTCTTGCACTGGCAGGTGGATTCTTTACTGCTGAACCACCAGGGAAGCCCCTTTTAAGTTGTCATTAATATTTAAATGAATGGGTTTTGAGTAAAACAGATGACTCTCCATAATGTGAGTGGGTCTTATCCAGTCATTTGAAGGCCTTTAACAAGAACACTGACTTCTACTGAAGAAGACGGAATTTTGTCTCCAGACTGAACTGCAGATTTCAGACTTGCCAGTTCCTATAATCACATGAACCAATGTCTTAAATCTCATATGTGTGTGTATATATACATAGTTTTATATATATATATAACTAATAGGATATGTATGTGTATCTCCTATTTGGTTCTCTCTGGAGAGCTCTAAGATGAAAGCCAGAGTATGCTTTCACATAACATAATTTTCTTATTTAATGTTGATAGCATTCTCTCAGAAGTACGTATTGTTGGCTTCGTTGTGCATTTTCTTTTGAGAATGCTGAAAGGACAGAGAGAGATTAAGAAATCTGCCCAGGTCATAGGAAAAACAAATGTCTGATGGCAGACATGTCTGGATGCAGGAACCACCACATGGAGTCAGAGCTGAGACAAGTCCAAAGTGTGGGTAGGAGAAATGGGCTCTTTGCCCTCCAGATGCTTCTGTCCTGTCATTCTCTGTCATGCTGTCCCCTCCAAATAACTGTCATCTGGAGACCATTGGGGAGTCACGCTGAGCTAGACAATGACAGTGTCCAAAGCAGGCATAGACCTGCCTACACACCTACAGGGTGTGTGTATGCACCCTGGACATAGGCCTCTGAGGCAGAGGTGGTGGGAAAGTCCTCCTTTCAGGGTGAGATTACATCTCATTTTCTTCATTGCCCAATTTTTTTTTTTTTTTTCATTTTTGGCTATGCCTCATGGTATGTGGGGTCTTTGTTCTCTGACTAGAGATTGAATCCACACTCTCTGCTAACCACTGGACAACCAGGGTTGTCCCCACTGCCCAATTCTTAAAGTTGCAAGTGATGAAAACTCAAATCAAATTGAGTAAATATGAAAGGGAATTTACTGCCTTATGTAATGAAAAGGCCAGAAGTTTGGGTGTGATCAGATCTGGATTCCTGAGTTATGTCATCAGGAGTGTTTGTGTTTCATCATCAGTGGGTTCTGCTTTTCTTTGTGTTGGCTTTATTGTCCAGCAGATTCTTCCGAATGGTAAGAAGACAGCGATGAACATACCCACATTTCCAACCCGCCAACTGAAGCTCTGAAAGAGAGGGAACACCTGCTTCCAACAGTGACCACAGTGTCCTGAAGTTGACTCTTACTGGGCCATCTTGGAACAGATGTTTGCTCATGACCAATCTTAGGGGCCAGAGGTATGGAATAGGATGTGTTCCCCATAGCCTAAAGTGTATCAAAGTCCTTTCTGACTTTCTGACATAAAAGAATTCACAAAGGAAGTAGTTAATAGCTACTGGTTCCCCTGCAGACATCACCCCTAGAACGGGTGATGTTCTAGAAGGGAATAGTTAAAAATTTTCAGTTTACCTAACTGAAAATTAGGAGTTTGGATGTCAACATTCATGATAAACAAAATTGAAAACAGAAAATGGGACAAAAGTATTCGCCAATTCATGGTTCATAGTCTTAGTATAGTTTTAAAATATAAAGAGCACACATATTGATAGAAAAAACACTGGCCCGATGACAGAAAAATGGACATTTGGCAATCCCACTTAGGCATCCCAAAGGCACCTCTCTCAACCTCTCTTTGTCTCTACAGAGATCAAATGCACGTGGCAGGTGGTTAAAATGGGTGAATCCTGATAGAGGTTATATGATGTTTATTGTTTATTATTTTAACTTCTTAGCTTTTAAATTTTTCAAAATAAGAAGTTGGGGGAAACAAGTGAAAGAAACTTTCTTAGTTTTAGTTCTTAATCTAGTCAAATATTCTGGCTTTATCAACATCTGAAGATGAAAAAATTTGAAGTGAATTTCCCCAGAGTTCCTCTGACATTTTCTTCCTATTTCTGTAGATAGAACCACAATTCTTGCCTGAGACAGGGACAGCTGGGTGTTTTCAACCTGGGTAAAGCCCAAACAACACTAACCAGCAGGTTGAAAGAGAAGGCTGTCATAACTTTAAAACATCCAGTTACTTGCTAATAATTCAAGAGAGAAAGTACCCTCTTTTCACTTTAAAGGATGAAAGTTCCCAAATTGAAAGCAACCTCCTGGAAAGAGGGTGGCTGAGCAGTAACATGGTTCTGTGTTCCCAGCCTGGCCATTTTCTCCGCGTGTGTGCGTGCTAAGTTGTTCAGTCGTGTCTCTTTGCAACCCTGTGGACTGTGGCCCGCCAGGCTTCTCTGTCTGTGGGGTTCTCCAGGCACGAATACTTGAGTGGGTTGCCATTTCCTTCTCCAGGGAATCTTCCTGACCCAGGGATCAGACTTGAGTCTCTTATGTCTCCTTCATTGGCAGGTGGGTTCTTTATGACTAGCGCTACCTGGGAAGCCCTTCTGCTCGTGGGACGCAGCCAATAATGATCACCGCCACCTCCACCACAATGAATATTCATGGAGCACCAGTTATGTGCCAGGTCCAGATCTAAGAACTTTACAGCTCTGAATGCATATTAATTTCTTTAATTTAATTCATTCATGTCACTCAGTTAATTATGAGGTGAAATATTATTGTCACACTCACTTTATAGAGGAATAAGTTGAGTCTAAAAGTGTTGAGAGCTAGCCCCAGATCTTACGGCTGGTGGGTGAAAGAGATGATATTTGCACTGGGCTATAACCCTCTGGAGCTCCCCCTTGTCACTATTACATGGTATGGCCTTTCAGACATGGCCTTCGGAAAAGAGTTATGGCAAAAGGCAGCTGGCCAGTGGTTTAGTTTTGAGGAGGGACTGGTCCGTGTGCATGTGAACCTTTAATACCCTCAGCAAAGCAAACAAGAGTTTAATCATGGGGTTACCCTTATGACTGGGCCGTTCTAGGGGTGATGTCTGCAGGGGAACCAACCTCAGTCCACGAAATGGAAGCTCCTTTATAAAGAACAGGGTGAAATTCCATCTAGGTAAGTTCTGGGTGGCAGGCGGATCAGCCAGCAAATTCTGGGGGGCCAGCCATCCCATTGTGGGTATGTGTCTGAACGTCCTCCTCCTTATGAAAACCTGAGGGCCTGCGCACCTCTTGGCCAGACTCTCTCACCTTTCTCCATGGGTAGCGGAAGAGGCACCTGTAGTGGATTTCACATTAGCTCAGCTAGGAAGACTCCCCAGGGCGGGAACCAGTCACAGATCCTCTCAGGGAAGGAGGGAAGCGAGCTTGGGAAAGATCATGCACTTGACTTGGTCAACCTGAAGTTGTGCCTCAAACCCTGTAAGGCCTTTTGCAGGTAGCAGCCAGCACAGTGGTGTGACTCTGACTCGGAAGGACACTGTGATCTCTCGTACTTTAAGGGCTGTCTGGTGGTGAGTGCCAGTCAGGCCAGGGGTGTGGAGGGCTGCAGACAGCCTTGCCACCAACCCCTAGCTCAGCGCCTTGGTGCAGCAGACACACACGCAATGGTAGTTCCTCTCTTTCAGTCGATTTGTACTATGCTGCTGGCAGTTCCCTTGATGGGAGGATGCCACTCTTTGGGGTGTGAATGTTTCCCAGACTGCTGCACCTCGGCTGGTTCCTGAAATGAGAAGCAGAGGGAGGAAGTCAGCCCATCCTGCGGAGTGAGAGGCTTGTGGCACCTCTCTTGTCCCCTCAAGCGGGGAGGGGCCCCTGCTGGAGTAGCCTCTCTTAGCCTCTCCTCCCAGGGCCTTGGACTCCTTTCAGGAGAAGTCATGGCATCTTTTGTCCAGTTTTATTTTAGAAAGATGCTATTTGGATTTTGCTCATAGCTGTGAAAATAAATACGGGATTTATAATGATGGGGATTGAGGAAGGGTTTTGCAACTCAGACCCCAAAGGAGAAGTATTAGCTTCCTCAGCTTCCCCCTGACAGTGGAGATTAATGTCCCTCCACCGCACTGATGACTAACAGGCAGTGGGAACTAAAATAGATCTCTATCACGCCGGGAGGGGAGTGAGGGCGCCCAGCTCCGCCTGCTTCTTGGCTGGCAGGTGTAGGCAGGATGCTGACTGGCAAAGTCTCCCTGTGAAGCAAGCCAGGCACAAGTCCTGTGGGCAGTGTATGGCCACGATTTGGGGGGCAGCCTCCCACATGGACCGCATTGCACCAGAGGTCCAGCCTGGGGAGGAGGGGGCATGGAGCAGCTGGTCCAAGGCTTTCCTCCTCACATTAGGACCCTCCAAGCCCTTCCTGCCACGCCTCTCCCCCTTACCTCTGCAGCTCTCATGGCTGGGCTTATGACTGGAGGGCAGAACTGGAAAGAGAAAAGGGAAAGGAAGAAGAGGGGAAAAAGAATAAAACCAGGAGGGCCGATCAAGTAGATGTAGCAGAGTGGGGAGAAGGAAAGTGGTCCCAGAGGGTGGGAAGCTGGGGGCATTTGTGGAGGCTCAACCCAGGTCTATTGATTCCACCAGAATCAAGCAAATTCTTAAACTCATGACAGTGATTGTGGCATGAGAAGGTGCCCTGAAACCTCCACCTGTGGGGGTGTAATTGACCGCTGTGCTCCAAGGCAGCTCCCTGCTCAGGTGATGAGTGTGGCGTGGACATTGGGCAGGTCCACCTTCGGCAGAGGTGGGGCTCCTCTGACAATGACTTTGGCTCCACGACACCCCAGTGCCTGTGCCAAAATCGTTTTTCCCTCTCTCCAACCGAGGGCACGCACTGCATGGTGGTCTGAAGGCTCTCTCAGCCCTCCTGGGCCCCCCACCTCCCTTACAGCCATTTCCTCTAACACATAGCTCTCATATCCAGTTCCTTCCCATCTTGGCCTCTGCTTCTGTGACCCCCTTAGCTATTAATAGCAGAAACCCTAACAGTAAGTACTAGTGTTATGTTTATTTTACACCCGAGAAAACCAAGGCACAGAAAGGTACTGTGAATGGCTTCAAGTTTTGCAGCTAGTATGTGGCAGAACTGAGACTTGAACCCACCCGCTAAACCACCGCATTGCTCTGTTACCATTTCACTCATGGGTCAGCCGATTCCGAGTCATGTTCAGAGATGAACTCATGATCACTGGGCTAGCGTGGCCCAGAGACCCTAGGGAACATACGAGAACTAATGACACCAATCCTCAGTTGTCTGGTGTCCCAGGTGCCCCTGGGGGAGGATGCCATCTCCCTATGGCTTTCTGGAGTCACAGGGGCATCTCCCAGGTGTCAGGGACAAGGCTGTGCTCTCTGATGGCGTTCCCCATGTTAGCCAGACATCATCAACCACTTTTGGGCATCCATGTCTTCCGGGAGTTGTCAGGAATGAACTCTGAGGCTTCACGCAGACCAGCCTTGCTTGCTTCAGGATCTGGGAAAATGGTCTTGCTCCTCAGAGGGTTTGGCAGATTCTGTGGAAGCCCGGGGGCCTGACGCCTGCTTTTCCTCCACACCTTTCACATCTCGGGGAACCTCTGCACAGAGGCAGCTCCCTGATAGGTCATGCCGTCCTTCTTCACCCTCCTGTTACTAGGGAAGAAAAAGGTAGCAAATTGTGGTTTTTTATTTAAGGAATAAATTTAATTCATGCAAGTGATCCATCCTCAAAAAAGTGAGCCATAATTATAGAAGTGTATATACTTCTTTAGATATGTTTAAGTATAGTACACAATGTCAAACTAACTATAGCTACTTCCACAACTGAAGCAACTTAGCCACACACACACACACAACTTCATGTTGCCTCCTGGTCAGCCACATGTCAATAGTTTGTCAGTGGGAACTTGGTCACTGTTTTTCTTTTATCCCCTAGCTTTATTGAGATATAATCTACATATAACATTGTGCAAGTTTATGGCATACAGCATGATAATTCAATACCCATATATATTTGCAAAATGATTACCACAGTAAGGTTAGTTAACCCATCCATCACCTCACATAATTACCTTTCTGCGTGTGTGGTGAGAATGTTTAAGGTCTATTCTCTTGGTAGCTTTCAAGTACACAATATAGTATTGTTCACGCTAATCACCAGGATGTACATTAGATCCTTAGAACTTACTCATAACCGGAAGCCTGCGCACTCTGACCAGCACCTCCCCATTTCCCCCACCCATCAGGCCGTGGCAACCACCAGTCTACTCTCTGTTTCCATGAGTTCAGCTTTGTAAGAATCCACATATAGCTGAGATCATACAGTATTTGTCTTTCTCTGGTCTGACTTATTTCACTTGGCATAATACCCTCAAGGTTCATCGGTATTGTTGCAGATGTTGGATTTCCTTCTTTTTTAAGGTGGAAGAATATTCCATTGAATACACATACCACATCTTCTTTATACATTCATCCACCTAAGGTCTCCTGGTTGTTTCCCTGTCTTGGCTATTGTAGATAAGGCTTCAGTGAACATGGAGGTGCACATATTTCTTCAAGATACTGATTTCTTTTGCATATATATCCAGAAGTGGAGTTGCTGGATCATATGGTGGTTCTATTTTTAATTTTTTCTTTTTTAGTTCTACCACTTTATTGCTACCAACCCATCTCCCTCCACCCTCGTGCACACATGCTCAGTCATGTAACCCCATGGACTGCAGCCCGCCAGGCTCCTCTGTCCATGGACTTTTCCAGGCAAGAATACTGGAGTGGGTTGCCATTTCCTTCTCCACTATTTTTAATTTTTTGAGGAACCTTAATACCATTTTCTTTTACCACCAACAGTACAAAAAGTTTCCCTTTTCTCCATATCCTTGCTAGCATTTAATCTCTTGTCTATTGACAACCATTTAAACATATGTCCAGTGATACCCCATTGTGATTTTGATTTGCGTTTCCCTGATTATTACTTATGTTGAGAACCTTTTCATGTACTTGGCCATTTGTATGTCTTCTTTGGAACAATGTCTGTTCAGGTCCTTTGCCCATTTTTTAACCGGTTAATCACTATTTTTCTTGCGCCATTCATTTACCACAGTAAACCTTTCCTACGTGCTGTGCTATGCTTTGTCACTCAGTCATGTCCGACTCTCTGCGACCCCATGGACTGCAGTCCACCAGGCTCCTCTGTCCTTAGGGATTCTCCAGGCAAGAATACTGGAGTGGGTTGCCAGGCCCTCTTCCAGGGAATCTTCCTAACCCAGAGATCGACTCCATCTCCTGCATTGCAGGTGGATTCTTTACCATCTGAGTCACAAGAAAAGCCCATAAACCTTTCCTACTTTATTAATATTTTTCACATTCTGAATAGCAGCTGCTGACATCATGCAGCATATGTCACTGAACACAGAAGTCATGTATTTCCAAGGATTCGCTCATGTTAACTACAGAGCAGAATAACATCTCTTGCATCCTCACCCTCTCCACCCTTCATATTCTGATAAACAAAACTGGATTCATGAAGATGCATGTAAAACTTCAGGTCCCATGTCGGTCCCATGGTGGGTCTACACCTGCATATGCGGCTCTGGCACTTTGGGAATCACCATGGGTTACTTGGAATACCTGTGCATGTGAGGTCTCAAGATAATGCATCTTCACCCCTTTCCACTTTCATGAAGAGGGAAGAGAACTGAGGGGCACATGAGCAAGATTTTAGACAATGATGTTAAGGCCAGTGGGATTTGGGAGAAGGGGACTTTAAACTTTGGGGCAGGGCTTCCCTGGTGGCTCAGTGGTAAAGAATCCAACTGCCAGTGCAGGAGACCCGGGTTCAATCCCTGATCTAGGAAGATCCCACATGCCACGGAGCAACTAAACCCATGTGCCACAACTATTGAACCTGTGCTCTAGAGCCCAGGAGCCATATTACTGAGGTCTGAGCACCCTAGAGCCCATGCTCCGCAAGAGAAGCCACCGCGGTGAGAAGCCCTAGCACCTCAACTAGAGAGTTGCCCCTGCTGGCCGCAGTGAGAGAAGGGCTGCACAGCAGCGAAGACCCAGCACAGCCAAACACTAAATAAGTGAATAAATAAACTTTGGGGCAGCAGAGGACAAGGGATGTGAGCGGGGGTTGAGGCCCTGCCTTGTGCTAGACACCATCACAGCTGCTTTTACCGCGGTCTCTTTTCTCCTCTGAATATAGGTATCACCACCCCATTTTTTTGATGAGTAAACTAAGGCCCAAAGCAGTTAAGTAACATCCAAAAACCAGTACTCTCAGAATAGAAAGTGCCTAACCTCCAAGTCCAGGTTCATTGGGGAGGAGGGTGGATCTTCACAGACAAGAGAGGAGCAAGATGGCCTTGGCATCCTTCTGGCATCATTGGAGACTGTGAAGTCGGAGATGCCAGGCCCTGTGACTGGACATCTGTAATACTTGGAAGGAGGGGGAGTCTGTGTGGCGAGTGTTCTGTTAGCCTGGAGTGACCAATTGACCAGGGCAACAAATATAACTTTCCCAAAAGACCAAGCTTGATGACCTGGGCTCCTTATGTCTCCTAAATTTGCTCTGATGTCATATTTGGAGTCTGTACATAGCATTTTTGGTTCTCCTCTTTTGCTGGTAAAGGCACAAGAGATTTCAGACACAATCCGAGTTCTTCATTGCTGCTGTTGTACCATCTCCAGACCAAGCATTTAAAAAATCTTTCCTCCTCTAAGGATCTGGTACCATCTTACTGGTTCGTACCTCTTTGGGTAATATACCTGGATGCCTTTAGGAAGTAGCCAAGTCGAATGTGGTTAAAAATTCCAAAGAAATTGACATTGGCATCAGCTGCCTATGATATCCCCCAGCCTGTGAGCATCTGTCTGTTAATTTTGAGTAATGATGGATTAATGCAGTGTCATTTCTGCTCTCTCTGAGCAATTTACATTAATGACCTTGATAAATATATTGTAGCTAAGAGTCATGTTCTTGATTTGCAGGTTTAAATAGCATCTGGCTATGCACTCTACTATGTATAAAATAGATTAACAACAAGAACCTACCGTGTAGCCCAAGGCACTATATTCGACGTCTTTTAATAACCTCCCAGTAGATAGTTTGGGCTCATGATAAGGGAGGTGGGGCGGGGGGGAGGTGGGAGCCACTGGGTAGTTTCGAGAAGAGAAGGGACATAATCTGATTGGATATTAAGAGGACTCCCCGGGATGTGGTGTAAGGAATGGACCATGGAGTAGAAGCAGAGAGGAGTGTGGAGTTGTCTGGGAGAAGGAAGGTAATATGTTGGAAGGAGGACAGTGGGGGAAGTGATGGGGAGAAATCTGCAGCATCGGTTTTGCAGAAGGTGCTGTCTGTCTGGGACTTGCTGGTGTGTTGGAAAGAGGGACATCCAGGATGACTCTGAGCTTTCTGACCAGAGCAACTAGAAGAAGGGAGTTGTCCTTTACTGAGACACTGAAGAGTGCATGGCTTTCCACTGATGCTGGAAGATACTGTTGTCCAAGGGAAGCCGTTAAGGAATTGAACATCTGGCCTTGGGAGCAGTCTGAGCTGGAGAAAAATGTTTGGGTGTTGTCAGTGTGGAGAGATGGTGTCTGAAGCTTTGTGACGAACTGAGATCTCCAGGGGAGTGAATGTAGATAGAGAACAGAAGAGATCTGGGGACCTAACCTTGGGGACTTTGATGTTTTGAGGCCAGGGAAGTGGAAAGAACCAGTGAAGGAGACTGTGAAAGAAAAGGCAATGAGGTGGTCAGAGAACTGGGAGAGAGAGAGTGGTATTTCCAGCGCCAAATGGAGGAGGAAGCAATCCACATTGTCAAATGCTCTGGTGGGTTGATAAGGTGGGGTCTGACTGTGGACCATAGGATTGAGCCACATGCAGAGCATTGGTGATTCTGACAAGAGTGTGTCTGAAGGGGTGGGAAGAAGACAGGTGAGAGAATAGGGTCCAGGGAACAGGAAGCAACTCTTAAGTATCTCTGAGTGGAGAAGAGATTTGAGACAAAAGCTGGAGGAGATATGGAATCAAGAGGAGGGTTCTAAAAGTGAGAGGTATCTGGCCTCCTGGTATTATCCAGCAGAGAGGAGAGATTCACTGTGCAGGAGAAAGAAGACAAAGGCAGGAAGACACTCCTTGGGGAAGCAGGAGGGAAGGGATCTCTTGCACAAGTGAAGAGTTTGGCTTTAGATAAGGGCAGGGATGATTCTTCCATATTACCTGGAGGAAAGGAAGCGTACACGGGCACATCTACAGGTTGGTGGGAAGATGTGATAGTGGGAACATGTGGAAACTCTTTTCTGTTTCTCAGTGGCTTTGAAATAGCCACTTTAAACGATGGGAGTGTTAAGTTAGCCTTTTGTTATTAGGCTTCTTACCTTGGCAGCTGGGCATCCTCTTGCCCCCAAACAGGGCTGCCTGGATGGGCCAAGGAGTCCTGAGGGTTGTACTGATGGAGTTCCCTGACTGACTGGAGCACCACCTCGGCTAGCCAGATTCCAAGATACAGAGTGTCTGCAAGTCACTGTGGTGTGGATTTCTAATCAATTCACTGCCATAGAAGATATAACTAATTTGTGAGATGCAACCCAGAAAGAGTTCATTGGAGATTTTTTTTTCTTTTCCAATTTAATTATTTTTTTAGTTGAAGTATAATTGCTTTACAGAATTTTGTTATTTTTTTGTCCAACATCAACAAGAAACAGCCATAGGTATCCACATAGAGATTTAAATAAGGTTGCTTATGTTTGTTTGGTTTTTTTTCTTTCTTTCATTTTGCAAGTACCAAGCTCTACATTATATTGAGATGGCTGCATCCAAGTGTATCCAAAATGATGGTGGATGCATTGAAAATCAACCTTCCTGCACCCAACTCTGCTAAATCTTGAATTAATTCTTTTTTTGTTGCCTCTTGCAGATTGTTTATATTTCATATAGAAGTCAACATTTTAAGCATTCAAATTACAGAAGGACTTCAGGGGTACCCATTTCATCTCTATTTCTTCTCCCTCCAAGACACCCTTCCCTTCTTACAGTGTCATTACCTCCTTCTCTTCCTATATTTTGTTGGGATTTTTCCCCCTAATTTTAAAATTGTGGCAAAATATACATAAAATTTACTATCTTAAATTTTAAATGTACAATTCAGAAATATTAAATACACTCATATGGGTTGTACACCATCACCACCATCCCTCCCCAGAACTCTTGCAACACTGAAACTCTATACCCATTCGGCAATAACTTCCTATGACCCCTTCCTGTAGACTTTGCATGTCTCAGATGGCCTCACCTTAACTCAAATGCTAAGTCATCTCTGCTTCCTTAAAATAACTTCTTTTGTGATGTTATTGGTTACTTTTATGTAGTTTTATTTAAAGAATAGTTGATTTACAATGCTGTGTTAATCTGCTATACAGTAAAGTAATTCAGTTGTACCTATGTACACATTCTTTTTTTAAATATTATTTTCCATTATGGTTTATCATAGAATACTGAATATAGTTCTCTGTGCTATGCAGTAAGACCTTGTTGTTTACCCATTCCATGTATAATAGCTTGTTATCTGCTAACCCAATCTCCCATTCCATCCCTCCTGCAATCTTCACCCCCTTGGCAAACACAAGTCTGTTCTCTGTTTCCGTAATTCTGTTTCTGTTTCATAGACAGGTTCGTTTGTGTCATATTTTAGATTCCATATATAAGTGATATAATATGGTATTTGTCTGTCTTTTTTTAAAATCACATACATATTTAATTAAGAAACTAATAATGCAACCTTACCCAAATAAAATGTAAGCACGTGTTCAAATATCATGTTCCATATTTCAGAGAAGAGGCGTTAAGGATTTATGCCCTAAGTTTATTTACAAACATATCCAGGATGCTGAGTTCAAGGGTTTGATCCTTTTAAGAGATTGAACGTCTTAATATGCTCCTCTTCCTATCTGTCTCATGGATTAGTTTTTAAGCAGTTGGTGTCTTACTATAAAGAAAAGTGCAGCAAATCCAGACCCAAAGAACAAAGTCATCATAGCTAGTAACCGCCACTTGTTTTCCACTGAAAATGGTATATTCTTCCCTGGACCCTCCTCGCAGTGGCTCTGATGAACCACAGAGGTTGTAAACCTGCGGATGCTCTGTCCCTACAGAGCACTGTTGGAAGCTCTGCAAAAGATCCAGACTGAAGGCGGAAGAAATGGTGGCTGTAAACCGCGTGCTGCTTCCTCACGACCTCGTTCCCCTGACTGTTGTCTTTCTGTTTCTGATTTACTTTACTTAGTATGCTAATTTCTAGTTGCATCCATGTTGCTGCAAGTGGCATGATTTCATTCTTTTTAATGGCTGAGTAGTATTCCATTGTATGTATATATACCACATCATCTTTATCTATTCCTCTGTTGATGGACATTTAGGTTGTCTCCATGTCTTGACTACTGTGAATAGTGCTGTAATGAACATAGGGAGGGGTGCATGTATCTTTTTGGAATAGAGTTTTGTCTGGATATATGCCCAGGAATGGGATTGCTGGATCATATGTGTGTGTGCTTAGTCACTGGGGCTTCTCCTCTTTGCAACCCAGTGGACTGTAACCTGCCAGGCTCCTCTGTCTGTGGAATTTTCCTGGCAAGAATACTGGAGTGGGTTGCCATTACCTACTCCATGCTGGATCATATGGCAACTCTACTTTTAGTTTCCTGGAGAACCTCCACAACTGTTTTCCATAGTGGCTCTACTAACTTCCATTCCTACTAACAGTGTAAAAGGGTTCCCTTTTCTCCACACCCTCTCCAGCATTTGTTATTTAAAGAGATTTTAATGATGGCCATTCTGACCAGTGTGAGATGACACCTCATATTTTTGATTTACATTTCTCATTTGCATTTCTCTAATAATTGGCAATGTTGAGCAGTTAGGTCTGTTGAGGTCTTCTACCCATTTTTCATTTGGGTTGTTTGTTTTGTTGTTAAATTGTGTAAGCTGTTTGTATATTTCAGAAATTAATTAAGCCCTTGTTGGTCACATCATTTGCCAATACTTTATCCCATCCTATAAGCTGTCTTTCTTTTGTGGCTTCCTTTACTGTGCAAAAGCTTATACATTTGATTAGGTTCCATTTGTTTACTTATACTTTTATTTCTATTGCCTTGGGAGTTTGATTCCGTTCAGTTCCATCACTCAGTCGTATCTGACTCTTTGCAACCCCATGGACTGCAGCATGCCAGGCCTCCCTGTCCATCACCAACTCCTGGAGCTTGCTCAAACTCATGTCGATCGAGTCGGTGATGCCATCAACTATCTCATCCTCTGTTGTCTCCTTCTCCTCCTGCCTTCAGTCTTTCCCAGAACCACGGTCTCTTCCAGTGAGTCAGTTCTTCACATCAAATGGCCAAAATATTGGAGGTTCAGCTTCAGTATTAGCCCTTCCAATGAATATTCAAGACTGATCTCCTTTAGGATGGACTGGTTGGATCTCCTTGCTGTCCAAGGGACTCTCAAGAGTTTTCTCCAACACCACAGTTCAAAAGCATCAATTCTCCAGTGCTCAGCTTTCTTTATAGTCCAACTCTCACATCCATACATAACTACTGGAAAAAACATAGCTTTGACTAGATGGACCTTTGTCCGCAAAGTAATGTCTCTGTTTTTTAGTATACTATATAGGTTTGAGCACAGAGCTCCTGAACCCTTTATAATTTCCTAAGTGATAAGAACACTAGGAGCATCTTTTTATTTAGTGAGACATTCTGAGTGGGCTGCCGGGTGGCTCCTGGGTGGTCATCAATGACCAGCCTTAGAATTTGCTTGATTTGATGGTTGAAACTTTCAGCTCTACCTCCTGTCCTTCAGAGAGAGGAGGGGGACTGGAAAAGAAATGGAGTTAATAATTGATCATGCAAAGTGAAGAAGCTTCCACAAACTCCCAGGAGCATGGGGTTCAGGGAGCTCCTGGTTGGCGAACACATCCATGTACCAGGAGGGTGACGCAGCCCACCTCCACAGGAACAGAGACTCCTGCGCTAGGGGCCGTCGCGGGCCCCTGCCCTGTGTATGTCTTCCTCAGACTGCCCCTCTGTGCTGCTGCTGCTGCTGAGTCGCGTCAGTCATGTCGGACCCTGTGCGACCCCATGGACGGCAGCCCACCAGGCTCCCCCGTCCCTGGGATTCTCCAGGCAAGAACACTGGAGTGGGTTGCCATTTCCTTCTCCAATGCATGAAAGTGAAAAGGGAAAGTGAAGTTGCTCAGTCGTGTCCGACTCTTAGCGACCCCATGGACTGCAGCCTACCAGGCTCCTCCGTCCATGGGATTTTCCAGGCAAGAGCACTGGAGTGGGGTGACATTGCCTTCTCCACTGTTCCTCTGTATTCTTCATCACATTCTTTAATAAACTGGTAAATGTAAGGAAGTATTTTCTGAGTTCTGTGAGCTACTCTAGCAAATTAATCCAACCTGAGGAGGGATCGTGGGAACCTCTGATTCACAGTCAACTGAGACAGAAGTTGTGGGTAACCTGGAGACCTACCACTTGTGATCGGCATCTGAAGGAGAGTGGAGGGGTCTTGTGGGACTGAGCCCTTAACCCGGGATCGCTAGGTAAATAGTGTCAGAATTAAGTTATTCAGCAAATTGTAAGATACCCAGTTGGTGTCACAAAGATGTGGAGAAAACACCACATATATTTGGTGATCAGAAGTGTCAGAAATGAAGTGTTCTGTGTAAGTGCTAGATGAGACACACAGTAGGAAAGAGCTGGATTTTTCCTACACAGAAGGAGGAAGAAGCCATGTTTTTTCCTTTATACATTCATGTCCATCAGTACAGGCTTGCCTAGATAAAGTCTATATGGACTTCTGTGCAATCATTAAAATCATGATTGAGTTTAATACATGGGAAAATGTTTATGCTATAAAGTTAAGTGGAAAAATATCTAAAACTGCATGTATGTTACAGTCTCAAAGCTTTTATTTAAAAAATCGTATCTGCAGAGAAGGACATGGTAGAACCCACCTCAGTGTTAAACAATGTTTTATCTATAAGAGGTGGAATGTTGTGTAATGTAAAATTTTTATACACTTCTTCATTCTTTGTATTTTGATTGTCCATATCTTTGATAATCAGAAAATGACAAAGAGAATAAAGCAAGCACATTGAAAACTGAACAATCTTTCTCATTAGTCAAAGAAATGTGAATTAAAATTTTTTTTGATCTGCCTAAATAAATGAGAAAATATGGGGTAAAAGAGTCATTTTTCTGCTGAGTGTGTTTTGTGGTTTCTAGAGACGTCTAGGATGTGCCTCTGGGAGGAACTTTGGCTCTTGCCCAACAGCTCGTGTCATATAGCAGAAACACACATGGCACCATGCATCCTCAAGAAAGCATCTCGACCCTCCTCAGGATGGAGGGCCTCTTGAAGAGAGAGGGTATTTCCACATTTGCGAAGACCTCCTCCTCTCACTTGATCTTGGATGATACTACTCTTGGGTAGCTCAGAATGTGGTTGCCAACTCAGCAAGTTAAGCAAACAGTACTACAGGTCATGTTGAAACTGAAGTGGTTCTCATGGGCTTGGAGAATAAAGATGCAAGTAGAAAAGAAAATTTGCTTTTTGCTTCTGAGTTGGGACAGACTGCCCCGATTTTGAGGGCACTAATGGGACTATCTAGGGGTGAGGTGGTACCCAAGGTGGACCTTTCAGCGTTGGGTTGCCAGGTTCCCAGGTGTGGTTGTTGGCCTTCTGAGACCAGAAGAGAATTCTCCCCCTGGGCGCTCAGGGGCAGTGTCGCAGAGAGAGAGATTATGGAAAGCCCACCAGATGCAGTGGATTATAAGAGATGATAGCTCTTCTCAGTAATCAAAAGCATGTACTCTCTATCTGTCTTGGTAGCAAAGTTCCTGGGAAGCCAGCTTCTTCCTCAGATAGTCATTTAACGAGCATGCTGTTTTTCAGCCCCTAGGTCATGTCTGACTCTTTCTGGCCCCATAGGCAATAGCACTCCAGGCTTTCCTTTCCTTCACTGTCTCACAGAGTTTGCTCAAACTCATGTGCATGAGTCAGTTATGCCATCCAACCATCTCATCCTGTCACCCCCTTCACATCTGGGCTATTGTAAATTTATTCCTAGGTATTATATTCTTTTTGATGTATTTATTAATGGAGTTATTTTTTTAATTTCTCTTCCAGATAGTTTATCATTAGTGGAAAGAATTACAACAGATTTCTGTGTTTTGATTTTGTGTCCTGCAATTTTACTGAATTTGTTTATTAACTCTCACAATTTTTTGATGAAATCTTTATGGTTTTCTATGTATACTTGTATATGTATATATTGTAAAGTGATTATGAAATAAGGTTATTAACACATCTATCACTTCACATAGTTACTATTTTTGTGTGTGTGGTGAGAACTTTTAAAATCTTCTCTCTTAGGAACTTCCCTGACTGTCCATTGGTTAAGACTCTGGGCTCCCAATGCAGGGAGCATGGGTTTGATCCCTGGTCAGGGAACTAAGATTCTGTATGCCATGCACAGCCTGGTCTAAGACATAATATAGATAAATAAAGATGAAAACATTTCTTAAATATTAAAATCAACTATTTTTGCAACTTTCACACATACCACACAGTATTGTTAACTGCAGTCACCATAGGATTGGTCTATATTTTTATTAAGAGGAGGAGGAAATCAGTAAACTGAGAGTTAAGGGCTCTACCTCTTTGATTAACTCACTCTTTGGTCTTGGGCCAGTGTCTGGCCCTCTCTGGACATCCTTTCTCTAACTGGCAAAGTGTGGGTTTGTATTCAGCTATTTCTGACCACCCACCGTTCTGTGATTCTGGGAAAAAGCAAGATGGCGTGGGCAACATAGTATGAGTTTCCTCACTGGGAAAGTTTCTATCTAATAATAATAATCATAATAAAATAAAGTCGTTGCCACCATTTGTCTGACCTTGCTTTCCAAGCCTGTGCTGTGAGCTTTGGGAAGGTAATCTTACTAAATCCTCATCATCATTCTAGGAAGTGGGCACTGTTTTTATTCTTACTTGCCAGATGAGGAAACTGTACCTTAGAGATCTCAAATACCTCGCCCAGGGTCACAGAGTCAGTCTGCTGGGACTCAGTCATAGACGTCTATCTGTGTTTGGAGTTTCCTTCTGCTTTGGGGAAGCCCACAGCCCAGAAGCCATGGTGGATCTAATTCAGCTGTGCTGTTAGGGTCAACTGTCCTTTTCCAACGTGCCTTCCTTTCCTAAGACACCAGCATCACAGCTATTTAGGGTTTTTCAGTGACCTTCCTTATTTTCTCCCTATTCTGTCTTAGCAAAATGAATGAATGTTTCTTATGACACAAATCTAATTGTCTTCTAGAAATGAAAGTGTTTGTCTGTCTCTCTTCTTTGTTTCTCAAGTCAAAAGAATTTTTTCCTCTTAAGAGTCCACTAATAAGGTAAAATTTTAATGAAAAATTTCATGATTCAACAGTTGGGACGAGGATCAGGTGATAAGGGAGGAAATTGTGAACACCCTGAGAACACCCTCGTCCATTGGTTGTCTGAGCCAGAGCTCCAGCAGCTTCCCACCACATACTCTGTTCCCAATGCCTTTCACTGTTCTCAGACTTTTCTCTTAAAATATCAAGATCTTAAGACTCAGGTAAGATGTTCTAAGGTTAGGGTCTTAAGATCCTTAATGACTCAGGTCAGGTGTCCTTATTTTTGTGTTACCAAATAATGTAAGAGTATGCTTTTTTTTTTTTTTTTTTAACTTCTGAGTTCTGCATTTAAATGTCAAGCGCCTCTGAAGCATTGAGGGCACAGGCCTTATCACACTCATCTTTGGAACAGCTCTGGATTTGAGCTCACATGTTACATATAATACATGCTCAATAAAGGTTTTGCAGTTTATTAGTTTCATATTTATGTGTCAAAAGCTAAAAAGTACCCATGCCCTTTGGCCCAGTTAGCCCCATGGCAAGGAATTCATCCAAAGGAAGTAATTGAAGGGGAGAAAGGAAATTACACAGAAAAGTGCTGTAAAATATGTATGTGCTAAATATTAGAAACACATGAAGTGTTTATTAACAGGGTAATGATAAGTTGCAGTACATGATCTTAATGGAATGTAATTCATTCTGTCATTGGGTAAACAAATACATTGACTTCCAAGGAGTGAGAAATAGAGCAACAAGTCAGATGCCTTCAGTGAGGACGCAACCTGGCAGTCTTCTAAAATAATCATTACAAAACTATGCAGAAACAGAGCATTATCTGTGGCCTAATGTTAAGAGAGAAAAAAAAAAGCAGATTATAAAAATGTCTGTACACTATGATTGCAACTTGAAACATGTGAGGCTGTGAACAAGGTCCAGTGGACACATGAAGATACTGCACGATTAGATTATAGGTGATATTTTCTTTAGCATGATTACAATTGCTTTTCAAGCTTTAAAGTTTTAGACCGTCTCAAACGTTAACTGAGAAAGGGAAAGCTGTTCCTGGGACTCGGGCTGTTCAGGTTGGCAGTGGCATGAATGATGAGGTTCTCTCTAGGTAGGGTTGTCACCAGTTGATTGGGAGGAAATGGTCCAGCCAGCCTGGGAGGACTGAGTCAGGAAAACCTATCAATCTGTATATCTAGGAGTGTCCATTGAGCACCATCGTGGGAGCCAGCCTCCTCCGTGTCAAGAGCTGCATCACACAGCAGAGCCTGTGAGGCCCTTCCAAGCTCTGTCAACAGCACCACTTAAGCAGGGTGCCAGGTGGGGGTAAAGCTGAAGTCTGGGAGCCTGGCAAGAGGGTTGGAATCTCTGAGAGCTGGAGTCTGGCTCCTCATGCTGCATGCTTCCTACGCAAAAGGAACTGTTATTTCCATTCTACAGATGAGGAAACTAAGTTCAGTTGGCCCCCAGTTATCCAGTGGATAAGTGATAGAGTTGAGATCAGAAACCATGCCTTCTCAGTTTGAACCAGTGTTTTTTTCTGTTTATTCCCCTGGGTTCTGGATCAGGTGGTGATGCATGCAACCAGATGGAAGAGACCTGCCTGAGGAGGGAGCTGGAGTCCTTTGAGAAAAGAAGGCACTGGGAAATCTGTTATTGGGACTGTATGATGGAACATCTTGGAGGCCAGGCATGTGAGTTTGGACTTGATACAGTCTATGCTAGGGGAACCTTTGTAGGTTTGGGGACGTGACAAGAGAGGATTTAATGAAGAAGAGTCTGGCAGTGTGTGCTGGCCAGTATGATCAGGAGGGAGGCTGGGCCAGACACCAAGTAAAGTTGGTGGGCAATTCTTGTTCAGTCTGATCAAAGAAGCACCCACACCTTCAGCTCTTTGGAAATGCATCTTCCTGCATCTCCAACCACAATATTGGAATGGAAGCTGCCATCTTGTCTACCTCTTCCCTGTGGATACCACCACGTGGCCCGGGGATGAAGATCTGATACAAACTTGGCAAATCAGAGCCCTTCCCTGGAGATTTCGACCTTGGCATCGGAGAAGGATGGGTCTCACTCCCTCTCGGATGACAAAGATGTGTTATGTGATCTCTCTTACCACTTATGGGATCTCCCTTACCAGTCAGAGAATTGAGAGTCAGAGGAAATGCTAGCTAGATTCAGTCTCTAGTTTTCTCTCACTGAGGGCTCACCACCCATTGCCCATGATACAAGGTGAATGTTACTGCCTCTTTTCAGACTGAGTTAGTTTGAGTTGAATTTATGTCCTTTATAAACAGGGAAGTCCTGACATTGGCAATAAGCGCCATGTCTACTCTTCATCATTCAAATTTTTAGCACACGTCTCAAAAATACTTTAGGATTGTTTTGGGAGCGTTGAATCCATTATTTCTTGCATGTAAGAAGTTTTAAAATCTGTCCTCATTATTCAGTGTCAACTCAGAAACTCCAGCCTCACTGGAGGGACACAGCTTTGGGATCCCTTCAGAGAACGAGGGACGTATCTCCATCACTGGTGTAATGAGTAAAATTGCTGCTCAGAACACTTTCCCGCCTGCTCCTTTGTGATTCAGACAGAGACGAAGAGAAACTGATGTGGACAGGATGGCAACAGAGGACAGCCAGGCATTTCCTGTAGAGACGGTAAAGGTATCGTCTGAACTTCTCTCCAGCAAATGCATAGATAAGGGGATTGAGGCAACAGTGGCTAAATGCAATTGTCTCCGTCACGTTGATCGCCAACTTCAGATCCCTCTTCACGTCACACTTGGGAAAGAAGTCATAGAGATTGAGCGTCTGTAAGAAAATCATGGCATTATAGGGTGTCCAGAAGAGGAAAAACACGACCACCACCAGAAAGATCAGCCTAATGGCCTTAGCTTTCTTGTGGTTCTTGCAGGAAAACAGTGTCCGCATGATTCTGAAGTAGCAGTAACTCATAATGATCAGGGGGAGCAGGAAGCCAAGAAGATTTATTTCCACATTGAGGATCACAGGCCAGATCTCCCGCAGGATCTCAGGGTAGTCGCCAAAGCACTCGTTTCCTTTCTCCTTGGTGAACATGAACTGGGGTGTGGCCACCAAGATGGCGGCTCCCCAGACGCCGAGGCTGATGGTGACCCCTTGCTGCACGCTCCTGTTGTTCATGGAGTTGGCAGCCAGGACAATGGCCAGGAACCTGTCGATGCTGATGACGGTGATGAAGAATATGCCTCCAAAAAACCCAATGAAGAAGAAGGCGGTGGTGAGTTTGCACGTGGCGTGGTGAAGGCCTTGCTCATTTATCACATAGTGAGTCCAGAAGGGCAAGGTGGCTACAAAGAGCAGATCGGACAAAGCCAGGTTCAGGAGGTAAATGTCAGTAATACTTTTGGACTTCTGGCTGTTGATGAGGGCAAACACCACCAGCAAATTTCCCACCAGGCCAAAGGCAAAGACGAGGGAGTAGAGTATGGCCGCGAAGACAGCTCCCAAGGCCACGATGTCCCCTATATCACAGGCTTCTGCAAGGTCATAATACTCAAAGTTTTCTGAAGTTGATTCAGGGAGGGTCGTGTGCATGGTGAGCACCTGGATGAGAAAGGAAGACAAGGGTTCTCATGAGTTCTCAGAGAAACAAAGTTGGAATTCCGCTAAGGAGAGGCAGACTGGAAGAAACAAACTTTTGGTAGGGTGTCTGACCAGTACATTTCCCAGTGTCATATGTGCAGTCTTATTTAATGTCTGTGATGGAGGCTGCAACAGACCCCTCTGACAGAGAGGAAACCAGTCTCTGAGATGCTCAGTGACTTGCCAGAAACTACACAGTAAATGGCTCAGTTAGCATTTGAACGTCAGCCTTTTGAAGCTTGAGACAGATATTTTTTCTTTGATTTTCAAAAGTCTATCTGAAAGCCAGCAAGCTTAACCAGGGTGTGGATGGGTGAGAGAGGATCATGAGCGAGCAGGGGGAGAGGGATGGGGTGGTATGTGTATTAGTTGTTCAGTCGTGTCCTACTCTTTGCGACCCCATAGACTGTAGTGTGCCATCTATCCTCCGTCCATGGGGATTCTCCAGGCAAGAATACTGGAGTAGGTTGCCATGCCCTCCTCCAGGGGTTCTTACCAACCTAGGGATCGAACCCAGGTCTCTCGCATTGCAGGCAGATTCTTTACCGAGTGAGCCGCCAGGGAAGCCCAGGAATACTGGAGTGGGTAACCTATTCCTTCTCCAGGGGATCTTTCCAACCCAGGAATCGAACTGGGGTCTCCTGCATTGCAGACGGATTCTTTACCAGCTGAGCTAGTACCATAATTCACACTTCCATTTCAAACTTCCCCAGTGCTGTTCTCCACCCCCTTCCTTTCTTCCACCTCTCTACCCTCTGGACCCTTGATTCTCCTGCTTGAAGACTGAAGAGAGAGGTCTCAGATGCCGCAGAGCCCTGGGCAGACCTGCACCCAGAGACCTGTCTTTGTTTTTGCGAGTCATTTCTTTTCCTCTTCCTCTAGGAACCAAGTCTTTTTCTTCCTTAATGAATAATCCTTAAGGATTATTATTCCTTCCTAAAGGAATAATCCTACAGTCAGATACTCTAGGGTGATTACCTTGCCTTGATTTGCCCAGGACTCTTCTGGTTCTAGCGCTGAAAGTCTCACATTTCGGAAACCCCTAAATTCTAAGCCAACAGGGATGATCAGTCATCCTA
The DNA here is from genome assembly GCF_963930625.1 of Muntiacus reevesi. Classification (NCBI taxonomy): domain Eukaryota; kingdom Metazoa; phylum Chordata; class Mammalia; order Artiodactyla; family Cervidae; genus Muntiacus; species Muntiacus reevesi. The sequence goes on from NC_089252.1 coordinate 72,236,064, forward strand.
CAAGTGCAGAGGGTATGCCAGCATCATCCAGGCCTCTGCCGTCATGAAGGGGCCAACGGATCCCAGATGGAGGACGGGCTCAGTTAGCCTGTAGCCTCGGGTTCCAGGGGCTAATTAATAATTACCAGTCCTGCACTTCACTGTGGCCTACCCTCCCCCACTGTTCTTTTTCTGTTTCTTTCTGGACAGAAATGGAAAGGCAAGATATTTCTGCTCAGGTTGGGACGTGACACTTGCCCATCCTCCCTTCTCCCAGCCAGGACTCACTCCAGAGTCTGCAAGGGGAGTCCTTTCGCCATAGACCTCTGGGACCCTTCCTGTTCCTTGTGATACCACAAGACAGGCTCTCAGAAACCTCAGCACACACCTCCAGCTTGTCACTTGCCTGTCGCCCAGCACAGCTCAAACCAAAGCTCACACTTCTCTAACCAAGGGAGTTTCCACACCCCGCTACACCCTTTTCATGCTGGTTATACCAAGATGGTGTCTCTGCCACAGCGAGGACCCACCCTTTGCTTCTCTCTTCCCAGCCTCAGCGTGGCATGCTGGTCCACTTCTCTGTCTCACCTAGCCTGCCGGCCAAGTGGCCCAAGGCCTTCTGACCTGGGCCATCTCAGGCTGGGATGGAGTCCTCAGCCCCAGGAAAGTGTGTGCTCTCTCTGCTCTTGGCTACAATGCCCTCTTCTCAGAGAGGATCCTCTAGCCATGATCTTAATCAACAAAAGTTAAGTCGAACCATATAAAGTGGCTGATGTTCAACCATTTTTAAGTGACAGAAATGTCAGATGACTCAACTGAAATGTGGGGAGGCAGGGAGAAGCCACGTGGTGCAGGTGGCTTGCAGCTGGAGCCCATCTTCCTGGACTTGCAGCTTGTAGGATAGCAAACAGTCAAGTCCTTGTTGGGGATGCTGGGGCTAGCTCCCCTCCTCCTCCTCCTCCTCCCCCCAGTATCAGGAGCTGGCAGTGTTGACTTAGAGAGGAGTCAAAGGACAATAAAAATCATTTCATATCTCTTTGGGGCCTGTATTCAGTCCTAAAGCCCAGGAACTTGGTGCTTTTAGGTTGACTTGATTTTTGCCAAATACACACGTGCTGGGTTTGATGTTCTCTTGGCACCATGTCTCATACACAGGGACCTCCTACAAATCTCCAGGCAGCTGTCTCTGGATCACCAAAGAGCAAGGAGACAGGCGAGAAGGGGACGGGCACACACATGGCGGCCTTGAGCCAGGTGCCCAGCAAGGAGAGAGGAGGGACCAGGCACCTCCTTGCCACCTGCCACCTGTTTGTTCCAGACATCCTGAACTTTTCCGAGCTCTTGCTGCACTTTCCCTGTCCTCTCATCACAAATATCCCTGGAGCCCTTCAGCAGGGCAGTGAATTAAATATGGAACTTTCCTTTCAGAATTGCAGTAAGGGTTAAATAACACAAAGTGTCTAGAACTTGATAGTTTTATCCAGGCACCTTTTCAGGAAAGGTGAGCCCAAGCAGGGTGGACTTTTTATTTCTAGGTCCTCTGAGATATTCCAGCCCTGGGCCAGGAACCTGAAATTAGGACTCTTGGCAGCATGAGAGTAGGGTCAATGCCCAGGAGTCAGAGGGCTGTCAGGGATCTAATTGGCTTTCACTCAGGCTGGACACTGGCCTTCTGGCCCCTGAGGTACCAGAAATCAAGTGCAAGAATCCAATGCAATAAGCCCTTGCAGCATCTAGTAAGTGAGGTCCATGTAGATGGGGTTGCAAGGGGAAGGATGGGTGCTGGGATGAAGCATTAACACAGGTCCCACCGCACTAATCTAGGCTGCTCCGCACACATCCCCCCAACTATACTTGGGCCTCCTCACCCTCTCTTCTATTAAGTCAACGTTTTACTAAATGATGCTGAGTTGGGAGAGTCTGGGCTGAACCTGGAAGCTGAACTTTGAGTACACATGGCTGTCTTGGTCAAGTAAAAATGAATTTTGTAGAACCTGCTTTAAAAAACACCCAGCTAGCTCTACTGCTAATCCTGTCCTACTTCCTCTGGTCACTTCCTTTTCTTTGGCCCGCTCACTTATTTTTTAACCTTTTTTTTTTTTTTTTTTTGGTCATCATTACCCACTTTTTCCAATCAGCTTCCCTTTTCTATACTTCCTTCTCATTAGGTGGCCTCCATCCCGTTTCTTCTCCCCAACGTCTTTTTTGTGTTGCTTCCCCCTCTCTTTTGGCTTCACGTCCTGCTTACCATTTTCTAGATCCACTGTGCCTTGTGTATTTACCTTCCTTGCTCTCTTTTTATGGCCTTTTAGGCCCTTGAGTACAGACGGGTTTGAGGTTCAGTCTAATGCCAATTGTTAGGCTTAATATTTTTCCTTTGGACCAAACAAAACTCAGGAATTGCTTGATCCTGGATCCCAACTTTCCCTACGTGGGTGCCACTGTCTCTTGACATTCCAGAACCTGAGATTATCCTCTGAAAGCCCCGGTTTAGGAGAGAAGGCTGCCATTCCTGGGGACCTGCTCAGTGTCATGCTACAGACATAAGACCCTATTTAATTCTTGCCACAACACCTCGTGGGAAATGACTGCAAAATAACCACCAGCAAGCAGAGAGACTTTAGTAACTTATCCAAGGGAGCGGCAGAGCCAGGATTTTAAGCCAGATGCGTCTCTTCACAAAGCCATGCTCCCTGCCCTGCACCGGGTTTTTCCTCTTGGAGGGAAATTCTGCAGGTTACTGCAGGCCACATCTCTAGAACAAGAGTTGGAAAATAGTAGAGGTGACCCTCCCCCCTTTAAAGGATAAGATTCATGATGTGACCCGGAGCACTGTTCCTGGGTTTAGACTCAGGACCCAGAGGCTGACCTCAGTGAAACAGCAGGTGGGGAATGGAGGAGGAGGAGATATTATTTGCCTCTCTAGCCATGACCAAGTGGTTGGTCCTCACTGCCAGACCCTCAGAATCTAACTCTCAGTAATCATGGTGAGAAAAGTTAGATCCTTTTCTCTGGAGAAGAAAAGGCTGAAAGCTAAAGGATCTGCTTCTTTCCTGCCTTCAGATACGCAGAGTTGCTCTTCAGAGCGGTGTACTTCATAGGGGTCCACACGCCCCGAGATCAGCTGGCAGCTCCCTCCCAGCTGTGCCTCAGTTTCTTGATGTGGGTAATGAAAGCCCTGGACTGGACCATATCTGAGAGCCTGGTCAGCTCTGGATAACCAGTTTTCCAAGGACCGAACAGAAGGAAACAAGCAGTCTTTAAAAGAGCAGCGTGAGTCCTGGGCCAGGGGAAGTGTGGCCTCGTGTCCACAGAGTGACTGCCCCGCAACCTGCGAAGCTTCTGGGCTCACAGGCACCCAGCATTCAGATGAGGTTCTGCTTGGAGACAGAGAGCTGAATCAGTTAATTTTGGGTTCTGACAAATCTGGAGTTCACCACGGGCTACGTAGGAAGGTTCTCAGTCTGACCCCAAGTCCACACCCCTGGCTCTTTGAGCCCTTGCGTTTTCAGAACCTGCTGGTTTTCCAGTTTACAGTGATAATTATTTTTATAAGAGACCTCTCCTTAGGATTCAGAGAGAGCTAAGTCTGAAAAGGCAAAAACAGGCAGACGGAGGGGCCTTGAATTCCATGCTGAGGGGCAGTGGCCACATTTTACAACTTACACAGCATGCTCCATGCAGTAAATGGAGTGACTCTATTCTTGCAGCAAGTCATCAACCTAGAACGACTTGGCATGACCACCCACCAGTGTTCTATACAAACCAAATGCACACCCCAAGCCGAGACCAGTAACAGGAAACGACTATACATGGGGGAGACCCCTGCACAGAACCGGCCTTTGTTCTGGGCTTCACACGCCTCCCTCTGCTTTCCCCTGCAGCGTCCTTCATGGTATCTATCTCTGCCAAAGTAAACTGTGACATCTAGAAAAGAAATGCTTTATGACTTTTCCTTTTTTAATAACTGAAGAAGACATAGACTTGCTTATTAATTAATTGTGGATTAAGTCAATATCTATTAAGTATCTTTACCATACAGTGGCATAAGGACGAGTAAAAATTAAAAATAAGAGGCTTAATTCTGCCTGTTGAAAATAAGGGACAAGAGTCCCCTTGTCTCCTTTTTCTTAGAGCATTTACTTTAGAAGATGTAGAGTTGTTGAGTACGTTCTCCCCTCTTGGAAATGTGATCATTTCCTCTGCAGCTTCCCAGGTGGGAGCCATCTCTTTGAAATGCGCATGTTGGTGCCCAGACTCCCAGTGCCAGGGGGAGGACAGGAGCCTGACTTGGGCAGGAACCTGGCTTCAAGTTAGACAACTACCTCTGATCATAAAGAGATGAGCAGCTTGTTTTTCCTCTGGATGAAGTCAGCCAGTACCGATGACCATGCTGGACTTGGGACGAACTGTGTGTGGCTGTCACGTTCCCTGACTTGAGCACTAGTTGCTGAGTGTCTTGAGAACATGTGTCTAAGGGGTTGTGTCTGAAGTGAGGTTTTTTTGTATGTCTTTGCTACCTCGTAGCGGTTTGCCTGTGATGCATATGATGTTTAATTCTTATTCAATAATGACAGAGTTCTTTCTCTACTGTCTTCATGGAGAGGTTTTTCTGGGTCAGATATGTTGCTTTTCATTCTGTTTCCCCAACAATAGGCACTGTGCTTGTTTCTGTAGAGGTAAAAATGTCTGAGATACAGTCTCTGTGAATTTTTTATTATTGTTTCATAACAAGAGTATAAGAAAAGTGATGGGGTGTATTTGATAAGTGCCCTGTGAATATGGGCCAATTTCTCATTTACCTGTAAATTCATCTAAGTGTTTCTGGTCGTATTTCATTCATGTTATTGCTGTGACTGTGGTCTGTTCATTGTCATTGCTGAATAGGATTGCACCATATGAGTGTCCCACGGTTATTGTCTGTTTTATGCTGGTGCACCCTTGGGTGGCTTTCAGTTTGAGACCATGGTGAACAGTGCTGTCATAAACATTTTTGTGTATACATCTACATCCCCTACAGTATGGATGCTTTTGTTTTTTTTTGGCGTTGCTATGCAACGTGTGGGCTCTGAGTTCCCTGACCATGGATTGATTCCATGCACCCTGCACTGGGAACGTGGAGTCTTAAACACTGGGCCACCAGGGAAGTCCCAGTATGAATGCATTTTTAAAACGCAAACCAGAAAAATAGATCTACCATATGAATTCACAAATGTGAAGGTGAGAAATGGGCAAGGGTAATCCATGTAAAGCCTTAAAATCCTTGTAAAGCTATAAGGACAAGGAGAGAATCAGTGACCATAAAGGTGAGGACTGGGGTGATTTCTGGGAGGGCAGGGGTGGTGATCGGGAGAGACCTGGTGGAGGCTGCCGGGGGCTGGTCAGGTTCTCTGCTGCTGCCTCGATGGTGGTTAGAAGGGAGATCAGTTTATAAGTTGTTGACCTGCACACCGTCCTTTGAGTGTGTTATGTTTTCAATGAACATAGGTTTAGGGAAAAGACAAAAGGGCATAGGAACATACTTAAAGAGATGTTGTATAGGTTTTCTTCCCTACCAAGAGTTGCAATTCACCCATATGTGTGTCCACTCATACTTTCTTTCTGAAGATGATGTTTTCCAATGACACCAACCTTCTGAGCCCGAATGTCCTCACAGTGATTATAAAAGCATACGTCAGTGTTGAATATCAAAGTCTATCAGCAGTTTATTACTAAAATAGTTTTCATTATAAATGCAGTAGATGCTCATTATAAAAATTGCAGATGGTGCAAAAAAGCATGGAAGAAAAAGGAAAGAAAAAACTCAAGAAAGAAAAAATAAAAGTTTTTAATTATAGGGAAAAAAATAAAGACCTAGACAAGGAAAAGACGTGTCACTTTTGAACAGAAAGTCAAGAATAGGGTAGTGCCAGAAGGAAAGATCATAAAAGGGCTTGCTGTCTATTTTACTTATTTTATTCCTAGAAACACAAATTGTATGTGTATGCTTCAGACTCTACAGTGGATTCTTATTGCTCCTATTAAAAAAAAAAAATCTTTCTAGGAATACATGGAGAAGGAGCATAAAACAGATGTGGATAGTTAACAATAATAATAATAATGGGAGTTACCCGGTGGTCCTAGTTGCTGGGACTCCACGATTTTATTGCCCTGGCGGTGTTGAATCCCTGCTTAGGGAACTAAGATCTCGCAACGCTTGCAGTATGACCAGGAAAAAAAGATGATGATAATAATAATAACTTTGCTGCTGTTTCTTACCTTAGAAAGTTAACAGTAATTCCTCAATATCATCCAGATGCAATCTTACCTTTTATTTTTTTTCTTTTATTGTAGTTTATTCATAAGGTGTTAATTTCTGCTATAGAACAGTGATTCATATATGTATATATTCTTTTTCATTATGGTTTATTATAGGATATTGAATATAATTCCCTTGGCTATAGTGTAGAACCTTGTTTTTTACCCACCCTATATATAATAGCTTGCAGATGCAATTTTAAATGATGCTTTTTTTTTAATGAACATTTCTCCATGCCCCTGAAACAGAATTATTAACACTTCTAATCATATTCCACCATATGATGGTGGAATCATCATAAGTGATCTAATCAGTCACTGTCTTCCCCTACCAAGCCCCCTAGTACATTTAGACTGTAAGATCCTCTGGAAAATGGTTTCCCTTGTTGGCAAGTAAAACAAACCAGCGTCGTTAACCCACTCTGACCTCTGACCACTGTGCCTCACCCAGCGCGCCCACAGGTGCTAAACGAGCCCTCTGCTCCTACCTGGACTGGATCTGGGGCGGGAACCCCGAGAGGTGGAGATGCGCCAGTCAGCCTTCCTGTCCCAGTCACAGTCTGTCAGAGAGTATCTCCCTTTCCTCTGAGGGCATCCTTATTTGCAAAGTTAGCCAATAGTATCTGGTTTCCTGTGAGGCAGACTATCTTTAGATGCTGCTGCAGGCTCAGAAGCTCCAGGCTGGAGGCCAGCTGAGATGGGAGGGTGTGTGTTAACTTGGGGACTGCGTTACCTCTCGCGTGGAGTGGGTGGGTGGCAGCGGGCAGGAAACAGGGTAGCTCTCTTTAATGATGTGCCTTTAGGCAGGCCTGGAAACTGAGCCTCGGTTTTCCTGCTAATAAAAGGGAGCCCGTGATACTCACTGGATAGCACTGGAGTGCAGATGAAGTGAGCTACAGTTTTTCTTCTCAAAGTGTGATCCCAGCTGGGAGCTTCTCAGAGATGCAGCACCTCAGGCTGCCGCCACCCCAGGCCTCTTGAATCAGACTCTGCATTTTTTTTTTTTTTTTTTGATGCCTTCTAAGCTTTTATTTGCTATAAAGAAAAGTCATCTCTAGGTATCTGTATTTTTAGGTTTTTTTTTTTCATGTGACTGACTTTGTTGTGAATCTACTTTATTGTAGTGGTTTGGGACCAAACTCACAATATTTCTAAGGTATGCTTACATTGTTTTATTTAAATTTTTTTTTTTTCTATCAAAGTGTATTTGACTTACAGTGTTTCAGGTACACAGCAAACTGATTCAGTTATGCGTACATCCATTTATACATATATATCTTTTTCAGATTTTTTTTCCATTATAGGTTATTATAAGATATGAAACACAGAGACTGCATTTTAATGAAATTTTTAGGAGTTTGATAAACACAGTGAACCTGAGAGGCATTGATACAGAAAGCACCGACTGAGCGCCTGGCTCCTGGTCGATGCTTAATAATTATGGTTCCCCTCACCTTCCTCAAGCACGTAGTGGTTCCCTTTGCCCTGCAGTCTAGCCCAGGTTCTGTATCTGAAGGGCAATGGCCCAGGCTGCTCCAGCGGGAAGTGGTTCCTGGCCAGGCCCTGACATCCAGGCCTGCTCCTGCTCCCCGCCCTGGCCAGCTGGTTCTCTGACTTAATCTCAATCACCTCGGCTGCACTGCCTTTCCACTACTTCCTTACTTGCCTAAGTCATGCTTAAGGCCAAGCCTCCTTCTGGTCTGTCTGTACCCCAGGGTCTAAACAGGTTCTGGCACCAGCGGGCCTTCAGCACACATGTTCATTGAATGGTCAGTGACGCCCCGCCCGCCCCCTCTCACGGCCTTCCCCGGCTGCCACCGCTGTGCTCACAGCCTGCGCCCAGCGCGCCCCTGGGTCCCATGTGGTCTCCTGAGGGTGGGGTTACCCCACCAGCTCCCACCTCACCTTCTCCTCGCCCAGAACCAGCTGTGGGTGGGTCTGCAGCACCGCAGGCTGGGTGACCAGCTGCTGTTTGAGGAAGTCTGTTGCCCAGTTTCCTCTCTCAGGCTCTCCCTGGCCTCAGTCTCAGACCACCTCTCCCTGCCTTTGGCCAGGCTGCAATGTGTGCCAAAAATAATCCAAAGACTGCTGCTGGACACCCCCAGGTGGGAACCCAATATAGAGGAGCTGGTCCCACTGAGGACTGGCAGATGGGCTTCACTCAGATGCCTCAAACTGCTGGAAACTTCAGATACTTGTTAGTCTTTGTGGACACCTTTTCTTTTCTGATTTTTGGCCGCACCACACAGCAGGTGGGATATTAGTTCCCTGACTAGGGATTGAACCCAGGTCCCCAACAGCAGAAGCATGGATTCCTAACCACTGTACCACTAGGGAATTCCTTATGGACACCTTTTCAGAGTGCAGGGAAGCATATTCCACCCAGAGGGAGAAAACCTATGAAGTAGTTAAAACCCTCCTTAAGGAACTCTCTCTCCAAGTTGGATTGCCTTCACCCTTCAAAGTGACAACGGGCCTGCTTCTGTCTCCAGTATAACCCACCAGGTATCTAAAGCATTGCATATTGTTGGAAACTATCTTCATCCTGAAGACTACAATCAACAGGAAAAACTGAGAAAATGAATCACATATTGAAAGAGACCACTGCTGAAATAAGTCAGGAGACTAACCTGGAGTAAGGCCCTGCCAGTTGCCCTGCAATGGATTAGAGTGGCTCCCAGAAGTAAGCCCTCAGGAGTATTGTGTGGTAGGCTGTTCCAGCTGTCTGCCTGGGTAGGAGAATCTGTAGATGTCTTAAAGGACCTAGCAGTCGCCAACTTAACATAGTTGAACTATATGAACTTTTATTCTTGAGTTTGCTTTCAATTCATCCACCTACCCAACTAAGATGGCACGGCACCCTTTCCAGCCTGGGGATCAAGTCCTCCTCAAAACCTGGAGAGAACAAGGACCTGGGCATCAACTAGCTGCTAAGTGGACAGGACCATAAAAGGTGCTGCAGAACACTCACTCCTCTGGTAAATTAGCCAGGATAAGACCATGGATTCACCACACCTGAGTAGAACTCACTCCTCCAGAGACTGGACGGGATGAAGAAAAGCAGACTTGGCCTTGTGAGACGCTAGGCAATATTAAGTTGCTGTTTTGAGTTAAGCCTCTTACCAAATAACTGATGATGACTCTTGCTCTTCTCTTTGGTTTCACTACACTGGTGACAGCCACTTTTTGGAAAGGAAATGCTTTAATAAAGCTATTTCAAGTGTGGCCAAAGGGGGAAAATAATCCTCTTTTCTTTGAAGATATGAAGTTCATAGGCAGAGCACCATGGGCAGCCTTATTCCAAGTTTATGTGTATGTTCAAGTGCTTGTCTAAGTGTTGTGACCGGGCCATAAAAAAGGGTATCCACGTCCCCATGATTCAAACTGTTCATGCCCAGCCTGGGACTCGGGAGTACTTCCAGCCCCAAGTTGACCATTTCCATTACACAATGACCCTATCTTCCCACCTGTTTGGTAGGAAGTAGCCAGAATGGCCCTCACCCCTTTTCCTACAGGATTGTGGAATGGGCATTGACAGAGAGGAGCTGTAACAGAGAACACACCTGGGACCACATGGGACCTAGTCCTCTAGCTCTCATCTTTGTGCTGTTTGCTATGCTGAGTTCTGCTGGTTCTGCACCTTGCAAAAGAATGATGCCTACAGCCAGAAATATACATAGTAGCCCTTTCTCAAGGCTCTGCCTCTCAGGCTTGACCTTTAAAGGTGTAACACTTTTGCATCCATATAGAGATAAAAAGATGCAGAACAGAGAATAACGGTTGTCTTGGAGGTTCATTGTGACAAGACCTACCTGGACAGCTGCAAGGACAAAGGATTATCACATCCCTTCCAGCGTCTGGCCAGCATCACGAAGTCTGCAGTAACCAGCCACACTCCATCTGCTTTTAGTATAAAAGGACTCTTGAGTTCTCACTCAGGTAGGAAGGTTCTTTGGGACACTGGTCACCCATCTTCTTGGTCCGCTGACTTGCCAAATAAAGCCGTTATTCCTTGTCTCCACTCCTCGTCTCTCAATGTATTGGCCTTTCATGTGGGGAGCGGGCTTCCCCGCTCAGATGGGTGACTCAGATGGTAAAGAATCTGACTGCAATGCCAGAGACTTGGGTTCGATCCCTGGGTCGGGAAGATCCCCTGGAGAAGGGAATGGCAGCCCACTCCAGTATTCCTGCCTGGAGAATCCCGTGGACAGAGGCTACAGTCTATGGGGTCACAAAGAGTCGAACATGAGTGACTAACACTTTCACTGTTTTTTCACTTTCATGTGGGGAGCAGTATAAACTTGGGCTCAGGAACAGGGTAAACGAAGCTTTAACTAACCTTATTGTGGTAAATATTTTACAATCTATGCATGTATCAAATCATCACATAATAAGAGTAACTTACACATTAACACTTAAACTTATTTAATATTGTATGTCAGTTATATTCAATAAAGCAGGAAATAAATATTGGGGAAAAATTTTTAAGCAAGAAGAAAATGGGTCTGTCATTCTCCAGGAGTCTCCTTTGGGTTGGAATATTTCTAAACCTCAACAGAATCGGGCAGAAGTTCTACAGGCTCATTTGCAAGCTGAAGCACAAGTGTCCCTTTATTCCAATATGAGTTTTCATTTGCAGGCTAACTCTTAAATAGTGTTTGCTAACCACCGCTATTCTGCATTGTAATTTTTGTACCTGTGCCACACATCACCAGCCTGACTCACTTGTTTGCTCACTGATTCATTAGGTATTTATTTATTAAGTTTTTTTTTTTTTGGCAGTGTTGGGTTTTTGTTGCTGGACTCAGGCTTTTCTCTAGTTTTGGAGCACAGGCTCTAGGACTCAGAGGCTTCAGTAGTTGTGGTGCACAGGCTTAGCTGTTCCGCGGCACATGGGATCTTCCTGGACCAGGGATCAAACCTGTGGCCTCTGCTTTGGCAGGCAAACTCAACCACTGGGCCACCAGCGAGTCCCTCATTATTTATTAAGCACATCCTGCGTGCCAAACCCTGTGCACACGGCTGGTTATTTGTTTGTGACACGAAAAGGGCAGGGTCTCTACCCGATCCCTCCATGGTCTTGATCTGGGTTTGGCTTCCACATTTCACGGTTGCAAAAAGAGACTGCTCTGCGAACACTGAGCAATCAGCCATTATCCGAAGGACAGGGGAGCGGTCTGTCTTGCCTCTGTCCTCCTGGTGCTGCCTTCCCCCTCCTGGTCTCTCCACCTCTCCCCAGCACTCCCCGAGGCCCAGAGCGTCACGCTGGACAGCCAGTCAGCACACACAGCCCAGCCCATCAGACACCCTCTGGCTGTGGGGTGCCCCTCAGGTTTACTCAAAGAGCATGGCTTTGATAACCAAAGAAATCTGCAGTAGCTGCGTTCTTGGGAGGGAGTGGTATATACAGGTGAAACTGGCAAGCCTTTAAGTTACAGTTTGGTAAAGAGCTTGCGGACCCACAATGACTGGGAGTCACATTGTCCTAGTTCAGATCCTGACCCTGCCACTCAAGCTCTCTGGCCTTGGTAAACTTATTTCTCTGAGCCGGAGTTTCCTTATTGTGAAAAATTAGGCTAATTACCCATAAGTCAAAGACAGTGTGAGGATTAGCAATGACATATGTAAAGCACGTCATATGATGCTTGGAACATTGTGGGCCCTCAGGAAATGAAGACTTACTATTCAAGGCAAGAAGGTCCCAAACAGGGTAATAAAAAATCTGCATTCAGGGGGCTCATGGAGGAAGGAACATTCTCTTTCTAAGAGGTTCTGGTGGAAGCTTTCACCTGGGAGCACAGGCCAGAAGGACCAAGCTGTGTAGAGTCAAGAGGGTGGGTGATGGGCCTCACATACTGGGGGGCCGCTCAATGTGCCACCTTCTCTTGGGGTCTCTGGGACTTTGAACACTAATGCCTATCCCCTTAAAATTGGCAATCCTCTCTTCACTGCCTGTGATCCTGTTCCATCCCAGCTGCTCCCTTGATAAGGATTCTTGAGTGACAGTGGGTTGGGAGGGACTTAACAGGATCTGGGCCTGGGCTGGTTGAGTCTGTGCAGGGACCCAGGAGGCAGAGTCAATTCTAGATTGGCTGCTGCCAAGAAGCAGGGGAATTCCATGATTTGGGATCTGATAAATTTTACCTGGGACGTGGGGGTATAGAAATGGGCTAGAATTGTCCCTGGTAACGGGGCAACAATCACCAACATTGGTCCAGAGGTATATGTGGGAGGGTGGGGCCAGTCTTTTTGTTATTGTGGAGTGACCCTGTCTGAGCAGCATTGATGTTCAGGTGAGAACTTAACAGTCAGGCAGCCAATGAGGGAATTTCCCTCTTGCATTAGGGAATCCAACATGGTGGAGCCCACAGGATGGGGACAGTGAGAACAATGGTCATGACGGCATGCGCAGCTCAGCCCACAGTGTACAAAGCTCTCCCACAGGAATTCCCTTTCAGGGCAGGAACCTGAAATCCACGGAGGTCAGAGTAACTCCAAGCACTCAGCTGGTGGGTTGAGGGGTAGTGGACAGGAAGTCCACCCCAGGTCAGAAATTTACATACATGCAGTGTCTTGACTATTTCTCTGCAGATTACCAAACCCAAAGTGACACTTCTGGGCAGACTCGGAGTGGAGAACCATCACTCCTTCCTAAAGGGCTTTCCTCCTGGCCTTGAGAGAGCAGCAGGTGAGGGGGAAATGGAAAGTGGAGGGGTTGTTGATGGGCAGGGAGGAGCAGGCTGGTGAATTGAGTGCTTGGTGGCTCAGTCATGTCCAACTCTTTGCTGCCCCATGAACTGTAGCCCACCAGGCTCCTATGCTCCTTGAAATTTTCCCGGCAAGGATACTGGAGTGAGTTGCTATCTCCTGCTCTAAGGGATCTTCCCAACCCAGGGGTCGAACCTGGGTCTCTTGCATTGGCAAGTGGATTGTTTACCATTAATGCCTCTTGGGGAGGTTGGGGAATCATTTCCTAAATGAAAGCCTTGGGGCTCCACCTTGTGGTCATCTATGAACTGCTGGCCCAGGCCTGGCTGAGGTGTGTGTGGGAAGCAAGGTCTCCTCCCGGGCTCTGAGTCAGGCAGACCCTCTGCCAGGCACATTATAGTCAGGGGCTCATTTGACCCTCAGCCCGGTGACCTGAGAGCTGTGTGTACTCAGCCCATCATATAGATGATAAAACAGAGCTGAAGTCAGACTTTACCCAGGAAAAGAGGGCTGAAGCTGGGCATGAAGGCCTTGCCTTGTCCAGTCATGGAGCTGCGGGTACAGCACAGACTCCACTTCCCAATTATGAATTTGTAAGTGCTGCTTAAAGTCAGACCACCAGCTAGGCTGTGAAACTGAGGAGTCATTTTTGGACTCGATAAAGGGCTTCCTAATTTCATAAAGTGCTTTCACACTCTTTCTTGTAGGCCTCACAGAACCCTAGAAAGCAGGTTCATGAGGCATACTTATCTCCACTTCACAACCAAGGAAACAGAGGTGCAAAGATAATAACATCATCATCATCATCCTAGTTATTAATGTGTACCCCGAGCCAAGCCCTGTGCTTCGTGCTTTGTGGTGGTTACCTTGCCTGTAAGCAAAGAGCAGGTTCTGGTCCCATTTTACAGAAGAGGATACAAAGGCCCAGAAAAGGGCGCAGTTCAGGACCCAGAGCTGCAGTCTGACTTTGGACTCGCAGCTCTTGCTTAGCGCCCTGTACTGACTCGTGACTCTCTTTGGGCCACAGGTCTGGTAAAAGATGAGCAGAAACTGGATTCTCTCTTCTCTGATGCCCTGCAGTGTTCTTTCTACCACATCACACTGGCTCTTATGTCCTCTTTCAGCATCTTCAGGTAATAATACACTTGGAGACTTTAAAAAAGACCAGTTATATTCAGTTCTTTGGGGAGAAAAAAATGTTGGTATGATGAATGAGGGCAGACTCGCAGTCTTGGGGATGCATGTTTGATAGGTGCATTGCCAGAGGTGGAGGTCAAGGCTGCACTCCAGGCCAAGCTCACAACTTAACCTGACCTTAGTATGGCCTGAAGATTCTTCCAAAGCTTCTCTGAAAGGTGGCAGAAACCTGTGCTGGCGGGTCAGTCTCTCCTGGGAGTCATGGTTTCAAAATTGCAGTGTCTGGAGCTGCACTGTCCAGCACAGTGGTCATGGGCCACAAGTGGCTATGGACCACTGGAGATATGGCTAGTCCTAATTGCACTGGCATGTAAGTATAAAATATTTACCAGGCTTTTGAACACTTAGCATGAAAAAAAAAAAGAATGTTCCCTATCTCATTCATAATTTTTGTGTTAATTGCACGTTCAAATGATAATATCTTAGAGGTATGGGGTTTAATAAAATATTTTAATAGCAGTAATTTTACGTGTTTCTCCTTACTTTTAAAAATCACTACTAGGAAATGATGTAGGTGGCTATTGCTGTTGGACACTATTGGAAGGCACTGATCTAAAGCTTTTGGTCATTTACGACATATACTACAAGCCAGACACCCCTCGGAGCTGTCCCACAAAGCAGCCCGCTTGTCCCACTCTGCGAGATTTTGGAGTCGGCCAGTGGTGGAGTGGGAGTGAGGGAGAGGTGACCTCAAGGCTTTGTCTCTCTGCCAAATGGGCACACGGAAAAGTTTCTACAGCCTGGTGACAGGGGAACAGAAGAGCAGCCCATTTTCTATGTGAACCACACTTCTTCCTTTGGCCAGGATCCCTTGGTTTAAACTCCTGCTACACCACGCTTCAGCAGCTATGAACTCACTTCAGGTCCTCAGACTCTAAGCTTTCTCTGGTCTTCGCCCTTTCCTCCCATTCCTCCGTCCCTCCTCTCTCCCCGCTCCTTGCTCCCCTCCTCTCCTTCCTTGGCTATCTCTTTAGAGGGCAAGTGGGTTCCACAAAGCGGTCTCCCCAGCCCTCTCAGCTGTACTAGATCCCCCAACCCATCAGTTCAGTCCTTGATTTCGTCTTCAGAGGACCGGCCCCACCCTCCCAGCACCCTCCTGAATGTGGAGCGTGTCTGATGTCTGTCTCCTCGTTGGACAGAGGCACCGTGAGGGCAGGGACGTGCTTATCTACTGCTGTATCCTGGCGCCAGCACGGTCCCCTTGTAACAGGGAAGAACAAACCTGACTCCATATCAGATCTGTTCCGCCTAGCCTTTGTACTCTCTTGCTTTTGTTTCCAGTTAAGAATGCTGCCTATAGCCTGAAATACACCGGAGAGCCCATTCTCAAGGTTCTGACCTTAAAGACATAACACTTTGCCATTCCTGTAGAGGTAAAAGGTTGCAGAACAGAGAATAACATTTGTCTTGTTGGGAGTTTACAGGAACCTCGGGTCCTGACCTACGTGGACAGCTGCACTTTGACCCCGTCAGCACTTCCTGCGGCAGCCGCCAGAGGGAGCCAGTCACAAGGGCAGCTTGGAAGGGCGGCCGCCGCCCACAGCCGCCAGGGGGTGAGTGCCTGAGGGGCGCAAGCTGGACCTGGAGAGCTCCCACGCTGGGCCTTCCTCCTCACCGGGGGCTGCCCCCCGCTCCAGGGCCTTCCTCCTCACCGAGGGCTGCCCCCCGCTCCAGGGCCTCCCTCAGAGGGGCTGTGGTCACCCGGTCAAGCCCAGCTCAGCCCTGTTCTTTGGGAGATCCCAGGCTTCTCGGGAAACAATGTCCAAGCCCTAAAAATCTTCGAGTAAGTGTGCTTGTCTTGGGGACCCCCACAGGGCGAAGGGGAAATGGTGAAAGGGGGCAGATGGCTGGTGGGCGCCGGCGCCGGGTGCAGGGCCAGGGTGGGGACTGGAACTCACCCTCGGGCTCCTTCCCCCCAGATGGAAGAGTGTGAGCGAAGCAGTTCTGCCTGGAAAGGCCGAGAAACCGGGCAGGGCCAGGTGGACTCAGCAGTCACCCAGCAGATGTCTCCATCCCTCCTCTCCAGGCCGAGCCCCGGGGGCTGCACCCTGTTCTGAGTCCCCACTCACCTCCCCCTCTTCTCAGGGAGAAGGAGCCGGGGAGGAGAGTGGAGACAGGTGCAGAGACAGACACACAGACAGACAGGCTGGCAGAAAGCAAGTGTGCCGGGCGGGAGTGAGAAGGAGAGAAAGCCCGGCATCTGGAGAGAATGCTCGGCTTGAAAGGACTTCTGTGAGAAAGACTGAAAAGGATGCTCTGAGGGAGCATTCAGGAGAACAAGTCATGTATTCCCTGAGCACCCCTCCTGCCCCCCACACTCAGAAGCCTTTTGCAGGCAGAGCTGAAGCCATGCGCCTCTTTTACCCTGATGGATGCACACCTCAAGGCCTGCTTACCTAGGCTTCTGCCTCACACCAAAACACACAGAAATGACAGTAACATTGACTCCAAAGTTTACCAAACACAAGGAAAACAGTAAAGCACAAGACTGAACAAGGAATCTGCTGAAGACATGGGCGGGGCGGGGTTGGGGGGGAAGCGGAGATTGGATGAGGGAGGAGGGACAGAGAAGTTAAAAGGCCCGGTGGGGAGGAGAAGGATGAGGTCGTGAGGCCCACCAGGCCACTCTCCGGGGCCCTGGGGAACATCCAGAGGTCACTGACATTCAGGGCAAGGGGTGAGGCAGCTGGACAAGGGGGCCAGGTCTCAGTCCTGTCACTGAATGGATTTTTCCCTGGAGGCCGCCATGGAAAAGCTGCCTGGTTCCCTTCAAGAGTTCCTCGAGTTCAGCTGTGCACCTGGGCCCCCCATCGCCAGGGTGGTCTTTGGAGACACCACACTGTGGGTGACCAGCGCTCAGAAGCGTTCCTGCTCAGGTAACACCTGGTGGGGGGAACAGTCAGGCAGACCTTCAGAAAGGCAGGCAGCTGGCACACACAGGGTTCGTGAAACTGCCCATTCTTCTGTGTCGTTATTGGCAGCTGCTTTTCCACTGACCCTTCATTTGCCGGGTGACCGATTCTGAACAACATGTCTGGGGTGCACGGGCCGATGCGACATCTCACGGATGATGTCATCTGGGACCTCGCTGTGACCAAAGGGCGCTCACTGCTCGGAGAGTCAGAGTTATACGTAAGTTGACCGTCAGGGGCCATGGGCAGCTATTTTCGAAATGCTTTTGAGTCATTCTTTCAGCCCTGCCTCTGTGTGTGAGAAGCAGGGGTGGCTGGAGGGCTGAGCCCACGCGTGTGTGCCCGCTTTCCACTCAGATGGATGATGAAACGGCGAGTCCACATCCTCCGTAGGGCCTCCCCAGGAGATCCACGGAGTGTGCTTGCCTGCTTTTGGCCTGTTCTAGCAGATTCATGGAGCCCTGAGCTGAGGCTAAGGGTAGGATAGGGGTGCAGAACTTTGAATCCCAAAGGTTCAGTCTGGAGTCTCTGCCTTCCAGAGACTATGCCTACGTCATATCCTGGAAGGGATGAAAGACAGTGGGGTGAGGAAAAGAAAGAAAAAGGTAGAGAAAAAAATGCAAAATAGAAAGAGGGTT
The DNA here is from genome assembly GCF_963930625.1 of Muntiacus reevesi. NCBI lineage: Eukaryota > Metazoa > Chordata > Mammalia > Artiodactyla > Cervidae > Muntiacus > Muntiacus reevesi. Next base: position 72,253,795 of record NC_089252.1, read on the forward strand.
TCTAGGTAATATAGTCAATGAGAAAGTCTAGGGCCACCCTTCTGGTTCAGACTACCTAAGAAACTGGGTGACTATTTTAAAACACCTTTTAAAATAAATGACTGATGTGGCAGCAAAGCCCAGAAAGATCTCAGAGCCTGGGATGCAAATTCAGAAAAGTGAGGAAAACTGGAGCCTGCATCAGCCTGGGCACCCTGGGGTCCCTGAGGTCGGGAGCCTGGTCTTCATGAGCTGTACCTCTGCAGTGAGGAGACAGGGAGACAAAGGCTGGGCTGGGAAGGAGGGAGTCCGTCTGAGGCCCCCACAGAGCCAGAGTCCTCAAAGGACAGCCCCTCAGTGCCTGTCTTCGCTCCGTCCCTAGAAAGCAGAGGCTGACGCAAAAAGCCTGTGTAGTGATTGCCATATTGGGATGTGTGAGTCAAGGAAACAAAGGGAAGGGAAAAGGGAAGTGGGGCTGGGAGAGGAAGAACAGTACACAGTGGTTTATTCCTGAGCTGGCCACAGCTTCACGAGGAAGTGCATCGGTCACCAGGGCGTGTGGGACCTCTCCCAGAGACACGGGGAGCCACCGCCTCTTAGAACAGTCACCTGCAGGGGCAAAGGGCAAGCGGCTTAATCCTCTCTTTCTCTTAAACCTCTCTGGTCCACGTTTCGCCCCTGGGGCGTTCACTTCCATGCATTTCTGGGTTCTGTAACCTGGGCTCTCTGGGCAGCCACTGGGACAGCCTGAGGCTCCGTGGGTACGGGCAGGTCAGACCTAGAGGCCGAGCGGGCACGTTTGCGGGTGCAGTGGACGTGACAGAGGCTGCCCTACAGCCGTCACCTAACCCCTGGGGATGCTGACACCATGGGACACTCCAACTGGGAAGCAGTCAGTGTTCGGAAAGCCAGCAGGGCTGAGCAGTCTGGGAAGGCGCATAAGCTGGGTCAAGTACGGACTCTATTGAATCAGGTAGTTGATTTATAAAGGGCTATTTAGGGACTTCTCCAGTGGTCCAGTGGCTAAGACTTCACGCTCTCAACACAAGGGGCCTGGCTTGGGATCCCTGGTCAGGGCACTAGATCCCCTGTGCCACAACTAAAGGTCCCGTGTGCCCCAATGAAGATCTGCTGCAGCTAATTTTTTTTTAAAAGGGTGGGGCTATTTACAAAGATAGGGGCAAATAGCAGCCCCACAGGGACTGAGGCAGCAACCTCGCCCCCACAGCAAAACGGCAAGATGAACTGCTACCACTTTTAGGCTTAAAAGGAGCAAGGGAAGGAGAGGCTTCCAGAGCTGGAAGCAGAGAGTTGGGTACAGCAGATTAGGGATCTTTCTGGGAGAACCCTAGTCAAGCTGAGGCAGCGTCACAGGAAGAGATACAGAGGGCTACATACCTGATGTGGTGAAAATAGATCCAAATAGGCAGAGCAGGGCGGAAAAGGCAGAATTTTAGGTAAAATTCCAAGTAATATGAGTTCACAATCAAAAATCCAATCAAATGGAAAATCAAAACATATGGGGAACTGAGCCAGCAATGATCAGAATTAACCAAAAACATCAAACCTTGAGACCAAACCCACGAGGACTTTGGATACAGAAATTGTAAATAAAGACTCAAATTAATATATTAATGTATTTTAAGAAATAAAAATAGTGGAATATGATGAAATAACAAGACTGTGGAAATTACTTTGTGTGATATAGAAAACAGTAGATATTCTGGAAATAAGAAATACAAAATGACTAAAAATGCAAAATGCAACAGATGAGTTAAGGGTAAACACAGGAGAAGAAGAATTTGTGAACTTTAAGAAAGCTCTGAAGATACTACCAGACTTGCACTGCAAGACAAAAGGGTAGAAAAAATTAAGGAAGGTTAGGAGGCATGGATCACAGGATGAGGAGGTATGAGCCTGTGTCTAATCAAACTCTCAGAAGACTGTGATGGGTAGACTCGAGGATGGTCCAATGATCCCCTCAACTGCCATTCACACCCTTGTATGATCCCCTCCTCTTGAGCTGGGCAGGACCTGCAACTCGATTCTCACCATGGAATGAGGACACGGTAAAGGTGATGGCTTATCATTTCTGTGAATTACGTCACGTTAGAGTGTCTTCTTACTAGCAGATTCTCAATAGACTCTTTACTCACAGGGTCTTGTCAGGAACAGAGGATGGTACATCTTGGAAAATTGTCATAGTCTGTGGTTGAAAGAAGTTCAAGGACAGGATCTGGTGAAAATAACCTCAATTTAAAGATGGGATGTGAGCTATTCTCAGTGGGGAGAGGACAGCACAAGACGTGGCTAAGATGACCAGTGGCATCTGTAGAATGCTTAGGAGCCATGCGCAAGTGATTGAAAAGGTGAAAAAGGTCATCCTCTGAAATAGAGTCTGAAGAGCTACAGGACGTGGTGCTAGGCCTGAGGTTTCCAAGGCTAGGCGCACACACAAACTTTCACTCTGTGGTATGAAAAACTAATGTAGTGATGAGCTTACACCTTATTAGCAGGTGGGATTCCACTCCATCCAGGGATGGTAAATGTTAATATCATTATGGCAGAGTGCCATTGTTGAGATCTTATGGAACCAAACTTGGGTCTGCTTGCCCATGTGCAGTAAAAAGCCAAGCTACTGACTCTGAGTTGTGGTGAAGGAAACTGCAAAGTTTATTTTAAGGTGCCAGACAAGGAGTCTGGGTAACCTAATGCTCAAAAAAAAACTGAACTCCATGATGGGTTTTAGGGAGGGCATTTTTACAGGCCAGATGAGGGAAGGGAATTGAAGTGCATGTATTCAGCTCTTGCACAATTTTCTAATTGGCTGATGGTGAGGTAACAGGGCAGTGTCACAGGGGCTAGCATTATCAATCCTCAGGCTCCAGAAAGTCTGGGGGCTACATACTCATGGTCATCAAGCAGTTAACTTTTTCCATTTGGTGGAGGTTTAAGCATCTGTAAGGCAACTCAGGAAATTTGCAGCAGATACTGTTATCTAGGTACTTTCAGAGGGTAACTATAGCAGAGGACTTGAGGGGAGGGGTCTGTCTGGAAAGGCCCCACAAAGTCCTGCTTGGTTACAGAAAGAATTTAGTTTAAAAAAGCGAAATCTTCTCCCAGCCCAGAAAAACCTCCCCACAAAAGCAGCAGAGGAAGAAAACACTTTTATTATTGAATATATATACTATTTTAAACCAGAATGTGCATTTATACTATATATAATTGACATATTGACATTGACGTCGCTCAGTCGTGTCCAACTCTTTGCGACCCCATGGACTGTAGCCTACCAGGCTTCTCTGTCCATGGAATTTTCCAGGCAAGAGTGCTGGAGTGGGTTGCCATTTCCTTCTCCAGGAGATTTTCCCAACCCAGGGATCGAACCCGGGTCTCCCGTATTGTAGGCAGACGCTTTACCGTCTGAGCCACCAGTTCAGAATGTGATTGCATCACAAGCAATCTGCTAAGAGATGGCAAAGGTGGAACGTAATCGCACTCCCTTATTTAGCCAAGCGGATACAGCCCCTTATATACACATTCTCAAGGTGAGCAATAACTAGGTCCCGAGTAAGAGGGAATGGCAACCCACTCCAATGTTCTTGCCTGGAGAATCCCAGGGACAGAGGAGCCTAGGGGGCTGCCATATATGGGGTCACAGAGTCGGACACGACTGAAGCGATTTAGCAGCAGCAGCAAAAGGACTCAGCAGCAGCACCTTTCGTCACACGTAGTTGGCTCCACACTTACCAGAGTACTTGGGGAGACCCCGTGTTGGCCTTAATCAGAGGAGAAACAAGCTTCTCACTGTAGATTGGAACAAGGGGCCACCAGTTAGGCTCTCATCCTTCCATAGAAACTGGGATACACTTTGCTCTTTAGAAAGATGGCTCCCAGGTCCTCAGGAAATGATCCTCAGTTATGAGGTCATTATAAAGATGTATGCACATTTGAGTAGGACAGAGAAATTCTGAAACAAAAGGGAGAGGGGAGAAAAGTCTCTTTCCTTATTTGCGACAAGGAGAATTAACTCTTTAGTTTTATTCTGTACTTGCTCTTACACCATCCAGTGTGTTTTCTGTGGCCATTTCCCCCTCATAGTTGACAATGTACATGTTGATTCATTAATTCCTCGTCTAAGAATACTTTGGAGATATTTAAATGTTGTTTTTAAAATGCATGTTCAAGTGTTTTTTTTATATTATTTACAGTAGAAAAAAGTTGAAATCAACTCAAATTCCAAAACAAGGAAGCAGTTGAAAAAAAATTAGAGACTTCTGTATGATGAGGTATTATCATCATACATTGAGGCATTAAGTGGCAGTTAAGAGGAAATTTTCAATGGGATGAAAAAAAAAAACACCCTTGGACTTAAAAGTCTACATACAGTGTATTGTCAACTATGAGGACCTAGGAGCCGTCTTTCTGAAATGTTATGTGAGGTTAAAGGAGTCAGGAGGGGAAGAGGACCAAATCCTCAACCTTCTCAACAGCAGATCAACAGAAAATAAAAGTTATAAATTGAGAAATGGTAGGATAAGCCTTTGTGACCCCATGGACTGTAGCCCACCAGGTTCCTCTGTCCATGGGATTTTCCAGGCAAGAATACTGGAGTGGGTTGCTGGTCCCTTCTCCACGGGATCATCCTGACCCTGGGATCAAACTTGGGTCTCCCACATTGCAGGCAGATTCTTTACTATCTGAGCCACACAGGAAGCCCCAGGATAAGTCTACTATTTAGAAATTTTGAAGGTAAATACCAGAGGGGGAAAGGAACTGAAAGTATTTTTTGTGATCTTTTTCTGGAGTGTGGGACTAGTATGGGGTTTGGGGACAAGGAACAGCTATATGGACAGCTATATTTTGTTATAAAATTTGAATATCCTTTACAGTTTTGGCATTATTACAGAGCTAAAGGGGCTTCCCAGGTGGTGCAGTGGGAAAGAATCTTCCTGCAATGCAGGAGACACAAGAAATGCGGGTTCAGTCCCTGAGTCAGGAAGATCGCCTGGAGTAGAAAATGGCAACCCACTCCAGTATCCTGGCTTGGAAAATTCCATGGACAGAAGAGCCTGGCAGGTTACAGTCCATGGGGTCTCAAAGAGTCAGACATGACTTGGTGTGTGCGTGCACACACACGCATACACACACACAGAGGGCTAAAAATAAAAATTAAGTACAGTTTTAAAATCTCTTGCATCCACTCTTCCCACCCCGCCCTAGAAAAAAAGCATATGAACTTTTCTGTATTTCATAGGTCAAATAACTATTTTTATTTCTGTTCTGATGTTTATCTGGAAATAAAACTATCTTGATGTTCTCAATGAACCCTCTGACTCATACCAAGAGAGGTATTAGCATTTATGACCTCAGAGATGTCTGCATCTCTCCTGCTCATGCGAAGGGCTTTGTGGTCCTTCTCTCCCTTTGACCCCTTTGAATTCCCCCCCTCCTGGCAGTTATCAGGGGCTGGGGAGAAAGCCTATTTCACTCCAGATGGTGGGCAGTGTTTTGGTAAGGGTGTGTAGATATGACTTAGTTATAAAGGGGTTGGTTAGGTAGGGTTGTCATCTGTGGCAGGTTTCCGGATATTCCCTGAAACCTGATATTCCCTGAAACCTGACATTGTTCTGGTGCCTCAATTTAGCTGATTTTGTCATTTATTAGCTCTGAGACCTCAGACAAGCTACTTAGCTGATGTAAGCTTCTGTTGCCGCATTAACAAGATGGGAATAATAATAGAAACTCTCTTTCTTAGAGTTTTGGTGAGAGTTAAATGGGATACTTATGTGACCATGTATGTGGTGTACTGACGTGGAGTGGTCAGTACATTAGATTTAACAGCGATGTTCTCTGCAAGCCATAAGTTAGCTTAAATGGTACTAAGAATAACTCAATTCACTATGTGTGTATTTGTGTATATTTGATTTTTCTTGAGACTTTCTCTGATCCATGGGTTAATCAGAAGTGTGTTGTTTCCTTTCCAAGTATTTGGAAATTTTTCTTTTACCGATTTCTAGTTAAATTCCATTATGGTCAGAGAGTACACTGTATATGATTTAAATTCTCTTGAATTTGTTGAGGTTTATTTTGTTCACCAGGATATAGTCTCTGTTAGTATTTGATCTCTGAAATTTTAAAAAGAATGTGTATCCTGCTATTGTTGGGTGTTCTATAAATGCCAATGAGATTCTGTTAGTTGATGGTGGAGCTGAGCTCTCATAGATCCTGATTTTCTGTCTAGTTGCTTTATCTATTGTTGAGGGAGGGTTTTTAAAGTCCACCATTATCGTTGTTGTTTTTTTAAAAGATTTATTTATTGATTTTTGGCTGGGCTGGGTCTTTATTGCTGCACAGGCTTTTCAATGCAGTTGCCGACCGCGGGGCCTCATCTGCGCTGGCTTCTCGTTGCAGTGGCTCCTCGTGCTGCTTAGCACAGGCTCTGGGGCACATGGGCTTCTTGAGCTGTGGCTCGTGGGCTCAGTAATTGTGGTCCCCAGGCTCCAGAGCACAGGCTCAATGATTAAGGCACATGGGCTTAGTAGCTCCAAAGTGTGTGGGATCTTCTGAGCCAGAGAGCGAACCTGTGTCCTGCATTGGCAGGTGGATTCCTTGCCGCTGAGCCACGGGGAGGCCCCACAGTCATCGCTGTTGGTGTGTCTTTTTCTCCTTTCTTTCTATCAGGTTTTGCTTTATATGTTTTTCAGCTCTGTTGACTGACACATACACGTTTACAGATGCTATGTCTTCTTGGTGGATTGACCCTTTTATCATAGCATCATGGTAAATTAGGATCTGCTGCTGCTGCTGCTGCTAAGTTGCTTCAGTCGTGTCCGACTCTGTGCGACCCCATAGACGGCAGCCCACCAGGCTCCCCCGTCCCTGGGATTCTCCAGGCAAGAACACTGGAGTGGGTTGCCATTTCCTTCTCCAATGCATGAAAGTGAAAAGTGAAAGTGAAGTCACTCAGTCGTGTCCAACTCTTCAAAACCCCATGGACTGCAGCCCACCAGGTTCCTCCTTCCCTGGGATTTTCCAGGCAAGAGTACTGAAGTGGGTTGCTATTGCCTTCTCCAAATTAGGATCTAGAAGAGCTCAACTCTTTTATAGTAACAGGAAGTGTGAAGTGAAAGTCACTCAGTCGTGTCCAACTCTTTGTGACCCCAAGGAATTCTCCAGGCCAGAATACTGAAGTGGGTAGCCTTTTCCTTCTCCAGGGGATATTCCCAACCCAGGGATCGAACCCAGGTCTCCCGTGTTCCAGGCGAATTCTTTACCAACTGAGCTACAAGGGAAGCCTATAATAACAGGAAGAAGATCCTAAAGGAGAAGGATGGTTAATAAGCAGTAGGTGCTATTTATGTACCCAACTGCCTAAGATAGAGCTGTGAACTCATTTTACAGGTAAGAAACCTGTGTACTGGGTCCAAGTTCCACAGTTGGGCTGTGGCTGAGCTGGGATTCAAGCGCAGGTTGAGAGCACCCAAAGCTACCATTCTTCATTCCTGTCTCTTCTTTTCCGCTTGTCTCTTTCCAGTCACTCATCTCTGGTGAAATCTGTGTCCTTTCAGGGCCTGTCCCTTGGCAACTGTTTCACAGTGAGACTGTGGAAGGTAGAAGTTAGAGGGACCCACGCTGGAGCCACGCTGCCAGATTCCAAATCCTGTCTGGATTAGCCAGGTGACCTCAGCATGTTACTCAACGTCTTCTTTTTATTCTTCACTTATAAAATGGGCACAATACTGGACTTGCTTCATAGAGCTGCTAAAATATTGAGTAAGTTGGTATTTGTAAATCTCCTAGAACAATGCCTGATACAATAAGTATTCATTAAGTCCTTGCTGTTATTCCTCCCACACCATTACATAAATGGTCTCTTTTCATGGAATGGTCTTTCCCCATTGTCAACTGTATTCAAGATTTTTTTTTAAAACATTTATCTTGTGACTTAGAGTGCCCCTGGCCCTCTGTCACTTATCTCCAGGTATGTTGTGTATCCAATTTAAAAAACAGGAATGTGTACTGGACTGAGCAGGAAGCCTGGCCTTTCACAGGTGCTTAGTAAGTGATTGCAGTTTTGAGCTGTTAGGGGAGAGGAGGACTCCCTTTAACCCTCAGAAGAGTTCTATAAGGCAAATCCATATTTGTTATTCCTCCTTTACAAGTAAGAAATGTGAGGAAAGAGGAGGTGGAATAATTTTCCCTCAGGGCATGTGGCTAATCATAGATCGGTTTTTTAAAAACTATTTATTTATGTATGTATTTATTTTCGGCTGGGCTGGGCCTTCGTTGCTACACAGGCTTTTCTCCGGTCGTGGTGAGTGGCAGCTACTCTGTAGTTTCGGTGTGTGGGCTCCTTACTGTGGTTGCTTCTCTTGTTGCGGAGCATGGACTCTAGGCCTGGCGGCCTTCAGCAGCTGCAGCACGGCCTCAGTAGTTGTGGTTCCCGGGCTCCAGAGCATACACTCGGTAGTTGTAGCGCTCGGGCTTAGCTGCTCCACGGCATGTAGGATCTTCCCAGATCGGGGCTCGAACCCTTCTCTCCAACATTGGCAGATAGTTTACCGCTGAGCCACCAGGAAAGCCCATGGGTGCAGTTTTGAATCAGGCAGCTGCTCCAGTGTGTGTCCCTTCACCTCTGCCTTACTGTCCTCCCAGGAAAACAGCTTGTGCAGGACGGACCGGAAAAAGGACAGTGTCGCCAGAGTGGGGATTGTCAAGGGATGAGTGACCGGAGAGAGTGGCGAAGCTAGTACTGTAGTTCTAGTGCGAGATGCTGTGGGTTCAGATATACTTTGAAGGTTGAAACAAGAAGACGTGCTAGGGGATTGCATGTACAGGGTGAGGCAAAGAGAGGAGTTAATGGATTATGATTCTTTTTGTTTTATTTTTATGGACTATAATTGCTTTACAATGTATGTTAGTTTCTACTGCACAGTGAAGTGAATCAGCCATATGTATACATACATCCCCTCCCCCTGGGGCCTCCCTCCCATCACCACCCCCCCCAATAGAATGTTAGTCTACCCCTAAAAGGAACGAAGTAGGGTCATTTGCAGAGAAAATAGATTCTGTTTTTCACTTGAGCACGAGAGATGCAGATGTCATTTGTCCAGAGGCGAATCCCAGGGAGAGGACCAAGACACCAGTCACCAGTCTCACCAGTGTCTCGCCCCTGGAGATCCCCCAGCCCCACAAATGCCCCAGCCTGGCCTCTTACACCCACACAACCTCTCTCTGGCTCTGGAAAGTGAGGAGGCAACACAAAGTTCTCAGCTTCCTGGGACCCCACTGTCCCAGCCAATAGGAAGTGATTTGGGGTCCACCCTGGGGCTCTGAACCAAGGCCTCACGGGAAAGGACATGACCTTAGCCTCAGATCACTCTGATTGACTGTGCTCAGACCCTGACTGGACAGGAAATACCCTTGACACCCAATAACCATATAGAAACCCAAATCCCTGTTTGGCCAAGAGATTCCCCCAGGCCCTGAATGGCTGGAGGATATACCCTCTTCAAGGTCTGATGGGCCGGAAGACACTCCTGAAGCTGTGATGGGCCAGGAGATGGCCTGCGTGGACTCCCATGTCTCCTCTGTCCCTCGTGAGAGCCCCACATGCAGGGTGGCCCAGGTCCAGCAGGGTTAGGAGAAGGTGATTCCGTACAGCTGGGCCCAGCAAGAGAAGACCCTCTTCTTCCTGATGAAGTGGGGGTGGTTGCCCCTCTCATTCTGAATGTAGGTGGCACACTCGTCCAGTGCCTTAGGCTCGTAGCGGTGGTAGGGCATGCGCTGTAGGAGGGGCCGCTGCGGTCGTTGGGGGCACCATGCCACAGATGTGCGGAGGGTCACGCTACTCCACCGCAGTCACCACGGTGAACCAGGCTGTGCTCAACCATGAGTAGGACTCTTCCCTGTCCTTGCCTGTCTCACTCCGGAAGAGGTCGTCAGACTGGGTCATGCAGCCAAGAGAGATGGTGTAAGCTTCCATGTTGGGGAACACCAGGCCTGCCCGCTGGATGACGCACACCAGGCTGTCCTGGGGCGTCTGCATCTTGTTTGGGAGACCCCAGAAGATGAACAGGGTTTCGGAGGTCTGGTTGATGAACTCCTAGAGTCTCGGCCGCACACGGAATACACTGGAATGGGCCACTACGCGGAAGGTGGTCTTGTTACCCACAAGGTGCTCTGAGTAGCCCGTGGTGGGTGTGTCGTTCATGCGGATTGTGCATTCAGCCTGCTTGACCTCAGGGCCCTGTTTGGTACCTAGCAAATCAGGTGGCTGGAGCTGGTGACAATCACACTGGTGGCACCTGGCGGGCGGTCTTATGGGCGAGAATGGAAATGTAGCCGTCAGTGATGCTCCACTTCTTGAGGTTGACCGGCTGGCGGATCCGGCCCCATGGGGAGCTGTAACGAGAGACCTCACTGGCACTGCTGGAGCTACAGAGGACGAGGGTGGTGATGAGGCAAAGAGGATCACGGACACTGCTGACCACTGCTGTTGGTTGTTACTCATCTCTCTCTGGTGACTGCTGTGGGGCAGAGGCCGGCATCCTGCAGATGGCCCAGAGGGTAGGGGTGTGGGGTCACACCTCCCCTGGGGGGCGCCAGCTCCCCTCAGCCCCCAAGCCGCCTCACATGGTGCCTGGAGCCCAGAGTTGAGGCCTGCGTTCTGGCTGCCCAGGCCCTGCTGCCAAAATAGCCGTTTTGATTGATTCTAGTTTTTCAGTGAAATTAGGGTGTATAGGGCATGCTCAGTTGCATAGTCATGTCTGACTCTTTGATACTTCATGGACTGTAGCCCGCCAGGTTCCTCTGTCCATGGGATTCTCTAGGCAAGAATACTGGAGTGGGTTGCCATGTCCTCCTCCAGGGGATCTTCCCAACCCAGGGATCAGATCCCAACTGGCATCTCCTGTGTCTCCTGCATGGTAGGCACATTCTTTACCGCTGAGCCACAGGGGAAGCCAAGAAGCAAGGCAACTGGCTGAGAGTGAGGACAGGGTATGGGGTGAAATGGTTGTTTTGGAGGCTGGAGGCTGAGTGTATGGGGGACATTGAGTAGAATAGCCTGGTAATGAGGAAAGTCTGCTTGAGTCTTATCATCAGGAGCTAAGTGCAACTAAGCAGGTACTCATATGGGTGCTCAGCCGTGTCTGACTCTTTGCAACCCCATGGACTGTAGCCCACCAGGCTCCACTGTCCATGAGATCCTCCCGATAAGACATACTGGAGTGAGGTGCCATTTCCTCCTCAAGGGGACCTTCCCAACCCAGGGTTCAAACCTATGTCTCCTGCACTGGCAGGCAGATTCTTACCACTGAGCCACGTGAGAAGCCCCAGGCAGGAGACAATGCGTACTTCAACCAGGAGCTACTGTGTGGAACAGACAGGTGGGCTTAGGAGTGCTGAGGTTCGGTCAGGGAAGTGTAAGAGAGAGATGGCAGGAGGGGCCCTGAATCAGCCTCCTTCCTACTCCCCAGACCTTGGTCCTCTTTCCGATGCTGGTCTTGTTTTTGCTGGTGCCTTCCTGGTCTCTTTGCCCCCATCCACCTCCCTGCCCTTCACCCCTCTGGGCCTCAGCCATCCTCCTCCTCTTTCTCCCCTGACCCCTCCTTCAATTTCTCATCCTGAGAAAACCAGCCCACAAGCCAGCTCAGCCTGAAGTGGAGCCAGTACTTCAAAAGGGCACAGTAATAGTGACTTTCTCTGTTTGACAAGGACCCCGACCTGCATGCCAGCACCAGAGCTGATTTTCTTAGAATGCAGGCTCCTTGAAGTTGGAGGAAGCAACTTGTCCACCCATTAATAAGTGTGGCCCAAGGTGTAATTTTTGTTAGGTTGTTGTGAGAGGAGAAGGTGGTCCCTGAGCTGTCCCCTCTGCTGTGTTCCAAAAGGAGCTTGTCTGGTGGAGGAGATGGACACAGGTCCAAAGGACTCGGTTGGGATGTGCCCTGGTCTCCCTTCAGACTGAAGGTCTTATTCCGCCAACTTCTGGGAGTGCTGTGGGCAGGTGGCCCCCTGCTGTCGGCAGTCTCAGAAATTGTTCAGCTAAAGGTCCAGCCTGCATCCAATAACTGGTCTATACCAGGTTATAAAGGCCTGACTTTCTCAACCCAAGCTGAGGCGTCTCAGAAGGGTCATTCCAGTGGCAGAGCGCCTGGGGGAGGTGAGGTGGGGGGGTGAGCTGAGGCTTTCACAGCTTCACCTCTCCATCTCCTCAATTCTTGCCTTCCTTCTCTCCCTCCCACAGATGTTGACCCCAAGGGCACCCCTTAATCAACATAATCACCCTCATCTTCCTCTCAGAGCTCCTTCTGGGGAACCCAACTTGCAACAGTTGAGGCCAGTAGTGACCCAAGAAAGCAGACACTAAGATGAAATTGGTTTTCTTGGTGTAGCACTAACATCACACCGAACTCTAAAATGATCCCTTCCCTGGATTCCTCCTGTTCTACAAAATCATAATTGCACATGTGTTTTGCTGAAAGTTTTCCCTTTCGTCTCAGGTTCAAAGGATTTGTTAACAAAATAAGCCACTCGTTCTATACAAATAAATGATACAAATGTTTGTTAGAGGATTATCTAGCTTGCTTTCAATATACTAACATTAAAAGAAAAGATAAATAGAAACAACAGAGGATACATATGCAAGGAGATCAAACCAGTCAATCCTAAAGGAAACCAGTCCTGAATATTCACTGAAAAGACTGATGCTGAAGCCGAAACTCGAATACTTTGGCCACCAGGTGTGAAGAGCTGATTCATTGGAAAAGACCCTGAAGCTGGGCGAGATTGAAGGCAGGAGGATAAGGGGACGACAGAGGGTGAGATGGGCGGATGGCATCACTGACTTGATGGACATGAGTTTGAGCGGGCTCTGGGAGTTGGTAATGAACAGGGAAGCCTGGCATGCTGCACTCCATTGGGTCGCAGAGTCATGACTGAGCGACTGAACTGAACTGAACTGAGAAGATACATCACCAAATTGGGTTTTGACCAGCATCCAGACTCAAACAGCACTGGGAAGTCCTCATGACCCAGCACGTCTGGAGTCCCAGTTGGGAAAAGGACCCAAGCATCGCGTCCGCTCCGTGGGTGAGACTTCAAAGACTGCACCTCGGGGTTCCCACTTTTAATCCCAGGACGCAAACTGATGTCATCAATCTGTGAGCAAATAGCAGCTCTGGTTTCCTGTTAATGCTGTTTGCTTTGTCTTGTAAAACTTGGAATGTTGTTAAGCCTGGGACTTGGTTGGCCAGGACACCTCCCGGGGCTCAACAGTCTCAAGATTCAGCCTCTACCTATGTTGCTTGCAAGGCTTCCACTCACAGCAGGCAGTCACTCACAGTCAGGGCAGTGTCCAGGCAGGTTAGAAGCAGGGTCAGAGGCCTGCTCTGCTTCATCTGTGAAGCCTAAACAAGACTATTTCGTTTCCCTAACAGGGTGTCACCTTCTAGACCCCAAGCCCACATCCTTCCTCAGGTGTAAGTTCTTCCCACACTTTCTCCTCTGCTCCCCCAGTCTCCAGACCATGGCCCTGTTTCGTGAGTCAACGTGAGGACATGGGGGCATGTGCCTACTTCTGTCTGTCGTATCCTGGGCAGGTCAGAACTTGAGGCTGCCAGAGCAACTGCAAAGTGGGAGCAGAAATGCCAGGAAGGAGGGAACTGAAGGCAGAGCCCTGAAATCTCAGTGAAAACTCTCCTTCCGCTCTCAACCCACCTGTCCATTGTAGGCTTCTTTCTTTTTTTTAAATCTTTGTATCACTTAATATGTTATGAAAATTCATCAGCATCAGTAAGAATAGAGGTACAATATCATTCTGAAGGGCTTCCCCGGTGGCTCGGACATAAAGAATCTGCCTGTAATGCAGGAGATCCGGGTTGGATCCACGGGTCAAGAGCCCCTGGAGAAGGAAATGGCAACCCACTCCAGTATTCTTGCCTGGAGAATCCCATGGACAGAGGAGCCTGGTGGGCTACAGTCCTTGGAGTCACAGAGTCGTACACGACTAAGCGCCTTTCACATCATTTTGAATGTCCATGTATATTCCACTGTACAGATATACTGTAATTTAACCTTCTACTATTGGGCATTTGGAGTGTTTCCAATTGTTAAGGTTAATATCGGGGGAGGGGGGTTTGTGGGCTTTTCTTTCTTAAAGCTGAAGGAAGGGCTTCCCTGGTGGCTCAGTGGTAAAGAATCCACCTGCCAGGAGGCACAGGATGGACCCCTGGTCCAGGAAGATCCCGCTTGCCACAGAGCCGCTAAGCCCTGTGTTACAGTTACTGACCCTGCGCTCCAGAGTCTGGGAGCTGCAACTTCTGAGCCCGTGTGCCACAAATACTGAAATTCGCGCACCCCCTAGCGCCTGTGCTCTGAAACAAGAGAGGCCACTGCAATGAGAAACCCGCATACTGCAGCTAGATAGTAGCCCCCGATTGCCCCTGTAGAGAAAAGCCCATGCAACAACAAAGACCCCGCACAACCGAAATTCATCAATTTAAAAACCTGAAAAAAAAAAAAACCTGAAGTGAAAGTCGCTCAGTCATGTCCGACACTTTGCAACGCCATGGACTATACAGTCCATGAAATTCTCCAGGCCAGAATACTGGAGTGGGTAGCCTTTCCCTTCTCCAGGGGATCTTCCCAACCCAGGGATCGAACCCAGGTCTCCCGCGTTGCAGGCAGAGTCTTCACCAGCTGAGCTACAAGGAAAGCCCTAAAAAGCCTGAAGGAAGACCACCTATGACGTCATTCTGTTCCCAGCTGGAAGCAGGGTTCCAGTGTTGCCAGGACTGTCCCATCTGTTGGGTTTGTTGGTGCTGCTGGCAGCCCGACAGGCTCAGAACCAGAGGGAAAGAGGGGGCTCCTGCCAGGGAGGAGAAGGTTTATGGTCAGGGAGACTGAAGCCTAAAGGCACCCAGTCCTGTGGCTAAACAGCCAGTCCTGTGAACATGCCTCACACCACCTCAGTGGCGGACGGAGATGAGGCTGACAGTTGATACGTAGAAACAGGAAAGGGTCTTGGATTCCCAAGAAGCAAACCTGAGACGAGGGTACAAGTAGTTTATTGGGAGGTGGTTCTGATAACGGTGGTGAAAAACTAAAAGGAAGGACCTTCGTTCTTGTCTTCTTTGAAGGAAGAATTCAGCAAAGAGACCAAGATTGTGAAAAGATAAAGCTGTTTATGAAAAGAAGCAGAATACATGTAAAAGAACACGCAGCTGAACTCAGAGTGAGTTATGTGCAACGGGGCCGGCTTAGGTTGCCTAAATCAAGGTAATTTTCTGCTTTTTTTTCCTTTTTTTCTGACCAGTCATCTTCATATCTGGTCCTGGTAGGGGCACGCATCTCTCAGCCAAGATGGGTTCCAGCTGACCTCTTCTCCCTCCTTTTGTCCTTCCGCCTAGACTGAGGGCCTTCTCTGGATGTGTGTCGGGCCAGGAAACCCCACAAGAATGCACCCCATCTGGGCCCAGTGCTCCTGCTGGCCTCCCGTCTTGAAGCATCAGCAGGAGACCAGCTGTAGTTGCTCAGCCGGGGGCCTGTGTATCTCCTACCTCAGGTCTGAAGGGAGGAACTTGACCCAGATGTTACTGAGTAGGATCTGCTGTGAACACCCAGGGCCCCATCCCGCTAGGGACCCTCCGAGATGGGGCCAGGAGTAGGATGAGGCCCTTGGGGTGCCAGATGAAGGAGGGACCCACTCTCACACAACCCTGGTAGGTGCCGCCTTAAATCTTGCACCCTGGAGCCTCTCTTACCTTGTCTGAGCCCCTGCCCTGGTCTGAGAGACTGCGCAGAACTAACCTCACGATTGCTCCATCCACAACTGGGAGCCAGGGATCTTGTCGCTGACCCCATCCTTCACTGATTGAGCATTTCCCCTAGGTTGTTAAATCCTAGGACTTGTGGCCCTGAGGCCGAGTCAGAGGGAGGAAGAGCTGGTCATGCAGGAACCTCAGAGGTCTGCTGAAGGCACGCAGGGCTGGCTGTCCACGGCCCCTGCAGTGGACGGAGAGGATGTGTTTACAAAGAGAGGTCAGGGAACCTGAAGTATATCCCTCCTCTCTCCAGGGCCCACCCCCTTCTGCTCCTGTGACCTTTGAAGCCTGTGAAGGAAACGCTTAAGAGAATCACTTGGAGAACCAGGCTGTGTCTTCGGAATCTGGAGATGCCAGGACTGGTAATCTTCTTGTACCTGGTGGTAGCTGCCTTGTGAAGTCCTTGAGGTGAAGTCTGCAGCAGAGCCAGAGGTGGGCCACCTGGGAAAGACCGGCCCTTCCCAGAAGGGGGGCCTGAGCTTCTCAGGGCCAGAGATGAACCCCGACCACGGGAACCCAGAGTTTCACTGTCCTGGGAGCATCCTACATGAGAAGACAACCAGCAGGGAAGTCCATGGGAAATGCGGGGGTAGCAGCCAGGCTTAGAGTGTATCACCTAGATCAGTGACGGGAGTTCCTTGAAAAACCCACAGAGATGCTCCACAGGAAAGAGGCAGCCTCGGGCACTGCCACACAGAGGACCTCAGTGCCAGGCTGCTCCCAGAGCAGCCATGATATGCCTTTTCTGCTCCCCACCCTGCCTGCCTGCCCAGCCCAGCCCGGCCCTGGCGGAGCGGGGGGACCAGAGCGAGGAGGGAGGGAGAAGAAGGGAAGGACAAGGAGGAGAAGCCGCCCTCTCCCACCTCCCCGAGGCCAGTTTCCTTTGAAGGAGGCCCAGCTGGAGGACCAGGGACTGTTGGGTGGGTAAGAGACCAATGCTTTGATATTTTATTGGGCTGGACTTTTAAAAAATACCTTTTAAAAAAGGTATTAACACCCAAGTGTGACTCAGAAAGATGTGGGGTCTGAGCAGTCATCTATGTAAGGAGGGATGAGTCAGCTTTCAGCAGTACAGTTGGCAGGGACAGCGGTTGGAGAGAAAATGTCATTTTCAGCTACTGTCCTCCTGGGTTCATCCATTCAGTAAACCCGTGTCCTCCATTCTAGCTTTGCCCAAATATGCTAAAATGGCATTATTAAAAAATTCTGTCTGTATTTCTAGAATTTGTTTAGAATCTGGAAGAGAAATGTAGTTAATTCACCCCTGCCACCAGCCAGTGAGAACTCTGCCCCTGCATGCTGACACTATTTCCAAAAGCAACAGAACAGTTGGGAGCTAAGAAGCCACCCCAGTCGTGCCTGCTGCAGACTTCCCCACCTCTCCCCTGCCAGAGAGGCCCTGGAGGTTGAGATGTAATCACAGTAGCCAAGACAGGAAACTCTAAGAACCAGAATATTAACAGTAAGACTGCAATTGACATTCAGCCAGAGTTCAACACTGCTGCTATCCCAGCCCTCAATGGCCAGCGTTGTTAGGAAATAGCTTGAACATCATCTCTGAGGAAAGCTGAACCTCCTGTGCTTGTTGATGGCTTGGTGTTGGATGCCAAAGGAATTCTCCTTCTCTCATCCAAGGTGAAGGAAGGCTCAGTCTTGCTCAGGGCTTTCGAATATAGTGTGCATACAGATCCCCTGGGACCTTGTCAGAATGCAGAGATGGATCTGGAGTGGGGCAGGAATATGCATTTCTAACTAGCTCCCAGGTGGTGTCACTGCTTTGGTGCATGGACTACATTTACAACAGCGAAGATCCAGATCAGTGGTTGTCCACTTTAGCTGCACGTGAGAATCACATGGTGGAATTTGCAACAGACTCAGATTCAGATTTCATTGGTCTGGAGTGGGATCCTGACGCTGATGTTTTTAAAATTCCCCTATCAGTCTATAAGGGCTTCCCTGATGACTTAGTGGTAAAGAATCCACTTGCCAATGCAGGAACCACAGGAGATGCGGATTCAACCCCTGGGTCAGAAAGATCCCCTGGAGGAGGAAATGGCAACCCACTCTAATATTCTTTTCTTTTTTTCACTCCAATATTCTTGCCTGGGAGATCCCATGGACAGAGGAGCCTGGCGGGCTACAGTCCATAGAGTCACAAAGAGTTGGACCCATCTTAGCAACTGAACAACAGCACAATTTTATAAACAGCTAAGATTGAGAAATAGATTTATAATGAGAATCATGACACTTATTTATTCCGTAACTGTTATTTATTTATGGAAGATGAATGTGGTTAAGGAGTTAATGCCAACATAGACAAAGGATGATTCTTCTAAATCCAGCTGAGATTGAAAACACCTAGGACGAATCACCCCACCTGAACCCTAGTATGTCACAGTAGTGCAGGAAATGGCTGCTGATAAAATGGCCCCCCTAACCTCATCCAGAAAGGCTAGGGCAGTCCCACTGAGTGGATTGTGGGCGCTCTAAATAGCCTGTGCGGAAAGAAGGGGAGGGAGGGTACGTGTGTGTATGCTCGAGAGACATTTATGCATGTGATGGAAATTCAGCGTCGACCAAAATGTCCCGTCCTCCCTCAAGTCTCGTAGTTTAAAGGTAGTTTTGTTCTTTTTTTTCTTTTGACTCAAGGTGATGATGGCAGTGCTTTGAGACTAGTCACTCTGTAAATTTCTTAAGTGCTTTTTGTATTAATTTCCCAGGATTGCATGACAGGTTACCAAAAATTCAGTGACTCAAATGATAGAAATGTGTTTTCTCACAGTTCTAGGGACCAAAGTCCAAAATTGAGATGTAGGCAGGGCCACGTTCTCTCTGAAACCTTTTGGGGAGAAGTCATTCCATGTCTTACTTTCCAGTGGTTGGTGGCAAGTCTTGGTGTTCCTTGGCTTGTAGACACATCGCTCTAATCTTTGCCTCTGTCACCCTTTGGAATCCTCCCTGTGTCTGTTCACTTCTTCTAAGGACATCAGTCGTATTGGATTAAAGGCCCACCCTACTCAAGTATGACCTCATTGTGATGAATATCATCTGCAATGATCTGATTTCTAGATAAGATCACATTCTAGGACTCTGGGAAGAGTGTGAATTTGGGGGCAGGATGCTCTACAACCCAGTACACTCTTCTTACCTAAAGATGGGAAGATTCCTAAGGCCATCACAGATCCAGGTGAGAAATGCCTTGCCCAAATCCCCTTGCAAACAGGAGTTATTTGTTTTACACCAGAGCCCAGCCTGTTTCCTTTCCAGCACAGCATAATGGAAAGTATGCAGAACATAGAGCCTGGTGGTCCTGAGCTCAAATCTCCACTTAGAGAGGTGACTTTTGGTTAAGTTGCTTATACCTTCTTGGGTTGCATTCTTTGTAACTTGGGGCAGCAGGACAAATAACCAAACATTTTGCGGAAACTTTCTTCTTCATGATATACCATATTAGAACCTTTATAGATGTTATTTGATTAACAGAAATATCATCTTCATGAGCTTTGAGGATAAATTAGTTAGCATATAGCCTGTACCTGATCCACTGTAGGTGCTGAACAAATACTAGTCCTTTTTACATTCTTCCTCACTTCAGGTGCTAACAATTTCTGATAATCCCTAAGCGGAGCCACCCAGATAACCTGCCCTTGCGTTTCTGATGGACAGCCTGGAGCTGGAGACTTGGGAGTCAGCTCTGCCAGTAACTCCACTGTGACTTTGGCAAGCCAGTTAAACACCTTCCATCCGGTGACTCACTCTGCTGCCCGCTCAAGAATGAGCAGCATCTGAGAGAAGCAGGCCAGTGTGGGAAGTGGAACCCAGGGCCCGGCAGGTGAGAAGGTTCATGGGGCTGTGGAGCATCTCTGGTCCTGAGTTCCAGCACCAAAGTGGTCCTGAGCTCACCTGCCCCATCTCACCATCTGCCCCTCCATGCACCTGTCCTAATCTTTACTGGGCTGTGTTCTCAGCTCTCTGTAGATCTGCCAAGGGTTAACGAGCTTCTGACCTTTAGAGAAAATGTGATACTAACCCAAGAGTCCCTCTCTGGGTTTGGATAATGTGTGTGTGTGCGTGTGTGTGTGTGTGTGTGTTTCCTTGCTCTCTTGCAGGGCTTCCTGTTTCTGCAGACTCTTTGCCCACCCCATTAACTCTGGAAGTGGCTGGGCACTTGTGCAAATCTGTCAGCTGCCGCATCACATCCTTGATTTGCTCTCTCCTTCTTCTCCAGTTCAGTTCAGCTCAGTTCAGTCGCTCAGTCGTGTGTGACTCTGCAACCCCCTGAACCGCAGCACGCCAGGCCTCCCTGTCCAACACCAACTCCCAGAGCCTACCCAAACTCATGTCCATTGAGTCGGAGATGCCATCCAACCATCTCATCCTCTGTTGTCCTCTTCTCCTGCCCTCATTCTTTCCCTACATCAGGGTCTTTTCAAATGAGTCAGCTCTTCGCATCAGGTGGCCAAAGTATTGGAGTTTCAGCCTCAACATCAGACCTTCCAATGAACACCCAGGACTGATCTCCTTTAGGATGGACTGGTTGGATCTCCTTGCGGTTCAAGGGACTCTCTAGAGTCTTCTCCAACACCACAGTTCAAAAGCATCAATTCTTCTGCACTCAGCTTTCTTTATAGTCCAACTCTCATGTCCATACATGATTACTGGAGAACCCATAGCCTCAACTAGATGGACCTTTATTGGCAAAGTAATGTCTCTGCTTTTTAATATGCTGTCTAGGTTGGTCATAACTTTCCTTCCAAGGAGTAAGCGTCTTTTAATTTCGTGGCTGTGATCATCATCTGCAGTGATTTTGGAGCCCCAGAAAATGAAGTCTCTCACTGTTTCTATTTTTTCCCCATCTATTTGCCATGAAGTGATGGGACCGGATACCATGATCTTAGTTTTCTGAATGTTGAGCTTTAAGCCAACTTTTTCACTCTCATCTTTCACTTTCATCTAGAGGCTCTTTAGTTCTTCTTCACTTTCTGCTGTAAGGGTGGTGTCGTCTGCATATCTGAGGTTAGTGATGTTTCTCCTGGCAATCTTGATTCCAGCTTGTGCTTCATCCAGCCCAGCGTTTCTCATGATGTACTCTGCATATAAGTTAAATAAGCAGGGTGGCTATATACAGCTTTGATGTACTCCTTTTCCTATTTGGAACCAGTCTGTTGTTCCATGTCCAGTTCTAACTGTTGCTTCCTGACCTGCATACAGGTTTCTCAAGAGGCAGGTCAGGTGGTCTGGTATTCCCATCTCTTTAAGAATTTTCCACAGTTTATTGTGATCCACACAATCAAAGACCTTGGCATAGTCAATAAACCAGAAATAGATGTTTTTCTGGAGCTCTCTTGCTTTTTCAGTGATTCAGCGGATGTTGGTCCCTTCTTCTCCAGGGACCTCTTTATTGAGGGCTGGTGTGTCTTCTTGGTACAGTTGACACTTCTGAAGGGCTCAGCTGCCAAATTGGCAGAGTATGGGTAGTTTTTCAGGGTGTCAAGCGATGGAAGTATGGGGGGAGGTCCTACCATAAGTTTATTGGACAAGCCTTAGAATATCCCAGCTCATCATATTCATAAGGGCTACAAAATTTCCCAAACACATTCATGCTTATTATCTCATTAAATCACAACATCTGCATGGAGACTTTGTGCCCATTTTATAGATGAAGATCCTAACCCCTTGTCAAAATGTGATCTGCAAACTGACCCCATTGGCACTGCTTGGGAGCCAGTTTGACATGCAGAATCTTGGACTCAGACCTGCTGAGTCATGACCTGCCATTTAAGATGATTCCCAGGTGATCTGTGAGGGCTTCCCTTGTGGCTCAGCTGGGAAAGAATCTGCCTGAAATGCGGGAGACCTGGGTTTGATCCCTGGGTTGGGAAGAACCCCTGAAGATGGGAAAGGCTACCCACTGTATAGTCCATTGGATCGCAAAGAGTTGGACATGACTGAGCGACTTTTCACTTTCACAGGTGATCTGTGTGCAGGTTAAAGTGTGGAAGCGCTGGACTAAAGGATAGTGACTCTCCCAGAGTTCCAGGACAGCATGATGGCTCACCTGGGATGCAAACCCAGGCTCCAAGCCTCCCAGAGAAGTGCTTTTCTGACAGCGTTGCTACACTCTCTGCACTTTAGCTGAGCTAAAGTAGGCACATACATCCTCTCGGTCAGCTCCCATCCCTTGAGTGATGGGGGAGCAAAGGAAACAAACCGCTGTGCCAAAGGAGGCATTTGTGTTGATCCTGAGAACAAAGACAAAGATGCGGACAGAAATTAGGAGGAGAAAAGAGGAGGAGAGTGGCAGAGCCTTGGAGGAAGAGGTACAGTAATGTTTGTAAATTCTTGGTGGGAATGGATTGCTTTGGGGGGATTGCTTTGTTTTTGGTAGACAGTGTGAATGGGCTGTGTTTTACACAAAGTGGGGTCTTGTAATGACTCAGTGAAGCTGGGAACTGGCTGGTGCCAGAGTGTCGTGAGGTCTCAGCGGGCCCTGGAACTGCACACTGACTGTCTGGACCAGCTTATTTCCTGTTCTTGGAATCCCTAGGACCTCGCATAATATGGCCAAAATGTTTCTTGTATGAATGAATGAGAGCATGAAGAAATCCATAAGTATTATCCTATCCAACTCCCTCATTTTTCCCCTGTTTGTTGTAGATTGACTTTAAAAAAATTTATCATAAGATATATTAAATATTATAACATGAAAATACAGATATGCAATTAAAAAATAATAAAGTGAATACCAATATTGTCACCATCCAAATCGAGAAACAGAATATCAAAGGTTTTATACTTTTTTTTTACTTTTTTTTGGCTGTGCCTCCAGCATGCACAATCTTAGTTCCCTGACCAGGGATAGAACCCAGGCCCCTTGCAGTGGAAATGTGAAGTCTAAACCACTGAACCACCAGGAAAGTCTGTACATCTTTAAACAGCCTGGAAATGTTTTCTTTTGTAAGGTTTGAGGTAGGAGGCTAAGTATTTTTTTCATATAGATAATCAATTTTGACTCAAGATTTGTTGAAAAAGTATTCCTTTTCTCACTAAGCTGTAGTGCCAACTTGTTCTTAAAAAAAATTCTGTCTATGAATAGGTTTGCTTCTGGGTTCCGTCTTTGGTTCTTTCATCCACCTATTATTTTGAGTGTAAAGCTATGTGATCTAATTACCAAAGCTTTATAATAATTACTCATATCTGACATGATGAGACCCCATATTCTTCTTCTTTAGCAGTATCTTGGCTGTTTATAGGCATTTGTATTTCTAATTAAATTTTAGAACTAGTTTGTTAATCACAAAAAATATTGTGAGAATTTTTTTATAGTTATATGGAACCCTTAAGTCAGTTTGGGGGAGAACTGATATCTTTTAATATATAGTCTTCTAAAGCATAAGTAGGATATTTCTTTACAACTGTTTAGGAATTCTTTTATGTCTTTTAACAAAGTTTTATAATATTTCTATAAAGATTCTTCCTCATTTTTGTGAGGTTTATATATTAACACTTCATATTTATTGATGTTACAATAAAAAATCACTTTTAAAACTACATTTTATATGTTTGTTGCAGAGACAGAAATGCAATGGAATTGTGTTATCAACTTTTCATTCTGCACTCTTATGTAATTTTACTGCTAACTTTAATATTTTACCTGTAGACTCTTTTGGATTTCCAAAAGAATGCATTTGGGTTTTCCCTTCCCATCTCCTGTAAATTATGATACCTTGTCTTCTGTCCCAGTCCTTATGCCATTTATTTCTTTTCCTTGACTTATTGTACACGTGAATATCTCCAATACCAAGTAGAAGTGGCGGTGGAGAAGGCATAGTTTTCTTATTCCTAATTTTAGAGGGATCTGTTTTGACATTTCTTCATTGATAAGGATATTTGATTTGATTTTGTAGTTTCAGGTTAAAGAAGCCCCATATTGAAGAATTTTTTAATGAAGAGTTGCTGTTGGTTTTTTTTCACGTTATAAATGAACTGTAGTCCACATGTGGGAAATGCCTATAACAGAAATGTATGCAGTTCTATATTGAACCCATCCGTGTGACCACCACCTAGATCCAAAGACAGCATATCACCAGATCCTGAGATGCCCCTTTCCATCTTATTACTCAACCCACAATGGTACCCAATCTTCTGACACCATAGACTGGTTTTACCTGATTTTTAGTCTCTTATATAAGGAGAGTCATAGTACTGCCTTTGTGACTGGCTTCTTTTGTTTTTTTTTTTTTTAATAATTATATATTTATTATTGACTGCACTGGGTCTTCATTGCTGCACGTGGCTTTCTCTAGTTGCAGCCCGCGGGGGCGACTCTCTGGTTGCAGTGTGCAGGCTTCTCATTGCAGTGGCTTCTCCTATTATGAGCACAGGCTCCTGAGGACGTGGGCTTCAGTAGGTGCTGCACGTGGGCTCAGGAGTTGAGGCTTGCGGGCTTAGTTGCTCCATGGCATATGGGATCCTCCTGGACCAGGGGTCAAACCAATGTCCACTGCGAGGTGAATTCTTAACCACCGGACCACCAGGGAAGCCTTGTGTCTGGCTGCTTCTGTGCAATGTTATGTTAGTATATTCACCTATACTATTTTGTACAATTGTAGATCATTTATTCTCAGCACTGAAATGTATGCTGTTGTGTGAATATACTGGAATCTATTTATCCTATGTTTGATGGGCATTTGGGTAGTTTCCTGTAAGTCTATTATGAATCGTTCTGCTGTGAATACACTAATACATGTCTTTAGTGAAATATATACTTTTGTGTTTGATATATACCTCAGAGTAGTATTGGTAAACCATTGAAAATGTGCATGCTTCACTTTAGTAGGAAAATGCCACATTATTTTCCAAGTGGTTGCAACCATTTCCACTCCCACCAGCAGAGTTGGAGAGTTTCATTTGCTCCATATACATGCTGAATCTTGTCCGTTTTCCTGCATCTTTTGAGATGACCATGTGCTCAGAAGATTTTTTTCCCCCATTAATCTGTTAATGTGGTGAATCACACTTCTCATTTTTCCTCGTGAAAAAGGAACCTCTCTTTCCTGGGATAAATCCAACTTGGTCAAGATGTACAAACTGTATGTTGCTTCATTCCATGTGCTATTGTTTTTGTAGAGTTTTCACCTCAGTCTTCATTAGTGGGGTTGGCCTATATTTGAGGGGGGAGGTTGCTCTAATAACTTTTTTTTTTTCACAAAATGAAAGAAAATGGCCTCAAAGAACAAGGTGTATTTAGACAACTGCACAATAGGGTCAGAGTCAAACCAGAACTGGAGATCCAGCTCCCATTTACAGCAAATCTATACCGCTGCTCTGGTCTGGAACTCTTGGAGTAATGATGCTAGTTCCCTGAAAGGCTATGAATGCTAAGATAAACTCTTGACACCCTCCATTTCTAACAATTTTTGACTCCCAGGTTCTCCCATACTGTTTGGAAAACTGCAAATTTGATTTTCTCCTTGTTCACACAAGAGCTTAGCTCCGGCGTTCACCAGTCAGAGGAATGAAGCAAGGCTGTCACAGCAACCCTCCCGGGACGCTTCGGTGATGTGCGCCTCTCTGCTGAGACCCCCAGACTAGACGAGTCTCACATACTCAGAAGGAATGGGTGGAGAGCACGCTTGTGGGGGCAGAGGAAGAGAACCTCTGCCTCTGTGAAGCTGAGGCCCACTCTGCCCTGTAGTCTCGGGTTGTCTCCTGCTCGCCTCCCCTTTGCAGCGGGAGGCTCCTCTCCCGTCCCACCCTCTTGTGGTGCTGGTGCAGGATGGAGAACTCCTGGACCACAAGGCTCCAGCTCACCCACCCTTCCCCGAGTCATTAACCGCAAGGCTCCCTCACAGGAAACTGGTGAAAATGAGTATTCATGCCTCTTGAACCAAGGCAGTACAGACCTTCTTCAATGTTTCATCTTTGAGAGAAGTTTGTCCACAAAAGCTTCCAGAACAGTAGCCCTGAGAGTTTGATGGGAAATGGGATATCTACATGGTCTCAAAATATCTCTCATAAATGGCTTATTAATAACAAAGGGAAAAATAGCAACCTTCCTACTGGCAGACAGTTGAATGAAATGGACAATATTAATATCTCCAATGCTGGGACTAATGGACATCATGTGTTCCCCGAGAAGGACTCATCATTTCTGTAGTGTTTCTGCCGAAAATATTTAACCTGGACCTAATCACAGAGAATTATCAGACAAATTCAAACTGAGGGACATTCTGAAAAATAACTGGTCTGTAATCTTCTGAAAAATGTCAGTGTCTTAAAAACCAGAAGAAGAGGCACAGTTTCTGATCAAAGATGAGTAAAAGGACTTGACAGTACAATCCATGCACCGCCGTGGATTGGATCCTGAACCAGGGGATGATGAGTATTATAAAGGTCATCACCTGACATCATCGCCACCTGACATCATCTGACAATTGGTGAGATTGCAAAATAGACTTCTTAGAGAGTAATACTGTGTTACTGTTAAATTTCTTGATCTTGATAATGGTGCCAAGGTGACGTAAGAGAATGTCCTTGTTTTTTATAAATTCACACTGAAGGGTTTATGCATGAAGGAATGTGATGCCAAAATTTTCAGCTGATTTAGAAAAAATATCTATATATCACATATATATGTGTGTGTATATATATATATATATAGAGAGAGAGAGAGAGAGAGAGCTAGCACAAGTGTTTCAAAATGTTAACAGTTGGTGAATCTTGGAGAAGAATATAGCAGTTTTTTCTATATTCTTGCAACCTTTCTTTTCTGGATATTATTTCAAAACAATAAGTTAAAAAAAATACTTTTGTACCCAGCAAATTGAAAACCACAAATGTAAAATGATAAGGATCACTTTGGTGGTTAGAATATAGAGTGTCTTTATTAACACATTCTTGGTGCTAGATGTCTTCAGAGGAAATTGCTTATCTTTTTAACCCTTTAAGAAAGGGATCATCACTCCACATGTGCAGATGAGAAAGATGAAGGCTACAGAGGTGAAATAAAACATTCAAGGTCACCCAGCAAAGAAGCAGCAGGGTTGGGATTCACTCGGGTCTGTGTGAAAGCCTCTAGGTGCCACAAATTCCCTGGGATGTGACCCTGACAAAAACTGATCAGAAGAGAAGGTGGCATTTATGTCTTCTTGGTTCTAAGCTGTTGGGTCTTAATTCATCTGGCCTTTTCTGAGAACTGCCTCTTCTTTCCAGGCACTGCCTTGGATGTAGTGAGTAGAGACCCCCCAAAAAAGGCAAGATGTGTGTGGAGTCCAAACAATACAAGGGTGGACATGGACAAGATCTACAGTGAGAAACGAGGGTTTCTGGCAGCCCAGAGGTGAAGGAAGTTGATTCTGACTGCCCTAATGGTTTTGGGTAGCTCACTCTGTTTCTGAAGAATGATGGAGGTAAGAGAAGAGGCACTGGTGTCCACCTGGATGGTGTAACCGGGACTGGGACCAGTCCTGCCTCATAGGAGCCATGTGGATCTTGGGAAAGTTGTCCAAAATACCCATAGGGTTGATCTGAGAATCAGATTTAGTATAAGTGAAATGCTGGTGTGGCAGGTTTGGGGCCTCTTTTAGGAGCTGTGGCCTCTGGGGACCTGAGAGTAGCTAAAAAGAAGACAGAGGTTGGTGGAGATCATTTGGATGTTACCGTGTCTTTGCTCATCAAGAAACTAAAATAGAGGTGTCCCCAGCCTGGTTCCAAAATGGATATGCTAAGCCAAACTTTAATGCCAGGGAAAAAAATAAGAGGAATAATGCATTATTTTGTAAATTCTTCTTCTGTGCAGGGAACAGGGATGAATGGTATCAGGAGAGAAAGAGAGAAGCATCTTAACAGTCTACCTTCACCCTTAACTCGGGAGTACTTTTCCTGGGGCAAGGGAAGAAGTCCTCCTAGCTTCCCCTTAAGAGTTCTCCATATGCCCGTGAGTGCCAAAGCAGCCAGTCTTTGGCAAACATCTCAGTCCCTAGGCTCCTCCTGCAGAAGCTGGAATCAATAGAATGGACAGTAAACATAGGGGCAGAGATGCAAAGGCACCCACCATAAGAAAACACAGCGTGAGCACAAGTTTCACCAGCAGTGGAAATGCCCACTGCGTCTGGGCGAGTACTCAGTTCTGGGGCAGACTCAACCTCAGGCCACTGACACTTAAAAAAGGAGCTCGGGGTGCTCCCATAACCCCAACCAGGGCCAAACATATAAGCTATGGCTGGCTCCTGAGGGGTGCTCCAGAATGGAGATGATATTACTATGTGAAGTCAAATATGTCACCCCCAAATATGCCACTTTGGTATAAGGATTATTTTCAGCTACAGGCAACTGAGAATCAGTCAACAAGAGAAGAGTTCTTTGCCCTTCCCTTGGGTGCCAGAAGCAGGGCATACATTTCCCTCTGAGAAAGGTGCCCGCCCTGTACCAGAACAACTGACTCTCATTATCAAAGATGAGAAGCTGACACCAAGTTTAGTTTGCATAAACAGAACTTATTAAAGTAGCCCTTATTTTCCTTTAGTTCACTCATGTATTTCCTTGTCACTTCATCATAGTTTATCATCCCTGGAAGCCCAAACTTCCTTTCCTTCGTTGAAATGGTACATAAGCCTCCAAGCCTAACTGCTTTTTTGAGTTTCACCCCTTTTCTGTGAACACCTGTGCACCTAAACATATTCTGAATAAAAATTATGTCTTTTCTCTTAATCTACCTTTTGTTAGTTTAATTCACAGACCCTCAGTTACTGAGCTAAGAAACTAGAGGAAAATAGTTTTCTCCCCAACATACACTTAATAATGATAAACTCAGACATCCCTTGTACACCACCTTTAGTCATGTAGATTCTCTTTGTCACTGGGAGAGAATTCCAAGTGGATTAGTAATTTAATCTATAATTTAGTTAGTAAGTTATTTACAAAATGGAAACCTCTCTGCTTTGCATTTATCAGTGATAGCCATTTTCTGTTTCCTAAAACCTTGCTTTTGAAAAGATACCATATCATTATTACAGAAAACTTTCAAAATAAAGAGGAACAGTCTAATATCTGACTTTGAATTTCTGCCTATTCCATTCCAGAATACGATCCCATGCATCCGTGTCTTGACAGTTGTACCATATATACCACCTTAATCTGCTTTTCTCATCATAAAGATTTTTCTGGGTTTCTACATAGCTTTCATATGAGTTCTTCCTTTCATTATTCATCATTCTTTAGAGAGCCATTTATCTCCTAGAACTTCTGTGATGAAAGTGTCATTGCTTGCTAAACTCCTTAAAGGGAGTATAATATATAATTTCATCTTTTTATCTCTTCTAATGACTAGAGCAATGCTGGGAATATGCTTAGTCCTCAGTGTTTGCAGCCTTGAAAAAAAAATGCTAGTAGAAGACAAATTCTAGGAATAAAGAACCAAGTAAAAGACTAAGAGGTCTTATCAGTTCTTGCATACAATATAGCATAAGTTTCCGGAAAATACAGCTAAAAATACAAATATTATACTATAAGCCACACATTTTTCTCCATGTTCAACCCTTCAAAGCGATATTGTGGTCATACCTTTGATTGTATGCAGGCGATGTTGCTGACCACTTTTATACAGGAAATAAATATTTAGCAGTAACAAAAAAGTCTGTTTATTGTAGCTTTGTGGGGAGGTAATCTATGTGAATCTATATTTAGGAATGACCTAAATCAAATCCCTTACCATTATACAGTGGAAGTGGGAAATAGATTCAAGGGATTAGATCTGATAGAGTACCTGAAGAACTATGGATGGAGGTTCGTGACATTGTACAGGAGGCAGTGATCAGGGCCACCCCTGAGAAAAAGAAATGCAAAAAAGCAAAATGATTGAGGAGGCCTTACAGTAGCTGTGAAAAGAAGAGAAGCGAAAAGCAAAGGAGGAAAGGAAAGATATTCCCATTTGAATGCAGAGTACCAAAGAATAGCAAGGAGAGATAAGAAAGCCTTCCTCAGTGATCAATGCAAAGACATAGAGGAAGACAACAGAATGGGAAAGACTAGAGATCTCTTCAAGAAAATTAGAGATACCAAGGGAACATTTCATGCAAAGATGGGCACAATAAAAGACAAAAATGGTATGGACCTAGCAGAAGCAGAAGATATTAAGAAGAGGTAGCAAGAATACACAGAAGAACTGTACAAAAAAGATCTTCATGACCCAGATAACCACAATGGTGTGATCACTCACCTAGAGCCAGACATCCTGGAGTGTGAAATCAAGTGGGCCTTAGAAAGCATCACTACGAACAAAGTTAGTGGAGGTGATGGAATTCCAGTTGAGCTAGTTCAAATCCTAAAAGATGATGCTCTGAAAGTGTTGCATTCAATATGCCAGCAAATTTGGAAAACTCAGCAGTGGCCATGGGACTGGAAAAGGTCAGTTTTCATTCCAATCGCAAAGAAAGGCAATGTCAAAAAATGCTCAAACTACCGCACAATTGCACTCATCTCACATGCTAGCAAAGTAATGCTCAAAATTCTTCAAATCAGCCTTCAACAGTACGTGAACCGTGAACTTCCAGATGTTCAAGCTGGTTTTAGAAAAGGCAGAGAAACCAGAGATCAAATTGCCAACATCTATTGGATCATCAAAAAAGCAAGAGAGTTCCAGAAAAACATCTGTTTCTGCTTTATTGACCAAAGCCTTTGATTGTGTGGATCACAATAAACTGTGGAAAATTCTTAAAGAGATGGGAATCCCAGACCACCTGACCTGCCTCTTGAGACATCTGTATGCAGGTCAGGAAGCAACAGTTAGAACTGGACATGAAACAACAGACTGGTTCCAAATAGGAAAAGGAGTATGTCAAGGCTGTCTATTGTCACCCTGCTTATTTCACTTATATGCAGAGTACATCATGAGAAAAGCTTGGCTAGATGAAACACAAGCTGGAATCAAGATTGCCGGGAGAAATATCACTAACCTCAGATATGCAGATGACACCACCCTTACGGCAGACAGCGAAGAAGAACTAAAGAGCCTCTTGATGAAAGTGAAAGAGGAGAGTGAAACTTAAAACTCAACATTCAGAAAACTAAGATCATGGCATCTGGTCCCATCACTTCATGGCAAATAGATGGGGAAACAGTGGAAACAGGGGCAGACTTTATTTTCTGGGGCTCCAAAATCACTGCAGATGGTGACTGCAGCCATGAAATTAAAAGATGCTTACTCTTTGGAAGGAAAGTTATGACCAACCTAGACAGCATATTAAAAAACAGAGACATTACTTTGTGGACAAAGGTCCAGCTAGTCAAAGCTATGGTTTTTCCAGTAGTTGTGTGTGGATATGAGAGTTGGACTGTAAAGAAAGCTGAGTGCAGAAGAATTGATGCTTTTGAACTGTGGTGTTGGACAAGACTCTTGAGAATCCCTTGGACAGCAAGGAGATCAAACAAGTCAGTCCTAAAAGAGATCACTCCTGAGTGTTCATTGGAAGGACAGATGTTGAAGCTGAAACTCCATTACTTTGGCCACCTGATGCAAAGTGCTGACTCATTTGAAAAGACCGTGATGCTGGGAAAGGTTGAAGATGGAGAGGGGGACGACAGAGGATGAGATGGTTGGATGGCATCAGTGACTCAATGGACATGAGTTTGAGTAAACTCCGGGAGTTGGTGATGGACAGGAAGGCCTGGTGTTCTGGAGTCCATCAGGTCACAAAGGGTCAGACATGACTGAGCAACTGAGCTGAACTGAACTGTCCTTGGTAGAGCCAGTCCAGCACTTACGTGTCCTAAAGAATTACCTAGATATGAACTCTGCTGCTGCTGCTAAGTCGCTTCAGTTGTGTCTGACTCTGTGCGACCCCATAGATGGCAGGCTCCTCTGTCCCTGGGATTCTCCAGGCAAGAACACTGGAGTGGGTTGCCATTTCCTTCTCCAACGCATGCATGCATG
Organism: Muntiacus reevesi; assembly: GCF_963930625.1. Lineage (NCBI taxonomy): Eukaryota > Metazoa > Chordata > Mammalia > Artiodactyla > Cervidae > Muntiacus > Muntiacus reevesi. The sequence goes on from NC_089252.1 coordinate 72,285,535, forward strand.
CTAAGTCACTTCAGTCGTGTCTGACTCTGTGCAACCCCATGGACAACAGCCCACCAGGCTCCTCTGTCCACAGAATTCTCTAGGCAGAGTACTGGAGTAGGTTGCCATTTCCTTCTCCAGATAGGAACTCAGACACCAGCAAATATTTCTAGGAGATGAGATTGCAGACAAAGGAGAATGGATTTAGAAGTCATGAAGCAAGATGCAGAGGAATACAAAGCCATTCTAAATTGCATTTTATATCTTTGTCAAGAGGTTTTCTTAAAAAAAAAAGAAGTCTGTCCCTGAGGGCATTCCTTTCAGGATCTAGTGAATGTTTCTGTGCAGCAGAAGATGGACCTGGAGAAAGCATTGATTCTTGGGCCCTGCATGACCTTGGCTGTGTAGTCTGGTTCTGGCTGCCTTCTTCTAGGATGCTGGGATCCCTGCCTTGTGTCCAAAGATGAGGAATGGAGGCTTCTCTTTAACTCCATCACAGTCTGCGTCTTTAGAGCCAGGGTATAGTAGCTTGGATAAAAGCCATTTAAAGATGCTGTGCTGTGCTTAGTCGCTGAGTCATGTCCAGCTCTTTGCAACCCCATGGACTGTAGCCCACCAGGCTCCTCTGTCCATGGGGATTCTCCAGGTAAGACTACTGGGAGATCCTCCTCCAGGGGATCTTCCCAACCCAGGGATCGAAACAGGGTCTCCTGCATTGCAGGTGGATTCTTTACCAGCTGAGCTACCAGGGAAGCCCCCAACCACAGATATCAAGTCCTAATCACTGGAATTTGTAAATGTAACCTTATTTAGAAAAAAAGGGTCTTTGCAGATGTGGTTAGGTCAAGGATCTTATGATAGAGAGATTATCATGAATTATTGAGATGGAACCTAAATGTGGTCTCGAGAGTCTTTACAAGATAGAAGCAGAGGGAGATTTCACATAGCTCTCAGAGGAGACAGCGATATAAAGACAGAGGCAGAGACTGGTGTGATGTAACCCCAAGCCCAGGACTGCTGGGCTGCCACCAGGAGCCAGACGAGCCAAGGAAGGATTCTCTCTGAGGACCCTGGAGAGAGCTCATCATCCGAACTCCAAAAGTGTGAGAGGATAAATTTTATGTTTCAAGCCACCAAGTCTGCGGTAATTTTTTTTTCTTTCTTTTTTACAGCAGCCTCAGTAAACTTGGATACATGACAAGGGCAGACACAGGTCTACAGGGGCCCACACCAGCTCCCTGTGATGGCCCAGGGACTGCAGCGAGAGGCGGTCCTTTGGTCCAGGTTGTGTGGTCCTCTCCCCAGTGCTTCACCCGACTCCCTCATCTTCATAGTGCCTCGTCCACCATTCAGTTTATTGGAAAGCTTCAGTCCACCAGGTGGAAGGAACAGTAAATGGCAGGATTTCAAGGAGCTCACAGGAAGGACGCCTGGGAGTGTAAATCAGCTGCAGAAACACCTCTGCTGACTGGGCTTGCCTCTGCCCAAGTCAGGTGGCTCAGCCGAACTTGGCCTCGACCAAGTGGCCCGGCTTTGTGGAGTGGAGGAAACAGGCAGGATGGAGGCCAGCCCACCCCCAACGTCCCTCAGCCCCAAGGATGTCTGCGCCATGTCTCGTGCCATCATTCTAGCCCTACCTGGAAGCTGGTCTTGGGGGGATTCCACCCAGTCCCTGAGGCCTGTGTGCCCGAGACGGGGAGCGGTCCACGGCCCCTTCCACAGCTTCAGGTAAAGCAGGTACCTTGGTTTCCGCCCTCGTGATGTGAGTAAGCAGTAAGTGTGAGCCCCCGAGTCTCCCTGTCTGTGAACCATTGATCTTTGCTTATCACTGACAAAACTCATGTAAAAGATCTGAGGTTTTCCCCAAACTACGTCAGCTCATGAATAATGTGGGCGAGGGGAATTACCTAGATTTGAACTCGGATACCATCAGTTACTTTGAGATGAAATTGCAGACAAAGGAGAATGGGCTTGGAGGTCAGGAAACGAGACATAGAGGAACACATAGCCCTTCTAAATGGCATCTAAAGAAAGAAGTTGAAGTGTAACAGTGAAACAGATGTCATCTGTGTGGGGGAATTCTTAGCTTGCTCCCTGTGTTTCCACGAGGAACTTCCACATCCCTCCAGAAAGGGGAGCAGTGGTGGAAAGACAACTCTGGTTTCACCTTTCTTCCTCACGGGGGTGGTGGTGGTGATGAGCTCCTATGACTGGCAGGTGGGGAAATTTTGTCACTTGTATCCGTTGGACCACAAAAGCCAGAGGAGTGGGCCCCTTTCTCTGTTACCTTTTCAGGACAGCCTGAACTCGATGCTGGGAAAGATTGAGGGCAGGAGGAGAAGGGGATGACAGAGGATGAGATGGTTGGATGGCATCATTGACTCCATGGACATAGGTTTGGGTGGACTCCAGGAGTTGGTGAGGGATAGGGAGGCCTGGCGTGCTGTGGTTCATGGGGTCGCAAAGAGTCAGACACGACTGAGTGATTGAACTGAACTGAACTGAACTCCACAGTAAAGGTGCCCATGGCTGTAGACCTTCGTGGTGAGGTGACCAAGTTGGTCTGGTTTTGTCAGGCCAGGTTATGTCCTTGCTTCTTGATACTGAGGCAGGAGACTGTCTTCTGATGACTGAACTTATCCGACTGACCTGGTCTCACAAGCAGAAATAAACCATGAGTTCGTAACTTCACAATTCTGTTCCTGAAGCGCCTGTTCTCGACACTGTAAGGAAGAATCTGCCGCATTTTTTCACACTAAAAATGAAATATCAGAAAAAAAAAAGTTTAAAGAAAAACCCCACTTAAGATTGCATAGGGATTTCCCTGGTCATCCAGTGGTTAAGACTTCACGCTTCCACTGCTGGGGGTGCAGGTTTGATCCCTGGTTGGGGAACTAGGATCCCATATGCCAAGTGGCACAGCCAAAAACATTAATAAATAAAATAAATTTTTAAAAAATCACAGTAAAGAAACCCCTAAGAATAAGTTTAACCAAGAAGGTGAAAGACGTGTACTCTGAAAACTATAAAATATTGATGAAGGAAATTAAAGATGGTTCAGAGAAATGGAAAAATATCTCCTGCCCTTGGATTGGAAGAATCAGCCCCCTGTCCCACTGCACCCCAAGGCAACCACTGATCATTTGCTGTCTGTGTCATTTTGCCTTTTCCAAAACGTTCTCCTGTAGTTGGAGTCATACAGCTTGTAGTCTTTTCAGACAGGCTCCTTTCAGTTAGCAGTACTCACGTTAAGGCTTCTGTTTGTGGCTTGATAGCTGCTTTTTTAAGATCACTGGAAAACATGCCCTTGTGTACATTACCACAGTCCTGTTTATCCATTCATCTATCAAAGGACATCTTGGTGGATTCTCATTTTTGGCAATTATAAATAAAGCTGCTATATATATTTGTGCTCAGATTTTTGTGTGGATATGTTTTCAACTCATCTGAGTAAAAATCAGGAGCATGATTACTGGATTATATGGTGAGCCTATTCTAGCTTTACAAGAAATTACCAAACTGTCTCCCATAGTGGTTGTACCAGTTTGCATTTCCCCCAGCAATAAATGAGAACACCTCTTAATCTTTTTGTAAATAATTAATTTATATGCTTTTCTCTTGTTAATCTTTTTTAATATTTGTTTTTATTTATTTATTTGGCTGCACCAGCTCTCAGTTGCAGCATGCAGGATCTTCAATCTTTGCTGTAGAGTGCAGGATCTTTGGTTGTGGTGTGCGAACTCTTAGTTGCCACATGTGGGATCTAGTTCCCTGAGCAGGGATTGAACCCAGGCCCTTGCACTGGGCCCATGGGGTCTTAGGCACTGGACCACAGGGAAGTCCCTTAATCTTCTTCCTCTCCAGTATTTGGTGTTTTGATTTTAGCCATTCTAACAAGTGTATAGTGATAATTCACTGTTCCTTTAATATACAGTTCCCTCATGCTTTTTCATATGCTAATCTTCCGTCTGTATGTGTTCTTTGGTGACATCTATTTTTGAAATTTTTGGGTTTTTTGGTTATAGTGTTTTGTTTTAGCATTGTCACTATATATAATTTTTAAGCATTAAAAAATTGAAATATAGTTGATGTACAATATTACATATGTACAGTATGTACAGTACTACATATCACGGGTGTACACTAAAGTGATTCACAATTTTTAAAAGTTAGACTCCAGTTATAGTTATTATAAAATATTACCCCTGTTCCCTTATTATTAATATATCCTTGTAGCTTATTTTATACCTAATAGTTTCTACCTCTTAATTCTCTTCCTCTACATTGCCCCTCCCTCTCCCCACTGGTAACCACTAGTATGTTCTCTAAATGAGATCAATTTTTTTTTTAAACTTTAAAAATCATTGTAGGGAGCAGCAGTAGACCCACCCCTATTTTGCCACCGACCACAGACAGATGAGATACCCGAAGAGGAGCTGTTTTCCACTCAGCTGCAGACACCCAGCAGAGCAGACTCTGAGACAAAGGAACTAGCAACACTGAAAACCTCGGAAGGAAGGCTCTAATTAAGGTAGGTACTAATAAACATCTTTGGGAAAGAAAGACATAAGAAGCAAGGATAGTGTTATGTCCTTGGGGGAGAGGCCGGGATTTCAGAAATCTGTCACAAGAGGTGACTCTTCTTTTCATATCCCCACTGTTTACAAACCCCACTTATGTCTCAGGGCCTGTCCATAGTGGTCTAATGGAGAAAAGCAAGCCATGTCATTTTTCTATGCAGGATGCTAGGAGGGTGTCAAGGCTCCTCCAAGAGTGGGAAGGTGGATAGCAGAAGATTCCACCTATCCCCAGGCATCTGGGGAGGAATCTGTCCTTACGCTGTGTGCATTGCGTCTATGACGGGAAGGCACGTAGGTATTGTTCTCAAGGAACAAAGCTGGCAAGCAGATTTCATCCCTGACTAGATGCTAACTTAAATGACCACAGGCATATCCCACCAAACCCTGAAAAGCCTTTTTGGCCTCCTTCTCACAAATGGAAAAGCCGCCTTTTCAGTTTGAAAAGCAAGTCCAAGTTTACTCTGCTACAAAGTAATCTAGAACTTGGAAGTCAGATGGTCTAGATGCTAAAAGATTGTAGCTTTTTTATTTCTTCTTTTTTTTTAAACCCACAATGAAGTACAGAAAAGAACAAGGATTTGGAGAAGACAGATGTGGTTTTTGAGTCCTGGCTCTGTTGCCTCACCCTTTGTGTAACTTCAGGTGCCGGACAAAAACTGAGATTCCGGTATGGTTGTAACTCCAGAAAGAGAAAGGAGTGGTTAGTGCCTGCTTCTCAGGGATGCAAGAGAAGTAAATGAGGTGATGCATGTAAAATTCCTGGTGCACTGTGATAAATGGTAGGGCTCGCTAATACTTTGCACAGATTTTAATGATGAAGGAACATGGTGGGGAGTGTGGAGTGGATAGGAAGGATCTAGGGAAGAAAATGAGTTGAAGACTTCCTCTTATCCCAGGATATTAGGAGAGCAGAACAGAAGGACCATGAATGGAAAATTTTTTTTAAAGTAACTGTAAAAGACAAGCGGGGAGGAAGATGTAGGAGGAGAGACTCCTGTTTTGAAAGATGCTGGCCACATAAAAAAGAGACCCACCTCCATACTTCAGAAACTGTCTTAAAATCTATTTTGTGTAAATACTTAAGTGATATTAATATCTTTAAAAATGGCTAACTTGCTTCACATTTCAAATTATAGAAATGTGGCATGGTGGAGAGGGATGTCTGAGTGTCCAATAATCAAATGCCTTGGGAAAATCGTAAGTCTAGATCAAAATTGCCTTGAATGTAAATATCAGTTTGAGGAGAAAGATCATGTTTTAAATGTTGAATCTTCCCTTCACTTTGTTTATCTCTGTTGCAGAAGGAAGGAAGGGGGGGGAAAGGAAAAGAATCAAAAGCAAATATGGCAAGATGCTGGCAGTTGCTAATTCTGAGAGCAGAACTATAGGTATTTAAGTTTTCTTGGCAAATTTTGGCTTTTCTTATCCCACCGAATCCCTCTGTGTTAGTTAGCCTGGGCAGTTTTCAACTTTTTAAAATGCAAATAGGTTTTACTTTCTAGAGAAGTTTTAAGTTTACAGAACATTTGCGTAGAAAAGGCAGAGAGGTCCCATGGTGGAGGCAGTGGTGGTGGTTTAGTCACTAAGTCTTGGCCGACTCTTTGCGACCCCATGGACTATATAGACCGCCAGGCTCCTCTGTCCATGGGATTTCCCAGGCAAGAATACTGGAGTGAGTTGCCATTTCCCTGGGATCTTCCTGACCCAGGGATTGAACCCAGGTCACCTGCATTGCAGGCAGATTCTTTACCACCTGAGCCGCCAGGGAAGCCTCAGAGAGGTTCCATATAGCCCCTGCATTATTATTCTATTTAAGCTGCCATCACAAAATGCCAGGTGGCTTAAATGACAGGAGCTTATTTTCTCATAGTTCTGGAGCTAGAAGTCCAAGAGCAAGATGCTGACAAATTGGATTTCTACTGAGAGCCTCTAGGGTTGCCTTCACACTTGATTGTTATCTTACAAGGACACCAGTCCAGTTGGACTTAGGGCCCCATCTGATGATCTCCTTTAACCTAAGTTACCTCCTTAATGGCCTGTCTCCAAATTTAGTGACACTGGGGATGTCTTGAACAGTTTGGGCTCCAATAAACAGAATGCCATAGACTGGGTGGCTGACAAACAACAAAATTTATTTATCACACTTCTAGAGTCTGGGAAGTGCAAGATCAAGGTACCCAAGCAGTCAGGTTCTAGTGAGAACCCTCCTCCAGCTTGCAAACTGCCAAATTCTCACTGTATCCTCACACACTCTAGAGCAGAGAGAGGAAGCAAGCTCTCCTGTGCTTCTCATGAGGTCATTCATCTCATTCATGAGGGTTCGTTCCACCCTCATGTGGGTGTGTGTGCTAAGTTGCTTCAGTCGTGTCCGACTCTTTGCGACCTTATGGTCTGTAGCTCTCCAGGCTCCTCTGTCCAAGGGATTCTCCAAGCAAGAATAGTGGAGTAGGTTGCCATGCCCTCTCCAGGGGATCTTCCCGACCCAGGGATAGAACCTGTGTCTCTTACATCTACCTGTATTAGCCAGCAGGTTCTTTACACTGGCACCACCTGGAAAGCCCTCCACCCTCCTGACCTCACCTAATTCGATCACTTTCCAAAGGCTCCACCTCCTGATACCATCACAATAGGGGTAAGGTTTCAACACACAAATTTTGGAAGGACACATTTAGTCCATAACAGGCTGTTAGGGCTTCAACATATGAACTTGGTGGGGAGGGGTGGGGCACAATTCAGTCCGTATTTTTTAAATAAAAAATATCGCTAAGAAAGGAATGTCTCTTAGGTGCCTCTGTGGCTGGCCTCCTCCTGCCTTGATGGATTACACACCTGAGCCCAATTTGACAACAGTAACTGACTTCTACTATCCTGACATCTACTCGAGTCCCTGCGATGGCGAGGGGAGAGACAGCAAGCTGCTTCTTGCCGTCTTCTACTGCATCCTGTTTGTATTTGGTCTTCTGGGCAACAGCCTGGTCATCCTAGTCCTTGTCGCCTGCAAGAAACTGAGGAGCATCACGGACGTATACCTCTTGAACCTGGCCCTGTCTGACCTGCTTTTTGTCTTCTCCTTCCCCTTTCAGACCCACTATCAGCTGGACCAGTGGGTATTTGGGACCATCATGTGCAAGGTGGTCTCTGGCTTTTATTACATCAGCTTCTTCAGCAGCATGTTCTTTATAACCCTCATGAGTGTGGACAGGTACCTGGCAGTCGTCCATGCTGTGTATGCCTTGAAAGTGAGGACGATCCGCATGGGCACGGCCCTGAGTCTGGTGGTGTGGCTGATTGCCCTCGTGGCCACCAGCCCGTTACTAGTATTTTACCAAGTGGCCTCCGAAAACGGTATCCTGCAGTGTTACTCGTATTACAACCAGCAGACGCTGAAGTGGAAGATCTTCATCCACTTTGAAATGAATATCTTAGGCCTGCTGATCCCCTTCAGTATCCTGATGTTCTGCTACATCAACATCCTGCACCAGCTGAAGAGCTGCCAGAACCACAACAAGACCAAGGCCATCAAGCTCGTGCTCATCGTGGTGGTTGCCTCCCTACTCTTCTGGGTCCCTTTCAACATGGTCCTCTTCCTCACTTCCCTGCATGACATGCACATCTTGGATGGATGTGTCATGAACCAGCGGCTGATCTACGCCACACATGTCACAGAAACCATTTCCTTCACCCACTGCTGTGTGAACCCTATTATCTATGCATTCATGGGTGAGAAGTTTAAGAAACACTTATCAGAACTATTTCGGAAAAGTTGCAGCCACATCTTCGTCTACGTAGGGAGACAGGTCTCTAGGGAGGCCTTGGAAAAGTCATCCTCAAATCAGCACTCCACTCGCTCCTCCACCATAGACTACATTCTGTGAGTCTGTGCAAGGCAGAACATCCCTCTGCCTCCATCACCCACCTTCTTGAAACAGAAACGATTCACGCTGGAGTTGGAGGCTACATTGAAGGGAGACTCCTAGAAAGCTAGCTACAGACAGAAGACTTCTTTCATGGTATTCAGTGAATTACTGCTATTGCAAGTCAACCCTGTCAACTTTCAAAGACTTTGTCACTATTTTCTGAAAATAGTCTAATGTTTCACTGTGTTAGCTATAGGGATTCCACCCCCCTCCCCCCAGGTTTTGGAGTATCTTTATCAAATACCAGCTTAAATTTTGTCGAATGCTTTCTCCTTATCTATTGAGGTGATCATGTAGCTTTCCTCCATTATTCTGTTAATTTCATGAACTATATTGATAGATTTTCTTATTTTAAATCAACCCGTTTTCCCTAGAAAAAATGACCTCATGTTTGTGATCATTTTAACAATAAAGCATTGGATTCTCTTGGGATTTTTGTATCTGTGTTCATGAGAGATACTGACCTGCAACACTTGTGACGTGGGAAGTGCCTCGGATCTTGACCCATGCTGGCCTTGCTCAGGACATTGCAAGGGTCACCTTGGACTTCCTGTCCTAGACCCCGCTTCTCACATACAAGCTGGCCTGAGGTAGCATCTCTGCATGTCAAGGCAGACACGTGTAAGACAAAGCTGAAGATGGTGATGATGCTGCTTTCTGCCTTGCCTGCTCCATAGACCTACCCGATGTCCCACCTATAGCCTATAAACATCTTTGTACACATAAAAGTTTAATTATTATTACTATAATAAAAATGCACAGCATATAACATTTTACTAGCTGTGCAGTTTTGGGCAGTGTACTTTAACTGTTCTGTGCTTCAGTGTCTTTATATGTAAATGCGGATGTTAATAGCAATAATGCATACCTCTGATATCTGTGGGATGATTATGCAAGGTTATGAAGCTGTGTTCTAACGCCACCTACCGTTCACTCACTGGGAGTAACAAGAGTCCCCTAAAGCAGGGTGGAAAGAATGGGAGCTCATTCCTGCATGTATCTGGTGTATGTGTGTGTGTGGTATGTTAAGAATGTGTCAAGGAAAAGCTGAAAAACTGTTCCAGATTAAAGGAGGCTAAAGACATAACAATTAACTGAAATAAATGATCTTAAATTGGATTCTGGGTTGGTAGAGGGGGAATGCTCTGAAAGACAGTTTGGGGATGATTGGTGAACTTTTAATTTGGGCTGTTTATGAGATAACATTAAGTATTAAAATTGATAAAACAGAGAAACAGGTAGTACAGCAGCTGGGGGTAGAAAGTGCAACAATTAATGTTACTTGTTAACTACCTACTTAGGACATAAACCCCATGAGGTCATCGACTTCATCTGTTTTATTCACTCCTGTGCCCCCAGAGTCTGGAACAGTTCCTGGCACATAGTATGTGCCTAATTAACATTTGTCAGATGAATGAATGAACTGGCCTCTGATATAAGACACGGTTAAGAACCAAGGTGAGGTATCAAAGCCATCTGCCCTTACACGCAGAGACTGAGGTTATCCACTCTGGCTCCTGGTTATCGTTTTTCCATCCCAGTGAACCTGGCCTGCAAAACATTCTGATTGACTCAGTTGTTCCAGGCACGCAGTCAAAAATACATCTGGCAACTCCCCAGATCAAATGCATGTGTAACTTACTAACCCACAATTGCCTGACGTCCTTTCTAGTTCCGCTCCGCACTGCTTAACCTGATGCAGGAGAGGGACGTGGGACGGCCTGGCCCTCAGAGGACCCACACGGGCTCTGATTGGCTGAGTCCGAGCCTCAGGTCTGTGCTCAACTACCAGGAGGAAGGCTTGCCTTTGGAAGAAGGTTCAGTTGGCCCGTCTTGGTTGGACGTCATGCTGAAGAGAGGTCTCAGGTGGCTGGCGAGGAATCCAAAGGCAGCACCCCTTCTCCCGGCCCTGGCTGGCCAGCCCCAGATGCTCTGGTCAGCCTGGATGCCAGCCCCACTCATCACCGTGAGTACCCACGTTGCATCCAGATGCGGGCCGCTGTGAGTGTGGTCAGAGTCTCAGAGGGAGGGAGCTACCAGGGACCTTAGACTCCTGTGACAGATGAGGACTCGGAGCCAGGACTCCTGATGTCTAGAAGATGCTCATGCCACTTGGCCGTTTCATCCTGTATGGAGGGGTGGACCCTCAGCCTGGGAACTTAGTGACAATATCTGGAGGCCCCTCCAGTCTTCCTGACCCTGCTGAACCTTTCCCATATGGTTAAGTGGGGTTGCTGAGCCCCAGATTGAGCAAGTGAGCAGAATCAGGAAAGAATATGATTAGTGGCGACTCAAGGGAAAGCAGTGATTACTGTTTCACATAACATTTTCTGGACAAAATAAGAGGTGTAACTAAAAGAAAATTGTGGGTAACAGTCAAGACGATGGAGTGGGAGGACAAGGAGTTCGTGTCTGCTCATAAGTAGGAGCACCTACTAGGCGCTGGTGAGGGTCCCTGGACACCTAAGCAGATGAGCGGAATCCCCACACGACGAGGTAGGACGCGGAAGGACAGGAGGAAAGGAAGAAAAGTGGAGGTGGGATGGCCCTCATGGGGGCTGGGGTAGGGAAGAGGTTCCCATGCTTGGATGGGGCCTACTCATAGCGAGGGGATCAGCAGAACAGAATGGGGCCTTCGGGGCACTGGAGGATCATCAGAAAATGTGACCAGCATCTTCCCTGCCCACTTGGGCCCCTGCAAGTCTGCTGTGGTCACAGGTCTGAACCCCCACCCCTCAGGGTCCCCTCTGGCCTCCTGGGTCTTGGGTTTGATTCCCTGCCCCCCCGACTCCCCAAGGTCACTTCTGGCTGCGTGGGTCCCGGGCCTGAATCCTCCCCCACCCCAAGTTTCCTTTCAGCTGTGCCGGACCTGTAGGAGCGGACACAGTCAGCTACCTTTTGAACTTCCCAGGTCTCAAGAAGTCACCTCCATTCCGATTCAAAGGATTATTCCCTCCCGAACTCCGGCTGGAGCCCCATCATGGTGAGGCTGTACAATGAACTCATGGAGAAGACTGTGGATGGAACGTGGACGCGACTTCCCGGTTACTGTCACTCTTGGCAGTTCCTTAAAGAGGGAGACCTAGCTAGGATCGCTAAAGTTGTCCCTGGTACGTTCACACCCCTGTATTAGGAGCTTCACCTGGGTTGGAGGGGGCCTCTGGAGAGTGCAGGACTGTGGGCAAAACTTTTCTGCTGTGTGTGCATTTTCCTCGGGGAGCTCCATGTTCCAGCCCAGTTCCCACACCTCCTGCGTGGCCAGCATTAGCCTGAGAGTCAGGTATGAGGCAGTCTGGACGTGGTGATCCTAGATTCATACACTGTCAGGCTAGAAAAGGGACGTGGAGGCCGTCTAGTTCAACCTGCTCATTTTACAAGCGAGAAAACTGAGGTCTAGAGAGGCAACAAAGCGAGTTTTTGGCAGAGACTGGACTGGAGTCAGGGATTCCGGGCTCCCAGGTCAGTGCTCTCTCCACCCCTGTCTGCGGGCACCCCTGGCGTCTCCTTCCACCTGCCAGCCCCACCATCTCCTGTAGACCAGATGGGTGCAGTGTCAGTGAGGAACTGGGAAGAGGCAGTGCCTGGGATAAGGGCCAGTGCCTTCACCCTGGGACACCCAGTTTTGGCAGCTCAGTGATGCTGCAGAGGGCAGGATCTTACTGACATCCAGGGCCAGGAGCCAGAATCTGCTGGGGAAGGAACTCGCGCTCCCTCTAGTGGTCAGTTGGGCTGAGCTCTTGAACCAGTCAGCGAAGGACATCGGATGGAAAACAGAAGATGAAGAGATGCGTTCGAAAGACAGGAGGAGCCAGCCGGAAGACTTTTATTTATAGTTTATAATTATATACTATGTTTATAGTATATAATTTTGTATACCTAAGCTGTCATTCAGAATTCTGCTTTGAGGGGAATTCCCTGGTGGCCCAGTGACTGGGACTCTGCCTTTTCACTGCCGAAGGCATGGGTTCAATCCCTGGTCGGGGAACTAACAGTTCATAAGCCATGCTGCCAAAAAAAAAAAAAAGAAAGAAAAGAAATTCTGGTTTGAGATTCTTGGCAAAATGAAGGTGTTTGATAAAGTATTGGATGTGCTGTGTTAGTCGCTTAGTCGTGTCCGATTCTTTGCAACCCCATGATCTGTATAGCCTGCCAGGCTTCTCTGTCCAAGGAATTCTCCAGGCAAGAATACTGGAGCGGATTGCCATTCCCTTCTCCAGAGGATCTTCCTGACCCACGGATCGAACCCTGGTCTCCTGCATCGCAGGCAGATTCTTTACCCTTTGAGCTTCAGGGAAGTCCTTAAGTATTGGATATTGGAGGCTTAACCTCTAATTAGGGCCTCTAAATTATCCCCATTTCCCTCAGAAGTCATACAGTATAAACAAATCTCATTGAAAGTTCAGGCCTGTGGCAGTAAGAGGAGACACATACACGTGTTCTACAAAAAGGACTGTGGCCTGCTTACGCCTAGATCTGCCACAATCGATGCATTCGGATTAGTGTTTGTTGTTCAGCTGATGGGAACAGTGGTGTTCTGAATTCACAGGCAGTTGGCTCCTCACTGCCCCTCACACTGCTGACCTCATCTTCCCCTTGGAAGCTGCTGTTCTCCACCAGAAGTTTATGGGACCATGCCCGGGGTGGCGTGCTCATGGGAAGCTGAAGGCGGTGGCTTTCCTGGGACATCCTCTGGTTGGGTGCTTTCGGCCCTGGAGACCACACCACCCTGAGGATCAGACTCCTGCCTGAGGTCTTTCTTATTGAATCCACTCTTCTCTCCAGTTCAAAAGGTAGAAGACGCCCGCCTCTTTCTCCGGATCACAGAGATGGAGAGACTCGGCTTTGAATATGTCGTCTTCCACAATGACTCCAAGAAGAAGTGCGTCTGCTTGTTCCAGCCTGGGCCCCTCCTGGAGGGGCTGCCTGGGTGAGGCACGCAGGCTTGTCCCAGCCAGCAGCTCAAATGGCCTTTATCCTGGTCCAAGAGCAGGTGGTGGGTGAGCACCCAGTTGTGGGTCCCTGGTTGCCTTCAGCAGGTTCTTGGTTGGTGGATGGTAGGTTAGTCACTAAGTCGTGTCCGACTCTTGCAACCCCATAGACAGTAGTCTGCCAGGCTCCTCTGTCCATGGGGTTTTCCAGGCAAGAATACTGGAGTGGATTGCCATTTGCTTCTCCAGGCGATCTTCCTGACCCAGGGATTGAACCTAGGTCTCCTGCATTGGCAGGTGGATTCTTTACCAAGAGAGCCACCAGGAAAGTCCCAGGTTCTTGGTTACCGCAGCCTTATTCTACTGGCTCCCTGGGCAGCGAGGCTCTGCCAGTCCCTCAATGATCCACTCAAGGTGTGGCCTCTCCCTGTTAAGAACCTCCTTAACCTCCTAAATGGCAGTGCAGTAAGCAGTGAAGTTAGAAATGAGAAGGGGGGGAATTACTCTTGTTTAGCGTTAGTATATGTCAGACCCTTTAGATGAAGCTTTGGCTGTATTAATTTAATACTCACAAAAATTCCTAGGAGATATTCCTCTCCTACAGATAAAAGACGCAGATGGCCCCAGTGGTTCTGTGATTGAGGTCACATGGCTAGAAATGTGAGATTTAGAGTTAGGGCTCTCTGCCTGTAAAGCCCATGCTGTTTTCACTGTACCACTCTAGTTCCCCTGACACCAGCCCAGAAGGGAATAAGCTTCATCCGAATTTGTGGTTGGGGCTGGTGGGGTGGGGGCTTCTCCTGCTTTTGGTTCGTTCCCTTCTAAGCTGGTGTGACTCACTTCAGACGGTAGTGTTTGCTTCCCCGGCACCTGCTCTGCGCTCACCTCTCTGCTCTAAACGGATTGATAGAAGGATCTGGTCCTGGATTGCAGGGAACCCTTCAGCACGTCGCCTCACAGAAATTGGCCATGCAGAGTGGAATCCCGGTGACTCTTTCCTTCCCTTTCTCCCCTTGTCTGGCCCTGCAGGATTATCCATGGTGGCGCGCTGGGGACCATGATAGACACCACACTGTTCATGACGGCATACTGCAGTGCCAGTGCAGTCTTTACCGGGACCATGACCATCACCTTCAAGAGGTCTGTCTCCTTCCCTGGGTTCCAGTTAGGAGTAAGCTGACATGAGCTTATTCCAGGTGTTACGATGGAAGATAAGAGCTCATGTAGTAATCCTGCGTACAAAGAGGAGCTTCTACTTTTGTTTTCCTCATGGACCAACCTAAACTTGTTAGATGTTCCCTTTTCATCCAAGTTCAAGGTGATGAACTTGAACATGGGTTATGTGTTCCAACATAAAAACACACTACACAGGACAATGATGAACTACTTTTGGCCACCTCTGATTTAAAGAAAGCCAACCCATGTGCCTGTATATATTTAACTCAGTCCACAAATAATTATTGGGCTGCTACTGAAATGAGAATTCCTGATACGTGATTAATTTGTTGTTAAACTCGCACACATTGTTTTGTCCGATCTTTACTATAATCCTGGGAGGTTGGTACCATTATCTCCAACTTGACAAATGAGGAATCTGAAACAAAGACACAGCTAGCAGGTGACAAACACAAAGGCCCTGACATCTTGGCCCTTGGAGTAGAAGCCCAGGACCCCGACTCTGGTAGCCTCCAACCCCTGCAGGGTCATCCCCCACCTTTCTCAGAGACCAGGCTACCAGCCACTCGTCCCCACTGCCCCTCTCCTAGCCCGATCACCCTCGGCTCAGTGGTGAGGCTGGAGGCAAAAATCACTGGCATGGAAGGAAGAAAGGTGTTTCTCTCTTGCGAAGCCCAAAGCAGCGACAGGACCGTCCTCTTTGCCGAAGCTTCTGGTAAGGCCATGAGAATTCTTTTTTCCTGCTGTTGGTGCCCACCCACGTGACCAGGCACAGAAGGTGGCTTTCCCCACTGCTGGGGGCAGCAGCTGCCCTGGGTGTGTTTGGGGTTGGACGGGATGCTCACATGGAGAGGGGCCTCTATAAGTTATAGGATAGAGGCCATCATAACACGCCCACTCACCTCCCTGGGAGACTACCGGTCAGAACGGGGCTCATGAGGATGGAGGGGAGGGGCTGTGGCCGCAGAATGTGCATGGTATCTCCCCTCCTGGCCCCCTCCTGGCCTCCAAAAGGCAAAAGCAGGCTCATTGCTTTGGCAACAATAGAGGGAATTTAGATATTTCCAGAAGCAGCTCTGGCTCCAGGCAGACAGGAAGGGTCTCCTTGAACTGGTTTTTCCTGAAAGCAAAACCTGAGAGCCACTTATCTCTGTGTTTTTCACCATTCCAGCTATCTTCTTCCAAATGAAGTGACACAGGTGCAAGGCCCCATAAGGCTCATCTCCTGACCTGGAGGGCAGGAAACCAGAACTTCCTTTGGAGCAGTCTGTCTGTCCCACCCATTTCCAGCTGCCAGTGTTTACTCCAGCCCTTCCTCTTTGGTTGGTGGAAACTCCTCCGGCTGTCAGAGCTTGTTATGAATAAACTTTGTAAAGGGAGATCATGTATCCAAATGGACATATGTATATTTCTTTCTGCATAGAGATGTCTGTGGTCAGTGGGATGGGAAAGCAAAGCATCGTGTGACATTAACACCCAACTCAGAAAACAGGAAAAGGTCCAGATTGGGTTTGAGGGACCCAAGGTGTAACTGCAGAAGGGAGTAAGGTCACAGAAGCAAAATCATGTTCCACCAGTTACAGCCATGTCAAGGGAGCCTTGCCCGATGTTAATCAATGATCTTGTTTTGAACTGAAGTCACAAACAATGTTTTCACCAGGTATGTTTCCTTTTCTTTTTTTCTGCTTGCTTTTTCCTTTCATTTTTTAATTCACTCCTCTAAATTCTACCATGAAGTGCTGCCCTAAAACCTTCACTCATCTGCTGATGGGTAATACTCCTTTTACATGATCTTATATATCTGCACCCTCTCAGACGTGGGGGGAGGATTGAGGAGGTGGGGGGACTTTGGGCTTCAGAGTTGTGAGTGTAGCAGGAACAGATACACAGGAGGAAAACCCAGGCAGGCACCAACCACCCTTAAAAACCAGTCCATTTTATCTGAACCCAGAGCCAAGCCAATACCTGCTGAGGGTGGGGCAGTGGGCAGCAGGCCTTCATTCTGGGTCCCACCTCTATCCCCTTCTCAGAGTGGCCAAGAATAGCCTCTAAAACACACCAATAGATTATTTCTCATGAGTAGGAATTTTTGCCCCACGAGGACAGAAAAGTAGGTCTTCCTTTAAAGACAAGTTTCAGCCTAGTTCAGCATTGCTCAAGGAAAACAAGCCTTGCAGCTTAGAACAAGAGATGGCAGAGTATAAGCAGTCTTCTGGCAGGCTTGCCTGTGTATTTTTTATATTTGCTCTTTGCTTAATCCCCTCTGATGATAAAAAAAAAAAAGCCCACACTTTCTTGCCTGTTCCTTGTGCTTCAGAACTACAGGGATTTAAGCCTTAAAAAAACAGCATCTTGCTCCCTGAATCATCAGTTTCTTTTCTGACCTAGATTTTCTGAGTGAAGAATGGATGGTGGGAAGTAATGAAGGCTGCCACTATGAAAAGTCTGGGCTTTATTCTGCAGATAATCAGGACTCCTGAAGATGTGTGCCTGCCTTTTCCAAAAAGAGTGTCAGGATTCTAGCAGTAATAGTTTCCCACCCATCAGCCAGATAGGAATAATGGGAAGTTGAGAGACCAAAATGAAGGTTATTGATAGGGTCCAGATAAGAGGTAAGAACCATAATCTTAACCATCTAGACCAGTGCTGTCCAATAGAAAAGTAGTTCAAGCCGCAAGTATAATTTAAGAATTTTTTAAAAATTGAAGTATAGTTGATCTACAATGTTCTGTTAATTTCTGCTGTACACCAAAGTGACTCAGTTATACACACACACATATATATTCTTTTCCATTATGATTTATCACAGGATAACAAGTGTAATCTTAAGTACTCTAGTAGCCATATGAAAAAAGCAAAAGAGGTAAAATTAATTTTAATAATTATTTCACCCAATTAGCACATCCGAAATCATCTCAACAGGTAAAAATGAAAAAATTGTTTATGAAATTATTTTATCTTACTGCCATGTCAGAAATACGGTGTGTGGATGACTTACAGCACATTTCTGCCATCAAGCTTTCAGCATTTTTTAAAGGGAAATGTGGAAATGCCAAAACAATAAAGTCATGTTTAACGGGAAAATATTCCACATTGCTTCAGTTTTTAATACAAATGAATTACAACTAAATCAAGTTTAAAATTCTGGCCTTCAGTCACACGAGCCACTTCTCGAGTGGTCAGTGGCCCCAGCTGGCTACAGGCTACCGCACTGGGCAGAGTTAAGTCTGGACTGTAACTAGTACAGACGTGGCACCCGAAAGAATCCTTCGCTGCAGACGTCCCTTAAAGCTCCGGGCGCAGGGAAGCCGCCGAACCTGCAGTCCCGGACGTCCCCACCAGGTGGCACTAAGAAGCACATCCACTTCCGCGCGCGAAGCGCATCCAACCCCGGAAGCTAAATTCCGGCATTCTAGCTAGTTCTTCCGGCTTTCTTCATCTCCAGTGCACCCTCTTCTCCTCAAGTCCTGAAGCCCGTGGCTGGGCAGGATGGACCGAGGAGCAGAGCCGAAGAGTCTGCGGCGCAAGTGAAAAGCGGCGCTCGGAGCCACCCACTGGCGGTGGACGCGCAGGTCCCGGCCGGCGTAGACTGCAGAGTAGGCCCTGACGTAGAAAGCGTCGCCCGGCTACCGCCGTCGCGTCGTCTTCCTCCAGGATCGCCAGGGCCCGGCCTGCGCTCCTACCAACGGCACCCGGGGCCCAGTGCATTCACAGGCCTCCCCTCCGATGATTCAAAAGTCACGCCCGGCGCTGCTGCAGCACCAAGATGTCGGAGACAGGGTGGAAACGCTTATGGTAAACTGCAGGGAAGGGAAGGCAGGGATTCCGGCGTCGCAGGCTCGGGGAGGGGAATTCGGAGGGTTGCCGAGGGTCAGCTGCCCTCGGGGGTTCGTTTATCTGCACCGGGGGTGCGCGCAAAACGGGTTGGGGACTTGGCGCAGAGATGGAGTTTGACTAAGGGATTAAAAGGAGGGTAGGGAGGAAGGAGAAGAGTGTTAGAGCAACTCTTGGACAGGCAAGCAAAGGTCTCATTTCTGTGTTAGTATCTGGACAGAGGTAGGAGGGATTGCTGCGGCCTTGGGGGCCGTCAGGGGAATGTCCTCCCGCGGCAGGGAATGAGGTGTGAGCGCTATGGGAAGTTGCTTTGGGTTGTTTTCCTAGATTGAAAGGTGAGAGGGCACCTGGGTAGATATTTGGACTGTTGCAAAGCCCGGCAATGAAGCTAAGCCTGAAATGCGATCCTTGGTCAAGCAAGGTGGATTAGGATCCCTCAGAGCCGACGGGCTGGGTTAGAGGGACTCGCTGGGAAACTGCTGTGGTTTGCGGGCGCCACGGGGCCAAGCCCCCGCATCTGGATTGGCTGCCGTGGTCGTCCGCGGGCCTGCTATTGGTGGAGGCGGGGCTGGGAAGGCGGGCAGAGGAGGACTGTCTGCAAAGTCGCTACTAGAGGTGCGTGGAGGCGCGGATGCGGCTTCCTTTAGTTCGCGAGGGCCAGTGGCTTTCTCCTGAGACGAAGGTTACGGTCCACCTGCGGCAGGCGCTGGGCGGGGTTGTAGGTACTTTTGTATTGGTGTTTTTTTGTTTGTGTTTGTTTATAATCTTAAACAAAGGCGGGGTCGGGAGCGGCTTTAAGCTTACATCTTTAATCACGTGCTTACCGATTTCTTTCTGGGTCCTCCGGCTCTGGCCTGGAGATCTGACTTAATTTTTTAGGATTTAGTTTTTTCAAGGGAAGTGGGAGTTGCTTGTGGAACTTGTTTGCCAACTGTTCAAGTGTTGTTTATTGCCTTTATGTATCTTTGTATTCTTGTTTGGTTGTTATCAGCATTTACTTTGAATAAATTTGAGCTACTTAGAAAAAAGTCAAGTGTGCCTTAAAGAATGAGCCATTCACTATTGATAGTATCTTTCAAAAAGAAAAGTGTAAATTCTGTTTTCTAAAAACAATTTTGTTGCCTTTTTTGTCTTTTAACTCAAGGTTAATCAATACTGCTGGTATATATTTAGCATCTGCTCTATGCTAATAGACCTGGAAAGTTACAGTTAAAAAGGATATGGGCTCTATGGATGTATTCAACAAATATTTATTGAGTCAGTAAAATGTCTAAGCACTGTGCTCTGAGATAAGTTCTTGTAGTGGAGGACAGTGTGTTGTGGGGGAGGGGAGGGGTATATGTGAGTGTGCTCAGTCCTGTCCAACTCTTCGCTACCCCATGGACTGTAGCCTGCCAGGCTCCTCAGTCCATGGAATTCTCCAGGCAAGAATACTGGAGTGGGTTGCCATTTCCTCCTCCATTGGTTCTTCCTGACCCAGGGATCGAACCAGCCTCTCCTGTATCTCCTGTGTTGGCAGGCAGATTATTTACCACTGAGCCACCTGAGAAGCCCAGAGGGGAGGGGTAGTTCCATACAATACCTGTGAGAACACTTGGGGAACAGCTCCAAAGAGAACTGCTTAGAAGTGTTAACTGCAGGTCAGTCCTACAGCCTTACTGGAGCAAAGGGCTGAAGGGTGCCTGGGGCGATCCCACTGCCCAGGGATGGGGCCTGCAGGGCCCACTAAGCTTTATCCTGTGGGATTGTGGTCAAGGGAGAGCCACGTGTAGATTTCCTGTTAGATGACGTGATTCCTTCATTCTTGACTATTGAGCACCTGATGCAGACCAGCTTCTGCAATCAGTCCTGGGGGAACCACCATGGATTTGAACACCTAGCTCATAAGAGCGCTATGAGATTTCGACGTGGTGTATCTGGATGCCTCACCCCAGGCTGCTCAGTGGGTTTGGCACTGCTGAGGCTGGAGACTCACAGGGAGGTTACCTGGATCAGCATAGGGCAGGCTGTGGGAGGAAAGAGGGGTCAGCGGCAGGAGTTGGTCGTGAAATGGTAGGTAGACCAAGGAGTCTTCCTCGTCTCCTGAAGGTCCTGCTGAAACATCTCAGTGTGGACTGAAGGAGAGGCAGGCATGTGAAGAACCGTGGACTGAGTTTCCATTTGGGGATGTTGAGTTTGAGATGTCTGCAGGCCATCTGAGGGGAGATACAGGGAGTGAGGGCTGAATTGGGCTGGAGATGTGGGTGTTGCCGGCATGCGTGTTTGGAGCGAGGTGTGGTGTGGGGATAAGGGTGCCCTGAGAGGCAGCAGCTACAGGGAGATAAGAGGAACAGCAACATCTGTGAGCTGGGGAAAGGAGGCCCAGAAGGGCATCCAGAAGAGGAGCGAGAAGCCAGAGGGGCAGCCATCAGCAGGTGTTCCAAATGCACCGGAGAGGCCAAGTAAGAGAAGGGCATGGGAAAGGGGTCCTGGGCTGCTCAGGTCCTCGGTGAGGCAGCTTCAGTGGAGGGGCTTTAGCTGGATGGCAAACTCTGGGGACGTGAGGGGTGACTGGTGAAGAGGGAGTGGAGATGATGTGGCCTCAGCCTGGAAAGATGGGGGCTTTCAAGCTTGTTCCAGGCAAAGGAGTCAGCGGAAGTAAGAGGCTGAGTGTGCAGGCAGGAGGCCCTCACTGAGACCGCAAAGTCTCGGATGAGCCTGAGAAACAAAACTCGTGGGAGCGCAGTTCGCTGGAGGAGCAGGCCGCCGCGTGCGGACACGCACCTGATGAAACGCCGGTTTGACTTGGCTGTACTTACGGTTTGACCTTTGCTTAGAAAGCTATTTGAATGTGGCTGTAAGCTCCAGTATTTATTATCTGAACTTACTTAGACCTTTTAAGGAATTCCAGTTATAAGTTGATAATTGCTGGTTTGGTGGAATGTGAAATTACCTCTTTTCTCTGTGAATCAAATACCACAGATTACAAATGTTTTGGTTCTAGGTATAGTTATGTACCGTGTGTAACAAGCAACTTCATCTTAATAGCATTTTAGGGTGACAGTATTACAAAGTAATAGTGCAAATGCCATTTAATGAGAGAGAAGATCTTTGGATGGAGTTTGCCCAGTGTCTCCTATTGAAAAGAAGACTTTTCTCTCCTGCTTGGATTTTTAAAAGTGTGTTTGCACAATCATTTGAGTGTGTCTGGATTCGAGGGCATGCTGTGAGGCCCTGGAGTGCGCTTGGGGAAAGTGCAGTTAGTCTGCCAGACAGTCCTGCCCTTCTGAATGCTGCCTGTAGATTAGCCAGTGTGCGTGACTCTCCCAGAACTGTGAAATTCCAGATGTTCAAGCTGGATTTAGAACAGGCAGAGGACCCAGAGATCAAATTGCCAACATCCGTTGGCTCATGGAAAAAGCAAGGGAGTTCCAGAAAAACATCTACTTCTGCTTTATTGACTACACCAAAGCCTTTGACTGTGTGGATCACAACAAACTGTGGAAAATTCTTAAAGAGATGGGAATACCATTAGATCACCTTACCTGCCTCCTGCATGTATATACAGGTCAGGAAGCAACAGTTAGAACTGGACATGGAACAACAGACTGGTTCCAAATTG
The DNA here is from genome assembly GCF_963930625.1 of Muntiacus reevesi. Classification (NCBI taxonomy): domain Eukaryota; kingdom Metazoa; phylum Chordata; class Mammalia; order Artiodactyla; family Cervidae; genus Muntiacus; species Muntiacus reevesi. The sequence goes on from NC_089252.1 coordinate 72,307,550, forward strand.
GGAAAGGAGTACGTCAAGACTGTATATTGTCACCCTGCTTATTTAACTTATATGCAGAGTACATCATGAGAAATGCCAGGCTGGATGAAGCACAAGCTGGAATCAAGATTGCTGGGAGAAATATCAATAACCTCAGATATGCAGATGACACCACCCTTATGGCAGAAAGTGAAGAAAACCTAAAGAGCCTTTTGATGAAAGTGAAAGAGGAGACTGAAAAAGCTGGCTTAAAACTCAGCATTCAAAAAAGTGAAGATCATGGCATCCAGTTCCATCACTTCATGGCAAGTAGATGGGGAAAAATGGAAACAGTGATGCTTTCTCCTTGGAAGAAAAGCTATGACCAACCTAGACAGCATATTAAAAAGCAGAGACATTACTTTGCCAACAAATTTCCCTCTAGTCAAAGCTATAGTTTTTCCAGTAGTCGTGTATGGATGGGAGAGTTGGACTGTAAAGAAAGCTGAGGGAAGAATTGATGCTTTTGAACTGTGGTGTTGGAGAAGACTCTTGAGAGTCCCTTAGACTGTAAGGAGATCCAACCAGTCCATCCTAAAGGAAATTAGTCTTGAATATTCATTGGAGGGACTGATGGTGAAAGTGAAGCCCCAATATTTTGGCCACCTGATGCAAAGAGCTGACTCATTGGAAAAGCCCCTGATGCTGGGAAAGATTGAGAGCAGGAGGAGAAGGGGACGACAGAGGATGAGATGGTTGGATGGCATCACCGACTCAATGGCATGGGTTTGAGCACGCTCTGAGAATTGGTGATGGACAGGGAAGCCTGGCACGCTGCAGTCCGTGGGTTCGCAAAGAGCTGGACAGGACTGAGTGACTGAACTGAGCTGTGACTCCCAGTATGTAGGACCGCCGGCAAACCCAGGAGTGGCTGCCGGCCTGTGGTGCCCCTGCGGTCTGCTTCGGTCCCAGTGAGGTGAATGGGTGTGCTCAGAGGGAAAGTTTTAAATTAAGGAAATGCATCACTTTTACAGGAAGTGGCACATACAGTTCACAGTGCATGAGCTCGCTTACAGTTTCACTTCCTTTGTCTTACTTCTGTAAATAATCTACCGGTCCTACAACCCAGGGAACCTGAAACCAGTAGTCCAGGGTTAAAACACGCTGCTCAATTGATTTTGCTTTCGTCACGAGAAGTTGGCCAATAACTTATGTTCAGGACAAATTAGGGAGGTGTGGTCATTGGCATAATTCACAGATGGAAATAGCTATGTTGCTCAGTAGGAGAGAAGTTATCTATAATTTTTTTTATACTTTATTAATTTTTGGTTATGCTGTTCTTTGTTGCTGCACTTGGGCCTTTTCTCTAGTTGCAGCAAGCGGAGGCTATCTCTAGTTGTAATGCAAAGGCTTCTCATTGCCATGGGTTCTCTCGTTGCAGAGCCCAGACTTTAGGGCGCTTGGGCTTCAGTAGTTTCGGCACATGGGCTCAGTAGTTGGTTCCTGGGCTCTAGAGCAGACTCAACAGTTGCGGTGCATGGGACTAGTTGCTCCTAGGGATGTGGGATCTTCCCAGATCAGGGATTGAACGCATATCTCCTCCATTGGCAGGCAGATTCTTTACCACTGAGCCAACAGGGAAGCCCTATCCATAAGTTTTTAAATTATCAGTGATTACTAAAGTTGTTATCAGTAAGACGTGAGAGCTACTTCTTGGAGTGTACAGTGTTCTCAGCCACATTCTAACACTGTTCGTCCCTGACTACATTTTGCCCTTCTCTGAAGTCAGAAGCTATTAATAATACAGGGCACCGCCAGGTGAGTTGCTAAGAAATCTTTAGGAAGAACTGACTGGTCCAGGTGTGGTGAATGGTGGGACAGAGCTGATGACACCATGTTCTCTCGCCCTGCAGTTGCAGCCAGTGATCAAAGCTTTCTTGTGTGGCTCCATCAGTGGGACCTGCTCTACCCTCCTCTTCCAACCCCTGGATCTCCTGAAAACCCGCCTGCAGACCCTCCAACCCTCAGCCCATGGGTAAGGCCTGCTGCCCACACCCCCACTCCCATTTCACTCAGGAACTGGTTTCAGCGACTTCTCTCAGACACGGGAGCATCTCTACTGTGTTCAGGCAGCTTCCATTCTGTGGGATGATCAAAGAGAAACGCAGGCCAGGCCCAGCTTTCCTGCGTTTCGTGTATACTCTTGCGTTTGACATTTCTCTTAATTAAATGGGGTCCTTCGCTCAGCTGCTTCCTGGCATCTGCCTTGGTGACATTTGCATTTTACTGTGCCCGTCTGTAATGTCATGACTCTGCTGCCTGGGGCAAACAGGGGCTGGTTTTCTGGAAACAAGGGAAGTATTGAGTGTCCCTTGTGAGCCCCCTTATTAGGCTCAGCACTGTGGGAAGTGTGTGAAATGTATGGAAAATGAGTAGTTATCCCATTGCTTGCAGCCTGAATGAACAAAGAATCACGGACCTGCCACGCTGTGAATGCATAGGGGCTCAGAGTCACTCCCAGATGCCTAGCAGAGATCCTGAGGTGTTGTAGGAAAGAGGCCACACAGAGACGTCTCTGAGCGGGGAGTCAGTGATGTTCCCTTCCTTGTCTCTGTCTCGTCTGCCTTCAGGTCCAGACGTGTTGGCATGTTGGCCCTGCTCCTGAATGTGGTTCGCACGGAGAGTCTGTTGGGCCTCTGGAAAGGGATGTCTCCCGTAAGCTCCCCTTCTTTTCCTCACCAGCCGCTTCTCATCCACCTCACGCATCCTCGCTTTTAAGAGTGCACGAGGGTTGGGGACTGGGCAGGCCTATGTGGTCTCCCTGCCCTCACTCTCCCTGACTTCCGCTTGAGGGCCCTGGGGGGTATCACTCCCATGTGCCCCAGGCACGGCTGCTTAGCAGCATCAAGTCCCACAGCAGAGGCAGCGGGCGCCCCGCCCCTTCCCCCATGCCCCCACACCTGTCTTTCCCTCCCTGGAAGACTTTTTCTGGCCTTCAGAAGTCATTTTGCTGGACAAGCCAGGGAATTCATGCTCACCCCAACCTCAAAGCAGCTCTTAAGCAGTGATGTTTCGAAGCCCCCTTCCCTCCTCAGGTGGCGGGGTACCCGAGGCGCGTCCACACTGATTCCCAGAGTTCCCCGGAGGGATTCCATTGCCCATGGTGAAAGCTGATGGGACGGCATGCTCGTTATTGGCCACCTTCTCTCCCATCTCATGTCCCCACTCTCCCATTGGTGGTCCCTCCACACCTTAAATCAACTCCTCGCATGCAGATCCTGGGTCTTCTTTGGGGAGATCCACCCGGGGTGCTCTGACCCCTCCCCTCCCTCCGACTCTTCCTGCAGTCCATCGTGAGGTGTGTCCCTGGTGTTGGCATCTACTTTGGCACCCTGTACTCTCTGAAGCAGTACTTCCTGCGGGGCCACCCCCCCACGGCCCTGGAGTCAGTCATCCTGGGGGTGGGCTCCCGCTCCGTTGCAGGGGTCTGCATGTCACCCATCACTGTGATCAAGACACGGTACGAGGTGAGTTGGACAGCCTCGGGGGCTGGAGAGGGCAGAGAGGCACTGGACTCTTGGGTCAAGTGGCCACTGCTGCCACCGCCTGGTGTGTAACGCGGCACAGAGGTCAGTGAGGTCGGAGAACCCGTCTGGGTAGTCAGGCAAGCGCGTGGGAACCAGAGCCCCAGGGCCCCGGCCCTGCAGCCGGAGGACAGCCCGGCGCAGGGCGCAGCCGCAGGGCCACGGTGCCCCCACGGACTCTGCGCTTCCTTCGCAGAGTGGGCGGTACGGCTACCAGAGCATCTACGCCGCCTTGAGGAGCATCTATCACAGCGAGGGGTGCCGGGGCCTCTTCAGTGGCCTGACAGCAACACTCCTTCGTGACGCCCCCTTTTCCGGAATCTACCTGATGTTTTACAGCCAGACCAAGAGCGTTGTTCTTCACGGTACGGGTAAGGGAAGGTGTGGTGGGAAGAGAGATCCCTCAAGGGGTCACATCCTCACCGCTTTCTCAGAGATAGGAGACTGTTTGTTGTTCTGATAGTATGTAATTTCTGAGTCAGGGGTGGGGGTGGAATAAACCTCGTTCAGCGTAGGCCTTGCAACAATACTTCCCACGTTTGCCTGATCTTCAGATTTCTGGGTCCTACCTAAGGAGTTTTAAATCAGAAGCTCTGGGGTAAGAACTGGGAAACTATTTTTTAAGAAGCGCTTGTTTGACAAATTTGGGAAACCTAGTGGGTTCAGAGCTAGAAGAAAAATTTTGTTTTCACTTACCTGCTATGCTCTCAGTTAACGATGAGAGCCCTCTGTTTGGATGGAGAGAAGGCTGCCAAACCTCCCACATTCTAGCAGGTCCACCCTACCAGTAAGCTTGTGTTGCAAGACTTGGGCAAAATCAACAACCAGTAAACGTCCATCCAGGCAGAGTCACACACTGGTAGAAACACATCCCGCAGAGTGAAGCAGCGTTCGGTCAGGTGGCTGTGGATAATCTGAGCACGGAATTGCAACCAAGGCCATTTAGTTGGGAAAGCCAGAATGCTGCCCTCATGACCATGTCAGTTGGGGTGCTTTAGGAGATTTGCTGCTTCGCCCCAAGTACCAGGAGTTGTGACATTGCAGGTCACAGCCTTACTTTGCAGTAGAAAATTAAGGCAATAAGGGAGCTTGGATATATGTTTTTAACTTCTTCATTCATCCTAAAATTTTTTTTTTTAATTTGGTATTTAGAAATCATTCTACACTTAACAAAAAAGTCACAAGAATAATACATATAACTCCATAGCCCTGAATTATTCTCTTTCTATATGTATAATTATTTTCTCCAAACCATTTAAGAGTAAGTTGCAGGCATGATGCAACTCTTTACCCTTAAATACATCACTGTGTATTTCCTGAGAATAAAAGCATTCTTAATGACCATCTTTTATTTAGGAAATTTTACACAGATACAGTTCTTGTATCTGTAGTCCAGTCTATAGTCTTTATTTCTCCATTTTTCCCAATAATATATTTTGTGGCCATTTTTGTTTTTTATTTTCAAGTGTATAAGCCAATTATATAACCTCAGCCTGGGTTTATCTGATGATTCCTTGCAACTAGATTCATTCATACTCTACCTTTTCAGCAAGAGAAGCATGTAACAGGTTGTGTCTTCATTGTGTGATGTCGGGAAGCTCATGTTACCTTTTAACCCGCTGTGGGTGATATTAACTCTTTATCGGTGGATAAAAAGAATGTCTCCAGTGAAAACTCAGCTGTTTGTTCTTTTGTAATTTCTAAGTATCTCTGCAGGGTGATACTTTGAATCTATGTACAACGTACTGTTATTTCATCCGTATATTTTAGCATCAGTCAGTTACTCTTGCCTGAATCAATTATGCTGATGGTTGTAAAAAGGTGAACTTTTAGTTCCATTTTTCTGTTTACATTGATTAGTTTAGATTTTGAATTCCTAGCTTTGTTTGAATATCCAGACCCTTCTGACTTCCAGAAAGAATTAGTGGCAACTTGGCACTGATATTTATCTGATAGATATGAGATTTATTTATAACCGAAGGTCGCCTTTGTCCTCTTTCAGACCAGTTGGATGCAGTCCTTGTTCCCGTTGTGAATTTCAGCTGTGGAATATTTGCTGGGATTATGGCCTCGCTGGTAACTCAACCTGCAGATGTGATCAAAACTCACATGCAGCTCTCCCCAGTGAAATTTCGGTGGATTGGCCAGGCAGTTACGCTCATTTTCAAAGTAAGGCTTTAGGGAATTCCCCAGTAGTCCTGTGGTTAGGACTCCGTGCTTTTACTACAGGGGACATGGGTTCGATCCCTGATCGGTGAACTAAGATCTACCATGCCTTCTGGCACAATCGAAAAAAAAATAGTAAGGCTTTAGAATACATATTGGTTTGTATTGTGGTTAAAGCTCTCTTTCTCTCTAAGGCAGTAGCTCTGTCCTTTACATGGTAGAATCACCTGGGGAGCTTTTAAAAATTCCCATTCCCAGAGCATAACCTGAGCTCATTGTATTAGAGTCTCTGGAAGACATGAAACCCTGGCATCAGTATTTTAAGTTCCCTAGTGATTCCAGTGTGTTGCCAAGGTTGAGAATCACTGCTAGAAACTATGGTTGTGGGGGTCTTTTTGTTTTTTGGGTTTTGTTTGTTTAGGGAGGGGGCCCAACATTAGGACAACCTGTGATATTTGTTAAACATGCATATTGTTGGGCTCTACCCCAGACCTCCTGAGTCAGGAGTTCTGGGAGGACTCATTAACCTAATCAAGGACCTGCTGCTGCTGCTAAGTCGCTTCAGTCGTGTCCAACTCTATGCGACCCCATAGACGTCAGCCCACCAGGCTCCTCCATCCCTGGGATTCTCCAGACAAAAATACTGGAGTGGGTTGCCATTTCCTTCTCCAATGTATGCATGCATGCTAAGTCGCTTCAGTTGTGTCCGAGTCTGTGCGACCCCATGGACAGAAGCCCACCAGGCTCCACTGTCCACAGGATTCTCCAGGAAAGGATACTGGAGGGGGTTGCCATTTCCTTCTCTGAATCAAGGACCTAGGAGGAAATGTAGTCAGAAAGAAACCACAGGCACCTTGTTTTGTTTCTAGGAGTTTATGCTAGTACAAATGTACAGATGTATTGAAAATAAAAAGTAAGGTAGGTGTCAAATACACTAAAACGCTATTTCAAAGGCACTGAGTTGGCCCTTTGGGAACATGTTCTATTATCAGATATTCTCTTTCAAGGTAAATGTGTCACTTAGATCTTTAGATGTTTCTGTACTTCTCAGTTTTTCCTCGTAGCAGAGGAAAGATGTTAGCATCTGCCAGCACTTATCTGTCTTACCCTAGATAGAAGCAGATGTTTGAGAATCCGATCATATTTCTCACACTGCTTAGGTTGCTTGCTTTCTTATTCATGATACCTAAAACCATGAAGTTTGAAAATAGAGCCTCTGGATATCTTCCATGTGAAAATGGAAGGGATGATAACAGTAGGAAAGAACAATCCATATGCTGAGGTGTTTTGTCTTTAAGTCTTATTTAGGGCCACCGAGAACATCTAGTGAATTTAAAAAAAAAAAATAGAAAGGGTTCTCCCTCTAGGCAGACTGAGTGCCAAGAAGTGCCTTTTCCTTCAGCCTGGAGTTGGGGCCCAGGGCTTGGCAGAGAGCCTTTGGTCTGGATCTCAGCTGCCGCTTGGGGCTTCTGGCTTCTGTGTACCGTACAAGTTTCACACTACATAGAGTAAGCCTCTAGAAGATTTCACCTGAGAAATAAAGTCCCCTGGATAGAGCACGCCTAAAACAGATAGAGCTTAGCAACAAAGCCAAACAAATTTTTTTTTTTTAGTTCGTCCGTTTGGACCCAGTATTCATAGTTTTAACGATATTTGTAAAAGTCTATAAAGTAAGACTTAAAAATGGAGTAACGCAGAGGGATACCCTCACTCTCACAGCAGTTGTGTAATTGTATTGCTGCTTTAATTCCAGCGTTTGGGCTTCCATTTTCCCTTCTAGGACTATGGGCTGCGTGGCTTCTTCCAAGGCAGTGTCCCCCGGGCCCTCCGCAGAACCCTGATGGCAGCCATGGCGTGGACAGTCTACGAAGAGATGATGGCCAAGATGGGCCTGAAGTCCTGACCCAGCAGGGACCGGGCAAAGATGGGATCTGTTGTCCTGCTTGGATTCTGCCAAGGGCCGCTTCATCTCACCACGCTGGAGTCGGATGAAGTCCTGGCAGGAGAGCCTGGCAGACACATCGCCTTTAGTTACTCAGTTCAAGAAGAGAATAGGTGGGCCCAACTCAAATAGGTGGATCCTACTTAAGCCTTCTGAACCTCCCAGAAGAGGAGTCCCTGATAGAGCACGGTGGGGAGTCAGCAGAAGGGTCTGCATACCCTCCAAGGCCATGTGAAAAGGCATTTCCAGAGAGGGTGCTGTTGGCGGTCCCGCTCAGCCACCCACTACACCACGCCGCCTGCTTGGATCTGCTCTTGGGAAAGAGATTGCAACCCAGAGATGCTGTGAGCTCTCCATTGTGTTTGAGGAGTTCTAGCAGCGAGACTGGATCTGCCAAGCAAGGAGTCACACTCACCGGGCTGAAGTCTCCCTCTGAGGTGATGTTAGGATGAAGAAGAAAAGATGTCATGACTTAACTGATTCCTTGTTAATTTCTAAGAGGCGCCAGGGAAGCAGGGAAGGGAAGTAGCTTCGTAGCCTCTAAGTGTCCAAATAATAGTTTTTGGTTTCGGCCCCTGCACGGTTTCAACTTCCAAGTTTATCTGGCATTTTTTTCTGCAGTTAAAGTTGGGATAAATAAAGTGAAACATTTTATCACTGGAAAACCTCAAGTGCCATGAGTCCATCCTACAGTAACAAAATAAGGTGGCCAACACTTGATCTGTATAGGTCCTCAAGCTTAAAATTGTTTAAAATAGCTTTATTTTATATGTTATATGATCCATCCATTCCAAATACACAATTCTATGATTTTTTAAGTAACTTTATTGTCTGCTGGAACCCATCAGCATAAATCAGTTTTAGAACACATTCACACCTCCAGTAAGAACTCTTATTTACAATGAACCCTCCTTCCAAGCCTAGGCAGCCACTGATCTGCTTTCTGTCTATAAATTTGCCTTTCTCTGCACTTCCTATAAGAGGACTAATACAGTGTAGTCTCCCATGTAGTCTTTCATATATAGTCCTTTGTGTCTGACTTCTTTCACTTAGAATAACATTTTGGAAGTTCATCTATTATGTGGCGTATTCAATGCTTGATTCCTTTTTTATGGCCAAATAATCTATTGTGTGCCTATTCTATTTATCCATTCATCAGTTGATGAATATGTGCATTGTGAACACTTTTTGGCACTTACAAATAACGCTACTATGAACATTCCTGTATGAATCATGTGTGTGGATATATATTTTCATTTCCCTCGTGTACATGCCTCGGAGTGATGTTACTCGTGGTATTGCTCTTACGGTTTCTGGTGGTTGCTGGCAATTCTTGGTTTTCATCACTCCAGTCTCTGTCTTCACAATGCTTTCTCCCCTATGTATCTCTCTGTCCAGATTTCCGAGTTTAAGTTTATACTTTACATTCTAAGGTTAGAATGCCCTATGCACAGTTATACCATGTGGAGGAGTGTGGGAGAGGAAAAGTAGGATCCTAGTCTAGCGGTACCTAAGCCACCAGTGATTGGTGCCCTGTGTGTATGAGGCTGTGTGCTGGGGGAAGCGGGGAGCATTTAGGGGTGGCAGTGGTGTACTTGGGGCAGGAATGCAAGGCAGGCAGCTTAACACAGATGACGGATGGGGCGCCTGCTGCCTAAGGACTTACTTAGCCTCTGAGGCAAGATGTTCAGGTTTTGAGGCCTCTTCAGTCTCCCTTGACCGACCCTCATCTTGGGCTCTGGGAGCCTAGAGCCAGTGAGGGCCCTTCCAGAGACTTGGGAGGGGAGGAGCAGAGATGAGGCCCTGGGGTGCAGGCTTCATCCAGTACAAATTTGCTCCATCTTATACACAGCTGATGAATTTCAGTTACCAGAGTCCCCTTCCCCGCTCCTCATTTTTTCTTTTGGGGGCATATCATCTTAAAATTTGGAGAAATCATCTCATTTTCTCTAAATGTGGGGTAAAACTGAAATTTGTCTTTATGAAATCTGACTCCACGAGTGAAGGCCTCTGGGGTCTGCATATCCCAGGCTCCAAGAATTTTTTCCCTCTTCCACTGTCTCCCACAAGTATTGACGTTCCGGCAGGAAGTGGGCAGTGAGCTTCCGCTGACTTTGGAAACACTGCCCAGTTCTCCCCACCTCCTTTTTTTTTTAATGAAAAAAAGTTTATTTGTTCTTAACTGCCCCAGAGTTAAAGCAAATTATTTTGGGGCGGGGGCTTTGTGGGAGTAAACAGTCATCTGGCAGCTAGAGATAAGGCCTAGTAAGGCAGGAGGCAAAAAGGACTGAAGCCAAGCTTTCAAGCTGCATTATACTGTTTCCAAGAGTATATTATGAAATAGCTCAATCAAAACAGAGTAAATGGTACACTGCCCGTCACTCAGCATCACTCAAATGGAACAATCACCAGAATTTACTCACTACTGCTCGGCTCTCCCCTCTCCCCACTACCTCCCTTTATTCTGCAATGAAGCTTTTAAAAGCAGATCCCAGACTTAGACCATTTCACCCTTCCACATTTCAATATGCATCTCTAAAAATCAAGGACATTTTTCTTCTGTAAGTACCATGTTATTACTCCACCAGAAAAGCAGTTAACAGTTTTTTTTGCTTATCATCCGATACTCAGCCCATATTCACAGTTTCTCTGATGGCCTCCGAAATGATTGTTTACAGTTGGCTTAATTGAGTCACGATTCAGATAAGTCCTGAGATTCTTTGACCAACTGTTTGAAAGGGTAAGTAATTTTGAGGCAGACCATGGTTTAAATGAGTCATCACTTCCTGAGAGCCCTATCAAGTCAGGGAACAGAGGAATAGGAGGAAGAGGGGGTTGCAAAGCTGCAAAGTGCTCCCCAAGGCAGTGCTCCTTTCACACCCCTCAGGCTGAACAGTGCATTTCCGACATCTTATTGCCTTCAAATTATTAGCTTTTGTCACCAAGTCCTCTAAAAAAGCTGGCTCGATCCCATAATCTCTAGGTGTCTTTTCAGTTTCCAAGTTTTCCCCTGCTCCTTGGGGACTGGCTTAGGTAGCTGATAGACGCTTTAAGATCGGTGGTTCTCAAATTTGGCTGCAGGTTGGGATCACCTGGGAAGCTTTTTAAAAACCACTAGTACCTGGGCCGGTCACCCAGAGGGTCTAGTGTAATCAGGCTAGGTTGTGGCCTGGGCATGAGTAGTGGGCCTGGCGATTCTAACGTGCTGCCAAGGCCTTGCAGGAGCCTTGCAGGGCGGGCACCACTCGGCTTTCCCAACCCAGGCTCCAGGGGTTAAACCGCAGACGAGCTCTTGTGGGCGGAGCGGGGCCTCTAGGGTGAGGGGCGGGGCTCCGGGTCGGGGGCGGGGCCCGGGCCAAAGCGGGGAAGGCGGGAGCTTCCAGGCCGCCCTGGTCCCGCTCGCTGGGCTTAGCTGGGCGAGCGGAAATGCCTCCACTTTTCAAAACAAAGAGGAGAAGCGGGAGGCGTGTGTGGCGCGCAGGGCTCAGATAGGTCTCTTCTGCCCGGGCGCTTCAGCATCGCTGGGGGACAATGGAGGGGAGCCTGGGAAGCGGCCGGCGCTCGAGGTCAGACGGTCAGCCGGCGCCTGCGAAGATCTCGCCGGCCACAGAGGAGCTGCAGAGCCGCTTGCAGGAGACCCTGGACTTGCTATCCTCGCAGGAGCTGCGCAGCTTCCGCGACCACCTTAAGAAAGTGGAGCCGCGCGCGAGCCAGGTGAAGCTGGAGCTGGAGGGCCACAGCTCGTCGGGGCTGGCCGGGCTTCTTGCCAAGCTCTACCCGCCGGCCGCCGCCAAGCGCGTCCTTGTCCAGGTGCTGGAGCTGCTGCCCCGCGCAGACCTGCTGCCGCGCTGGCAGAGCGCCCCCACCGATTGCCCTGGTGAGCGCGCGGGGATTCCCGGAGGAGGGGGTGCGCGGGGCCGCGGGGCTTGGCCCCCGCCGCCCGGGGATTCCCGGATTGGGGCAGGGGCGGGGGTGGGGTGGGTACTGACCTAGGGAGGGGGAGACTGGTGGGGGGAGGGCCCCAGGTGAGGGCCGGGTTTGGCCCGGGAGCCCAGGTGAGCGGCGGGGGACCGAGTATCAGTGAGGGGCGTTGGGGGAGGAGGAGCAAGAAGGACGAGGGCCTCGAGGGAGGGAGAGAACCCGCGGCGGAGGGTGGGAGCCCGGGAGTCAGCGGGAAGAAGAGAGATCGTTCCCAGGCACGGAATCCAAGTGACCAGTCCAAAACAGCCATCAGGGTTTACCATTTTGGGACGGGCTGAGAAATCCAGATTGACTCAGCAAGACTAAGGTGCATTTTTAGCAGTTACCTCCGAGTGGTTATGATGGAGAAGGTTTTTAGATGGTGCAATGAAAAACTCAGTGTTGGAATCCACCGTTAGAACATTTGCTACAAATCTGGGAAGTTGTGGTTTAGGAGCAAGAAACGTAACAAGCTGGGGGAGGTTAGGGTTTCCCCTGGTAAATTTAATAAAGGTATGTGTGTATAATATACGAGGCAGTTTGTGTACACGTGTGTAGAGAGACAGAAGGAGAGAGTGAGAAAGAGGAGAAAGAGAAAGCAGCACTTATTTTGGCTGTGTTGAGGTAGACACCAAAATATACTATAGCTGGTGTCTGTTCTCCCATGCCTATGAGCTGATTGAGTTTTGAAGTATGTTGCTTTGCTGACATTTGAATTTGTAATGGGTGACCGCGGTAAACCACCACAAAACATGGCCTGGAGGTAGAATCCTGGCCCCGAGAAGCCTTCGGTTCTCCCTGACTGCATCTCACAGCACTTACACTGTCTCTCCCTGCTGAGTTGTCATGCTTTAGGCTGTGAATCTCTTGCAGTTGGTAAAGTGGGTTATTTTTTGGTTTTTCAGAACCAAGCAAACTACACAGTATCATGACTACACACTATAGATGCCCCCCAAATACTTGAATGCTAAGTTTCTTTAATTAAAACACCAAATAGGGTCTGTAACTTCATTTGTCTCTTTATCAAAGTCTTGGTCTCCTTTTCTGGAGGTTGATGTTCAGTAATGTTCATTGGTCTTTATCCTTTTCATCTCCGGCCTGCCTCTCCCTGGCCCCTGAACCTGACTGAGGCCTAAAGGAGTTCTGTTAAGTTTCCATTCTCATGAGTTTGGGAGAGGGTTTTCATGATCCTGGAAACCTGTTCTGAAATGAGATTGAAGCGTGCTGGGCCCCAAAACGAAAGAGGCAACTGTTTTTCTTGGGAGTTGCTTTCTGTTAACAGGAACGACTACAGATCATAATTAAAAAGAGAAAAACGGGGAAAAAAATGCTCTTTTCTGTTTTGTCTTTTCATGAAAATTCATTCAGTGATTCCACGAAAGATTCCAAAGAGAAGCCATGACTGTGTGGATGGTGAATTGGTAAGTATCTGGACTTTTATTCTAACACTACACGTTAGTCGGCTTCCCTGCTGGCTCAGTGATAAAGAATCCGTCTGCAATGCAGAAGGTGCAAGAGACGTGGGTTAGATCCTTGAGTGGGGAAGATTCCCCTGGAGTACGAAATGGCAACCCACTCCAGTATTCTTGCCTGGAGAATCCCCATGGACAGCGGAGTCTGACAGGCTACAGTTCATGGGGTTGCAGAGAGTTGGACACGACTGAGCAACTTACTGCATGCTCACACTTTAGTCAGCTCAGATAGTATTTAGACACCATTTGAATGGTTTTTGTGCTGCTTCTGCTGGGCTGAAAATGAACATCTGTGTGGTTGTCTCAAGTGGTCAGATCTTTCTGCTTTCTGTTATAAATAGAAAAAGCAAAATATTAGCCAGTTAAAACCACTTTGCATGCATTAACCAAATTAGGTAAGTATGGTTAGTATCTCCATTTTACAAATCAGGGCACCGCAGGTTGTATGGCCTTGCACAACTACATAAATTGCTGGCCTCTGACTCTTTTCTGTTTGTTTTATTATGAACATTTAAAACATAAGCTAAAGTAGAAGAGAAAAAGGAATCCACAAACTCCAGTGCCGCCTTCCTAGAGCCCTACTTCAACAATTAGCAATGTAGCCAATCTTGTTTCATCTGCTCCCTCGACCCTGTTATTTTAAAGCAACCCTCTCCCACACCCAGATATCTTATCACTTTCATACATACAATACTTGAGTATGTATTTAGCAAGCCTAGAAACAAATTCCTTAGTCTCGGTAGGGATGCGGTTAGCCTACAGATGTCCTTGGCTGGTTCCAATGTCTTGTACAGTTGGATTGTTTGAGTTCGACTCTGATTCAAACGCAAATACATTTGAAGGTCTTTTAACACTCTTAGTTTATGATACCTTTCCCTCTAACCTCTTCTGTTGTTTGTTGCCGAAACCTGGTTATTTGTCCTGTAGAATGTCCCACCTTCTGGTTTCCATAACTGCATTTTCCTTACACCGTGTAGTTATGTCATTTACCATTTGCCACTTTCCTTAAACGGGTAGTTATGGCTATGTATAGGAATTTAGAGATGAGATTGACCTGTTGGTGCAAGTTTGACAAAGGTATTTGACAGAATTATAAAGGAAGTCATGACAAGAGGAAACCAGTGTTAAACTCGTTTCACATATAAGGCACATTTGGATTCAGTTTGGTTTTAACATTGATTCTTGGCTTTCCTTGCAAACAGGACCATTATGACCTACGTGGCAGGCGGGAGGCCTTCCTCATGTGTGTGAAGAAGAACAGGCCAGGAGCTCACCAGGATGTCCAACTGATGAAGGATTGGCTTAACGAGTGCAAGTTTGAACAGACGTTGTGCATCGATCCTGACAAAATGGTACCAAGTTAAAAACAAAAGTGAAAATTTGTAGCTTGGGCCTTTCCTGGTGGTCAGTGATTAAGACTCTGTGCTTCCACTACAGGGGGCTTGGGTTCGATCCCTGGTCAGAGAACTAAGATCCCAGATGTCCTGTGACATGGGAAAAAAAAAAAAAAAAGGAAAAATTGTAGCTTGGATATTATAATTTTCCTTTCTTCTTTAAAAAAAATTGAGTTTTATTACCTGGTTAGAACCAGGGCCTGCTGAGCGATGGACCTGAATGTCCTGATTAACCGAGCTTCCCTGATGGATACAGGAGCTTTTGTCATGTTCAGTTCAGTTCAGTTGCTCAGTCGTGTCCGACTTTTTGTGACCCAATGGACTGCAGCACGCCAGGCTTCCTTGTCCATCACCAACTCCCGGAGCCTGCTCAAACTCATGTCCATTGAGTCGGTGATACCATTGAACCATCTTATTCTCTGTTGTTTTCTTGTCCTCTCGGCTTCAATCTTCTCCAGCATCAGGGCCTTTTCCAATGAGTTGGCTCTTTGCAAAAGGTGGCCAAAGTATTGGAGTTTCAGCCTCAGCATCAGTCCTTACAATGAATATTCAAGATTGATTTCCTTTAGGATTGACTGGTTTGATCTCCTTGCAGCCCAAGGGACTCACAAGAGTCTTCTCCAACACCACAGTTCAAAAGCATCAATTCTTCCATGCTCAGCTTTCTTTATGATCCAACTCTCACATCCATACATGACTACTGGAAAAAAAGTAGCTTTGACTAGATGGACTTTTGTTGGCAAAGTAAATGTCTCTGCTTTTTAATATACTGTCTAGGTTGGTCATAACTTTCTTTCCAAGGAACAAGTGTCTTTTAATTTCATGGTTGCAGTCACCATCCACAGTGATTTTGGAGTCCAAGAAAATAAAGTCTGTCACTGTTTCCATTGTTTCCCTATCTGTTTGCCATAAAGTGATGGGACTGGATACCATGATCTCTGTTTTTTGAATGTTGAGTTTTAAGCTAGCTTTTTCACTCTCTTTCACTTTCATCAAGAGGCTCTTTAGTTCTTCTTCACTTTCTGCCATAAGGTGGTGTCATCTGCATATCTGAGATTATTGATATTTCTCCCAGCAGTCTTGATTCCAGCTTGTGCTTCATCCAGCCTGGCATTTCACATGATGTACTCTGCATATAAGTTAAATAAGCAGGGTGACAATATACAGCCTTGATGTACTCCTTTCCCAATTTGGAACCAGTCTGTTGTTCCATGTGTGGTTCAAACTGTTGTTTCTTCACCTGCATACAGATTTCTCAGGAGGCAGGTAAGGTGATCTAATGGTATTCCCATCTCTTTAAGAATTTTCCACAGTTTGTTGTGATCCACACAGTCAAAGGCTTTGGCATAGTCAATAAAGCAGAAGTAGATGTTTTTCTGGAACTCTCTTGCTCTTTTGATGATCAGGATGTTGGCAATTTGATCTCTGGTTCCTTTGCCTTTTCTAAATCGAGCTTGAACATCTGGAAGTTCTCAGTTCATGTACTGTTGAAGCCTGGCTTGGAGAATTTTGAGCTTACTTTGCTAACATGTGAGATGAGTGCAATTGTGCAGTATTTTGAACATTCTTTGACATTGCCTTTCTTTGGGTTAGAATGAAAACTGACCTTTTCCAGTCCTGTATTTTCCAAATTTTCTGGCATATTGAGTGCAGCACTTTCACAGCATCATATTTAGGATTTGGAATAGCTCAACTGGAATTCCATCACCTCCACTAGCTTTGTTCGTAGTGATGCTTTCTAAGGCCCACTTGACTTCACATTCCAGGAGGTCTGGCTCTAGTTGAGTGATCACACCATCGTGCTTATCTGGGTCATGAAGACTTGTTTTGTTTGGTTCTTCTGTGTATTCTTGCCACCTCCTCTCAATATCTTCTGCTTCTGTTAGGTCTATACCATTTCTGTCCTTTATTGAGCCCATCTTTGCATGAAATGTTCCCTTGGTGTCTCTAATTTTCTTGAAGAGATCTCTAGTTTTTCCCATTCTGTTGTTTTCCTCTATTTCTTTGTACTGATCACTGAGGAAGGCTTTCTTATCTCTCCTTGGTATTCTTTGGAAGTCTGCATTGAGGGGCTATGGAGAGGGATTACTGAGAGCCCTGGGCAAAACTGCATTGTGATTTAACTAGATGATGGAGAAGTTGAGGGGGAAGAGCGGTGGTGGAGGGTGGGAGCTTCATTGTGACCTCTCTGACCCCAGCTGAGTCCAGGTCTAGCCCTGCCTATCTTTTGGATTAATAACAGAGGAGAGTCCTTCATAGACCCCAGGAGTCATTGCTAGTGAACATGAAGGATCAGCATAGCAGGAGGGCTAGAAGAACCGCACATGCCAACAGAGGTGGAGTCCTATCTCTTACCAGTTGTTAGTCTAATCCTCAACTGGGGGTGACTTTGTCCCCCTGAGGGCTACTTCTGACACTGTCTGGAGACATTTTTGGCCTTCCCAGGTAGCACAGCAGTAAAGAACCCGCCTGCCGATGCAGGAGACACAAGAGATGCAGGTTCAATCCCTGGGTTGGAAAGATCCCCTGGAGAAGGAAATGGCAGCCCACTCCAGTATTCTTGCCTGGAGAATCCCATGGACGGAGGAGCCTGGCGGACCGCAGTCCAGGGGATCACAAAGAGTCGGACGTGACTCAGCGTGCACTCATGCCAGGGCACAGAGACATTTTTGTTTTTCATCACTGGAGGGTGCTGTTGGCATTAGTGTGGGTGCCAAGGTAGAACCAAGGGTCCAAGTGAACATACGACAATGCATAACACAGCTCCCAAGGCAAAGCTCCCTGACACAAAGTGTCAGTAGTGCGATAATTCTAGAAATTCTGCCGTAAATTAATGGACGGCTTTCTTATCTTTAAAATGGGGAGGTTATAGTAATTCATTATGTAGGGCTGGGGTGAGGATGAAATGAGCTGCTTTATGTAAAAGTTCTCAGGATAATAGCTGGCCCATAGTAAGTACTCGATAAATTTAGATTTTGTTTCAAAGTTAAAAGCAGACTCCTTCATGTTTTCCACGGATTGTACCAGAATTTCTTCTGTGTTATGTGATTTTTTTAAACCCATCTTTTCCATTCAGGTGACAGATAATTGCCAATGTTTTTCTGGTTTATGCTCCTAAAGGTCCAGAAGTGACTTCTTTCTCTACATCCTGTCAACATTTATTTGTAAATATTTAGCAATCTTACTGGTAAAATTATTTTACTTTTTCATTTTCTTGACTATTAGCATGGTTGAACATCTTTTGGTCATTATTTTCCCTTCTATGAATTACCTGTTTACATCCTTTGCCCTTTTTTTCTTACTGGATTTTCTTTTCTTATTCTATAGTTCTTTTTCCTGAATTTTATACAAAATAGACTGCAGATATTTTTCTCCTGCCTTGTTACTTGCATTTTGACTTTTTGTTGTCTCAAGTCATATGGAAGTTTTCATTGTAAACTCGTCAGTCTTTCTTTTTGTCAGCTTCTTGGTTTTTCTGTCTTGATTAAACCCCAGTTTAAAATTTAGTATTTATTTTTGGCTGCACTGGGTCTTCGTTGCCGTGCGGGCTTTCTCTACTTGGTGAGCGGGGCTACTTTTAGTTGCAGGGCTTGGACTTCTCATTGCTGTGACTTCTCCTGTCGCAGAGCACAGGCTGTAGGGCATGCGGGTTTCAGTGGTCGGGGCTCCCGGGCTCTGGATCACAGGCTCAGGAGCCGTGGCAGATGGGCGTAGTTGCTCCTTGGCCTGTGGGTTCCCGGATCAGGTGTCAGACCCTTCTCTCTTGCATTGGCATGCGGATTCTTTACCACTGAGCCGAGAGGGAAGCCCCCCAGCTAAAAATTTTTACAATTATTTTTCTATAACATCTTTATAGTTAAGGTTAGCCTTCTGCTCACTGAAACAGTGAGGTTGGGAGGTCTACCTTTATTTCCAAGCCAGTTCTCACTTGGTGGTGGTACATCCTTTCCCCACATATGTGAAATTCCATTCTTGTCATAAATTAAATCCCTGTATGTGTATTTGGATTGATTTCTGCATTCTAAAATATCTATTCATATATTTGTTTATACTTATGCTGCTATATCAGTGTTTTGTTCACCATGATTTTATAGTGCATTTGGACATCTGAGATGATCTATTCATTGTTTTTTTATGTTTGTTTTTATTTGTTTGCCTTTGTTTTTTACTTTTGAATGTTCTTTGCTATTCTTGAGTACCTTGCTATTTCTGAGGATCTGTTTTCTGTGACCTTGAGAACCATCTAGTTAAGTTTCACAGAAATCCTTTGAGGTTTTAACTGATATGACATTGACTAGAAATTTATTTGGAGTTAACTGACGAATTAATAGTATTGAGTCATCGCAATCAGAAACTTCAGGCTGTCATAGTTTATGTTGCCTCTTCACTGAAGATTCTTTAAATAATTTTCTTCACTTAGATAATGTTCATCTCTTGTTAGGTTTATCCCTAGGTAATGTTCTACTTTTGTTATGACCTTCAAAGGATCCCTTTTCCATTATCCAGTTTAAATGTTTTATTCCTGGGTAATTAGGGAACTCTCAGTTCAGTTCAGTTCAGTTGCCCAGTCATGTCCGACTCTTTGTGACCCCATGAACTGCAGCATGCCAGGTCTCCCTATCCATCACCAACTCTCGGAGTCCACCCAAACCCATTACCATCGAGTTGGATGCCATCCAACCATCTCATCCTCTGTCATCCCCTTCTCCTCCTGCCTTCAATCGTTCCCAGCATCAGGGTCTTTTCCAGTGACTCAGCTCTTCACATCAGGTGGCCAAAGTATTGGAGTTTCAGCTTCAACCTCAGTCCTTCCAGTGAACACCCAGGACTGATCTCCTTTAGGATGGACTGGTTGGATCTCCTTGCAGTGCAAGGGACTCTCAAGAGTCTTCTCCAACACCACAGTTCAAAAGCATCAATTCTTCAGCGCTTAGCTTTCTTTATAGTCCAAGTCTCAATCCATATATGACTACTGGAAAAACCATAGCCTTGACTAAATGGACCTTTGTTGACAAAGTAATGTCTCTGCTTTTCAATATGCTGTCTAGATTAGGGAACTCTAGATCTTTGTAAATTAAGTTTGTATCTGGTCAACTTGCAGATCTCTACTTTTAATAGGTTTTAGTTGAGTATACTGTTCATACTGTTCATGGGGTTCTCAAGGCAAGAATACTGAAGTGGTTTGCCATTCCCTTCTCCAGTGGACCACATTCTGTCAGACCTCTCCACCATGACCCGTCCGTCTTGGGTGGCCCCACGCAGCATGGCTTAGTTTCACTGAGTTAGACACGACTGTGGTCCGGTGATCAGATTGCCTAGTTTTCTGTGATTGTGGTTTCGGTGTGTCTGCCCTCTGATGGCCTCTCATAACACCTACCGTCTTACTTGGGTTTCTCTTACCTTGGATGAGGGGTGTCTCCTCACGGCCACCCCTCCTGACCTTGAATGTGGGGTAGCTCCTCTCGGCCGCTCCTGTGTCGTCGTAGCCTGGTGCGCTCAGTCACTGCCCCTGACCTTGCCGAAGGATAGATCAGGGGAGAAATAATTCCAAAAAGAATGAAGGAATGGGACCAAAGCAAAAACAATACCTAGTTGTGGATGTGACTGGTGATAGAAGCAAGGTCTGATGCTGTAAAGAGCAATATTGCATAGGAACCTGGAATGTTAGGTCCATGAATCAAGGCAAATTAGAAGTGGTCAAACAGGAGATGGCAAGAGTGAACGTCGACATTCTAGGAATCAGCGAACTAAAATGGACTGGAATGGGTGAATTTAACTCAGATGACCATTGTATCTACTACTAGATAGCATATTAAAAAGCAGACACATTACTTTGCCAACAAAGGTCCGTCTAGTCAAGGCTGTGGTTTTTCCAGTGGTCATGTGTGAATGTGAGAGTTGGACTGTGAAGAAAGCTAAACACCAAAGAATTGATGCTTTTGAACTATGGTGTTAGAGAAGACTCTTGAGAGTCCCTTGGACTGCAAGGAGATCCAACCAGTCCATCCTAAGGGAGATCAGTCCTGGGTGTTCATTGGAAGGACTGATGCTAAAGTTGAAACTCCAATACTTTGGCCACATCATGCGAAGAGTTGACTCATTGGAAAAGACCCAGTCTACGGCCATACCACCCTGAACACGCCCGATCTCGTCTGGAAAAGACCCTGATGTTGGAAGGGATTGGGGGCAGGAGGAGAAGGGGACGACAGAGGATGAGATGGGTGGATGGCATCACCGGCTTGATGGACATGAGTTTGAGTAAACTCCGGGAGTTGGTGATGGACAGGGAGGCCTGGCGTGCTGCGATTCATGGGGTCGCAGAGAGTCGGAAACATCTGAGCGACTGAACTGAACTGAACTGAATTGAGTATATTTCTAGAAAGTCATATTATCTATAAGCAATGAGTCTTTTTTCCAATATTTATACTTCATTTAATTTTTGCTGTACTGTATTGAAATGGCCAGGATCTTTGTTCCAACATAGTGAGAGCAGCCATTCTTGTCTTGCTTATCTTTTTAGGGGAATTGATTCTGCTGATGCCTCTTGATAGATTCTGGCAAGTGGATATGATTGGAAAGACTCCTTCATTCCTTGCCGTTTCTAGCTAACTGAGGGTATTAATTTTATAAAATAATTTTTATATTAAAATAAGTTAAACACATGTAAACCCATGACTGATTCATGTTAATGTGTGGCAAAAACCACTACAATATTGTAAAGTAATTAGCCTCCAATTAAAATAAATTAATTAATTAAAAAAATAAGTTAATAATGTAGCATTTAAATACATTAATTCTTTGGGGAACTATAGTTTTGTTTTATTTTGTGGTAGAGAATCAGAAGTGCCATAATTTTGTCAAACAAGAACCACCATTGATAATAGAATAAATCATACGAAGTCTGAAAGCAACCAAAAGTGAAGTGATAAGTCATATTGACACTATAGAGATGTAGGTATTTTCATATTTGTCATCTCATTGATTCACCTTGTAAAGAAGCCATCTCTGGGATTTCTGGTTTTTTCTCCTTCCAGTTTTTTTAAAATGTTATCCTATTTCACAGGACTTACTTGGAAAGATAACATCATTTCGTGATGGACTAAATGAAATTAAAGATGACATTGCCTGTTGCCTTGTTACTCTTATGTCCCATGGAGAAGAAGGTTTTATCAAAATGAAAGACGGTGAAAAAGTCAGCCTGGACGACATTTTTGAAATGTTCAACAATAAAAATTGTCCAGCACTTCAAGAGAAACCAAAAATTTTTATAATCCAGGCCTGCAGAGGAGGTAAGTGGAGATGTCTTTGTGTCATTCTCTTTCCAGGAAATTCTCATGTTGATGATTGAGGAAAGAAGAGTGAGTTTTAAAAAATTATTTTTTAATAATTATATTAAATTATATAACTGAAGATACATCAGACCCATAGCTGATGTATCTTACATTATATAGCATACTAGGGACTTTGAGCTGGGAGAAAGGGATGGAATGACAGCTTACCTGGGTTAGGATGGTTAATTTAATCTGAGGAACGTCTAAGTCATTAAAATCATAAGGTGGATCTGAGAGCCTCAAATTCTGGGGGAGAAGTGGACAATTTCCTGGGGGATGTCCCGTCATTCATGTGATTCTAATTGGCTTGCGGGACTAATTTCTGATTTATGTAACTTCGGTTTTAATTATTTCTCTTGTGAAGATACAAGCTTCTTGTGACTTTTATTAAAGGTTATTCATGTCAACAGTATATTATTGTAGTTTTTATTTTCATTCCTCAAAAAACAGAGAGAAGAGACAGTGGTGTTGAAACAGATGATGAACCCATGGACTTGGATGATGGATCAGAGAAGAAGAGGCTGCCTACGTTCAGTGATTATTTCATCATATATCCCACCCAAGCAGGTAAGATAGTGAGGCTTGAAGATACATATTCATCCAGAGGATTTAGGTTATTCCTACTGATTTTTGAAAATTCTTTTTTTTTTTTTTTTTTTTTGCCTCTCTGCGAGGCTTGTGAGATCATAGTTCCTTGACCCTGGGTTGAACCTGGGCCCTTGGCAGTGGAAGCGCAGTCTCAACCACTGGACCACCATGGCATTCCCAGAAACCTTTCTTAAAAAAATTATCTGTGCCTTATAGATTGATGTGCATGGGGGAAACTTTCTTTATTCCATCCATCTCCCTTCAGAAACTGTTTCACTTTCAGAGATGACAGGTTTGCATCTGTCTTCCAGGAAGACACCATCCTCTTAGCAGAGTATCACATATGAAATAAGATCATTGGCTTTCATGTGAGAAAGATCTTGACCCAAAGCCAACTCTGCTGTCTTTGAGACCTTTATATTTTCTAGCCTCTACATATGTCAGTTTCTTTATACAAAATAAGAAAGATAAAATTTTCTTATTTCATTGGGATGTTTATAAATTAAATTATGAATGCAGGTGTTGTGCTTATTGTAATAACTGGCATAATAAGTTTAAAAATTGATGAATTTTACTACTAATATATTATGTTGATTACATTATTGTCTTTATTATTAATACTAATAAAAATCCAAAAGAGTGTTGTGTGCTGAAGGAGTGGACTTGATTCAGTCATGGAAGGGAAATAGGAAAATGTAGAGAAGATAGAAGTAAGTGTCAAGGGCATTTATTTAGCTGTTTTTATACTGACTTTCTTGAAAAAGGATTAAAATAGCTTATGTATGTATGTGTGTGTGTGTGTGTGTTTATGTGTGTATAAAACATATAACATATACAGATATGTATGTATATACAATTCAAGATAAAATGTTAGTGAAGAAATGGAAGCAAAGGAAGATAAGGAGAGAAATGTAAAATGAAAATGTCCCCACTAAAGTTAGATATAACTTTATTCACCCAAGAGAGATGAAAGCATATATCCTAATAGACACTTACACATGAATGTTCATAGCAGATTTATTTGAAATAGTCAGACTGGAACCAATCCAAATGACCAACAGGTGAAAGAATAAACAAATCGTGGTATATCATACATGAAGTACTACTCAGCAATAAAAGCAATGAGTTCCTGACACATGCTAGAGCATAGATGAGGTCAAAGTATTCCTGATGACTGAAAGAAGCCGGACAGAATAAAGCAGATAACTGTGTGGTCCTATGCATATAAAATTCCTCAAAGTGCAAACTAATCTATCAGACCGCAAATCAACACTACTTGCAGATGGGGATGAAGAGGTAAGGAAGGACTGCTAGGGCCATGAGAACATTGGAGGAGGAGGATTGGATTCATTATGTTGGCTTTAAGTATACATATGTCAAAACTTACTAAACCATTTGCTTAAAATATGTATGGATGATAGTCAGTGGTCAATTATACTTTTATGAAGCTGAAAATTTTAAAGTTAGGTGTAAGGCAAGCAGGTGTAACCTGCTTAGGTGTAACCCAGATAGGTTACACCAAATAGGTGTAACCCGTTCTCACTCCTACTCTTTAACATGGCATGAGTAGTCTTAGCTAATGTATTAAGAACAGAAATATAAGGATCAGTATTCTAGAAAACGATAGTTTTGAATACAGTAACAATAATCACTTAGGACATAAAAGAGAAAAGAAAAAAGATACCATATTACTTTGTCTTGCTTCAGTGAATGATGTCTAGGAATGACTAACAAAAGAGGAGCAAGGCTTCATTAGGGAAAATGAGAGAACATTCTAGAAAGACATAAAGGAAGACCTGAATCAGCGGTGGGAAATAACTTGCTCATGGTTGAAAATTGTAGTACAATGGAAATGACTGTTTTTCCCCCCCCGAATTAGTTTGTAAATTGAATTCTAAAGTGTTTTGTCATGGAATTTGAGAAACTAATCACAGAATTTTTATGGAACAGTTAAGGGTCAAGACAATGTAACTTGACCTCCAATGTTGTTGAATGAATGAATTTTGTGACTGTGTGCTGGCTATTTATGTTGAAGACTAGAGATTCAGTAGGGAACAAAAGAATGAAAAATCTCTGCCTCCAGGGAGCTTATGTTCTGGGGAGGGAGACAGAAAATAAACACATACAGAAAGTGGGTACTGGGTTGCTTTATGATTCCAGTTCTATGGTGATATTAATCAATGGTGGGAGGTGGAAGTCAGGGTGCTACTTACCGTCAGGGTGTACAGTGTGTGGAGTGGTGATGACCACAGCAGCAAAAGCGTACTTGTGAAGTGCTGGTATCGTCGTGTTTCTTGATGAGGGTGCCCATGCTGGGAGTGTGTTCATTGGATGGAAACTTACTGAGCTATTATGTACCCATAGGGCTTCCCTTGTAGCTCTCCGTAAAGAATCTGCCTGCAACACAGGAGACCCAGGTTCAATTCCTGGGTTGGGAAGATCCCCTGGAGAAGGAAATGGCAACCCACTCCAATATGCTCCACACACCCTTCAGCGAAATAAATACCAGAAATAAAATATGTTAGATGGTGATAAGTGCTATGAAGAAAAATAATGCAGGAACAGGGAGAGGGAGTATTGAGGGGCAGGAGTGGAGGTTGTAGTTTTTTAAAAAGTGATGTGTAGAGATGTTCCCACTGAGAAGTTGATTATTGCGTAGAATTGAAGGCCATGAGAGCCGGAGCTATGCAGATATTTGAGAAAGCGTGTCTTCTAAGATAAGGACACCTAGTAGAAAGCAATGACCTAGCAATAATTGAGATAATGTGTTAGCATGTCATGTTATCATGGTGGATATGTCAATTTCTTCTGTAGTTCTGTTATCTACTTTTGTTTTCTTTATTGGTTTTGAGGCAACTTTAGTAGAGGGATAAGATTTTAGAATTGTTATACTTTGTGGTGACATAAATGTATAATCATTGTTTAGTGAACCTTCTATCCCCAATAGTACTTTTCTATGGTAATAGTTTTTCTCTGATATTAATATAGATACTCCAGAATATATTATTCTGGTCCATATTTGCCTGGTATATCTCCTTCAGACCTTTTCTATTAACCTGTTTAGGTCCTTAGGTTTTAGGTGGTCTTTTAAAGAGAATATAGCTAGATTTTGTTTTTTAATCCAATCTGATATCACTTTTTCCTGGTGAGTTAAGACGAGTTATCTTTATTGTCACTATTGATACATTTACACTTTTACCATTATACCTGGTGCTATTTATTTGCTTTATTCCCCCTCCTTTATTGCTTTTCTTTTAAAAAATTGAAGTGTAGTTGGTATATACAGTATTATGGTAGCTTTATTGCTCTTGTTTTTGATTGATTATGAGTTTGATTTGTTGTTATTACATTTTATCTCTCTACTGACTTGGAAGGTATGAATTTCACATCTCTTTTTCTCATGGTTCCCCTTGAAATGTTATATGCATGTACTTAACCTAAAGTTAATAAAAAGCTTATTCTTACTTCCTGATGATACACAGAACAACCTTAGAATGCTAATTCTTTTATTTTTGTATCTTTATTTATATGAAATTACTTATGTATTCTTACATTCCTTTTATCCTAATTTTCTTCCAAATGAAGACATTAACCCAACACATTTTCATCAGATAGGTTGGCATGTACTAGGGTGACAAGCATCATGCTAGGTAATGCCTATTCCTTTTTTAAAACTCTACAAATTAGAACATTTCATAGTATTTTTATACAGTGTATGTTTGTTTGTATTTACCCATGTGTTTACCACTGCCTCTGTTCTCTAGTCTGTCCTGAATCTCAGACCATATTCTTTCTTCGTGAAGTATGTTCTTTAGAAACTCGTTTAGGGAAGATTTATAGGTGGTAACATCACTTTACACCCAAATCTGACTGATCACGTAGCAATGCCTTTGCTTGTTCCTCCTTGTGATTCATTCATTTCTTTAAGCATCTCATGCAGTTATTTTATATTTCGTCTCTCATGCTTCCAGTATCTGAAGTCTTTGGGAATCTCTCTCATGGTGGTTTCTGTTGCCTGTCACTCTTGGGGGTTTGTTTCTTTGTGTCTGAACTCCTAGCTCATTTGCTGAATCTTAATCTCTTACTCCTGGGGACATAAATCTGGCGTACTTGCCTTTAGAGAGCGTCCTCACCCATGTGGACCTCTGTGGGAATCTTTATCTCCCTCCTTTCCAGGCACATCTTTCGGGCTTGACACTTCTCCGTAGGCACAGCACAGCTCTGGTGTTCCAATTTACTTTCTGCTCCTGGTTGAAGTTTCAACTTCCTCATTTGCAGAAATGGTTTGCCTTGGGGATTTCCATTGGTTTCTGTTAGCCCAGAACAGCATTAAGCTTTTTTGCTTTAATCAAGAACTAAGTTTTATAACTGGAGGAATATTTAAAGTGCCCAGAGGCTTCCCTGGTTGCTCAGATGGTAAAGAATCTGCCTGCAATGCGAAAGTCCCCGGTTCAGTCCCTGAGTTGGGAAGATCCCCTGGAGAAGGGAATGGTTACCCACTTCAGTATTTTTGCCTGGAGAATTCCATGGACAAAGGAGCCTGGCCATTTACAGTTCATGGGGTCACAAAGAGTCACACACAACTGAGCGACTAACACACTTTCCAAGTGCTCAAAGTGGAAAACTTGGATTATGTAGTAAGATGAATCTTCTGGGTCACCCTTTTTTTTTTTTTTAATTTCAT
Source organism: Muntiacus reevesi (assembly GCF_963930625.1). NCBI lineage: Eukaryota > Metazoa > Chordata > Mammalia > Artiodactyla > Cervidae > Muntiacus > Muntiacus reevesi. The sequence continues at coordinate 72,334,629 of NC_089252.1, forward strand.
GATCCCATTTCTTTTTATTTTTTTATTTTGGTGTGCGGCATGTGGGATCTTAGTTCCCTGATCAGGAATCGAACTCATGCCCCCTGCAGTGGAAGCTCAGAGTCCTAACCACTGGACCACCAAGGAGTTGCCTTGGGTCACCCATTTTTACCCAGTGGAATGAGGCAGTACCAAATACGTCTGGGGTTGTAGGGCAATGAGTACTTCCATATACTATTGATGAAAGCAAGTTACATTGCCTCTTTGGAGATTAACGTGTGATACTAAGGAAATTAAAAGTATATTTATGCCCAGCAGTTTCACTTCTGGGTATACACCCTAGTGTTGTAGTGTCTAAATCAGGGGGCCACAGTGAAGTCACACCGCTATGTGAACCACCAGCTCAGATAAGGTACGGTTCCAAAAATTAGACGGTGCTGTGTTTTCTTGATATCATATTTTAGGGGTACCGAGTTTTGAAGGGTTGCTGAGCTAAGGAGCAAGCGCCACTGTGGTGTCCTAGGTGGAGAAGCCATGCAGCGCCCTTCAGGGACACACATCCCAGGAGTAACTGTGGTTCTTTAAGAATGAGGGACACCCTGGTGGTCCAGTGGTTAGGACTCTGCTCTCACAGCTGAGGGCACAGGTTCAATCCCTGGTTGGGGGACTCAGATCCCACAAGCCCAGCAGCGTGACCAAAAATAAATAAATAAAAACATTTTTCTTTCTATTTGTATGGGCTTTTTTTGACCATCTGTTCACGTGCCGGTTGGCCATTCATGCATCTCCTGTTGCCCAGTATTGCACTAGGTTGTTTGTTTTCTTATTAAATTATGTATACTCTGATTACTAGTCCTTTTTTTGGTACAAGTCACAAATATTTTCTCCCACTGTGTGACTGGCTTTTCGTTTTCTTAAAGATGTCTTTCAAAAAGCACAAGTTTTGTAAGCATTCAGTGGTGGTTCCATAGTAGAATTCTCAGCTGCTAAAGAGCAAGAGTTTTATGTTTTTACTCCAGTTTATCAACTTTTCTTTTCTGGCTTATGCCTTTTGTGTTGTAATAAACCTTTGCATACCCCGAAGTTGCAAACATGTCCTGTGTTTTTTTGTGTTTCAACCCAGGTTTACTATGAGAGAGTTCCTTACTATGTGAAGGAATTTTCACATTCCTTCCACACTATACAGATATATTTTGTGTTTTTCAATCTAATAATAAGCATAATTTCAGTAGTCAAACCCTTGAATACCCCCAAATAAATTTCATATAGATATATTTAGGGTTATTTAGCTTAAAATGCTAGAGCAAAAGTCAGCAATAAAAAAGTAGAAAGGGGATGTGTACGTGCGTGCTAAGTCACTCAGTTGTGTCCAACTCTTTTTTGACCATGGACATTAGCCCGCCAGGTTCCTCTGTCCGTGGAATTCTCCAGGCAAGAACATGAAGTGGGTTGCCATGCCCTCCTCCAGGCGATCTTCCTGACCCAGGGACTGAACCTGCATCTCTTATGTCTCTTGCATTGGCAGGCGTTCTTTACCACCAGCGCCACCTGGGAAGCCCAGAAAGGGGATAAATAAAGCAAATATGACAAAAAGTGATAACTCTAGGATCTGAGGGATGATTATTTGGAGGGGGATCATTCAACTTTGCTTTCTACTTTTGTGTATATTTGAAAACTTTGAAGCTAGATTTAAAAAATGCATATTTAAAGATTTCCTCTTGAGAGGTTGTGTGCAGCTGGTCACACAAGTCTTATGTTTGTGCTTAGTCGCTCAGCTGTGTCCAACTCTTCGCGACCCCATGGACGTTGGCCCATCAGACTCCTCTGTCCATAGGGATTCTGTGTCTTAATGCAGTGTTTCTTTTTCTAAAGTTTTTATTGAAGTACATTTGATTTACAGTGTTGTATTAGCTTCACACGTACAGTAAAGTGGTTCTTATACATTCTTTTTTGGGCTTCCTTGGTGGCTCATATGGGGAAGAATCCACCTGCAATGAGGGAGACCTGGGTTCGATCTCTGGGTTGGGAAGAACCCCTGGAGGAGGGCATGGCAACCCACTCCAGTATTCTTGCCTGGAGAATCCCCAAGGGCAGAGGAGCCTGGCGGGCTACAGTCCATGGGGTCATAAAGGATCGGACACAACTGAGCAACTAAGCACACACATATATTCTTTTTTAGATTCTTTTCCATAATGCCGGTTTTTCTGTATTATCAGTTCAAAGCCATTTTCTAGGTTTTAACTATGGAGCAAAGGACAAGTTTGCTGAAAGTAGAGGAGGAAAATGGATGAAGTGTTTTTTTTTTTTTTTTTTTCTTTATAGATCATGTCGCTTTACGGGATCCCCGCACTGGCTCTGTGATGATCAAGGAGATGACTGAAGTCTTTAAGCAGTATGGAAATAAGTGGCACATCGCTGACTTCTTTACCATAGTAAGTAAATTCCAAGTGAACACGTCCTCCATTCAGTCTGAAGCTAACGCACTTGATGAAAACATTTTCATGAGAAGATTGACTTCAGCCATGAAACCATCAGAGAGGTTCAGAAGTTGCCTGTAAACAGTGGGCTGGTGAGTTTAGAGGGCTGTGGCAGAAGTCATGGCTGAGCCAGGCGCCAGTGGGAAACTGACAGTGATACTTCATTCAATAGAACACGAATGAGTTGGCTTTAGTGAGCCTGGAAGATCTGCCTGCACTATGGTCCTGCCAGCCTGATTTATCTCCCCCAGGAAGAGGGGAGAACCAGAGGGCTTCTTTGGGGACCAACACTACTTACATTTGTCTGCCCAGCTTGTAGCCAATAGTAAATGTTCAGTGAATGAATGAGGGGCCAAGAATTGTAGCAGATTTATATGCACACTGCAGTTTGGAGGAGGGCCTGATGATGGTGGTTTACCAAATCGGATTAAAGAGTAATTTTCTTCTCAATCTGGGAGTTTTATCTCTGAAGAGAGCTAACTAGAAAAGGTTGTAAATGAGCACAGTAACAGCAGTACTAACACCTTCTGAACGCTCACTCTGTGCCAGTTACTGTTCCTTGCAATTGACAGATATTAATACATTAAGTTTTTCAACAGCCCTCTGGCAGGTACTTTGATTCCCACCCCCTGTTACAAATGCAGAGTTAGGAAAGTGGCATCCTGGGCTTTCTAGTCCAGACAGAGTGCTTTTAGAGCTCATGCCTTAATCACAATCACGCAGTATTACTCCTTAGGAGCATCCCAGGTGGCTCAGTGGTAAAGAATCCACCTGCCAATGCAGGAGACGCAGGAGAAGAAGGTTCGATCCCTGGGTCAGGAGGATCCCCTGGAGAAGGGCCTGGCAACCCATTCCTGTATTCTTGTCTGGAGGGTCCCATGGACCGAGGAGCCTGGTGGGCTACAGTCCGTGGAGTTGCAAAGTGTGGGACACGACTGAAGCGACTTAGCACGCCGTGCACACTTCAGCACTCTTTCTATCCACAGCGCTGCCTTCCGTGGGATGTGGGTGACCTTTGCTTTTCCTGGTGCAGTCAGACAATTCTGCCTTCACCTTCTGTGGGGTTTACTAAGAGGCTTTTGAGGGTTTTACAGTTCTTTTGGACAGTTTGTTCTTTTCTCTTACAGGTGAATAACAGAGTGGTGCACCGTGACTTTAATCTATGTAACAAACCAATAAAAATATCGCTGGTAATGGAGTCAACTTTAACAAAATTTGTGTACTTTTGACAGGAGGATGATTCAAAAAACAAGGACTGCTTTGCAACAGTTTGTAAAGAGCTATGAGCATTTGTAGCATTGTACTAACAGTTACCATTTTGCATTTTTCTTGTCACTGGTGTTTCTTCAGTTTATTTTGTATATATATATATAATTTTTATAAGATTTAAGTTTGCTTACTTGATACTTGTAAGTCTTTTTAAATTTTTTTTAAGATCACTGTTTTCTGAAAAAACACTTTGTTGAACTGTTATCAAAACATGGACGTCCAGCTCCATTTGTGTACTGTTTTTATCCTGTGTTCCTCTTGCTGATTGCCCCACCCTCTCCACCCACAGTTTGGTGCTGGTGTTAAGGCTTGTTTTCTTGGTTTAGTCAAGAATTGCTGGGTGTGGTCTTGTCCTCTGTTGTACCTTATTTCCCCAGACTGTTGTCTGTAGCCAGTCTGATCTCTCGGAATCCGTAAGCCATTCTCAGGCCTTAACCTGGATCACTCTGGGCCTTTGAGGCCTTCATGTGTTTACTTTGCACCTGTTTCCCACCTTCCTCCTTGCTCCTTATATCTTTGAGCTGCTGTCTTCTCCACTTGGAACCCTCTCTTCCACCCCACATAGGTAAGTCCTTGCCATCCTTTAGAATTTGGTTTCAAGCATCACTCACACAGGGAGGCTTTCCATAGCCCCCATGCTAGGTCAGCTTCTCTAAGTGCCCAGAGACTCTCAGCTTCTCTTCTGTAGCATTGAAATGACTATCTAGTGCCTGTTTTCTCTCTCTCATTTAGTCGTGAGCTCCAAGAGGCAGAGGCTATGTGTCTCATTCATGGCTGTATCCTAGCTTCCTCCGTGCCTTAGGACACAGAGAGGCCATGCAGTGAACATTTAGTGAGTGACTGATCCCTGTGTTTTAATTATTTTACCCTTCCGCAGACCTGGCCTCTGCATATCTAGCCACCTGCCATTCATCCCCCCACACATGCATGTCTCATGGCTGCTTTTACTCAACAAGTTGGAAGTTAACCTGAGTGTCCCCGAAATCCTTTCATAAAACCCATCGCATTGTTCATAATCCTTTGACTCCCCACTGCCTGCACGATATACACCCCAAGTCCCCTAGAAGAATATTGCACGTCTTTCTCTGTCAGGCTCAATCTACACTACTCATGTACTACCTATTTGTCCTGGTAATTCGCCCTCCCTTAATAATCCTGTCTCACAGAATCGGGCTTGTGAATTAGTGAATGTGGATGAACGCTCCTGGATATGTTATCGTATCAGAATTCAGTCTCTCCTTTCGGTTTGAAATGCCCATTCCTTTCTACTGTATGTTCTTCAGGGTGCAACTTGGGTCCCATCCCACAGTAAAGAAAACTGTATGTAGACTAATGTTTCTAGAGTAACAAACTGTGGACTGAGCATGAATTTTTGTATTCCAACTTTGGTTGTAACTCTGGACTGCTTCTGGACCTCGGTTTCCTCATCTGTATGAAAGGAGGTTTGGCTCAGCAGACCCTGAGAACCCACCCCCCTGGACTTCAGTGAACTTGAACTGCTTAGTGAACTTGCTTCTGAACACCCTGCAGGTGGGACTGTTGCCGAACCTAAGGGTTCCAGCTGGCAGTTGCATAAGACTGTTGGGTCTGTGTGAGGATGCAGGTGGTTAGTGAGAATGCTTGAAGATTGAGAGCCAAATGAACTGAAGCAATCCGGAATCTCTAGGCCTATCTCCATTTCAGAGATCATTGTGTCCATTTTAGGTAATGTGATTTCTTAAGTATAAATATATGTGATTTAATTTTTAAGCATTTGCGTTGACACTTGATATGTAGCTTTGGTTTTGTATAGAGCATTAAAATGTCTCCGGTTCATAAAACATGACCATCTGGTGAGACTTCTCTATTCACTTGGGTTTTGCAGGACTTCTAGGCACAGAGGCTTGTTTCAGAGAGGCGGCATCAGCTGAAATATCAACAGCTGTTATTTCCTGGGAGAGGTTAGGTCGTTCAGAATCACAGTTAGTGTGTAGTAATGCTGGGATTTCAATGCATGAATAATACAAGAGATGAAATGCCAAATGACAGAGAAAAGTTTTAAGACAGAATGCTTTTGATGGACGGAAGAGACCATTCCATTACCACTGAACTGATGGAATGAAGGCTTTGAGACAAAGGAGGGAAAAATTATTTTGGAACCCTGCTCAGACCACTACAGGTAAGTTAGGGTCATGGAGAGAACTGGAGGACAACTAGGTACCAAACAGATGAAGAGGAGAAAGGAGGAATTCTGGTTACAAAGGTAGATGGCCCAAGATGAACTTGATGCCTGGGGCCAGCTAACCACCCCATATTTCTCTCAGCTTCAAATCAGTACAGAATCTCCTAGCCATTCAATGCCATGTGAAATATAGCCACCCCCCTTCCCCCAAAATAGTCCCTGGCACAATTTTATATTTGAAAAAGAAATTGAAGCCCAGTTTTTACTATTTTTTGAATACAGACCCAAGGAACCAAAGTTTGCAAAAGAAAGGCTGAGATTTTTATTTTAAATGTGTACGAATAAAAAATAGTGGAGAAACTTGTGCGGAGGACCAGGAGGCTGAGGTGGGAGGGAGGACACTTGGCTGGGGAGCCACCACAGTTTGACAAGTGCCCCCTAGGCTGAGGACTCCTCACTCTGGCTTACTATCACTATAATACATTTTCACCTTTGAAGATAACTTGCTTCCTTGCTGAAAATTTTCATCATGCTTCGCACTTCTCAAGGACAGTTGTTTTGTGGAAAAGAAGTATTTTGTGGAGAAACAAAACCTAAATATAATTACAGCACAATTTCCCAGCTGTTAGAATGGAAGTATTTTGGAGATTCTATGATGCACTGGGGAGGGAGCTGCTGAAATAGTTTGGGAGTGTCCTAGAACACCCTCCAGGAAAGTCCTGCAGTGACTGAAAACTGTCCCTAAAAGCCAGCCTTTCAAGTTTCCCCCCTTTTTGTCTACAGATACTTGCACCAGTTTCTAAGGATGCTTAAAGCCACAATTAAGTTTATTCCCTTGCTTGTATGTCAGCTCTTTATTTAAATGCAGTGTTTGTTTTATTTCAATTTAAAAACCTGTGTTCCTCAAAGAAAATTTAAAAAGTACTCGAGGCCAAGAACCTACCCAGTTCTCTACTTGTATATCCGTAGTTCCCACCCTGGGTGCACGATAAAATTATCTAAATTCTTCTAGTTTAGCGTTGGCCATATGTTTAAAACCTCTCCAAGCGATTCTAAGTGCAACCAAACTTCAAACCTACTGTATAATTAACAATCTGGCTACTGGTTATTTCTTTATAGTCGTTTAATACCTAGGGCTTCCAAATTTCAAAATGATCGCCCTCATCCTGTAATTCCTTTTTGAACTATAGAATATATTTTAATTCTTTTTATATGGCTGCATGGTATTGGTCGGAATATATATTAGCTAATAATTGCTATCGCAATTTTTTTCTACGAAAAAAATTCTCATGCATTCCATCCATGTAGTCTTCCTTTTTTTAAGCGGGAAACTTACCATTAACAGAACTCTTTAAAAATCTGAATTAGACACTGCTAATTTGTCCTCCAAAAACCGCAAAGTATCTTCTCCAGCTTTTGTTCATTCAAAACAGGTTTGTTCAGTGCTTTTCCACGAAAGAAAAATGCAGTTTAAATAAGGAACCCGCTCAAGCGCGTAAGTACACACAGCTGAGTGAGAGCGCCAATCCCCTGCTGGCCCTTCCGGACCGCACCCCTCTTCGAAACCCGACTGCGGCAATCAACCCTCCAACTTCCGCCATTCGCTAGCGTCCGCGCTAGCGCCGTAGCTCGTCTTCCGGAGGAAGGCCCGCCCCCAGGATGCACGCCTTCATCGAGCTTCCGCTGAGCTTTCGTTGTTACTGGCTGGACGCGGACTATATAAGGACGTCACTTCCGCCCGCTAGTCCTTTCGGCGCTGCCCTGAGAGGGGTCCATACGGCGTTGTTCTCGGTGAGTTGCTTTTGGGTTGCCGGTGGCTCCCAGGGCCTTGAGGACAAGCTTCCTGTCCAAAAGAGGTATGGGAGGACCTGGGTGAAAGCCTGCCGACGGAGTCCGTTAGTCTCTTGACTAGGCGCGCTCACGCTCAGACCGGCGGCCTACACGTGGCCGGGCCCGGGCCGGGCCGTTCCCACAAGGCCTCGGGAGCGGGCAGAGGTTGCTCTCCCGCCGCGGAGGCCCCGGGCCGGGGTGCGGGTGGCAGAGGGTGCAGAGAGACCACCCTACGCTCTGCGCTGGTTTTGACTCAGATCCCGACGCTCGGTTGTAAATCCTGAGGCTTGTGCTCCAGTTTTCTCCATTTACTTGAGTTGGTCTCTTCCTTGTTCGTGGTGTTCAGGAGTTAACGTTCTTGACGAGGTTTTTCTTACTGGAAAGATCAAACGACACGTTTCTGATCTCTTGGTTCAAAATAATTTGGACAAAGAATGCAAAGGAAGTCATAACAGACTGAGGTGATTTCTCTAATGGGTGGTTTCGATGGGAGGTTTCTTGATTGGGGCGAAGTACACTTTGTTGAAATTGGATGGGCTCTTGATTGCACCTGGTTCCGGAGAGCATCGCACATGCGCTCTAAGAGCCATTTTCCTCTACGAGCGCCCTTCCTGAGAGGTTGAAGAACAGTCACCTGCAGCTAGTATGCTCGGCCAGGCCCTGTGGATTTGTGGGCAGGGTTTCCTATTCAGGTGTGACGAGCTTTAATCAAAATCTAATTTATGTTCGTGTTGTAAGCGCCATACTTAACGCTTCATGGTCACATTAAGTACAGAAAAAGGGGGTGGGAGTTTGAGGAAATTGTCCTTGATCTGGCCTTGTTTTTCTCATTTTAAGGAAAACTAGTAATCTCAGAAGTAATGCCGAAGGTACCACCTTCAGTCTGCCTGAAAATACGCCTATTTACATCAATCACCGTTGCTCACCACCTGAATATTTTCAGACATGGCTGCTCTTTCACATCTAACTCCTCTGTACCTTGAGTATTAAAAAGTCTCAATTCACTATTTTCATTTAGTTACCTGGGTGTTTTGTCTGTCTCCACGCCACTCTCTGAGCAGGATTTGATTTTCCAAGGTGTGGCATATATCTGTTACTGTACTGTTTCATCCCCCTAGACTGACCCCACTGCCTGACACCGTAGGAGGTGTGGTCTGTGGTTAAGATTTAAACATTAAGTCACCTGACTCCCAAGAGTAGAATGTACCATCCCATTTAAGTCCATGGAGTTTAAAAGACTTTTGTTAACTATTGTTTTTCAGATTCCCATCGTAACTTAAAGGGAAGCTTTCACAATGTCCGGAGCCCTTGATGTCCTGCAAATGAAGGAGGAGGATGTCCTCAAATTCCTTGCAGCAGGAACCCACTTAGGTGGCACCAACCTTGACTTCCAAATGGAACAGTACATCTACAAAAGGAAAAGTGATGGTCAGTCATTGCTTTAGTGTTATTTGCTTGATCATTCCAGCTATAAGAACAAGTTTTGACACTACTATTCTGACAGGTGGTACTGAGTTGAAGTGCTTTGTGAAATTTGAACCTTAGAGGGCTCTCACCAAGTAACTAATGAAAATAGATCTTTAGATGGGTAAGAAGCTTTAAAAGTATTAAGTGCTCCGATTGTTTTTGAAGGAAAAATTCTGAACTCCAGTGGAAGAGTGGAAACTGGTAGGTTATGTGTTGTCGGTTGGGCTTTAAATAAGCACAATGTAAAGATAAGGAGAGAGTTTAATAGCTTAAAGTGAAGTGACTCAGTCTTGTCCGACTCTTGCGACCCCGTGAGCTGTAGCCTACCCTGCTTATCTGTCCATGGGATTTTCCAGGCAAGAGTACTGGAGTGGGTTACTATTTTCTTCTCCAGAAGATCTTCCCAACCCAGGGATTGAACCTGGGTCTCTCCCACATTGTAGGCGGACGCTTTACCATAGCTTGGTTTCTAATAATTTATCTCCCAGAGTGCCTTATAATTTGTAGCTACCATTACGGGTTTGTAAAGCTGATTTCTGAAAGTAGAGCTATAGTTGAGAACAAACATTTTGGTTTTAATGCATGTATCAGAAAAAGTAAATTAGCTTTTGATGAGACTGGAGTGCATTAAGTTGTTCTGCTGAGATAGAAGCACTGAAGGATTTACACCTGTGAGTGGCATGGTTTAAAGGAGTTCACGATAAATTTGGCATGGTAGATGACAAGAGGAAAATAATGGTAGGCCACAAATAAGAACGAACTTCTTGGATTCTGCATGGAAGGCTTGAGAGTGGGTTAACACAGGATCAGAAATGAAAAGATGCCTTTTGCACATTATTAAAGCTCAGAGTGGAGGCCAGTCTTGGCCAATGAACTGCTGAGTGTCGGAAGTGTGCTATATCAACGGCAGGATTTTCGCTAACACCAGTAGAGCTTGCCTCTATGACTGGAGTTTGATAGTACTCGCTGCCACATGACTTCATGTTTTTAGAATATTACCTTACAAAGCTTGGTTAGCTCTTAAGAAATCCCTGTGTCCTCCCCTAGGCATCTACATCATAAATCTGAAGAGAACCTGGGAGAAGCTTCTGTTGGCAGCACGGGCCATCGTTGCCATTGAAAACCCGGCTGATGTCAGTGTCATATCCTCCAGGAATACTGGCCAGGTTTGTGGAACAGTATGCGTGGGTTTTGCTGCAAAGCCTACAGATGTTTTGGGATATATAGAAAAGCTGTAACAAACCCCAGAATTTATTCAAAAAACATTTGAAACTGGGCTGAGTTGGAGGAATTCCCCAAATTAAAGATTGTCAGCATATTTATCACGTCACATCTGACACTTAAAATTCGTGTATCATTGTGTATTTCCTGTGCCACTGAATTTCAAGAAATGAAAAAGTGGCTCATTGGCATTTTTAGCAGTGAGCTTTGAAGGTTTTAAATGAAACATTGGACTTCCCTGATGGTCCAGTGGTAAGAATCTGCCTGGTAATGCAGGGGACATGGCTTCAACCCTGGTCCTGGAAGATTCCACACGCCCCAGGGCAGTAAGCCCACTCTCCACAAGAACTGAAGCCCCCACCCTCTAGGGTCTGCTCTCCAGCAGGCGAAGCCACCACAAGGAGAGAAAGGCCACACACACCAGGGAAGACAGTGCACCCAAAATTTAATTACATTAAGGTTTCATTTCTTTAAAAAAAAAAAAATACTGAAATATTGAGTTTAAAAAGTTAGAATTAAATGCCAGTTTTTCAGGGAGGGCTTCTGTCGATAGGATACCACCACCTCTGTCACATCAGCAAGAGTAAGAATATTTGCCCGATTAAGTGAATAAAAATAACTTAATAAACATTGTCTTTTTTTCCCCTTCATTTTTTGAAAGTTGCTCTGTGACACCACTACATTCCCACTGATACCATGCGATCTTTTCTCCACACCCCGACCAGCATTGCTTGTACCCATTTTGATGACGGCCATTTTGAGTAGTGAGAACCAGTTCCTCGGTATGAGGGAAATTTACCAGTTGGTATTGGCAAGCTGAGTGAGTTTTCCCCTCAGACATTTACTGATAGCAGGTGTCTGATTACAGCCCCGCGGGCTCCTGAGGGGTTTGAAAATTGCTGTTGCAGGAAAATGCCACAAGGTGGCAGGATTTCTCTGCTCGAGTTTGTTTGCTCAGGCACCCAGCGCTTCACTGCAACTCCTGTTCCTGGGTTGAAAGTTAAAAGTGAAAGATGCCAGAAGAAACACTCAAAAGCTTGTCTGTTATTGCCTGATACTTGTGTTTTTATTGACACGTTGGTGTTGGGTGTAGGGGTACAGCACCTTGTCCAATTACCATGTATGCTTGCCTCTGCGGTTCTCTTCCCGTATGGGGGCTCAGAGTGTTGAGTAGAGCTCCTGTGCTATTCAGGAGGTTGTGGATGATGAATTTAATATGTGATTAGTGTGTAACTTAAACTCATTCTTCCCCCTGTGATAGCATATGTTTGTCTTATACTTTTTCTTCCTGGTAAATACGGCATTAGTACTGATTTTGTGATTCTACCTATAAGTCATATAACGGCCTTCTGAGTCTCTGACTCCGTTTACTTAGTATGATCCTCACTAGTTTCATCCCTGCTGGCTGCCAGTGGCCTTTATTAAATCCTCCTTTTCTGGCTGTGTGACATTCCGTGTCCCGAGCTACCATTTTTTCTTTACCGGTTCTTGTGTGGATGGGCATATTGTTTGCTTGCCTCTTTTGGCTTGTTTAAATAGCAGCACTGCGGTGAACCTTGGGTTGCATGTGTGTGTAGCATCACTGTGGTAAACTTTGGGCTCCATGTGTCTGAATTCTGGTTTCTTCCTGATGGACATCCAAGAGTGTGTAGGTCTGTTTTTACATTATTAAAGAACCCCCGTTGTGGCCGTTTCCCGTTTACATTCCCACCAGTAGACTAGGAATGAGTATTTTCTCCACACCCTGTCCAGCATTTATTGTTGGTAGATGTTTTGGAGATGGCTGTTCTCTTACTGGTGCTATCTTGATTCCTCGGGCTTCCCTGGTGGCTCAGATGGTAAAGAATCTGCCTGCAGTGCAGGAGACTCAGGTTAAATCCCTGGTTTGGGAAGACCTCCTGAAGAAGGGTATGGCTCCCTACTCCAGTATTCTTGCCTGGAGAATTCTATGGTCAGCGGAACCTGGAGGGCTACAGTCCATGGGGTCCCAAAGAACACAACTGAGTGACTAAAAGGTTTTTTGAACTGATTCCTCAGTGTAGTTTTGATTTGCACGTCTCTAGAAATGAGCATATCAAGCCTCTTTCCGTGTGTTGCTTCTAAATACAGTGTGAGGGAGATTTACCCATCAGAATTGGCATTCTGAGACTGATTCCACCTCCCCCCTTTAATTACCCCAGGCATTTTCTAATGATGGGTGTCATTTACAGCTCTGCAGGCTTTGTGACTATTTAGTGCTCAAGGCCCTAGTTTGTGGGTTACTGTTGCCCAATATGGCCACACGGTGACAGGATTTCTACTCAGGCAACCAGAGCCTTGGTGTAACTCCTGTTCCTGGAAGTGAAAGTGGTAATGGCACCCCACTCCAGTGCTCTTGCCTGGAAAATCCCATGGACGGAGGAGCCTAGTAGGCTGTGGTCCATGGAGTCACTAGAAGAGTCAGACAGGACTGAGCGACTTCACTTTCACTTTCGTACATTGGAAAAGGAAATGGCAACTCACTCTAGTGTTCTTGCCTGGAGAATCCCAGGGACGGGGGAGCCTGGTGGGCTGCCATCCATGGGGTCACACAGAGTCAGACACGATTGAAGTGACTTAGCAGTAAAGTTGCCAGAATGAGCACCCAAAGCCTTGTGTCTATTTTTTTTTCTAATTTTTTATTTATTGAAATAAAGTATTTTTTCAGTAACTTTATTTTTAAAATGAAAAAGATGATCTGTGAAAAGAGGTGCTATTCACAAAGAAGATAGACATCAGAAACCATTAGACACCTAACAACAAAGAGACAAAGAAAAACGGGGAAAAAAAGGGAAAAGAAAAATAATCATATAGTGAGACATATTAACATTTCTCTGAGCATATTTTATCAAGTGCAGAAAAAAGACTTGGAGCATCTTGAATGATGTCATTAATAATTTAGTTAGAATATATTTCTATTTATATTAAGTTATAGTAAATTTTGTATCTTACATGTGACTGTTAGATGTCCACAGAACATTTGGGAAAACTGGCTAAAAGATAAACCTTACTAAGTTTCAAAAAGTAGAATTCTTTATTTTTGTGTTTCAGTTACTCATATACACACATTTTTCAAACCGTTTTCCCTAGTAGGTTATTATAAGATACTGACTAGCTCCCTGTGCCATACAGTAAGCCTTTGTTGCTTCTTGCATTATCTAGTATTTGTGCTGCCGAAGCAAGCACAGCTTCTTGCATATCTATTTTCTAAGTCAAACAAGTGGAATCAAAATGTCATACACTTTTTAGTTAGGCAGAAATTCATAAGTCTTCTAAAATATATGTACTATGCATATTATTTATATTATGCAAAAGCTTTACTACCATGCTTCATAAATGCTTGAGAAAGAACATTAAGCTAAAAAGAGATGGGGAAATTGGAAACCATAAACTAGATGAAATGGAAGCACTGAATATGAAATAGAAAAAGTGAAACAAACTAGAAAAGAGTAAGAGATCCTCACATAACAGTTGTTTTTAAACATTAGAAACATATCTGGAGCACTGGCAAACATAAAGCAATACCTGGGCATTTGTACTCAAAAAATTCTGAGATAATTCTGATTTGCGCATCTGGATTTTAAGAAGTGATTACAGGTTTTTGTATTAAATGATAGTTTTGCTGGTACAGGATTCTATTACTTTTCTGTTGGCCAATCATGATACAATGGTATTGAGTAATAGTTACATAATCACAGTAGTGAAAGATGTTTATCAGTTTTCACAATCATAAAATAAAAGATAACTACAAGTATAAGCCGTGATGGGAATATGATGAGCTTAATGTAAGATAATTCCATACATGGGAGGGTCAAGCAGAGGTGTGGTAAGTCGGAGTGCTTTCCTGCTCCTGTTTTCATCCACCTAGCCTGTCTGTGTCTTTTGGTGCATTTAATCCTTTGCATGTATTAATGCAATGATAATGTATGATCCTATTACCGTTTTAATTGTTTCAGGTTTATTTTCTGTAGGTCTTTTCCTTCTCTTGTGTTTCCTGTCTGGAGAAGTTCCTTTAGCATTTGTTGTAAAGCTGGTTTGGTGGTGCTGAATTCTCTTTAACTTTTTGCTCCTCTGGAAAGCTTTTGATTTCTCTCTCGAATCTGAATGAGAGTCTTGCTGGGTAGTGTAATCTTGGTTGTAGTTTCTTCCCTTTCATCACTTCAAATATATCATGCCACTCCCTGCTGGCTTATAGTTTCTGTTGAGAAATCGGGTGGTAGCCTGATGGGTTGACTATTTCCTTTCCCATTTTGGTGAAGTTTTCAGCTATTATCTCCTAATATTTTCTCAGGTCCTTTCTCCCTTTTGGGACCCCTGTAATGGGAACATTGGTATGTTTAATGTTGGCCCATAGGTCACTTAGGCTGTCTTCATTTCTTTTCAGTCTTTTTTTCTCCTGCATTCTGTTCTGTGGCAGTGATTTCCACCGTTTTGTCTTCCAGGTCCCCGTTCTTTTGCCTCTTCTGCTACTGATTTCTTCCAGTGTATTATTTGTCTGTTTTAGGTCTTTGGTAAACAGTTCCTGCATCTTATTCAATCTTTGCTTCTATTCTTTTTCCGAGATCCTGTGTCATCTTCACTATCATTTTGAATTCTTTTTCTGGAAAGTTGCCTGTCTCCACTTCATTTACTTGTTTTTTTGGGGTTTTATGTTGTCTCTTCACCTGGGACATAACTTTCTGCGTTTTCATGCTGACTAACTTTCTGTAATGTTTTGTTTTAGTCGCTGTGGGCCTGTGCTTGCTTCTCTGTCTGCCCTCTGATGGAGGAGGCTGTGACTTACATAAACTTCTGGATGGAATGGACTGGTGGTGGGAAAGACTAGGTCTGCTCTGGTGGCAGGGCCTTGGTCAGTAAAGTTTTAATCCAGTTATCTGCTGATGGGTGCTCCCAGGGATTGTGCTGCCTCCTTGGTAGTTTTTTGGCCTGCAGGCTCAGTGGTCAGGTTAGTGGTGACCTCCAAGAGGCTTTACGCCAAGGAGGGACCTTGTCAGGCTGGTGCCCCCGTCCCTGTGGTGAGCCCCTGCGGGCCCCCACCCCCACAGGAGGCCCTGCAGCATGGGCAGGTGGTCCTGGTTCAGTGTCCTGTGGGGTCACCCCACCTTTCCCCTGAGTCTCAGCTGCACACAAGGTTTTGTTTCTGCCCTCCAAGACTGGAGTCTCTGTTTCCCCCAATCCTGTGATCAGATCCCACTGGTCTGCAAGGTCAGATTCCCTGGGGATTGCCAGTCCCTTTGTTGGATACCCAGGCTGGGAAGCCTGATGTGAGGTTCAGAACCTTTACCACACTGGGAGAACTTCTTTGGTATTATTGTTCTCTAGTCCGAGTCACCCACCCAGCTGGTGTGGGATTTGGTTTTATTGTGATTGTGCCCTCCTACCATCTACCGTCTCACTGCGGCTTCTTTGTCTTTGGAGGTGGGGTATCTTTTTGGTAGGTTCCAGCATCTTCCTGTTGCTGGTTCCCCAACAGCTAGTTGTGATTTTGGTGCTCCCGCAGGAGGAGGTGAGCACATGTCCTTCTACTTCGCCGTCTTGAATCATGGAGTCAAGTTGATTTGCAATGCAGTGTTTGTTGTAGGTGTTGTATAGTGTGAATCTGTTAATCCCAAACTCCTAATTTATGCTTTCCCTGATGGTAAACATAAGTTTGGCTTTTAATTCTGTGAGGGAGGTTGTCCCTGATAAACTCATGCTACCAACTCTGTGGTTCTCCCTGTAAGTCACTGTAACAACAGATGAGCTCAGCCCTTCGCAGGCAGCCATTGCTGTGCCTCATTACTCCACCTCCTGGTTACTAGGCAACAGGCCTTACTCGGCCGTGGGTGGGTACCTCAGTGGGCCCCGCCCACAAGCCGCTGTCAGCGGGGGACCATCAGGGAAGCGACTCAGCCAGGGGTCAGTAGTGTGTGGTGGGAGGCAGATTCAGGCCTTCTCAGAGCCCCTCTGACTCCCAGCCTTGGGCCAGCGAGTGAGCGCGAGGGCCCGGGGGACAGACTGGGGGCTACGTCCTGCAGGGCTCCAGAGCCTTCACTGAGGCCCTCCACCAGCTTTGGCCCTGGCCTTGAGGCAGCGGTGAACCCCTCCCTCATCCTGTTTCTGTGAGCTGATGGCAGTGGCCATCTGCCTGGGTTGCAGTCTGTGGGACCTAGACCTCACTCAGCTTTGTGTGGCCTGAGGAGGCTGAGGGCCAGTTGGATTGGGTGCCTGGTTCCCTCGGGGGTGACAGCTGGGCAGGATGTGGAGAGCTGGCCCTGAAGGAGCTGCCAGCTGAGATTTGCCACCGCTTAGCCAGGACTGCGACCTTGCCCTTTCTCGTCAAGACAAAGAGTAACATTCATTTGGTAGATTTACAGGGACATTGTTACCTGACCATGACCAGGCCTCAAAAGCAAAGGATCTGACACCAAGAAGTTTGCAACATCTAACCACACCCCTCCCTCACCTTTTGCTTTTGCTGAAAGCTTTCGGTGACTTTAGGTGTACTTAGGGCATGCGCTGTCCATCTCCTTGTGTGAACCTGTAAAAAATCTTTTTCTGTTCCAAACTGTAATGGTTAGATGATTGGTCTCACTTGGCGTCGGGCAAAGAGGCTTGTGACTCTAACAAGGTGATGTTGGCCTGTTGTGTCGTGACTCGTTCATTTAGTGTGATCCTCACTACGTTCATCCAGGCTTGCTGCCAGTGGCATTTATTAAATTCCCGTTTCTGACTGAGTAATATTCCACTGTCCCTGGATACCATTTCTTTCTCCTTTGCCTTGCTGCTGTGGGTGGGCATTTTGGCTGCAGTGAACTCTGGGGTGCATGTGTCTTAATTCTGGTTTCTTCCTGGTAAGACACCCAGGAGTGGGGTGGCAGGGTCTTAGGGTACCTCTGTTTCTGCTTTACTAAGGAACCCTCAGTTTACAACCCTACAGCTTTAATCCAGGCTCTGTCCAGCGTTTATTGTTTGTAGATGTGGGTGGTGGCCATCCTGACAGGTGCTAACCCATTTCTCAGTGTAGCTCTGATTTGCATGTCTCTGCAAAGTAGCAATATTGAGCCTCTTTTCATGTGTTTCTCTTAAACACAGTGTGAGGGAGATTAAACTGTTGAAATTGGCATCCTGAGACTCTTGCTTCTTGCTTCTCTTTTTCTCCAATTACTCACCGCAGACATTTCCTGATGGGAGGTGTCATTTACAGCCCTGCAGGCCCTGTGAATAAATACTAGGTGCCCAGGGGCCTGGTTTCCAGGTTGCTGTTGGCTCGAAATGGCCACATGGTGGCAGGATTTTATTGAAGTGTCAGAAGAAATACTCCAAATCTCCTTTCACATTACAGCTTGTTTTTATTTTCTAAGTTTTTTTTTTTAATGCTTATGTGTTCATTTGTTTGGTTGCATTGCCCTGGTTCTCAGTTGTAATACCCAGGGTCTTTGACCCTTGTTGCCCCATGGGGTGTCTTAGATGTAGCATGTGGGATCCAGTCCCTTGACCAGGAAAGTTTCTGAACTTATTTTTTTTTTGGAATAATGTTGATTTACAACACTGTGTTTGTTGTAGGTGTACAAGGTCGTGTCCAGTTATGTGTGTGTATCACCATCTTCAGATCTGTTTCCGTGGGATTAACATATACACACTAACATGTAAAACTGATAGGCAACGCCACCTACTGTATTGCATGGGGAACTCTGCCTGTGCTGTGGTAGCTCTCGTTGCCTATCAGTTTTACATATGTTAGTGTGTATATGTTAATCCCAAGCTGTGGCTTAGATCCTAGGTCTCAGCTATAGTTTCAGTCCCCCTCTGTTTTCTGGCAACCTGGTGGTGTCTGCCTCTGGGTTCAGCGAGGCCAGGGTTGCAACTGGAGCCCGTGAGTAAAGGCAGGGGCTGCCCTGGCGACCTCGCCTCTTCTCATGCCATGCCCAGCGGCACTTCCCTTCTCACGCAGGCCCGCCCCTTCCCACGAGCGCGCCCCTCTGCAGCAGGACTGCGCTCTGTCCTCAGTGTGTGCCCCCACCAGCACCAGTCTTGCCTGGTATCTCCTCTGAGCGCAGCACTCAGCCCTCACGTGGACTCAAGTGAACACACATCTCAGGCTGCACTGCAGGGCGGTGGCACAGACCGTCTGCGGGTCTCTCTGTCCCGCCTCCCACAAACCAGTCATCTTTGTACTGAGCTGCTGAACCTCCCTTTTTGTTCCAGTTAATACCCCTGCTAGTGAGGGAATGTCAGGGTAGCAGGAAACAATTCCTCTTTTTCAGCTACCTCCCCAGAGGACTGCTGGTCCCGCCCCACTTCCTTTTTGCCTTTTCCAACCTTGTTCTGTGGAGCTCTTTCTTGCCCTTTCAGGTGTTCTAGGTGTTCTGTTAGACGTACAAATGTACCTTTATACATATACAAATATATGTGTATTTTTATTGTAGTTGTCGGAGGGGGTGAGTTCTCAGTTCTCATTTTACTCAGTTGTCGTGATTAGGCCTCCTTGCAAGAGGTGTTTTACCTGGGATTTATTCCCCTTATGGCGGGCTTAGTCACTGGGAATTCTTTGGTGAGACACATGGGTGATGGTTTTAATCACTGCTGTAGAATGAGCTCAATGACCAGTCTGTGCTTCCATCAAGGAAAATTTACTACCTAGGTTACAGAAGTGCTCTGGTGGTCAGATTCTACATGGTGTGTTTTGATTTTGTGTCATTTTTTTAGCCTCATGAGGAATTTGGACATATAGGAGTCACTAGCCCCAGTTACTCCTAAGTGGTACTTGAACCAGGCCGGTTTGCTGTGGAAGCAGCAGAAGTGAGGATGTAGTGAGCATCAGATAACCTGAGGGAAGAGCATCCCTAGCAGAGGGCCTGGGTGTGGGGCCATGCTTAGCGTGTTTTTCTTTTTGTTCTAATGTTTCCAGGCAATAAGTGGAAGATGGAGAACAGTCTGCCTACAATGCAGGAGACCCCCAGGGTTGATCCCTGGGTTAGGAAGATCCCTGGAAGAAGGGGATGGCAGCCCACTCAGTATTCTTGCCTGGAGAATCCCACAGACAGAGGAGTCTAGCAGGCTATAGTCCATAGAGTTGCAAAGAGTCAGGCACAACTGTGTGACTAACACTTTGATTTTTCATAGAACAATTAACTACTAGATGTTTTGAGGAAGGATTTGGGGGAGTTTTCCTGCTAGATAGCCAGCTTGATCACATAGCAAACTTGGTGCTCCATGTATCATTGCAGGGCTCCTGTGGTACCACCTCTGGGACACTTAACTCTGTTGCTTCTTCCAGCGAGCTGTGCTGAAGTTTGCGGCTGCCACTGGAGCCACTCCCATCGCTGGCCGCTTCACTCCGGGAACCTTCACTAACCAGATCCAGGCCGCGTTCAGGGAGCCAAGGCTTCTGGTGGTCACCGATCCCAGGGCTGACCACCAGCCCCTCACAGAAGCCTCTTACGTTAACCTGCCCACCATTGCTCTGTGTAACACAGACTCTCCTCTGCGCTACGTGGACATCGCCATCCCATGCAACAACAAGGTAACAAGTGCGTGACTGCACTGGAGCTGGCCGCTAAGCGCTCCAGCCACGGGCCTCCCTCTGCACATTGTTAGAGCTTGGAGTTGAGGCTGCTGGCCCGTGGACTCACAAGTGTAGGTAGTGTGCTACACGAGGGGCAAGTGTTTCGCTAACACCACGAGGGTCTCTGGCCCAATGAGTGGGGTTGGATAGTAATACTTGCTACAAAACTATGATTTTAAGGAATGAGAGCTTATTTAAGGAGAGATGAAAACATTTAAAAAATAGCTTTCTCTTCAATATTCCTAACTCTTCAGGCAGTACTTGACTTTTCTGTTTTCTCAGTTGATGTATCCTGCTCTGAGATCCTAAAAAGGTGGGTTACCTATGGTTCAAATTGGTCATTTGTCACTGATCTCAAACCTGGTTACACATAAGAATGGGACAGAGGTTTTCTTTTATTTCTACCAGTATTCAGGCACTGACCCCATTTTGTTGTGTAGAGTGGAGTCTAATTAAGACTGTCCCATGATTCCAGTGGCAGACAAGATTAAGAACCAGAGATGGAGAACAGTCTTGGTACAAACTTTGAATTGTTTTAATTGGAGTACAATTGTAAGTGTTGTGTTAGTTTCTGCTGTCCTACACACACTTTCAAACTAACAGACATGTCTACTCACATGGTACCATGGGGAACGGGGTTAGATGGAGATTGTTTGGGGTTTGCCAAGTATCACTTTAATAACCTGGTGCTCTTGCAGGGAGCGCACTCAGTGGGTCTCATGTGGTGGATGCTCGCCCGGGAAGTTCTGCGCATGCGTGGCACCATCTCCCGAGAACACCCATGGGAGGTCATGCCGGATCTCTACTTCTACAGAGATCCTGAAGAGGTGAGCTTCGTCCACAAAGGCCTATTGTCACTCACATAAGTACATACCTGGATACTTCTTACTGCCAAGAACAGAAACTAATCTGTCATTGCATATAAACTAAAAATACTTTCCTCAACTAGATTGAGAAAGAAGAGCAGGCAGCAGCTGAGAAGGCTGTGACCAAGGAGGAGTTTCAGGGAGAATGGACTGCTCCAGCCCCAGAGTTCACCGCCACTCAGCCCGAGGTGGCAGACTGGTCCGAGGGCGTGCAGGTGCCTTCCGTGCCGATTCAGCAGTTCCCCACGGGTATGCATCGAGATCACGGGCATCCGGCCTAACGTGTCTGTAGGAATACAAGCAGATTGGTGGGGTGGGATTGCAAAAGTAATCTGGGGGTGTGGCTGATGACCTTCTTGTGTTTTCTCAACAGAAGACTGGAGTGCTCAGCCTTCCACTGAAGACTGGTCTGCAGCTCCCACCGCTCAGGCCACTGAATGGGTAGGAACCACCACAGAGTGGTCGTAAGCTGTTCTTTCACGGACTTCCACCAAGGTGGAAAATAAACCGTTTCTAAAAATTTTGTTCATTTATTTCAGTCTATGGGATGGACCCGCCTGGTATGAAGCCTTGCTCAGCCTAGTGTGTGGCTCCAGGGGCAGGAGATGTTTCTGGGCCCAGGTGTCCTCAGCAGAGGGTAGTATTCATGGGGCTGTGGTTCAGGGCAGCCGGTCCTGAGTCTGGGCCTGTGGCCCACTGTCATTCCTTAGTGTATAATTTTAAGATAGTTTTAAATAGTAAAATATGTCATTGCATGTAGTTGATCTAATAGACATACCTGTGTATTCTTGGAGAATAAAGGTCAAGTTAAAACCTCTGAAGCCAATTAAACAGGTTACCAAGTACAAGGTGCCAAGATTGGGAAAGTCTATTCTCGCTGCTGGCTTCTGAAGTCATGAGCTCTGCTCCTGCCATCCTCTGAAAAAGGTAAAGTGATTAAATCAGGAATTCTTCAGTTTGTTTTGAGCAGCGTATAAATGGAATCATATTTTCTGTGGCTTGCTTGCTTCCATGTTGCGGCCATTACCAGCAGAGCTTCTCTGAACATTTTTTTTTTTTACAGATCCTGGTGCACAGAAATTTCCTCACTCTAGGTTCACAATCACCAATAGAAATCCTCTGAAAACACAGCCACAGTCTTTAGCACTTTCTATAGAAAGTGCTGTCCTTTCTTAACAGCTTAAAACTGCAGGGTCTGATGTGGCCTCCTCTTTCCACTGCTCTTCTGTGTCTGTGCTAAGGCCAGCGCCACCCTGTCCTTCCTCTCTCCTGGGGTTTCTACTCCACTGTGGCACCAGGTGGGACAGGCCTCTCTTCTACTGTCTAGGTTATTAACTATTGAGCCTTCTACATTATCATACACATGTTAACCTAGTGCAGCTGCATCATATAGCCAAATGGGATTGCATTGACTATAATTTAGCACAGAATTGATTTACAGCATTGAGTTTATCAGTATTATCTTACTCAGAGAGGTTTGTATATCTTTGGTAAATATATGCCTATATTCTTGGGATACTTTAAATTCTACTTTCATAACTAGTGATCCTATTAGATCCCTAACTAACACAGACAGGCAGTGGTGAGTGGCACCACGGCCATGGTGTTTCTGACCCTGCCTGAGCAGTCCACATTTTGCACAAGGCAAGGGCTGTATTACCAAATTCCGTCTATGAAAAATATGTTGCAAACCTACATTGAGCTCATTTACTAATGGAGAACCTTCTGGACACCTCCCTGTGCTGAGTTCAGTGGGCTTCACTTAAGAATAACCTGAGAATCACCCTGTTCGGCCTCTCGAGGTAATTTAGCAATTAATAAATCTAGCACACCATTCTTTATTGTATCAGAAGTGAGGATGTAAACATAAAGGTTTGTCTAAAATGCCAGTGCCCGGCTATAGGAGGGAGAGACTCGTTTGGGAGAAGTTCTCCTGGGGACCTGGGACCCTTTATCAGGCCATGGAGTCCCCTGGAGCCCACAAGAGAGATTCTGCACAAGGGCCTCACAAGCTGGTGTGATACTTGTTTCAAAATCCCTTTGGGAAGATTGTTTCTTTTAATGTTTTCATAAAGAAATCTATTGTAAATAGTTTTTGAAACAGTGTCTAAAGGTTAATACTGTAATTGCTTTTGTAATTTAGAAATAAAAAATAGCTTACTATGTAACAGAGGGCAGAAGAAAAAGAATGTTGGAGAGGAAATTGAACTGGAAAAACACATGTAGAATTGACTTGGACAGAACTTGGGAAACAGCAGTTAAAATATACACAAACATCTAGTTGGAATTAATACATGGAGGAGGAACGTCAGCATCAAAGAGAAAGGCTTGAGAATTAATTTCTTATAAATCAATACAAGGACATTCTGTCTGAGCTCAGTACACTCAGCCAGACATTTCTGCAGGACCAAGTCATGCAGCTATGGGCTGTGCATCTGAAGAGGCAGTAAAACACTTTTTATTCTTGAAAAGCTAACAAAATGCTTGGGTAGGATTAAAGGTGTTTTGCAAACGTACCATAAAGAGGAAATACCATAAAGGTTTTGGTAACCATACCTCCATACACGAACTACACTGGCTGGTCAGCAGGCTTCATGCGTGCTCACTGTGTCCGGCTCTGACCCCACAGACAGTAGCAGCCCTCCAGGCTCTGACGGGTTGTGCAGGCAAGAGTACTGGTGGATTGCCATGCCTTCCTCCAGGGGATCTTCTGACACAGAGATTGAACCTGTCCCTGGTATTTCCGGGACTAGCAGGTGGATCCTTCAGCACTAGTGCCACTTGGGAAGCCAGTTGGTGCATCATGGCATTATTGAGTACCCATCCCTAACACCTCGTGAAGTGAAAGTTGTGTCTAACTTTGCAACTCCATGGGCTGTACAGTCCATGGAATTCTCCAGGCCAGAATACTGGAGTGGGTAGCCTTTCTCTTCTCCAGGGAATCTTCCCAACCCAGGGCTCCTGCATTGCAGGCAGATCCTTGAACAGCTGAGCCACAAGGGAAGCCCGACACCCTCCTAGGGGTGTATATCAAAAGACCCATGCACACGTGCACTAGGATATGTGGACGGAATGCTAATTAATATGCTACTGGTGGAAATGTAAACTGATAATATCCACTACATATAACATTACAGAGCTTTCAGTTTATCCCCATCCTGGGTAAAACTGGAATGGAAGAGAGACATGTCCCACCATTCTGTGCAACACTTTACATGAGCCAAAGGAGGGCAGCAGCCACAATGTCCATGGACAGAAGAAGGGTAAGAGATGGTACCTGGATACAGTGGAATATTACTCAGAATGAAATAATGCCACACCCTGGATGGCCCTAGAGAGGATCATAGTAAATGAACTGAGAGATCAGCATCAAAAGGTGTTTATAAGTAGGATCTGAACAGTGGTAGTAATGAACTAGTTCACCAAGGAGAAACACAAACTTTGGTTACCATAGGGTAAATCAGGAGTTTAGGATCAACAGATAACACAAGCCTGGCATGCCACAGTCCGTGGGGTGCAGAGTTGGACACAATTTAGCAACTGAACAAAAACACTGAATACATACAAAGTTGATAAGAACCTGTGTACCACAAGGAACTTGATTCAACACTCAACCTACATGGGGAGGGAACCTGAAGAGGAAGTGATAATATGTATAAATGGACAAGATGGTGTAGGTATGCAACCAGCACCATAAAGTGACAACTCCATTTAAAATAAGGAAATAGAAAGTAATGAGACACAAGTTTTGGGGTATTTCCTTTCTGCCTAGCAACATGACTTAACAAGACTCGTCTCGAGTAACCAGCTGAGGCTAGGAAGAAATCCTGCCCCCTTGTGGCTCTTTTGGGTAGCAGCAACTTTTAAAAACCTGTACCCTGGATATGTAATATTCACAGGGCCTCCAGGACTGTAAATGACACCTGCCCTGGAGTAGGTGATTAGAAAAGTGTAAAAAGAAAAAATTCAAATGGAAGCCACTTTCAACAGGGAAATTTCCCTCTCACTTTTAAATTTTGTATTGGGATATAGCTGATTAACAATGCTACAGTTTCAGGTAAAAGGTGAAGGGCCTCAGCCATACATACACATGTATCCGTTCTCCCACAGACTCCCATTCAGGTTGCAGAACACAGCCGAGTTCCCTGTGCTACACAGTAGCTCCTTGTTGGTTACCCATGTCAAATACAGCAGTCTGTACACTGCCATTCCAAACTCTATCCCTTACCCCCATTCTTCCCCCTGGCAACCAAAAGTTCATTTTCTATCACTGTTAGAAGAAGCATATGAAAAGGGACTCGACACCAGTCGTTATTAACATCAGGGACGTGCAAATCAAAACTGTAGCCAGGAATCACCTCTTGCCAGTCAGAAGGGCCATCATCAAACAGTCCACAAATAGAACTTCCCTGGTGGCGCAGTGGATGAGAATCCACCTGCCAGTACAGGGGGACATGGGTTCCATTCCTGGTCCATGAAGATTCCATATGCTACAGAGCCAACTAAGCCTACACACCACAACTGAGCCTGTTTTCTAGAGCTCTCGAGACACACCTAAGGAGCCCGCGTGCCCTAGAGCCCGTGCTCCACAACAAGAGAAGTCACAGCAATGAGAAGCCCGTGCCCCACAACTAGAGTGTTTCTCTGCAACTAGAGGAAAAACCCGTGCACAGCAATGAAGACCCAGCATAGCCAAAAGCCTACAAGCAATAAGTGATAGAGGATGTGGAGAAAAGAATGCTCCTACGCTCTTTCTGGGAATGTAAACTGTTGACAGTCCATGGAGAGCACACTATGGAGCTCTAAAAACAGAGCTACCCTGGATCTATCCGTTCCACTCCTGGGTGTCTACAGGACGAAAACCAGAATTCAAAAAGACAGATGCAACTCGACACTCAGCGCAGCAGTTTACACAAGACAAAAGAGGGAGGTACCCACCATGTCCATGAACAGAAGAACGGCACCTAGACATGACGGGATATGGCTCAGGCAGAAGAGAGGGAAGTAATGCACGTCCATGAACAGAAGAACGGCACCTAGACATGACGGGATATTGCTCAGGCAGAAGAGAGGGGAGTAATGCATGTCCATGAACAGAAGAACGGCACCTAGACATGACGGGACATGGATCAGGCAGAAGAGAGGGGAGTAATGCCACCGGCAGCAGCCCTGGGTGGATCTCAGAGGATCATAGTCCGTGAAATGAGTCAAAGAGAAAGACCAGTATCATAAGATATCGTTTAAAAGTGATACCTGATCATTGGTAGTAATGAACTAGTTTACCAAGGAGAAACTCACTTGCAGAATTAAAGCACAAACTTTTGGTTATCCTAGGGGAAAGAATAAATCAGGAGTCTGAGTGTAACAGATACACAGATACATATAAAATTGATAATAAGGACCTCCTCTATAGCACAGGGAACTACACTCAATAGTTTGTAATAACCTATAAGGGAAAAAAATCAGTGAAGGAACAGAAATTTATGTATAACTGATTCACTGTGCTATATACCTGAATCTAAATTAATATTGGAAGGAAACTATTTCAATGAAAAAAAGAAAAAAACTTGCTGGATACTGAAGAGAAAGCTAAAGCAAAAGTTCTTGAGTGGAATAGACCCCCTACAGGAAAAGAGTCACTAGTGAGTTTCACATTTTTTTGGTAGCATATTTCTTTTGGTCAACCTCTACCCTTCCCTAGCAGTACAGCTAACATCTGGGTAGAATCCAGGGGCTGTTCCAAGTTGAAGATCAAGAACTACTTTGAAGCAATTTAATTAAAATTACTTGTAACCCCACTAGTATACACTGGCAGTCTTCTCAGAGAAAGAAAGAATTGCATTTCTTGTGCTTGTCCTCACGGGTGTAAGGATGTCCAGCTAGTTATTCCAGTTAATTGGTGTAAGGACTTGAAATTGTTCAAAGACAAAGGACCGACCACAGTGGACAGCTTATGGTGGGCGTACAATGACTCCTTTTGTCTTCTTTCTTCTCAAGGAACAGGAACAATGCTACTCGAGTTCGCATTTTACAACCCTAAATTCCTCTTTTGGTCCCTCTGTGAGCTCAGAAGAGTCCAATAGAACTGAAAAAGAAGGGCATCTGTCTGGATAACTGTTCCTTAAATACTACTAAATACGTTCAAACACCAAAGAAATCTCAAGTCCAAGTCATCAGTAGAAAAAAGAGACATTGCAAGACAAAGTCGCTTTGTGGGATACTTAATATCCAAAAGAAAAAAGAATTTGTAACCCACTGAAGGAATCAGGTAGCAAATTCTGTCATCTGGAAACAGGCCTGGGACTGGTAGGATTAAGGCAATTAATTTGGGGCCATATATGGGCGGTTTCAAGTGGCCATCACAACCAGACCTTCATGATTTTATCTCCCTTGCTTATTTTTATGCATTTGTCTATTTTAACTGTGGGTTTAAGAAACTGCCTTGTTGCACCTCCATGGTGACCAGTTCTTAGTGGTAGAAGGCACAGCCCTTGTCTGTCCAGGTCTTTGTCAGAAAAGCTTTAGGTAAACGTGGACATGTCTAGCTAATATCAGACTAACCTTGAGAAACTTTGCCTAGGAGTTGAGTTTGGGGGCTTGGGACATCTCAGGGCCCTCATAGGCTCACGTCATCCCTTCATTCAAAGTCACTGAGGTCGCACGGTGTTCTGGGCATAAGCACACAGCCTGTGGGCAAGGATTGACTGAGCAGTAGGCAAGTCCTTTTGAGCACTCACCCTTAGCCAATGGTGCAAAGAGCTTATGTTGGGTGAAAGCAGTGAGCAGTAGGCTTGTAAACAGCTGTTTACAGGAAACCACCCTCAACAGACAGTCCCTTTTCCTGTCCCTTTAGCAAAGCTCTACTGGAACTTTTAAGTCGGGAATCCCCATGCTCTACTCATCTCCAGCCCAAGCACACCTTTCAAATCTTAATCTCACAACACCTGGCCTAAGAAGTCAAGAATAAGTAACCAGATCTCTTTGCCAGCTTCCCCTTCAGTAATCTGAACAAACTACGTGAATAAGATAACATCTACAGGTGGAATTCCCTGGCAGTCCAGTGGTTAGGACTCTCTGCTCTCACTCCAAGGACCCAGGGTCACATCCCTGGTCAGGGAACTGAGATTCTGCCAAGATGCACTAATACGCAGTCATCTAATACTCAGTCATCTGAGAGGAAGGGTATTCCTCACAGCTGGAGGAGTGAAAGTTTGGAGCAACATATCCTCACTCTCATTCCCTTCTGTATTTTCCCTGATGTCACAGCTCAGACACTTGCACAGAGTTCACCTCTAACCATTAAAAGGATGCCTTTTTGCCTTGGTGTCAACCAACCAGGGGGACAGTGCAATTGAAAAGAAACTTGATTACTATTGTGACATACAACAATTTGAGATTATCAAAAGAAATGATATAATTTACCAGGATAAAACTTGATTTGGAGGTAAATGGAGAAACAGTACCAAACAAAATGAAACGAAAAATCCAAAGGACAGACAGAATCCTAAAGAAACCCTCAAGTTTGGTCTTGGGGTTTTGCATATCCCAATGACAAACACGGCACACGGGGCCCCAAGGTAATCCTGCCTAAACCCCTTGTGAAGATCCTAACAGACGCTCTGGCCACACATGGTTCAACAAAATATCATCCTCCTCTCACAGTTTAGGAATAGCTGAAGCATTCACCATATTTAAAGTCAGAAATTCAAGACAAACAAAACACAAATGCTAGCATCCAAACAAATGAAAGAGCTGGCTTACAGATTGGGTAAAAGTCCAACAACCCTTCTTGGGCTCCAACAGGGCCCCCCAACTTGGCTACTCCAGGGAAAATGCCCGAAACAGAGAGTAAATGAAGTCCCCAACTGGAAGCACTGGAGCCACTTACCCTACTGAATCGAGCCCATTAGCTCCTGCATGTCGATTCCTTGCTCCAGTTACCAAGTGCTGGGGCAGCCGGGGCTGCTTTCAGGAATTTTGAAGGGAAGATCCTCAGGACAAGCGGTTCCTGCAGCTGGTAGGGCCTTACCTGAAAATCCCCAACCAGGGCCAGCTAGTCACCAGTAGTGAAGCTCCTGCCTGGAAGGCCAACAGCTGGTTCCAAGTACAAGCTTGTAGCGCTCTCCGCAGGACAGGCGATCAGATGAGAGACAGGCTGTCAGGGCAAGGAAGGGCGACTTTAGTGGGAAAGCCAGCGCCCCACGGAGATGGTGGACCTGTGTCCCGAGTTGGAACTCGGCTTCCTTTAACCCACAGGGAATGAATCAAACCTTTCTTGGTTCCCGTTGGCCTTCACAGAGGGTGTGTTACTCTCTTCCCGCCTGCAGTCATTCATGGACGGATGTGGCCAAGACGGTTCCTGTGTGCTAAACAAAGGTATTTTAGCTTAATGCTTGTTATCTGGGAGGCAGGGTTCCCAGAGAAAGGCCAGAATGTCCAAGCTTATAGGCAACATCTGTTTCCCGATTAACTTGTATAGAATCCAAAGGTTTCTCCCTGTTACATGGGGACTGGGGAAGGAAGGACACTGCAACAGCTGCGGGTGTGGGAATAGAACTGTTAAAATATGTCCAGTGGGATGGGGCGCTCAGTCGTGTCCGACTCTTTGAGAACCTGTGGACTTAGCCTGCCAGGCTCCTCTGTCCATGGGATTTTCCAGGCAAGAACACTGGAGTGCATTGCCATTTCCTTCTCCAGGACAGAGGGACTTGCCAAGTTGGAGATTCCCACCCTGCACTCTCAAAGATGAGCAGGACTATTTCCAAGAGATTCTCCAAGTGAGTCTGAGGCAAGGGGGTCTCTAAAAGTTTTTGGGAAACACTTCTTTAGAAACCGTAGTGAGGTTCCTGCAGCCTTGCTGTCTAGAGTGACAAGGTCAGGAAAAGAAATGGGGGTGGGAACTGGAGAGAACAAAGGGATTTGAGTATAGCATGTAAGTCATCTGTTGCTCTGTAACAACCGATCTCAAATCAACAACACATTTAGCGTTGGGTGGTTCTTTTCATAGGCTCAGCCGACCTGGGATGAATTTACTCACACGTCTGGGGTCGGGGGGGCCCGTGGGCCGGCTGATTCAGGTGGCCTCTCTCTCAGCTGCACTTTGAGGGTTCTGGGCCACAGTCATCTGTCAGAACATTCAGGGTTTGCACACACCCAGGCAGGTTCCAGGAGTAACAAACTATCCTCAAGTTTCCTCTTGCAACACTTGTGGTATCTGATTGGCCAAAATAAATCACCTGTCCAAGCCTAGCCTCAGGAGGAGAGAGTTCCCCGAGAGTGTGGATACAGGAAGGCATGGGCAAACACAGGCCCCGAAGTCTACCTCATGGAGGAATGAGAAGAGGCAAAAGGCAACTCATATAAAGTAAAAATAAACAGGAGGTTCCTGAGACCGGGTGAGGCAGGGGATCTCGGCCCTGCCTTCAGGAGAAAAGAGTGCGGCCAAGGCACCTGGACAGCTCCTCTGGAGTGAGTGAGTGGAGAAAGAGCTGTGGGCGCCTTCAGGCTGGAAGCCCGCTACCCCACTCCTCCAGAACCTCTAAAACTGGAGCCTGTGCTCAAAAAGATCTGGGAAGAGCCACAGTAAGACGGGGAACTGGGTCCAGTCCAGGATCCCTCGCGGCTCCTGTGGGCGCAGGGCTGAGGCGGCAGGGGTCTCCTGGCTCTCAGCAGGCGCGGCCCTGGACTTGGGGGCCAGCAGAGCCCCTTGCGGGCCCGACTCTCCCAGGGACGGTGCGGGGGCCTCGGTCTCCTGCACACACCAGTCCGGCTCCTCACTGGGGGGGCACCCTTGACCTTCTGCTTGCAGATGGCAGGGCGGATGCTCAGGGGCGCCCTGGCTGTAGCTCATCTCCTGGCCTTGGCCCCTCTGTGGCTGGCAAGCTGGCAGACTCTGGGTTGGATTCCGCGACTTCAGGTCCTGGCACTGGTGGGAGGGTGTCGCCAGGGTTCTTGGCATTGGGCCCCAACTCCTGATTCCATTGGCCTCAGCTCCCTACCCTGGACTTAGGCAGAATCTCTCTGGTAACTGTCTGAGGCCCCAACAGTCCCAGCCAACCCCCAACGGCCCCAGCCAATGCCCAAGGGCCCCAGCAAGTCCCGACGGCTCCAGCCAATCCCCAACGACCTCAGCCAACCCGCCAACGACCTTAGCCAATCCCCAACGGTCCCAGCAAGTCAAAAACGGCCCCAGCCAATCAACAAGGGCCCCAGCCAACACCCCCCCCCCAATGGCCCCAGCCAATCAATGAGGGCCCCAGCCAACTAACGGCTCCAGCCAATCAACAAGGGCCCCAGCCAACCCCCCCCCCTCCCAACCCCCAACGGCTCCAGCCAATCCCCAACGGCCCCAGCCAACTCCCAACTACCTTAGCCAATCCCCAACGGTCCCAGAAAGCAACAACATCCCCAGCCAATCAACAGGGCCCAAGCCAGTCTCCATAGGCTCCAGCCAAACCCCAAGGCCAGCCCCCAGTCCCCAGCCCCCAGCCCCCAGAGGCCCCCCGACTCTGGATTCGGGCTTTAATCTTCTCCCCTTGGTGGGGTGGGTGCTAATACTGGGTGGGCTGCCTAGAGGAGGCAGTGTTTAGGGCGCCTGGAAACTGACAAAGGAAGATGGTCTTTAGGGTGTCCTACGCTGACGATAAGGGCGGCATGATGTCCTGGAGAGCTACCCTGAGAAGGTCCTGACTTTGGGAGCCTTTCTGGTTGACTAGTGTGCTGCTGGACCTTAGAAAGAGAGAACAGGGCCGAGAGAGACACCCCTGGGTAGGGAGGTACAGAGGCGACATCGTGAGGCCTTCATGGCGGAAGAAGAGAGCCGAGGGGTCCCATCAGACGCGTGGTGTGGAGGGAAGTTCTGGGGACAGTGGGGGCAAAGACAAGGTTCCCAGGCAAGTCAGGGGCTGGAAGCTGGCCGGAAACTGTGTGGGGGACTTAGGTGGGGGCAGGGGAACACGCCTGGGTTAGGGGTGGCTCTCAGTGTGGAGAATGGCTGACTCTTTTTTAAAGGTATAAACAAATATGAATATATGTGACAGACTAGTCATTCTGGTGGGGGAGGGACTGAAAGACGTCCTAGTAGTTGGCTGTTCCCCTGCCCTTAACTGAGATGGAGAGGTGGGGGTGAAGAAGTCGGGGAATGCTGGGGAGAAGGGGTGTGCCCAGGCCTCCTGGAGAGACGAATCGTTGGTGAGCAGATAACCTGGGCCCAGCCAACATTCGCGGAGAGGTGCGCAGTGTGGACAGGGCGTCAGAGAGGGGCTGGCTTCACTGACATAAATATGGAGCCAGGCAACTGGATGAGATCTGAGAGGAGTGAGCTACAGGGCCAGGTAGAGAAGGAGTCTCAGGAGGTCAGGGGAGGGGAAATGAAGAAAATCCAAGGTAAAGTTGTCTTAAAGGCTGATGAAAAAAAAATAAAAGATCAAGTTTGGAACGAACATTTGGCAACATTCATGGAAATTAAATGTGATTATGTTTTTCTGGTACTTACCAGGAAACAGGAGGCATGTGAGGGCAGAGGTGGAGAGGTGGGCAGCAGTCTGTTCCCACTGGTGATAGGAGTGCGTGGTGCAGACTTTAAAGTCATCTCACTTAAAGCCTGCTAATTAATTAGCACCATGAGAAAGAAATTCTGAAAGTCCTTGATAAAGTATTTCTTCCCGCCATTCCCGACTGCTGCCGCACAGCTCTCCAGCTCGAGCTGGCACTGGGGAAAGCGTTATTGCAGCGTTGTTTATAACAGAGGAACCTGGGGTGGTGGTGGTGGGGAACCTTCATGTCCGCCCATAGGACAAAGGCAGAATCATAGATGATACCTGCATGTGATGACACAGGACTTCCAGCAGTTAAAAGGAATTCACATACCTGTACATCTGAATAGATCCTAAAAACACTGCTGACAAAGCTCAATGTGTATGAATACATTCATCCCTACTCTTATTAGGAGGAAATACCGCAGGTGTGTTAACGAACAAGCATACAGATCTAGAAATGTAAGGAGCAGATTGGAGGTCTGCCCTGTAGCAGTTAGAATTGAGAAGGACCCCAGGGTTTGGAGTGGCATTAAAGAGAACTTGAATTTGGAGACTTGCTTTTTGTTTTTCTTTTAAAGGCAAATGTACAGTTCAGTTCAGTCGCTCAGTTGTGTCCGACTCTTTGCGACCCCATGCATCGAAGCACGCGAGGCCACCCTGTCCATCACCAACTCCTGGAGTGTACCCAAACTCATGTGCATCGAGTCGGTGATGCCATCCAGCCATCTCATCCTCTGTTGTCCCCTTCTCCTCTTGCCCCCAATCCCTCCCAGCATCAGGGTCTTTTCCAATGAATCAACTCTTCACATGAGGTGGCCAAAGTATTGGAATTTCAGCCTCAGCATCAGTCCTTCCAATGAACACCCAGGAATGATCTTCTTTTGGATGGACTGGTTGGATCTCCTTGCAGTCCAAGGGACTCTCAAGAGTCTTCTCCAACACCACAGTTCAAAAGCATCAATTCTTTGGTGCTCAGCTTTCTTCACAGTCCAACTCTCACACCCATACATGACTACTGGTAAAAACCATAGCCTTGACCAGACAGACCTTTGTTGGCAAAGTAATGTCTCTGCTTTTTAATATGCTATCTAGGTTGGTCATAACTTTCCTTCCAAGGAGTAAGCATCTTTTAATTTTATGGCTGCAATCACCATCTGTAGTGATTTTGGAGCCGCAAAAAATAAAGTCTGACACTGTTTCCCCATCTATTTCCCATGAAGTGATGGGACCAGATGGCATGATCTTAGTTTTCTGAATGTTGAGCTTTAAGCCAACTTTTTCACTCTCCACTTTCACTTCCATCAAAGAGGCTTTTTAGTTCTTCACTTTCTGCCATAAGGGTGGTGTCATCTGCATATCTGAGGCTATTGATATTTCTCCCGGCAATCTTGATTCCAGCTTGTGCTTCTTCCAGCCCAGCGTTTCTCATGATGTACTCTGCATATAAGTTAAATAAGCAGGGTGACAATATACAGCCTTGATGTACTCCTTTTCCTAATTGGAACCAGTCTGTTGTTCCATGTCTAGTTCTAACTGTTGCGTCCTGACCTGTATACAGGTTTCTCAAGAGGCAGCTCAGGTGGTCTGGTATTCCCATCTCTTTCAGAATTTTCCACAGTTTATTGTGATCCACACAGTCAAAGGTTTTTTGACAAATGTAAAGTTACTGGTATAATTTAAAGTGATAAAACAAAGTTTTTTTTTTTAAGTACTTAAAATGAATAGAGGTCTAAGTCTCTCGACTCCACTGTTTAGAAAGTACATTATTCAACCCTCTCTGGTTTTTTCCTTTGTCTTCAGCTCACTGTGGGGACGCAGCTGAGACACAGGGCCTCCGTGGGTGCTCTTCTCTGACCTCGAGTCCCACCTGCCCATGAAAATGCACCACTGCTTTTCAGACCTCCCCTCAGCCCTGCTGTTTCTGGGGACCCTAAGCAGAGAGTGGGAGGGTCCCTGGTGTCATTTGGAAACAGCTGCTGGGGGCAAGGTTCGCTCCCTGGGAGGGTTGGGGGTGTCTAACTCAGCCTTTCAGATGGACCTAGTACATGGGTCAGAGCCGAGGTCAAACTCAACGAGTGGCCCAGCCCTGCAGGGCCAGGCGCGGCCAGCTCTGCCTCCCCTGTGCTGGGCTCCGCGAGGATGCTCACTGCCTCCCTCGGCCCAGTGAACCTCTCCGGCCAACCGCCCAAGCTCAGGCCAGATGGTCAGACTCTCAGGTGGGTTGAGATAGGGATTTGGGAACTTCGGGCCCTTTCTGCTCTGCTTGGATTTACTATGTTTTAAACAGGTTTTTCTTTTTTTTTTTTTTTTTTCCCTTTTAAAATTTAAGTTTTCCTCCTGGCAATGACTTGCGAGCAATATGGGTCAGCTTCTTTAGTCCACATCTACTTTCTGGAATTTGTGTTGAATCAGTATATTGACAGTAATGCCACCCTCTCCAGTCCAGTCCCTGCAGTGGGATTTGGGCTCCTTGATGACAGCCCCTCTGTCCACATGGGGACCCCCAATGACCACTGCAAAAGGCCGAGTTTTTTATGTTCTATATCCAGGAAAAAAGGGATAGAGGG
The DNA here is from genome assembly GCF_963930625.1 of Muntiacus reevesi. Classification (NCBI taxonomy): domain Eukaryota; kingdom Metazoa; phylum Chordata; class Mammalia; order Artiodactyla; family Cervidae; genus Muntiacus; species Muntiacus reevesi. Next base: position 72,369,568 of record NC_089252.1, read on the forward strand.
GAGAGCTTCATGATTATAAACTGACCCTAGAACTTCCCTCCTGTCCTTCCAGAGCCTGGCCTGCACCCCTAAGTTTGTTCTTTCCCTTGCCTGGTTCTCTGGTTGGACTCCACACTCAAGCAAGCAGGAAGTCCAGGCTGGAGATCAGAGGCCCCCACACTGGAAGAGGCGTCTACTGTCTCTGCCTGCCTTCTGCTCACCCACAGGCCTTTGGGAGGGAGCGTGCATGTGTTGGTCTAAATGTGTGTATGTGTGTTTGTCGGAGCGGATGCCCTGATGAGGCCAGTGTGCCCAGCAGGGAAAAAAAAAAGAGGAAAAGGGCGTCCAATTAGCTGAGGGGCCGAGGATCCCAGATCTGGAAGTAACAGGAACCCTAGGAGGAGAAGTTTATCAAAATATAAAAAAGCTTTACCCAGTGATAATAAAAGGTCTCACTGGCAAATAGAGATCACTTAAACAAAGAAATTCACAATTACCAAAAACAGTTCAGTATTTTAGGAAAACTTTGTTCTCTTAGAGAATCAGATTCAAGTTCTAAACCACTTTACCTTTAACATTCATTTTCTTAATGAAATTCAATCTTATCTCAGCCAATCCTGAACATGCACAAAACTCAGTGTTCTTCCTCTACAAACCTTCCACAATTTTCTGTATCCATATTAATCTGTCCCGCACTTTCCTTTCCATTCAGAAACAACCAGCTCAAGGACATCTTCCCTTTTAACAAAATGCATTTTCATTCCTCATACCTTAAGCTGGCACTGGGCACTCCAGCAGAGGAACATGTGGGAACACCTTCATCTCCATCCAAAGGGGGAAGGCAGAATCAGATAAAAACCTGCATGTGAGGACAGAGGACATCCAGCAATTAAAAGGAATTCACACACCTCTACATCCAAATAGATCCTAAAGACACTGCTGAAAAAAACCAGAAATGTATGAGTATATTCACACTGACCCCTCCTAATACCTCAGATGCACTAAGGAATAAACATACAAACCTAAAAGGAATGAAAACAGGAGATCTGCTCTGTAGGAATTACTACCGAGAAGGACTTGATTTGGGCCCTGGAATTGGGAATGGTGATAAAGAGGACTTGAAGTAAAAAAAAAAAAAAAGACAAATGTCAAGTTAATAGTATTATTAAGTGATATAACTGAAGGTAAACAATTTTTTCCTAAGAGATATGATGAGTAATGGCCTAAGCCTGTTTCCTCCGCTGTTTAGAAAGTAAACTATTTTATCCTCCCTTGTATTTTCCTTTATCTTGTGGATAATTGCAAATTCATACCAATCAGGTATTGTGAACAATAAGCAGAAATGATAAGTTCTGAAATATTTGAAAGCTGGGACTCATTGCACCGAAAAGAAAATCCATAGAATATTTTTTATGCTTATTAAATGAGGGTGGGTGTATTTTAGTCTGCTAACTTCTGGATTGCTGGATTTTGTAATTATTTTTGTTAACATAATAAAGACTTTGGTTCTGGCATGACTAAAATGTGCTAGTTAGGATTTTGCTCTGAATTTTCAGGCTGGAATCTGGATTGTATAATGAAAGGCAGGTTTTTCACCTAAAGCAGTGTTGAAATGTGTTGACTAATAAAGATATCCCTCGTTGGAATTAGCTGCGTTTTCTTAATCCCTTGACTCAGTATTTACAAGTTTCTCCTGCAAAGCTATCCCTCTCTCTTAGCAGGGGAGGAAAAGATGAGCCTGAACTCAAATCTAACAGGATCTGGTAAAGCAGCTCAAATAAACGATGGTATTTCTTCAAAAGCTTTTGCTTCTGTTTAAAAATATGAGATTTTACTCCATGATACATGTGAGTAAAATTGACACTGCATGCAAATGCATCATTTTATTCCTGAAACCCCAAATACCCCTGGGGTCCTCTTATGTTCTACCTCAATAAACACAACATGAACATATTTCAGAAACTGTGTGCGGAATCCTAATGCGTGTGTCTGACTCTTTGTGACCCCATGGACTGTACCCGCCAGGCTCCTCTGTCCATGGAATTCTCCAGGCAAGAATATTGGAGTGGGTTGCCGTGGCCTCCTCCAGGGAATCTTCCCAACCCAGAGATCAAACGCGTGTCTCCTGCATTGGCAGGCAGATTCTTTACCACTGAGCTGCCTGGGAAGCAGTCCCCACTGTAGAGAGGGCTCAACATTTCCCTCACGGGGTGAGCACGCCTTTACTGCAACAAGGAAGTAAAGGCTTTAACGGACAGGTAGCCCCGCTATTTAATATCCACCCAAAGTAGGGCTACACTTTAACTTCAGCAGAACGAAAGTCATCATTTTTGGTCTGCCGTCCTAAATTCCTTCAGTCGGGTCCGACTCCTTGCGACCCCATGGACTGTAGCCCGCCAGGCTCCTCTGTCCATGGGATTCTTCAGGCAAGAATACTGGAGTGGGTTGCCATCCCCTCCTTCAGGGGATCTTCCTGACTCAGGGATCAAACCTGCATCTCCTGTGTCTCCTGCATTGGCAGGTGGATTCTTTAACACTGAGCTACCTGGGAAGTTCCACAGAATCCTAATGTTGTTTGAGAATTTACAAAACAGAACTTAAACACTTTATTTAAAATGGGGATAGAAGAAACTGTCTTATTATGTAACTTTAAACAATTCTTAATAGAGGGAGAGTTCTATTTTTTCCCCCAACTTCACTGAATTTGCAGACAAGATTAGCTGGTGAATTTGAAACAGAAGCAAAATCTTATGACAATTTATATTTTCAAAATAATGAAGTACCAGCTGAGCTCTTTCCTACAATGCCAGTTTGGATTACTGGATATCAACAACAATCACAAATGAATCATCTTGTTAGCCATGGAATTACTGTTGAATTGTAGGCATGATAATAGCATTGTGGGCAATTTTAAAAAGTCATAATTTGTTAGAGAGACAGTACATTGTACAGATTTGTGGGTGAAATAATGGTTGAGATTTGATTTGGAAACTTCTAACCCATCCTCAGTAAAAAAGAAAAGAAAAGAAAAAAGTGAATGTGGGTGGGGGAGAGGGTGAGTGAGGATTAGGTATAAATGAAACAAGAAAGGCAAATGTCAACAGTTACTACAATTAGGTAAAAAAATAAGAGAATGCCCCCCAATTTTGTGTATATTTAAAAGTCTTTATAATAAAGATAAATTAACAAGTTACGTTGAACATTGTATTTCATTAAAATTTACTAAGAAAAAAATAGATTTAACCAATATCAAATATTTAAATAAAAATACTGACCATAAAATACAGCCTGCACAGCAGGTTTTCTAAAATACTTTGTTTTCAACCAAAGTATTTGTTGGATCTTGGTTTTCAGACTTGTGTGTGTCTTTTTAAATCAACCACTGCAGTTAAATAATTTTCAAAATGTTAATAATTTGTGAAGGGATTTGAATCCCATGTCATAAAGTGATTATGATTGTGATTTGTTCTGCTCAAATCTGTACAAAGGCTGATGACACTGGTAATCAGAATGCAAAATCACACTTTCTGATTAACAAAGACACTGCAGATGCAGAGAGAGGCCACAAGTTCCTTATTTGCAAGCTTGGATGCTCTGCCTTTCCATGTTCAGTTCTTCCGACTGCTGGTTCCAGAAGACCAAGTCTGCAGCCTCACACGGGAGGACTTACCTGCTTTACTTGATCCCTGGAATTAGATATGCACTTCTTTGTAATCTCCGAATGGTCAAGCATAAAGTTATTTTTCTTTAATAATTAAAGAGAATGTTACATATTTATGCAATGTAGTTTATGTATACACCAAATATAATTTTATAGTATTTGTACAAATTGGTACAATCTGTTTATATTATTTTGAAAAAGAGAGTATTTCTTGAAGCAAATAACAGTTGAGTGGCCAGGTTAACACTTTGTACAGAGATGTCCCGGGTTTCAGCAAATGTCAATGGACTTGTTAAAGCAGAAGCTGCTCTGAGGAACAGGGCATCTGACTTGATAGCAAACGCTTGGCTAAACCATGCCAAACTTCAGGATGACCTGGGGCTAGGCTGGGGAAATGTGACTTCTCATACAAGGTAGACACAGACTCCAAGTCCATTGAGAGCCCCGTTAGATGAAGGAAAAGAGGGCATGACTCACAGGAAGACTGTCCTGTGGTCTAGCCTTAGATTGGGTCCCACCAGGAGCAGACGCAGGCACAAGGACTCCCAAGTAAGTTACCAGGGCGGTGATGGCAGGAAGCCCCCACACGTAGGGAAGGGACATGGGGCTGCAGCCACTGGGGACTTGGAGGCAGCCCAGAACACAGAGTATCTTGGGACTTCGCTGGTGCTTCAGTGGCTGAGCCTCCCAAAGCAAGCGGCCCAGGTTGATAACTGGTCACGGAACTAGATCTCACACGCTGCAACTAAGAATTCGTATGCCACAACTGAAAAAACAAAACAGCTAATCCCACAAACCACAACTGAGACTCAGTGCAGCCAAATAAGATAGAAAATAGAGAACAGTGTCTCAAAGAAGGATGATGGGGTGGGGAGAATTAACAAGTTTCTTGGGTTTAATGATAATTGTGATTTCTTGAAACTTCAAACACTGAAGTTTCTGGTGTTTCATTCTCAGAGTATTTTAATGGAGTTCAAATTCATTTACAAAAATGATTAGGGATGTTTAGTTTGATTTATGAAGTAGTTTTTCAAAGGCTCAACCTTTCCTAAAATCTGATGCTTAGCAGCAGATTTCAAATAAAAAATAAGCACACTTAGAAGGGCAGTCATTTGGGACTTGCCTGGTGGTCCAGTGGCCAAGACTCCATGTTCCCAATGCAGGGGACCTGGGTTCAATCCCTGGTCAGGGAACTAGATCCCACATGCCACCACCAAGAACTCACATGCTACAACTAAAGATCCTGCATAGCACAACTAAGGCTTGACACAGTCAAATAAATAAATATTGAAAGAAAAAAAAATGGCTGTCATGTGATCTAAACTGAGTGTCACTTCACAGCGTGCTCTGTAATTGCACGTTCAGTACCTGCGCCTGTCAAACTGCCTGCCATTCTAGGATGTATATCCTTCTTAACATTCTTTTGAAGTGGACGCTGATGCTTTCTCACATCCACAAAGATATTTCTCACATCCACAAAAGATTTCTCTTTTGGGGGTGGGGAGTGTGAGAGGGTCACTGACATCATCACAGAGTTCACAGCGGCATATAAATGCTTGTACAACTTTTGTGCAAGCTACACATTTGTCACCAACTCTCTGGAGAAACTGAGATTCAACACAGTTTTCTATTAAACCTTGGCTTTCATCTATTTGAGCTCTTGGTCATCAAAAACTTTATTGCAAAATGCAAAAACCACTGCCAAATAATTAAACAGTTGTAGCTTTATATCATACAAAGAAATTTAAAAAGCACTGCAGCTAAAACCATCAGACTGCTCTTTGTCACCGTGCATCTGGCTGGTACTCAAGTCCCCAGCAGAGGCAGCAGCTTGGGGTACTTCTCTCACCATCTGAGACAAGGAGGAATTGACTGGCCCCAGCTGGTGTCCCAGCTCACTATAATTTTAGCAAGCGTCCTGAATGCTGTTCTCGACAGGGAGGCATTAGTTAAGCTGCTGTGTTTGGAAAGAGAGCTGGTTATCAGGGGTCATCTTTCAGACTTTAGCATGTCTAAGTGAGAGTCCCTTTCACTGCACGCCTGTCTCACACCCCAGCAGAAGAGGTCATGACAGAAGCAGACGTATAGGCTGGAGGCCTACTGAACTTGTCCTGGCTTATTCCAAGGTGGTGATTAAAGAGAATACTTTATGGCAAAATTAAAAATGCAGACAAATGATAAACCAGAAGGAACACAGGGAAAAGAGACACAAACTAGGCCTGCCCAGGCCCGTGGGGCTGAGAGCGCTCCTGTTAGGCACGTCACCCAGATCAGGCTGCTTGTGAACGCTGGTGGAAAGAGGAAGCTGCTTTGGCTAACATCTCACCATTTCTGGGCTTCCCTTGTGGCTTAGCTGGTAAAGAATCCACCTGCAATGTGGGAGACCTGCGTTCGATCCCTGAGTTGGGAAGATCCCCTGGAGAAGGGAAAGGCTACCCACTCCACTATTCTGGCCTGGAGAATTCGACTGTATAGTTCACAGGGTCGCAGAGAGTCAGACATGACTGAGCCAATTTCACTTTCACCATTTCTGCCAGGCTGCAATCCAGAAGAATCCCATTCCCAAGCCAGTAAGAATAGGCACTTCTTATTCCATACATTATATCACCGTCCTCCTAGCAGTGATGACCTTCCTGCTGTTTCCATTGACTTGGCCTGCCTGCATCCCTGGCACACAGCCAGGCAGACCCAACCTATTACAGACATATTCCCAAGATCAATGAGAACCGATCCTGAAGTAAGGGAGCTGGCCAGAACCTCTGAAGACAGACTTTTGAGGGACTTCCCTGGCTGCCCAGTGATGAAGAATCTGCCTTTGAATGCAGAGGACGCGGGTTCAAGCCCTGGAATGGGAACTAGGATCCCACATGCCGCAGGGCAACTGAGCCTGCCCACCGTGGCAAAAGATGCCACAGTGAAGATCCCACATGCCCCATCTAAGACCCGACACAGCCAAAGAGAAATAAGGATTCTTAAAGACAGACTTTTGATAAAAAGGACATTGGATTCTTTTCAGGGGTGAACTATTTTAGAAGAGAGAAAATGCAGAGTGAAGTTAAGTCAGAAAGAGAAAAACAAATACTGTATATTAACGCATATATGTGGAATCTAGAAAAATGGTACAGATGAACCTATCTGAAAGGCAGAAATAGAGACACAGATGTGGAGAACAGCTGTATGGACAGCAAGCAGGGGACGGAGCGTGGAATGAGTGGGGAGGTTGGCACTGACACGTGTATACGCTGCTCTTCTGTTCTTTGTGTTTTTCATACTGTTGCTCTAGGAGGAAACCCAGGGCTCTTCAGAATCACTGCAGAGTTTCCACAGACAATACACATTTTTCTAGGAAAAGAAAGACAATCTTCTTGAGGCACACTCCTGTCATTTTATGTTTTATATCAGAAATTCTTGAGCATCTCAGTTCAAGGAGTTTTTAGGTTTCTGTAATTTTTTTCACAGCACACATAGGCGAAAAGAAATCCCTAACAGTCCTTTTCATGGGGAAGTTAGACCCAAATAATTTCATTAGAATTTATGTTCTCAAAACTACGCAGCAATTTGAAAATACACATAAACTGAAAACAACAGAAATTCCCTGGTGGTCCGGTGATTAGGACTCCATGCTTTCACTGCTGAGAGCCTGAGTTCGATCCCTAGTCAAGGAACTAAGATCTCACAAGCTGTGGTGAAGCCAAAAAAAATTAAGAGAAGGAACAAAAAAACAGTTATATTTTTAATATTTTTATTCTTAGAAATTACAAGTACCTATTAATGGGGCTGCATGCAGGAGCTGAATTGTGACAATGCCATTCTCAGATCCTGTTCCTCATGGTTCTCTTGAAATACTTGCTTTTTATCAAGCAAACATCTAAAAATCCACACTTATAAAGAGTATGATATCATCTAATAAAACACAGTACAGCGAATTTCCTGGCCATCCAGTGGTTAGGACTCCACGCTTCAACTGCAGGAGGTGCAGATTCCATCTCTGGTCAGGGAACTAGAATCCTGTAAGCCTCGCAGTGCAGCCAAAATACCAAGCAATATGAAAATCACAGTACAATGGACTATTGAGATGGTGAATTACCTCAAGCTGTTGGTCCATGGATGTCGGACAGAGGTCCAGTATTGTTGAGTTTTTCTTGACATTTTAAACATTCCATGGCTCCCTGTGAGCCCGCTGTGCATAGAAGGGATTCCTGCAGTGTTTGGAAACCATGGGTTTTATATATAGAAGTGCTGGGTGACATGTTATCTGGGACCCTGCAGTGGCCCATTATAGCTTGTGATTTTAACCAGAATCCTGTCAAGTCAGTTTAGTTAGAAATCCCCTCCTTATCCCTGATAGTAGTTTTCCATCCATCAACTCCTCCAATCTGCTGCTTTGGTATTTATCTGCACTTGTCCATTTTGTATTTGGAGTTGAGCCCGGTTTTATTCTGTGGCCTCTTTTCTCCTACTGCAATAGTTTCTGAGTAAAAGCTGGTTTTAACACTTTAATTACTATTTAGCTTGGGTTTTCTTTAACACATCACAACAATACATTCTTATTCTGAATCTCTCCTTCTGCTAGAATCCTTGCTTATTGCTACCCTGGGTCCACTCTTTCCTTTTCTAATGGTAAGATTACAAGGGGTAATACAATCTATCCATGGTTTGGGTCCAGAAAGTTGAACAGAAGAAGTGTGTCTTCTAAAGAGTGACTTTTAACACAGCAACTTGGATAAAATCCAGTCCTTTAAGCAGAGGACATAATGTACATATAGGTCACTGCTAGCCAGAACACAGTTGTGATTGAGTCCAAGAGGGGAGAGAGAGAGACACATTGGGTGTGGAACTTGGAAACACACAGAGGCTTTGTGTGAATGGCTGGGAGCTCAGTGGGCGTCGTATTCCTCTGATTACTACTGAACGTTGGGGACGGTTCAAAATGGGTAAGGTCCAGGTCAAAGTCTCGGAGGAGACAGATATGCTCTGAAAGTGAGGATTGAAGGGCAAACGAAGAGACATTTCAGTTTGTCTCTCTCTGATTTGATCAATTCATTATTATTTATCCTGCAGTAATTTAATGGTTTTACAGTTATTTATAAAGGCCATTTTTTTTTTCATATTTCTATAGGAAAAATAGCCTTACCATTAGTCTGAATGTCTGTCTCTAGTCTATCTTTTACAACACATACTTTGGGACATAATTTTGTCAGGTACACAACTGTCTAATTGTGGATGTGACTTGATGCACATTTAACCTGCTAAGAAGAAAATGGAGACATCCTCCTCTCATTGGTGTCTCTCCTAAGGTAAATTTTTCTACAGATGATTCACTCACCTTGTATTAACATTCAGTGATGGCCAACACAGTATTTGCTAGATCCTCTTAACTCCTTTATTGTCTGACTCTATGTGCTGACATAAAATAGTATCATGTTTCATTGCTAATCAGTATGAATTCATTTTTAGAGTGATGAAAATGTTACATAATTAGATAGTGACAGTGCTTTCACATCCCTGTGATTTTATTCAGTTGCGTTCAGTCTCTCAGTCATGTCTGACTCTTTACAACCCCATGGACCGCAGCACACCAGGCTTCCCTGTCCATCACCAACTCCGAAAGCTTGCTCAAACTCATGTCCATCAAGTCGGTGATGCCATCCAACCATCTCACCCTCTGTTATCCCCTTCTCCACTGCATTCAATCTTTCCCAGCATCAGGGTCTTTTCCAGTGAGTCAGTTCTTCGCATCAGGTGGCCAAAGTACTGAAGTTTCAGCTTCAGCATCAGTCCTTCCAATGAATATTCAGGACTGATTTCCTTTAGGATGGACTGGTGTGATCTCCTTGCAGTCCAAGGGACTCTCAAGAGTCTCTCCAATACCATAGTTCAAAAGCATCAATTCTTCGGTGCTCATCTTTCTTTATAGTCCAACTTTCACATCCATACATTGCTGGAAAAAACAGCTTTGACTAGATGGACCTTTGTTGGCAAAGAAATGTCTCTGCTTTTTAATATGCTATCTAGGTTGGTCATAGCTTTTCTTCCAAGGGGCATGAATCTTTTAATTTCATTGTTGCAGTCACCATCTGCAGTGATTTTGGAGCCCAAGAAAATAAAGTCTCTCACTGTATTGTTTCCCCATCTATTTGCCATGAAGTGATGGGACCAGATGCCATGATCTTAATTTTTTGAATGTTGAGTTTTAAGCCAGCTTTTTCACTCTCCTCTTTCACTGTCATCAAGAGGCTCTTCAGTTCCTCTTCACTTTCTGCCATAAGGGTAGTATCATCTGCATATCTGAGGTTATTGATATTTCTCCTGGCAACCTTGATTCCAGCTTGTGCTTCATCCAGCCCAGCATTTTGCATGATGTACTCTGCATATAAGTTAAATAAGCAGGGTAACAATATACAGCCTTGATGTACTCCATTCCCAATCTGGATCCAGTCTGTTCTTTCATGTCCAGTTTTAACTGTTGCTTCTTGACCTGCATACAGATTTCTCAGGAGGCAGGTAAGGTGGTCTGATATTCCTATCTCTTTCAGAATTTTCCACAGTTTGTTATGATCCACAGTCAAAGGCTTTGGCATAGTCAATAAAGCAGAAGTAGATGTTTTTCTGGAACTCTTTTGCTTTTTCTATGATCCAGTGTATGTTGGCAATTTGATGTCTGGTTCCTCTGCCTTTGCTAAATCCAGCTTGAACATCTGGAAGTTCTCAGTTCACATACTGTTGAAGCCTTGCTTGGAGAATTTTGAGCATCACTTTGCTAGTGTGTGGGATGAGTGCAATTGTGCAATAGTTTGAACATTCTTCGGCATTGCCTTTCTTTGGGACTAGTATGAAAACTGACCTTTTCCAGCCCTGTGGCCACTGCTGAGTTTTCAAAATTTGCTGGTATATTGAGTACAGCACTTTAACAGCATCACCTTTTAGGATTTGAAATAGCTCAGCTGGAATTCCATCACCTCCATTAGCTTTGTTTGTAGTGATGCTTCCTAAAGCCCACTTGACTTTGCACTTCAGGATGTCTGGCTCTAGGTGAGTGATCACACCATCATGCTTATTTGGGTCATTAAGATCTTTTCTGTATAGTTCTTCTGTGTATTTTTTTTTTTTTAATTTAAAAATTTTTTTTTAGTGTTTTTGTCATACATTGATATGAATCAGCCATATAGTTACACGTATTCCCCATCCCGATCCCCCCTCCCACCTCCCTCTCCACCCAATTCCTCTGGGTCTTCCCAGTGCACCAGGCCCGAGCACTTGACTCATGCATCCCACCTGGGCTGGTGATCTGTTTCACCATAGATAATATATATGCTGTTCTTTCGAAACATCCCACCCTCACCTTCTCCCACAGAGTTCAAAAGTCTGTTCTGTACTTCTGTGTCTCTTTTTCTGTTTTGCATATAGGGTTATCGTTACCTCTATATATCATTACCTTTATATTTTGCCACTTCTTCTAAATATCTTCTGCTTCTGTTAGGTCCATACCATTTCTGTCTATTATGCCTATCTTTGCATGAAATGTTCCTTTGGTTTCTCTAATTTTCTTGAAGAGATCTCTAGTCTTTCCCATTCTATTGTTTTCCTCTATCTCTTTGCATTGATCACTGAGGAAGGTTTTCTTATCTCTCCTTGCTATTCTTAGGAACTCTGCATTCAGATGGGTATATTTTCCCTTTCCTTTAGGTTCTGTTTTTCGCTATTTGTAAGACCTCCTCAGACAACCATTTTGCCTTTTCGCATTTCTTTTTCTTGGAGATGGTCTTGATCACTGCCTCCTGTACAATGTCACAAACCTCCGTCCATAGTTCTTCAGGCACTGTCTATCAGATCTAATGCCTTGAATCTATTTGTCACTTCCACTGTATAATCATAAGGGACTTGATTTAGGTCATACCTGAATGGTCTAGTGGTTTTCCCTACTTTCTTCAGTTTAAGTCTGAATTTTGCAATAAGGAGTTCATGATCTGAGCCACAGTCAGCTCCTGGTCTTGTTTTTGCTGACTCTATAGAGCTTCTCCATCTTCGGCTGCAAAGAACATAATCGATCTGATTTTGATACTGACCACCTGGTGATGGCCACGTATAGAGTGATTATATTAAATATTAAATGTCTCTAAATTTTACACTTTAAAATCATGACTATTACAGTATTTAAATTATGTTGTTGTTATTTAGTTGCTAAGTCATGCCTGACTCTCTGTGACCGCACAGACTGTAACCTGCCAGGCTCTTCTGTCCATGTGATTTCCCAGGCAAGACTACTGGAGTGGGTAGCCATGCCCTCCTCCAGAGGATCTTCGCAACCCAGGGATCGAACCCAGGTCTTCTGCATTGCAGGCAGATCCTTTATTACTGAGCTACTATATCCCAATAAAAACTCTATCTATCTATCTATCTATCTATCTACCTACCTACCTACCTACCTATATATTTGGTTAAAAGTGACAGGTTAACTATACAAGCTTATTTATCTACTTTTATCCAAAACATTTTACTAAAATTATAGTACAATATTTTTTAGAAGGTAAAGAATGATTTTTTTTTAAACTCTTACAGGGGCAGTAGAGAATTTTTTTAAAGGTTTTAACCCATTAAACAAAAGGTGGGTGATTATGACGCAATTTGGGGAAGTAGAAATGAGTGGAGGGCAGTAACTGGCTTGGCTGTCCGGAGAAGTTTCATTTAAGAGCTTGCAGGGGCCATGCCAGAAAAGTCATGTCAAAAATATGTGTCGAAACACCACTCGTCTCCAGGCTTGGGGTAGCAGGCAGAGCAGAAAGTGCAGCAAGGTGTGGGGAAGGTGCACATTCTGAACAGATTTCCAGGTTTACTGCACTGACCTGCCCTGGTTCCAGGAAGTTTATTATGAAGAAATTTCTAGACTCAGAAGCTGTGGAGAGCAGGGTGATGGGCAGGGCTTAGAAAAGGGAACACCCACATACTCATATGCGCCCCTTGCCCGCCCTGATCACAGAATATCAGTGGTAAGATACTCCAACTCCCCCACATTCCCTACCCTGCCAGGCTGGAAGATAGACTGCTCTTTGCTGAAGAGACTGAATGACCAAATGGGAAAACCTTCCAGCTACTTGGATTCTGAGGTCTGCCCATGCGAAGGCCAGCATGTCTGCCCATTCCACTGCTTGTCAACAAGCCCTGGGCTTGGACTTGGAGTCAGAGTCCTGTGACCATCCCAGGGCTCAGAGCCCATGCTCTTAACCACCCCACTCTACCTAGCCCTCAAACACACCCAATGCAGCACTGGCAGAGCCCTGGCCTCAGAGCAGGAGCCAGTCAGCATACATTTATAACTCCTTACTCAGAGACACATGTTTAACTAGTCATGAAGTTAGTGTACAAGGAGATTTCTATTGGATGCTTGCAGTCCAACAGGTTGCCTTTTCAAGGTTCCCTGGGTGATTCTTTTTTGCATACAACAGACAAGAGTCTAAAAGGAGATTTGATGGCAATGTTGGCCTTTATACCTCACCATCACGCGTTATGCAGGGAGCTCTGGGAATTTAAGAGGCAAGGCTGCTATTGGTTGGATTAGTTTCAGAAGTGATCTTTCCTCTTTCAAATCATTTGTGTGTAGTTCTAAGTACATAAAATGAACTTTTGCAGAAGCACAGGCTTATAGGAACCATGAAATTTAACAGAGGCACAGAGCTATAGGACTCAATGGTATGACCCAGGAGTTACAGGACAATGATAAGAAAATGCAAATGTCTCAGACTGAAGTCAATATTACCATGTTAGTTGCATGAGATTCATCAGTTACAGAAATCAGGTACCAAAGAGATGATTTTTTCCAAAAGTTTGCATAAATTTGAATGCAGTGGGTAATTGTCACAGAATCTTCCAAATCCAAGCCCAGTTGTGACTAGACCAAGGAGCTCTTGTTAAGTTTAGTGTATGAGGGCATGTGTGTGTAAATGTTATCTTGGGCCTGTGTGGGTAGGTGTGTTAGGGAGGGCAGCGTGTACGTGTATTTAATCTGCATACAGTATGGAAACAGAAGCCTAAAAATAGAGATGTATCAGTGTGACTCCAACTCCTTTCGTGGTTTGCGGGTTTGGCTTGTGGTGTGTGGTGTGGTGTTTAGCGCGGTGGGGTGACGTGCTTGCTGAGGTGGGGTGGCGCAGTGGAAGGGTGTGTGGTGTGGTTGGACCTGGTATGTGGTTTGATGGGGTACAGTTGGTGTGGAGTGAGCCGTAGTGAGGAGTCTGGCATGGGGTGTTGATGACATGGGAGGTGGAAGGCCAGAGTTAGTGCGTGTGTGGGGATAGCGGGTAATACGGTGTGTGTGTGCGGGAGTGATACGGCTGTGGCTTAGCTTAGCTTTTGTTTAGATTTTCTTTTGCCCTTTGTTTTGGTCTTTGTTTTTGTCTTTGTTAGGCCTTTGTTTTGCCTTTGTTTCACTCTTTGTTTAAACTTTCTTTGGCTTTTGTTTGGTCTTTCTTTAGCCTTTTGTTTAAACTTTGTGTGGCCTTTTTGTAGTCTTTGTGTAGCTTTTGTTTTTAAGTGGATCTTGGCTGAGAACCCATCAAAAACACCTTGTGTAATGAAAAACCCGGATATATAATCTGCCCCTATATATTCTGCATGCATTGAGGCGGCCCCAACCCCACCCCGGACCTGGTGCAGACGTGGAACCTGTTTCAAGGAGCTGCCGCCTGAAGGTAAGGGGATTCCACTGGCTTTCATCTCGTTTCATGTTGCGCTTCACTTTCTGGTGGCAAGCGCACGTTTTTGTGTGGGTCAATTTCAGTGTCTCCAAAGGGAGACAAGGTGATTGCAGTCAAGGTCGGGAGGAGACAGAAGGGAGGAAATGAGCACAGAGGACCCCAAGGGGATTCCGCTGCGGGCAGTGGGCCTCCCTGGAAGGCTCTGGTTAGTGTCTGCGATTGTCTGAGCCTCGGGAGAGTCTCCAAATCTTAACCCAGGTTCTCCTGGGTGTGAAGTCCCATGTTACTGGGGCTAGATCAACAGCAGTCATTGGCTTCTTTTCTCCCCGGTTCTTTTACTGCTTGTCATAATTTGAAAACGAGTTTCTCTTCTTATTTAGGATCAGCCTCTGTCCTCATACAGCTGGGTTTACGTGTGGGGAATACTCGCGGAACAACAAAGCCCACATCTTGTTAGAATTTTGCTCCCTGTAGACTAGCAACTTTCAATGAAAAGATGCTAAAGCTTTGTCTCATACAGGATCTCCTAAAAATAGCCATTTTCAGTGTTGTGGTTGATAGAAAAAGGAATGAAAAGATTATGTGTATCAGGGGAATAAAACGACTGAACTTGGCTAGCATACTAGGAGGAAAATGGGGGAAAGAATTTTGAATGCTCTTTGAGTAAAACAGGGAGGCAGAGAACAGACGGCCACCAGATAGGCAGCTATGCCATTCTGTGTTCATTTAGAAACACAGGAGAATGCCTCGGTGGGTGGATTTTAATAATTGTTTCAGATTTACAAAAAAAAAAAAAAAAACCAAAAAACTGCCAACAGTAGGAAAATTTCAGATGTACCTCCATCTTGAATGTTGACATCATATCATATTTGCTTTACCACTCTCTCTCTGTATATGCACTTATATATTTTTTTCTAAGCCTTTTGAGATTAAATTACAGATGTGATCCAAATCAGAAAATGACACTGAGGAAATGCTCTCATCTAATCAACAGACATCTAGATTTCACCAACCATCCTTGGAGTCGATCGAGGATCAGCCATCACCTTTAGTTATCATGTCTCTTTAACCTCCTTAATCTGGAAGGGTCCTCAGACAGTTATTCTCTCATGATCTCTACAGTTCTGAACAGCACTGGCCTCTTATTTTGTTAAATGTCCTCAATTTGGATTTGGTCTGATGTCTTCTCATGATTAGGTCATAATTAGGCAGTTTTGTAGGGATAGACTTGTATTTTAGATCATACATATCCACATTCATACTTGAATTGTACACACTTTTAATTCGAGGTCTTATTCATCTAGTGGTACCCAGGATTTTAAATGAGTACCTAAAATCTTACAAGAAAATACAAAAAACTTAAAATCCAGAGCTTTTATATGCAATTCTCAAGTATTCAACTGAGGTGTGTAAGTGCTGTCCTTGAATTATAAGTGGTAATTACAGTGATATGTACAAGAACTTGATAGGCATGTAGTGAAGTTTTTATCAAGTTTCTTTGTGTGTGTTGGATACATGCCTACTGCTCTGAGTATTCATTTCATCAATGTGACCCTTCTTTTCTAAGCAAAATCATCTGCTGAAAACAGAGTTCAATAAAGTATTGTCCTGAGGAGCAAGTCCAGGTTCACTGGCCTTTAGCATGTTGACATGGTGCCTCGTAGAGAAAGAACTTTCCTCTTGTTTGTAAGTGGGAAAACTTTCTTTCGGAAGTATTTGGCAGTTACCATCCCAGAATTTCCCAACAAACATCCTTTGTTTAGGGAGTATTACTAAACTGGAGTCTTTAGATATGCAGATAAAAATTGTCCTCCGCCCCCCCCCCGAGAAAAACTTTGAAGTCATCATAAATCTGAGTATGGGGCAACTGATTAACTTGATTACAATCCCTTTGGTCAAGTGAATATATTATGGCTTTAACAGAACTGTTGCCTGGATTAGGTAGTTACTTTCAGGTTTGGGGTTCTGCACGTGGTGCTATTTAATGTTGAGGAACTAAGCTTTGGAGAAAATGTAGCATTACCTATTCACCTATTATGACTGCTTTATCTGGGCCACCAAAGTCACCCTGGAGTTTGAGGAAGTATTTTGACTTAAAGGATTACGTGTTTCCATGATGAACATTTTCCTGCATCTTCCAATCCTGTAAGTTTATTGCGTGCTGAACACAGTAGTAGCAGTGATAGTAGGTGGCAGAGGTTCTAGATCATGCTAAATTACTGGAGGATCACCTTGGTCCTGTCCAGGTTTGGTTTTAGGCCTTGTTGGGGCTTATTTATCTTTGTCCTTTCTCCTAGGCATGCCCCCTGCCCTAGGGTGAGATCTTTCTGGGGCTTCAACTGAAAGTCTCGGGTGTTCACCAGGGTCTCACAATTGCCCCAGTGATGTGTAAGCCCTGATGTTTCTACTTAGTTTTCAACCTCTTTGTAACTGTTATTTATTTTCCCTTGGCTTCCCACTTGCAATTGGTTTCACCCCGTAATTGTACAATTTTGGAACTGGCCAAGGATCTGAGAAAAGCTATATGTATCTTCTTAGCAGGTCCCTACTATCTGTTGCTTGCATCCAAACCCCTTCTGGACCCCTGCAGTCTTAGCAACCCCTGACTCTGATCTCCGTTTCTTCCCCAAGCTTAGGCTCTTTTCCCCTGTAGGACAGTTTCAAAACTATCTTTAGGCAGAAAACCAGGGGAAATCTTCTCTTGCTTCCTTTCTCTCAAAGATCAAAGCCCTGCAATATTTGCTCTCCAATGCAAACAATTTTTTTGCATATTTTGTTCAGCTTTTGTGGTTGTTCTCAGTGGGAGTGTAAGTTCAATACTTGTTAGTAGATCATGATTAATTTTTTAAGTAAGAAAGCTTGTAGAGTCATATGATTTCAATTATTCTGTCAAGGAGTTGGGAGAAGAGGAACGTTTTAGTGATCTTCATCTGATTTGACAGAAAAATCTTACAAAGATTTATACAGTTAGACAGAAGTTGCCAATTACATCATTATCACTAGAAAAAGTATCAACTAAGACAACCAGTTAGAATTACAAATTTTTTCCTGGAGGTTATTTTTGTGTCGAGAATCTTCACAATTTTATAAGACCCCTTTGAACACTTCCAAGATCTGAGCTGTATTAAGGACAAATGACATGAATAGTCACATAAATCTCTGTAGTGCATGAGAAAACTACATTGATATTTTCTAGAAGTTCTTAATTTGCTACCTTGTCAAAGGATACTTCACTGAGTTTACAATGCAAAAACCACATCTCTTTCCAGAGCTGTAAGGGAGGAGGACATTCCTTCAAATCTTTTCTTGAGGTGCTTTACTTAATTATGAAGATTAGCATTTTTAGAGCAGGACTCTGGAATTTTATTAGTTTTATAAGCAAAAATCAGGTTTGTAGAGCCCAGATGTATTAAGAGAAATGACTATTTTTTACCTAGTGATGGTGAATTAACTGGATATATGGCATTTTCCCTCTTTGATGATAAGGTGGACTTTAAAAAGTTTGCATGTAATTTTGTCATTATATCCCCTCCTAGCCCATCCTCTATCTGGCAGACAGTATCTAGATGAAATATCATGATCCTTCCTGGGGCTGTGTGTGTGAAGCTCTGTGATTAAGACACTTGAGTTAACTACAACTTCAGTCAGCAAAACCCTAAATTAACCAGAATACATTCTACTGCTTCATTTTTTAGGAAAAAAAGAAGCAAATGATACCAAGAGAAGCCCATAACAGAGATCTATTCACCAGATGTGCACGGATGAAAATACAGGTACAAACGAATCTCTTACACTCTTTTGGATCAGCAACTAAATTACAGTATAATGATTACTAGTATTCAGAATGTCAAAGTGGAATGTAGCGAAAAATGGGACAATCAAACTTTGAATAAGAGTTACATGCTTTAGAAAATGATTCCAGGTGTCTTACAGTATTCTGGGTTTGGGGAATAGAAACATGATAAAACACTTCCCTGTATCAGTCAGAGGCACTGTGACCCAAGCCACCATTTGTTCACCTCTGACAAACCCACGTGCCACAGTGCATAGCGAAGTGGAAAAAGAGACTTCACCCCCTACAGCCTTGGACTCTCCTCGGGAGATTCTGTCCATCTCATTGTCTTAACTGAATCCAGCCAGTCTTCTGAGAACAATGCCTCATCTGTCAGCCTGTCGAGTGAGGACCATTTTACACTCCAAGAAGCTCCAGACTTGAGAGCAAGGCAGCGTCCTCCCCACCTCCCCACCGCCACATCCACTGCCCCTTCACTCTCTCCTCATTGCTCCATAACCTGAAGCTGTGCTGCATTCCCCATGTCAGTCTTCATCTGACTTACTAGTCATTCCTTGTCTTTCCCTGATGGTTTTGTTACCAGATTCCGTACTCCCCCACTGCCTGTCCATTTCAGTTGCGCCCACTTAGATGACGTTAGTGTCTGTGTGAATCAACTCTTCACCACTCCAGTGAATTATCCACTCTGCCGCATCCACCCACTGCCATGCTGGAACTTAGCAACACTGGAAACAACCCTCTCTGAATCAAATCATGCAAACATCTAGCATCTGATTCACAACCTTCCTTTCTTTCAACTTTGCTAAGGGCCCCACTACAACTATTCTTTCACCAGGTGCTTTGGATTGACTTGCTCCTTCATCTCCCCATCCACTTATGAAGCCAGTTACTTACTCCTTAATCAATTCATTCACCCATCCATTCAACAATCACTCATTTCTACCTTTCTTTCTATTATCAATAGATTCTAGGGTTTATCACTTCAATCATTCTGCAAATTCTCCAGCAAACCCCAACCCTGGAGGAACCCATGTGTCTTCTCCGTGTCTCCACCCAGGCTGCTGAGAACATTTGGACAAAAACACAATGAGGCTCAGTGAACTCGACTGGGCCATCAATGTAACTTGTTTCAACCACTCTGTGGAGACAGCTCCTGTTAAATTCACCAAATATCTCCCTATCACTTAAGCTAATGTACTCTTTACAGTCTTCTGTCTCACCACATCTCAGAATCACTCTGCATACAGCTCTGACCACTCCCTCTGTTTGAACACTCCTTCCTCTGGCTCCCACGATACCACACGCTCTGGGTTCCCGCCTTGCTCTCTAACTCTTCTCTTCTTCCTTTGTCAATCACTCTGCCCCTCCACCTGACCTGCAAGTGTGGGAGTGCCCCGGCACACGGCCGCGCTCTCCTCTCAGCCCACCACCTGCCGCCTCGGCAAGTCTATTCATCCCGTGGCTTTAGTCACCACCTGCGCTCTAGCAACTTTCCAACTCCATCTCCTGCTGAGATTTCTCGGAACTCTCCACTTGACATCTCCATCTAGATGCCCCTCAAACACTTCAACTTGAATGCACCTAGAACTGAACTCATGATTCAGCCTCTCCTCCCAAAACTTCTCCAGTAGAGGCTTCTACCACTGACCTAGCCGCTCAAACTATATACCTTGGAGTTACGCTCCACAGCTCTTGCTTCTCTTGGAAGAGGTGAATGAATTCAATAAAATATGGTAAATACAAATTGCAAAATGGAATAAAGATAAGTGGCATTTCATCAAACTGAGGAAAGTCCACAAGTATTCACTGCTATTGGTCAGATGGTGACCTTGGACACAAAATATGGGAAAAGGTGTGGTTGACAATCGGGTTATCTCTGGCCTGGTCTCTTGCACTCCCTGAGACTAATGCCCTTTGAAAACCCAAGGCAGAACCCAAAGCATGTTAAAGGGTCTCAGTGGAGCAATAAGTCTGTCAGTCAGCTAATTTAGGTTCTCTTCTTCAGCACTTCCACCACCCCACTATGACCATAGGCCAAATCAACATTTAGGGTTTTAAATAAGACAACGCAAATCTGGAAGATTGGTTTCCTTCTCCATCATTTTGGAAAGAATTACAAGAGAGAGGATTTGTGTTACCTATGTTTGTGTGCATCTAGAACCCCATCATTTTCACAGAGAAAGAGAAACATATTATCCTTATTTGTTATATCACAAACACCGGATTAAGAAAGACAATTTTTTATACCTTGAAAAAATGAAGTAATAATAAAATAACCATTTTATGTTAAGGTCTTAATTCTTAAAATAGCCTTGCTGAGAATCTGACAAAAGCCACTTGAGTCCTACAGGACATCCCAGGGGTCACTTGTAATTCGATCCCAGTTAATACTCATTCATTGAGCAGAAGAAGCAGTGGCAGAATCCTGAGGATTCAGACAGGGAGCATACCCTTCCCTCACAGAGTTCAAGCGGAGATCCAGACACACAGCCACACTATCGTAACACAGTGTGATGTGCTCACCAACAGAAGCACGTACACATTACCTCCCAGAGGAGAGAGGATCCTTTGCTGGGCTGAGACCTCAGCTGGGTTGTTTGGTTCTTTTCAGCTTTCCCTTACGGTACTTGTTGCTGTTATTTAGCCTTAGATGGAGTTTACCACCCACTTTGGGCTGCATTCCCAAGCAACCCGACTTGGGGAAGACCCAGGTCGCCAGCGGTGGGTGGTCCCCTGCCGACCCCACCAGCCCACCCCGACCAACCAACCGCGCGGGTTGTTTAGAGTGAATAGGAGTTTACTTCACAGCCACCATGGGGAAAAGGCATTCCAGGAAAAGGAAACAGTTTGTTCAAAGGCACACCTTTTGATCATAGGATGACGTTTCTGACCTACAGAAGTGTGTGGGTGTGGGGAGGGGAGAGAAGGGGGAAAGCTGGAAAGGGGCCAGATGACGAAGAGTCTTATGTGCCACATTAACTAAGAAGCAAGGACTTCGCTCTGTAACTGGGAAGAGTCTCTGTGGTTTTGAGTAAGGGAATGGATAAATGAGGAGACAGGCTTATGCTTTTGGTTCCTCCTCCTGGATTTGCTTGCCCTTGTCTATAGAAAAGTATGAGATTATTCATTCACATTCAGTTCTAGTGTAAATTCCCATGATAAACTAAAACAATGTACTCTGTAATTTTAGATGTTAAAAAAAAATGAACATTGTGTTACTAAAACTACTTTCAGAAAATGACTGTATTTCTTACATGTTTATTTAGCTCCACTATAATAAGGAAGGTTTTGACTCCTAAAACATTTGCTAAACATCCAATCTTTTAAAAACCTTTTTATTTTATATTGGAACATAGCCCATTAACAGTGCTGAGATAGTTTCAGTGGCATAGCAGAGCCACTCAGCCATACACATACATGTAGCCATTCTCCCTCAAACTGCTAAATATATTATCTTTGTGCTAAGGAGACCAACCTTGGGTTGGTATCCCAGTTGGGATTAGGTACAGTTTGTTCAATCAGAAAGGGCTTTTGCATGAATCTGTGAGATAGTGGTCTGTGGGCAGTGTGGTCCTCGGGTCACTTTAATTTGTCTTTGTAGCTTAGAAACAAAGTAAAACAGTGAGGGCTTTGTCTTCAAAAATGAGCTGCCAACTTCAGGACAGCAGCATCCTCCTATTACTGTTATGTTTTCAAGCCTCAGCAGCTCCTCAGATCAGGGTTGGATTTTGGCAGGATGTTGCTCTTTGTGGAAAAGCACTCTGATTCAAAATAAATATCTGGATGAAGTTTCCATTACTGGGGCATTGGTTTCCCAACAAGAATCTACTGTTCAACATTCAGTGTACTAATTAGTAAACATTTTGGTTGCTAAGGCGACAGATGAATAAACAAGGACAAATGGATAAAGCCATCCTTAGAGACAGCCTTTAGTAGTTACAAGCCAAGTTCTTTTCCCTCATTGTGCTTATGCTGCTGTGGACAAACACGGAAGGCACTGTCTTTTAGTATGTAAAGCTGCTCTCAGAGGCAAGCATTAGCCCCTGACCTGAGAATTAGCAAGGTTTAAGAAACATTCAAGATCTCTAAGGGAGGTGGTGAATGTGGAATGAATTTGCTGCTCAGCGGTAATGGTTTTCACAGCAGAGGATTTGAGTCTGGGCAGTCTTCGGAAGGCTGTGGTAAGGCTAGGTGAAAGAAGCCCAGGCCTGCAGTGGAACTTTTGAAGTTGCAGCTTTTATTCCGGAAACAGCTCCTGGACAAAGCACCCAGGTGCGTTCCTCTCCTGAAGGAAGCCTGGGCTCTGGCAGCCTGGGACAGTGCCTTGACCACGGAAGGTGCCAGCCTCTGTGCCCCATGCTCTGACTGACCGCCTCTCCCCCTTCCTTCCACAGCGTCATCCTCCAATCCCATTTTTAGGCCAATCACAAGGGGTGTGAATTGACATTCCCTTGCTGTTACTATCTCTTTCCTAGAGTCCTGCAGAGTTAAACATGTTTGTATATGATTACTGGCTTTAAAGAGTCTTCTCTATTAGTTGCCCGTTTAAAAAAAATGTATTGTTTTTTCTTAAATATTCTGATTATTAAAACTTTACACTTTTATGTGTTTGTGTATTTTCTTCTCTAGTGGCATAGGATGTTAAACTTGTAACTGCATGGTATGTTTTATTCTATAAAAATCATAATCTTTGACTTGCTTCCCTCCACTTCACATCTGCTGTATTAGAAGTTGTATGCTGCGAAGACTAGCAATAGAGACGAGTCTACTTTGGTTGGGATCTTGGGGCTCCCAAGTTCTAGTTCTGTGTCCTCCAGTGGGTTATTTGACTTCTCTGTACCTTGGCTTGCTCATTTGCAAAGTGGGGCTATTGTGAGGTCATGAGGATTAAGTGAGTTAAACACATAAAGCCTTTTTAAATAGGACCTGGCTACCCTCTCATGACAAGTGTTTGCTATCATTTTTCTTGTTGGGATCTTTTGTTTACTTCCATTTTGTCTCCCTTTTGAATAGTTTAAAAAATGCCTCCTCTGTTATGACCATGCTTCTATACATATGTGAGTCTGTTTTCAGATGCTGTATTCTGTACCACTGATCTGTTGGTCTATTCCCAAATCACTACTCTATTGCTTTAATTAGTATATTTTATGATTAGTGCTAATACTTGGTAGGGCAAGACCCTGTTCTCATTCAAAATTGTCTTGGCTCATCTTGGGCTTTTATAAGAACCATAAAATTATCTTATTAATTCCATGAAAATCTGCTTTTTATTGTAATTGTATTAAGTTTATAAGTTTATTAGGAGATATTCAGCATACTTATTTCTATTGTAGCTTTGCAAATTCCTTCATGGAAGTCTTGCATTTCTTCTATCAGATATACATCTACCAGTCGCTGTCCTATGGTTTTGTAGTCAGTGTGAATGGCTCCTTTTATTTTACATTTTCAAATTGGCTCTTCCTGACCTATAGAAATGATTTTGATTTTGGTGTATTCCCAGGTGGCTCAGTGGTAAAGAATCCTCCTGCCATGCAGGAGATGCAGGTTCGATCCCTGGGTCAGGGAGATCCCCTGGAGAAAGAAATGGCAACCCACTCCAGGATTCTTGCCTGGAGAATCCCATGGACAGAGGAGCCCAGTGGACTACAGTCCATAGTGGCCACAAAGAGCTGGACACGACTCAGTGGCTGAGCAGCAGCAGCTGCATAATGATCTTGGGTCCAGAAATCTCACCGGATTTAAGTTCTAACCATTTGCGGAGTCTCACAGTTTTTTATTTTGTATTTTGTACTAGTTGGGATTTCAGGGGCCATGTTGAATAGTAGTGCTGACAGCATCCTCCTTGGGGTGTCTGATTTGTATGAAAATGTTTCTAAGATTTCACCAGCAGTAAGCTGTTTCTCTGGATATTTTAGTAGCTAGTCCTTTATAATGTTAAGGACTTCCTGTTCCCTTTCCACTAAGGATATTTATCAAGAATGGATACTGAAGTTTTCCCCACAAGGATTTACACATTTTAATTTCTGCTTTACTTCTAGGTATCTGAAGATTCTTGTTCTATTGTGAATAAAATGTTCTCCAGTTTTTCTCCCCTTTCTTATACTCCCTTTCTCCCAGGGTGTTCTGTGTTCCATTGGCTATAAATCTCATCCAGCATCAAATACTCTTAAATTTATTTCTCATCCTTTCTCTCTCTCTCAAGATCTGACCCATGTGGCCAAATTACTTTCTTTCATACCTGCTTGGAGGCTTCCTAAGTTTCTTCAACTTAACCTGCCTCAGACTAAATTTTTGACTATTCCTTCTCATCCCTAAACCTTAGCAAAATGATTCATCACCTAGCTTAATATGTCTTGGGGAATTCCTGTTTGTCCCTCCTTCATGCCTATGTTCAGTCTATCTGCATGTCCTGTTCATTGCTGGGCTTCCTTTCCTGCTCAGCCCCTACTCCTACCTTTAGCAATTTTGAGTAGTTGAGAGGATGCCTAGACTGGGATAGGAGGCTGCTGAGTTGGGGTCCTGATGGCCAGTGACTTTGATGGGTCAAGTAGCCAGCAGCAACGTGTCATTCATGGCAAGGGGCTAGGTGAGACCACATGAGGTACCTATGACAGAGTCCAGGAGGGGAGGATGCCCCCAGGACCAGCCACCCCTTCCCTCATTGCCCCAAGGACTCTCAGCTTCCCCATACTCTTATCTACCTTGAGAAGGAATAGAGGGAGGCAAGGAATAGTCCTGATAAGGAGCTGAACTTTGACTACTTATTAGCAAGAGACAATTCTTGCTGGAAATAATCGAGGCGGTATGAGTTCAAAAGTTCTCATTCCCTTTCCCTTATCCTTTCTTGTGGTATTGTATCACTTGTGCAAATATAGAGTGATGAAAAAATCGTGTGTGTATATATATATATATATATATATAGGTACAACTGAGCTTACTTTTAATACATCCGAAACTTCTTGCTTTATTAACTTAAAATTGTTTACCAAGTATATATAAAACTTTCTTCTCCTTAATCCATGTAACATATTAAGAGGTCTTGGGACTGACCATTTTCCTCCTTTAGAGTTTTGATATCTGAAGCCAGAATACTGTTCTCTCAGAGGGCTCAGGCTCTGGGTAGTCAGGGTAAAGGCTTGCCTCCTGTCCTTCCCACGCCGAGTTCTCTAATCACAAGACAAGGGCAGGCCCTTGCTCACGGTGCTCAGGGATCTGATTGACAAGAATTGGAGAAGTGTACTGTTTTCCAAATACTAACCTGCACCCACCCTTCACTCGGTAGAACCTTTACTCATTTCCATGTCTGACTTCCTGTGATCCCATGGAAATATAGCATGGCAACTTACAACTTGCACGGTCTTCCTTTCCAGAGGACCATCCACAACTAAGGCCACATACAGCTTTTATTAAACAATTACCCACACCCCAACGGCCTTTTCAAAAAGATGTTAGGAAGGATGAACAGAAGGAAGAAAATCCATTTTATTTTTTTTCATGATTCTAATTTTCACCTGCAGTGTCTTAGGGAATAATGAAAGTGTGTTTAAAGATACCCAGGACACTGGTGGGAACACGGATATGTTCGTGCCATCTCTGCGTGCTAAGTAACTTCAGTCCTGTCCAACTCTTTGCAGCCCCATGGACTGTGTAACCCACCAGGGATTAAAAAAAGGTATAATATGCTCACAATTGGTAAAAATAGCCATCATTAAAAACTACATGTAATAAATGCTGAAGAGGGTACAGAGAAAAGGAAACCCTCTTACTCTGTTAGTGGGAATGTAATATGGTGCAGCCACTTTGGAAAACAGCATGGAGGTGCCTCAGAAAACTAAAAATAGAATAACCGTAGGATCCAGCAATTCCACTCTTAGGCATCAGTCAGTTCAGTTCAGTTGCTCAGTCATGTCAAACTCTTTGCAACCCCATGGACTGCAGCATGCGAGGCCTCCCTGTCCATCACCAACTCCTGGAGTTTACTCAAACTAATGTCCACTGAGTCGGTGATGCCATCCAACCATTTCATTCTCTGTTGTCCCCTTCTCCTCCCGCCTTCAATCTTTCCCAGCATCAGGGTCTTTTCCAATGAGTCAGTTCTTCACATCAGGTGGCCAAAGTATTGGAGCTTCAGCTTCAGCATCAGGCCTTTCGATGAATATTCAGGACTGATTTCCTTTAGGATTGACTGGTTGGATCTCCTTGCAGTCCAAGGGACTCTCAAGAATCTTCTCTAACACCACAGTTCAAAAGCATCAATTCTTCAGCACTCAGCCAAACATAGGCATATACCCAGACAAAACTAAAATTCAAAAAGATACATGCATCCTCATGTTCAGAGCAGTACTATTTACAATAGCCAGGACATGGAGAAAACCTAAATGGCCATCAACAGATGAAGGGATAAAGAAGACTTTGTACATATATACAATGGAATATCACTCAGCCATAAAAAATAATGAAATAATGCCATTTGCAGCAACACGGATGAACCTAGAGATGATCAAACTAAGCAAAGTCAGTCAGAAAGAGAAGACAAGTTCCATGTGATCTTACTTCTATGAGGAATCTAAAATAGGACACAAATGAACTTATCTATGAAACAGACATAGAGAACAGATTTGTTGGTGCCAAGGGGGAGAGGGGATTAGGGGAAGGAGGGTTGGGAGTTTGGGATTAGCAGATGCAAACTATGGTATATAGGACAGATAAACAAGAAGGCCCTATTGTATAGTGTAGGAAGCTATATTCAATACCCCATGATAAATCATAATGGAAAAGAATATGATAAAGAATATATACCTGAGTCACTTCACTGTACAGCATAAATTAACACAACATTGTAAATCAACTGTACTTCAATAACATTTTTTAAAAAAGAAAGAAAGGCAAAAGTGTAGTGGGTTCACAAAGTCTTTTATTTTTTCCTTAAGAGCCCAGTGCTATAATTTTCAAGATCAGTGGGAAAGGTTCCTTACTGTGTTGCCGTTTTCTGTGTGTGTGTTGCCTTTTCCCTGAGCAGACCTGCTGTCTCAATCAGAGCAGAGGTCCCCGAGGGACGTGGGGACCACGAAAGAGCATCTGGGGACAGGCAGTGACAGCCTGAGGGCCCCCGCAGAAGCCGTGAGAGCTACCCTGTGTTCAAGCTCTTAATATTCAGCATCTATGGAGCATCTGCTCTGAACAAGGCACCGAACAAGGGCACCCTTCCAGGTTCCAGATGCTCTCCTAGAATATATACAACATTCAGGGCCCACTTCCCTGGTGGCTCAGAGAGTACTGTCTGCCTACAATGTGCGAGACCCAGGTTTGATCCCTGGGTGGGAAAGATCCCCTGGAGAAGGCAATGGCACCCCACTCCAGTACTCTTGCCTGGAAAATCCCATGGATGGAGAAGCCTGGTAGGCTACAGTCCATGGGGTCGCAAAGAGTCGGACATGACTGAGCGACTTCACTTTTCACTTACAGGGCTAGGGCACAAGAGAGGAAGCAGTGATCACTTCTCCTTGGGGGAAAGGAAGGTTCTGGAAAACCTCCTTGGGAAGTGACTTGACTTTGGGCTGAGCCCCAAGGTGTTAGAAGCATTTGCTGTGTTAACTGTTGAGGGGGAAGGAAGTAGGGGAAGGAGCCCTAAGGCTCAAGGTTCAAAGGCTTGAAATAATCCTGCAAGGGGCAGGAAGAGCTGGGCTGGGCTGAATGCCCTCACCAGGGGAGAGTCCTTACTGAATAAAAGCCTTATTACTGAAGGAAAAGGTCAAGTAGCCATAGACTTTTGCCTCCATCTTCTTGGCCAGAGTTTAGTCACATAGGGAGTTATGTATATTTAACAGGGCATATCAGCAAGGTTTGTTATAGAAGGGCAGTGCAGATATTTGGTAGTCAGCAGTCATACTGGACATTATGAGTTTTCAATCATTTTTATTGTTATCATTACTATATGACTTTGGAGAGTTTATGTAACTTCTTCAGGTCTCAATTTCCTCATCTCTAACATGGGAACAGTAGAGAATACCTGGAGGGTTATATTGGGATTTAGAAATGACAGATCGTTTCTCGGCCTTTTGGCTAAGAGCAAGAATAGGAGTGACAGAAAGCATCTGGGCATAGTAGGTACTCAGTAAATAGTGAGAGGAGGTTCTTGTTCTCCCTTTGGTTCCTTTCCTTCACTTACTTTTTGTTCTTCTTCAAATACCTGCCTCACTTTCCCTTCCTCTTTAGTTTTAGAGTATATGGAGATATCTGGAAAGCCTGGAAGAAATTATAATTTTACAGTTTCAAATTCAGTCATTTTTTTCTCTTCATCCTGCCAGACAGTTTATATTTTCTCTGCAATTAGGTGGTACGGTTTGTGAAAACACATGTAGTGTTTATAACGATCTGCTTTTAATTACAAAAGTAAATAAAGATGAGTTTACTTTATTAAGCATTTAATTAATGCTTGAATTAAATGTCATGTGAGATACATAAAGAGAGTGCCTGAAGAAGTCAGTGGAATTAGACGTGTCATTTGAATGAATTCTTAGTGAAAGGAAAATGGAATTTATGAAGCAAGTTACTTATATTTGGTAGTGCTAGGTTCTTATCCTATTTATTTTATTTAATACTATCAAAGGCCCTCTGAGCTAAATATTATTTGTTATTTCTATTATGGACTGACTGCTTGTGTCTCCCAAAATTCATATTTTGAAATCTAACCCCCCAGTGTGATGGTACTTGGAGGTCGGCCCTTAGGGAAGTAATGAGGGTGGAGACCTCACGGATGGAATTAGTGCCCTTATTATAGAGACCCCAGAGACTCCCTTACGCATTCCACCAACTGTGAGCCAGGAAGTGGGCTCTCACCAGACCCAGAATCTGCCAGCACCTTCATCTCAGACTCCCCAGCCTCTAGTCTATGAGAAATAAATCTATATTGTTCATAAGCTGCTCAGTTTATGCTATTTTTGTTGTAACACCCAAATTGACTAAGACACACTTTTTAAGGTGAGAAAACTGAGTGTACTAAGTCAGAATTGTATTTCACCACATGTAGCTGAAATGGTGGTTTAAACAAGGTGGCAGTTGGTTCGTCTCTCCCATAAAAGGTGATCAGTACTCAGGGGTCCAGGGCTAGGATGACTCTCATCAATGATTCAGGCTCCTCCAGGTTTGTGCTCCACCAAGGGGCTCTATCAGCAAGGTTGAGCTATGATCCAAAAATAAATTGCTAGATTGTAGTCTGTGCCCAGAATAAATTGCTAGACTGTAGCTTGTTCACATTCCTATCCTCCCTAGATAATTCCAAATTGTTTCTGGAAATGCATAGCTTTTCAAAGCACACATGGAACATTTAAAAACGTTGACTGTGAATACATGAAACTCAACCAAGTTCAAAGAGTCACTGTCATTCAGACTACTCTGTCTAGAATGCCTTAAAGTCAGAAGTCAATGTAATAAAAATAGCTTCATACACTTGGAAATTTTACAACAGATTTTTAAAAAATAATTGATGAATCGAAGAACTCATTCATATTCAAAATGAAGAGAAACTGAAAAACTTATGTTAATATTGTGGTATGCAGCCGAAGTTGTATGTAAATGTTATAGTCATAAATGCACATGTAAGAAGAGTATGACTCAAGAATAGAGAAAAAGCACAAGAACATAAACCTAAAGAAAACTGAAAAAAAAATAATAAATGCACTCAGAAATTAATGGACTAGGAAAAAAGAGCAAAGACAAGCAAGAAAACCAAGAGTTTTTTTTTTTTTTTTAAGTCACAAAGGGGATAAGTTCTGTCAGGATTAATCAAGAAAATGAGAGAATATGCAAATATATGTTATAAACCATAAAGGGGACTGTGACTATAAATTTATTATAGATTTTAAAAGGTGTAAGAAAATGCTACAAGTAATATTATGTCTGTATCTATAAAACTTAAAAAATGACTGATTTTTCAAACATATAATTTGAAAAGTATATAAGGTATGGTGTGAGTTTCTTTTATTAACTATTTATTTACATGTAAAATTCTCAAGGCAAAAAAATGTTCAAATATTTTATAAGTGGTTAACTATGAGATAGTAATTTTGGAATTTTCATTCTTTTCCTTTATCCAGGCTTTTTTCTTTTTTTTTTCAGGCTTTTTTCTTTTTATCCAGGCTTTCTAATTCTCAACAGTTAACATAGGTCTTAAAACTGCCTGAGGGCTGGTGGGAGAAGGACGGAATAAGCACCCATGGGTCATACTCCCCTCAGAACCCTGCCTGAGTTTACATTCCACCCTGGGCTCTGGCAGGTGGTCGTGATGTCTCCAAACTCCACCCTCTACCTTTCCTTTCTTCCGGGAGCTGTTTCCCCAGCTTCAGGTGGTTTTCACCCTGGGACACAGGCCCACGCATCTCTGTGCCCTCATCCCATCCTCGGGCCCACCTCCAGGCCCCCACAGTCCAGGCGGGTCCCATCGCCTGGACACCTGCTCCCCCGGGAGGAGGGCTGAGCTCAGGGAACTCAGATGTTGAGCTCGGTCAGACAGCACCGGAAGCTGGAGTTACAGGGACCTAGGTTCAAATCCCCATTTGCCTCTCATTGGCTTTTTGAACTTAGTCATGTTCCTTAGCCTATCTCATCTTTAGTTTGTTGATGATTATGTAATATTAGAAAAATGAGATAAAGAATATAAAGCAACCACCACAGAATAGGGTCTCAGGAAGTGTGAGTTATTTCCTCTACCATTAGTTATTTGCCTGTGCGTGCATGCTCAGTCATGTCTGACTCTTTGTGACCCCATGGACTAGCAGCAGCCCTCCAAGTTCCTCCGTCCATGGGATTGTCCAGGCAAGAATACTAGAGTGGGTTGCCATTTCCTCCTCCAGCAGATCTTCCAGACCCAGGGATTGAAACTACGTCTCCTGCATTGGCAGACAAATTCTTTACCACTGAGCCACCTGGGAAGCCCTATTTGCCTGTAGTTACAACTCAGAGGGCATCGGAGGATGCGATGGCTGGATGGCATCACTGATGCAATGAACGTGAACTTGGGCAGACTCTGGGCGATGGTGAGGGACAGGGATGCTTGGCGTGCCACAGTCTATGGGGTCACAAGAGCCAGACATGACTGGGTGACTGAACGACAACAACACAACTACCTTACTCGGAAGCCTGGTGTGGTGGGAAAGGATGGCTTGTGTGTGTTGTTGCTGTGGACCAGCACATAGACCTTAGCATTCTTCAGCTGGGGCGTGGTGTGGGGCAGAGTTGGAGGGGAGGATATATAACCAATTACCCATGTACCCCAACTAAATGCAGTATTTCTGCTTCCACAGGCAATAGTAGCCAGAGACTTTCCACCGACTGTAAACATTTCACTAAAGGAAGGTGGGAAGTGCTGTGTTAAAGCTGGGTGAATTTTCAGCTGCTTCTCTAGAATGTCAGGGTTCCAGGGAAGAGAATTGCTTTTCCCTTCAGGAACACACTCGATGGGTAACAAGTGGTGAGGCTGCCCCCTGCTGGACATGGTGGGTAAGGTGGCGAGTGAGGACAGCTGTCAGGGAATAATTTTGAGAACTCTCTGAGCATGGGTCTAGATGGTCATAAGAGTGGGTCCAGGCACCTTGTCAGGTGGGTGGCAATTGAGAATTCAGTCAGAGCAGGAATTTAGAGTCCCAGGAGACCCAAAATCTCTCTCTAACACCAGGGGGCAAGATGACCCGAGCAGGCTACAGGAACTGGTGATGTTTGAATTGCCTGTGAAAAGCTGAGCAGCATGGTCTCTGTGTGCTGGGAGCCTTAAGAGGGTTTCAGTTCATCATTTCCCAGGGGAGCAGAAACCTGAGCTGGACTTTGCCTATGTGTAGGGTTCAGCAGGGCTTTGGAAGATCATCAGGGTTGTGATTACAGTGAATCAGACCCTAAAAAGCAACTTCAGTTTCTCACTGGTCTAAAAATGCTTGTTTGTATGAAGCAGTTTTTCGGACACTAATGACCCATTCCCTCCTCCTGCAAATTTGGAAACTTCCAAGAGGCTCCTCGCACCTCCCTGCTGCCCCTGAGGCTCCTTCTTTCCCAGACCCTCCTCCTGGGGATTGAAGGTAGGCCCACTGCTGCTCCTGGGAGCCTCGCTTGGTCTGGGTCCTCACTCAGCTCACACCCATCACACCCACTCCCAAGGTGGTGCCTCTTTCCTGATGTCAAGGACTCTCAAGATGACAGCTCTAGCTCCTGAGTTTCAGGTGCCCATTTCCATGTGGATGTTGTGAGCACGCTTCAACTTACGATAACCCAGACCAATGAGATGATCTCTCCCTCTCCTGTATTTAGACTCCTGATCAGCTGATGGCATGACCCACAAGGGCTAGAGGCTTCACAGTGACGGGTAACTCTGGGCTACCTCATCACCTGTGTCCTGACACCATCACCTCTCCCATGCTGCCCGGCAGACAGGGCAGGCTCTCAGGGTAACTGCAATTCACCTTTCTGTATCTTTGCTTAGGAATCAACCCTTCCCATCCTTCCACAAACCCTTATCTCTGACTGTCCAAATCTCAGGGCCAGATGAAAGGTTTCCACTTATCTTCTACCTGCTTCCCCAGCCCGACACATGGCCCTGCTCTCCTGTGCCATTGCTCAGCACATTCCCCTGTTTCAGAGCATGCTGTCCTTGAATGGCACTTGCTGACATCTATGCAACATTAATCACGTACACTGTGAGCTCGCCGTCAGCAGGCTGTTTATCTGATCCAGAGATGTGTACATGTTTGGGCTCAATAGATGGTCTTGTGACCAGGAGCATGCCATGTGTATCCTTGCCTGTCTTCCCAGCTGGTGGACACATTTCTTGAGGACAGGACTCAGTATGACTCAGCTTTGTGTTCCTTACAGAGGCTGTGCCTGGCACAACTGGAACATATAATAAACGCTGAATTGGATGCTTGAAGCAACCCCATTAATCATGTAGTATTTGTTGTACCTTGAAGAATTCTAACATTGAAAGTTTTGGACAAAGCAGATAAACCTATGAGAGATACTGAGATGGAAATGGTAGAGATGGTGGAGGGAATCTAAGAGACTGTCAGGGACCAGACAGGGAAGTGTTTACATGGAAAGAGAGCTCAGACAAGAAGATGGCTGGTCTGGCAGCACAGAGATCTTTATGGGAAGCACTTCTCTTTGGGCGGAAAGGAACAGAAGCCAGACAAAAGAGCATGGATGGGGAGGAGATGTGGAAATAGAAAGAGTATTTATTGATAACTTCTCTGTAGAAGTGAGGACTTACAGAGAGAAAGAGACGTGAAAATGAGGTTCAGAGAAGAATCTCTTCCAAAATGGGATATTCATGACTATGACTAAGAACTTCTGAAGTGAGGAAGACTTTCCTAAGTAAAATATAAAACCCCAAGTAAGAAACTGTAGTGTGTGTGCATGCTCAGTTGTATCCGACTCTCAGCAACCCCATGGACTGTAGCCCACCAGGCTCCTCTGTCCATGGAATTCTCCAGGCAGGAATACTGGAGTGGGTAGCCATTCCCTTCTCCAGCAGATCTTCCTGACCCAGGGACTGAACCTGGGTCTCCTGCATTGGCAGGCAGATTCTTTACCACTGAACTCCCTGGGAAGTAGGAAACTTAATTACCTAAAAATTAAGAATTTGGGGACTTCCCTAGTGGTCCAGTAGTTAAGGACCCACTTGCCAATGCAGGGGACCAGGGTTTGTTCCTTGGTTGGGGAACTAAGATCCCACATGTCTCAGGGCACCTAGGCCTGTGTGCCGCAAGTAGGGAGAAGCCCTAGTCGCTGCATTGAAAGATCCTGTCCACTGCAACTAAGACCTCATACAGCCATGCATTTTTTAAAAAATTAATTATTTTTGACATGATAAAAGATGGTGAAACATCAGGAAGGAACATTTGCAACATATATAACAGGTGTAACACAAAATTTGGACTCTACAAGGTCTACGAAGTGAAAAACAATGTGTTTTCTTTTTATAACTACACTCAACTTGCTCCTCAGCCCTCATTTCTAACTACAGCAGAAAAAAAAAAAAAAAAACCCCATCAAAAAACAAAAAAAAAAATTACACACTATAAATCAACTATACTTGAATAAAAAACAAAAGAAACCAAAAACAAAAATCAAAATATTCCTTCAGAGTAACTTAGTTGTTTTTAACATATTCATACTTAAAACCCAGACCGGGACTTCTCCGATGGTCCAGTGGCTAAGATTCTGTGCCTCCAACGCAGGGGGCCCAGGTTCAATTCCTGGTTGGGGAACTAGATCCCACATGCCCTAACGGAATATCTCACATATCGCAACTAAGACTTGGAGCAGGCAAATAAACAACAGCAATAAAACCCAACCCAGATTATCTGCTCTGTCTTCAAAGAATCCATCACTTTCTCATGGTCTCTTTGATCTTTGTACTTATTTCTGCTGGTTGACATCATTCTGTCTTGCAATGACATATTGCATGTCTGTGTGTGCAACGTGACCTTGAGTTTGCTGAGAGCAAGAACACGCTCAGCGTCCAGTATACATGCACATTACCTGTGTTTCACATGCTCAGCGTCCAGTATACATGCATAGTACCAGTGTTTATTTGTCAGCTCTTGTTGATAAACAGTCATTTAAGTCCCCTGTGTACGTCAAGGTTTCGGAGTGTTAGGTAGGACTATTTCTGCATGTGTCACATTTCTCAAAGGATGCTGTAGTAATTAAGATTTTACCCACCCTTTCAGAAATTTCCCAAGAATCAAAATTCTCTCTCTAGTCTCTTGTCTTCTTCCTCTTACTCTTCCTTTTTTAACTTAGGTGGTGATTTAGTCACTAAGTCGTGTCCAACTCTTGCAACCCCATGGACTGTAGCCTGCCAGGCTCCTCTGCCCATGGCAGTTCCCAGGCAAGAATATTGGAGGGGGTTGCCATCTGCTTCTCCAGGGGGTCTTCTTGACCCAGGGATCAGATCCGGGTTGCCTGCATTGCAGGCAGAGTCTTTACTGACCAAGTCAGCAGGGAAGCTCCCTTTTAACTTGCTGCTGCTGCTGCTAAGTCGCTTCAGTCGTGTCCAGCTCTGTGCGACCCCATAGACGGCAGCCCACCAGGCTCGCCTGTCCCTGGGATTCTCCAGGCAAGAGCACTGGAGTGGGTTGCCATTTCCTTCTCCAATGCATGAAAGTGAAAAGTGAAAGTGAAGTCGTTCAGTCGTGTCCGACTCTTAGTGACTCAACGGACTGCAGCCTACCAGGCTCCTCCATCCATGGAATTTTCCAGGCAAGAGTACTGGAGTGGGGTGCCTTTGCCTTCTCCCCTTTTAACTTAGGTAAGTGGTAAAATGCACATACGTGAAGTGCAGAGCTCACTGAACTTTTATACACATATACCCCCGTGTAGTCATCTCCCAGATCAAGATCCAGAACATTTTCTGCCCCAGCAGGCTCCGTCCCGCCTCTTCTCAGACCCCACCTTCTCCAAACAAAACTATGTTCTGATTTCTAGTACCATGCACTTGACTCGTTTTACCTGTTTTTGAACCTCACGTAAATTGAATCATACAGCTTATACTTCTTTGTGTCTGACTTCTTTTGTTCAACATTATGTTTGTGAGATTCAAACAAGTTGATGTGTGTCTATAGTCTGTTGTTTCTCTGGTGTAGTATTTTATTGTATGAATGGCAATTATGCTTTTAATAACAAATCTTTCTTGAGTTTTTAGAGAAACAGTCACTCCTAAATCTAACATTATTTTGCCATAGATGTATTTGGCTTTACAATATTTTTTTCCTGCCCTAAATGAGTGGCTAACACATAAGAGAAAAGAAGGTCCATTTTCAGAAAACATGATTTTAAAATACACAAATAAAAATTAACCAACTCTTCCCTTACACTGCCTAGGTATGAACTATTGGGTATAAGATAGGCTATAAGGATGTATTGTACAACATGGTGGATACAGCCAAAATTTTGTAATGACTGTAAATGGAATGCAACCTTTAAAAACCATATAAATATTTTTTTTTAAATTTTGGATGTGATGTATTGGAAGGTTGGGATTGACATATATATATATACTATGACATATATACACTATTGATTCCTATAAAACAGGAAACTAATGATAACGTGTACAGCACAAGGAACTCTGCTCAATGGTCTGCGGTGACCTAATTGGGAAGGGAATCAAAAAAAGAGGGGCTACATGTAAATGTATAGCTGATTCACTTTGCTGTATGGTAGGAACTAACACAACATTGGAAAGCAACTATACTCAAAATTTTAAAAATAATTTTTTTTTTAAAAAGTGCAATTTATTCAATAGCTCCTTTCCGTAGAGCTGGGCAGGAAATTGACCTAGATTCAGGATGGAAGACAGCCCTGAATGTGAGCTTGGACCATGGGAGTGGCCTGGAGTGGGTTCCTTGAGTAGAAACCTCCCTCGCCTAACGTGCTGTTTTGTGTCTCCCCACTCCCCCTGCCCCTATCACTGTTTTTTCCAGTGAGATGAGTCAGAAAGTGGCTAAGGAGGGCCCCAGACTCTCCAAGAACCAGAAGTTCTCCGAGCACTTCAGCATACATTGCTGCCCGCCGTTCACCTTCCTCAACTCCAAACGTGAGATCGTGGACCGCAAGTACAGCATCTGTAAAAGTGGCTGCTTCTACCAGAAGAAAGAGGAGGACTGGATCTGCTGCGCCTGCCAGAAGACCAGGTGAGTGGTCTGTGCTGCCGCCGGCACCTGGGCTGCGTTGGCCTCTGTCTCTGGCTCCGAGTTCCCCCTTCCTGCTCTGCTCTGCGATGCTGGGGCCGGGGCTCTCTGCAAACTGCGCTTCCCCCAACCCCCTGGCAGTCGGCTCCCCGTTCTCGGCTCTGCCGTCGGAAGGTACTGGAGGGAGACTGGAAGGTGGGAGGGGGAGCAGGGCTGCCTCCGTTTCCAGCTCCGGTCAGCATCACTTAGGCAGCAGAGGAGAGCCACTGCCCCAGCCTGCAGCTTCTTTTGGCCCTCTCAGACCCAGCCGCCGCGCCACGTCCCCTCAGAGGCCCAAGCGCCAGCCAGCTGCACCCCCCGCGGTGGTCAGAGCGCCAGCCAAGCCACGGTCCCCTCCGAGGCCCGAACGCCAGCCGCGCCCCCGCCCAGAAGTCCGACCTCCTCCAGCCAAGCAGCGCCCCCCTCAGAAGGCCAAGCCGCAGCCGCGCAGCAGCCCCCAGAGAGGGCCAGGCTCCAGCCGCGGGGGGTCCCCCGGCAAAGCTTCTAGGTTCTGGTAACACCATCTCTTCCCTTTTGCTCCCCCCAGCCCTCAGGTTAGTAGCTGCTTCCTGTATTTCCTACCAGTGGGTTATCTCAATGGTCCTCCTTCATTCAGCCTTGCAAAAACTGTGTCATCGGTTCCCTGCATCAAATCCCCTCGTTGGAAACTCCTAGTGTGGCTCCTGGTTTGCTCAAAGATGCTGGTGGTACAATACTTCAGATGGCAGTGTGGGTTGCTTCCTTTGTCTAATAGGGCTGCAAATGATTAATTTATAAAGTTCGAGTGTGAACCACAGTGACAGATTGAATAAAGGCCCTCGATTTCTGTGCCTCAGAGAGAGAAGGAATGGGGACTCTAAGGGGTATCTGTGTGTGTGCTAAAGGAGAGGGTCAGCCAGTTCATTCATCCCTCCTCCCAACACACTTCATCTGATGTTAACCTCAATGGCAAGATCATTCACTCATTCAACAAGCTTGATTGCCTATGTAGAGAGTTCCACATACTATGTTGGGGATGGGGATGCAGCTGGAACAACCAGGTTGTTTGTGACTCACCGGGACCAGATGAGAGAATAGTTAGCCAGAGTGTAGGGCTAAATGCTCCAGTACTCTCGTAATCAGCATGTGCATTGGGCGATGGGAACCTGGAGAATGGTTCCCTGTTTGGGGCTTCAAAGAGGTTAGGTTAGAATAAGCAGAGGATAAGCGGGAGGATAATTAGAGGATAACAGGGAGATAGAGAAGAGGGCGACAGATGAGATAGTTGGATGGTGTCACCAATTCAATGGACATGAACTTGGGCAAACTCTGGGAGATGGTGAGGGACAGGGAAGCCTGGCATGTTGCAGTCCATGGGGTCCTGAAGAGTTGGACACAACTTGGTGGCTGAACAACAACCAAAGGGGGTGATGTTTGTAGACAGAATAGGTGGGCCGGACAGCACATGCTCATCAGCTCCACCTTGGGCAGGTCAACCTTTTTTTTTTTTTTTTAAATAGATGGCTTTTTCAGATCAGTTTTAGGTTCATAGTAAAACTGAACAGAAGGTTAGAGATTTCCCATATACTCTCTGCCCACACGCGTGGCAAGCCAATTCTTTAATCCTTTTAGTATTTGAAAGTGAGCCTGTTTTATAAGCTAATAGTGGGTGTTAATTGTATTTGAGATTCTCGTATATGCTCTGATGCTCAGAGACTACACAGCAGATAATAGTGTGTGCATGTCTCACGATGTTTTCAGATGTAGTAGATAGAAGAATCAACTGGGGGAATGTTAAAATGCTCGCAAAGAATCTAATTCCTTGGGTCACTGGTGAGGTCTGGGGAGCTGCATTTTCAACAAGTAACCACCCCATCCCCAGCGTAGATGAGGTGAGGTTAATTTGTGAAGAGAAATAACAGATTGGTAAGTGACTGGTAAATCCCTAGAAGTGTAATAGGAAGTTGTATACCAGGTAATCTGGTTGTTAATTTATGCCTTCTGAAGGGGCCTGAGTACTAAGGTCCTATGACAGGTAGGTTTTGATATATGGATGTGGTTAGGAAATATGGAAAGTGGAGGAGAGTCATCCACAGTGGTGGCTTCAAGCCCACCATCCCCAGTGGGTTATGTGATGGCTGTTGGGTGGCTGGGAATTGAACCAGGACATCAGAAGGAGGGCGAAGACAATGAAAGCCAATCTCCTCCGAGACACAGATGTGTCTGGATTTAGCCTCACTGGTTTTACTTACTTAAATATTTTAGTGGTGGTGTATTTTGACTCCCCCAGTTAGCTATTCTCGGTGGGTATCAGAGAAGACACCTCTATAGGCTACTGCCTCCTCAGTTGTTGCCTCTTCCCTGGGACCAGGGGACCTGACAGGCTTCATCATAATGTCCAGTGACATCCCAGACGTATCTGAACCCTCCCTACGGTACTCATTCTCCCTTCTCGGGTTCCCAAAGGTCCTAAGGCAATGCAGTAGGGCTACTACTTCACCATACTATGCAGTATGCGTACAATACTCTATTGACACTGACTGTCCTAAATCAAAGTGGTAGGAGGAAGGTTAATGGGAAAAAATTCCCTCTAAAGCAGAGCTACTAAATTCCACGTGAAGAGAAGGTCACAGAAAGTTTTCCTGAAACAGACTTACTTTTAGAAATGGTGCCATTTTTGAGATCTGACCTTTAGGGGTTATACAATTTTGACAAAAGCCTTTTGAGTCTTTAGCAATTCTCACTCTTCCTCTTATCAACGATCTCAGCAAATAACGCCACAGCCTCTCTAGTCACTCCCACTGGAAACCCAAGCCCCACCCTGACTTCCAGCCTCTCACCACACACACAGGTTTGCCAATTTTACTTTCTGGAATTTTTTTTTTTTAACCATAACTTAAAGTACATTTAGAGTTGATGTGAAGGGACGCAGAAGTGAGACTGAACCTAGAAACAGAGGAGAAGATATAGGGATCGTGGCTAGAGTAAGGCTCCTTCATAGTGTGTGTGGAGGGATGGGCCAGTGATGGAGCAGGAAAAGCCTTGGCTTTGGAAAGCAGAGAGAGACCCGTTAATGGGCCAAGATGAAGGCAAGTCATACTCTGAGGAGGAAAGAATCAGAGGTTTGGGAAGGTTAGGGTAGGTTAGGAACACCAGGGACACAGGCTGTGAGGCTGTCCTGAGGGCTTGCTGAGCTCTGCTGGATGGAGCTGCGTCTGAACCACCTGTTCTCATGACGTTTATTGTCCGATGATGGAAACAAGAGCCATTTCTGAAATCACCAGTGGACTCATCCAACTCATCACAGTCTGCTTTTCTCCTGGCTTGCGTTGTTGAAGTTCTCACAGCAACTGTTCTTAAACTTCACCAGGCGCCTCTGGCTTTTCCTTCTCTCTCCATCAGACTCCTTTTTTTTAAAATCCTGGTAGTTTGATTTTAAAATGGTTTTAAGTGTTCATTATTTAATTGTTTATTTAAATTAAGTTCTCCAGTTTATTTAAACTAAAAAAAAGTCAACACAGTTTAGCTTCTCCTCCCTGCTCTCTGCCTCTATTCTGTCTGTGAGCTTCTTTTTCATTTGGTTGTTTGCTTTTTTAGATACCATGTGTAGACGAGATCCTGTGATGCTACTCCACACACACTTTCTTTGACTTACGTTTCTTAGCATAATGCCCTCCAGGTCCTCCCATGCTGCTACAAATGGAAGGATTCCATACCTTTTTATGGGTGAATAATAGCCCATTGCATATACATATATATGCAAGATGTTACGGAAAAATCAGAATGAAATTTTTGCTTTTTGGCCGACTATATGCATGTATGTATGTGTGCGTGTATGTACATATGTATATATATATATGCTCTACAGTTTACTTATCCACTGATGGACATTGTTTCCATATCTTGGCTTTTCATAAATAATGCCGCAGTGAACATAAGGGTTCATTTTATTGTTGTTAAGTCCCTAAGTCGTGTCTGACTTTTTTGTGACCCCAGGGACTGTAGCCCACCAGGCTCCTCCGTCCATGGGATTTCCTAGGCAAGAAAACTAGAGTGGGTAGCCATTCCCTTCTCCAGGGGATCTTCCTGACCTAGGGATCAAACCTGTGTCTCCGCATTGGTGGGCGGATTCTTTACGACTGAGCCACCAGGGAAGCCCTTTAAAAGTTTATGCATTCTAATATGAGAGTTGTTGTACCTCACTGTAGTTTTAATTTTGCTTTTCCTATTGATTAATGATGCTTTTTTAAATGAACTTATATATCATCCACCAAAGACATTTACTGGTGAAGTGTGTGCTCGATCCTTTGCTCACTTAAAAAGAAAATTATTTTCTTATTATTGTGTCTTATAGTGTATTATTATATAATATATTATAATTACATTATTATAATATAATTATTTTATATATGTCAGATATATAAAAATATATATCTGGATACAAGCTCTTTGTTAAATATATGTTTTGCAAATATTTCCTCCTTGTCTGTGGTTTACTTTATCATTTTCTTAACAGTGTCTTTGTGAAGGACCAAAGTTTTAAACCTTGGCTAAATCCAACTTATTAATTTTTTGTTTTTATAGATCATGTTTTTCTTTTGTATTGTATGTGTGCTTTTTGTATTGTGTGTAAGAGTTCTTTGCCTAACCAAAGGTCACAAAGATTTTCTCTTATATTTTCTTTTCAAAATTTAAAAATTTAACTTTTATGTTACTATCCATATAGGGTTAATTTTTTGTAAATGGTGTGAGATATGGATTGAGGTTCAAGTTTTTTTACATAGAGATATTCAATTGTTCCAGCATCATTTGTTGAAAAGATTCTCCACTGAATCTTTTAACTCTTAACTTTTGCAATTTTGTCAAAAATCAGTTGGTCATTTGTGAATTTATTTCTGGACTTTCTATTCTGTTTCATTAATTTATGTATCTTTTCTTTAACCAGCTTCATTAACTATAGCCTTATAGTAAGTGTTAACATCAGTCTAGTGCAAACTCTCCAACACTCTTTTTCATTTTTGAAATTGTTTTTGGCCATTCTCATTCTTCCACTTTTCCATAGAAATTTTAGTGTTAGTGTGTGAATTTCCACAATACATCCTGGTAAAACTGAATGGGATGGTGTTAAGTTTGTAAGTCTACTTGGGGAGAACCATACATGGTGTATCTCCCCATTCATTTAACTCCTTTTTGTTTTGTAGTTTGCAGTATACAGATCTTACACATATTGTTTTCTTTACATTTAGGCATTTCATGCTTTTAGGTACTATTAAAATAGTTCTTTTTCAATTTCAATTTTTCATTGCCAATGTATAAACATATAATTGATTTTTATATACTGATCATGTATCCTGTGATCTTGCCAAACTCACTTATTCTAGTTTTTTTTTGGGGGGGAGGGAGGGCAGACTCTGGAATTTTCTACATTGATAGTCATGTTATCTGTGAAAAGAGACAGTTTCATTTTTTTCTTTTTGCTCTCTGTGCCTAGTTTCTGTATGTGGTTTAAACTGCTATTTCACCTAGAACATTTTATTTTTAGAAAAATATTTTAATAAGATTAAGTCCTTGCCAAATGGTCTTTCTGAATAATTAAAAAGGGATTAGATCCCAAAGGCCTGGGCCCAGCCAGATATTGGACTTGGGTTGAGTTGTAGGTTCATACCTGTTTTTACCTCAAATTCTTATTTCAGGATGTGGCTTATCTTTCCTCATAGCTCACTGACTGACCTCCTCTATCATCAAACTAGAGAATGGGTATGAATATGCTTTGCATTTACAGAATCAAAGAGGTTCCAATTACCTCTAACTTGGGCAATTCCCCAGGATCACCAGGTACTGACATCACCTTGATGCTTATGAGAGATGAAGCTCTCGGGTTGCGTTTACATGATGGACTTAATTCTAATCTACATTTAGGGCCAGCTCTTCTCAAGGAGAGCTAAGACCCTGAAGAACAGCCCTGCGAGGGCTGTCTATGTATAAGCCAAAACTCACGCCTCTTCTTTCCCCAGTCCTACAGGGCCCTGAGCCGTTTGTTTCTTCTGCTTTGCCATGAGGAAGGTCTTTACAACTTTCACCCTTCAGAGCTAGGCTACAAGATGATGATCAGCACATGTACAGCTTTACTTCTTGCTTAATAGTGGCCGGTTATTTTCCTATTTTGGTTTGGCCGATGGCCAAATGGGGCCAACGGGGATGATATGCAGAGCATGTCATGTAGCCAGAGGACGCCCATGTCTGCAGAGTCATCACTGCTGTCAGTGGGAAGGAGCCTGGGAGTGGCCCTTAGACAAAGCCTCCTCCCTGAGCTGAGGCCAACTCCAGTGTGAGCTCAGCTGGTACATTTGACACCCCAGGGTTCATCTCCCTTGCTGGAGGGTGCAGGAGTCGCGGGAGCAGGGCCTCTATCTTTTTGTTTTAAATATTTATTTATTTGTTTGGCTGCACCGGGTCTT
The DNA here is from genome assembly GCF_963930625.1 of Muntiacus reevesi. Classification (NCBI taxonomy): domain Eukaryota; kingdom Metazoa; phylum Chordata; class Mammalia; order Artiodactyla; family Cervidae; genus Muntiacus; species Muntiacus reevesi. Next base: position 72,412,845 of record NC_089252.1, read on the forward strand.
AATCACGACACATGGATCTTTAGCTGTGGCATGTGGGATCTAGTTCTCTGACCAGGGATTGAACCCAGGCTCCCTGCATTAGGAACACAGAGTCTTAGCCACTGGATCACCAGGGAAGTTCTGGGGACTCTATCTTATACTCACGACCCCAGGGCCTGACTCAGGGCTTGACTGAACAGACCTATCAATACACCTAGCAGTCAGTCCGGCCCGGTGGAAAGGTCAGACCTCAGCATCAGATTTGAGGCTTAGCACCCCTGCCTGTCCAAGTCACTTATTCTTTTAAAGCTGTTTTTTCCCATCTGTGACATGTGGCTATTATCTACCTCATTTGTGATCATGGTAAAATGCTTCAATTCATCATCTTCTACTACTAGTAAGTGGCTCTTATTAGAACTTTTATGTAACAGATACCCTGTGTCACTCAATCCTAACTACTAGCAGATCCTCCCCAAGCTGGTTGCTTCCCTTGGTTGAGAAGGAACTCAGGGGCTGCTGCTGCAGTTTGGGCATCCCAGTGGCATCAATGTGGCTGCCGTTGCCAGGGGAGTGCCCATGAGATAACCAGGTGCTCAGGGTATCTAAGATGCTAAGTGGTCGATGTGCAGCGGTAGCTGCAGGGGTGGTACCCAGGCTATGTGAGCATCCACACTAGTGTCAGCATCCAGGGGTTTATATTCAGCGGGATCTATAGGACATTCTAATGTGAACTGGCTGGCCCACGTCTGGAAGGCATGGAAAAGATCCAGAAAACAGATTCTCTTCCTAAATTTCAAGAGAAGTGTTCTAACCTTTCAGGCTACAACTCACTAGACAAGTTTCAACTAAGTATTTCTTCATTGTTTTTCCTGGTGTCCTGGATCCTTTCTGAAGGGCCCTAGCACTTGCCATATAATTTGGGGTTTGGGAGAATGCTGTTAACACTTTATTTTGAATTTTATTTTGAATTTTCCAAAGTCCCCAAGCTATAGGAAAAGCTGTGATCCTCATAAGGTTAGTCTCTGGTGGAAAAATGCATATTTCTGATGCACTTGTCTTGGTATTTTTTTCTTATTTATTTTTTAAATTAAGAACTTTGATGATACTCTGAAACTATTTGACATGACCTCATTTTGAAGGTAGTCACATAGATTTTTGCAGTCTAAATAATTTAATCCCTCAGCTGGAGAATAAACTTTCAAGCAATAATATTTTGGGATCACATATTTATAATGATCACATATATATAAGGAAATAACTGGGTGTTATCTCCTTCTTGAAAAGTCTGTTCTGCATCAAAATAGGAACACATCAATATGGCCACAATTTTATAATGTGCATACACACCTCTATGTGTATCTGTGTGTATGTTCATGTGTGCATGTCTATAGGCAGTAAAACTAGCTTTTTCTAGGAGTGGTGGTATTTTGTGTTTTTCTGTATTTCAAAATATTTGCAATGATTAACAGCGAAACAATCATCACTGTCCATAATGACAGAAGAGCTTTTAAAGAATATCTTTCCCAGGCTCAGGCCCAAAATATAAAATATTATTATAAAATAAAAAATATTATCATATTATTTTGGCCAAATACTTCCAAAAGTGAGAAATTAAGGAGAGATTTTTAAGGCTGAGTTTACCAGAAGTGATCACCTCAAAGGTAGTCTATAAATCTACAGTTCTAGTACTGAGCCCCGATGCTGAAGGTTTGTCTGTTTCTTTTTGTTAACCAGATTGAAAAAGAGGAGCAAGCCGGCCCCTCGGAAGAAGTGATGGAGGAGTTTCAAGTGAACGGTCAGCCTCAGCTCCTGGACTCTCTGCTTCTCGATGCACGTGCCCTGGAACAGGTCCCCCGGCTTTGAATATGATGCAGGGGCCGCCACCTGCTGATGTGGCCACGGCCGATGCCCACAGTCCCCGCGGGGCGGGCGCCGCCGGGCAGCCTGCCTGGAGGTGAGAGGAGACACCTGTGTGCGTTAGGCTCCAGGCGGCGGGTCCCCGCAGCACCCCCAGGCTCCACAGTCCTGTCCGCTGAAGGGTGGACACAGGCCTCCAGGATCTCTGGAGCAGGACGGCCCCACTGCCAGCCCATGTGTTGTCCTCCAAACTCAAGACCCTCCGTGCCTGGCATCTTGTTGCCTAGGCTGATGGTTAATCCTCGACCTCCTCCTTTGTTTGACCTCCTTAACTGGTCCCTGGGCTAGCTCACAGTCAGAGGCAAGACTCAGATTCTTTTGTAGTAAGACATGGGGCTGCCAAATGGTCCGGAGATGCAAGGAGATTCCCAGGGAGGGTAGGAGCTGTCTAGACGCGCCTTTCAGAGACAGCCAATGTGCTGGGTCAGAAGCTGGAGAAAAGTCACGAGGAAGGCGCTCCCTCCCAGCCCCAGGCCCCTGTCTCCAGCCTCACACAGGGATCTGTGGGTGTCTCTTCCCGACCCCCTCCTGGGTGACAGCAAACACTCTCAGGCAACCATCTAAGTCCAACCCCTCTGGACAGTCTCAACTCCAGCACTATCTGCTCTGTAAAATGTGTCACCCTGGGCAAGTAATCTGGGCTCAGTACCCTGCCTGCCTCCTCTCTCCCGAATGCTCAGAGACAAGGCTGCTAAGTCGGCCCCTTGGGAGGCAGCGCTGCTGTTTCCCCCCTCCCCACCTCAGGACGCAGTCAGACCCCAGGGCACCTTCGCAGGGCCAGAAAGGGTGCTCAGAGAGCTGCTGTTCTCGGGCCACGGAGCCCCAGATTCCTGGGGGAGGGCTGAGCCCTGCCCCCCACCCCCCATCCCCGCTCTCCCTGCCTGGACCCCTTTATATACTGTAGAGGGATCAGGAAAACTAGGAGAGGAACTTGGCCTTCGGGAGAGGAGAATTAAGCCAGGGGAAGGGTGAGTTAGGGCAGCTGAGCAGTCCAAGACTTCCCTCCCCGTGTGTGAAACCATTCCATGGTGTGTGGGGCGCTGAAGCCAGTTCTCATGGAGCAGGGTTGGGGTTGACTTCTCATCTCTTCTTTTTGATTTGCTCCCACTATCCGTAGCCCTAGGCTCTTGAAAAGGACTTTGATCTTGAGGATGGGCTCTAGATCAGGGCCGTAGGAACTCACTCCCTCACCCATCTCTGGTCCTCCTATACTCCTTATACATATGCACGTGTGGGGGGCAGTGCCCCAGGTAAACGAGAGGACCCTCAGACCACCTGGTGCTCCTGTGGATTGGTGTGTGTGTGTGTGTGTGTGTGTTTAGAACCTTGGCTTTGGGAGAATATCTCTGGGCTTGTCTTCGCTCCCAGGCACAAATTCTGGAGAGGCACTCTGAGTCCTCTGTTGATCCCACGGCCCTGGAGGACCCTGACCGCTGAAGCTGACCATGACAGAAGACCACACTCCCTCCAGGGCTGACCTTGATGTAGGATTCTGCTGTGTAACCCAGCAGTGGCCTTGTGGGAGCACCCCTCCGTGGGCTACCCTACCAGCTCAGAGAGGAGGGATGGAAGGAGAGAGTTGAGGGCCTCCATCTCTCTTCAGGCTCCAGTGGGGTCCACTCCAGAAGGCTATTCCAACTTGTTTTTGCCACTGTGCCTATTGGTTTCTAAAGCTGGGGTCGAAGGGTAGAGGATACAGGGAACAGATCCTCCTCCCAGTCCTCCACTCCTCCAACCCTTCTACTCATGAGGCCCAAGGAGGGGAGGCAGAGCCAGGCCCCAACCCCAAAGGGTACAGAGCTCATTGTTCACTTTGCTTGTGACTCAGACACCTTTTCGCTACCCAGCAAGACCTTACTTTCTTGCCTCTTTCTGGTTTCTGCTTTTGTACATGTAAATGATATGTTGTCATATCTGTTAGGGCTTGTGCCAACCTCAGGGCCCTATTCTTACTGTTCATTCTGCCTGTGATGTTCTGGGCCAAGATCTTTGCACTAATGCCTTCAACTCAAATACCATGTCAGAGAGGCTTCCCTGGGAAGTCAGTGTGGTTTCCATAGTTACGCTCTATCGCATCACTCTAGCGGTGATCACCTTCTCGAACCATCTTGTTCATATATTTACTTGTTTATTGCTTGGGACCCCATCTCCTCCTAATGTAAACTCCACGACTGCCAACACTTGTTTACTACCACATTCTAAGTTCCCAACACTAGTAAGAACTCAATAAATGCTTGTTGACTGGATGGACGTTTGTCTGTTATTCTTAAAATAGGCACAATTTTCCAAAAGTTCAGAGAGAGAAGTCAAAGGTGTCTATTGTGTTCAGCAGCAAGGAACCTTCTAGGGTGTGACCCTGTAGGGCATCCTCTGTGAGAGTCCATGGGAGGTGAGAACAGAAATTGGGGAAGGGAGATGCAACTCCCTCAACTAAGCTCCACCAGGAAGGGAGGCAGAGGAGGGGGCCATAGCAGGAGTGTTCCATGAACCCAGTTGACACCTGGCATGTTGAATACTGCTGGGAAGGAGGCAGCAGAGTGGGTGTAAGAAGGAGGAGGAGGAGATAATTGGGAGACAATTCTGGGAGACAGTGAAGGACAGGGAAGCCTAGCATGCTGCAATCCATGGGGTTGCAAAGAGTCAGACACGACTCAGCGACTGAACAACAGGAACTGATAAGGCTGGCGAGAGGAAGCCAGAGCACAGGTGAGGGCATCAGGTGTGGAGCAGGGGTTCCTTCTCATCAGAAAAAAGCAAAGGAGAGCATATGTTCTGGTGGGTTTGCAGGGTCAGTGACAGGAGCCTGAGGCAATTCCTGCCCGTGGCTTTGCTTTTCTACTGGAGTAGGAGGTGAAGTGCCCTGTTCACAAATGGGGGTCATGTTGGTGCTGCTAGTGGTCAGAGATATGAGGAGAGTGGAGAGGATTATAAAGATATCACTTTATCTAAGGTCTTTGAAATCTTCTTAAACCTTTCTCCAGATGGATTTCATTAATTAATTTATAGTTCAAGGCAATATCTTGACACTAAGTTGTTGTCTATAATGTCACATTTAAATGTGAATCTAAGATCTAAATCTGAGACCCATGTGGTCTCAGGAGGAAGATGGAAGAGTTGGAGAGAAAGTGCAGAGTTTAATCTTCCCAAAGAATACAGAATCACAAGGAAGCTTTCACTATGGGAAGCTGCAAAAATGCTGACACTTCACAGTGAGATGGGGCTGGGCTATGGGATAGTAAATTGCTGAGTGTCCATCTGGTTTGCTGTTCAGACACCAGAGAAATGTGAAAACTTACTCTTCCAGGAGAGCTTCTTGCCTGACTCCATAGCACATCTGTCAGCCCCATTAATAACATCACTAACAGGTACTTACTATCTCTACTGAAATAAAATGAAGTATTTTTAACAGACAAAGATGATGCTGTTGGCCCAAGAGTGGGGTGTTTTATTTGCAATTTGGAGTGATTTTGCCTACTCACTGTTCTTATTTGTAACACAGGTACACACTTGCAAGAATGCTGGGTAAGGATAGTGATAAAATTTTTTTTGTTGAGTATCAACTATCTATCCTGTGCCACATAGAGTTTTATGTTTATAAATAGGAGAAGTTGGCTATGGCCTCCATGGCCATTGAATCAAGACCTTGACCTTATTGCTATTAAATTGCAAACTGGAAATTGCCAAACTGAGCTTGGTGAAACCCTGGGGTACTTGGAGATGCCACCTTATGAGCTAAGAGGGAAGAGAACCAACAGGGGTCCAGGCCACTTCCATGTCAACTAAAGCAGCTTTTAGGGTCTATGTTGATTTCTAATTTTATATAGATAAAGTTTCCCACTAGGGTAAAAGAGTCAAAAATCTCTACTTTCATGGCTAAAGCAGAAAGAAAAAAAATCTTTTTGGCCTTGCCATGTGGCTTACAGGATCTGAGTTCCCTGACCAGGGATTGAACCTATGCCCTGGAAGTGAAAGTGCCAAGTCCTAACCACTGGACCAGCAGGGAATTCTCAAATATTGATAGAATACTTATGTTAGTAATTTTCTAAGTGATTTCTTGAAGAGTGTATTCTTTGGCAATGACATTATAAATTTAGGTTCAGTTGATGGGGAAGGGTATTTCAATGATTACTTATTTCCTTTAAGGCAACATTCACCTACCACCAAGTTGAGTGTTTTGACTTTTGATCAAGGTTTATCCAACATTTGGACAAGCAAACCAACATAGATTAGCCAATAGTTCTGATAATTATTTTTGTTTTAAGCAAATTGATATAAAAGTTTTATATTCAACATGGATCAAATTCAAACTCATCTCTGTTGCACAAGATACATTAACTGTATAAACTATATTAATAGTACATAAAACAGGTTTGAGGAGAGTGGAGGAAATGAAAGGTGACAGCTCAAGGGGTGGTCTTCATAGCACATCAAATATCTATCAGATTTGAGTCATTTGGTTCAAAAAGATCTCTTAACAATAAAACTAAGTTCTGAGATACGCTCAGTCTCTAAGTCCTGTCTGACTCTTTTTGACCCCGTGTACTGTAGCCCATCAGGCTCCTCTGTCCATGGAATTTTCCAGGCAAGAATACTGGACTGGGTTGCCATTTCCTCCTCCAGGGGGTTTTTCCCGACCCAGGGATCAAACCCACATCTGCTGTGTCTCCTCCATTGACAGGTGGGCTCTTTACCACTGAGCCATCTGGGAAGCCTGAGTTCTAAGACAGTGTTAGCCTAATTACCAAAATAACATTCACAGTGGATTTTGAAGCATCCCAACATAACCTGAGGCTGGAAACCTCGGGGGGCAGATGGTAATATCAGGAGAAGCTCCTTTCTAGAACCCATAGGCTGCATGTATTCTGTAGTGAGAGAAAGATAATCTCAAGTAAGGAGGGTCAAGAAAAAGGGTACTTTCTTATGGCAAGAGGGTCTATGTTTCTAAAATTTCCTATAGCAAAGAGATATAAGCTCACTAGGAAGAAAGACTGGGAATGTGTGGGTCCATGTTTGAGAAGGTGGCTGATGGCAATGTGAGTCATTTATGTGTTGAGTTAATGGCAGATATTCCTGGTGAAGATGGGAAGTTATTGGCACAAGCATTAGCTAAGCCAGCCCGCCCTGGAGAAGGTTAAGAGCTCTTGGGGCCATTCTTTGTCAGTGAGGCCACACCAGGGCCAATATTAGATGCAGATATTTTATCAGATCCTGAAAATAGCTCCTTGGCCCAGGTGGTGGTCCATGGGCCCACCATGGCCCATGGCCCCTTGCTGACCACCAAGCAAGTCTGTTTGATTAGCGATGAAGTGGACAAATCCCCACTGTGTTCACCATTAAGGAGGGCTGGGTAGTCTGCCATTCAGAGTGTGGGATTCAGTAGACATTCTGGCAGTTTTTCATCAAAGTCAGGTTTACAGATCAAAAGCAAAGTTTTCCTGATACCTGATAGGTGCCTCTACCCAGGTGGTCACCCATTCACAACTAACTCACTTGTAGACATGCCTCTTCCATAGTAAGAAGCAAGTGAAGGTCACAGTGGGGTCGAGTGCCCCAGTACTGCCAGGGAGTGTGCTCAGGGAGCCAGCCTGGCTCCCAGGATGTCTCAGTGATGGGAGTTACTTAGTGATCTTCCTGGATTTGGTTAATTTCCGAGGCCTCTGAAGTACATCCATCTTTGACTTTGCTATCTGCAATTCCTGTCTCCACAAGGCAGCATCTCTCTTCTCTCCAGGAAGAAATCTTGATGCATCAAAAAGAAAAAGTCTGGTTTCTTGGGTTTTTTTTTTTTCACCACATGGTGATCCAACAGATTTTTACATAATCTATCTTCACTATAATTCATCTTCCGTTTCTTGAATTCTCTGTGAACATCCCCTTCTGCAGCTGACAGCTTCTGTTCTTTCTCTTCTGGCTTATAAGCTTTGTGAGTCAGACCCTTTCACAGAATCTTAGTTTTCTGCTGATGGAGATCATTAAGGACCTCTACTGCCAGCTGCAAGATTTTGCATTTATTTTCAACCAGAACTTTGCCTGCAAGCAATGAAAAAGAAAATCATTTTCCAACCCTTTTTCTTCCAGCTGATGCCTCGCTGACGCTTCATTATTTGGCTTGGAATGTAAACAGTGTCTGTTTTCTTCCCTCTTGTTAATGTGGATTTTGGTATCATCTACTTTCCTGACTTCATTTTTTTTTTTTTACAATGGTAATCTGCCAACCAAATCTTTATTTTTAAAATGATCCTGTTCATTTCCTTCTTTATGATTTTTCTCCTCTGATCTTTCATGACTAAGTTTTAGCTGCAGAGCATATTTATTGAGAACTTCAATGTCATTATTTTTCTAAGTCACAGCTTCTTCCTGAGACATGAACTCTTACCTGATTTGCTCACCAGTCCCCATGGCCAGGGCTGGGAGGGTACGAACAGCAAGGGGCAGAAGGGGATCACCCTGCTCCCTCCAACAGCTTCCTCTCCTTCCAGCTCCTGCCTTCCTTTCCTCTCTTCCCCTCGCTCATCTGTTTTCCTACAGTTTAAATTCACAGAAGATCTTGGTGCTTAGATTTCTAGCAGAGCTACTAACAATTTTTCCACATTTTTATTGCTTTGGGTTTCACAGTGTCTTCGCTGCCTTCTCCAGATGCTGTTCTCAGCTGTTCATGGAGATTCTGCCCAAATCAGCACCACTTTGCTTCGTGCAGGTCCCCACCCTCAAGTGACCAAGAGTGAGGCCAAGAGGGGTGCTGACCCACACCCCGGTGTGTTCTGGCTCCAGGTCTCTCCAGTCCTATTTTCTTCACTTCCCTAAGTGGCCTTGCCAAGGTGCCATCATGTCAGGCTCTCTTGGGTCATGATGGTTGTGTCACTGCTGAGTTTGCCTCCATAACTTGCTTTCACCCACAGTTTTAATTTGCTGCTACCTGTGTCTTCTCAAGTCTCCAAAAGTCCTCCAAATACTTGAATCCGGCTCCTCAGATGACAACTTCCCTTTTCTTCTGGTGTACATTTCCCTTCAGTGAGCTCTTGAAGTCCTAGTAAGAGAATCTCTGGAGTCCAAAGGAAGAGCTGGGAGCATTTAGCACCAAACTGGTGTGTGTGTGTGCATGTGTGTGTGATAGACAGACAGGGAGACAGAGACAGATTCTTTCCTTTTTGTGGCCTCTTTCCTTCTGCTGCTTCGTGTGCCCTGGGGAGGCTGGCTCCCTTCCTTCCACCCCTGACTCCCTGTCATCCCTGTGTTCAAATCATATGCAGGTGGTGGGACGTACAGGGTTCCCTGGCAAGGGTGAACCCAGTGGTTCTTCTTGCCCAAACAGAAGGAGGTTTGGTTGGCATGTCACTCCAATTTCCTCTCTCTCTTGACTTGTGAAACTCATGTTGCTGTGAAAACGGAAAAGCTTTAGTGTACATATATCATCCAACAAAGTTTCCTAAAGCTGCTTCTTGAAGCAGCTCTGTTTTGTGAGCACTTATAACCCCCATTGGGATATAACTGATTTAGAACAGTTTTATACAGTGACTTTCTCATACAGGGAATTCATTATGCCAATGAAATGGTTTAAAACAGGACATTGTTTACATGGGGGCGCAAATCAGGGATGCGTGTGTGTATGTGTGTGTGTTTTCCCTTCCTAAATGGAGAACTCATTTTGCCTCAAAATCTAAGCCCCCATTAAAAATTTTTAGAGGACTACCTGACTTTTGCTCTCCACTCACAATTTTTAGGAGCCCTCCTTTCACATATGACCCTGGAGCAGTAAGCACTTGTATATTTATACCTAAGAGATCAAAACAAAAGGGTCTGTCTTCAAGTTCATGGATAATTCTGCTCATCTCCAGAGTCACTGGCCAACAAGGTCAATATTTGCTGACTGAGTAAATAATGAAAATATTTTCAAAAAATTATTTAGAGGCTTATTGAGTAGTATGTAAGTAAAGATTCAGAAATGAAAATGCCAACCGGCAGGCAGAGGGCCCAGAGGACAACCTGAGATGCTCAAGGTCACACAACTCTTTCAGAGAATAGCGGGGCATACTACCATCTCCCCTCATCCTCCAGCTCATTTACTCAGGGATTACAGCTGTGATGCTGACAAATAGGTGGTTATTTTCCATGCCCTGGCCCTAGTGAGGAGTAAGGCATTTTACTTGAGGGGCTCTAGCCAGAGACCCTATGCCAGGGAAAGACCAAATATGAACTCATGTTATCAGTTCAGAGCAAGAGATGGGCAGAGCCTTCCTCTGTTGTAGGGTCCTCTGTCTCCATTAGTCAGAGTATCTAGAAGGAGATAATATGATGTCAGACCCCACACGTGGATCCTTGCCACTGTTCCACAGAGTAACTCTCATGATCAAGGTACCTGATTTTACTTAAGCTATGGCTTTCAGAAAATAAGAATCTACTGAACTAAAATTCTTTGATTTTTTCAAATCATTTTTCCTCTGCCCTGAGCAATATACCTATGAATATTTCTATTTAGGCTTTATCCGCAATGAATATAAAGTAAGATTTCATTTGAATATGTTAACCCCTCAGTATAATATACATCTTGATTTTTTTAAAAAAATTATCTGATTTCTAAACATATATTCAGTTTCTTGATATTTCTTATCTTGCTGTCTACATCTTTACTTTGCAAAATTTTAATACCTTCACATTAGAGCAAATACAGTAAATTAGTAAGTTTTTCAATTGCTGGCGTTGAAAGTAGAGGCTCAAAGAAAGTTTCAGGAAAATGGACAAAAAACCTGGATTCTGGAAAGGGCGTTTATAACAAGAACTGACTCAGACATGTTTTGTTTCTCATCAGCTGTATGACTAGGGTCAAGTCATTCAACCCATCGGTGTCGTGGTTTCTTTATTTGTGAAAGGGAAAGGATGATGCCTACCTTACCTTCACTCTCTCACAGGGCTACTGTGCAGACTGAGGAAGATGAACTTTTTGAATCTAAAAGGTTTAGCACACTAAGATGGAAATAAATTTTTGGAGAGGCTATTTTCAGAGGCTAGTTGACAGAGGTCAGCTTACCACTTTTCAGTCATCTAGAACTCCAGGAACTTGACTGCTATGATGACTGCTGTGATCAGAGTCTAGCCAGTCTGTTTTTTGATATAGAACAAGGCCTGGAGCCATACTGGGCTGAGAAAAGGATACGTTGGTTCCCTACTCTGGACCTAGACTCATGCATGCCTAGGGCTGAGCAAAGTGAACGAAGTTCCTTGAGGTGGGGCAGGCTTTCGGAACAGGAAACACATGGATAACCAGAGCACTTTGCCTTGCTAAGTGGTATTTACAATCCTAGGGTAGAGCCAAAGGGCACTGAACAAAGGAAAGGGCCAATCATGTGACCAGAGGCATGAGGTTCCAGAATTTGCCCAGCTTCAGACACCTACCCATCCTTTCAGTCAAGGAACAGTTATCTATTTCTGAAGAGGGTGGGGAGGTCAATTGAGATGCACAGACACAACCACTGGGAAAATACTTTAGAGTTCTAATCTGACAGGTTTTTTGTTCTTTGTTTCCCTCCCTCAACAGCATTTTGAAAATACTGTCCTGTGGTCTGTTGACCTCTATAATTGCCAATGAGAAATATACTGTCCTTCCATTGTAAGTAAACTGTATTTTTTTCTTTGGTTACTTTTAAAGATTTTTCTCTTTGTCTTCACTATAATGTCACTAAGTATGGATTTATTTTTATCTATTTTGCTCAGGACTCAAGTTTCTTTCAATCTGAAGATATGTATCTTTCTTCAGGGATGTGTAATAAAACCACAAGATCTTGTTGTACAACCATGATAAAGGCAAAAAATAAAAATTATCAATTGTTGGCCAGGATGTGGGGAAAATTCAAGCCACCACTGAGAACTTATAAATTATTACATTTCTGGGGTGCAATCTGGGGGTACCAGCAAAATAAGATACTGATCAAGTAATTATGATCAAGTAATTATGATATTAGGCACCAATCCTGAGAAAATCTGCATTTGTAGAAAAAGGAGATACAAGTACATCTGTTCAGTGAAGCATTGCTTGCCACTGGCGGAAAAAAAAGTTAGAAAGAAATTAATCAAAATGTCCATCGATGGGAGAATCAATAATGTAATATCCAATAAATAAATCCTGAACAGCAGTTAAATGAATCAGGTATACTCACACCAGGTAGATAAATTTGGAAGACAAAGTGAGGAATATAAAAAATAGATGTAAATGCAGTGATGCCCTATGTATAGATTTTAACCACCCACAAAGCTATAATTGTCCAATGTGCAGAAACGGTAAGATCTCTCACTCTCTAGAGTGCAACAGAATTTTTTAAAAAAAGAGAGAGAGAGACAACAGAATAAAAGGCAATCCAAGAAATATCTGTCCTCTTGGAAATCAAAAAGAAGATCTGAAATAATTCCTGGCTTGAAGAAATAACAGAAATTAAAGGCTGTATAGAAGTGGTCAACAGTACTAGCCAGACACAAACGTGCTGGGGAGGTGAGGGAGACAAATGACCCACCTGGGGTCTCTCCAAGCTTCAAAGTCTTAGAAAACAAAGATACTCGTTTGGAGTCAATTTTTAAAAATCTGAGTTGAGCTGTGGTTTCTGACAGGGGAAAAGGGGAAGGGTTGGAATACACTCCTCCCTCCCAAGCTTCCCTTGGTAACAGGCAGGAAGGCACAGTAGAAGATAATGGAACGTGGTAGAACGTGGAGGGATGTAAAATGGGCAGTATTAGGTGGAGAGATGCTCAGAGCACAGGAGAGTGAGGGTACGTGGGCCTGCACGGCGCTGGGGGCTGGGACGGCCAATCACAAATGCCTGTACCAACAAGGCCACGGGTCTGTGTCCCTGAGTGGGCATGGCCAGGCGGAGCCAGGCTTGAGGGGCACGTGAGGAGCTGGGGAGCGATGCCAGGGGAAGTCCTGCTTGAGGTGGGGGCTGGGTGAGAGGGAGTGTCAGGAGCCGGGAGGAAGCATGCGGGACTCAAACGAGCTGTAGCTCAGAACGCCACCCTCCTGGGGAGTGGAAGTCGGCCAAGAACTGTCCCGAGGCAGCTGGAAGGACAGGGTGCCCTGGCTTCCTCACGTAGGGAGGTCACTTCTCTGTGAGAGTGGTGATGTTGATAAAAGGCAGGGGATCGAACGACACAGAGCTTTCAGATAGACATGCTTCCTGCCTACATTCAGGTGCTAAATGAACAACCAAATGAGAACCTCTAGTATGAACAGTTTCCAACGATGGGATATCCAAGGTCATTACATTCCTGGGAATAACACCTGGGGTGCCATGACAGACTACCAGAAAGAACAGATGAGTGGACCAGCCCCACTCAGACCCAATGAGGAAACTTCATATTCTTTTAGCTCGTTTTAGATCTTGGCAAAGCCAGACCCCATGCTCTAAGCTTGCTGGGTTCTCCCCTCCATATCATCCAGGAGATACAACACGGTTACTACAGAATGTGACGTTGAGGAGAGAGCATGGTGTGTATTAATTCATGTAAGAAATTGTATATCAGCACAGAAATGTTAATAATTAGAAATGACTGGATTCTCTATGTTGTCTCTTGTGGAAATAAAGGCCGCTGGGGGTGGATCAAAAATATCTGGAAATTACTTGAAACTGATGAATAACTAAACAGAATTATAACTAAACTGTACCATAATCTGACTGTATTTTTTGTCTTTTAATGATTGGTTCTGGGGAGCCCTATGCAGTGAACATTACAAAAATCACATGACGCTCCAAAAGCTACTCTTGGTAAATTTCTTGAGTGGGAGTTCTCAACTGTAACGTTTGGCATATTATTCTGATAGTTCTGTATGTCAACTGATTTTGTTTTGACATTTTGACTCGTTTTGGGAAAACTGAGGTGTGTACCTGGAATTGTCTTGATACATGCTTAAATTGTGATTCTCTGGGTGGACAGTCCTGGTTGATAGTGTTTGCCAATTTCCATGGTGTAAATACTTCCATTATGGCTGACTGCAAGCTACAAATGTGGTATCTGAGTGCAGAATTGGGAAGAGGTGCACGAAGTTGATCCTTGTTAGTCGGTACAGGACACTGTATATACCTGTGGGCCTGTTGTAAAATGATTTTTTACTAAAAATATTGCCCCATAAATATACAAAGGCATTAGTGAAAGAAAAGATAAAAGGGAAAATAAATTTCAACTGGGAGCTCAAACAGAGAAAACTGGCAGAGGATTTTTTTTTAAACTTTGTCTATATTCTACATTTTATTATTATCTTTTATTAAACATCTATGTGTCACCCTGAGTGTTCTGAACTCTTAGTTTCTTTGGAGTTACCCTGGATAGAGGCTAGGGTTTCCTCTCCTTCCAGATACTGGTGCTAAGACGATGCTGACCAAAGAATCGATGGGACCTGCTCACCGTGAAGCCAGTTTCAGGATGGCCGAGCTGATGGTGGAGACAGAAGAAAAGACATAGAGCCTTCTGAGTTTGGGGAGGCAATGTTGCTATTTAGACTTATGGTTTGGTATGATAATGTATTACTTTAAAAAAAATTAATGCTGATGAAAACAAGAAAAACCTGTTGTTCAAAAATTGAAAAACAATGGAATAATAAACTCTTCTATTAGAGTAAACCAAGAAGAAATTTATTAAACTTGAGATGAATTGGAAATTTCAATAAGAATCCATGGACATGTTTTTAAAGGAGGCTTTATCTGTTCTGTCCCTGCGGTGATTTATGCCATTGGATATTTTTGCTGCCATCTGTCAAACTCCAGTCAGAAAGTAGGACAAGCTTATTTGTAGGAGTAGTGCTTGTGGTTTCTAAAACTATTCTCCAATGAGAGGGACAGATGCCCTTGGGGGATAGTTGACTCTATATTTCTGGGCAGGGGAAAAATTCAGGATTAGTTTGTAAACTCTAGATGTTGAACGAAAGCAAGGTTGCATCTGCAGCAACATGGATGGACCTGGAGGCTGTCATACTGAGGGAAGTGAGTCAGAGAAGGAGAAATGGCGTATGACAGCCCTCGTAAGTGAAGTCTGAAAAGCAATGATACAGATGAACCTACAAAGCAGAAAGAGACTCACAGACTTAGACAATGAACTTATTCTCGGAGTTTGGGAGGGGCAGGGGGAAGGACGGGGGGAAGGGATAGTTAGGGAGTTTGGGATGGACATGTACACACTTCTGTTTTCAAAATGGATAAACCAACAAGGACCCACTGTACAGCTCATGGAACTCTGCTCAATGTTTTGTGGTGCCTGGATAGGAGAGGAGTTTGGAGGAGAATGGATGCATGTGTATGTATGGCTGAGTCCCTTCACTGTTGACCTGAAACCATCACAGTATTGTTAATCGGCTATACCCCAACTGAAAACAAAAAGCTTAAATTTAGAAAAGAGAAAGCAGGCTTGCATTAAGGTGTCAGAGTCATAAATCCATAATGGTTCAAAAGAGAAGATAAAACAGAACTGCCTGAAAAAAATATAGCCAGTCTTTGAAATTGTTTACTGAAAAGGCTGTGTGTGTGTGTGTGTGTGTGTGTGTGTGTGTGTGTGTGTCTGTGTGTCTGTGTGTGTGTGTGTGTGTGTGTGTAGTCGCTCAGTTGTGGACAACTCTCTGCAACCCCATGGACTGCAGCCCACCAGGCTCCTCTGTCCATGGAATTCTCCAGGCAAGAATCCTGGAGTGGGTTGCCATGCCCTTCTCCAGACTGAAAAGGCTACATATCGATTAATAAAAATTACATGAGGCCTACACACAAGCAACAGTTTGAAAATTCAAGAAACTGTCTTTTTCCATAAGGAGATGAACTCGTAGCAGGACATAGTCATGGGACAATAACAATATTCAAGATCTCTGTGAAATGTGGTTTATTTGATAGAAAAGGATACAAGCGAATTGGAGGCAATCGAGATTTTTTCATGATGCAGGGGTGACTTTTAAAGAGTACTTTCTCTTATCTTTCCGGCAATAAATTACAGTCTTTCCTAAGTACTGCCCATCGTGGTTGCATAGTGGATAGAGGCATCCCCTGAAAACTGCTGGATTTTTAATCGAGTAATTAACACACATGAGCTGTGCATGTTATACATATCATGTTGCTTGTGGCCATTTGGGCTTCCCAGGGGCACAGTGGTAAAGAAACCACCTACCAATGCAGGAGTTACAGGAGATGCGGGTTCGATCCCTGGGTCAGGAAGACCCCCTGGAGGAGGGTATGGCAACCCACTCCTGTATTCTTGCCTGGAGAATCCCACGGACAGAGGAGCCTGGCGGGCTATAGTCCATAGCGTCACAAAGAGTCACTCACACACACACACACACACACACACGGGACCATTTATCCAACAATGATTCGCTTCACACAGACAGGGGCTCTGCATCCTATTTCTACATTATTTTTCACCACCGTGTGACTGTGTGCCTCAGCTGGCAGACCAGAACCAGCTTCTCTTCCTGCAGTAACCCTCACCATGCCTCACTAGAAGAGGAGAAAATCTCAGAGATGACAGAAAATGTTAAGTGGACCCTGAAGAATAGAAAACTCTGAGTCGGCAATATCAAATAGAAAGAAAGCAGGCTGGTAAAGTGTATCAATGCTAGTTTTAAAGTAACAGGAGAAAAATTAAGGGAAGATGTGCCATAAAAACGTAAATTTTAAGTGAGCTGCTCTTTCTAAGGAGGTTTTAAAATTAAGGGAGTATAGAAGATAAGCGAAGGAACAGAAAGTAGAATGACAAGGGATAAGCTTGGTCATAAATAGATGAAGAGTAATGCCTGCACTAACCACAACCAAGAGCACAAAAATGAAATGGAAAAGCAGGTCAGTACAGTGTCAACTGATGTCTATAAGAACTAAATGTACGATAAAGCAAATGAGAAAAAGGTCGTTCAGACATGAATTGGTGCTTCTGAGAACATCTGGTTCTTTGCAAAATCAGTATCTTAGACACATACTGTGGTTTACACAAAATCGGAGGAAAACCAACTAGCAACAGGTTTATCATCAACAGAGAGCAGGGTGTCAACCACGCAAGGAGGAGGTCAAACCCTCTCCCCAGAGGAGGTGCTGGGGGGTGTGAGGGGGGCTCCTTCGAGCAAGAAGTCAGCACACGGAGGGGCTGCTCAGCAGACGGCATCAGGGAGTAATGGGTGGAAACTGAGTGAGGAGGGCTCTGGGCTCTGTTTAAATGTAAGTCCCAGGATGGGTGTTTGTGAGCCTCTGAGCACTACCCACGGTCAGTGTCAATCATGCAGGGCTGTGTCAATCACACAGGGCTGTGTCAATCACACAGGCCTGTGTCAATCACACAGGGCCGTGTCAATCACGCAGGGCCGTGTCAATCACGCAGGGCCGTGTCAATCACACGGGACTGGCAGCTTCGCCTTCCTTAGTCGCCTCTTCTCACCCATGGGTGTCCCTGTGAGAACTCACACCAGGGGCTGTGGGTCAAACTGGGCTCACAGTGATGGAGACAGCCTACTGCTCCAAGCAAACTGCGCTTGCTCCTAACATCTCTGAAAGAAACATGAGACTCCTGAAGACAGGGTGAAAAGGAAGGTTGTCACCATCTGAGCATTGTTCCCGTCTCGGCTCTTTAAATCTCTGAACATGATTTGTGGCAATCTGGGGGATACGGCTCTGGCCCCGCTGAGCCCCTATGGTCTAGATGTAATAAAAAAGAAATCCAGAAGGCTCTACCTCTAGGCCTTCAGAAAGCAGAAGAGACAGGGGCCCTTGCAGATGGGAATGTCAGCTTGAAGAGAAGGCAGATTTAATGGGAATTGCTGAGGAAGCCTGGGGGGAGGGGGGAGTCAACCCCACTGTGATCACTCAGGATATTCGAGGTATTTTCTTGGGATTTGAAGTTTGTTTTGGGAGCATTAATAATGTTATCCCATTTCTATAGTCACACGCTGCTGAGGTCATAGTCAGAATAACCTTCCAGATACAAATTCTCTGAAATCTGTGTCTTACTCTCCAATTTCCCTTGCTCTGACAGAATGGATTTTTATCTTGCAGTTTTTTTTTTTTTTTTTTCTGATGCTGCCCTGCTTCTTCTTGGTTCTTGCCATCACCATCTGAACTTTGTGTGGCCCAACCCAGCTTTCCCTCTAGGTCTTGGGCAGTGGTTTCCCCCTGATACTGAGAATCCAGGCTGTCTGGCTTTGTTCCTCTGCCTGAATTCTATCATCCACGGGCCCTCGTGCCCCACTCCAGAGATACAAACACACCACGCGGATCCTCTCTCACCATGCAGTCCATCGCTTCTCTGTACTCTTATAAACCAGTGGGCATTTCACCCCAATTAATTCTTCACTAACATTTTTACACAAAATGGACCCCACAGTTTCTCATAAGAGCCAGTGACATTTTTGAGTCAGAAATGTCCTCATGCACAGGTGTCATTCGAGTCTATACGACAGTGATGGTTGTAAAACCATTCCCTTCATTCAGCCCTATAGAGCAAGTACCACTTTAGACTTCATATAGTCCAACATGCCTAATTTACAGGTTAAAAACTGCATCCCTGAGGGGTACATGATCTGCCCCAAGTTCCTCAGAGAAGCTGTGCTGAAGTGACACACCCAGACTCATTGTTCAAAACACTTTTCATCATTAAGAACAGTTTAGTAAGCAATGTCAGTTCTGGAGGTTGTGAAGAGAGAGATGAGTGGGGAGGAGACTGGCAGGAAAAACATATAGGAGGATGTTTGAAAATCCAGAAAATAGTTGATAAAGGAATAGACTGTAATGTCAAAGAAGTAGAAATTCTTCTGTTAGATAAACTGCCTCACCAGCAAATGACCCAGAGACCCACCTGCCCATCCCTAACACTTCCCAGGAACCAGACCCTCCTAAATGAAGTAATACCGTGTATGGTCAGATGGAGGCAGGAAAGTGGGCTCCGAGTGATTCAGCTTGGATGGGGTTTAAGAGGCATGTAGAGGGTAAGCAGGTGATAAGGCCAGTTCCATGGAGTTAGGACTTCCTCACAAAGCCTGGAAAAAGTTCATTGTACCTAGGAACTCTGCCTGTGGTGAAGTCCCAGAAGAGGATTCAATATACGGTGGAAATACTGCAAGCCCAGTAATAAAAGGAGTGCAAATGCAATCACCCACAGCTTCTGCTATTCACATTAGCAGCACTGCTAATGCAGAGGATGTGGGAGACAGGAAGCCAGGGAGCAGCCCCTTGAGCAGGATGGTGCGCCTACTAGTCGTTCACAGTCCTTTATAGCACAAGGACCAGCTCACCACACACCAAACATTATTAAGCATTTAATCACAACCAACCATGCTTCCAAGTGTGGTTTATGGAACAAACTGAATTGCTAACATGCCTGACCCAGCCACTCACCCATCAGCACAGACCATATAAACACGATTTCCTTCCTTCTGCTGATAGGTGTTAAAGATTTACTGAGCTATATCTTATTGGTTATTTCATAAGATACCGTGTTATCTTATTTATTCATAACATAGCAATTTAAGACAGTATTTTAGATGAGGAAGAAGTAAAGCTCAGAGACTCACCCCAAAGTCACACAGCTGATACTTAGAGGACCTGAGATTCTGATGCCGGTGCAAACCCTCTTTTCCTGGTAAACCTCAATAACTGACAGTGCCCGGTCCCCCCTGCATGGCTGGGAGGCCTTAGGGGTGTCTTCCCTCAGGATGGGTGATTCCTGCTATTGCTGCCCTCTCTCCCCCATGTGAGTGGCCAGCAAGCTCCTACATGCTGCCCGGCCACTGGTGGTTGCTAGAGGTGAATTACGGACGTTGTAGGGTAGTGGGATGACTTGGCTACTCCTCCACACTTCAGACCCAGATGGGCCAAGACTGAGAGCCACATCCCAGCATCAGAGGGGAATGCCTACAGTGGGCAAAGCCTGGTGCTCAGCTCTTGCTGGCCAGGCTCCTGGTGTGCACTGGACCCTGACGCTCCCAAGGTGTGCTTGCTCATCCTTCTCATTCATAAGAATAAAAAACGGTCACCATTTACTGAATGCTTATCATGTGCCAGACACTGAACTAAGCCCTTTAGGTATACTTAATTCTCAAGATGCTCTGAATTACACACCTTTATTATCCAGGTTTTGTAAGAGAAGAAATCTATCAGCCCAGAAACATGAATAAGTTGTTCAAGATTCCATAACTAGTCAGGAGTGAAGCTGGGATATGGACCCTGCAGCTGGGATCCTGGTTTTGGTGACTTCCACACAGACCTGCCATTCCCCAGGGCTCTTGATTTTGCCATTTGACCGACTCCAGACACTGGCCACAGCTCCTCTTCTGGGTTTCAAATCAATGACTCACAGACATTGGCTCCTCAGTCTCCAGTTATGGTTCTATGTTTTGAACTGGTGATGTCCTTCAACTGGACACCTCTTGGCCACGAAGGTTCCTGAGGCTCAATGGACACACTGCTCAAGTGTTGTGGGCTTAACCCTTCGGAGGATTAACTAACCTCTTCCTCCAGCTGGGACCTACTCCAATGTCAAAAAAGAGGACGAACTAATTTAAAGCCAGGCATGCCCTGAATTGCTGTTTGCTGCATGAATGTCTGTCTATTTCCCATTTGTTAAAAGGCTTTCTGAAAAGAAAATGCAGGTTTACTGTGCTTTATGTCAATTGCCTATATTATTTAGGCTATACCAGGCTGAACTAACAAACACTGATTAATGGATCAAAGACAATCAAAAATTTGGGCCTTGGCTCAGGGGACAACCCAGGGATTGGCTGGATACCTCTCCCTCACATAAGACCTAGGATGACAGATGCTCTGCCACAATCAGAGCAGGGCTCTGCCATGTCCTTTCCAGTCAAGGGAAGGAGGAAAGAGTATGGAAGAACGTGAAGGAAGGCTCTCATGGACCACATGCAGTACATGCAACTTCTCTTCACATTCCCTTGGCTGAAATTCAAACTGCAGGGAGGCTGGGGAGTGCAATCCAGTTATGTGCCCAAGGAGAAGTAAAACAGGTTTTTGGTGAACAATGAACTGTTCCTGCTCTCTACTTCTGAAAAGTAATAGTTTACACACTCATATTTGACATTGTTCTTCAGTTTGTTCTTTTGCATTTTCCTGATGTCAGTTTTATGTAGTAATAGTTTTCTACTTGTGTTTTTTCTTTAAGTCTTCTATGGAAAGTGGCAGAAAGTTTTAAAAAAATGAATGTAATAGACTGTAAATCGATAAAGTTAGAACACACCCTCTCACCATACACAAAAATAAATTCAAAATGGCTTTAAGACTTAAACATAAGACATGATAGACACCATAAAACTCCTAGAAGAGCTCATAGGCAAAACATTCTCTGATGTAAATCACACCAGTGTTTTTTAGGTCAGTCTCCCAAGGCAATAGAAATAAAAGCAGAAATAAACAAATGGGACCTAATCAAACTTACAAGCTTTCCCATAGCAAAGGAAACCATAAAAAATAAAACTGAAAAGACAACCTACAGAATGAAAAAATATTTGCAAACGATGCAACCAAAAAGGGCTTAATTTCCAAAATATACAAACAGATCATTTAACTCAACAATAAAAAAATAAGCAACCCAATTGAAAAAATGGACTGATGGCCAGAATAGACATTTCTCCAAAGAAGAAATACAAATGGCCAATAGGCACATGAAAAGATCCTCCATGTCACTAATTACTAGAGAAATGCAAATCAAAACTACAATGAGTACCACCTGACACTGGTCAGAATAGCCTTTGTTGAAAAGTCTACACATAACAAATACTGGAGAGGATGTGGAACAAAGAAAACCTTCCTGCACTGTTGGTCGGAATGTAACTTGGTGCAGCCACTAAGGAAAAAGCACAGAAGTTCCTCAGAAAGCAAAAAATAGAACTATCACATGACCCAGCAATCCCACTCCTAGGCATATATCCAAATAAAACTCTAATTCAAAAAGGTACATGCAGCCCTATGTTCATAGCAGCATGATTCACAATAGCCTAAATATCCATTGACAGATGAATGGATATGAAGATGTGCTACATATATACAATGGAATACTACTCAGCCATAAAAAGAAAGTCATGCCATTTGCAGCAACATGGATGCAACTAGTGATTATCATACTAAGTGAAGTAACTGAAAGAGAATGACAAAAACCATATGATATCACTTCTATGTGGAATCTCAGATAGGACACAAATGAACCTATCTATAAAACAGAAACACTCATGGAGAAATAGACACAATTGTGGTTCCCAAGGGGGAGATAGTGGGGGTGGGGTGGCCTGGGGTGGGAGGTTGGGGTTAGCAGATGCAAGCTTTTAAATATAGAAAGGATAAACAAAAAAGTCCTACTGTACAGCACAGAGGACTATATAAAATATCCTATGATAAACCATAATGGAAAACAAATATAAAAAATAATGCATAATTTGTATAACTGAACCCCTTTGCTATACAGCAGAAATTAATACAACATTGTAAATCAACTATATTTCAATAATTATATATATATAAATGAATGTAGTAGAAAATGACAGAGCATAAAATATTTCTATCTCTTCTACATATAGATGGAAAAGAAAAAGGGAAAATAGCAAGTTTTTGCTCTTGTTTTTGTTCTTGAGGAAAGGCCTACATTTGGGTAACATTTGCCAAGGTTTTAGAGCTCTCAGGTTATACACTGAACATGTTTCTCTTCTATATAGATATTCCTGTAATTGTAATACAGGTGACCTAACTCCCAACTTGTGATTATGCATATTATAGATATATGACTGAGGAATTTCAACCCATCCATCTTTATCTGGAATTTTATTTACAGTTTTCTCCATGAAGACAGAGCAAGTAAAAATTACCATATTTATAAACATTCTGTATAAAAAGAAGATTAAATGCATGGTCTTTGAGACATGTTTATTATTCATTACTAATTAATATATTCTATTCTGCCTTGAGACTTGAATTTCATTAATAAGATGTCCCATTAATTACTGGGAATTCACATAAGGGAATAATATACAATACTTGGGAAATGAGTGAAAGCTTTGCTCATTATTATTGAATAATCTCCAAGACATATAAATGAAGAAATCAAGGTCCAGGGAAACTGAGATAACATAGAAGCCTAGCTTAAAGAGCAAGTCCTGGTTTTTATTGGGAACAATTCCTGCTCATTTTTAGATGCAGGGGAATGGTAACATTGGTAAATGTGGATCACTTTTACCTCCTCCCCATGGATAAATCAATACTTTTACAGGAGCCACATAATCAGGTTTCCACTTAGGAATCTGTGGGAAAGAAAGGATCACAGTAAAACTATTTTTTAAAAAATCTGGAATTCCAGTATGAACTTGCTTGTGTGAGACAGTAAGTAATCTTATTCTCTTGTCTATCATAAGAGCCTGGGATTATTCACATTGTGTGCTAGGTTACTGAACCAACACAGCCAGAAAACAGCCATTGAAGAGCATGTTTGGGATTGAAAATCATCAATAGCCTATGTGATCAGTGAAACAACTGGAGAGGCTGTCTTCCTGTTTTGTGGCAGAGAATGACTCAGAGTGATACTGTGGTTATAATGGAAAAGGCACAATATTAGAGGTCAGCTCTATCTCTGGGGACCAGGGCATCAGTTCTATCTATGTTCTGAGCTCAGGATATTTGCTCTGTCTCCCAGCATGGCTGTAAGGATCCTATCAAATGTGGTATAAGCAAATGTAAAATGCAACATCAGTAGAGTTGAACATTTTTAATAGTACAACAGCTTCTATTTATTTAAAAAAAGTTTTTGGCTGTACCCCACATAATGTGGCACCTTAGCTTCCTGAGAGGGGATTGAACCCATACCCTCTGCGCTGAAAGGCGGGGTCTTACCCACTGGACCACTGGGGAAGTCCCTCATATTTTTTTTAGGTGCCTTGAAATCAAGTGTTTTAGTGAATCAGTCAGAGTTCATTAGAGAAACAAAGCCGATATACTGTGTACACACACACACACAAAATTGGCTCTCCTGGTTATAGAAGCTGAGATCTGCAACTGTGAGCTGAGACCCAAGCTTGCCAATGGGGTAACTAGTCTGAGACCGAAGGCCTGACAACCAAGAGAACTGACATTTTACGTTTCAATCCCAGAGCTGCCAGGTTCAAGATTCAGGGAGAGTTGATATCTCAGTTCCACACCAAAGGCAGGAAAAACTGACACCCCAGCTCAACAGTCAGGCAGGAGGAATTCCCTCTTGCTTGAGACACTATCAGCTTTTTTGTTCTATCCAGGGCTGCAGCTGATTGCATGAGGTCCACCCACTCTAGGGAGGGAAATCTACTTTAGTCAGGCTGATTCAAATGTAGATCTCATCCAAAACACACTCACAGAAATATCCCAAATAATGTGTGACCAAATATCCGGGCATCCTGTCGCTCAGTCACGCTGACACACAAAATTAATCAGCGCATCGGGTTCAGTCCTGTTTTAAAATGACCTAGTTGCAAAGGTCAGTAACAACGAGATAGACAATAATAGTTTTAAAAGTCCTCAGTTCTAAAAGAACGGGAGTTATTTCATTTCCCCTAGAATTTGTTCTTCAAATACATAGCCATTAGAGGGAGCTCTGGTTGCAGCTTAGAAACAAAATGGTCCTCCATGAATTGATGTTAACGGGAAAGTTTCTAGGTTTTAATGGAGATACAGAGAATATATATTAAAAAAAAAAAACAAAACTAAGAGATACCAAGTATCCTTTAGCACCACCATTTGTATTTGTATATCAGCCCAGACTTGCTTCATGGAGCACAAGAGCTGAAATGATACATAGACAAAGCTGGGTGGAATGGGATAGGCTCTGGGCTTGAGCTCCAGCCCTGCCCGGGAAGTGACTGAATGGCTTTGAGTCACTTGCTTCCCATCTCTCCTGGCCTGTTGTCTCTCCCCAACAATGAAGATGGCAGAGATTAGACTATAATACACATTGGTATCTGTGGATGGCAGAATCCTGGAGAGTTAATTTTTTTTTCTTTTCCCAAAAGATAACCTTGAAAATTTTATGTTCTCAAAAACTGTTGGTTTGAACTACCTTAAGCATACTCTCAGTCACACGGATGATACACTCAACATTCAACCCAGCTTCTGCCATACAGTCTGTGAGCTATGCTGACATTAAGCGGGTACCGGGTGATCCCTGTCTTGAAGTGACAGCCCTGAACTTTTCATCTGTTACTAAGCCTCTTCTGGATGACTTTAAGTTGGTGTTGTCAAAATGACAACAGTTGACTTATAATTACCACTGTACTCGTAAAGACAAATTTTTTCTTCAGCAACGATAATATCAAAATTGAAATATTCTATGACAATTCAATTGAAAGCATTGTCATAGAATAAGGTTTTAGAGTTGTAAGCCATTTTGCAAACTGAAAAGGAACCCTCCCCTACACTGTTGGTGGGAATGTAAATTGGGGCAGCTATTATGGAGAACAGTATGGAGGTTCCTTAAGAAACTAAAGACAGAGTCATCATACAATCTTACATTCCCACTCCGAAGTGTATAACCAGAGAAGACTATCATTCAAAAAGCCACATGCACCCCAGCACTCATAGTGACGCTATTTATAAGAGTCCAGACATGGAAGCCACCAAAACGTCCATCACAGATGAATGGATACTGAAGATGTTGTGTGTACACACACACACACACACACACACACACACACACACACACACTAAATGGAATATTACTCTGCCATAAAAAGGATGAAAATGGAGGTACTTTATACTGGGGAACACATATATAGTTTTTCTTGATGGACCTTTCTGATACACTGGGAGGAACTCATGCTTCCACATCACTACTTCTGAAGACCCCGAGAGTGATGGACAAAGAAGGAACAAGAGAGTCAGGTAGGGAAAAGGAGAACCGAGGTGCGGACCCAGGAGTGTGGGCACCCTGAAGTGAAGAGAAACACACGATACTGAAGCTCCCTTTGTCTTCACTCCACATGTTCATTGACGCTGACAGACAACATGACCAAGCGCAAGTTTCCGAGTATCTGGTGTAGCGCAGAGGGTGTGTTTCATGTATTAAACCCACAGCCACAAAACCTTCGACTTCACAGTTTTGCAGAGCTATGAAATCCTTTGCTCTCCCCTACTGTTACCTGCTGCGGATAAACAGGGACTGAAGCATGAGTGGCCTTTGGCTTTCTTCTTTTTGGGGTGTAAGCCTGTTCAGCCACAGTTTGCTGGTTATTATTAATGTATTTCATCTAATCTAAGACTCCTTCAACTGTGAGTCATATCAATATTTTACATGCCACTAAAAAAAAAAGAAAATCACTGCTCAGTACACTAGGTCACAGCCTCAGCAATGCATGGACAGGGCCCGCCAGCTTCCTGGTGCTTTGAAATGCCTTTCCTCTGTTCTGAGGGACTTGGCAATCTCTCCTGCCTGCGATCGCATTGTGCTGGTGGGTGATAAGCCATCCTTGTGCATTTATCTCAGTAACAAAATGTACCTCCATTTCTTCTACCCACAAGTTTCTAAAGCACTTGGTTATTGCTTTGAAAGAAATATGAGATTGCAATCATTCCTTTAACAAAAATACGGGCTTCATTAATATAAAATATATACTCCACTGCTCCGTTTTCATGCCTTTCTGCAAACACAATGACTTTTTTGTTTGCCAAATTACAGTGAAACCTTTCAGAAGATATTTTCAACAACAAATTCAGCATTTGTGGGTCTGACAAATGCATATAACTCAGCTGAAGTGACAACACTGGGAACAGCCCTGGCCAAGTTTGTTCACAATAACTCTAACGGTTCTAGCTGCCAGACCGTGAATTGTGAGAGACATCCTGATTTCACAAATGAGAAACTATGAAGGAAAAAAAAAAAAGCATGTTTTAGAGACAAATACCTTGGATCTGCTTCATTGTGACAGCTATGCTTTTCCTCCTTGGGCACGTTCTATGGCAGCTCTGCCTCCTACAGACAGCCCTCTCATCTGGCCAGTGGGCCCACACCCCAGAGACTGAGCAATCAGTTCAGGGGATGGTTCAGGGGCAGCCTCCTGCCCTTTGCAGCGGGATCACTGGCCTGACCACACATCCCACCATCGCTGACTTTCACGGTGGGTATAAAGAGCTGTCTTACTCCAGGCACACAGATCAGCAAGAAAAAAATCCCCCTTGTGGAGGTTTAAGAAAAGGAGAGTTATTTGTGAGGCCTTAACAGGCAAATGAACAGACTTCCAAGGGCTGAAAATAAAGTCAGCCAGGCTCACGGGACAGTCTGTTGAGTCAGAACCCGAGGTCTCTTACTCTTGGGCCCTAAGACTCTCCCGTTTCTGCTTCTTTCTGATTCCTCTACATAAGAGATCCTCAGTGAATGCTTGAAAGACTGGCTTGGACTCACCATGGCAGCAGCATGAGCCCGACTCTCCATGCCCCAGGGTCTAGTCACAGGGTCTGGGTTTTGAAACTGACATTCTCAAAATAGAAACCTACCAGCCTCAGCCCCGTCCATGGATTTGCTCTTCCTGCATCTCTCCCCACAGTGAGGTCAGACGTCCACCCCTGCTCAGCTATGGTCAACCTCAGGCTATCCCTTCAGTAGGAACTGTGGGTGGGGTCACTTCTCTCCGCCACCAAATGGGGTGGGCAGAGAAGTAACAACTAGCAGACCCAGTACAGGATTCATGCAGCTTGTAATCCTCTTCAGAACCCCTGAGAGATGTTGCCTGGGCCTGGCTCAGTGTTCTGTTAAATTGTTTCAAGGCAAAACTCACCTTCTGCAGGAGCCTAACTGAGGCGATGAGGCCATACCTGGCTGAGCTGCTGCGACAAAGGAAGAGAGGAAGGGACGTGGGTCTGATTATATTCCTGTTTTCAATGATGCTACTTTTTGTTTGATGTAGACTTGCATAGACCCATTAAGCATGGATGCTTTCCCCTATGAACCAAAAAGGCATCTGAGGTTGCAGCCCACCCCCTGCCAGAGCCTCCATCGGGAATTCTGTGATTTCCAGAAGTGATAAACAGTGGCAAAGTAAGGGCGTGATGGATGTGGGGAGCGGAGAGGTGCTTCCACGGGAATGTAGGTGGGCAGGCATACTCCACAGCAGAATATTTCCTTTAAGGATTTTTCACAGGGTTGTCTGTTTTTGGGCCAAGTCATGAGGCAGGTGGGATCTTAGCTCCCGGACCAGGAGTCAAACCTGCAGCCCCTGCAGTGGGAGCATGGGGTCTTAATCACTAACCCCCACCGGGAAGTCCTCCTATCACAGGAAGAAAGTGAAAGTGTTAGTCGTTCAGTTGTGTCTGACTCTGTGACCCCATTGACTGTAGCTCCCCAAGCTCCTCTGTCCATGGGATTCTCCAGGCAAGAACACTGAGGTGAGCAGCCATTCCCTTCTCCAGGGGGTCTTCCTGACCCAGAGATCGAACCTGGGTCTCCTGCACTGTGGGCAGATTCTTTCTGGTCTGAGCCATCAGGGAAGCCCTCCTCTTATGACAGAGTTTCTCCAAATAAACACATTTATAGAGTAAGTCCATCACAGGCTGATTGCAGCTTCCACCCAGCACTGACAGTGCCTGAGGGTGGATGTCCTTGCAGAGTAAATAGGACAGACACCAGCCTCACAGAAAGAGGTCACCTCTGTCCTAGACCAACCGTATGACCTTGGTTAGTGTCCTGGATGAATCCGCACTTACAACCCCCTCTCCACAAAATGTAGGGTGATGGTGGCTTCCTGCCCAGCTGGCAAGATCCCTGCTTACAAAGAATGCTGTGTTGGGGAAACGAAGGTCCTCACGCTATTACCAGTGCTATTTAAATGTGCTTGGCCAAGAGCCTTGCCTGTTATAGGATTTCTGCCTTGGTGCCCAAGGCATTCTCTGCCCAAAGACTGTGGTATCGACAGTACATTTTGCTGCTGGCAGGGGCAGAAGAAACTAACCAGGCTCTCTTTGGCCCCAAAGACCGACCAGACAGACCTGGGTATCCTGCAGATGCTTACTCTACAGAAGCACCTCATCCAGGGTCAACTTTCAGATGGCCACCAGCTGGGCCAGTGTGATCAGAAATGGAGGGGCAGTCAACCTTGGATGTGCTTCCAACAGCCCCAGTATGAGTTTCTGGGTCCACAGGAACCAGGGGCGGCCTGCTGTGGGCAGATTCCTCCTAGCTGGGCCCCAGGATACAAGTCTCCTAACAGTCATGAAAGGAAGCAAGTGACAGGGTTTATCATCAGCTTCTCCTTCCAGTGGCAGGGAATTCTCAGGTCAGGCCCCTTCTGGCTCTGTAAAGATGTTTCTCCAAGCAGATGGGGAAATATCCTTACATTGGTTTAGAGGATGCTATGAGGTAGGTCGGTCCTTCACTCATCCTCACTTATTCCTCTAAACCTCACCTTGTTCACAAAGAAGATCTGAGGGCAGTTAGAGAAATATGAGCAACGCAAAAGAATAAAAAGAAAAAAAAAATAAAGAACAAAAGTGAAAGACTCAGAGCAAAGGAAGATGACAGCGGGGAAAAATGTGAAGGCTGACGGGACAACCCCAGGGCTCAGCGTGCTTTCTAGCTGGGTTGGTTCTCTCTGCTCTCTTATTTTCAGGCCTCCTGACCCTCCTCTCCTGCAGGGGTAAGCCGTGCTGCTCGCCACCCACCAGAAGCTGCTTTAGATAAACTTCAGTCAGAAAAGGGTCAGGGGTCAACCCCAATCCAGAAGCCCAGAGTCCTATTGGGGGCCCTGGTGAGGAGAGAGGGGGAGGGTTGTTCCCAGACAATCTGCTCCCACGGTTCCACAGCGTCACATTGGGTCCCTTCTCTGACAAGGCTCTGCTGCTCTAACTGACACTCTTAAGGGAGGAAATCACTAATTCTCCATGATGCAAGAGGATGCTGTACTGTTGAGTCGCGTCCAACTCTTTGCTACCCCACAGACTGCAGCACACCAGGCTTCCCTGTCCTTCACCATCTCCCGGAGCTTGCTCAAACTCATGTCCACTGAGTCGGTGATGCCATCCCACCATCTCATCCTCTGTCATCCCTCCCAACCCATCCGCCCTCATCGAGAAAAGATGCGCTGTTCTCAGGAGCAGATCGTGTGAAGCCAGGTTCACAGAACTGGCAAGAGTTTTTGTTGGAAACTGATTTAATAATACTCCTAATTCACTTTCACTCATTCAGGAGACAGCTGGTGTTGAAAAAAAGAGTAATAAGGAAGAAGACATCTATCTGATGAGTTTGCCCTGTGCCTTGGCCAACTCTCTCATCATCTGCTCTTTCTGTGGGACTGCCTTGCTTGCTTGGTGGTGATAGAAAGTTTCCACAAAGTGAAATGACAGCTCTGGAAGTACTGGAGGGAAGGGTTAGGGCTGAACACCCTTTTCTGAAGATGAATGGTCTGTGCAAACACAGAAACAGAACCAATTTCTAGAGGCTGAATCAGAGTGGCCTGGGTTATCCTATATCTTTCAAGAAGTGGTTGGAACTTAGGAAAGGGCGTCAAGAAACAGATGAGGCTGATTTATAATAAGCATTAATTTTTTCCCCTATGAGATGCTCAGTTTAAGAATGCTGAGTGGGAATTATTCTGTTGAGAAGATTAAACAGTTTCCCTATAATCTCATTTGCACTATTCCAGTGCTCAGCAAACTGTTTCTTCACATAAAGGCATTTCCTGGATTCTGTCTATGGGGGAGGGAGGGTGGATAAAAAAATCCATGGCGCTGCCCTTGAGGCAAACTTCTTGGGCTACTTTTAAATTATCTTTAGTAGGCTCAAATGAGCATTGCTTGCTCACTCTGCTTTGAAAGATGATGGGTAAATGAGGGCCTCTTCCTGGGTCTAGGAGTAAAACCAGGCCAATTTGAGCTGCACAAGTCAACAGGGGAAGGAAAGTGAGCAGACTTCCTGTGAGTGTGAGGTTCACTGCCATTAGAGGCCCTCAGTGACCATTTGCTGAATGACTGAACACTGTGGGTGGACAGGAATTTCTGCATCTCCAGGAGCAAACACGGTTCTCCTAGGAGGTGTGTGTGGTGACAGGGTCTGCAAAGACCTAGGAAGATGGATTTAGACAGCAGCCCAGGTGGTCTAGCAGTTTGGGGCCAAGGGGCTCGGAGAAGATCCCACAGCCAAGGCTGAGCAGAGGAAGGGGGATGGTTTGGAGTCTAACTGCCCTGACTTGGGATTCCGGCTTTGTTCCTTATGACCTGATCACCTGGTTTTCTGAAAAGGAGGTTGGTGACATGTGGACTCCCAGGAGGATGTTCTGTGTGCTCCTGGCTCCTGAGCAGCGGTCTTCAGTGGGTAGCCGAGTCCAGGCCTCCCTCAGCTCAAACAGAAGGGATTCGGGGCCAGGTGTCTGCTGACGGGGGCAGAAGCAGCCCACATGTTATGAGCTGGCCCAGCTTCCCAAAGGAAGGAAGTCATGCCCCTAGAGGGATGAATCCTATCCAAAGGGCTCTCAGCTTCTTAGGCAGCTGGAGACCTGGGGTTTGCAGGAGGTTTGAGTGGGGCCAGGTGGAGAAGGAAGGATGCTGGCAAGCGCTGCTTGGAAAAGTCTTAAATTCCACAAGGTCAAGACTGAACATTTGTTTCCCCGACTTTCTCCAGAGCTCAAGTCAGCAAAAGGAACACATTATTTATTCTGACTCAAAATATGAAGTCACTCTACTCCCCTTCTTCTCCTCAGCTCCAACATCATCCACCCAGTCCACCAAAGCCCATCACCTCCACTTCCCAGAGCCTGCTAGAACCAGACACTTCTCTCCTCTTGTACCATTGCAGCTCCTTCCTGCCTGCCTCCTCAGTACACGGTCCCCATGGAACAGTCTCCATGCACAGGAACCCGACTTATCTTTTTAAGAAATCTCTCCCCTGCTTAGGTGGTTTCATGATTCCCCATTGTTTGCAGAATTCCAACCCAAATGAATGGGCCCTGCATCCCGTCTAGACACTCATCCCCTTCATTGAGCAAAGAGTTCCAGAAACAGAGGCGATATCCCCTTCCAGTGGAGCTTTATAATAAAACCAGGTGTCTCCCTTCATGTTACAAAAAAGAGCCTCCACTGAAAGCTTCCTATAGTCAAGGCATCCGCACGCAGAGCTCTATGCCTCATCTTGGTTCATCCTCACTACAGCCCTGGACTTCAGGGGCGTCTGCCGCTTCCATTTACAGATGGACATGCACAGGAAAGTTACATAGCGTCACCCACATCAGTTCACTGCTTGGTGATTGCATCAGGATCAAACCAGCCAGCCTGACCCCACAGAGGGAAGCCGCATGTTCCCTCCTGCGTCCTGAATGGACCACCTTTGATGGTTGGGCCCTAAGCATGTGTTTGAGTGACACAGTAACCAGTTTGTCTCCTGGAACAACCCTGGGAGGAGGGACATCAGGGGATATTATCTTCACTTTTCAGAAAGGCAAAGCGAACTCGAATATAATCTCTGAATAGTAACCATGACAATGACAATACGACATTTCGCCAAGCAGCTAACACATGCTGTAGAGCATGCTGGCCTTGCCAGGAGAACAATATCCATGGACGGTATGTGTAGCAGTATGGACGATATGGACGGTCACACGGGCACTTACCCGGGAGAGGAGTCTGGCCAGATTCCTGGGGGTGCTGTCCAGGGGCAGAAAATAGGGGCAGAAGATGCAGGCAGAGAGGACTCGGAGACCACAGTTGTTACTCCCAGAGGTGACCTGTGGGGACGAGGAGGGAATGAAATAACAAGGGCTGCCTGGCCACAGTGACAGTACCCAGTACCATGCAGACAAGTCCAGCATCTCCCAAATGGTCCTCACTTGGCAGGTGCAGTTCTCACATTTGGCTTGGGTTGTTTGTCCTCCTATTTATCATCAGTGCTGTAAATCTGGAGAATCACCACCTGCATATTGGGCTGTGGGGACCAACATCTTTCCTCTTCGCTGGGGGACTTCTACACTGGGTGATTCCTTTAATGCTTGGTCTCAGGACCCTCTTATGGGCTTCCCTGGTGGCTCAGCCAGTAAAGAATCCACCTGCAATGCGAGAGACCCTGATTCGATTCCTGGGTTGGGAAGTTCCCTTGGAGAAGGGATAGGCTACCTATTCCAGTATTCTTGGGCTTTCCTGATGGCTCAGACAGTAAGGAATCCACCTGCAATATGGGAGACCTGGGTTCAATCCCTGGGTTGGGAATATCCCCTGGAGAAGTGAATGGCTACCCATTCCAGTATTCCTGCCTGGAGAATTCCATGGACAGAGGAGCCTGACAGGCTATAGTCCATGGGTTTGCAAAGAATCGGACACGATTGAGCGACTTTCACTTCACTGCTTTACTCAGGACCCCTTATACTTTTATGAGTTATTAAGGAACCCCCCAAAGAGACTGCTGATATGGGCTATTTCCACTGATATTTACCATATTAGAAATGAATAGCAAGACATTACAGATATGTCCTAATTCATTGAAAATAAACCAACCCCTTACATGTTAACACAAATGCTATCTTTTTATAATAAATAACTGTATTTCCCAAAACAAAAACTACATGACTAAGAAGATAGGCCCTTTTATATTTATGAACTACTGTTGGGTCTGAGATAACAGAGCTTGGTTTTAATAGGTCATGATTCTTGCAGGAATTCTACTGGAAGCATTTTAGACCCCCTTTCTTCTCAGCATTTAGACTACATTTAGATACAATTTATTGGATTTCTTTGGATGTTCAGTGCCAGCATCTAAACTTCCAATTAATGAAGTGTCAACTCTGCAGTTCCTGCAAGGTAACAGAGTTACCTCCCCAAATGTGCTTGGGCCTGTTGTAATTAATAATGTGACCTTCTGCAACAGGAACTGAAAGCTTCTGGAGCAGGAAAATTGTTCACCTGAGTTCCACGGAGGATGGCCGGAGCTGGGTGTGAGCTGCAGCATCCGTCAGTAGCAAGGCCAAAAGTCAGAGCACCTAAGAGAGACGCGAAAGAGAGAAGGAGAAAGCAAGGAAACGCGTATATCAGGAGTGATGCTTAGGTTTCAGGAATTTCATGAACATACCGCATGACAAGATAAATGTGGTGCCGGGCTCTGGAATATACTTTTAGGAAGTCTCTTCTTTTTTTAAAAAACTTTTTATTTTATATTTGAGTTTAGCCAATTAACAATGTTGTGATAGTTTCAGGCACACAGCAGAGCAACTCCAAATTCTCCTCCCATCCAGGCTGACCACATAACATTGAGCAGAGTTCCCTGTGCTATACAGTAGGTCCTTGTTGGTTATCTATTTTAAATAGAGCAATGTGTACATGTCCACCCCCAATTCCTTCACTATCCTTTCCCCCATCTCTTCAGACCATTATTCTGCCAGCCTGGAGTCTGTCCCTAAGCCGCCCAGCCTCCACGAGCTGGGGGATTAAGTCCCCTGTTGAGGCAGATCTATGCCAGAGAGCTGCTCTCCACCAACTGCTGGCAGGCCAGGGTGCCTATGTCTGTGCCCCCTGCCACTGTTCTTCCCCCACGGAGTTCCCTGAGCATGCATGGTTTTCCTCACTCATCTTTTAAAAATTTTTTTTCTTAAATTATTTCTATCTTTAAATGCAGTAAAATACATACACATAAAATTTACATCTTAACTATTTTTAAGTGGCATCAAGTACATTGATACTGTTATACAACCATCATGGCCACCATCCATCTTTAAAACTCATTCCATCTTAAAAAACAAAACAAAACAAAACTCATTCCATCTGTCAAATCTGAAACTGTACCTATTAGGCACTAACTCCCTTTTTCCCCTTCCCCAACAACCCTTGACTCTCAGCACGCTCTGTATGAGTCTCCCTGTTCAATATAGTGGAACCACACAGTATTTGTCCTTTTGTGACTGGCTTATTTCACTCAGCATAATGTTCTCAGGATTCATCCACGCTGTGGCACATATCAGTATTTCCTTTCTTGTTAAGGCTGAATAATATACTGCTGTATATATATTCCACACTTTGTCTATCCATTCATCTGTCGATAGACACTAGGGTTTGCTTCTGCCTTTTGGCTATTGTGCAAAACGTTGCTGTTAACCTAGGTGTACAAATATCTCTTTGAGTCTTTGCTTTCAATAAGTGGAATTGCTGGATAATACGTTAATTCTGTTTTTAATTTTTTAGGAGCCATTGCAGTGTTTTTCAAAGCACTGCCATTATTTTACATTCTTAACAGCAGCAGTGCACAAGGGTTCCAATTTCCCTGCATCCTTGCCAACACTTACTATTTTCTGTTTTTTTGATAGTAAGTAGCCATCCTAATGGGCTCTCACTCATGACTGAGTCTTCCATAACAGGACAGGATACAGTGCCTGGCCCAAGGGACGACCACAATGAGTGGCCTTTAAATGGAATGCCCTTTGGTTTCAACAACATGTTGAACCAAATCTCTCTCACCAAAGCTATCTTTGTGGCTGTGCAGTGGTGGCATTTATCAGCAATGAGAGCTTTATGCCAGAAGACAATACCTCCCAACACATCCTGTTCATATGTGGGAAGATTTGACATTGTAAAAGTGTATGTCTTTCCCAGGACAATCTGTAAAATCATGTAAGAATGTGATACCACAATATAAAATCCATCTAAAAAATAAGCTTATGAGAACAGACACAAAAATCCTGAAAAGGAAGTGTGGAGGGCGCAGGGAGATGATATTTTGCAGTTAGTGAAACACAAGAACATGGCATGCGCGGGAATCGGAGGGTCACTGCCGGCTTGGCGTGATGCAGAGATTTCTGTCCAGCTCTCCTCCTTGCTGTGGCCTGAGATTTACCATCACGATTGCAAACCACAACACTGCTATCAGCATTACCCTGGGTGCAGCCTGGTTCTTACAGCTTATTCACCACTTTCTGCTCCCAGCTCAGGTTCTAGCTCTGAATCTAACACCCTTTCTTTAGGAAGAAGGGCTCCTTGGAGATTTTCCCTATTTCCTGCAAGTACAATGATCACCAAAGTAAGTTTTCTTCAGGATCTAGGTGTTCCGGAGCAAATGGTGGGGTGGGGGGGTGATCAGCAAAGAAGTGTATCATTGTGCTAAAAATAGATCCTCTTGAGGAATTCAGATAATACTTTGAATGTTATAACTATCTTGCTCCAGTGGAACCAAGGTAGGCAGACCTAATGGGCTAGGTGGTGGCAGTGCCCTGACCAGACTTCAAGCCCCTAAGTGACCAAGGGAATCCTACTTCCAGATGCTAAGATGTCGCATCGCCTTTGTCCAGTGGTTTGTGATTTGATGACAGGTGTTTTGAGAGCTGGGAATAAGGAATAACTTTCCTCATTGGCTCCTCTCTCTACCTTTTCATTTCTGCAACCGGCTCTTCTTTTATAAGAAAGGCACCTTCTAGGTATCCAGATAAGCCAGAAGTTGTGCGTTGTGCTTATTGAAAGATAACTTTTTTCTCTCCTCCACCTCCAGCTTTATTGAGATATAATTTACATATAACACTGTAAGTTTGAGGTATACAAAGAGTTATGAAATCTAAGTGTTTCTAATGCTGGACAATGAGGAGCAGGAACAACCAGACCGACTCCTGCTGTTGCCTACACCCTCATGTTCCTCTCTCTGTCAACAGTGAGTCACTTAGGCATATGGGGAAAAACCCCAAGACCTGTTCCTCCCCCAGAACCAGTGATCAGGACACCATCCAGCTCATCCTGCAAATATCACTTTTGAACATCTGAGGAACCTACTGCCCCAACCTGGCTCTTAAGCACCTGGATCTTAGAGATGACTTCGTCACAGTGATTACAGAGATACTATAAAGACTAAATGACTGCTTCAGAAATGTTATTCAAATGGAAAACAGTAGTAACAGCAGCATCAAAATCTTCCCAAACACCTAAGATATTCAAAGCTTGGTGTTAGCGCAGAGGAACAGCTGTATAATCTGCCTAGCTGGAGAGCCTGGATTCGTAAATAAACGATTGTGTGAGGAAATATATGACAACACATACGTCTCTGAAAGTGTGACCCACAGAAAATGCCCTTCAAATATGGCGTAAACGTTTTGTGTTTAAAGCAGTCTTGAAAATTCTCTCTCTTAAATCTACTTCCTTGGGGATTTACAATGGATATTATTATATTAGACATTGTGGCAGATACCGCACCAGTAAGCCATGTAAGCCACAATTTCCCACATTCATTGGCCACAGTGCTTAGTTTCACCTATTGGTGTCACATTGTGGGAGAGCTGACCTGGACCTTTACACTTTGGAAGGACCATCACAGAATACCAAGAGCTCAGTGGAGGCATGAACAAATGGGGAGTGTCCACACAAGGGACAAGAAGAGCTGGAGCGGAGCAGAGCAGTCTGGCAGATAAGCTTAGAGAAGAAGAAGATGCCATTTGGAAAGGCCTGAGCACCTGGCTGAAGGACTAGACTTTCACGAGGAAGCTGTATGTCCTGTTCCTCAATGGGCCTGCTCCTGATAGACCCGTGAGAAGCTCACAGGCTCCCCGTGGCCCTAGGTGAGCAGCCCAGAGTCCCGCGGCTATTCCTCACTCCCAGGCAGGAGAAGACCATCAAGCTGGGTCTGTGTTGCTTCCAGCGCTTGCTCAGACCAGCAGTTCTCAAACATCAGCCTGCATTATAGGAAGCCGCAGAGCTTGCTGAAGCAAATGTTGCTGGACTCTGCTCGGTGTTTCTGATTCAGTAGTCTCAGAGGGGCCTGGGAATTTGCATTTCTAACAAGTGTAAGGTGATGCCAATCTGCTGATCTGAAGCCCACGCTCCAAGCAGTCCTTCGGGAAGACTTTTATCCCTGACTCTCAGTCCACCAACGGTTTCTGCCCTGGTGGCTTACAGAGGACGCTGGTGATTGCGGGCATTTTAAACAGAGCTTGAGAGGCAGATGGCTGCACTCATCAATGGCTCACTCATCATGTTCTCCACAGAAACAGGAAGTGGCTTGGTACTTGGGCCAAGTCAAGGCTTGCAAACTCAAATCCTAGAGGTGGCCGGGTGGCCAGTGAAGACGAGTGGAGCCAGCTGGAGAGCCCAAGCTGAGAGTGAGCTCACATCAGCTGGTGCCATTGCTAGAGGGTACGGCCCATGGTGCCAAGTAGGTATCATGGTCACCTTTCCATCATTGAAGAAACAGGCTCAGTGAGACAGGCTCACTCAGCTAAGAGTGAAAGAGTCCAGGGTCCAATTTAGGGGTTCTAATTCCAAAAACTTTGCTCTTTCCCCTACACAACGTTGTCTCTGGGTACATTCCCCCTCCAGGTCATGGCACGGGCATTTAGGAAGGGTCTGTGGACTGGGGAGGAGTGAGAAGGAGGAGCCCTCCTGGAGATCCAGAGATTTTCTATTTGCTATTTTTTCCTGTTGCTATTCTGAGGCAGAGTCACAGGCTCCAAGGAAGGATGCCTGGGTTTGCTAAATGCTCTTGGCTATGCTCCACCAGGTTTAATCCTCCTGCTTCCCTAGTACCAGCTTTCCACCCCGGCTCCTTGCCTCGGAGTTCATCAAGCCTTAATTGGAAACAGAAATGCAGTCCCTTTCCTGAGTCACAGGATGACAACAAACCAAGATAAATTAGAGTGAGCTTGCATGATCTTGAGCTGCTTCTGCTAATGAAGCAAATGCAATTTAAAGAGATGGTCCCTGTCATGGTCTGCAGCACACAGGACGAGGTGGCCGGCTTTTATATTTGTGGCAGCATCAAGCTCCCCAGCTTCCTCATCAATCCTTTTTAACATTTGACTAGTAATAATAGCTGTCACATCAAATATCTCCCATATAACATCACACAGAATATAAGGAAGCATTAGAGAGTGCAGCCTCACAAATTCAACCCACTTATAATGTAGGCTGCTAAATAAAGTTTGACAGAAAGATCAAACTTGATCATAAAAGCCCAGACTCATTTTAGACCATGCTTTGCCCCAATACTCATCATACTTTTGACATATTAAGGGCTATGGGATGAGGTGAATTTCATTTCTCTTCCATGCATTGCTACCAAATTGGGCAGAGGTGAGGGATGAGCAAAGAGAAGGCAAAGACATAGATGGAGAATTAATAGAATTATTAGAATTAATAAGTGAATTTTTAGAATTAGTAAGTGAATTGTAAAAGTCCTTGAGCTACAAGGGCAGTGCATAAATATCAACTGTATTTCTTTATAGAAACATTATAGAAAATAAAGTTTAAATTTTACTTTATAAGTATAATTGCATAAGATGTATCAAAGATTTAGGAATAAATATAATGAAATATGTTCAAGACCTCCACAGTGAAAACTAAAATTCAGTACAGAAGACTTTAAAGGATACCTTTTAAAAAAATAGAGAGTATACAATGTTCATGAAATAGAGCACTCAATATTGTGAAAATGTCAGTTCTCCCCTAAATTGATGTTTAAATTCAATACAGATTCAATACAGAGTCTCAGAAAGCTGTTCCTTGGGGAGAAACTGACAAGTAGATCTTAAGGACATGGAAAAGTGTAAGAATAGCCAAGCCAGTGTTGAGGAACAAAGTTGGAGGATATTGAGACAACTTACAATTGCATGAATGAATGCAAGTTTGGGTAAATAAATCAATGGAATAGAGTGGAGAGTCTGGCAAGAGATCCCTAGACATGCTTTATCAGATTGTCACAAAGGTATGCTGCCATGCAGTTTGGGGAGCAGTTTCTTCAAAAAATGGTGTAAGATCCCCTATCTCACACTATTCACAAAAGGCAATTCCAGACAGATTACTGATTTAAATGCGACTATGAAGCCATTAAAGCTTCTAGCGGATAGCATAGGAAAATATCTTCATGACTTTCAAGTACGCAAAGATTTCTTCAATGGGTAACAAGAAGTGTGAGTACTTAAGGGAAACATGGATAAGTTGGCATTCATTAAAGTTAAGAACTTTTAGAGAAAGACCCTTCTCTAGTCTTCCCTCCTTATTAAAAGAGGGGAAAAAAGGGGGAAAATTTAAAACTTTTAGTCATCAAAACCCCATTAAGGAAGTGAAAAAGTCCCCATAGAGCTGGAAAAAATGTTTGTAGTTCATATATTGATAATATAAAGAACTTCCACAAATCAGTGAAAAGGGCAACTCAGTAGAAAGATGGGCACTTTTCATATGTAAAATATATGAAATATGAAGGAAAATACATATTAATCATCAGGGAAATGCAAAGTAAAACCATAAAAAGAATCCAAACGTTGACCCAGTAATTCCATTATTCAGTTCAGTTCAGTCGCTCAGTGGTGTCCGACTCTTTGTGACCCCATGAATCACAGCACACCAGGCTTTTCTGTCCATCATCAACTCCCTGAGTTTACTCAAACTCATGCCCATCAAGTTGGTGATGCCATTCAGTCATCTCATCCTCTGTCGTCCCCTTCTCCTCCTGCCCCCCATCCCTCCCAGCATCAGGGTCTTTTCCAATGAATCAACTCTTCACATGAGGTGGTCAAAGTATTGGAGTTTCAGCTTCAGCATCAGTCCTTCCAATGAACACCCAGGAATGATCTCCTTTAGGATGGACTGGTTGGATCTCCTTGCAGTCCAAGGGACTCTCAAGAGTCTTCTCCAACACCACAGGTCAAAAGCATCAATTCTTTGGTGCTCAGCTTTCTTCACAGTCCAACTCTCACATCCATACATGACTACTGGAAAAACCATAGCCTTGACCAGACGGACCTTTCTTGGCAAAGTAATGTCTCTGCTTTTTAATACGCTATCTAGGTTGGTCATAACTTTCCTTCCAAGGAGTAAGTGTCTTTTAATTTCATGGCTGCAGTCACCACCTGCAGTGATTTTGGAGCGCCCCCCCCCCCAAAAAAATATGACACTGTTTCCACTGTCTCCCCATCTATTTTCCATGAGGTGATGGGACCAGATGCCATGATCTTAGTTTTCTGAATGTTGAGCTTTAAGCCAGATTTTTCACTCTCCTCTTTCACCTTCATCAAGAGGCTCTTTAGTTCTTCTTCACTTTCTGCCATAAGGGTGGTGTCATCTGTATATCTGAGGTTATTGATATTTCTCCCAGCAATCTTGATTCCAGCTTGTGCTTCTTCCAGCCCAGCGTTTCTCATGATGTACTCTGCATATAAGTTAAATAAGCAGGGTGACAATATACAACCTTGATGTACTCCTTTTCCTATTTGGAACCAGTCTGTTGTTCCACGTCCAGTTCTAACTGTTGCTTCCTGACCTGCATACAGGTTTCTCAAGAGGCAGGTCAGGTGGTCTGGTATTCCCATCTCTTTCAGAATTTTCCACAGTTTATTGTGATCCACACAGTTGAAGACTTTGGTGTAGTCAATAAAGCAGAAATAGATGTTTTTCTGGAACTTTCTTGCTTTTTCGATGATACAGTGGATATTGGCAATTTGATCCCTGGTTCCTCTGCCTTTTCTAAAACCAGCTTGAACATCTGGAAGTTCTCGGTTCACATATTGCTAAGCCTGGCTTGGAGAATTCCATTATTAGGTGTATATATATATATTTCACAGAAGTACTCTCTTCTTCCTAGCATCTCCCCCACATTTTCCAGCTTCTTTTCTTGATTCCTCTGGCCCAAGGGACAGACCTGCCTGTGACTTGGGCTGCCTTCTAGCAAAGCAGTGAGAGAAAAGAGACAGGGAAAAAAAAATAACTGCATCGTCCCATGCCCAGATCCTCTAAGGAGACAGATATTCCCTCGGGGCAGGAACCGGGAGAGAGCAACAACAACACAGGACTTCCCCTCGCAGCGGTAGGGCATGTGGAAACTACCAAATGCACAGAAAGCGATGAGATGATATACAGGTATAGCACAGGCCGGGACAAAAATAAAATCTACAATTGAAACTTAAATTTCTTTGCTGCTTCCTGACAAGTAAAGGGGGAGGTGATGATGAGTGCACTGGATTGAAACTTTGGACTCCCTGATTCTAGCATTGGCAACACAGGGGAAGTTGAAAACAGGTGATTTACAGGTGTCTCCAAGGGTCTAAAGGAGATCAAACCAGTCAATCTTAAGGGAAATCAACCCTGAATAATTATTGGAAGGACTGATGTTGAAGCGGAAGCTCCAGTATTTTGGTCACCTGATGTGAACAGCCGACTCATTGGAAAAGTTCCTGACGCTGGGAAAGATTGAGGGTAGAAGGAGAAGAGAGCATCAGAAGATGAGATGGCTGGATGGCATCACTAATGCAATGGACATGAACTTGGGCAAATCTCAAAGATGGTGAGGGACAGGGAGGCCTGGCGTGCTGCAGTTCTTGGGGTTGCAGAGTCGGACACAACTGGGAGACTGAATAGCAACAACAACCAAGGGTCTAAGAATCAGGAGAACAGGCCAGACATCTGTTCTTCGATTCATTCATACAACACATGCTTATTGGGTGACCCATATGTGCCTGGAACTAAGCTATTGACTGAAGTGCACACTTCCTCATTATTCTAATTCCTCAAATTCACACACTCTGCTCCCAGCTTGGGAGCAGTGGCTGACCTTGTCACCCTTGCCAGAGTGTCCTAAGACCACTGGGTTGAGGAATTGGCACTGGGACAGAACACCAAACCTGACGCTTTGCAGCCAGGGAAAGAGCCACATTTGGGACCACCGTCTTCAGGGGGAGCCAGCCACTTAGCTGTGTGACCCCAGGGAGGCACTTCACCTCCCTGAATCTTTCTTCTCAGCTACAAAATGGTGTGAACACAGTGAATCCCTCAGAGGGTTCCTTGGAGATTAAGTAAGTCTCTAAAGTATATGCTTTGCAGAGTTGAATCTTTACTCAACAAAAGTGATGCTTCCCCTGTTTCGTCCCCCCCTCCCCTCCCGCAGTCTCTCGTCCCCTCTGGCCATCTCCCTGTCTCTGAAGGACATGCCCTTCTCCCCAAGGGGGTTCTCCTCTGTCTCCAGGAAACAGGAAAAAGCAGGCAGCTCATTCTCTGCACCATCAGCCCTGTCTGGTGAGGACTTGATGAAATTTAACAATGAAGAAATGTCATAAGCGTGTGCCTCAAAGTGCTCCAAGGCAGCACTCCTCCAACTTTAAACTCTGCTCAGAAGGCTGTGGAACTTGTAAAATGCGGGTGTGGTTCTGCTGCTCTAGCGTGGGGCCTGGGGTCTGCATTTTCACCAGGTGGTGCTGACACTGCTGGCTATGGATCACTCCAGATGGTCCTCTCTGAGATGGAGCTCACAGACCCAGACTTCCATACCCAACACTGCCCGTGTCCCCTTCCCACTCTAGCGTCTCCTGCTCACCCCTTCAGGAGGAAAGCTCTCAGGATGGCCACCCTTGGCACAGGTCACCAATGGTTTTTCTCTTCTCTTCTCTGGGTTGTGGGCACTGGGGAGGGGGAGGACCCGTCACCCCGACGAGCATCCCTCCAGTAGCCTCTGCAAGACCTCGGCGGGGAGCCCTGGCAGCCAAGCCCCGAGCCCCGCCTCAGCGAGCTGTTCCTTCCACCTCCACCCTGGACGCAGACCAGAGGAGCTCGGCCTCCGTGAAAAGTGCAGAGTTCCCTTACCTCCCTGATCATTTAGCTTTCCAAGCTCTATCACATAGTGACCATGCGATGTTACACTGTTATCCCACTTCTCTGAACCTGAAGATCCTTATTTGTAAAAACTGGACAAAACCACACACACGGGTTCATAGGAACATTCTTTTACAATATCTAATCGGTCACCTAAGTGTCCACGGACAGATGAACGGGTAAGCAAAATGTGATATATATATGCATATAAAGTTGGCCCTTGAACAACATGGGTTTGACCTGCACAGGGTCACTCACACACGGGTTTTTATCAGCAATGGATATGACCATACTACACGATCTGTGGTGGGTTGAATCCCCAGATGCGGCCCTGTGGAGATGCAGGAACCTTGGTTAAGATCAACTATAAGTTACAGGCATGTTTTCTTACCTTCTTTTCACTCCTATTGACAGCCTCAAGCTTAGAACTTCTTTATAGATCTAGGGGAAAAAAAAAACACACGAAACAGTCAGGTACCACAAGAGGGCTTGTATATCTTCTTTCACATTCTCAGTTGGACATGAAATTCCCATTGTACACAAAACACACTCTTAAATGGGAAGTGGACCACTGAATGTTAGACCTAGGGACAAAGACTAAAGCAACTTTAATCAGTCACCAAGGACTAAAACTGTCACCACTCGGCAGCCATTTATACACCCATTAATCTTGCCTGGATGACTAGTGAACTGACCCATGAGTAGCTTAGGGACTGAATGGCAGCCCAAATACCCAAGTGATGTACTTGCAAGAGGCTCCAAAATTACCAACCAACTCTAATGCACAGAAGCAGGTAAACCTCCTCTTGGCTGACTGTGGCTGGAGTGACATGCTAAGACCTAAAGAGTATGTGCTTTGAAATCAGGTTCACTTGGACTTAAATGGAATTTTTCTACTCCCCTATCTGCATCAAAATGGACAAGTTGCTTAACCTTGTTGGGTTGAGTTTCCTTAAGGGTAAACTAGAGATGATCTTTGCATCTATATTTGTGTATAAAGTGTGTAGCAGATTTCCAAAGGCAGGGAACATGCTGAATAAACCAACGAAGAATCT
The DNA here is from genome assembly GCF_963930625.1 of Muntiacus reevesi. NCBI lineage: Eukaryota > Metazoa > Chordata > Mammalia > Artiodactyla > Cervidae > Muntiacus > Muntiacus reevesi. Next base: position 72,457,264 of record NC_089252.1, read on the forward strand.
CAAGATCTACAGGGTGGGTCGTCAAACTGGGGACCCAGGACAACCCATGTAGTTCTAGTAGCAGTCAGGAGTACCTGGTGGGTACTTGGGATCTGGGAGCTACTGCTGATGGCGTGTGGGATGAAGTGAAGATGATTCAGAAGTAGGGGAAAGATGGACGGAGATGAATCTAATCTCTTCTGAAGATTGGCTTCCTTGGGCAGTCCTCCTCGATCAGCTGGGGCACAGCATCCTCCCCGACCTTGAACCTCCTCCATGCAATGACTTTTCTGCACTGCTTCACTGCCACAGTTACATTTTAAACAGCCACATTGATTTTTTCCTTCCTTTTACCAGCAAAATCCTCTAGGCTCTGTTGCCAGAGCAAAGCACATGCTCCGTTTCTTTCGAGCTCTCTTCAAGGGCAGGCCACTGTGCCCACTCTATGCCCAGGTTTGTGGAGAAAGCAAGCCAGGGATGCTGTAGGATCTCTGCAGATCACCTGTCCATACCTGGGCAGTGTGGGCAAATCAGGATGGTGCCACTCAGGGACAGCTGGAGACGATTTGGGGTCAGGACTTGGGAAAATGTGCAGGCTCTTTTATTTTTATATTTTTTCATGGTAAAGCAAGGGGGTTGATGAGATTCCAGAGTTCAGGATCACTTGTCTTTTCCCTTCAGACGGGCCTTGTGTTTCCACATTCACTGCCTTGCTGACACAAGGCCCAGGATGCTACATGCCAACCCCTCACCTCGCTCTGAGCTTGGGACCCAGCCACAGCCCAGCTGTGGTAGCATGGCCATGTTGAGAGGACTGATCCTGGTGGTCTGGCTGGATCCTCCCTCTGCCTGTTTGCTAGAAACATTGGCCCACTGGATAACGCCCACTGGGAGTGACGGAGAGAAGAGTTCGCCAATGCCCCCAGAGCCACAGAGTTTCCCAGAGAAACAGACTAATACATATGCTGACTCTGTATCTATAAAGAGATTTACTATGAGGAATTGGCTCATGTCATTATAGCCAATGATGAATCTCAAGATCTACAGGGTAGGTTATCATACTGGAGACCCAGGACAGCCAATGTAGTTCTGGTAGCAGTTGGGAGGCCTGAGAAACACGAGAACCATCCAAAGACTGGTGGGCTCGAAGCCTGAGAAGTTTCCATTGTGTCCAAAAGCAGAAAAGGCTGACAATCCAGCTTGAAGGCAGTCAAGAAGGAGAAGTTCTCTCTTACTTATGAAATGGTCAACATTTTTTCCATTCATGGTTCAGTTGATTGGTTGAGATCCACCCACATTAGAGAGGGCAATCTGCTTATTCAGTCTACTGATTCAAATGTTAATCTCATCCAAAGACACCTTCACAGAAGCAGCCAGAATAATGTTTGACCAAATATCTGGGCACCCTGTAGCCTAGTCAAGTTGACACATAAAATTAACCATCACATTAAACGATTCATGTCTGTCATGACTGTGACACCCTGAAACACTGTCAGTCTACACCCAACCAGTCTGGCTACAAAAATATCAACTCATTTCCTTTCATATCCAAGGAAATAATCCTGAAGCCAGGGGGAAGAAGCAGCTTCCACTTGAACCCTATCTCATGAAAGTTTAGGATTTACCATTTTCTTGGCACAGAGCATGGCATGCTGAAATGAGCTTGGGTTTATGGTGACATGACTTAGGTTCAAATCCTGGCCCTTTTTGGCTGCACCACTGTGTAAATGACTTAACATCTCTGCATCTCGGTTTTCTCATCTGTAAAGCAGGATGACAAAACCTCCCATACTGTCCTGTAAACAATGATATAAGGCAAAAGAGTGTTTGAAAGATGGTCAACCATGCCAACACCTTCATAACACGACACTGAAATGGGGGAAAATTCCAGTGTCAGACCACAGCACAGAGGATATGTTGATTTACCTTCAACTTACCTACTATATGGTAGACACTAAAGAAATACTGAATAAATAAATGTAAATACAAATTTTAGGCCCCACCAATTGTGAGCTTTTAAATAGCAGATACCAAATTTTGTCTTCCTATATTTAACATAATGCTGTGTTCATCTATTAAGCTTTCAAAAATGTATTAGGATAGGTTATTGAAGTTTGAAATTCAAAAAATGAAGTTTGTTCATAAGCAGTTGAAGTCTGGGAGACTTTATAAAAATGTGAAACCATTAAATATTCACTTTTTGTGTCATTCCTCTTAGTGTGTCAGATATTAAAATCACATTTAATAGCATTCTGTTATGTTCACACCGTCATCTAGCCACATTTTCAGTTCAATAATCCACCCACTGCTGAAGCCATTACTTCTTACTTCGGGGAAGAGAATAATTCTCTTTCACTCAAAGAGGGCACGTTGGTCTCTTTTCCTCCCTCAAATATCACCTATAAAGTAATTTCTGATTTTCTGTTTTTCAGTTTAATGTGACCTTTCTCTGTACTGAATAAAAATGTGTTCATCAACTAATCTCAGCAAATTTTCTTTCTGAAAATGAATTCCATGGCTGTATGCAGAGGCTTCCTTGTTACGTTAACAAAAGGGAAAAGGCTGAGTCACCAGGCTTGTGATTCATTGACTTATCAGGATGGTGAGTCAGTTGGGCTCTGACTGGAGACCGTCAGCAGGATGAGGGAGGCAGGTAAGGCCCGGGCCCCCCAATTGCCAACATGGAAAAAGGGAGCAGGTCTGCAATGGGCAAAATGTTTGAATATACATTTCTCCAAAAATTATATACAAGTGGCCAATAAGCATGTGAAAAGATGCTCAATATAATTAGTTGTTGGGGAAATTCAAATCAAAATCACAATGAGCTACTACTTCACACTCACTAGAATGGTTAGTTATAATCAAAAAGTCAGATAAAAGCAAGTTTTGACAAGGATGTGGAGAAATTGTAATGCTCATATATTGCTGGGGTGAATGTAAAATGGTAAGCCATCTTGGAAATAGCTTGGCAGTTCCTCACATAGTTAAATACAGAGTTCAAATATGATCCAGCAAACCCTTGCCTAGATATATACCTAAGAGAACGGGAAATAGACATCTACATTAACACTGGGGCCTTCAGAATAGACAAAAAATAGAAATAATCAAATGTCTACCAACTGATGAGTGGATAAATAAAAGGTGATATTCACATGATGGTATATTAAATGGCAATAAAAAGATATGAAATGCTGATATGTGCTACAACATAACAAATCTTAAAAACATTACAAGAAGTGAAATAAGCCAGCCACAGAGGGCTAGAGATTATATAATCACATTTATATGAAATGCCCAGAACAGGCAAATTTTTAGAGACAGAAAGTAGATTAGCAATTGCCTAAGGCTGAGGGGGATGATAAGTCACGAAAACTCGTGTTCACACAATCTGTACATGAACATTTATAACAGATTTTTTTCTTTTCTGACTGCGCTGCACAGCTTATGGGATCCTAATTCCCAGACCAGGGATTGAACCCGTGCGCTTGGTGGTAAAGGCGCAGAGCCCTAATCACTGGACAGCCAAGGAATTCCCTTCAACTTTATTCTTAATTGACCCAAACTGGAAACAACACAGGAATGAATAAACAAACTGTGGTATAGCCCTGCACAGGAATACTATTCGGCAATAAAAAGAAAAGAACGTTTACACATGCAACAAGAAGGATGAATCTGAGATTCATGAAGTTAAGTGAAAGAAGCCAGACTCTAAGACTACACACTGTGTAAATCCATTTCCATGACATTCTGGGACAGGCAAGAAGCCACAGGAGCAAAACACAGATCAGTGGTTGCTAGGAGCTGGGAGCAGGGGGAAGGGTTGACCACAAAAGGGCACAAAGAAATTTTTTAATTATTCCGTATGTTGACTGCAGTGATGGTCACAGGTATTTGTCATGTATTTGTCAAGTATGAATTTGTCAAAAGTCACAGGATTGCATACGAAATAGAGTGACTTCACAAGCATGTCAACTTTTTCTCAATATAAACTTTTTAAATTGTTTTAGAAAACTACTAACCACACTAAATTAAAAAAAAGGGATCCTTGTTTTTGTTTACCATTCCATTGAAAATGTTTGCCAAATATGTAAAAACATGAAAACATACTTATAATAGCATATCAGGTAATCAAATGATTATATTATATATTACTGTATAAATACAAATACTGTATTTTAAAAAAAGATGGGAAAAAAAATTAACCAAAATGCCAACAGTATTCATTTATGACTATTGGGGTGGGGGAGCCATGGATGGTTTTTCTCATTTTTCTAGTTTTTAAGTTATATTTAATACGTATTATCTTTCTGTAAAGAAAATCACATGTTTATGAAAAAGGAAATGTAGGAGTCAGGATAAGCCTTCCCAAATATAAACATGTGCTCAGAGTATATGTACATTGGTCTAAAACAGATGTTTATTAAGCAAGTCATTATTCTTTGTGACTTAGGTTTACTTTCCTGCAAAATGAGGGGAATTTGAAAATTTTGCTACTGCTCTCCTCAAAGGCAAAATAAACAAACAGCAGCTAATTCAGAGTGGGTGGAAAGGGGAGTTTGTAAAAAAAGAAGCATTAATTTGCACATCTGATTTAATTCACATTCTCAATGAAATATTTTCTAGTTTCACGGTTCGCTTTCCAGTAAAACAGTGGAGCTCTCCAATTACTAAGCAACGTGTTGATATGAGCCACACTCTCTCACTCATCACGTCTATGACAGTATGTCCAATAAAAGAAAATCTGCCAGCCCAGTTCTGTTTCCATAGCACTGACCAACAGTAAGATCTTTGTGACCAGATTTATAAAGCGGCCTCTTATTATCACAGACTGCACGGATACCACCAGCTCTTGAAGGAAAGTGGATCCTAAGTCTCCTGCCTAACCTCACAGGGCCCTCAATGCTGCTGCATCACATACAGGATTAGAGGATGGTTTGAGGTGAACAAGAAACAAGGACATCCTGAGTATTTTTGAAAGACAATTTTCTTTGAGCCAATATGTGCTTTATGACCCACTGAGGGAGAAAGCTGAGGACTGCTGTAATAAATTGTCAGGCGGTGGCAGGGCTATGAAATCAGATGGATCTGAGGCTATTCTGGCTTCTCCTTCAAATTGGTGGCAACACATAATTTTTACTTCTCTGACCCCCAGTATTCTCATATGTAGCAAGGGAGACAATAAGACCTAACTTTGAAAATTATGAGGATTAAATGGGGGCAAAAGAAAAGTACCTAATATACAATAGGCATTTAATAAAATGTTATTTCTTTTCCATGGAGGCCCAGGATGTTCTTCGAAAAATCATAAGGAAGTCTAGCCAATTGTTCTAGAGAGAACAATTAGAGCGTCTGTGTGGGTCTCTGTATGCGTGTGTCTGTGTAGGTCTATGTGTGTGTTTGTGTGGGTCTGCATGTTAGGAGTAGGATCAGAAAGAATCATGTACAATGTTGTGAATATATAATTAGAGGTGGCAGCTGAAAGCTACAAGACCTGGGAGAGAGGTTTTTAGACTCCTAGTGTAAAGGTTATAAAGAAAGAGAAACAATTAGGCAACCCATTTGAAAAGCTTGGCCATAGTGTCATACACAGTCATGGTGTATTCTCATTGAAAGACATCTTCTTTTTCTTGGTTCCCCAGTCAGGGATCAAACCCATACCTCCTGTATTGGAAGGCAAAATCTTAACCACTGGGCTGCCAGAGAAGTCCTGAAATATACTTTCAAGTTAACTGTATCCAATTTTCTTGTTTTTTAAGCAAAATAACAACAATAAAACACTCCGAGATTCAGAGAAAATCAAGCAATTTCTCAAGGTCTCATAACCTGTGGGAAGCAGAAAGGAGATTAGAATATTCCAAGTCCCCTTTTGCTGTGAGGTAGGGCCCTTCTTTGAAATGCCTGTGTGCATGGGCTTGTGTTAGATGCTGGGTGCAGCAAGGTGTATGCCCACCCGTTAAAGTATAATGCCAGGAAGCAGAAGACAGGAAGATGGGGAGAGAGGACCACAAGCTGGTACAAGCGCAACCGCCAATCCATTAGGAGAAGGAACGAAGCACAAATGCACAGATGTTTACATCACATTGGGTTGCATTAGATTGCTATTTGTCATGGAGGGGTCCATTGAAAAGACGTCTAGTCTGCTCAACAAGGAGAATATGAGTCTCAAAGAAATCCTGAAGAGGGTGAGGGATGACGCTTGATGGAAACTAAAAGAAAGACATCTGAGAGGATTGCAAGCATCCTGGAAGGGTTTATCAGGCCATGGGACCTGACGAAAGTCACTCAACAACCCTTCTTCACTTTCATTTCGGATTGTGTTATCCTCGCCAGGACAGATCTAGAACTGAGGTCATGGGCATGGCAATGGATAAATGATTTAGAAATGCTAGTTGCACATCTGGGACTCAAAGTCCTTGCCCAGCTTCTTCCCTCTCCTGGGGAAATTCTAGGTCTTTTTAAGGGAGATATCTGGGTGTTTCAGGTAGAGTTTGAAATCAGTGTCTCTGCTGCACTGAGTATTAGGTGTCTCATTCCTAAAAGGATGAAACTAACAGACAGGGCCTCACAATGGCCTGAGATTTTGGACTTGGAGCTGTGTGCAGGCTCACAATGGGACTCTTGGTTGTCTCTTGCAGAAGAGGTTTTGGATGTTCTCCAAGCAAAAAGAAGAATAAACTGGGTATTTGATAGACTGCTGGAAGTGCTCACCACAACCTCTTTTGTTTTCTCCAGGGTACACAGTGAAGCTATATTCCCCAGACTCCCATGCAATTAGGGATGGTCATATGACTAGAAACCCACCCCAGTATTCTTGCCCTGGAAATCCCATGGACAGAGGAGCCTGGTGGGCTACAGCCCACGGGGTTGCAAAGGAGTCTGACACAACTTATTGACTAAACAAAGAACAATATGTACATTATGGTGTAATGTACAATTACGTACATACTTAATGTATATTATGTACATAATGGAGAAGGGTCTGGGGATCTGCCTGATGGTGGAGCTGCATGATGCAAAGATCATGAATCAATAAAACACCGAATGATATGAGCAAGAAGTTATCTTGTACTGTATTACACTACTAAGATTTGGAGGTTTAGCTGTCACAGCATTTAGCCTGCCTTACTTATATTTCATCAGTCATAAAATGTACATACTTCCATACTTTAATACTTTGTCTAGATTTGATGAAGCAGTCATATGAGAATGCTAAAAGAGGCTGATCAACATGCTCACATACACACAGCTAGTGTAATGGTAACAATCCAAGTCTCTTCAATTCTGGATCAGAAGCTGCAACAGTTGACTGACTCACTCACAACTCACGGTCACAGTGCATGGAACTATGGAATGTTATGCTCAGTATTTTGAATACTAACCATCTGAATTCTGTGACTGAGGTAGGGATCAAAGCTTGAGCATCAGTTAGATTTGGGAGTGGTGGAGAGGAGATAAACCACTGGTAAACCACTGAGAGCCCTACTGTGTTTAGAAAAGGGGAAGGTTCTACTTTGCAAAATTGAGCTCAACTGCAAGTCCTGTCAGAGTACAGAAGAGAGATGCCTCAGCCTGCAGCATTAGTGTGTGTGCCTGTCAAACTGCCTTTGGATATTAGATCCCCCATCTGTACCATGGTGTCTGGTTGCCAGGGTTACAATGTTCTCCTTGAACAGAAAATCAAATAGTTTCCTAAAACCCACAGGTAAAGGTCATAGTGGGTAGAACACGCTTCCTTTCTGGTATATAAAGGGAAAAATGTGCTGTAGGGAAAGCAAGAACTTCAGATTCCTCCTTTGAGGCCAAGCTGGTAAAGATGATTTGCGTAGGAACTTCAGAGCGGAGCTATATATTCAATACAAGAGAGCATCTTGACAATGCAGCATAAAACCCATAGTTGGACACTGGAAAGGAAAGCTGAAAAACTACCCAAGATCCCATGTCTTTGAGGGAACGTGGTCCTTCATGAATTAGCCCACATTCTCTACTCTCAGCTAACTTGTTGACTCTCCCAACTTTTAGAGTGAATTAAGTACACGCGAGGAATAAAAGGGGCTTCCCAGGTGGTGCGAGTGGTAGAGAACTTGCCCGCCAGTGCAGGAGACACAAGAGGCACGGGTTTGATCTCTGGGTTAAGAAGATCCCCTGGAGGAGGGCACGGCAACCCACTCCGTACTCTCGCCTGCAGAATCCCATGGACAGAGGAGCCTGGCGGGCTCCAGTCCATGAGGTCGCAGAGTCAGACACGACTGAAGCGACTGAGCACCCAAGCACAGGAGGAATAAAAAACTCTACAAATGTAATAGACCATGGGAGAAGTACATTTCCCAGATCCCATGTGTAACTTAAACAAGGGTTTGATTTTCTGTCTTTTCAGGGCCCAAACTCGGGAGTAAGGGGGCAAAGGGGAGGAGGATGTTCTCGAGACAGGATAGATTAGTGCTCCATCACACACTTAAAGAGGCAGAGCCCCACTGTCAGAAGGCTAGAGAACAGACTTTTCAAAGACTTAGAGAAGGGGGAAGAGGACTATCAGCTGTCTCGTGTTTGCTGCTTTTTATTCTTTTTATTGTCATTTTTACTAGTGTTGATGCTTCTAATAATTTTGATACTACTTCTAATTCTACTAGCATTTATGACCACTAGTTCTTCTGAAATAATTTCCAGTGAAAGTATTATAAATGTAAGATGTGCAAGTATAACTGTACAGGAACATATAAAATGAAGTTTCCTTCTACATACTTTGATACCCAAGTACTACTCAGCAGCAACCAGTCTAAAACATTTCTTGTGTTACTTCAGAAATATTCTCTGTTTATATAAACGCATATAAATATATTTGGACATGTGGGATATAATATATACTGTTTCTCAACAAATATTTTTAATATCACTTAACACTGTGTCTTGGATATGTTTCCTTGTTAGCATCTGTTGTTGTTTAGATACTAAGCTGTGTCTGACTCTTTGCGACCCCATGAACTGTAGCCCACCAGGCTCCTCTGTCCATGGAATTCTTCAGGCAAGAATACTGGAGGGGGTTGCCATTTTCTCTTTCAGGGGATCTTCCTGACCCAGGAATCAAACCCATGTCTCTTGCGTCTCTTGCATTGGCAGGCAGATTCTTTACCTCTGAGCCATCAAGGAAGCCTGTTAGCACCTGTAGAGCTATATATATATATATATGATACAAATTTGGCAACATGGTTCAGTAAAAAGAGTAAGAGGCACAATTAAGCATGAAAGGATTTGACTAAAAGGTAACAATAGCTTCAGCCTTTACAATGGCAGAAGCTTTGCAACAACCTGAACACCTATTAAAATGAAATGTCACTATAGTATCATAGAAAAATATATAGCAAAATGGCATATCTTGTTTTATGTGAAATTTTAATTACATGACACAAAAAAGTTCTTTGACCAGATTTGGGGTGATTTTTCTTTCTCCTGCTCTATATTTGTACTTCATTCTTTTACTATAATAACTTACTCAAGCTTCATGTCTTAAAAATTCTTATCACACTGAGGATGTATAATAAACATACTTTAAATTCTTATTCTGTATGTTTCTTTAATTTGGCCTTCTTCAGTAGCATTCATTCAGTCTGCTTTTCTTAAAGAACTTATAATTCCTTAGATGTTGGGTTATTTTGTTTCATGAATTAACTTGGCTTGACCTAATAAGAAAAATATAACAAGCCTAAAAACTTAACTTGAGCAACTCTTAAACAACTTTATTAGGTGAGTTAAATAAGGTGGGAGCATCTCAGGATGGAGAGAGGGAAGGAGTAGGTGTTGCAATCTGGGTTTGACTAACTGTTGTGAGTGACGTTCACAGCTTTTTCAGCTGACTGTTATCCTTGGCTTATCTGACGGCTCAGATGGTAAAGAATCCGCCTGCAATGTGGGAGACCTGCATTCGATCCCCAGGTTGGGAAGACCCCCTGGAGGAGGGAACGGCTGCCCAGTCCAGTATTCTGGCCTGGAGAATTCCATGGACAGAGAAGCCTGGAGGGCTACAGTCCATGGGGTCATAAAGAGTCAGACACGACTGAGCGACTAGGCACAGCACCCTCATGGTACCTTTCCCCAGGAGCTTTCACTCTCTCTTGTAAGAGGTTCAGCCACTAGATCAGGGATGAAGGAACTGTGAGTGGGGGATGCTTAGAGGCTTACCAATCTGCTAGACACCATTACCATCACCTCCCTCATCTCTAGCTAGGTGTAGCACTAGGGTGATCCTTGTCATGCATAAATGAGATCTTTAACTCCCTGGCCTGAAATCCAAGCACGGATTACCACTGTGCTGGACTCAGAGCCAAAGTCCTTCTCATGACGTGCAAGGCCCTGCATGATCTGACTCCGGCCTGTCTGCCTTATCTCCTTCCTTCCAACCTCTAGGAATTCTCAAGTGGAAGCCAGAAGACAAGAGAACTTAAGGTAATTCACAGGAGGCAGCATTCTGGTGAAGAGAGGAAAATGGAAGGGTGAAGAGCGGCTCTGCAGGGGGATGAAAGGGATCCCACATGATAATCCCTGGAAGTTAAGCCGCACAGGCCAGTGGGGCTAGTGGTTACTCACGTTTGGGAAGTGAGAGCTTTCCTGAGGAGCCGTGTCTTGCCTTGCCTCAGGGATTCTAGGTCATCTAGTGTGAGGAGAGGAGGTGGGCAGCGAGGGGTGCACAGCTGTTGACACTCCTCCCATGGACGCTCGTCTTTCAAACCCTCCACCCCACGGGGCTCGGAAAATGCCTAAATAAAGTGAGGGGGTATTTTCATTCCCTCTAGGACAGGCACCTTGAGAACCCTGCTTCATCCAAGGGAAGCATTTTAGTCTGTAAGTGGAGCAAACTCATAACATCCCTGAAGCCTTAATCAAGGTCCTCTTGAGCATCAAAATTCATGATTTTAAACAATTCATTTATAATTTGGACATTTCCCAAGCGATCCATACAGAATTCTACTTTTTTTTAAAAAAAATAAGAACAGAACGTAGTTTTTCTACTTAAGATGTATGAATGTGTGTGTGTGTGTGAGTATAAAGAGGTGAGCTGGGATTCTGCCTGCACCTCCTCCTTTCCTTATCTCAGTAGCATCTAGATAGCAACAGAAAATAGCAACAGAATCTCTGATACAGTCCAACTTCACTGCTTGGGCAGGAAACCCAGTCCTAAGGATTCAGTCCAAGCTCATGTAGGGACTAGAGTTTTGAATTTCCTTAATACCCAGTCCAGGGCTCCATCGGGCTCCCTACCCTGCCTCCCATATGGCCTCTGGTAGACACTCACAAGTATATGGGTAAGCAGATCCAAAGCATTTTAGATTTGGGGAACATATCACAAGGAGTGGTGGGGTTAGAAAGTGCAATAGAACAGATTGGGTTCAGGAGTGTGGTACATGTCAAAAGAAAAAAAGAAACAGAGCAAATATTAAACACCAAATGCATTTTCTGTTGATTTAAAAAAAAATAAAATAAAATCTGCCAAATACTTATGTTTAGGGATGAGCAAGTCTTAAGGCCACCATTTTATCAAGTCATTAATCAAGAGGCAAGGCCTCTCATTCTCACAGATGTTAAGGATGAATTATTCCTAAAGCATGCTGGCCACGGATGACAGGTACTCCATCAGCCTGAAGTATTTTTGGAAGCAGGGGAAGTCAGTGAAAACTGACCTGGTTACTAGAGTCAGCTGGAATGCAAAGCTATTTTGATGGCTACCACAGGAAGCAGCAGCTACTGAAGAAATCACTGTCCTATCTGTTAAAATAATCTAATTAGATATTGGCTCTTTGAACTTCTTTAGGTCTTCATAGAATAGGAGACTGAAGATCTTATTAAAGCTGTTCTGAGAACAAGGCTAACTTCCCTTTGAAATTTAAAGCACAAACCAACGAGTCCACCTGTGAGTTCTGGGGACATTCTCTTATTGTGACTCTATGCTTTTGAATTTCCAAATTTGGGCTCTACACCTACCACTTCTGATGTGTCTGCATTTCATTCTAAATACTGACTGACGTTTATTATCAAAAGTAAACATTTACAGGAAACGATCACTGCAGGGGTGTGGCATTAGGGTTCGAGACACTCGACTGCTCCAGCTGAGCCTGAGTGACCAGGAGAGCTGATCACCAAAAGATGGTCACTAAGTCTTGCCCCACACTTGAGCTGCCTGTGTCTATTGACCAGTACCCAGCTAGCGGCATCTTTTGTCTCTTCTCTTATATAAACTTAAATCTAAATTCTCGAGTCTGTCGTCTTCCTGCTCAAAGTCCATTTATCCTCTGTATTTTCAGATAAATTTTAGAAGCAACCCAACCTGATGATAAAATATTTCAAAGCGAGAACATCCGTGCTCCCTCTGAGTTTTCAGTGCTTATTGAAAATCCAACAAGTCGAGCAAGTCCCCTGCGACTAAACTAGACCATTTATCAGACAGTCACAGCTTTTCCTCTGCAAATTATTTACATCGATAGAAAAATCACTGGCGCGTGATCTAGACTCTTCTAGTAATGATTCATCAAGAATGAACTTGAGTTAACAGATTAAACGCCACACTACCTTTGGGAATTTAGGACATTCAATCCAGATTCTACTTAGACTTTTAATGCAAGAACCAGAACAACTTTTTCTTCCACTGTCAGAGTGTCTAAGAACTCTAGAGAAGAGTTTTTGTTCAAAAACACTATGGTTACCAAAGGCAGAATCTGAGGGTACCTTTGCTTGTGATCAGAGTATACAGACCGTCAAACTAGAGGATAAGGCACTACCAACTCTAATGGGTGTTTGTGACACAAGGATTCCAACTTAGGAATTTTCAGTTCTGGTCACAGTGCCTAAGTAATTCAGACCAGACTTTCACCAAGAACACTTAGAAAAATAGGAGAAAGCATTTTTAAAGAATCTGTTTGGAGGCATCAGAGAATTAAGAAGATAGTGAAAAACATGAAGAGCTGTAGGTTCAGGTACTAGGAAGAGAACAGAACACAGAGAAATGAACCCAGCATTTGAAGTCACTTTTTGAAGGGTGAGCACATGGGAGGAAAGCCTGTGAGTAATTTTTTAACCGATTGCAATGGGTTAGAGCTGCTCACCCAACGTCTTTCTCACTCAATCCCTTTCTGATACCTTTGGAGAATTTCCTGTCCATCCCATGTACAACTAGTGGGGATTTTAATCATGACTTCCAATTGGCCAGGCATATGACCTAAGCTGTGGGCAATCAAATAATATGCCACCCAGGAGAACATCATTAAGATAAATAATACAGTTGAGAACTGAAATTTGAAGAGGTCCATCCAACCATTAGAGGTAGCCAGGAGAAGGGTTACAGGAAAGAAGTCAGTCCGCCAAAGTGTCATCAGTAAGCTTAAGAGTGGGTGGTGCAATGGAACCCAAGAGAAGGGAGTGCTTCATGAAAACCAGGGAGGTCAACTACACCAGATGCTGCTAAGAGGTCAGGGTGATGATTAAAAAAAAAAGTGCCATTATGCATGGCACTGTGGAGGTTCTTGGTGACTTCTGGTAAGAGAAATTTCAGGAAAGCGGTAGGGGCAGAGCCAGATTGGAGTGGGAAGGAAAGAAACCAGGTAGTGAAGAAATGCAAACACTGAGTAGACAATTATTTTGTGGTTTGGCTTTGAGGGGGGTAGAAAATGTAGCCACACCTGGAAGTAGATAAGGAGTCAAAGGATTGTTTGTTTTGCTTTGGGTGAAAGACATTCAGGCATGCTTGTATGATCTCTCTGAAGTCAAACTGATTTCTATCATACATGAAACCACCTTTTGTCCTAGTTTTAAGTTCTTTATTTTGTTCCCTATAACTAACTTCTTGATATCAGATGTTGACAACGAATAAGCCTGGAAGCCCTGCATTTGGACATAAATGTTTGAGAACTTGGGCTTCCCTGATAGCTCAGTTGGTAAAGAATCTGCCTGCAATGTAGGAGACTCCAGTTCGACTTCTGGGTTGGGAAGATCTGCTGGAGAAGTGATAGGCTACACACTCCAGTATTCTTGGGCTTCCCTTGTGGCTCAGCTGGTAAAGAAACTGCCTGCAATGCAGAAGACCAGGGTTTGATCCCTGGGTTGGGAAGATCCCCTGGAGAAGGGAAAGGCTACCCACTCCAGTATTCTGGCCTGGAGAGTTCTGTGAGAACTTTAAAACTGTCATGAAATGGACCCTAGGTCATTTAGTCCAATCACAATATGTCTTGCTAAGTTTCTTGGTTAATGACAGAATCTCCTCCTTGAAGACTAGCAAAGTCAGACACAGAGCTTCCACTTCACTGTTGAATGCAATGGCCTGCAGGACTCAGATTCACTCTCAGAGCTGTCAGAAATATACAGAGAGAAACAGTCAGAAAGTCTCTTTTCCCAGTCTCTGGAGAGTATGATATCTGTGAGCCTGTTCTTTAGACCATGGTCATCATTGCGATATTGATAACAATGAGTCTCTGGACTATATGTCTGGGGGTTGGACCTTGTAATTGGGCAATATCTCTGATGTACATTATGAACTCTTAACTGGCCAATCATTTCGAATCCTCAGCTAGCATGTCTATTTGAGGGAGGGGCTAGTTCAACATTTAATATTCTTATCTCTTAATTAAACAGCTGGCCCAGTGAGGTTCTTTCAGCTTTAAGCTCCAACTCAGAATCTAAACTAAGTTGTGGGCAAAGCAGTCAGTGTATGAGGCTTAGTTAGGAGGCCTTTTAGTAGGGAAGTGCCAAAAAAAGAGCAAGATTTGTGAGCAAGAAGACAAAACTAAAACCAAAAGGTAAATTAAGATGAAGCAACCAAAGCATTTAAAGCTTTTTAAAAACTTCTATTAAAAGAGAGCAGATGGATGAGTATCTCAAGGAATGAGCCAATATCAGATTCTGCCTACATAAAGACCTTATTCTCTAGTAATAAACTATAAAAATGATCCCTGAAAGTATAGTCTTTAAAGACTTTATTCTCAAAAGCAAAGTTGAAAACTTGGTTCCCAAGTTCCGGTCATGGTTTGCAAACTTTTCCACAGATACAAGATTACCTGAAATAGATTGGTGCTCTCATCCCAGGTGAGCCGCCTGGTGCAAGTATAGCTGAAAGCGAGCGTTTGTCGCTTCAGTCGTGCTGACTCTGTGACCCTGTGGACTGTAACCCACCAGGCTCCTCTGTCCATGGAATTCTCCAGGCAGGAATACTGGAGTGGGCTGCCATTTCCTCATCCAGGGGTCAAACCCTCATCTCTCAGGTCTCCTGCACTGGCAGGCTGGTTTCTTTACCACTAGCACCAAATGGGATGTCCCTAAGGATAGCTAAGAACCTACTAAAATAAGCAGTATTTTCAACAGGATTTTAAACATCTGGCTCAAGACTTACAAACCTATGAAACTACCAGACTGCTATTTCTGAGACTGCTAGGCTACTGACTACATTTGGCATGAAGGCTGGGGAGGTGGGGGCCAGGGACTAATTCTATATTTGAGCAAAGCGTCTTTTTTGAAAAAAATTCAGCTTATTAGGACTTCCTATTTTCTTTTGAATTATCTAGGTTGTTGCATTTTTTTTCCTCAAAAATTTCCCCTCAGAAGAAAGATGCAAATAAACTTGCATGTGTACACACACACACTGTAGGTAAATTTATTTCTTTTAGAGAGATCAATAATGCAATTTTTGTAGTTTTTTTTTTTAAATAATGCAAATCTGATGAAAGACTGGGGAACATTAAGTTGATAATGCTGGACCAATTTCACCATGAAAATGGCAGTGATTTGTCTTTAACGGGATAGGTTCCTGTTTAGAGAATGGTTCTGCTTCTCTGCTAGTGCCAACACCACTACCCATGGACTCACTGAGTGCCTTAAAACTCATCAAATATCCCTCACCACACAGCTTCTATCTGGGCAACCCATTTCACAGCATAAAAGTCACGACACTTCACTCCCACCTCTGGAATTCTCTGGACTCACCATCTACTTTATCACTAAGAGGTTGGCCCCTTAAATTGGTTTTGTTGCTAGCTGGGAAACCTGTGTGGGTTGGGGTGCTTCTTTCAGAATGTGTTATATATTCTCAACCTACAACTGAGACACATAGGTCGAGAACAAAGTAATAAAGTAGTAGTGATTTCTCTCATCCTTACACTTGGTAACTTGCTGGCAGAGTTTTTGCTTCCCATTTCAGAACTTTGGGTTCTGTTGATCTAAGTCTTCATTCTCTAGGGAGGGAGGCGTTCACCAGGGGACACACAGTGGCCCCATTAAATCTGAAACACAGGCCATCCCCTGATCAGGCTGGTTCCCCACACTATTGAAACAACAGGTAAAACAGTCTTTGAAATGGGGCTGGTAACTGTCCGGGATGATTGGTTCTGATGAGGAAGAGAAACCTGGGTTTCTGAAGTGAAATTGTTTGAAAGCAGTTTCCCGCTGAAGTTACTTTAGGGATTGCCTTACCAACTCCCTGCTGAGTTTCTCAGGTTTTCTATCACTGGTGTAGAATCTCCTGTGTTAAATTTTCTGTTTCAAAAATTTAGGGTGGTTCCTCAGGAACTTGATTGATATACTTCTTGGTGTCAGGAGTGGTCCCAGGAAAATTCCCTCAAGATGAGATTCTACAGATTGAGTTCTTATCCCTTTGAGCACAATTTCAGGGTTGTCTTACTTTACAGACAGAAAATGAATTACCAGTACCCTTGGCATCTTGCCTTCTTCCTCTGGATATCTGGGCTCCTGGCCATCCAGAATAACCACTAGTTCTGGCCAGCCTGACCTGCGCCAGGTATAGCCATGTGATAAATCTGCCAAAGGAATATAAATGAGAGCAGTATGTGGAACTTCCTGGAGCCATTCTTAAAGGGAGCGGCTTGCACTTCCCTTCCCCTCCCTTTTTCTCCCTTCTGCTGAAGGGAATGTAGATATGAAGACATCTTGGGTTATCCCTTAAGAGCAGAAGTAAAAACCTGGAGAAGCCTTGGTCTCCGATGAATTTAAAGAGCTTTCTTAGCAGCCCAAACATTGGCTAGAACCAGTGACAAGGTCAGTGACCCCAGGGAGGCCAAAGGCTCTTGCCCAGATACAAGCAAGATCTGATACCTTAACTGGGGTGTATAAGGACCCAGGGGATAGGATGGAAAGAGGCCTCTCCTCTCCCACAGAAGGTAGATTGCCAAATTTCCCCACGTGTTCATTTGCCAGGGGGAGAAAAGGGAGATAGAAGGGAGGAACTTCCATGATAGAGAATCTTCAAATTCTTCAAATATCTACCCAAAAGGATTCAGGGATCCAAAGGAAAAGTTTTAAACTGTTTTAGACTGAGAAACCATCCACTGGAACATTTAAGGTTTGTTAGTTTGGTTGGTTGGTTTTCCTTACAAGCCAGTGGGTGGGGACTTAAGGACATTAGATCAATCATGGGAAATAAGAATCAACATCTTCTTTGAACACGTGGAATACAGTGGGTGTAAACATCTGATTGAACTGAGTTTCACATGGCTAGCCTGGCAGAATGCTGGAATCATTGTTAGGGAAGAGCTATACATGCTAAAATCAGAAAATAGGAGGGTTAAAGCCATCAAGCAGACCATGGATTTCATTGCCTTTATCAGGAAATTCCAAGCTGCATGAAAAAACCCTCAGTGATGAAACAACAGAGAATCTGATGAGCTTTACACATACAAGAATAATTCAGATACTCTGCAGGGAACTCTGCCAATACCAGGGCAAGAGAACATCTGTAAGCCAGTTGCAGAAACTTCAGAAAATGCAGCCCAGTCCCCAATAAAACAATAAAATAAGACCTTGAATCTTGGTGACTAAAGTTAGTCTTCCCCCACTGGAGCCCACGTTCCAGCAATGGGGCCTGCTTTTGTTGGTCACTGTGTGCCCAGTGGCCAGAACAGGGCCTGACACCTAATAACTGTTCAATAAATATTTGATAAATATGTGCATGGATACTTTTATAATTTTTAAAATTTTATACCATAAGGAGATGGTGCATTTCTGTTCAGAAGGAAAAGATTCTTAAAATTTTCTTCAGAAATATGAATTATAGTACTTTAAAAAATTCCCTATTGAGAGACTTCCCTAGCGTCCAGTGGCTAAGACTCTGAGCTCCCAAAGGAGGAAGCCTGGGTTCAGTCCCTGGTCAGGGAGCTAGATCCCACAGGCTGCAGCTAAGACCTGGTACAACCAAACAAATAAAGAAAAATATTTTAAAAATTTCCTACTGATATCCCCAAATGAAAATACTGGAAGACAATGCAACAAAAGCTACATATGTTGGAGGGAGAAAGCTAGGCTCAGCGGCTTCCCAGGCTGGCATCAAGAGCTGGGGGTCCATGACTGCAACAGAGGTGAGATGGGAGAGCCAGAGGCAAGGAGGGCCCTGTGTTCTTGTATTGGCTTATATTTTCTCCCACTTATTTGCAGTGGTTACTAGAGACAAAACACTGTTCTGGGCATTTTATTTCTGTATCTCTTTTAATCCTCAAGCAATCCTATTAGGTAGGAAGATTCCTATTTAGCATGATCAGAAAGATAAAAGGATTTATCCAAAGTCACACAGCTGGAGGTAGAGGGAGATCTGGATGAGCCTGTTTCGCCACAAGCTTGGGTTTACACCTCCAGCCTCACCTGGAATGCCTCGTGATCTCTGTTCCTCTCTGTTCCTCACTTATCCCTGGACTCCTCTTCTCAAGGCCAACTCAGAGCAATGAGAAGCTCTCAGCCTTCCTTTTCATCAACTCCAGCTCTGTCTTCAGAAAAACCTTGGATGCCAGTGCCTCCAATAGCTCTCCTTGATCACCCCTAACTGTGCTCTGGCACTGCCTGCTCGCAAATGTAACACTTCATTCCATCGGGTGGTTATGTCATTAACCTGTCTTTCTCCACTAACATGGAGACTATATTTGGTTTCACTGTTCATTATCAGTGATCCTAGTGTCTAGAACAGTGCCTGGCATGTAGCAAGCCTCGATAGACATTTGCTGGATGAATGAAGGAATGCTTTGTGTGTGGGGATCTGCTTTGGGGTCATTTCTGTGGTCCCTTTATTGACTGGCTTCCCTAGCACACTGCACCAGGACCCCCCTGTGTGCCTTGTGATGTGGGTCTCTGCTGTTTGGAGACCTGGCCTAGACAAAAGGGAATCAGGGCATAATGTTGATTAAATTCTTTTTTAAAATGCTGTATACAGTCAATTTTTCTTCTGAGGTTCTGATATAGTTACTCTAGTCTAAGGAGTCTAAGGATGATGCATTATTAATAAAATTTCTTAAGACACAGAGAAAAATGAAATCATTCCTTATTAAAATTGAATTGCTGAAGTGAAATATGGAAGGTTTCATTATTAAACATAGATCTTTGGAGATTAGTTTATACTTTATAATCTAGTAAAATGGTTTACAAACTTTATACATTCTCTGTCAATAACTCAGTCTTGGGAATGTAGCATATTTGTGCTTTAAAGGACTCACACTCCTACAAATTTAACCAACTATAAACACCTTAAACTTTTAACGTTCAAAACAAATACATTGCAAACCATGTATCTAATAAGGGAATTAGATCCAGAACATAAAAAGAATTCCTGCACTCAACAGTTAAAAAAAAAAGATAACCCATTTCAAAAATGGGCAAAGTAATTATTCAAGATAGCCAAGACATGGGAACAACCTAAATGTCCATAGACAGATGAATGGATAAATGAGATGTACTGTATTTACACACACAATGGAATACTACCCCGCCATAAAAGGGTGAAATAATGCCATTTGCAGCAACATGAATGAACCTAGAGATTATCATACCAAGTAAAGTAAGTCATAAAGAGAGACAAACATATGGTATCACTTATATGTGGAATCAAAAATACAACACAAATGAACCTATCTATGAAACAGGCTCGCAGAACATAGAGGAGACTCGTGGTTCCTAAGGGGAAGAGGGAGAGGAAAGGACTGGGGGTTTGGGATCAGCAGGTGCCAAATAGGATACATAGGATGGATAAACAACAGGATCCTACTGTATAGCACAGGAAGTATAGTCAATGTTCTGTGATACACCATAATGAAAAAGAATATATATATGTATAACTAAGTCACTTCTCTGTGCAGTAAAAATGAACAAAACATTGTAAATCAACTAAACTTCAATAAAATTCTTTAAGTGGGCAAAGCATTTGAACAGATATTTCTCAAAAAAAGCTATAAAAGTGGCCAATAAGCACATGAAAAGACGTTCAATATTATTGCATGCTATGCATGCTAAGTCGCTTCAGTTGTGTGCGACCCTATGGACAGCAGCCCATCAGGCCCCTCCGTCCACAGGATTCTCTAGGCAAGAACCCTAGAGTGCATACTAGAATACTAGAGTGCTAGGCAAGAATAATACAGTGCTATTTCATTTTCATCGGGAAAATGAAATAAAAACAACAGTGAGATACTCTCTTCATACACACTTGGATGGCTATAACCAAAAAGACAGATAATAATAAGTGTTGGTGACAGTGTGAAGAATTTGGGATCATCATATACTGTTGGTGGGAATGTAGAATGGTGCAGAACAACTGCAGACAACAGTTTGGCAGTTCCTTAAATAGTTAAACAATGGTCATATTTTCTAGCAATTTCACTACTAGAGAGAAATGAAAATATGAGATCACACAACACCTTTTACAGGATGCTCCTAGCAGTATTATTCACAACAGTAACAAAGTGTGAACAATCCAATGTCCATCACCAGATGAATGAATACATGCAACGTGGTTTTATGTCCACGCAATGGAATACCATTCAGCAAAAGAAAGGAATGAACGGCTGAAACATGCCACAAAGTGAATGAACCGTGAAAGCATGATGCTCAGTGAAGCTGGCAAGATCCATTTGTATTGATATTGCAGGATTCCACGTATATGAAATGTCCAGAATAGGCAAAGCTGTAGTGAGAGAAAGTATATGAGCGGTTGTTGGGGGCTAGGATTGGGGAGAATTAGGAGTGACTTCTAGCGGGCGTGGCGCCGTGAAAACTAGCACAGTTCCCAGAAATCCATACAGATGGGGGTGGGCAGGGGTCCCAGACAAGAGAGCTTCTGTCACACCATCACATATAACAATTTCTTATTCAGCTTTATTACTACATTTATTACTATGTTTAGTCATCAACAAAGTCTATTTCTTATATGACTGTTAAAATCATAGGTAACACTTACTGGCTACTCACTATGTTCTGGGAGTACCTCTTCGTAGCTAGTAGGATAGACTCTGGGGCAACATAAACTGGGTTAACACCCAGCCCCATCACTTTCCATGTGACCCTCTGCAAGTTTTGTGAGCTGGGATGAAATTATCCAAACCTGCCCTGGCTGTTTCTTCAATTGTAAAATGGGAATAGTAATAGCACTGATGCCTTAGGACGGTTGTGTTGGTGTGTGATAAGTGTTAACTATTTTTCTTTGTTAATTGTTAACAAATTTTAGTCTTGTTTACTATTGATTCCCCAGCCCTGGGGGAAGCCAGCGCATAACTTAATTCATCAGTTATATCTTATTATTTTCACTTAAAAATTGATAGGCTTTATTTTTTATAGCATTATAGTCTCATAGAAAAATTTAATATTAAGTATAGAGTTTCCATACCTGTCCCTCCCCACAACGAACAAGTTTTTCCTTTTAATAAACATCTTGCATTAGTGTGGTGCATCTGATATAGTTGATGAGCCTATACTAATAAATTATTTACTGAAATTCATTGTTTATATTAGAATTCACTTTTAATATTATAGAATTATGGGTTTTGACAAATGTATAATGCCAGATATCCATCCACCTTTACAATATCGTATAGAACAGTTCACTGCCCCCAAAATCTCCCATGCTTCACCTAGCCATCCCTTCCTCCCCTCCAGATCCACTAGCAACCACTGATCTTTCTACTGTCTCCAGAGTTTCACCTTTTCCGGGGCATTGGCACAGAGCTGGAATCACTCTGTACTTAAATGTTTTCAGATTGTCTCCTTTCACTTTCACTTAGTAGTAACCATTCAACTTGTCTCCATGTCTTTTTGTTCTTTGATAGCTCATTTCTTTTCATCATTGAATAATATATATATATATATATATATATATTTTTTTTTTTTTTTTTTTTTTTTTTTTTTTTGGATGTACGAGTTTGTCCATTCTCCTAAAAAAGTGCATCTTGGTTGTTTCCAAGTTTTGGCAATTACAAATAAATCTACTATATACATTCATGTACAAGTGATTGCGTGTACAGGTATTTTCAGCTTATTTAGGTAAATGCCAAGGAACATGATTGTTGGATTGTATGGTAACTGAATTCTGCTTAGAGAATGCACCAGTCATAGCAAACACCCTTTTTCAACAACACAGGAAATGACTTTACACATGAATGAGAGTTCCTCTTGGTCCACATCCTTATCACCATTTGGTGTTGTCAATGGTTTGGATTTTGGCCATTCTAATGTGTGTGTAGTGGTACCTAATTATAGTCTTAATTTGCAAATCTCTGATGATATATTATATTGAATATCTTTTCATATCTATTTGTCACCTGTATGTCTTCTTTGGTGAGGGGTCTGTTCAGATTTCTTGCCCATTTTTGAATTGGGTTGTTCATTTTTTTAATTTTTATTTTTGAGTCTTAAGAATTTCTGTATTTGGACATCAGTTCTTATTAGACAGGCGTTTTGCAAAGACTTTCACCCTGTCTCTGACTGGATTTTTCATTCTGTTAATATATTTGTTTTGTCAAATTCTTTAACATTTTCTTTAACCTTGATGTAATCCTCCTGTTCTTTTTCAGATTTGTTTTGTGTACTCTAACTTTATGAGTTAAATGTTCACTAACAATTTTTTTATTTGCTTTTGTTTGAACATGAAAATATGCATCTTCTATTGTTTCTTCTTGGTGCACATTGGCTGAATTTCATATTTTTTTCATAAATAAGGTTTTTAAAATAATGATGAAAAGTGATAGATACATGGGAATTTTAAAAATAGTAAAATAAGATAACAAATTAAAGGAAGATATGTGCTACATGATGAAAAGTTATTCAACTTAAATGACAGGGAATTTCTACTTCCAGATATGATGCAGTGACTTGCAATAGACTGGTGCTCTCCTAGGATTGACCAGAGAAGCCAGGGAAAATACAAAATCTCCTCTGTTTGGAGACCACAGAGCACTGCTGAGCTCTGGGCTGGATTTTGGAGGAATAGAACTGCAGATTGGTGAGCAGACATTCTAGAACTGTTCTGCCTTCAGGGAACTTGCCAGCTCTTGGCACTGACCAAGTGGAAGGAAAAGAAAGCTAGAGAATCATTGGTTTTTAATTAATTTTTGTTGGAGTATAATTGACTTACAATGCTGTGTTGTGCAGCAAAGTGGATGAGTTATACACATACATATATTCACTCTTTTTTAGATTCATTTCTCATATAGGTCATTAGTATTGAGTAGAGTTCCCTGTGCTATACAGTAGGTTCTTATTTGTTATGAGTTTTATATATAGTAATGTGTATATGTAAATCCCAACCTCCCAATTTATCCCTCCCCACCCCCTTTAGAGAACCATTGTTTACAGAGGACCAAGCAGAAACTCTAACAATCTCACAGACATGGGGAGGAAAAGTGAAGAGTAGGGGTGCCTAAACAGGTCCAAGACCCCAGTGAGAGAAGCCAGTGCTTAGAAGTGAGTCTGATGCTGTCCGTTTTCCTGGAGGCATTTGTCAAATTCTTAAACTGTTGGGAAGAAAGACACTGGGAAGAAAAGAAGAAGGGCAAAGTAGAATCTTCTGCACTTTTGTAGTACTAAGAAAATTAAAAACTGAAGTTAGAACTAATCATGAGAGAGAAGGCCAACTAACAACCCAGGAGCTCAATCAGAAACCCCAAAGGACCACACGGCAGAAGCAGGGGGGACCAGAGGCGGGCGGACTCATGCCCAACGTGCAGCCGAACCTGCATGCTCATTTCCTGCATGCATTAAGGTAATCCATCACTTCACGATCTGCTTACCAGAGGAGATGTTGAGGGTTCTTAGAGAAAGAAATCATCATTCAGGGTTTCCATAGTCTGACACAATACACAGCGCTCAACGAGAGATTATAAAGCCTTCCTAAGAAACCAGACCAGGAGAAAAACACATAATAGCAGATTCACAGATGTGACATCACTGGAGCTGTCAGAGAGCGACATTAAAATCTAGATAAATATACAGTATGTTCAGGAAAAGACAATTCCACAAGACAACTGGAATATATAAACAACAGTCAAATAGTAATGCTGGAATTAAAAATTACTGAAATTGCCCCAAGGCCCAAGAATTCTATTCCTAAATATAGGTTGAGCAGTAGTTTGTTCACATAGTCACTAAAGATCTGTATAAGAATATTTTTATAAGCTTTAGGTCATAATAGTCCCAAACTGGAAACCTCCCAAGTGTCCACAATCAGCGAGTGAATAGATTAGCCATGCCACAGCAGGATGATGGAACACTGCTCAGCAGTGTAACAGGAAGAACTACTGATACACCCAAAACTAAACCTTTCTTTCCACATGCCCTCTTATTCTCTATCAAGATGCCCCTTCCCCCTTTTTTGGTCAGAGCAAAACTCGTGTAGTCAATCTTGGCTACTTTGATTCTTGCACAAATAGCAAATAAAGTTGACTCTGCTTTCACAATATGCTTTTTTCAAAGTATCAGTTTCTTTCATGACTGCCAGCCCTACATAAACCCTGGCCATTTCTCTCCCAGAGGCTTCAGGGGGGCTGTAGGCACCAGTATTTGCCTCTCTACCACCCCCAGATGTGGGCCTTCTGAAATGTGCATCTCGTCATTTACCTCACCCACTCACGACCACCAGTGATGCCCACCAGTGACGATAGAATTGCATCCTGACTTGCAAGGCTCCAAAGCATCTCTCTTCTCCCCCTGCCAAGCTTCAGATACACAGGCCTCCTTATCCCCAAACTTGCTCTCAGGAATTGTCTTTGCTCTCTCTGACATTCTTCTCAGAATTGTTCTTGGTGAGAGTCTCCTCACCTGGAGATGCCCAGAAGGTTAATCCTCACTCTGGGGGCCAAACGACTGATATGGGGCTACGAAACACTGTCTCGTTGCCTTAAGATGGGGCAATGCTGGGGTAAAATACATGCCCCAGAGCTGTGGATCAGGCAGGACTTTACCTGGGATCATGTCCCTGCTCAGCCACTTCCCCTGCCTCTTCTTGCTTCCCTCTGTCCCCCTCTCCTAAGATCACCCCCCTAGTAAACTACATGCATCAAATACATATTGCTGACTTTGCTTCTAGTTAGTCTAACCTAAGACACAGGGCTACCACAGAATAAAGTGTAGTGATGTGGCTAAAGAAAAAGGCTTCAACCGCCAACTTCCTGTCCCGTATGAGTGGACTTTGCCCATGCCAGACAAAGTATCCAGTTGGGGTTCACAGGTTTTGGAAATCCCAAACCCCAAATCTGCCACAAGACTACTAGTTAATTAACAACTTAAAAAAAGAAATCAGTATATGATAAGTAAGGGATAGACTCTCGGAAGTGACTGCAATCAGGACAAAAGCCTTGACGAACTGTCAATTTGGAGAGTTAACAATTCTAGAAACGAAGCCAAAAGAGAGAATACCGAGATAAAAGGTTCATAAATCTAAGAGAAGTTCTCCCTGTTCCAACAGGGTAAGGAGTAGTTTTTAAAAAGAGCCTCCTCTGAGTAAGTCTACATTGAAAGTGGCTTAATGGAAAAATTCTAGGGAAAAAGGCCAAATGTTCCCAAGAGGAAAGGTGCACAGCCTTGCCGAGACCCCATCCCTGGGGAGTGGGGGTTTTACCTCTCAGGCCACTGCCTGATGAGGAAGTTTCCACCAGCCGAGGCTAATGTGGGGAGCTCACCATGTAAGCCAGTGGCTGCAGCCCTGCAGTCACTGGCGGTAGGGGTGCCAGGTGGAAAAGGGAATTCAGGAGGCCGGTCACAGGGCCCACCATACCTGCCTCCATTAGAATCTGTTCAGACACTGGGACAGGCTTCCCAGGTGGCTCAGTGGTAAAGAGTCAGTTTGTCAAACAGGAGACGTGGGTTCGGTCCCTGGGTCAGGAAGATCCCCTGGAGAAGGAAATGGCAACCCACTCCAGTATTCTTGCCTGGGAAATCCCGTGGACAGAGGAGCCTGGTGGACTACAGTCCATGGAGTTGCAAAATGTTCAGACATGACTTAGTAAATAAATGACAGCAACAAACAAGAGAGTGGGACATGAATCTCTGGGGAAACCAACTTCTTGCATGTCACTAAAAATAAAGTAAATCAAGCAGGTCATTCAGGACCCCTGCCCTTGACCTCTCAGACGGGGCAGAGGTGGGAGAGGAATATGTGTTTGGAGACATTTCCTTACAAATATCCAATTCTTCCTTCTTGGGTTTCCCATGACTAGATTTGCTCCCCATCACCCTGTAATTGGGGCTATCATAAACTCCTTACTCTTCTCACCCAAAGTATTAATCCAGAGTAAGTTCAATTTATCACACAAGCGTTTTCAGAGAAGTGTCTCCAGGCGAGGCTGAAGGTCCTCCCATGCTCGTCTCAACCTTCTCGGCCCCATGACATACACTATCCCAGAGGTTTGCTATAAATCACAACTTCCTGGTGACTCACATTATCAGCTCTCTTACAGTTTAATTTTGTTTGAATCCAAGCGATACACTTAACACAGATTTAAAGGTCAGAGCCCCCAGAGAAGAGTCTTCCAGTCTCTTCCCAAGATGTACAGGTTTGACACCAGCGCTCCCATACCAGACGGGAACTCAGTCTCAGAGGCATCATTGCCCAGGGTGCAAGCCTGACTCCTCTGTGCAACATCTCCGCCATCCTCAGCTGTGCAGCCCTCCAGAAGGTTAATCTCCCTCCTGCTAGCAGGTCCCTGGGCTGCCTGGGTAGGCGGTACTGATCTGCGGTAGTGGGTTCTATCAGCTTCACATTCCAACTAGCAGCAAATCCTTGTCACCTTTACCCTACAGACCCTCCCCTCCTCCCTTAGAGGTAACTGGTGCCCCTAATTACCGCATTGTCCCTGGGTTCTGTGCTGGAAGTCCATCATTTATTTCTTGCGATCGTCATCAATGGCAGCACCAGGTTTAAGATTTACCTGGTGAGCTAAGGCAGTTACCAGGTAACCATTTTATTTTCAGCCTTTCGAACTTCATAGAAATTTGTGTAATCTCTGGTTTTATTTGACCTAACTCCTCTTGTCTTTGTTCTTCTGAATTGATGACCTTTTTATTCTTTAACTCTTACTTGAATGGAAATAGATACGGTCCTACTTCCAACTAGGTTACTTTCTAATTCTGAAGTGTAATCCCATGGATAACCATTAGGGGGTGCAAAAATTTTCATGTGAGGTCCTCCTAAAGGCTACTTCTCAGACCTTTTTCATTTAATAAGCAAAGTGGACTTTTTCTTACGATTCTTAGAAAAACTTTTCAAACCACCACACATGTAAATATTTTTTGTCGGATTACCAAATGCAAAGAAAGAAAGAAAGAAAAACTTACTAGTTTTAGACTGCCAGTTCATGTTTCAACGTCAAACTTATTCACTCATCCATTCAGCAAATATTTATTAAGCACCTACTACATACCCGGCACTGAACCAGATATTGGGGATTCAGCAATGAACACGTGTTCATGCATGCCTTAACTTGCTTTCTCTCTTTCATATTGCTTACCTGTAAGAATTCTTTAGTCATTCACAGACTTCTTACAGATGACATCAGAATATTTTAGGAGAAATTCTGTCTAAAGATCAGAGAAGAATCATTTTTCTTAGCTATGTATCAAATGAACTAACAGGTACCTTTAAAAAGGTCATAAGGAGAAGATTTAGAACTTTAGAGACATCAATCAGAAGATGTTTTTTGGACAAAATTCAATACTTTTCCCACTCTAGATACATTGGGTAAAAATTTGAAGATACCCTCCATTTTTTTTCCTCCACTCTCTGCTGGTGATACATCCATCCATCTTTTAATTGTTTCAAAGAGCAATCGTATCTAGGGATCACTCTACTCCCCATTTTAGGAGGAGACAAATAAAAAGTTCCTTTACCATGAAAAATCACATACATGAACTAGTCCGAGCTTCTCCCCCAAGATAATCTGCATTCCTCTCTTGTGTACAGGATGACTGATGGTGACAATATCTTATTCCAGGTTCTCTTTATATTTGAGGCTTTGTATACTCTCTAAAAGGGGCTTTCCTAGTGGCTCAGATGGTAAAGAATTCGCCTGCAGTATGGGAAACCTGGGTTCGATCCCTGGGTTGGGAAGATCCCCTGGAGAAGGGAATGGCAACCCACTCCAGTATTCTTGACTGGAGAATCCCCATGGACAGAGGAGCCTGGTGGGCTATAGTCCATGGGGTCGCAAAGAGTCAGACTTGGCTGACTGACTAAGCACAGTGCATACTCTCCAAAGGGGTATTTCAAAGCAGCAAGCCAGCAAAAATTTTATGTGATGGTGCAAGAACATGACATTTATTCATTAATTCTCTGCCTTTGTCCTAACATAAAACTAATCTCGGGATGGGAGGTAGGAGGGAGGTTCAAGAGGGAGGGGACATGTATGCCTCTGGGTGCTTCATGTTGATGTATGGCAGAAACCAATACAATATTGTAAAGCAATCATCCTCCAATTTAAAACATTTTTAAAAAAGAAGTGGAAATCACAACTTTGCATAGCTTCAAATCAATCATACTATTGAAATTGGAAAAAAAAAAAAAAAAGAATCTCAAGGAAATGGACCAGCCTATGCATTGCTGTATCCTGCTCTCCTGTTGAGAATTTATCATCTCATATGTTCCAGATTAGGAAAGTCTTAGCCTGTGGCAAATGGTCCAGAAGCCCTCTGGGCCTGACCAGGAAGGGCTGTGCTGGGATCCCAGACATATGCTCATTTTTGTGTTGGCTTTGGTGGGAAATAGGGCAATGCTTCTTATTAATTCTATCACTGGAAAGAAACTGATTAATTTTCTCAGTTCCAGTGCAAAATTAACTATAAATAAATAGACAAATGATCAGATACTAGTGCTGGAATCAGCAAACGTGACTGGTGAGTGGAGCTATAGTGGGATCTTGGATGGGAACAGCATGGCAGTGATGGAGGAGCAGTTCCCAGAAACAGGGGCGTGTCCCCAGAATGGGCATGCTCCAAAGACCAGGTGATAAGCTTCCACTGTGGCGAAGTTCACTGTCCCTTTTTATTGGGAAATAAATTCTGGCTTTTGAATACAAAACTATTTTAGGAATAATTGGTATGGAAAAAACTTTGACCTTTTTTCCAGTTCAACAGAAATAGGCAAAGCTTTTCAAGAATCAGTACAAATGTAAAATTATTTAAAATTATACTGGGAAATATTTGGAATCATCGTGTATAGCACACTACAAAAAGATAAAATACCATCAAATATCACTGATTCCAGCAAACCTCAAAAATTAGTCTTTCATCTGGCAAAAGTGAAACCTTGTACAAATCCTAGTGTAAGACACACTTCCCCTGACCCATTTAATATCTCATTTCCAAACCCCTTACATTCTCCACTTTGATATCTGAAGACTAGTGGCAGCTGGAACTGAAGCTCAGTTTTAATTGCCCCATCTATAGAAAGAAGGGTGATCTCTAGAGAAGCATAGGGCTTGAATGTATCTGAATTTAGCACCTTTAAATTATCAGGGCCCAAAAGGCAGATCCTGCATCTGGAAGGGGAAAGATTTTCAAGTATGAAATTGAATTGAGTTCTTACAGTCTTCAAGATCTTTAAGTATAAAACTTTGAGAGAGACATGAAAGTATCTGTGGCTGCTTTGTTTGAGGGATTGACTTTTGCTTTGTTTTTAAGAAAAGATTCATCCTTTAATTAACAAATGCTAAAAGGAATTTTAAAACATTTTAATTTCACATCCAAAGGGAAATTAAAATGGTTTAATTCATATACCCAAAGATTAGAGCTAGATTTTATTTCTCAAAGATTTTTGCATAATACTTAACTTAGAAATTTCTTTGAGGTTTAACATACATCTCAAGTATGCAGCTGGATGAATATGTGCATGTGTGCATATATATATCTGTGTATATATATATTATTAGTCTTTCATCTGGCAAAAAAAAAATATACATATATTAGTCTTTCATCTGGCAAAAACGAAACCTTGTACAATTCCTAGTGTAAGACACACTTCCCTGACCCATTTAATATCTCATTTCCAAACCCCTTACATTCTCCACTTTGATATCTGAAGACTAGTGGCAGCTAATATGTATCTGTGTGTACATGTGTGTGTATGTATGTATATATAGACATAAATATGTGTGTGTGTGTATATATATATATATCAGTGATCTTCCTGGCCGAGGGATCAAACCCTAGTCTCCTGTATTGCAGTCAGATTCTTTATCATATGAGCCACCAGGAAGCCCATATATCAGGGTACGTGTGTGTATATATGTATATTCACACACACACACACATATATATATCTCCATGTGGCACTACCCAGATCAAGCTCTATATCATCTCCAACATCACAGAAGACCTGTTCATGTTCCTATATGGTCCCACGTCTATCCAGGATCCCAGAAGTAATAATTATCCAATCTCTATGACCATCTGAATTTCATTAAAATGCTAAAATTCAGTATATATCCTTTTGGGTCTGGCTTCTTTCACTCAGTATTATTTCTCTGAGATTCATCAATGTTGTTTCATGTAGGAATGGTTCATTTGTTCTCATTACTTGATATTGTTTCATTGTATAAGTAGACCACAACTTCTATTGTCTTTGGTAGATGTATGCACTCCTTTATCTTAGATATACACTAGCAGTGAACTTGCTGAGTCACTGGGTAGGCAGCAGTCAGCTTGACTAGACAATGCCAATTAGTTAGTTACCCGTTAGCTTGACTAGACAATGCCGATTAGTCAGTTACCCAATATGATTGCACCAATCACACTGCAGCAAGAGAGGAGAGTTCTGATAGTCTCACATTCTTAACACCCCTTGGTTATGATCAGTCTCTTTCATTTTTGCTATTCTGGTGCTTGCTCATTCTGAGCATTTGGAAGCAAAGCATCCTTAAATGCAAACAGATAAACCATGGTAGTGCCCAGCCATGGAATACTACTTAGCAGTCAAAAGCAACAGAGTGATATCTTACCATGACTTTTACTTCACATTTCTCTGAATCCAACTGATGCTAGTATTCTTTTCCCATGCTCCCATAGTTATACAAAAGTCTCAGAGGGTTAAAAAGTCAAAGATAATGCAAATCTCAACTATATAATAGCTGAAATATACAGAATACCATAGTAAATTTTGAGACACACAAAAAGCCATGAAAATGTAAGCAATAACCAGGAGGGGAAAAGTCAATGGAAACACACCCACACAAAATATATATCCTGGAATTAACTGAGAAGGATTTTAAAAGTTTATAAAAAAAATTTCAGGGATATAAAGAAAAAGAGAATGAGTGAACAGATGGGAGACTCAGTGGAGAAATGGAAACTTCTTTGAAGAAGAACTAAATGGAAATTCAAGAACTGAAAATAAAATATTTAAAATTTAAAATTCACTAGATGAGCTTATCATAGAGTGGATACTGGAAAAGAAAAGATCAGTGAACTTGAAAATAGATCAATAGACACTATGCAAATTGAACAGAAAGAAAAGATATTTTAAAAAGAAATAATCTTTTAGCAACTTAAGAGACAACATCCAGTGGTCTGATATATAGCTAACTGGAATCCTAGAAAGATAGCAAGGAGATTGGGCAGAAAAAAATGATTGAAAATTTTCTAATTTTGATTAAAAAAATCACTTCAGAGATTCAAGAAGCTTAACAAATATGAGAAGTTTACACACAAAGAAAATCACATCCAGACACATCACATTCAAATGGATAAAAATCAAGAAAAAGACTAAATTTTGAAAGAAGCAGAGGGAAAGCACACATTATATGTATGGAAGAGTGATAAGAATCTCTACTTATTTCTTATTAAACACAAAGACAATGTAATAGCATCTTTAAACTGCTGAAAGAATAAAATACTCACCTTAAAACTATATATCTAGCATAAGGAAAAATGAAGTACAAATCTTTCAGATTGACAAAAGCTAAGGGAATTTATTGCCAGCAGACTTGCAGTAAAGGAAGACCTTCAGAAAGAAGGGAAAAAAAACAAATACCAAAGAGAAATCTCAATTTACACAAAGGAACAAAGATTGCTAGAAATGGTAAATATGTGGGTAAATAGAATTTTTTTCTCATTCATAATATGAAAAAGCAAAAATCATAATAATGTCTTGCAGAGGATACAGCTTATTGTAGAAATAAAATGGGCGAGTGGAAAGGGGGTCAATGAAAACATTTTGTTGTAAAATTCTTAGATTGGATGTGAAGAATTATAACATTAAAGCACTGTGAATGGGACTTCCAGAGGCTCAGTGGTTAAAAAAAAAAACCCACCTGCAATGCAGGAGATGTGGGTTCAATCCCTCGGTTGGGAAGCCTCTGGAGAGGGCAGAGCAACCCACTCCAGTGTTCTTGCCTAGGAAATCTCATGGACAGAGGGCCTGGTGGGCTACAGTCCACGGGGTTGCAAAGGGTTGGACACGACCGAGAGACTGAACAACAGCAATACCGTTGAGTAGCTACAGATATGTAAACAGCAACCGTAAGAAAGGCGAAGTCTCTATATTCATATTAAATTAGATTTCAAAACCAGAGTGATGTTTTAGTTTAAAAAAGGCATAACAATCCTAAATTATTATGCATCTATTAAAAGCAATTTGAGATACATGAAACAAAAACTGACAGGACTAAAAAAAAAAAAGAAATAAACGAGTCTGTAATGATAGTTGTAGATTTATGCCTCCTGTCTAGTTATTGTTAGAACAATTAAAGTAAAAAAGTAACATATAGAGAACTTGCAATACTCTCAAATAATTTAGCAAACTTGGTATTTAGAGAAAACTTCACCTAACAACTAAAGAATACACCACCCTTCAAAGGGCACAGGGATCATTCACTAAGATACACCACTTACTGGGCCCAAGAAAAAGTCTCAATAAATTTAAAGTGATTGAAATCACATATAATATGTTCTCTGACCACAATGGAATTAAATTAAAAATTGGTTAAAAAAAAAAGTGAAAAATGTCCAAGTATTTGGAAATTAACACATTTTCATATGATCCATATGTGTGCATGCTAAGTCACTTCAGTCGTGCCTGACTCTGTGTGACCCCATGGATTGTAGCCCCCCAGGTTCCTCTGCCCCAGGGGGTTTCCCAGGCAAGAATACTGGAGGGGGTTGCCATGCCTTCCTCCAGGGGATCTTTCCAACCCAGGGATCGAACCCGTGTCTCTTAGGTCTTCTGCATTAGCAGGCAGGTTCTTTACCACTAGCACCACCTGGGAAGCTCATATAACCCACAGGTCAAATAAATAATCCAAAAGAAAATTGTGAAAGAGTTGAACTAATGACAATTTTAACAACTCTATCAGATAAACAGCAAGGATTTACTGTATAGCACAGGGAACTATATTCAATATCTGGTAATAAGCTATCATGGAAAAGGCTATAAAAAAGAAAATAAATATATACATATATGTCTATATAACTGAATCACTTTGCTGTACCCATGAAATGAATACAATATTGCAAATCGACTATACTTAAAAAAAAAAAAGCAAACCCTGCAATATACCAGCTGAAGAAGTCCTTAGATGGGAATTTATAGCTTGAAATCCTTATATGAGAGAAAGTGAAAGTTGCTCAGTCGTGTCCAACTCTTTGCAACCCCATGGACTATGGAGTCCATGGAATTCTCTAGGCCAGAATACTAGAGGGGGAGCCTTTCCCTTCTTCAGGGGATCTTCCCAACCCAGAGATTGAATCCAGGTCTCCTGCATTGTGAGCGGATTCTTTACCAGCTGAGCCACAAGAGAAGCCCAAGAATATTGGAGTAGGTAGCCTATTCCATCTCCAGTGGATCTTCCCAACCCAGGAATAAAACTGGGGTCTCCTGCATTGCAGGCGGATTCTTTACCAACTGAGCTATCAGGAAGGCCCAGTATGTTATAAAATCAAGCATGTATATTCCTTCCTGGCTGGAGCCAGGGGCTACTCTCAGCTCCAGGGGCCACCCCACATTTCTTGTCACATGGCCGTCTGTGTCTTCAACAGGAATCTCCCTCAAATTGAGTCCCCATCATGCTTTGATTCTTTCTGAATTCTCAAACTCCTACCTCTAGATCCAGACTTGAAGGGCTCATGTGATTAGGTCGGGCCCACCTGGAAAATTTTCCCTTCTTAAAGACACATAAATATGACCCAGCTATGGAGGGAAATCCATCCTATTCACAGTCCTGGGGGTTATAAACGTTATGTACACTAGGGAGCAGGAGGCTTGGGTCCAACTTCAAATTCTACCCACTGCAATATCTACACCTGAATGTAATCTTGGGCTTCCCAGGTGGACCAGATGGTAAAGAATCCACTTGCAGTGTGGGAGACCTTAGTTCGATCCTGGGTCAGGAAGATCCCCTGGAGAAGGGAATGGCTACCCACTCCAGTATTCTTGCCTGGAGAGTTCCATGGACAGAGAAACCCGGCATAATTTAGATAGGTAGATGGACAGGTAGATAGGCACACAGAATGTTTATTTCTGCAATGTGTCTATGTTCAAATATGGGTCTATTAGAAACGACCAAATTCCCAATTTCAGGCCAGGCATCCTGTGGTATGTTAGGTAATAGAAAGCTGTCATTTCTCTGAGACACATCTCCTTATGTTCTGTAACATCCTTGCCTATTTGCCACCTCTAATGTCACTGTCAGTGGAAAATACAACATGGAAGGATGCATGCTCAGTGACAATAAGAATCGCAAAACGAGAATTACTATGAGGATCAGGTTGAAAATGAGGAAGACAGGGTTTTATTATTGTGTTGTTGTTGCAGGTGAGAAGCAGCAGACATCTTAAGATAAACAAATGGGCCTCTATTTTCTTTTACCCTTTTGGGATTTCTGCCCACAACAGGCAAAACTTTCAAAATAATTGGGAGGAACTGGAATGAATTTGGCAAACACATGCCATCTGTGGAAACCAGACTCCCAGATCATCTCAAGGCTGTGTGAAGCTGCCTAGGACTGCGGGGGAGCCACGTTCCACAAGCAGGGGTGGAGGGGTCACCTCTCCAGGGCTCGCTCTATTGCAGCTCTGTCTCCCGCTGCCTGTTCTGTTCATCTCTGAGTCTCCGATTGTGAGTGACAGCCAGAGTAAACACAAAATCCTTCTCTTTCCTCTTTTGGGTCCACTGTCCAAATTCCTTTCTCCTCTGGCTTCCAGGCCTGGGTCCTACTTGCTGACTGATCCCTCCAGGCTTTAGGCAACCTTCCTTCACACTTCGGGCAGCGGACTTCATTCCGCCTGCTTCACCCAACAGGCCTCCCCATTGGAGGGCCAGTGGGGGAGCGAGGCCCGAAGCTGGGCTTCACACTTCACAGAGTTTGGTAAATGAGTGTTTCTTCCCAGCGGGACAAACACTGGGATAAAGGGACTGTGTTTGTTTGAAGCTTGTAATTCAAACATCCATCTTCTTGGTGAATTTGTGTTCTAAATTTTCTCAGAAACCACAGAATAAACTAAACTTCTTAGGAGACTCCCAGACTGCTTTCAAACAGCACAAGCTGGGAAACCAAGGTTCTGTGATATTTACTCCTCACAGCAACCTGCCAGCTCCTGCTTCCCACGGTTCCCCAATCCATCCAATAACTCTTATAGCTCTTTTCCCCATTTCATAAGAATATTTTTAAGCTTAAAAAAAAAAAAAACTCTCTCCCTGTTCTTCCTACATGTCAGAAAGGGCTCTGAGAAGCAAAATCAATTTTCCTGCTCTGACATCTCAAGTACTTGAAATAAATGTGGGTGGGGTGAGAAGATCTTAATGAAACTGAAAGGCATAGAGTTTGTTTTGTTTTGTTTTAATTTTTGCCACTCCAGAGTCTGGTTGCTGGCTTTCAATCAACACTGTTTTGCACCTGTTCACAAAGGTAGGCAGTATGTATGTTTAGGTCCACTACAATTGAGGTATTTTGTTTGAAAACTTCCTGGAATCTCCATTAATCTTCACAGCAAGTCTCTGGGGCAAATGCAGCATCTCTGAACCTAAGATTCTCCAGGTTGATGACTTACCCCATTTTACAAACGAGAAGCAAGCCAGTAGAAGGGCTAGAACATAATTACTGAAAAAATAAGTTCTCCAAAATAAGAAGACTTATAACAGTTCCTCAAGAACATAAGAGAAAAAAAATGTAGACGGTTTGATGGTTAAATGGAAAATGGAAAAGCTTTCTATCCATTTGTTCAAAATGAAATGAAAAAACAGAATATGTCTTTATTGCATCCAATCTAGAAAACAGTTCAGCAGTTTCTTCAAATATTAACCATATGCTTACCATACAACCCAACCAATCCTGGATATTTACCCAAAATAAACAAAAGCATATGTCCACAGAGGAACTTGAAGACGAAGGTTCACAGTGGCTTTATCTGTAGGAGCCACAAACGGGAAACAGTCCAAATGTCCAGCAACAAGTGAATGAATAAGCAAACTGTGGTTCATAATACAATAGAAAGCTACTCAGCAATAAAAAAAGATGAACAATTGACATACACAATGACATGAATGAGTAAAAAAAAAAAGGATGTATGCTGGATGAAAGAAACCAAATAAAAAATACAAACTGAATGATACCATTTTTATGAAATATAAACTAATCTATACTGCAAATGACTTCTTGCTGGGGAAGAAGTACCAGGTTCAAGGGAACTTTGGGGACAATTATCTTGATTGTG
The DNA here is from genome assembly GCF_963930625.1 of Muntiacus reevesi. Classification (NCBI taxonomy): domain Eukaryota; kingdom Metazoa; phylum Chordata; class Mammalia; order Artiodactyla; family Cervidae; genus Muntiacus; species Muntiacus reevesi. The sequence goes on from NC_089252.1 coordinate 72,494,164, forward strand.
ATGAGTGTTTTATGAAGGTTATCAAATGGTTCATTTTAAATATATGTCCTTCATTGTATCAACTATACCTCAATAAAGTCATAAAAACATAACAAGGATTCTTTTCTTCAATTTGAAATGAAAAGAAAAAAAAAAAGAATACACCTGTGTGCTGAAGAATTCTGAGATAATTATGAAGCTTGTAATGAACAGCAGCATGCACTCTCTTCATCTGAATGTTTGGAGCTTGTTAGGAAAATAATTTCCACTGTTCAGGCTCTCAGATAATACTTAATTATCTGATTGGATGGTATTGAGCTAGGGATGAATTTTATGGCTTCACGTGTTATGGTTTTTCATGGATGGTGTGCTTAAAGAATAGGAGATAGCTTTCAATTTCTACTACATATCTTCCTGACTTGGTCCATGGAACAGGATTTGTCAACATTTCTACTGCTCAGGAAGAGCTGGGGAAAATCTTTTGCTCTTACCCCCTCTCCATGACAGAACTAACTTATCTCATGGATGAGATGAAAAGAAGTGTCCCTCTCTCTGACCAGCATGGAGACAGGCTATTTTCTTCCCTCTCCCTCTCCTTTTAGGTGCAAAATACACCTAGAAGGTGGGGCCTCTTGTCCATTTGACTTGATGCAGCTCAAGTCACTTCATCCATGTGACTGGAGCAGTCACCTCTGTAGTCAGAACTCCCCCACTGTGTGGTGGCAAGGTTTAGATTTGAGTTGAGTTGGAAAGAGGTCACTGAAAGCTGAGTTTTGCCTCAGGTCTGACTCATATTCTATAATCTGGCTAATAATAAAGTGGATACTATGATTCAAGTCCAACCTCTAAATTGGTTCAGAGTCATAGAGGAGGGAGCTATGATTAAACAGATGATGGGACCCTACTAGTGGTGCTCTCCTATAGATAACATAAAGAGCAAGACTTCCAGTTATAAATGGGTAATGGGGATGTCATGTACAGCATCATGACTATAGTAAACAATACTGAATATTTGAAAGCTGATAAAAGAATAGATTTTAGAAGTTGTTATCACAAGAAAAAGAATCTGTAACTATGTATATGTGCTGCAGAAGGGAGCACAAAAATTGGTAGCTATGTATGGTGATAGATACTAACTAGACTTTTGCGGTGGTCATTTTGCAATATATACAAATATTAAATTGTTATGTTACACACATGAAACTAACATATACAAATATTAAATTGTTATGTTGTACACATGAAACTAGCATGAAACATGAAACTCTATGTCAGTTATATCTCAGTTTTTAAAAAGAATAAAAAAGAGTCACTGAAAAAGGTAAGGGAAGACACAGCTGAACTTTTTGTCACATACCTAAGATAAAGTTTCTCTCATCTGGCATTTTGAAATGACAATTATAAAAAGCACTACACCTTTAAATCAATAGATATGAGGAAGAGATTAATCACACTTCTAAGCTTAGAATGTCAATGCTGCTTGAGGGTATGCCATAAAATTTTAATATGTGAAGGTATTTTTTTTTGTCATTCAATTGCTAAATTATCTAAGAACAATCTGGAAGGAGTTGAAGATTTGGGGGAAGCATTCTTATATAATATTTAAATGATTAAACAACTTATTAGATGATTTTTTTCCTGAATTCTTTATGATTTCAGTTCTTTAAAATGGAAAGATCCAAGGTCCAAAAAAAAAAGGGGGGAGGATGATATTTAAAGGTACCTAGAAATTCTTCTTAGTTTGCCACACATCTCTCCATTACTTTCTGAACGTGTCATGGTTGAGGAAGGGTTGGAAAATTTTTGCACAGGTAGAGCCATAGAACAGAGATGTCACATACAGAGACAGAAATGATATCGAAGGAAATGACTTGTAGTAACAAATAAGAACTGACTGTTAAGATGCAGGCTCAGAGTACAGAAGAGAGAGGTATGATGGCCCTGTGGAATGATATACCCTCCATCGCACCTTTTCTCATGTCATGGTGCACTCATGAGGAAGTTGAGGGACTAACAGTCTCAATCAAGGAGCTGCCCTCAGTTTTGTGAGCAGTTTTCATCACATACTTGCTGGAGTTCTCTTGTCATCTCCTGTCATCTGCCACTGAGCCTAGAACTGTCACAAGAGACTTCATCTTCCACGGCTTCATGGATTCTCCATCCCTTTAGCCATCTTTATTTTTAAACCAGCTCATTGAGTACCTTGGGCTTCCCAGGTGGTGCTAGTGGTAAAGAATCTGCCCGCCAGTGCAGGAGACATAAGAGACATGGGTTCGATCACTCAGTCAGGAAGATCCTCTGGAGGAGGGCATGGCAACCCACTCCAGTATTCTTGCCTGGAGAATCCATGGACAGAGGAGCCTGGTAGGCTACAGTCCATAGGGTCGCACAGTGTTGGACATGACTGAAGTGACTTAGTACATGCATCCAATACCCAAGTTTGTTTGTTTGTTCTAAGGGGATTTGGGAAGGTCTCTCCAGGTGCAGTGGGGAGGGATTCCAAACTCTTGGGTTGGACAGGTGCCATCAAAATGCTTTTCAATGCAATAGCCTATACGTCATGCTTTCCTGTATACTTCTAGTAAAACTGCTGTCCTAGAGCAAAGAGCCTGAAGAGGTTATTGGACTTACTCAAAAGCAACAGAGTCAGGATAACAGAACCTCATTAAGAAAAATGAGGTTAAGTTAGGTGCCTTTCTTAAACAGAGAAAGCTAGAGCCAGCCAAGGTTTGATCCCAGCTGTGTCTGAGTCCAGAACCACACTCTTTAACCACTGCTTTAAAGGATCTCCATCCTGAGGAAGAGTTTGCCATTACCAACCCTGAGTAGGTCAACACACGTAAACATTTGTTTCTTATATCTCTTTCTCTTTTCATTGTGAGCCTGGCCATCCATGACACTCTTTGGTCCTTCTCTTTTGGGAGTGAGTCCTAGAGCCATAAGCCCTTCTAGTCTTCTAGGTACCACACTTATCTCAGGTATATCTGATAATTCAAGAAAGACTCCACGAGGCTTGCACTTCGATTCTTGGTGTAACTTATGTGCGGCTGCTCCCATGTCCATTTCCACGGTACCCAGCCTTTGGTCTCACCCTAGGCTAATCTTGCAACAGTATTTGTTTCTTTGTTTGTATCATTCCCAATACCAAATCTCATCCACAAATGTAGATTTAACTAAAGACTTTGTGAGAGAGGCAGAAGGGGTATAGTTTATGTTGCATGACAGATAGCATTTCACTCAAAAATTCCAGGGTATCTCTTGATTCTCTCTTCTCGGACTTGCAGCCACCTGCCTTCCAAGCTTCTTATCATCTCTTCTTGGTTCATTTGGGGAGCAATTTAGCTCTCTCCGTGTTTCCATATCCAAGTTTACACACCTCCACAAAACCACTGAGAATATTGTCAAGTGGATAAAATGCTACTGTTTCTGAGTATAAGGATTTTTGTTTGAATGGAGCAAGTTATTCTTAATGAACAGCAAGCCATTTTAAAGACAGTGAGATACTGTAAATATTTAATGTAGAAAGAAGCAAGGTAACAGAACCAGTTAAAAACCCATCTTGTTCAGGAGAGATGGTTAGGTTTTTTGAAGAGCCACCCCTGAAGTCTCTATAAGGAATAAACTTTTTGTTCTCATGGAAACATTTGTTTCTGGGGAGCCTTCCTCACCTGAAAAATGAGGAAACTGAAGAAGATCTTTCTGACAAATCATTCATCTGCATGAGGTATGATAGGGACCAGTGGGGTTGAAATTCATGTGTCCAATCCCAGAAACCTAGTGGGGGAGTCAGTACTTCCCGAGGAGAGGACTCAAACCCGGTACAAACTCAGGTGAAAAGCCAGTATCGTATTTGCTTCCAAAATAGTTTTTAAGCAGCTAAGATTTTTTGCCCAGCAAGGCAGAACAATGATAATGACAATGTGATAGAGTCAGAGAACTCCATCCACGTGGACTCACATTCTGCTGTCTTTTGTATTCATCAATACTGTCTCCTGCCATGCTGATGGGGAGAAGGATAGCACACCTTTTGTGAGGCTTTGCACAAAACTACGGAGAGTACAGTAGCTTCTTAATACCCTGCTGTCTCCTTTTGTGGTCTCTCCTAGACTTCAAGTTCCTCATCCACTTTTCTTTCTAGCCCGAGTGAATTACAGAGGAGGCTCAGTGCTCTGATTATAATGATTCAAGATTTGGTGCTCCTATTGGATAAGCAACTCCAATGGAGGAATCTATTTGCTTCCAGCCATTCTAGATCCAAATGTTGACCATTTTCTTCTCCCAACCACTGAAGATTCTTGGCTTTAGCTATACAAGTAAGAACAAGCTCTCCCCACTCTGACCCAGGATAAGACCCTGAGAATCTGCATTATTCATAAACTCCAACAGCTGATTTTTATGCAAATTAAAATGTGATGACTCCTCTGATATAGAAAAAGATTGTAGATGGAAGCTAACATAGAATGTATTAGGAAAGGGTGCCAGGGTGGTGTTGGTATGTGTGGGTCAGTGGTGGTTTAGACAGCCTAGGATGCCTTTTCAGAACTGGGAAAATTAGTCATCAATTTTCAGTGGTTCTTCCAGCACTTTTGTATCCCTTGTCCCCACTCTTCAGCCTCAGGTTTGGGTTGACGTAGGGTGACTGGCTGCAAAGCAAGACCAGCAAAAGTCTATTACTGCCCCCTTGTCTCCCTCTTGGTCCTAGACCCAGAGCTGCTGAGATGAGCTGGTTCATAGTCCTTTGAGAGTAGTGATGACACGTTTGTATTAACTTCTGTCCATCTGTCTCCAGACACAGCCTGGGTGGCCTCATTTAAGTAGAGGCTGCAGCCTGGCAGCCTCCTAATTATCTCCTGCATCTGTGTATGTGGTCTTGGCAGCTGTTCTGCGGTCACAGGGGCCTGCCACAAGGCCGTCACAGGTTTCCTGCCCATCTGTCAGCCTCTCCGTCCCTACTCGACAGAGGAACTCAGCTGCAGCCAGAGCACAGAGATCAGGGCTTGAATTGGCCTCTGTCAGCTCCATAATCATAGCCAGAAATGGAGAACAGCATCTTGAGTGAGTGTGCCTGGCTTTGCTGAGGCTCCCTACCTAGGAATCCTGAAAGCTCTTCCCTGGGAAGAAGAGAGAAGATGCAGAGAGAGCTGATGAACTCTTCAAAGTAGAGCAAAGTCGGAACTTTGAGTGGCGTGGCTCCTGGGGTCTGAGTCAATGAAAACTCAGACTAGACTGGGCAGCTATGGGGAAGGGGGCTTTGTTCCAAGAATATCTCCTGTCTTGTTAACTTTGTATAACAACCTCTTTTCAAGTTGAAGTGGGGGACAGTTTTCATCTCATGGTAAACTCACCTTGGAGCAAATTCTGCGTTGGCTGGCCTCCTACTGGCAGGGGCTGGGGTGGGGCATGGTGGGTGGGTGGGTGTTGGGGGGCGTTTGTCCTCAGGAAAGAGGAAAAGCATGGGAACAGGGTCAGGCTCTATGACCACAATCATTCCCAAGATCTTAGACTCAAAGCTAAGCTTCTCTGATTCCTACTAATAGGATTCATGAAAGACTGATAGATGAAGGGGGAAGGCAAGGGGAAAACAGAGGACTTAGCCTCTTGGCCAGCAGAGGGGTGAAAAGTGTCAGAAAACCATCCATAGTAAGGGTGGCGTTGTGCTCTCAGATATGGGCTCATACGTCTCGAGCTGGGTTTCCTAGAACAGAGCCTGTGACAGACTCAAGATTATAGGATTACTGGGACATTAAGGGAATGTTCTTCATGAAAAACCTGTAAGTGTGGGAGGGAGCTAGGGAAGGGAAGGAGAAAGAGGTGAGGAAGGATGATGTCTCAGCCTGACCCATGGCAAGAAATACCTGCAATGCCCCGGGTTTGACTTCATTCCTTAAAGGCGCTCAACCCCTGCCTGACCTCAGCTCCACAAACCCTCACTGGGTGTGGAGGTGGACCAACCCTGGAGATGGGCAATGCCCCTGTCTTGAAGGACTCACTGTGGTCACTAATGCATATAGGCAAGCAAATATCTATGTTATCACACTTTTCACTGTCACGGTACTATTTCCATATCTTGTCCCAGGAAATGAGTTACTTCAAATCAATCCATCTTTGCTCTTCGGCACACCAATTTACAAATACATTTCACACCTAGTTTTCCAATGGTTCTCAAACCATTTTTCCCCCAAGTTTTGTTCTGGGCTACTATGATGAGTCATTACTCCCATTAAAAAGAACTGTAGGTTTTTTTCCATTTAAATATCTACTTATATTTATAGGCGAGTTTCTTTTAACTTGATGTTTTAAAAATGATTAACACATTAAGGTTTTTGCTTTTGTAACTGCAGGTTAACTTCACTTCAATTAAGATGATAAAATCAATGTGTTTATGTCATAATTCAGAACATGGTAGTAAAATTAATTTTACTTTAAAATTAAAGCTGAAAGCTTTAAATGTCATCTAACTCTTTGCTATATATGTTTAAGTGCATGTATAAAGGTATATTATAATTAGTGAACATAGGAAATTTATGGATAAGGAAGAAGAGAGAACTAGTAGCTTAAAACTGATGTTTGGTGTATTCAGTTGGGTCTTACTGCTGCTGCTGCTGCTAAGTTGCTTCAGTCGTGTCCGACTCTGTGCGACCCCGTAGACAGCAGCCCACCAGGCTCCCCTGTCCTTGGGATTCTCCAGGCAAGAACACTGGAGTGGGTTGCCATTCCCTTCTCCAATGCATGAAAGTGAAAAGTGAAAGGGAAGTCGTTCAGTTGTGTCCAACTCTTCGCGACCCCATGGACTGCTGCCTACCAGGCTCCTCCATCCGTGGGATTTTCCAGGCAAGAGTACTGGAGTGGGGTGCCATTGCCTTCTCCATGGGTCTTACCAAGAGGTGGTAAAGAGTTGTTCTCCACGTATTGTGTGACCTGCCCAGAGAACACAGGTTCCTCACCTTCTCAAAAAAAAAAAAAATACCCCTCACTTGAGAACTGAATAACTTCAGGTCTGGTGATGACACTTGTCATGCTTTGTGCTTATTTTACAAGAAAACAATGTAAGTCCCTTGCTTCTAAAAGAACTAGAGCTTCCAGGTTACCCTCTACTATGTCTGTGTGAAACTCTTTTATTGCCATTCTGGTTAATAACGGAGCCAGGCTACAAGCATTTTTTATCCTCAGGACCCTGTGCTCCTATCATAATCAAGTGGCCAATCTCTTGCAATAACTCTTTTTAACATTATGCCTACTTAACGAGTTGGATTGGAAGGCCCTGGGAGATTTGTTAAGGCTCTCCGTGGCCAAAATATGTTCTTACCTTCAGGGTACTAATTTGGCCTGCTCTATATAAAATAGTCATGTGTACATATGTTTTGACCGTGAAAGTATTCTATCATCCTCCACTCCTGTTCATCACTGGAACGAAGTAGAGTCATTTTGTTTTGCCAGCAACAAGCTGATTCTCTGCCATCCTCTCATTTTGCCTGAAGGTCCATTATAAGCTACAGATTAGAAACTAGGTCTTCCTAAAGTAACAACAAAGAAGGACAGGTTAGAAGCACCAGTAGGAAGGACCAAACCAAATATGATAATTAGATAACTATCGATACTGCCAGGGATCTGCTCATGGCCGCAGGTCTCCCAGAGAAGCTAACCTCGCTCCTGTGAGCAGACCTGTCAGACCACGCCGGGACATCAGGCAGAGCTTCCAGGACTCCTAAAACCCAGAATTAGATGACGTTACAAGAGCAGACCGCTGAACCATGGTTTGACGAAACAAAAGCTGATTATGTAGACAGATGAAACAGATGACAGAAGTACTATTGTATTTGTTTCTAATGTTCTATTTTTGAGGTGCATAAAAAGAAGCCCGTTTTCTGTATCCTTACTATGCCTTTAACCTTCAAAATAGCTGGCTGGAGTTGTGCAAACTGGAATGAAACTGAATGATGTCTTATCCCAACTGTCTCCTCAGAATTCATGAGAGATATTCTAAGGGAAATCTTATCAGAGGTACAAGCTAAAGAATCACAGAAGACTGTGAGATGATGACGGTGCTGGTAACTGGAATGCAGATGAATGTTTTTACAATGGGGACGGGAGCCTGGTGGGCTGCTGTCTCTGGGGTCGCACAGAGTCAGACACGACTGACGTGACTTAGCAGCAGCATGCTTAGTGATAATAATAGCACCTATCTTTAACAGTGTTCTTGTGGGGATAAGACCGCTAAACTGAAAAGGGTTTACTACAGTACTTGACCTGAGCTAATTGCTCAATAAATGTTATTTCTTAAGGTTATTATCACTGATACAATTGCTTAATCCTCATGGTAACTCTGTGAGAAAGGAGTGTAAAATTGAGGTGAAAACCAGCCCAGGGGAGTAAAAAGGGATGCTCCCTCCATAAGCACACATAGCTGCTGGTCCTATCTCCATCACGAGCTGCTTCTAGACCACAAGGGGATGGGGGCCCTCTGCGCTTAGGCAGGGCACAGCATGCAAAACTGTTCCAATGTTTGTGTTCCTGGTTCAGAAGCTGAGATTGGGTAAAAGTCTGATGTAAAAGAAAGGCTTGTGGGTATTTTAGAGAAGAGCATTCCAGGCAGAGGGAACAGCATGGGCAAAGACCTCAGACAGGAATGTGCCTGGTGAGACCAAGAAGTGGCCAGGAGACCAGCTTGGTGAGGGTGCTGGGGTGAGAGGCAGGGAGATGGTGCTGAGACCCCGAGTCACAGGGTGTCCTGACCATGTGGCTCCCTCAGTCCTGGTGGGGGTCTTTGGCTTTGACCCCGAGTAAGATGAGGGCCACTGGATGGTTTTGATCAGAGGGGTGTGCGTGTGTGTGTGAAGTCGCTCAGTCGTGTCCGACTCTTTGCGACCCCATGGACTGTAGCCCACCAGGCTGCTCTGTCCATGGGATTTTCCAGGGCAAGAGTACTAGCGTGGGTTGCCATTTCCTTCTCCAGGGAAACTTCCCAACCCAGGGATTGAACCTGGGTCTGCTGCACTGTAGGCAGACGCTTCACCATCTGGATCAGAGGGATGAGTAACACTAAAAAGCTCACTCAGGCTACTGTGATAATGGCTCATTTTATAGTAAGAGGTCAGTAGAGAAGCAGAGACACCAGTTAGGAGGTTGGCCCAAAGGCCATCTCAAAGTTATAGACACAGGATACAGCAACAAATAAAACCAGGCCAGCCTTCATGTTTGGAGAGACAGACAGTAAGACAAAGGAGCAGGCTGAAATACAGCATATCATGAAGACAAGTAGGTAGAGGATGATGGAAGGTGTCCGCCTCCCGCTGAGTTAGAACAGTGGCAGGTCAATGCTCCTACTATTAGCCACCAAAATGGCCAGAAATGAACACTAGAAACATGTTTTTGAACACAATCAAAATAGGGGGCAGAATCCTGTAGCTGGAATCACAGAGATATATTTGTCAGCTGCTTTTACCCTTGGGCATTGGCCAAAGTGTCAGACACGAGGTTCCATTAAAATATAAGCCAGATCACATCATTACTTTGGCTTTACGCGAAATGATATGCATCTCATTTCGTGTAAAGCCAACATCTTTTCAATAGCCACAGTGCCTTTTGATGAAGGAGAAAGAGGAGAGTGAAAAACCTGGATTAAAACTCAACATTCAAAAAACTAAGATCATGGCACCCAATCCCATCACTTCATGGGAAATAGCTGGGGAAACAATGGAAACAGTGACAGACTTTATTTCCTTGGGCTCCAAAATCACTGCAGATGGTGACTGGAACCATGAAATTAAAAGATACTTGCTCCTTGGAAGAAAAACTATGACAAACCTAGACAGCATATTAAAAGCAGAGACATCACTTTGCTGACAAAGGTCCATCTAGTCAAAGCTATGGTTTTTCCAGTAGCTATGTATGGATGTGAGAGTTGGACCATTAAGAAGGCTGAATAAGAAGTGAGAAGTGAGTCGCTCATTTGTGTCTGACTCTTTGAGACCCCATGGACTATACAGTTCATGGAATTCTCCAGGCCAGAATATTGGAGTGGGTAGCCCTTCCCTTCTCCAGGGGATCTTCCCAACCCAGGGATCAAACCCAGGTCTCCCACATTGCAGGCAGATTCTTTATCAGCTGAGCCACAAGGGAAGCCCAAAGAAGACTGAGTGACAAAGAATTAATGCTTTCAAACTGTGGTGTTGAAGAAGACTTTTGAGACTCCCTTGGACTGCAAAGAGATCAAACCAGTTAATTCTAAAGGAAATCAATCCTGAATATTCACTGGAAGGAGTGATGCTGAAGCTGAAGCTACAGTACTTTGGCCACCAAATGCAAAGACCCTGATGCTGGGAAAGATTGAAGGCAGGAGGAGAAGGGGATGACAGAGGATGAGATGGTTGGATGGCATCACCAACCTGATGGACATGAGTTTGAGCAAGCTCTAGGAGTTGGTGATGGACAGGGAAGCCTGGCATGCTGCAATCCTTGGGGTGACAAAGAGTCGGACACCACTGAGCAACTGAACCACAACAGACCCTTCAGTTGGACCTCCTTATTAGCTCTCTAACCATTTCCTAGTATGCTTTCCCTTTGCTCCTTCTGCTTCAGCCACGCTCAACATTTTGCTGCTCCTCAAAGCTGCCAAGCCATGGATGACTCAAGGCCTCTGCATGCTGTGCATTTTATTTTAAAATTAATTTCTATCGGAGTATAGTTGTTTTACAATGTTGTGTTAGTTCTGCTGTACGGCAAAGTAAATCAGCTGTATGCACATATATCCCCTCTTTATGCTCCACATTTTAGCTGGAATGCACTTCTTCCAGTGATTAGCACCCCCATCTCCCTGTTCTCCTTTACTCACTGCTATCTTTTCAATGATTCCTTCCCTGACACACTATTCAAAAATGACAACAACATTCCCAGAGTTCCTTATACACCTTCTTTGCTTTATTTTTCCTCCAGATCATGAACCACCATAGTCTTTATGACATACTTACTGGTATTGATTACTCTTTCCTCCCCCTCCCTACAAGGCAAGCTAAAGAGGGAATTTACTTTTATGTTTTGTTCATATTACTTAAAACAGGGACTGGCCCATTGCAGCACCATGATAAATATATGTTGAAAATAAATGAATGACTGAATAAATGAATGATCCACATACCTGATAAGTTTCAATACTTATCTGAACAACACTGATAAGTTTCAACCATATAGAGTTAAATTAACTTGAAATTGAAGGGAATGACAGAAGTTGATGCAAAACTCTCCTTTCTAGGAAGCTCAGAGTTATGGGAGAAGGTTCCAGCAAACCTCACTAATAATCTCTTAAAATTTACAGTGAAAGCCTGAAGACATGGATGAACTGTTGGAAAGTCAGCAATAACCTCTGCCTGCTGTAGATCAACCCAAAAGGACTCAGAAGGAAAAGGATGTGGTCAGACTTTTTCTGACTTGTTTTCCAAAGGAGAGCTTGATCTAACTTCAGTATCAGAGGAAGCCGCCTGCCCTGGGTTGAAATAATCTGCAGAAAGAAGTCTCAGTAAACAACCTCTCAGGAGTCATTTGCACAGTGATGGAAAATGTAAAATTTTCTGCAGTCTCATCAAATAGTCCGCAAGGCTTTGGAATTCCTTTGTTATTCATCTCTTTTCCCACATGGTCTGTTCACCTAAAAGTAGGGTATCTATCGTCAGTCCTAAATCACAACCCCCCCCCCCCACTGGATATAGTATTTCATCAACATACACTAAGTGATCACTGAATTTTAGTTGAATGAGACTAAATGTAGAGCACAGAGAACAAATGCATGTACCTCTGGTGATACAATATTTAACAACACACATGGCTCAGAAAGAACTCCCATAAACAACCAGTACAGCTACACCAGAGAATACTGACTGAAAGACACCCGCACATTTATCACCTCCCTCTCCCACCTCCAACACAGATTCAAACATCACTGTATGAGACGCTGTATCTAACTATGACAATGTTTCTGACCCTCTGGTCTTCAGCCTTTCTTATTTCCTAATGTATTCATTCATTTAGAGAAAGTAAACTGAGTCACCTGAAAAGAACTACCTTTCTAGGATATAGGCTTCTTAGTGTTTTGCTGACTTCTGAGTGCAAATTTTTCATCACCAGATATTAATTGTTTAGCACAAACACATCCAGGTTCTAGGCCAATAAACCGATGGTGATGTGCATGCCTACCTAGTCTGATCTTTTTATTATCTTAGCAAAAGTAATTTCTCATACATGTAACTTACTATTAATTTCTACTTTTATTATTCAAAGAGCTCATATAAGTACAAGTGTCTCTTCAATGATATAAAACTTCCTTTACTTCAAGATTGAATGTAAAACTTTAATTAAAATACTCAAAGCAATAAAGTCAAATTCTAATCCCTTTATGTAGTCAATGAGATGGAATTGAAAGAAAGAAGAGTAGTGTATTCTTTCAATGGTCCATTCAATCTTTTAAAAATGTTCATTGTCTTCCATAAAGTAAGTTATCTGAGATAATATGTTTCTTCTTTATAGGAGGCAAAATTTTCCAATGAAATTGTTGTTATTCACTCAATCAGTATTAAAATAATCAGCCACAGGTCTACAAAATAAATGCCTGCTTTTGGGCACATATCTTTTTTGCAGACTGCTTCTGTGCAATTTTCTTTTATGTATGTCTGTCTGATCTCAGTATTTATTATGAAAGCAGAGACAATTTTCTACTTTTACTGACTGCAAATATACCAGCAGCAAAGCAACCATATAGATGTACAATTCAGCTATAGTACAAAATATTGTTCTACAATATTTTAACACACACACATATCCCCAATTTCCTTCCCTACATCATAAAAAGTTGTTTGACCCAGCTGTCATGAAAAGTGCTAAAGTTCATTTGAAACTATACACACACACACACAATGGTAGGTTTTTCTCCATCACTACAATTATGCTATTACTCATCTTGTGTACTGTGAATAATAAATCAAACAATTCTCTCCTTTTTAAGATAAGATTTTTAAAAACTAATATGTGGCTATTAAAAATTATAGCTAACAAAGGAACCATTATCCTGAAGATTAGAAGACAGAATAGTCTTTGAAAAAGTGACTTACTAGAGACAATAAAGCAAAACTAAAAAAACTGTCATGCTTTATGGAACAAAAGGAGAAAGCTAGCATCATGAAATGGAGATAACTGTAACTTATTCAAGAACACATAATGGAGTATTTGCCAAATGCATGCCAAGTTGCTTCAGCTGTGTCCAACTCTTCGTGACCCCATGGACTGTAGCCTGCCAGGCTCCTCTGTCAATGGGATTCTCCAGGCAAGAATGCTGGAGTGGATCCAGGGGATCTTCCTGATCCACAGATTGAACTCGTGTCTTTTATGTCTCTGGCATTGACAAGTGAATTCTTTACCTCTAGCACCACCTGGGAAGCCCGTTTGCCACATAAGACTCACTAAATAAATATTTGTCAATTTAATAGTTAAAGAAAAAATTTCTGAAATTACCCCAGGACATGCGTATCAACATCAAACACATCCTGGTAAACTTTTTTTTTTTTGTATTTAAAGAATGAAAAGTAGAGAGATAGATAAATAAATGAAAAAAAAGAGGAAGAATGTTCTAAAAGCACTGAGTAAAGGAAAACTACTAGGAATAGAAATCAGAGTAGGTTCAGATTTCTCTGGAAATACCAAATTCCAAAGGACAATGAGGAAACCTCTAAAGAATTTAGGGAAAAGTTGTAACTTCCCCCAAATGTGTATCCTACCAAGTTTTTATGTATAATAGCAATAGAAAAATATTACATGCATTCTATTCTTAAAATCATCTTGAAATACTACATAAATATTTTACACCAGCAGTCTTCAGTATAAGGTACACTTACAGAATATACTAGATTTTTTCAAGGAGATGAATGGGCACAGATGGTTCTATGGGAATCGATTTCTAGAATCTGAACATACGTATTGCTTTTCAAAACTAGTTCGCTTGGTTCTTCTTTCTAAACTCTCATTTAGTAATCATTCCTTTCCTACTTGACAAAAGTAAGATCAATCTCTCACCTGCCCAGGAAATTACCATTCCACACAAGTGCCTTTTGTGTAAATATCTCTGGAACAATTTAGAGTAATAGTATCAGGATTGAGAAAGCGAATGACTCTAAAGACTTAGCAAAAAACACTTTTGCATATAAGGGAGGTAGCATCTGTTTCTCTAAAAAACTGAATGTTAAGCTGATGGATCATTTAAAAAATTATTTCACACCGGTGAATGTGATTTTTGGCTTCTAACACTGGAGTGTAAAGAACTAACATTGTTATAGAAAGTACTTTCTATTCCTATCTACTTAAACATTAGTTTGGATTTCCTTGAGTTTTATATAAATGCACTCTTTTCAGTCCAACTTCTTTCACTCAGCATAATACCTTTGAAACTCATGTGTGTTGTTGCTCATATCAAGTCATTTCTTTTCATTAATGAATGGTCTTCAGTTATGTTGGTATACTACAATTTCCTTATCCACTCAGCTACTGTTGTACATTTAGGTTGTTCTTGGCTATTACAAATAAGTTTGCTATGAACATTTGTACAAACACGTGTTTTAATAAGTATATAATATGTAATAATGATTTTCTTTTGCATGAATATCTAGGAGTAGAATGAACAGGTCATATGGTAGGTGTATATTTAATGTTTTAAGAAGCTGACAAACTATTTTCCAAAGAGGCTGTGCCACTTTATATTCTACCAGCACTGTGAATTCCAATGAGAATTCCAGTTCTGCCATGTTCTCATCAATATATTGTAAACAGAAGCTAAAGCAGTGCTTAGAGAAAATTTTATAGCTTAAATGCCTACTCTAGAAAAAGAAAGCTCTAAAATCAATAATCTGTCCTTCCAATGTAAGAAACTAGAAGTCAAGGAGAAACTCATATCCAAAGCAAGCAGAAGGGAGTTAATAAAGAGCAGAAACAAAGAAATTAAAAATAGAAATACAGTAGGAAAAAAATCAATAAAATCAATGGCTGGTACTTAAAAAGCATTAATAAAATTGATAAATCAGACATACTATGGGAAAAAAGGTACAAATTAACAAGAGAAGGGAAAAAAAGAGAGGCCATGACTACAGATCTGACGGACACTAAATAGATACTAAGTTCATCTGTGATAAAGATAATTAGATAATAAGGGAATGAAAAATAAAATAAGGGAATAGTTCAAAAAACAGTGCCCACAAATTTGACAATTTAGGTGAATCAATTCCTTGAAAGACATAAACTTCAAAATTTGCTCAAGAAGGGTAGATAAATTGAATATTGCTGTTCTTTAAAGAGATTGAATTCATAGCTATTGTTTTAAAGCAATAAAGAAGACTCCAGGCCTAGAAGAGTTCACTAGCAAATTCTATCAAACATTTAAGGAAGAAATAGCACTGTTTCTACACAATTACTTTACAAAAGTAATAAAACACTTCTCAAAGATGTAAGAAAACGACAGACCCATATCATTCATGAATACCGATATACCACCAAACCTAAATTAGCAAGTTAAATCCAGCTGTATATAAAAGGGATAATACATCACAACCAAGTGGAGTGTATTACAGGAATGCAAGGTTGGCTAAATATTTTAAGAATAACCAATATAATTTACCATAATAATAGACTAAAGAGAAAACTAATATGATCATCTCCGCAGATGTAGAAAAAGAATTTGATGCTTCCATCTCAATAATACCCAGCAGTGGCCTCAGGTCAATATACTTCTTAGAGCAAAAAGACCCAATCATCTGGTTGATATTTACATGGCTAGAGGTGAGTTGTGTTTGCTTATGTGTTCTAAGCAACAAGTACTGCATGGGTATAAGGACATCACCCAGGGAATAATCTTTCCAAATAAAGCTCCTTGAGCCCTCTGTTACAGATGGAGGTGAAGAGAGGAAGTGGGACAGTATTTTACAAAGACCCAAACGTTAGACCAAAACAAAAAATAAGAGAGGAAAAGACTGGAATACCTCAGGGGCCTTCAAACTTTTGATAATATGTTAATGAGATTTATCAAACTCATTTTGTGACTTAAATAAGTATTTCTGCTGAGAAGTTGAATAATACTTGTTTAGACTTCCTCTTCTGTTACGAGACTGTTACAAGAGGGCATTGATAGGTTCCAAACATTTGCCTTGGTGAAATCCTTCTCTTTTCTTTGGAATGTTTTCCCCTCTAGCCTCAGGACTACGTGCTCTTATTCTGGCCTTTGAGACGATAGTAGCTTCAGGTATTACTGTCTGCCAGTAGTACCTGAAGCAGGCTCACAGTGGATCCATTCTAATAATAACGGCTTGCAATTAGCTGTAGTTCTTCTTTCCATTCACCCACTCATTACTTCCACCAAAATGGGAGCCCAGCCTGATCTGCGACAACCTAGAGGGGTGGGATGGTGGGTAGGAGGGAGGCTTATGAGGGAAGGGATATACACACACAAGCACACACTTATGTGGCTGACTCACACTCTTGTAGAGCAGCAACCCACACAACATTGTAAAGCAATGAATCTCCAATTAAAAAACATCAATGAAGTTGCTATGGTCCACAGTGCCCTAAGACTCTAATTCCTTCTCCTGAGATTCTGCCACTTGCTCTCTGAGCCCCACTCAGTTTCTCAAATTCATACATGCATGCTTAGTCACTCAGTTGTGTCCAACTCTTTGCAACCCCAAGGACTGGCAGGCAGCCATGCTCCTCTCTCCATCGGGATTCTTCAGGCAAGAACACCAGAGTGGGTTGCCATGTCCTCCTCCAGGGGATCATCCCAACCCAGAGATCGAACCAGGTCTCCCACATTGCAGGTAGATTCTTTTTTTTAATTTTTAAAATTTATTTGAATTGGAGGCTAATTACAGTATTATAGTGGTTTTTGCCATACATTGATGTGAATCCGCCATGGGTGTACATGTGTTCCCCATCCTGAACCCCCCTCCCACCTCCCTCCCCATCCCATCCCTCCGGGTCGTCCCAGTGTACCAGCCCTGAGCACCCTGCCTCATGCATCGAACCTGGACTGGCGATCTGTTTCACATATGGTAATATACATGTTACAACGCTATTCTCTCAAATCATCCCACCCTCGCCTTCTCCTACAGAGTCCAAAAGACTGTTCTTTATATCTGTGTCTCTTTTGCTGTCTCACATATAGGGTCATCGTTAGCATCTTTCTAAATTCCATACATATGCGTTAGTATACCGTATTGGTGTTTTTCTTTCTGACTTACTTCACTCTGTATAATGGGCTCCAGTTTCATCCACCTCATTAGAACTGATTCAAATGTATTCTTTTTAATGGCTGAGTAATATTCCATTGTGTATATGTACCACAGCTTCCTTATCCATTCGTCTGCTGATGGGCATCTAGGTTGCTTCCATATCCTGGCTATTATAAACAGTGCTGCGATGAACATTGGGGTATGTGTGTCTCTTTCAATTCTGGTTTCCTTGGTGTGTATGCCCAGAAGTGGGGTTGCTGGGTCAAATGGCAGTTCTATTTCCAGTGTTTTAAGGAATCTCCACACTGTTTTCCATAGTGGCTGTACTAGTTTGCATTCCTACCAACAGTTTAAGAGGGTTCCCTTTCCTCCACACCCTCTCCAGCATTTATCGTTTATAGACTTTTGGATAGCAGCCATTCTGACCGGCATGAGATGGTACCTCATTGTGGTTTTGATTTGCATTCCTTTGATAATGAGTGATGTTGAGCATCTTTTCATGTGTTTGTTGGCCATTTGTATGTCTTCTTTGGAGAAATGTCTGTTTAGTTCTTTGGCCCATTTTTTGATTGGGTCGTTTATTTTTCTGAACTTGAGCTGCAGGAGTTAATTGTATATTTTGAGATTAATTCTTTGTCAGTTGCTTCATTTGCTATTATTTTTTTTCCCATTGTGAAGGCTGTCTTTTCACCTTGCTTATAGTTTCCTTCATTGTACAAAAGCTTTTAAGTTTAATTAGGTCCCATTTCTTTATTTTTGCTTTTATTTCCATTACTCTAGAAGGCGGGTCGTCTTTACCATCTGAGCCCCCAGGGAAGCCTGAGAGTACTGGAATGGGTAGCCTGTCCCTTCTCCAGGGGATCTTCGCAATACACGAATCGAACCGGGGTCACTTGCATTATAGGTGGATTCTTTACCAGCTGAGCTACCTCGAATTCATAAATCCTTCATAAAACTTATACCTTCAGACACATTGTTCCCTCTATTGGAAATGTTCTACTCACTCACTACCTGGTTAACCCCTATTCATATTTCAATTCAGTTTAAATGCCTTTCTTAGAGATATCTGTTCTGAATACATTCCACCCCATCTAGGAATTATTCTCCATTACACTCTTAACACCTCATCCTATTTCTTTATTGCTTGCAGCATGATTTGTTGTTTCGTATCCACTTGTGTTTTTTTCCTTGGCATCCTACTCCTGCTAGGTTGTAAATTCTGTGCAGGCAGGAAAAATATTTCATATACTATACTTCATATACTATTGTGTCTCCAATGCATAAACAATTCCTACCACATAGTAAATGCTCAGTAAATCTGTATTGAATACATGTTGAATAAACTATCACTATCCTTCTGGACTCTAATATTTGATCCAAAGTGACTGAACACCCCAGTTTTTAAGCCATCTCAAAATATGTTACTATAATTAATTTTTAACAGCATAGCTTACCTATTAAAACTACATGGCACTACTAGAATGCTAATAAAACTATTGCTGCCTAAAAGAACAAGGCACAGTTTTGAATGTGAAGATAGATTGAAACATTAGAGGCTCAAGCAGCTTTACCACCTGTTTCATCCAGCATTATCACCACGGGCTGCAACCACATGTGATCAGATAGCTTAGAATTAAAACAGTTCTATAACAATGTCCAAAGAATTCCTTTTTTTTTTCTTTTGTACTTTCCCCAACTGTTTCTTCATAAATGCTTGTGAAACAGAAAACAGTAATTTTATTTTTTTAGTGGACTAACATGTGCTTGACTCAGTAATAATGATCAGCAAAGAGAATCCAAATAGTGTGTAATAGGGACTGTCTCCTTGGTCACTAAATAGAGGATCATATATTTGTGCTCATTTGTTATCCCAGCATTTTCCATTTGGAATAGCATCCCAAAGCTGGGGTAACAAGGTTGAAATAACCTGTCTAACCTTGTATGGCAGCCCAGTCACATACCCTCCATTTTTTAGTTGCTAGACAACTATTGTGTCTAGCTACAGTGTGACAATGATTTTTAAAAAATTAATAATGTTGGCCACTTTTCTCCTAGCCTAATGATTTAATTAATCTGTTGCCAGGCATAGAAAATACTATTTCAATGCTCTAAGACATCCACAATAGGGACAGAAATCTCTAAGAGACTCAGACTTCGTGAGCTAAATGGGATTTTATTTGAGATCAGCCCAAACTGTAACAACAGCATTGTAACTTCAATATAAAGATACAGAATTTGATAAATAATCTGGGGGACATTTGTTCATAATTTTAAATTAGAATGGGTCCAGGAACTCTGAGAATCATGTCATCCTAGCTAAAATATATAGGAGTCTTTTTCTCTTCTTTTTAAGAAACCAGCGGCATAATGAATATTTCCAGCATCCAAAGCATCTTCCTGACCAATAAAAAGTAAAGAAACAGGGAAATGAACTAGGTTTCTCTTCAGACCACTGGGGAATCAGGAAGAGGTCTGGCACAAGACCACAAGTAGAAGAAAAACCATCAAAAGCTTGCATGATGCCAGGACTCATAGAACTGGAAAAATTAGCAACCATGGCTAAGAATGATAAGGTCACAGGTGGAAAAGATAGTCATGAAAAGGCATATGGTCACAGGGAGAATCAGAGTGATACAGTACAATTCTATGCCTGTGGGCAGTGGTGGGGGGAGGTGAGCTTCTGCACGGGGTCCCTACGTGTGAAGTGAGTTTTACAAGCTTTAACCCAGAAATTCTAGTGGCTTGATCAGCCAGTTCAGTTCAGTCGCTCAGTCATGTCCGACTCTTTGCGAGCCCATTAACCACAGCACGCCAGGCCTCCCTGTCCATCACCAACTCCCAGAGTCTATCCAAACTCATATCCATTGAGTTGGTGATGCCATCCAACCATCTCATCCTCTGTCATCCCCTTCTCCTCTTGCTCTCAACCTTTCCCAGCATCAGGGTCTTTTCAAATGAGTCAGTTCTTCACATACACATATATAGATACATAAAAGACATTTTCACATATTGAGGTATGAGGAAGTCATACTGACTTACACATAAGTTGAATTTTAAGCTAACTAAAACAACCTGTTTGTGACCTGTCAAACATACATTGTACATCTTCTTTCATTATTAAGAAGAGGGCACACTGACCAGAATTAAAGAATGTCCATATTAAAAATAAAGTTTTTAAATGCCTCCTTTCTTGGGATGACAATGCTGATACTCCTTCAGTGATAAGACTCCCTTCCCAGGTGCCAAGTTCATATTGACTCATTGTGGGCATGCTGCCTTCTGGGCTTAAAAAAAACTATTAGCTTCAATAAACTGTTCTATTCCTATTACAGATTGTTTATTGGTTATTTCTATTGACTATACACACATATATTTGTATATGTTTATATATATGTGTGTATATACACACATACATACACACATTCTCTATGTATTTATATATATATATATATATATATGATATTGTATATATATATGGAAAGAGAGGGAGAGAAAGGGAAGTGTTTTTTGTTATTTAAACACTGTTTCCTCGTGTTTCAAATAATCTTCAAAGTGTTGGGAAAGAGGTTTGCAGTACCTGGCAATAATCTATGAAAATCATTGTTTTCTCTTTCATCCTCTCCTTTACTAGAGTAACATCAAATTCATTCACTTATTAACATAGCACCATTCTGCCCACATCCCTAATCCCTATTTTCAGATCCAGCTCCCTAAGTGGAGTTCCAGAAATGACTGTAGTTATAATTGTTGTAAATTATACAGTTGAGTTACATCACTTCCAACAAATGACACTGAGGAATAGTTAGCGTTCCTTATGCTCATTCTTGGGGGAAAGAAAGCCATGCATTAGGCTGGCATAGTTGGTTTTGGGGTTGCCTGTCCCAGATCCCCTTTGTGGAGAAACTGGCCCCACCTCCCAGCTGCTGTGAATGTTGGCCACTCTGGAGAAGTGCTTTTGGCCAAAGGGACCTTGCGTTGGAATTTCCTGGAAGGCTGTGTTCTCTTCTCTCTCTAGGGATAGGCCCCATTCCCTTACCACTGATGGGTGGTTAAATGACTAAGTTGTTAAAAGTAGGGGAGAAAGCTGAGCAGGAGGATACAGGAACTATCAAAAAAGAGGATATTTCTTTCCCAGAGATCATCCTTCATGGCTTAACTGCCTTGAAGTTAAGCCTGAAGTGTAACATTTACACCAACCCCACCCTCCACCATGGGGAGAGGGCATGCAACTGGCTAAGCAGGAAGCACAGAATTTAAAAGCTAAAAGAAAACCCTGAATGGCAAGAAAAGCCATTTCTGGGGGAAATAAATAGCCAGCAGCCAGAATTTTGGAGACAGCACTGAAAGATGCAATCCTCCTTAGGAAGAGCAAGGATGAAGACTCGGAGCTTAAAAATGTATTTGGAACAACTGTAGAAGCAGAACTAAAATTAGCCGCAATTGGTAATAAGAACCTTTACAGAAAAATAACAGCAATAAAAAGTAACAATAGCTATTGTTGATGGAGCACCTGCCAAGTGTGGGGCTCAGTGCCAGGTTCTTTACATTTATTCATCATAATCCCTGCAACAAAATCTGTAAAGCTGGAATAAGTCCAACACCCATCTCTGCACGATCCTTTGTTGCCTCTTATTCCATTACAAACTCACAGTAGGAAAGAATAGCCTGGAACAGGCAGGAAAAGAGAAATGGAACCCTTAGTGTAATAGGGGAGAACAAATCTAACTCTATATTGCATCTGTTTCTTTTTCTTTAACCCTTGTATTACAAGAATGTTGCCTATAGCCTGAAATGTACAGGATAGCCCTGCTCTCAAGGTTCTGACCTTTAAAGGTATAACACTTTTCCAATAATATAGAGATAAAAAGTTGCAGAACAGAGAATAACACTTGTCTTGTTGGAGGTTTACAGCGATGTTGTGATGGGACCTACATGGAGAGCATCAAGAGCAAAGGATTCCTGTCCAGGAAGTTTACAGGACCCAATCGCACCACTCCCCTTTTAGTATAAAAGCAGCCTGAATTCTAACTCAGGGAAAATTGTTCACTGGGACACTAGTCCACAATCATCTCAGTTGGCTAGCTTTCTGAATAAAGTTGCTAATCCTTACCCCGACAATTTATCTCTCAATTTACTTCTCCTTAGCACACAGCACAGTGCCTGGCACATAGCAGTCACTCAATAAATATTTGTGGCATGAATGGAAGAACACAAATTTACATGCCAAAATTTTAACAAAGGTTAATTTGTGAGGGTGGGACCAGGAGATGCATTTCCCTTTTTGTTTCCCCAAGATTTCTGAATTAAATTTATAGTCTCATAAATTGGAAATTAAGAGTATATTTTAATATAACTATGCAATGTTTAATATTTTGAAAATCATGATCAATTTAATTCTTAAATGAAGAGGGCTTTTTTCCTATATATAGAAAACCTTATTTAGATTTCCCATAGATCACTTTAGGCTGTAATTTATTGGTACCCATAAATTCAAAGTTGCATAAATGTCTCTTAGAAATGGACTGCATTTCAGCATCTGCAGAATGCTACTGTGAAGGTGGTTCTGAATCCCAAATAGAGAGAAGGCTGCTGCAGGTTTTCACTGGGGAAGGGAGCTACTGCTTAGGGCACCTCTTCTGTTCTCTGAAAAGGGAACTTCTTTCATCTACGGCCATACAGATGTCTTTAAAAAACAGAGTCCTAAACATGTTCCTTAAATCACAGGCCTGTGCTTCATGTTGGGGAATGCAAACTTTTTGCCTCTACCTTTTCTAGGTTTTTCTGGCTGGTCTAAGAATTAAATTGACATGAGATAGACTAACAGGAGAAAATAAAATTTAGCTACACACTTACAGGGACCCCACAAGAAAAAAGCCAAAAAAAAAAAAAAAAAAAAGGACAAGTCAGTCAGTTGAGACTTCCATGCCATCTGGCAGAAAAAGAGGGGATAGGGGCTTAGACTTCAAAGGGGAGGAAGGCAGTTCTACATAGAGATGGAAAAAACAAAAGTTTGGTAAACAAATTCTTGCTATGTTATGCAGAGGGAACCCAGAGAGGACTTGGTTACAGTGCTTTCCTGGACCAGACCCTTTATCTAAATTCTTTCAGGTAGTTAAGGGGTGGTTGTGGGGGGGAGGTAAAAAGAAAGACTTCCTGTGTTTTCTGTTTCCTAAAATCAATCAGCCTAGAATAATCTTCATGCCAAAAAGACATTTTGGCCTTCCCCTACTCTTAACTCAGATGGTAGAGAATTCGTCTGCAATGTAGAAGATCTGGGTTCCATCCCTGGGTCGGGAAGATCCCCCGGAGAAGTGAATGGCTGCTACCCACTCCAGTATTCATGCCTGGAGAGTTCCATGGGCAGAGGAGCCCTGTGGGCTACAGTCCACGGGGTCTCAAAGAGTCAGACTCAGTGACTAACACTTTCACTCCATTTGTAACAGCCAGCAGTGAACAAAGGAAACCCCAGCAAATGCAATGGCGGTCATATACAAACATTAGGACACTAAGAAATCTATTTAACATATGCTTCCATGTTATGACTTAGTTTCTGGAATTACGCCCTAAAATTCTATCCTTAGGCAGGATACCAAAAATGCTCAGGAACGTCAATTTCTTTCCCCCAGTGAACAATTTTCTGACAAGTAATCTGGTCTCCTGCTAGCTGACCTTGACCCAGAAACTGTCTGAACTGCACTCTTATTTTTCAGATGAAGAAATTGAGGCTCAGAGAACTCGAGCCATCTGCCAAGGAGCACAGCTAGTTGAAAGCAAGTCTGAAATAAACAGCAGGTTTCCTGATTGTCCTAAGATATTTCTGTGGTACCCACCGCAGAAGAGAATTTGTCCAAGTCACTCCACACTCCCCTCTCATCTGGGTCCTCTATAATCACACCATTACCACTTGCTCCCTAGGTTCTTCTTAGCTGGACCTCCTGGGGAAGTGTTCCCGCCTCTTAACTCCCTCTGCTGGTTCAGTTCAGTTCAGTTCAGTCATTCAGTCGTGTTCAACTCTTTGCGACCCCGTGGATAGCAATGAACCAGGCTTCTCTGTCCATCACCAACTCCCGGAGTTTGCTCAGACTCATGTCCATCAAGTCATTGATGCCATCCAACCATCTCATTCTCTGAAGTCCCCTTCTCTTCCTACCTTCAATCTTTCCCAGCATCAGGGTCTTTTCCAGTGAGTCAGTTCTTTGCATCAGGTGGCCAAAGTACTGGAGTTCCAGCTTCAGCATCAGTCCTTCCAATGAGTATTCAGGATTGATTTCCTTTAGGATTGACTGATTTGATCTCCTTGCAGTCCAAAAGACTCTCAAAAGTCGTGTCAAAAAAAAAAAAAAAAGTCTTCTCTTCTCCTACACCATAGTTCAAAAGCATCAATTCTTCAGTGCTCAGCTTTCTTTACGGTCCAACTCACATCCATACATGACTACTGGAAAAACCATATTTGACTATATGAACCTTTGTCGGCATAGTAAAGTCTCTGCTTTTTAATGTGTTGTCCAGGTATGTCATAGCTTTTCTTCCAAGGAGCAAGTGTCTTTCAAGTTTATGGCTGCAATCACCATCTGCAGAGATTTTGGAGCCCAAGAAAATAAAGTCTCTCACAGTTTTCATTTTTCCCCATCTATTGGCCATGAAGTGATGAGACCAAATGCCATGACCTTAATTTTTTTAGTGTTGAGTTTTAAGCCAGCTTTTTCACTCTCCCCTTTTACCTTCATCAAGAGTCTCTTTAGCTCCTCTTTGGTTTCTGCCATAAGGGTAGTGTCACCTGCATATCTGAGGTTATTGATATTTCTCCCAGCAGTCTTGATTTCCAGCTTGTGGTTTATCCAGCCTGGCATTCCACATAATGTACTCTGCATATAAGTGAAATAAGCAGGGTGACAATATACAGCCTTGACGTGCTCCTTTCCCAATTTGAAACCAGTCCATTGTTCCATGTAAGCTTCTAACTGTTGCTTCTTGACCTGTATACAGATTTCTCAGGAGTCAGGTAAGGTGGTCTGGTATTCCCATCTCTTAAAGAATTGTCCACAGTTCCAACTTGTAGATCACAGTTGTGATCCACACAGTCAAAGGCTTTAGCGTAGTCAATGAAGCAGAAGGAGATGTTTTTCTGAAACTCTCTTGCATTTTCTGTGATCCAATGGATGTTGGCAAATTGATCTCTGGTTCTTTAGCCTTTTCTAAATCTTTTGCCTTTTCTAATATCTGGAAGTTCTCACTTCATATACTGCTGAAACCTCACTTGGCGAATCTTGGCATTACTTGCAAGCGTGTGAGATGAGTGTACTTGTGCAGTAGTTTGAGCACTCGTTGGCATTGCCTTTCTTAGGGATTGGAATGAAAACTGACCTTTTCCAGTCCCGTGGCCACTGCTGAGTTTTCCAAATTTGCTGGCATATTGAGTGCAGCACTTTTACTGCATCACCTTTTAGGACTTGAAATAGCTCAGTTGGAATTCCATCACCTCCACTAGCTTTGTTCATAGTGATGCTTCCTAAGGCCCACTTGACTTCACACTCCAGGATGTCTGCCTCTACACGAGTGATCACACCATCATGGTTATCTGGGTCATGCAGATCTTTTTTGTCTAGTTCTTCTGTGTACTCTCGCCACCTCTTAATGTCTTCAGCTTCTGTTAGGTCTATACTGTTTCTGTCCCTTATTGTGCTCATCTATGCATGAAATGTTCCCTTGGTATCGCTGATGTTCCTGAAGAAAGAAAAGCCCTGCTGGTTGCTGATTACATAGTCAGTTAAACCACATGATCTTATTTGTGACTTAAAAAATGTCAACTTCGCTTGATTTAACTTAATACAGGAAAGTCCTGTGTGAACATTTTTGAAGACACTCAACATTGTTGAATTGTAACTGAGTGAAATCTGGAAGCAAGCTTGTCTTCCTGGAGTTGTACCTTCATTTCTGGAGAACATGACTGGAAGGTAACGTTGTACACTCTCAAGTATACATGTGACTGTGCAGGTATGTGTGTGAGTGTGTGTAAACACGTATGTCTTAACACCTGTTCATGTTACTTTCACTGACTACCCTTTAATATGGGAAGATATTTGGTTCTAACTAAAAACAAAGCTAAAGACCTAGATGTTGCACTCTCGGCAGACATGGAGGGCTTCTGTCCACAGCTATGCCCTCAGTGGGCAGATTCCAGCAGGGACCACAATATTCAGAAGTCCTAAGTGGACATGGCAGTCTTGTTCTGCCATAGGCTTGGTTCCCGGCCAAGGGAACAGCGAAGCTCCAGAACAGAGGAGCCAGCACATCTGTGTGTTTGGGAGGAAGTTTTGGCTCAGTCAACGCAGAAGGTCTCAAAGTGAGGCTGGAGCAATTTGCAATTAGTTCTCATTTGCATTTTTTTTTTACTAACAGCTATTTAGAGAAGAACTTTAGATATACTGGCTGATGATTCTGGGAGCTGGGCTTGCTTTTAGTCACAGAAGGCGGAAGGGATTTCAGCAGCCTTATCACTTAAATACTTGAGAGAAAACACAGAAAAAGCAGCCATTCCACCTCGCTTCTTGTTAGTGATATAGTGTATCTGTTCACAGGACTGTTTACTATGGCAGCCTCTGGATTCCTCTACATTATCTGGGTGATCTTATACAATGCATTCAACCTTTCTAAATTTCAGGTTCCTTATCTGTAAAACGGGGTAATAATGTGTTCCTTATAGGATCATCGTGAGGACTACCTGAGATAATGTTTACTTTCTAATGGGGGAAGCAGACAACAAGAAATGATTCTACTAGTAAGTGGTAAGTCCTTGTGATGCTGGTAAAAAGGAAATACTCAAGGTACCAGAGAAGAGGGATCGGGGTTGGTCAGGAGCACCAGAGGAGGTTTCACATGTTAGGGAGGAGGTACTGAAGAATGAGGCCATTATTAGGTCATTATTAAATCTAGTTAGGAAAACACGAAATAAGCATCCTGAGATTATGGTACAAGTTTAGGTCTGGAATCCATGGTCTGGGGAAAGAACCAGTGGCTATCCATAGACACTTTCTTATTCTCTTAGTGTTTCTAAATGTGCTAGATTAAGCAAAACAAAGGAACTGAATAAAGCAGAAGCAGGCTCTTACATCTGGTGCAGGGTTCTCAACTGTGGCCCTACTGACATTTTGGGTGGGATGTGTCTTTGTTGTGGGGGGCCTGCCCTGTGCTTGTTTGTTTGTTTCATTGGAAGATAATTACTTTACAATATTGTGATGGTTTTTGCCATACATCAACACGCGTCTCTGTAGACTGTTTAGCAGCATCCCTGGCATCTACTCACTGCCACCCTGTCTCCCCAGTCATGACATCCCCAAGCGTCTCCAGACACTGCCAAATGTCCTCTGGTGAGCAAAATCACCCCTAGTGGAGAATTTCTGTTTTAGTGAATTCATCTGAGAATTACATAGCATTTGGAGTAGATAAATTATTAATAAATAGCCCCCCACCTTTAAGGACAGGGGAGAATATATAGAAACAAAAACAAAGCCAGCCTGAGCCTTGAGCAGAGTCTGGGTGGGTCATTTGGGAAGATGAATTCTGCCCAAGATCTGACTGTACTGTCCCGCTGTCAGTGTAAGCTGGAATCAGCTTGCCCAAAAGCCCAATCCTGGGTGGTTCCCGTAAGGCTGGTCAAAAGATGGACCCGGGGACTTCCCTGGTGGTCCAGAGGCTAAGACTCCACCCACCCAATGCAGGGTGTGTGTTCAAAAAACTAGATCCTACATGCCACAACTAAGAGTTTGCATGTCACCACTAAAGATCCCACATGCTGCAACTAAGACTCAGAGCAGCCAAATAAAAATAAAAATTAAAAAAATAAGAGGGACCTGCACGAAGTCTAGAAGGCAGGTGAGCGCTGGTCATCACCCTCAGGACTTTGGTGTCTGATACGGTGATGGACAGCTGCACCGCTGACTCCAGCTAATTCTCATTCTCCTCTACCCCGTGCAGCTCTTTGCAGCAGCAAGTCCTGCTGACCACCAGCAACGCCAGCTCCCCAGAGAAACATGCCCGCAGAGATGGGAGCCTCACAGTGACGGCTTTCCGTGACAGCTCTGTTTGGGTAACTCACTGGGTGTTCTCGGCTTCTCAGAGTTCCCTGCAAGCTTGGACTTGTCCACCCATGATCCCTCTTCCAGAACCTCACTTCCCCATGTCCTCCCACAACTGGGTAACATGCAATTTCTATCATGGCTTCCCTGGTGACTCAGACGATAAAGAATCTGCCTGCAAAAGAAGACGGGTTTGATCCCTGGGTCAGAAAGATCCCCTGGAGAAGGGAATGGCTACCCACTCCAGTATTCTTGCCTGGAGAATTCCATGAACAGAGGATCCTGGAGGTCTACAGTCCATGGTGTTGCAAAGAGCGACCAACACAATTTCTATCATAAATCCAACTCCTTATTCTATAACACTCAGAGTAGCTGAGTGACTGACCTTTGATAACATCTCTCCATCCTTAGGGCCTTCCTCAGAATAGGAGTTTCAGAACCACTGACATCTAAGCCACTGTTAGTCATGTTTATCCCTAGGAAGGAAGCTCAGGACATGAATCATCACCCAGAACAGAGGCGGAGAGAAGCAGGACAAGCAGTCAACTTCCTTCCTAATTCAATGGGTCCTAATAAATTTATCTTTACTAGGCCTGTTCCAGGAGCTCAATTTGTTTTGTCTGCACTGGAATATTGTAGGCTAGAAGAAAATTAACTCATTGTAGGCTGAAGGAAGAAAGCTATCCCGTGAGCATCCTCAAGTTTGGGATTTGAGCTGGGGTCGTAAGTTCAGCCTGGCGGGTACAGTCCACGGGGTCGCACGGAGTCGGACATGACTGAGAGGCTCACACACACACAAGTTCAGCAGAGCAGGGCCCCCACGCTGACTGCAAGTGGTGACCACAGTGCAACCTTGACGTTCCCCGTGTTTTACTTCAGGTTCCCCAGAAGCAGACCCAGAGACAAGGATGTAAGACCAGCTGTTCACTTAAGAGATGTTGCCAGGAGACCCTGAGCAAGATGTGGGGAAGTGAGGCAGGGCAGGGCAGCCAACTAATAAAAGGTTTGTTATCCAGCTGGTGACAACATGGGTTACTGAAAGTCAGTTCCATTGGGGGGGCTCTGGAAACCTGGGTAGAATGCACTGTTATCCCACCTGGGGTTGATGACTCCTGGGGAGGAATTCTTGACACATTCTTCTGACCTGCCCTGCACATAGGCAGAAGACCTCAGCTACTGGAAGTGCTGGCAGATGCTGGCAGCTGGCCATTGGCCAGCGTGCACTAAAATGGTGGAGCCCAAGGGAATACTCAAAGAGGCACTGACAGCACCCTACAACACCAGATTCTGTGCTTAAGACTCAATACTCAGATGGAAACCAGATTTTAGAAAAGACGAACAGTAAAAAATTGAAAAGGTTGTGACCTGGGTCTTGCCTCTGGTCTCAGGAAGAGGTTGATAGTATTGTCTTTGAATCTTAAGTCTTGCAAAAGTCTGGAGTCTTCCCTGTTCACATTCAGGGTCAATTTAGAACAATCTGGAACATATTCCATTTTTTTGCTCAGCTCATTTATTTCCTATGCCTCCTCCTGTTTTTCCATCATTTTCAGACCTGAGGGTCATTCCTGTGTTCTCTTTCATTGGCTCCACTAAACCAAACAGAGGAAAGGGGTCCAAGTTTGTTATTGGAAACTTCACTAGGTGACATCCCACCGGCAGTACCCGTTGTGTGCGGAATTAAGCTTCTTAGGGAAACAGATCCCACACACTTCTGATCTACAGAAGGGCCTGCCTCAACATGCATCACGCACAAAAGGGAACACCATAGAGATATGGCCCCCATCTTCCCTTCTCTGTACCGTGAGCTGCCCATCTGATGGAAAAGACACAGAGATTACAGGAGTATCGTTGCACAGTCTTCTCCTGCAGGAAGTGCCTTTTGCCTTTGAGGGTCGTTCATGCTAAAGGGTTGAGATGGACCAGGACACAGCTCTGGAGGGCTGACTGTTGACCCTGGCACCTGAGGATTTGCTCAGGTAGAACCTTTCACGGAGGAGGGCCAAGGGTCTTGGAGGTTCCTATGTGGCCCAGGGTCACTCCAGAGCAGAACAATGTATAAAGGGATCCACAGGGAGGACCAAACTAAGAGTGAAATGTACCTGCAACTGCAGTCTCACTTGTCATAGAATTCAAAGGAGAGTGAGGGCGGTATCAAATAAGGAAGAAGGGAAAAGAAAAGAGGAAGAAAGAAAGGATGGAGCAATGAATGATAGTGTTTCCTGTTGCCCAGCCCATGAGATGACATCCCTAAAGCTAACAGAGGTCAAGTGACTTTCTTAAGGTGACTGAGGTCATCAGTGAAAAAACTCAGATTCAAACCTGCTCTGACTTACTCCCAAACCAATACGTGCTCCACTTTGCTACTTGGCTGGCAGCTGGGTGGGCTGTAGCGCTAGCAGGGGTGAGGAGAACCCTATAAATGTGGCTACCCAAGTGTCACTCACTACCTATTCATTCACATTATTAACAATAACTGAGAAATAAATAACATTTGAGTAATTACTGTACGCTACAATACTCTGCATGCCACTTAATCTTTAGAACAAGACTGACAGCATATTAGAGAATGACTTGGGGAGCTTTTAAACATATGAACACTGGCTGGCCCCACCTTAGATTATATCAGACTTGCCTGGGGTTGAAACAGTGCATTAGAATATTTTAAAAATTCACCAGATACTTGTAATGACCAATCAGGGTAAAGAACTACTGCTTAGAACAGTGGTTTCTAGACTCTAACATGCAGTAGAATGCCCTGGATGGTTGACGAAACAGATTTCTGGACTTCACTCTCAGAGTGTATGATTCACTGAGGTAGGGACTACAATTTCACATTTCAAACAAATCCCTAAGCAACACAGATGCTGCTGGTCTGGGGACCTCCCTTTGTGGACCACTGATCCAGAACAAGGGCTTCTCAGGTGGCTCAGTGGTAAAGGCTATGTCTGCCACTGCGAGAGACACGGGAGATGCTGGTTCGATCCCTGGGTTTTGGAAGATTACCTGGAGTAGGAAACGGCGACCTACTCTAGTATTCTTGCCTGGAGAATCCCATGGACAGAGGAGCCTGGTGGGCTACAGTCCATGGGGTTCCAAAGAGTTGGGTGTGATTGAGTGAGCATGCGTGATTTAGAACACTGAGGATGGTGTTCGAGTGATTTCCACTTTTCACATTAATCACCTGAGGGCTGGTGATGACCAGGCCAGAACCTACTCTCAGCTCTGTGACCCACATTCTTAAAATCTAGGCCCCATTTGCCTCGTCTTGTACACAAGTTGATCAGGTCTGACTTCACCAAATGTTTCACTGTAGATGAACTCCAGCATTGTGTAAAAGTCTGCCCAGTGGGCTGCATTAAATCAGTTCCAAATTCTTGCATGTTAGCAGTGAGGAAGAAATGTTAGATATTACAAAGCTAATTTAGCTTCATTAATCAAGATAACACTAATTGTTCCAGTCTTCTTAATGAAGGACAGCTAATGCATGCAAAAACACTTCATCGAAGACAACTTCCAAGCGCCTCCTCCAGGGCCTGTGCTCAGAGACCAGACTCTTCTCCATAAATGTTCTCTCCTGAATGGACTCAGCAACCTGTACTGCTCGCCCCGGCAGCTAGAAAGTCCCTTAGAAAGTAAAACTCCTGTTTCAGGTAATCCCTGGGGCAAGCTTCAAGTGTCTCAGGAATGGATGGCTTTGGCCTGTGTGGCACTCAGGATGGTCTCCCAGGTTGATTTAAATCCTTTGCAAATATCAGGAGGTACAGCCAAAGAGAACCATAAGTAAAATGATTGCAAACTCAGTTTTCTCCAGCACTTCTTGTTGCCATAAAGGTAAATTTCACAACCTCAAGAATTCAAGTGACTGCACTTGCAACTTGAATCAAACTCTAGGGACTTCCCTATTGGCCTGGGAACAGTGGCTAAGACTCCAAGCTCCCAATACAGGGGGCCGGAACTCAATCCCTGGTCAGGAGCTAGATCCCACATGCCGCAACTAAGAGTTTGCATGCTGCAAGTAAAGATCCTGCATGCCACAACTGAGATAGAAGATCCAAGAGCCCAAATTAAGACTCAGAGTGCCAAATAAATAAACAATAAATAAAAATTTTTTAAAATAAAAGTTATCAGAGGAAAAAGACATTATAATACAACAAAGAAATGAGATTGAGATTATCAGCAACACTAGAGTTCAGCAATGTGCTAAAGAAAAACAATTAAAAAAAATTTTTTTTTTCTATTTAGAATCTAATGTAGAGTGAGGGCCTCCAACATTCTTGGAGGAGGCCAGCCTTCTGTTTATATGCTCTCCCTCCCACACCCTCCCTCCATGAAGGCTTTCTTTCTCCTTAGATAGTGGTCTTCTCACTGAGAAAAGGGGGATAGAGCTGAGAAATGCCTTGATAAGATTATTCCCTGACACTGCTCTCTCCCTTCCATTTCTTCCAGCTCCACGATTTATTTTTGAGAGCCATACAATGAAGAAGCTGAGAATAAACACAGGAAATGGTCTTGTGTAGGTTCTCTAAAAGCAGAGCCTGAGATGGATTGCTGACCAAATGATTGAGGGACTCCTTTCAATTCAGCTAAGAGAAAAGGAAATCAGACAGAAGGGAAAGAAACAAACCAAAGTGTGAGTTCAGCGGAAGTCTAACCTCAGCCTGATTCCACGAGGAGCTCCGGAGTGTGAGTTTTATCAGGGTGTTCCTTCCTTGAGGCAAGGGGCCAGCCTTCTGTACCTTGTGTGATCAGTCAGTGATAGACTATGGGTCATTGATGAGAAGGGCAGAATATCCCAGGCATTTCCAAAAAGTGGCGCCCAGCAGACCAAGGGCAAGTTTCAGAATAAAGGGATAGCTGTCTAAAACTCACAGAAGCTGGTGACAGGTAACGGGATCTGGCATCTTCTGCATGAGCCCTGCAAAATCAAGGCGCCTCTTCTTCACGTGTATGCGTAGAAAGTGCAACTGGGAAGTAGGTGATGTTCTCCTTCTCCAGGACTTGCTGGAGGCCTTGCGGCTTTTCCTCTCTCTGTATCCATACCTCTGCTGCAGCCCTTCGGTGCATTACCGTGTTTTATGGTCAGTGCCTGTTTCCACATTGAGAGCAAGAGCGCCTTGTGAGCTGGGACTCTGACCCACTCATCTTGTATCCTGAGAACCAGGGCAGCATCTGGCACAGGCGGGAACCCCCTGGTTTGTTAATGGAGCAATACAAAGATTTCCTGCCCCTCCCCTTCATTAATACCTCTCAGTCCAGTTCCATGAAGGCCACTTTCAGTGAAATGGACAACAATCAAGACCTTAAGAATGCCCATCTCTGGAGCCTGGGAAGTGTCTTAATATAACTGCAATTGTGTTGATATAAAATAAAGACAGATGGTCTCTATAAATAGATAATAATGCACAGAGGGTTTAGTCGTTCTTGAACTCACTCTGGTCCAAAGAAAGACCCACTAAGGACTCTGTAAAGCTAGAGACAACAACCTGTAGACAAGAAGGGATGTGTACCATTCTCCCAGGTATTAACTGCTGCATTCAGAGACAGTATTTTGCATAGTGGAGGCAGTTGTAAGGAATAAAGGCAGGACAACTTAGGAAAAGAAGCTCATTATGCAAAGCTAGTAACCTGTAAGTAGGCGTCCCCCCAGCCATCATTATGATATGTAGAAATTGTTTTTTTCAAATATATTACAAAACAATATCCTCTAGTTCAACTAAAGCTCTTTCCATTTAAAAGCACAAAAAAGATCACTGCAATACAATATTCATGAGCAAAAAATAACTTGCACAAAAGTGGTGCAAATATTATTTCAAAAGAAAAGGTTGTATCATGATGACAGACTGAATATATGGTTTTGCCTAAAATCCCCCAAGTTACACAAAAATAACAAAATCAAGTTCCTGATGTTGAACAAGAAATGCTCCATCTAGACACAGTGTTTCTAAAAAGATTATGTGAATGCTGGGTGGGGCTCTCTCATTATTGAAGCCACTTAGCCATTGTGTTCTCTTCTAAGATATATGGTTAATTGAAGCTGGGTGATGTGCCTGAGACTAGGACCATTTTTGTGGTCTTGGATGTCCCCACTGAAAGGTGATCCCCCTGGACCAAAGGCAGATCCCCATGTCCTGCCCTGACCAGGTACCACAGCATCCTGAACAGGTAGATCACTGCACCAGAAGGAAGACTCTCCCTAGCGTTCATGCTGCCAGGGCTCTTTGGGTAGGTCTCCACTCCCGCCCAGTCTTCCTGGACTCCATTCTGTTTTTGGTTGTTAGTGGTGAGTTGGGGAAAGGAGTGTGGGGGGGTTTATGGAGAATTGCTAAGGGATAGTTTGGGGATGGGGCTGGGGGACTCTGAACACCGCAACAAGCCATGGAAGGATGACTCCTGGTCTTTTGGTTGTTAGGATTCCTGGGCTTCTAACCCAAGGACTGGTCCTGGGAAGAAAGCATGTATTTGCATCACTTCTCTCAATATAACCATGTGGGTGGTGTGTGGCATCAATTACTATTCCAGAGTCTGCTGCAGAGCTTTGGAATTAGCGAAAAACCTCCTGGATCCTGGCAATCTGTCTAGTTTGTGGTATGTTACAGGGAACATGTGAAAGGTTGAGTCAGAAACTGCATGCTAGATGTCATTTTACACCAGAAACTAACTTTTTAGTGGAACGTAATTAATGTGCCTGCTTCCACCTCCAGCTTCTCATGACTAAGCCACTTGCATGCCTCACTATCTGATATCTTCCTTCCATATACTTATGAAACATGTACAGCGCTCGTCTACAATTTTTGTTTGCTTTTAAAATGGTTTTCCATAGGAGTCACTTTACCACACAAGAAACACCTAAATGACCTGAAAAATACTTCTAATATTAATTTTTCTAGTTAATTTCAAATTTTCCCCCTATTTTAACAATTTTAGAAATTGAGCTCTAGTTCACATATAATAAAATGCACAGTATTAAGTGTACAGTTTGGTTAGTTTCCACAAATGTGCATATCAACCTAGGAAGTTTCCTCATGCCCCTCCCGCACATTCCTTAAATCCCCCTCCTCCACAGGCAACCACAGTCCTCATTACTTTCACCACAGACTACCTTGGTCTTGAACTTCATATAAATGGATTCTATTTTGTGTCTAGTTTTTCTCAATTAACACAATTCACTGAGATTTATCCTCAGTTCTGCATGTATCATTAGCACAAACTTTTTATTGCTGGGTGGTATTCTGTTGTATGAAAATCCCTGTCCTGTCGAGCATAAGCATTTATTTTTCTTGAATAAATAGTTAGGCGTGGAATTGTTGGATAATAGAACAGGTGCATGGAAATTACTTCTTGTTCCAAACGAAAGATGGTGTCACTGACAGTGGTAACAATAACTGATACTGAAAGCCACGTGTTACAGAAACCTTACTGAGCCTCTCCTCATAATTCAATTTAACTATGGCATGAGCCAAAATGAACAATGGCCAGTACATCCCTGTTCAACAGTAATAGTAGCTATGTAAGGAGAGCAATCAGAAATAGCCAACTGCCACCTCTAGACAGATTCCCTGGCGTTGGTATGCCTTTAGAGCATGAAGAATTAGAAAAGAGGATTGAAAGAGTAAGGCTTACTCTAGGCTACTAAAAATGGTATTCTGGATTAAAACAGTTTCATGTGCCAGTTTAGCTCTTTGCTGAAAGGGTTAGGGAATTTCCTGTGGTCCAGCCTGCCTCAGCCATAGGCCGGGTGGTGCTAGATCACAAGGACTCTTATTTGTCAAGCCAAACAACTTGAATTTCAAGTTGAAGGCAACGGAAAAACCATTGATGGCTCATAGGCTAGATAGTTACCATTTCAAATTTAGGTTAAAGAATTATCTTTCTTATCCTGGTATGGACAACAGATTTACAAAGACACAGACTTGGAGGCAAGGAGACTAGCTGAGAAGATGAGGGTGGCAATTATCTACATGAGAGTCAGGAGTGTCTGAAACCAAGGTAGATGTAGTGAAGATGGGGAAGAGGAGACCAAATCTCCCCTGAAAACTGGGCTGCCAAGGCTGAGAAAAACAAGGTGGTAAGAATGACACCCGATTTCTGACTTGGAAATGCCATTTGCTGCTTCCCAAGACAAAAGAGGAGCAGGACTTTTGGAGTGATGGAGACATAGATATGAGTTGAGTTCGCACATGTTGAGTTGGATATGTGCCCTGTGGGAC
The DNA here is from genome assembly GCF_963930625.1 of Muntiacus reevesi. Taxonomy (NCBI): domain Eukaryota; kingdom Metazoa; phylum Chordata; class Mammalia; order Artiodactyla; family Cervidae; genus Muntiacus; species Muntiacus reevesi. The sequence continues at coordinate 72,530,677 of NC_089252.1, forward strand.
ATCCAAGTAGAAGTAGCCAGGAGATGGTTAATATTCTGGTCTTTATGTCAGTGGCAGACCAGGCCTCATGGGTGTGCGACCTCTATAGTCACACAGGGACCCATGCTCTCAAGAATCCCTTGTTGGGCTTAATACTGTGCTGTCACCATCTTGAAATTCATAATAATTTTAAAGCAAGGGACCAACATGGATATTTTGCACTGGGTCCCCACCAATTCTGTAGCTGGTCCCACTGAGTAAATGATCCATTCTGGAGATGAGTTTGTGAGTAACTGCCATATACAGCCAGTGGAGTAAAGAAGAGTAGCCACAGAAATTTACACAGGAAGAAAGTATGGAATGAGAAGAGAAGACTCTAGGGGTGTCCTCTGAAGAAAGAATCATTTAAAGGATGGATGAAAAAATTCCACGAAGGAGATGACAAGGAGCATCCAGAGATATCAGAGAAGAAAGAAGCCAAAGATCCCATGGACACAGCATCTAACAAGGTGGACAAGAATAGGTACATTCCAGAATCCACAGAAAATTATCAACAGCGTTTTACTTTTTCTGAATGCTACGTACTGGTCTGTGTGGAGACTTCTGTCAGCCATGTGTGAGTCCCTTTTCTCTTTTTCCTCCCTCTCCTCGCCCCAGGACCCACTTGCCTCTTCCACACCTCTGCTCTTCCTCCAGGGAGCTTGACTGTGAAGCAGACACATGAGGTTCTGGAATTGGGGCAAGCAGGTCTTGATAATGGAAACCCAGGGTGGTGGGGGAGTAAGAGGCAGGGATGAAGGGGAAATTATAGCTCTAGGACATTTAGATTCTCGAGACTTGTATAATGACACATTTGTTACTCATGCCAAAAACAACTGATACCTGGAATTGACATCTAATCGTGTTCCATCATAGCTAATATTGGTTCAGTGCTTATTACATGCTGGCCACTCACCTAAGATCTTTACATGCATTATTGCATTTAGCTCTCATTCACATAAGGGAGGTACTATTAGACCCCAAGTAAACCACTCTGACACAAAAAAGTGATGACTTCCAAACTCTTTCTGAAACCAGTATGGCTCAGATACAACAACCTCACAAAGAGCATGTGCAAGAAGGAAGGAAGGGAGAAAGAAAGGTGGGAGGGAGGGAAGAAGGGATAGACCAATCTCACTCATAGTGGCAAAATATTACAGGCAGGAAAACTACAAGCATCCTTATTATCACTGTAGTTATGCAACAAATACATGTAATATAACTAATACCCAATACAATTAGACAAGAGAAACAACAAGAGATATAAATATCAGGATATCAAAAAGGCATAGGCAAAAATATTACTATGTGTCAATGATATAATCTTATATCTGAAAGTTTAAAAGAATCCATTGTATTTTACAATGCAATATTTTTTCCTTGAAGGCATTTTTTTCTACTCTAGATTTCTCTTCAATTTCCTTCATTTAAGCTTTACAGTCACAGTGGCTTTATATTGTTGCATTTGGATCTTCTGAGCTAGGTGGTGAGAAAACCAGTGAGTTCTCAGATGAAAAGCTGCATGGCAGGAACACTGGTGAATGCTCTCAGAGGTGGGTTCCTGGAGCCCGAGGTTAACTGAGCCACTCTTCCCTTTTCAAACTACTTCTGTGATTGATGGATACTTTAGATTTATCTGCATATTAGTAAAATACAGTGTTGCCAACTGTGTCCCTTTCTATAACCAGAGCAAGCAATACATCTTCTCTGTTATGAGGGGGAAAAAAGAGAGAAACCATATAATAGCTTCCTTTGCTGTGATTTGGGTGGTAATGTCAACTCTCTAATACATTAAACTGTAAAGATTTTGAAGGCAGTATGCATCTCAGCTGGGAAATCTAAAGTAGGAATAAACAGAAGGAGTGTAGGATGGGAAGGAAGCAAATAATCATGCAGAGTATTTTCAACTCTCAAGAAAAATTTTTTTAAAGTAAGCTTTGCCACAACAGGAACTATTAGAGTTATTCCAAATGTCCATTAAATGTATCATCGACCTGTCTGAGCAAAGCTGGGATTGCTTCCAGGAAGCAGTAATATTTCCAGAAAGTAAAAAGGTAAATATTCTTTTTGCCAGTTAATGCTAACATTGAGAAGTAGCAATACGAACTAATTACAAACAAAAAGAAAAGATCATAAGAAAGATGGAAGGTATCAGGGTGCAAGTGTATTTTCCTAGTTCCTCCACCTGTTGGCTTCATGAACCTAGAAAAGTTTAACTTCTTTGAGCTTTCACCTTTTAAAATGAAATTACTATATATAATGTAATGATAGAATATTATTAAAGCAAAAAAGCAAATGAAACAAAAGGCTATACATAGTACACTTCTTTGTGTGAAATAATGAAATAAGACACTATATATACACCTGTTTATTTTTGCAAAATGAAACACAAGAAAGATAAACCAAAAATGAATGCGAGAACTTACCTAAAGGAGATGTATGGAAATAGGGTGGGAGGGCTTGGGGCACATGAACTGACACTCCTCTGAGTATCTGGTTTTATATAATTTTGAATTTTGGAACTATGGTCATGTTTTATATAAACAAAAAGTAAAAAAAAAACAAACTAGCAAGGATGAGAAGGAAAGTCCTAATTGAAATATAAACAAAATCAAATATATTTAGCTATACTTCAAATATTAATAACATAACCAATCTGAAAGGGAAAATAAAAAGAACTCATGTAACTTTGAATACAGTATTTTGATGATACTTCCTTAGACTAAACTAAAAAAGAACTTTAAACAAATATTGAGCTCTAGTCAATAGGAACCCCACCCCCCAGAGTGGGGTGTATTAGCAATTCTAAAACATCTCTTTATACATTCTAAGATTGAGAAAATAAGTAAATATATTAAGGATGGGGAAGCTTAAATAAAATCTGTGGTTTTGGATTGAAATTGAAAATACCAGCATAAACTAATGGTTTCTCACATAGATAGGTAATAGATAGATGTGTGTACATGTGTGTTTTTATACATATATTTCCCAGTTCTGTGCACTGGGCGTCTAGAACCACATTACAACAAGAGCAGTGAGCATATCCAATGCCCAGATTTTAGTTTCTAAATATCATCCTCTAATAAAAGAAACCAGAACTCCTTGGAGAAATGGCTGATTCCATGACTGGCACTAGGAAAGTACAAAATGAGCCTTGAACATTATGTTGTGCCAGAAAGCAAGAAAGTGCTCAAAGACTGATAGTCATGCTAAAATTACACAAGAGCTAACTCTAAAGTGTGCACCCGGTCAAATACGGGACAATCTGAGGACCAAATAGAATAATGACAGTATGTAATGGATTGGAACACACTGAATTAGAAAAGAATCCATAACTCCACATGATAGCCAAAAATAGAGACATGAGGAGAAATCTCTTGTCTACCAATGTATGCTGGCTCACAGATGTAGAAGGAATAATCAAATTGGAGGCAGGGGAAATATCATTTTGCAATCTCAGTATAATAATGGATTCACACAAGAATCATCAGTGGATACAAACATTATTCAGAGGAAAAGTTCCTGGGAAACAGAATATTCAAACGGTTTCAAATTATCTCCCTGCAAACTACTCAGTTGCAAAGGGAAAAAATTATCTTAAGAATGGGGGATAGATAGAAACTACTTTTGCTTAAGGAAGTACCTTGATCAAATAGCATGTGTAAAGGAGAAGCAATGAGAAAGAAAGGCTGGCTATCTTGTTTAACACACAAGATTATAATATAGACTTCTATCACTGCAACAACACAGAGATAGGGATATGAGCTGTAAACATTTTTCTGAAAAGATTAAACTCTGTATGTTGATGATATGACTGTGAGCCTAGAAATTCAAGAGAATCAAATGAAAAACTGTTTTAACCACTAAGAGCCAGAATAATGTAGCCAGAAACAATAACAATCTAAAAGTTTAATCACTTTCTACATATCAGAAAATGTAAGAGAAAGAGACTGATTCTCAAGGAAATAAAAACTATAACAAATACAAATGACACTTAGAATATGTGCAAGACTCGTACAGAGGAAACTATTCAATTATTCAGGAAGACAGCCCATCCCTGATGGGACAACTCAGTAATGTAGAGCTAACTATTCTTTCCAAACTAATCCATGATTCAATTCATTGCAAAGCAAAATCAATGTTAGTCAAAATCCTCAAAGTATTTATTTTAATTTTCCAAGTTTAACAGATGACAAAATTAGCAAAAGTTACCTACATACTTTTAGACAGCTTTATTGCTATGAAATTTACAAACATAAATTTTACCTACTAAAGCATAAGTTTCAGGAGTTTTTTGGTAAATTTACTGAGCTATGAAACCATGGGGATATAAACTGGTGCATTTTTCGATGGCACTTTGGCAGCATCTATCAAAATGCTAACTTGGGATATTCCTTGGGACTTCCCAGGTGGCACTAGTGGTGAGAACCTGCCTGTCAATGCAGGAGACATGAGATGCAGCTTCCATCCCTGGGTGGGAAAGATCCCCTGGAGGAGGAAATGGCAACCCACTCCAGTATTCTTGCCTGGAGAACCCCATGGGTAGAGGAGCCTGGCGGGCTACAGTCCATGGGGTCGCAAAAGAGTTGGACACGCAGAAGAGCTGGACACGACTGAGTGACTGAGCGTACAGCACACAGGCACTCTTTACTGAACAATTCAACAACTGGGAAAACAGAGAAACGCTCTCACTCACGCACGAGGGTATGTGTATGAGGACGCTAATCGTAAGTTTGGTTCAGAAAACTGTAAGCAATCTAAATGCCCACAAAAGGGGGGAAATTATTCAGAAAATCGAAAACAATCTTTCTCAAAAGAGGACATTTAAAATAAATAAGTGAATGAATACATGAAATAGCACACAAGTCTTAAAAGTAGGGAAAAGATAGTAGATGAAAGATATAGATAGGTAGGCAGATAGATGGGGGGGGGAGGGATGTGCTTACTGACTTCTCTTCCTTTAACGTGATTATTATCCTTGTAATTTTAGAAATATAAGTAACTACCAAGGAAGATGAGTGATGCAAACAATAAACTTTTTTCCTGATGACTTATTTGGCCAAGGTTTCTATATTTTGAGATTCTTTGTTCAGAAAACTAATTCTTTATAAATATCTGGACTTCATTAACCCCAAGAAGACCAGTATCTTCTTGTCCTTAACAATCTAGAAACAGAAAGAATATATCATTATTATTTTTATCTTAAATGAAATCAGGATACTCTGCATTCTGCATGAGCAATGCAGGAAGAAAGTCAATGCTCTCGTGTTTCTTTGGAGGTTTGCATAGGCGAGTCTTTGTACGTATCTGGGGTTTTGTTTGTGTGCCTATGAGTGTCTATGTGTCTGTGTGTGTTTTAAAGAGGTGCTGGCTCTCACTAGTCCAGGAATTGTACCATCCTCCGCTATCATCTCTTTCTGGTCCCCTGTCTCATATGCTGCATTGGCATATGAATGTATTTGTTCAGGTCAACCAGTTCTGTTCAAACAGCAACATTGATTGTTTTGAGCAGAGGTGTCAAACTCTATCAGGGGCAAGGGAGAAAGCCTGCTTTCGGACCATACCAGGCTAGTCTCTGTTCAAAATACTTCATTCCCCTACAGATCAGAAAAACAAGCTTTGTCAGATAATATATCTCACTTAGAGGTTCAATAAATATGGCTGTTAAAACCATATGAGGGGATACTGTTCAGCATAAAATGGACCCATCTTCTAACACTGGCTGCCTCATGAATAAACCTAAAATAAATTCTGTTCAGTGAAAGAAAGCAAATAGAAAATACCACATATTCTGTTCCTGTTTACATGAAATGTTCAGAAATGACTTTATGGAGACAGAAAGCAGATTAGTATTGCTAGAGGCTAGGTTGCGAGAACAGATTTGCAAATGAGCAGGGTAGACTTCTGGGGTGATAGGAATATTTTAAGATTATGGTGATGTTTGCACAATTCTGTAAATTTATTAAAAATCACTGTACATGTAAAATGAGTGACTGTGATAGTATGCAAATTATACCTCAATAAAGCTGCTAAAAATATTAACACAATATTGAAAAGACCAAACAATAAGACCATCCTATATTCCCATTGCTGGGGTCTGTACAGTACTGGGTGCCTCACTGAAGTCTAAGAGTAGGTCACAACTGTATTCACCCAGTGAGAGTCGTTTCTCATTTGATGGCTTAGTCATTTCCACAGGTACGTGGGAGCACTCACCAGGTAGGGATCCTTCCCTTTACACACTCCCTCCTCCAATCCCGTATACTCACCAATCCATACACAACAAAATAACTGGACAGAGAGTCCCAACCATCAATATCAATATACAAAGAGGTTTGGACAAGGTAGGCAAAAACAGATTCTAAGAAGAATCTGTTCATGTTATTACTGGACAAACAGCAAGTCTGGGTAGAACCATCCAACTTCTATTTTTTTTTTTTTTTTTTTGAGTGACAAGCAGGAACATCTACAACAAAACTAAGGACAAAATAGTTTGCAAAAGAAAGGAAGAGAAAGTGTATGGGTTATTGTAACAGACCCCACATCCCTGATCACAGAGGCAGAGCTGTGGCCCACGGTGGGCTAATCTGTTAATTGTCTGGGGACACTCACTGGTGTAGGGGTAGGAATGTAACCAAGCTGCTTCCGCAAAAAGTTTTTGACTCCAGCTAGAGGGAAATTGTTTTTTCTTCTGTGATAATGGGGCGTTTGGCTGAGAGCCTGTAGGGACCAGGTCTACAGTGAGAGAGAAAAAAACTAACACAATGACAGAAGGACAGGCAAGAGCCAGAGAGGGCGCTGATGGGACTGTACCCTCAGTTCCGCACACTCCTAAAGCTAGCTCCAATCTTGCTTCTCTTAGAGTTTGATTACATTTCCCAGTTATCTTTAAACTACTCTGAGCTGGAGTTCCATCAGTTGCAACCAGAACCTTTTCTAACATAAACTCACTTTGGAAAAAGAAGTCAAAGAGACCTGGGACTCGGATGAAACAGAAATTAAAGAGACACAACACTTCAAATAAACAAAGCACCAGAATGGGACGTAAAGGTAATTAGAATAAAATAAAGGGAGGGCAGAGAAACTTCAAGCTGTCTGAAAACTAAAACTTCAAAATAGAAGCAGCAAGAAGTAGAATTGACAGTACAGGAAATTATATACTCCATGTATATAGGCTTGACGGTGAAAATCACAGAGCATTCAGAAGGAAGGGATGAATAAAAGGACAACCTGTGCCTGTATAGTGAACGGATCTACAGGTTCCAAGAGAACAAGGGAGAGCAAACTTGGAGACATCACCAACCTTTATATGCTGGCGTGGGTATCTTCACAGAGGAAAATGAACTAGAGCAGCCTCAGAAGAGGACAGAACGACATATGCAGAGGGCAGAAGAGACAAGAGAAGATGACCAAGAATTCTACAGCAAGTGTCAGCCACACACCAAGAAGCTGTAATGGAATTTAAAATGACACAGGGAGTACTGAGCATTCACTCTATTTTTTGTGTGTGTCTTGTATTTAAGCCTTGTTAAATTATGACATATTTGAAGGTGGATGCACACCTGGTGGTTGTAACCTAACACTAATTTGCCTTGTGTAACCAGGACTGGAATGTCCTCTGGTAAGTAAATGGATTCCGAGAGCTCTGCTAAAAAGAAACAAGTGAGAGTCAGGCAAACGTGTATGGATGTGAGTCAAAAATAATCTAAAACTCAAATTTACATTTTCTTTTTTTTTTTAATATTTATATATTTGTTTATTCATTTGACTGCCTCGAGTCTTAGCTGTGGTATGTGGGACCTACTTCCCTGACCAGGGATTGAACCCTGGCCCCCTGCACTGGGAGCATGGAATCTTAGCCACTAGACCACCAGGGAAGTCCCTAAAACTCAAATTTAGAGTGAGACAAATTTGAAGAACAAAGAAATTCCAAAGGCATTAGGTCACAGGATTTACCAACTGATCTATCTCAGGGCTATTCAAGGACCTGACCTAGGTAACCATCTGAAGTGAAAGAAGTAAAGACTTAAAGCCCTCTTCCAATTCAAATGTATCCTTTGCTGTCTGTTGTGGTCTGATAGTTTTAGGACACACAACTGAAGATCGAAATTGGCCCTCAGTGGCTTTCTAGATGAAAAATAATGGGATCCAGCAATGCCTAGGTGCCAAGATCAGATTGGAAAAGACACAGTTCCTCAAGATTGTGGAACTTCAACCAAAGGACTACTCTGTCTTGAAAAACAGGAAGGGGAAACAATGGAAACAGTTACAGATTTTATTTTCTTGGGCTCCAAAACCACTGCAGATGGTAACTGCAGTCATGAAAATAAAAGAAGCTTGTTCCTTGGAAGAAAAGCTATGACAAACTTAGACAGCATATTAAAAAGCAGAGATATCACTTTGCAGACAAAGGTCCGTCTAGTCAAAGCTATGGCTTTTCCAGCAGTCATGTGTGGATGTCAGAGTTGGACCATAAGGAAAACTGAGTGCCGAAGAATTGATGCTTTTGAACTGTGGTGTTGGAGAAGGCTCTTGAGAGGCCCTTGGACTGCAAGGAGATTCAACCAGTCAATCCTAAAGGAAATCAGTCCTGAATATTCATTGGAAAGACTGATGCTAAAGCAGAAACTCCAATACTTCGGCCACCTGATATGAAGAACTGACTCATTGGAGAAGACCCTGATGCTGGGAAAGATTGATGGCAGGAGAAGAAGGGGATGACAGAGGATGAGACGGTTGGATGGCATCACTGACTTGATGGACATAAGTTTGAGCAAGCTCCGGGAGTTGGTGATGGACAGGGAAGCCTGGTGTGCCGCAGTCCATGGGGTTGCAAAGAGTTGGACATGACTGAGCAACTGAACTGAGAAAAGAAACAATAGGTAAGGTTGTATTATGATTCCAATAAATATATTGGTGCCCCCAAAAGCGTGGCTGTCCACAGAGCTCCATTTTGTATATTTAAGGCTGACTGGGAAGAAAACAGGAAATCTGTGACTCCACTCTGACCAAGGTCATCCACTAAAGAAGACCTGAGGAAGATGTGATCAGATATGACAGGAAACCTAAAATCAATGCTCCCTAACTAAAGAATTTGCTTCAAGATACAACCCAGCTGTCTTAGAGGATGAGGGAGAAAGGAAAGAATGCAGCAAATGGGTAAGAACTCACAAATGGAGAAGCTGTGACATTAAAGGGCACAGGAGTTCTTGGCTCCATTTGAATATTATATAAAAATAGATATCTATGCATGATATATAGACATAATATATTAATACACAAATATATAATTATATATTAGTATGCATTATTAATATATAATTCAATATACACTTCATAGTCTAGAATCACATTGATTATAAACATAATATATGTGTATAGTTCTTAAGTGAAAAGATGAATAAAATGAAAAATAACTTATCTTTAAGCCAGAAACATAGCTCAGAGGATACTGGCAAATCATGGTAAACAGGGACAAAGGTGGGAAGAAGAGCAAGTTGCTAATTTTCCCATCTTAATTGTGAGGCAACAGAAACGTCTTGGTTTCTGAAGTTGTTCCACTGGTGTTGGTGCTGAGGTTATTGACTTTAATAACCAAACTCCGGTCTAGTAACATCAAAGGCTCTCGTGAAACGCCAGTTGGAGTATACCATTGCCACTTTTCTGGAGAGTAAAATGGCATAATGTGACAAAGGCCCGAAATGCCTTCATAACTTTGGCTCAGGAATTTTACCTTTTGGAATCTATCCTACGGTAATCAGATGTACACACAACAATTTGAGTACCGTCCCAATCCTGTACCATCAGGAGGGTGGTAATGTAAGTCCCAGTTCAAGCAAGACAATTTCTGAGAATGAAAGGCAGAGCTATTAATAATACACCGGGACCACAGGTGCCAACAGGGTTGGTGCCAAAAAACCAGCTCGTATTATGAGACTGTAAAAATGTATTATGTTTATAATTAGGAAAAGAGGGTTACTTTAAAATCTACTAAATTGTAAGAGAAAACAAAAGGGCAGTGAACAGGAGTTGTGAAGGCTTCCAGCTCACACACGCTGAGATGCTGCCATTCTAGCATCGAAGGAACAGAGCAACTTGGAAGACAATGTGCCTGGCGCCTCCTCATGAACCTTCCTGCCCACAGTCTGCTGTTGGACATGACACTTCTGTGACTCTCTGCTGTCCACCTAGGAGTTTTCTTAACTTTTAAGTCATTGGAACAATCTAACACTATCTTATCTACATAATTCATCAAACATCCAATAAAAGAAAAGTTACTCAATAATAGGAAGCCACCCACACACGTCTGTTAATGCAGCAAGAAATGACCACACACAGACAGATGCTTCTGTAGAGTTTTGTCCCAGGTGTCATGGAGACTCAGAGGGTTGTCTCATTTGGCATACCTTCCCTGAAAAAGACAAGATGAAGGAGGCTCTCCACGAGGAAGACAGACTGAGGTAGAGGCTGAAAGGAAGTCTTCATGTTCATGGACAGCAAGGAATCTTAGTGTAACTGATGTATGAGATATGAGTTGAGAACCCAAAGGGAAGATTCCAGGAAGGGAAGATTGAGAAGGGTGCATGGGTCCTTCCACTCTTCCATCTCCCATGATAGCTCACAGATCTCAAGCTTAGTACCTGAAATATCATCTCTGATTGTGTTAGGGTTGTAAGTGCTTTGCAGCGGTGAGAACTGATTCGATCTCCATATTGATGGGTTCCTTGGGCATAGATAACAAGACATACAACTGCTCCAAGTCACCTTTGTCCTAACTCTAATGTGTGCAGGATATGAAAACCCTGTTGGTGTTTGTAGCTGCCAGGAGACCGGGGTGGCTGCTCTTTCCACTGCCATGGTCTATTCAAAGAGAAGCAGAATTAGTGGAGTTAGCAAGTCTCTTACAAATGGGAGCTCTTTCAACTCTGCTTTATGAGCAGACACAGTGGGGCTAATCTGTAGGAGTAGTGTTAACAGCAACAGGGCTGTCCAAGATCTCCGAGACCAGCACTTAGAAGATAATCTCATTACAGGTGGTGGTGTCAGACACAGGCGCTCAAGGGCACCGTGATTAAAGGCCATCTTGTAGCTGGTATGCAGATCCAAGGCAGACTGGCCTCCTCTCCCTGGAACCCTCTTATCACCAGAACACGGAAAGAGCATAACTCATGGGCATCACCCTAAGCCAATTTTACTTTGTTTCCCACTGTGTCTTCAAAGTTTGCTCCATGGGAGAAATTGTCCACCCTGAGATAAAAACTAACTCAGAAAGCGCCCTCTTGCTGCAACTACTGAAGCCTGCAGGCCCCAGAGTCTGTGTTGTGAAACAAGAGAAGCCACCACAGAAAGAAGTCTGAACACCTCAACCAGAGAGTATCCCTCACTCGCTGCAACTAGGGAAAAAGCCCACATAGCGACGAAGACGCAGCACAGCCAAAAACAATCAATAAATAAACATTTAAAAAACTAACTCAGAAAATTACTTTTGGACCACTCATAGACAATAATAGATCCCATGAACATTTAAAAAGAAAACAGAATCTCAATTTAGAAATTAAAATTCTCATCCCATGTAATCATCCAGATTCCAGACTTGATTTAAAGTGAAATCTTGTGGACTTTCCTAATGAGGACCCTCTGCGATTGTTCGCTTCGGTCTCTCCTTCTGCCCAGTAATGTGATTTCTGACCTATTCCATTTCCTCTGCCCTGACAAATTGCATTCACAGCCTGATTACTAAGCAGCCATTTCAACCTGTCAGACAGCCCCCAGCCAGGCCTGTGTCTCATCCTTTGCCTTTTTGGGGTCAGACTCAGTTCATTTTTTGTCTCTCCAACAGTAGCTAACTCAGTGCTGTTGGAGAGTCCAGCGAAATTCTCTCTCTTGGTTTGAGATTAAGAGGGATGCAACCTCTGCCCCTGACCCTTCCTCATACTCAGTAACAACCCCCTGCAAATAAGTTCTATCTAAAATAAGCTTCTTCTGATGCCCAGAAACTCAATCCTTTTACTCTCTGTGTCTATGAGGAGATGAAGAGTCATGTATTAATAATGGGTTTTTATTTATTTCCTTTGAAAATGTTCCTTTTGGCTTCACACCTCACGTAAGTACTTCACTATTTAAAAATGGTCCAAGGACCTGGAGGCATCAGCATCACCTGGGAGCTTGTTAGTGACAGAGACGCTCAGTCCCCACCCCAGATCTACACAATCAAAATCTGAATTTTAGCAAGATTTCCAGGTGATTTGTGTGCACATTTTGAAAAGTGTTGCCTTTTTTCAATTTGAAATTGGTGTCTCAAAATTTCCTACTTAATTTCTTGTTACCACATTTATAGATCAATATTCTACTGTAGTTGTGTGGGTTCTAATTTCAGAAAGGAGGAGGGCCTGTGTCTGTCCTTTGCAAGTCCAGATCTCAAGCTGTTTAGAGAACTAACTTAAATGTCTTTCTGTCAAATTCAGATGTTCCTCTGTTACTTCAAATTCAATATAATGTCATCATTTTCCTCTTCTTGATTTATCTTACCTATAAACCTTAAGGTTTTTTAAGACCTGATAAAGATCAATCTCCTCCATGGCTTGTTTTCTTGAACATTATAGCCCACACACTGATCATGGAGCCAATCTCAACTCACATACCATGTCATCCGTCAGCACTTATTATGTCCTGGCTATTTTTCATTTATCTTATACTGTCCTGAATTGAATTTTTCATTCATTCAATAATATTTATTGGACAATATCTATGTGCTTATCAGTGTTTCAGGGGTTGGGGACACAGTAAACAACAAAACGGATTAATTTTCTGACCTCATGAAACTCATATTCTTGGGGGAGAAAGAGACAAAAAATAAACAGATAAAATATATAATCTCATATCATAGCAATGTGGGAGACCCGGGTTCGATCACTGAGTCCAGAAGATCCTCTGGAGAAGGGGATGGCAACCCACTGCAGTACCCTTGCCTAGAAAATTCCATGGAAGGAGGAGCCTGGTGGGCTACAGTCCACGAGATCGCAAAGAGTCAGACACGACTGAACAACTTCACTTTCACATCATAGCAATGACTATCAAATTGAAATCAGCAGTCCCAACCTCTCCTTTTAATTGCAGTTCATGTATTCAACTCTCTGCTCAATATCTTTACTTAGATATATAAAATGCACCTTAAGTTTAACATAGCCCAAACTGAACTCTTGATTTTTCCTCAAACACCCTCTTTTTCCATCTCAACAAATAGCATCCCCATCCCCATAATCTTCTCTTTTTCTCACATTTGACTTCCACTGCATCAGCAAATCCTGGTAACTCTCCTTCTAAAATCCTGCCACTTCTCTCTGCCTCCTCTGCTACAGCTCTGACCGGATCACCAACAGCTTACTTGGACCACTGCTTCCAATTCCATCCCTCTACCACAGGACAGTAAGTACTCTATGTGGCAACCTGAGTAATCCATCCTTTTAGAGAGTAAATCTGAGCATCCCTAATTCCACTGCTGTAAGAATTAAATCCAGAAACCCTACAGACTCTGGAATTCTTGCTATTGCTCTGACTCCAACCCCCATCACTCTCTCATTCCTGTCCTACCCTAGCCACTTTGGTCCCCTTTATGTTCTTTGAACTGCACAGCAGGCTCCCTCCTCAAGGTCTCTGCAATTGCTGGGACCATTTTCCCTTCCTCCCCCGCCACAGGTTGCCTTCTCACTTCCTTCTGAACTCTCTCCACTCAAATACCACCTCCTCAGAGAGGTCTTTCCTGACTGATCTATTGAACAAAGCACTCTCTCATCTTCTCCTTTTCTTCATGACATTTACCTGTAAACACTTCACCCTATATTTGTAGATTGAACTGTTTACTGTCTGTCTCTTAACTAATATGTAATTACCCTAAAATGTAATATCTATGTAGAGCAAGAACTTTTTTCACGTCCAGCATTTAGATCATTGTCCAGAGAGAGTAGACATTCAATACATAGTTGTTGAGTGAATGCACAGCAACTAAAGTATGTAAGTTTACAAATTTCTACTTGGTTTAATAACAGCCCAAATTGTCCCTGTAATTATGTCACTGCCACTAACTTGCATTTTAAAATACAACCTTAAATAGAATTACAGCTGGGAATTGACCCTCATCTGTCACAGCAGGAGAGTGTCATGCCCGTGAATACCATCCATCACATGTGTGGCAATAGAAGAAAAATGTGAGAACTATTGCTCTAAAACAGTCTGCAGTCCCACTGTGCAGAAATATTTTTCTGGAGGCATTTGGTGACAAGGTGCGGGGCACAGCCTCAGAAAGCGGTCCACTGACCTTCCACTGAGATGGTGTTGCTGCCTATATTCCATGAGGAATGTACATGCAAGCACCTTATGGGCAGCAGAGCAAATATATGGACATATTTGACGGTCCAAAGGACGGTGATGTCCTTTCTATATGGCACTGTTAACCTTGACCACATCTGAGATCCACACAGGAGCTTTTAAAAAATAGCACTGTATAGCCACTTCCCCAGAGATTCTGACTTCATTGCTCTGGGGGCACTTAAGCATTGGTATTTCTTAAAAGCTTCCCTAGTGATTTTGATGTTCAGCTAAGTGACCAATTGCTGGTGTATAACGCAGTGGGACCAGGGTAACACTGAACGAATGGACATTCTGGGCAGAGGTAATTACAAGACACTTGGAGATGAGACCACAGTCCCTTTTGAAGGACTTACAGCCCTGGAGAGGGCTTCACAGTTGCAGGATCACATCCCAGTTAGAATATAATGTGAATTCTGGTGTTTGATGATGACTCTAGAGGTGTGGAAAACTCAGGAAGGCTCAAGAATGAATGAAAAGATTTGAGGAGTTTGGAATACAAAATACGTGAGGCAAAGTCAAAAGTTACATTGATTTGGCCTGGGAAAGTACAGTTGGTAGAAGTTCAGTTCAGTTCAGTTTCTCAGTTGTGTCCGACTCTTTGTGGCCCCATGGACTGCAGCACTCCAGGCCTCCCTGTTCATCACCAACTTCAGGAGTTTACTCAAACTCATGTCCATTGAGTTGGTTATGCCCTCTAACCATCTCATCCTCTGTTGTCCCCTTCTTCTTCCACCTTCAATCTTTCCCAGCATCAGGATCTATTCAAATGAGTCAGTTCTTCGCATCAGGTGGCCAAAGTATTGGAGCTTCAGCTTTAGCATCAGTCCTTCCAATGAATATTCAGGACTGGTTTCCTTTAGGATGGACTGGTTTGATCTCCTTGCTATCCAAGGGACTCTCAAGAATCTTCTCCAACACTACAGTTCAAAAGCATCAATTCTTCGGTGTTCAACCTTCTTTATGGTCCAACTCTCACATCCATACATGACTACTGGAAAAACCATAGCTTTGACTAGATGGACATTTGTTGGCAAAGTAATGTCTCTGCTTTTTAATCTGCCATCTGGATTGGTCATAACTTTTCTTCCGAGGAGCAAGTGTCTTTTAATTTCATGGCTGCAGTCACCATCTGCAGTAATTTTGGAGCCCAAGAAAATAAAGTCTCTCACTGTTTCCCCATCTATTTTCCATGAAGTGATGAGACCAGATGCTGTGATCTTAGTTTTCTGAAGAAGGTAGAAGAGTTAGTAGCAAAATTTCTGTCTTTAAGTGAATATATATATCCCCCATGAGGAAAAACCTCGTATGCAAAAAATTCAAATGGGTGAAATAGACACAGGAGGGGGTGATTATTTATACCTGAACTACACTCACAAATTCATGCAGATTACTGACAGGTTTACATATAATTTTCCATGGGCTGGATACTATTCTATGTGACACTGTGCATATATTGACTCATTTAGCCTTTATACCAATCCTATGAAATTAATACAAATATTATTCTTGTTTTAGGGTAAGAATTTGAGGCACTCAAAGGTTAAATAACTTGCCTTTGTTACCATATAGATCTGGAATTTAAATCTGACTACACTGGTTGCAAAATGCCAGGCTGGATGAAGCTCAAGCTGGAATCAAGATTGCCGGGAGAAATATCAATAACCTCAGATATGCAGATGATATCATCCTTATGGCAGAAAGCAAAGAACTAAAAAGCCTCTTGATGAAAGTGAAAGAGGAGAGTGAAAAAGCTGGCTTAAATTTAACATTCAAAAAACTAAGATCATGGCATCTGGTCCCATCACTTCATGGAAAATAGATGGGGAAACAGTAAGAGATTTTATTTTCTTGGACTCCAAAATCATTGCAGATGGTGACTGCAGCCTTGAAATTAAAAGACACTTGCTCCTCGGAAGAAAAGTTATGACCAATTCAGATGGCAGATTAAAAAGCAGAGACATTACTTTGCCAACAAATGTCCATCTAGTCAAAGCTATGGTTTTTCCAGTAGTCATGTATGGATGTGAGAGTTGGACCATAAAGAAGGCTGAATGCTGAAGAATTGATTCTTTTGAACTGTGGTATTGGAGAAGACTCTTGGGAGTCCCTTGGACAGCAAGGAGATCCAACCAGCTAAAGGAAATCAATCCTAAATATTCATTGGAAGGACTGACGCTTAAGCTCCAATACTTTGGCCACCTGATTCGAAGAGCCAACTCACTAGAAAAGACCCTGATGCTGGGAAAGATTGAAGGCAGGAGTAGAAGGAGATGACAGAGGACGAGGTGGTTGGATGGTATCACTGAGTCAATGGACATGAGTTTGAGCAAACTCCAAAAGATGGTAAAGGACAGGGAAGCCCGGCGTGCTGCAGTCCACGGGGTCGCAAAGAGTTGGATACGAATGAGTGACTGAACAACACTGGTTGCAGAGTCCATTCTCTTAACCATTCCTCTGTACTGTACACATGTATGTATGAATATATGTGTGTGCATATATGTACATGTTACACATACTGTGCATGAGCACATGTGTGTCTAACATACTAGATAGGTAGATATGTACTATTGTGTGTGACTACACACACACAATATGTATATATGTATACATATAAACAATATATATGTGTAGATTGTTACAATGAACATATATACACATTTTGCTTTACAAAAATATGCAGTTTCCTTTAAATAATAAATATACATATTTATACAATAATTTATAATATTGACGCTTACAAATAAATAAGTAAGAAATTTAAAGAGAAAAACGTTTCTGCTACCATGTGATAACCCATCACAAATCCCTCGCAGTGACAGTTTTTTGAGACAGATTAACAGGAAGGCCCAAGTAGTTCACTGAAAGGTCTCATATATTTGTTCTGGGTCATTTTAGCATGTGATGAATAAATACAGTGAAAAATGTATTCTTTGGGGATTTTGCTGCTGGACAAGAAACAAAAATAAGTCTGCCTTTTGAATATCAAGGCTGCAGTTCAGTGACTGAATGACTCATTGTACCTCTAATTGGCTAACTGGCCTTAGGGGGTTGGGGGTGGTGCTGGGGAGGCTGGCAGGTTCCTGCCTGCACAACAGGACCATTAAAAAGCTTGCGTGAGTCTGGGTTTGTTTTCTTTTGCTTTGAGTGTTTTTTTTTTTTTTTTAACGAATTAGGCAAGATGCTTAAAGGATTGTCCAGTAAAGTAGCTGAAATATCATTTTCACAAATGCCAGCTAAAATTTTCTTGGAAACAAGGCCTGGAATTATTGCAAGATCTAGTCAACAATGAGGTAATAAAAGTGAACATATTCTTCTATTTCCTATTGATTTAACTTAAGAGAAAATTTAGAAACTTTACTCTGTTGGATTGAAATTCTTTAACCTTTTTTTGTATTTATAATTTGGTAATGATAATGAGACCTTAATTGAAAGGTTAATCCTAAATAAACACAACATAATCTTCTGGTCAATTTAATTAAATGGTACTGGGTTTAATTCTGAAAGAGATGGGAGTACCAGACACCTGATCTGCCTCTTGAGAAACCTGTATGCAGGTCAGGAAGCAACAATTAGAACTGGACATGAAACAACAGACTGGATCCAAATAGGAAAAGGAGTACGTCAAGGCTGTATATTGTCACCTGCCTTATTTAACTTATATGCAGAATACATCATGAAAAACGTTGGGCAGGAAGAAGCACAAGCTGGAATCAAGATTGCCAGGAGAAATATCAGTAACCTCAGATATGCAGATGACACCACCCTTATGGCAGAAAGTGAAGAAGAACTAAAGAGTCTCTTGATGAAAGTGAAAGAGGAGAGTCAAAAAGTTGGCTTAAAGCTCAACATTCAGAAAACTAAGATCATGACATCCAGTCCTATCACTTAATGGCAAATAGATGGGGAAAGAGTGGAAACAGTGGCTGACTTTATTTTGGGGCCTCCAAAATCACTGCAGATGGTGACTGCAGCCATGAAATTAAAAGATGCTTACTCCTTGGAAAGAAAGTTATGACCAACCTAGATAGCATATTAAAAAGCAGAGACACTACTTTGTCAACAAAGGTCCATCTAGTCAAAGCTATGGTTTTTCCAGTAGTCATGTATGGATGTGAGAGTTGGACCATAAACAAAGCTGAGCACCAAAGAATTGACGCTTTTGAACTGTGTTGTTGAAGAAGACTCTTGAGAGACCCTTGGACTGCAAGGAGATCCAACCAGTCCATCCTAAAGAAAATCAGTCCTGGGTGTTCACTGGAAGGACTGATGCTGAAGCTGAAACTCCAATACTTTGGCCACCTGATGTGAAGAGCTGACTTATTTGAAAAGACCCTGATGCTGGGAAAGATTGAGGGCAGGAGGAGAAGGGGATGACAGAGGATGAGATGGTTGGATGACATTACTGACTCAATAGACATGAGTTTGGGTAAACTCCAGGAGTTGGTGATGGACAGGGAGGCCTGGCGTGCTGCGGTTCATGGAGTCACAAAGAGTTGAACGTGACTTAGTGACTGAACTGAACTGAACTACTGGCTTTAAAGTGAGGGTAGTAATAATGAAGAAACAGAAATTGAGGAAGAGAAGTGAAAGCCTCAAAAGCTTGAGAAGAATTGTGAAATAAAATTCATATTTACGGCAACACAAGAAAAATTTAAACATCAAAATTATTCTCTGCCCATTGCCCTCCCCTATCCCCACACGGTACATCACGTGTTCACATTATGCATGGACCACACCGGTCCCTCCAGCAGGAATACTTATTCAATCACAAACAGTAACATTCTCCCAGCACTAACAAGACAACTCCTTAAAAGTTAACATTCCTTCTAGATGTTGGTGCTCAAATCTGGATGAAAGAAACTGTCAATAAGACATCATCTAATGTACAGCCCTCTGTCTCAAAAAACATACATAAACTGTGTCTTGACTTCTAATGAGTGGAACAGAGCTTTCTGGGATGCTCTTCCTGAGTTATAATCCTCAAAGTTGGATGAACAAAAATTTCCCATTCTTTCTTAGATGGACTGATTAATTTTTGTTGACAGGACAAATAAGTAGGAAAGGATGACACCTGTTCCACCGACCTTGGTTTTCACTGTATTGAATTTGTAGATAGGGAAATAATTGAGCAGTAAAGATGAAACAGAGACACTTTACAGAATATTGATGATCAGACTCTTCTTGTAAAAGGACAGTCGCTTAACTTGGTTAAAATCTATTAATGACCAAATTAGCCTTCTTTTTTTTTTTTTAAAGAAGCCCTGCAGAGTTATTCTTTCTCTAGGCTCACATTTCCTTTGTCTAGAAGAATGCATGCTATGAATGTAAATGAACATTTTAGGCTTAGTTACTAAGCGATTCCAGCCCCCTCTGTTAGGTGGATTTCCTGGGGACTGTGCTGATCATTACTCCTCCCATGTCCCGTCCAGTCTCCCCTGTGGTTAGGGCTTCTGGAGGACAGGCCACGTGTGTGCCGATGGCCTGCCCCCTGCCTAGTCTTAGCTAAAGTTTCTGTTCAAGACCTCTCCCTGTTTCCTTTCCCTGGTGAGAGGGACTACAACTCTAGGACCCCTGCTTTTAACCTTTTTGACAAAGACCTAAAGCAGGTACAACTCCTGGCACTACTCACATCTTCTCGACCGAGGCAAACCTCCAAACAGGAGGTACCATTAGAGCATATCAGTCCCGGGAGAGAAACAGTGGCCATCAATCCTCATCTTTACATTTCCAGAGCCACCAGTAGTGCCTTCTAGTCATAGGTGTCCAGCAAACACTGGTTGCTTTGAACTTGGGCTCCTCTTCCCCATTTCAATTTCATCTTCAGGATCAGTGACCAATTGTGAGTTTCTTTATGAAGCTACCATTAAAAAAAAAAAATACTGTATTCCAATGCCTAGCACGTGATTTAATACAGGTTGGCAAAATTTCCAAAATGTAGATGCCTTAATTGCAAAAAAAAATTTTAGATGGTATAGTGTGTAATTCAGGATATAAAGTATGATAAGAAATAAGTAAGTTTAAAAATTATATAATTAGTTTGAAACTAGCAGGGGGCTTCCCTGGTGGCTCAGTGGTAAAAAATCCACCAGCCAATGCAGGAGTCATGAGTTTGATCCCTGATCCCAGAAGCTCCCACATGCCTCAGAGCAGCTAAGCCCGTGCCCCAGAACCACTGAGGCTGAGCTCTAGAGACACGTGCCGCAACTTCTGAAGCCCGTGCCTCCTAGAGCCCATGCTCGGCAACAAAAGAAGCTACCAGAATGAGAAGCTTGCGCGTTGCTACTAGAGAAAAGCCCCTGACAGCAACAAAGATCCAATACAGCCAAAATAAATAAATAAATACCTACTATGTAAAAATAAAAACTAGCAGTTACCAAAATGCCCTTCAATTGTTGAATGCATAAATAAATTGTGATATATTCCTGTCATGGAGTATTATATAGCAACAAGAATAAACAGTCTGCAGTTACACACAACAATGTGAGTGGCTATCACAAAGATAATATTCAGGGAGTGAAGCCAAATACAAGTGGAGTATTTATAGAAAGTAAAAAAACAGGCTAAATTAATGTATGCTATTAGAAGTCATAATAAGGGTTACCCTAGAGGCAGTGACTTTCAGCAGGGTATCATCTGACCCACAAGGGATATCTAGCAATGTCTGGAGAGGCACTTCTGGGTGTCTTACTGGGAAGGGTTGCTACTGGCAGCTAGGGGTAGAGCCCAGGGGTGTGGCCAAACACCCTGCAATGCACACGGCAGCCCCCCACAGCAAGCACTGTCCAGCCTGAAACCTCAGTAATACTGAGGCTGAGAAGCCCTACCCACCATAGGGATAGTGCTAGCATTCTGTTTTTTGATCGGCATGCTGTCCACACAAATGTGTGCAAGTGGAAAACTCATCAAGTTACACACATATGGTATGTGTACTCGTCTACAGGTATACTGTCTCATAACAAAAAGCTTAAAAAGTGTTAAAAAGCTACGCAAGATTTAGAAAAACTTGAGTTAACAAAAATACATGCTAGGACTCAATGAATCCTAGGACTCTACTAAATTTAGATTCAGTAGAAAACAGAAAAAAAAACCCTGACATTTTACAGAAAACCTTAAATTTTAATGATAAAACAGTGTGACTATTTCACTCATCAAATCTTGTACTAAACATCAAGATTTAGAATGTACTCTAAAATGGCAACCACAACTTCAAAAAAAAAGCATCATGCACTAATAAAAAATGCATGAATGTTTTATTTACCAGAAAATCCTGGTGATCTGTAGATAGGAATCTGGCCAAGTCACTTAGAATCAGGATTTGTATTGTCAGCACCTGCAGAGACCAAAGAAGAAAACAGCTCCTTAAAGAATGCCTCCGGGCCTCTTACTGGGACTTTCTCCGCAGCTTGCACATTTGCAGACTCTCCTGCTCTGTGATAGTTGGTTTGCAAACCGGGACCTGCATGCAAAGGGCAAGGAAGGACTGAAAAAGAGGACCATTCTAGATCAGTAGTTGGCAGGTTTAACAAGCAAGGAAACTTACATAGGAGGCTCGTCTTGGCAGCTCAAGATAAGTAGATCTCAGATCTCATCTGCTCGCCAGAATGTTAAAAGTTTATATAGAAGACTTAACAGGACTCAATCACATAAACTATCCAGATGGTCTCAACACCTTATACTCTTAAGGCTGTATCCTTGAAACAGCTCCTGGTGTGGGAATGCTGGGCAAAACAAACATTCCAAGGTCAGGTCCAACTTGAGGCTCAATGCCACATCCTCTCAATGGCTTTCTCCAACAATGATGGGGTCTTTTGCCCCTTGAAATTGACAAAGTTTTTCACAGCATGAATTATCCTCCACATGGTATTTTGGATGAGAAAATCTATTTTGGTCATTTTGTCCACTTTTCACATTTGTGTGTTGGGTGTGTCTTTTTAATTCAATGGCCTCAAATCAAGGGAGGCCTCATGGCAGAATGGAGGTCCCCAGGCTGTGGACCCCAATCCAGAGGGAAGTAGGTATTGGGAGGAGGTAAGTGTACTTTGCACAGGAAAAGGACATAAAAATTATGACTACATGATGGACACATGGATGGAGATTATTTATAAAATGGCCATAACGATTTCTCTCCCTATATCTAGGCCTCCATGTGATGTGACTTGATAGCTATTTCTACATAGAGATGAAGTTGATTTCTTCACTGCTCTAAATCTGGACTAGATTTGAGACTTGTTTTGACAACTAGAATGTGGCGGGGAGCGTTAGGCCATCCCAGCTGAGAGTCTAGTGTTCAAGAGGCCCTGCATGCTACTGGTCACTTTTCTGGAACCAAGCCTCTGCCATGTGAATAAGCCTGGGCTAGTTCGCTGGATGATGAGAGGCCACTTGGACTAGACACAAGCCATCCCCAGTGAGGCCATCCTAGCCCAGCCAGGCCTGGCTCATCCAGGGGCTGCCCATTCATGTATGGAGTGAGTCCAGTCAAGACCAGAAAAACCATGTAGCTGAGTCCAGCTCACATTGTTGTTCAGTCACTAAGTCATGTCCAACTCTTGTGGTCCCATGAACTGCAGCAAGCCAGGCTTCCCTGTCCTTCACTATCTCCCAAAGTTTGCTCCAGCTCCTCCATTGAGTCAGTGATGCCATCCAACCATCTCATCCTCTGTTGCCCTCTTCTCCTCCCTCCCTTAAACTTTCCCAGAAACTCTGATGGGGTTTTTCCAACAAATTGGCTCTTCACATCAGGTGGCCAAAGTATTGGAACTTTAGCACCAGCCCTTCCAATGAATATTCAGATTTGAATTCCTTTAGGGTTGCTGTAGTCCATGGGGTCACAAAGAGTCGGACATGACTGAGTGACTGAACTGAACTGAGGGTTGACTGGTTTGATCTCTTTGCTGTTCAAGGGACTCTCAAGAGTCTTATCCAGCACCAAAGTTCAAAAGCATCAATTCTTTGGTGCTCAGCCTTCTTTATGGTCCAACTCTCACATCTGTATATGACTACTGGAAAAACCATAGCTTTGACTATATGGACTTTTCTCAGAAAAGTGATGTCTCTGCTTTTTAATACGCTGTCTAGGTTTGTCATAGCTTTCTTTCCAAGAAGCTCACATTGGCAGCCTACAGAATCATGAAGTAAATAATTTGGAATGATTTCTTATGCAGGACATGCCTTTGTTCTCAGAAAGATGGCTGTAAGCAGCTCTGGCATTTATTCTATTCATGTCAGGTCTGGTTTTATTAATAGTCCTTCTTTTTCAATAGTGGAGTGAAAGTCCCTCAACTGAATATCAGTGATCTTGCCTGGGTAATTAGCTCTATCACTGTGGCCAGGGGGTGAAACATGTGGTGGCCACACTGAATCCTTCCTAGAGGACTGTGAGAAAGTGACAGTTGGCAAAACATAAAAAATAATAATGTTCAATGCACGATATGCTCTGCATCTCACTGCCTCTAATGTGAGGATTTGGCTGCTGTGATGTTTCCAACTGATTGATCATTCATTGCTTTGTAGATTCTGCCATCATCACGGCACCAGAGCAGATTCACTCATTACTTTATTTTACTTGTGTAATGTGAAACATAGAAGACCATGAGGAAAAAAAGTCCATTAAGAACAAATTTTGTATTTTGGATGCTTTAGTATTTGTATTTCTGGATATCTTATCTCCTACCTTATATTAGTCCTGAAACATACCAGAGCTCTTCATGATTTCTCCCCAAAGTAAAGGAGGGATGTGTTGGCCAGTATTCTGCCCTCACATGTTATGGAATGAGATGCATCCATTTTTATATAAAGTTGAAGGGCACTAAAGAAAATGTGAAGAAGGAAATGTTGCTAATCCTTGAATAGTGTAGAAAGAATCAACAGATAATGAACAAAGAACACTAGTTCCTTTAATCTTATTTGATAAGCCCTGTCTTCAAGCGTTTTGAATTTCTCTGGCTGACTTGTGGATGTGCTTGACTTGAATTCATTTACCTTCAAAAATAATGAAGATTAGGAGGTGGACATGGTATGTGAGTGGAAAATCCAATGGACAGAACTATATTAAACCAGGGTTTAATAATTTTTTAGCCGAGTAAGACTGTGTGGGTTCCTTCTGCTAAAACACTGGTCTTATGATGAGTAATTCACCAGATCATCCCCGTGAGTAAACCATTCAGGAATGAACCATAATATAGTCACAGGATGGGCTAGTCTACAACTGTTAAAGTAGTGTTTCTAAGGAATATTAATTGACACGGACAAGTGTACATAATTCTTTGCCAAGTGAAAAATATTTCTAGAAGTGTACTATGTCATATGTATGTATATGCATATGAAACGAAATATTACCAATGGAGTTTCTAAAGACAGATAATTTGAGCACATTTCTCCCTTTAATGCCTCTTTATGTTTTACAGCCTCCCAATGTTATGAAGTGTTACTTTTATAATTATGAAATATAAAAATGAAAATGCAAAATATGTCAATTAACTATTGTAGTACTACATAGAAAATCATGCTGTCAAAATATTTGCAACCAGAATAAAACAGTTCTCTGGCTCCACAAGATGTGCCCCTCTTGTATGAATTTTGAAATCAGCATTGCAGTCTGATGGTGATATTCTTCTGTGGACTGCCAGATCTAAGTGAAACTAAATCATTACTGACATCTACAGAATATCCTCTACATGCCAGACCTTGTTCTAAGTAGTTCACATGCTTAAATTCACGTGATACTCATAACATCCTATGAGGTAGTTAATATTATAACCACTTTATACATGAGAAAATCAAAGCACAGAGATTTAAGTTAAGATGGGGTGAAGTCAGACTCCAGAGTTCTTGCTCATGACAACTATTCCACAGTTCTCTCCCATCTTGTGAGAGAGGACATTCCAGGTACTACTCATCTTGAAAAGGAAGGGCTTCTCAGAGAGAAAAGCAGAACTGTAAGTGCAGAGTTTAAGTAGTCATGAGAAGGCCTTGAACTCCTTCCCTTTGTCTATTCAAAGAGAAGCTCATCTTGAATTATAAGGAGAGCTGAAGGGGAATGTGGAAAAGAAGAGGCCCCAGCACAATCTCTGCCTTATGGGATCCCATTTGTAATAGTTGAGATACAGTGTGTGTGTTAGTTGCTCAGTCATGTCTAACTCTTTGGGACCCCATGGACGGCAGCCTTCCAGACTCCTCTGTCCATGGAATTCTCCAAGCAAGAGTCTGGAGTGGCTAGCTATTCCCTTCTCCAGGGGATCTTTCCGACTCAGGGATCGAAGTCAGGTATCCTGCATGGTGGGCAGATTCCTTACCATCTGAACCACTAGGGAAGAACATACAATACAAGTACCCAAACTGATATTCATAAGACATGCTGTCCATAGAATACTGGTTATATACTAAAATAAAAGAGTCTATGCTTTTGTAAACTTGA
This sequence comes from Muntiacus reevesi, assembly GCF_963930625.1. NCBI lineage: Eukaryota > Metazoa > Chordata > Mammalia > Artiodactyla > Cervidae > Muntiacus > Muntiacus reevesi. The sequence goes on from NC_089252.1 coordinate 72,556,478, forward strand.
GAACCACTGGATGAGGAAAAGCTAGAGGTCTGTTGTAGGACTTCTCAGAGCCTTTGTTATGTTCATGTTATGTTTTAGTATCTATGGAGTATGTATAGTATACACTATTTTCCAACTTAGTTCAACCACAAAGCATCTTTCTTGTGGAACATCCTCTAATAGTTCCCCAAGTTAATATTCTGTGGAACAAAATTTGGGAAACATTGGTCTCAAATAATAGTACTCTCTTTACTGTAACTTCCATTTTCCTCTGATCTTTAATTTTTTAAAAAAAATCTTATCTCAAGGGTCCTCTGGAGATAAAGAAAGGATTTGTATCCCTGTTTGGATATGTTTATTAGAGGAAGGGTAGCAATCTATTGAGGTCAACATGATAGATAGAGCCATGAGTGCCTACAGGAAATAAATTTTGGTGACAGAATAGGAATGATATCTAAAATGTCACCCAGTCCTCCAGGATCTCTCTCTCTCCTTGTACAGTAAACCCTGGGAGCCTTTTTGTTAATGAAGCAGTGTTTCCTTCCAGTAATATTAATTGAACTTGGGTCACTGAATTGTAGGACTTCCTTAATGATACACGCAGTTACCATATGGAAGAGCTCATCGTTAGAGACTTAAGTCAAAAGACTTGATGGCCAACTGTTCTTTATCCATTCCTCTGTTGGTGGACATTTAGGTTGCATCCATGTCCTGGCTATTGAAAATACTGTTGCAGTAAACATTGGGATGCATGTGTCTTTTGGAATTATGTTTTTTTCCAGGTATATGCTGAAGAGTGGGATTGCTGCATCATATATTACTTGTATGCGTAGCTTTTAAGGAACCTCTGCTTTGCTCTCTATAGTGACTGTACCAATCCACATTCCCACCAACAGTGTAAGAGGGTTCCCTTTTCTCCACACCCTCTCCAGCATTTATTGCTCATAAATTTTTTGAAGATGGCTATTCTGACTGATGTGTTGTTAAGCAACTATAATGCAATACAAATTTTAAAAAAGACATGATGGCCATTATATAGGAATAATGCTACATTCTCATTTATCACATGGCAAAGAAACAAGAGAACTTCAAATAACTCAAACGTCAGGGTGGACAGCCCTTCCCAGAACCTGTCTCCTGCTCATCTTAAAAACTACTGTAGAGTCTGTAGTGTGTTTCAGTTTTAAGGTCATGCATAGAAAGATGTTGAAAATTCATGTTAGAGGGGACTGCCAGGTAAATTACAACTAGGAGCATCACTGTTGTTAGCTGATAAATATTCAAAAATGATTTTATAATTGCCTTAAAATTGCAAACGTGGTTTATTTTCAGAATAGTGGAGAGAGAACAAGAATAGCAAAGGGAAAGCATAGAAAATCACTAAAATAACTGTCAGATGAGCTTAGTGAGTTAGGCCATCCTAGATCATCCAGTCATCAATCAACCTACTTCCTGAATGAACCCAGCAATACAAGTTGAGCCAGCCCAATTCAAAGAACCACTCAGCCAACCCATAGAATGATGAGCTAAATAAATGCTTACTGTTTTAAGTTGCTAAATTCTGAGATGATTTGTTACACAACAACAAACTAATCAGTATTTGTGGCATGGTGAGGATCTGGGGTCTTTCCCTTGATGACTGAACCCCACTCTGGCTCTTAAGGTCATCACTGATCCTCTGAATTTCAGACAAATCCTGCATCAGGTCCTGTGGCAAACCACCTCATATCCGCTGCAGCAGCATTGCCCAGTCCCTCCCAGCAGTGGCCTCTACAAGCTTGCCAGCTCTCAACTCCCAGTACCTTCCCTACTCTCTCACAGGGAGTATATAGAGATCTACGAATTCCTTCTCTCCTGGGTAAGGGCCAAGGGGGTACCAGGGTGCCACCTCCTGCTCTTTCTCCCCTGCAGTCTGCCACAGTCCATTTCTATTTGGCAGCAGCTGCTCTGTGTTGCCAGATGGGATCCAAGTGAGGCTGTCTCTTTCTAGAATTCCAGATGGGGCTGTGGAAATAAGCTGAGACCATGTAAATAAGAATCCATCACCACCAGGGTTTGGTAGAATCAAGGCAAGCTGGAGTATAGAAAAGTGAAAGTGAAGTCACTCAGTTGTGTCTGACTCTTTGCAACCCCATGGATTGTAGCCTACCAGGCTCCTCAGTCCATGGAATTTTCCAGGCAAGAGTATTGGAGTGGGTTGCCATTTCCTTCTCCAGCGGATCTTCCCAACCCAGGGCTCAAACCCAGGCCTCCCGCACTATAAGCAGACGCTTTATGTCTGAGCCACCAGGGAAGCTTGGAGTATAGAAAAGCTTCATGCTAAAAGAAAACAAGGAAAGCTTTAAGTATGTGCTGACTGAAGGTTTTCCTGGCATAGGAAATCTGGCTGCGGGCTAACTAGAAGTGGGGAGTCTATGTGGTTGGTTTGGAGAGCATATTTGGCTTTCTCTGGTTGGTCCTCAGTTGGAAGCTTGAGCAAAAAATAGAAAAGATGGCAATTATTAGCTTAGTGCTACTTGTTCTATGCCATTTGCTATAGAGTTTGTGTTGTTACTCCCTGAACTGGCTGCTGCAGAGGTTATGAGTCATATTCTACTGTCCTATTTACTGCACCAGTCATTGTCTATTTGTATATTCAGCCTCTCAGTCCCTCCTTTGGTCATCCTTTCACTTGCATGATGTTCAGACCAATTTCAGGAAAGGCGACATATCCAGAGTGTCACTGTTTGGCGATTGTTCAATTGTCTCCATGGTCAACTGTATTGTAAGATCATCCTGACCTTTCTGTTGTTGTAGCATCATGGTGATTTGCTGGCAAGAGAGCAATTTATCCAGTTATGATCCTGGATAAAATGCCTTAGGCCAGTATCATGATCTCTGACAAAGACAAGAATAATTAACAGTCCCTATAAGACAAGATGTCTTAGAACCAAGAACCCAACTGCCCAACCTAGGCCAAGTGAAAGAATCCCATTGGCCATGATAAAAGCCCAGTAGTTTTTTCCTGAAGGCACTATATCGCCTGTTCTACTTTGCCTGTTTCATTAATCTACATAGAGCAAGAAGTGTTAGCAATGGCACAGATGCCTCCGTGACTAGCCAACATGAAATCTAGAGCTGTGCAACCGTTCATCACTAACTTGTGCCAATGAGTTAAGATCCGTCTGGGTTTCATTTAGGATGGAGATGGTGATGCTAATAACTTCTGCCAAAGTTAATAAGCTTCTTAGAGTACTTTCTACTTGAATGATTCACACCATTGGGAACATTGCTTTGATTGTTCACATAAACAATTAGTCAGTAATCTCCCCAGTTGGAATGCTTGAATCATCAAGGGTAGGCTCATTTGGGAACTTGCATCTGAGCTGGAATTTTCTAAGCTGGTGATATATTGAATTAGGGTCTTCCTATATAGACAAGTCCTGAAGTGCTTGAGGTATTAGCCTGAGGAAAACAAGGTCAGACATCCTGGTTGCAAGGGAAGTGGTACCCAGTAGGGGGCACGTGGAAATTCAGGAGAAAAGAGCTGTTGGCAACAGGAGATTAGTGACTGAGTTATAGGTTTGGATCTCTATGAATCTCTTCCAGGTGACAAGTAGTTGGCTCATCATTCCATAAAGGTTGTTGAATGCAAATGTAGAACCAACTATAACAATTGGTTCTTTTTCTTCAAGAGAGGACACTACCAAATTCGCATGCTAATTTATTTAAGTTCATTTCATTATGTAGATGCAAAGGCCATTGGCCATGATTCCCTATGATCTTGCTCAATGAGACTGGAGTTGTCCAGAGGTTTTTATCATGATGATCATGGTGATGGATGAAATATACAGTAGCCAGTAAGATTCAGGTTAGTGACAACTATTTGGGTGTTAGAAAGTGTGCTTTGATCTAAAAATTGTAATAAAGAGGAGAGAAAAGGGGCCAGGAGGGATGGACAACAACCAGGTAGAAAATGAGAAGAATAATAAACAAGTAGATGAATAACAAAATAGGAATTAGTCTGGGGTCTTAGCACCTGGGGTCTTGTGCAGAAGCTGTCTACTATCCTAGGTCATCTGCAAATTCCAAAGGTCCTGTGTCAACTGTTTACTTCCAAAGGTTGGCTGTGAGTCGAGGATTTCTGAGAATCCTAAATGTAAGGTCTCTTATTGGAATAGCCTGCCAGCTTGTCATCTATCTGGAATTCTGAATTAGGACTGACTCCCTGGAGTTTCACTGCTGTATTTGTTGTTACAGTACCTGATGAGGTCCTTTCCAATGAAGTTCGAGTAGGTTTGCTCTGATGTCTCTTCTAATACATGAAATCTCCTGGTTTCGGATCATGAGGAGGCTGAGTGTGTAGGAAGATGTTGCAAGAAGGGAGGTTTAACCTGTTGATGATAAGATTGAGTGCATGAGTCCCTTGCAACATTTTGCCATCTCTGCACGAAGCAGGGTAGAATATCAAAGGTGAAATTTCTAAAGGCATGGGTCTTCCAGTTACCAGATCGTAGGTGGATAACTGATGTGTCCCAGAGGGAGCAGATTGTATGGCCATACTCTCTTAGCTTCATATTTTCTCTGTGTGCATGACTAAATTATCATCTAATTGAATTTTATTAAGAATGCTTTGGGTATGGCTCTTTTGCTCTAATTGGGGGGCCTCTTTTGACTCTTGAGTTTATTATAAACAGAGGTATTCTGCAAATCCCTTTCTGCATTAGTTCAATCAGGGTTTGCCATCCAGGATTGAGCATATGAGATTTTAACCAACAGGTGTACAAGTTAACGTAGTTCAAGTAACCCCGAGACCTATGTATCCAAAGGAAGTCTAAATTCTACAAATAGCAGTTGGCCTTGTCTGGGTTAGGGAAATTCTGAATTATAACTGTTAATTCAGCTCAGGTCCAAGGCATACCTGACTCATGGGAGGGATGAAGTTTTAGAAGCAATAGGTATGTGAGGTTTTAGGAGAGCTGGTAAGAATAGGGAGGGGGTCTGGACAAGGGAATGAAGAGGGAGGAGTTGACAGACGTGTGGAGATCAGAAGGATAAGGGGGAGGCGGGAGAGCGGGATTCAAGCAAGCAACCGGGGGACAGAGGGGAGATTTTATTCAGGAAACAAGTCTAGTTTGTTGTTGCTTAAGTTTGTCAGATTGCTTTTAGCTTTGGTCAAAGCATCTTTCAGTGAGGCAACTTTCAGAACAGAATTTCATTTGGAGGCCTTTGCATGAAAAAATGCTGCCCATTAAAACTGAGAAATCTTAGTCCTTTATTTTCTAAGATGTCTCTCAAGTGAGCAATTCTGTTCAGGCCAAGTGTTCCCAGGGTGGCTACTGAAGATTCAAAGCATCATGAAGTCACGCTATTTAGAACAATAGGTATAAAAATTAGGACTGTAACAAGAGTTCAGCAGAAAGGAGGAGCATCTTCTGGAAGAGGGGGAGAGGATTGAGACTTCAGTGATCCTTTGAGAGCAGGCAACAGTGAATCCAAGCGATGCATGTGTACCTGTGTGTTAGACCCCCCCACCCCTAACCCCCACATGATGGTTGGCTGCCTTTGATCACAGGTGGAACACCAAAAAGAACATTCTCTTGGGATAAATGCCAAGCTCACAGAAAAAAGCAAATGCTATAGAAGAACCACAACTAGTTTTATTTGTAACTTGGAAACTTTTGTTTAACTGGACTCTGGTTTGCTGAGAACCACAAATTTAAGTTTATAGGTCCTATGTGTGCGTTCTACACTGTGATTCTCCTTCATACACTTGGGACACTTTTAGATGACACAATGCAAAAGAGAACCACAAAAGAGAGCAACATGGGTTGGAGAATGACCTGATTCCAGCAAGGAAGCCAAACAAATGGGGACCACTAACAAACCTAGGTACCAACGAACAAACATCTGAGGAATTCAACACAGAGATGGCAGCATTCAGACCCAGGGCTGTCTTGCAATTGGTGAGAACATGACAAGCCACAAGCAACCCCTGTGGGTACTGAGCCTGGCTGAAGGTTGGGGTCTATACTGATGAGCAATGCAGACTGTCTGGGTGGGACCTTTAGGAAAACTGTGGACCACCAAATGAGAACAAATAGAAGTTTTTTTATTTAGAGCTTGTGTTTGGGAGAAATTTAAAGACAGTAGGGGACTAGGACGGAGAAGGCAATGGCACCCCACTCCAGTGTTCTTGCCTGGAGAACCCCAGGGACGGGGGAGCCTGGTGGGCTGCCGTCTACGGGGTCGCACAGAGTCAGACACGATTGAAGTGACTTAGCAGCAGCAGCAGCAGGGGACTAGGAAAGCTTTATAATGAGAAAAAGCAAAGTCTTCACTCTGATTAGTGGCTGTTGGCATGGGAAAGCTGAAAGTGTGTTAACTAGGAGCAGAGAAGTCTGTATGACTTGTTTGAGTGCATATCTGGGTTTCTCTTAATTGGAAAGGTCAGTTTTCATTCCAATCCCAAGAAAGGCAATGCCAAAGAATGTTCAAACTACTGCGCAATTGCACTCATCTCGCATGCTAGCTAGGTAACGCTCAAAATTCTCCAAACTAGTCTTTAACAGCACGTGAACTGAGAAATTCCAGATGTTCAAGCTGGATTTACAAAAGGTAAAGGAACCAGAGATCAAATTGCCAACATCCATCAAATCATAGAAAAAGCAAGAGAATTCCAAAAACATCTGCTTCTGCTTCATTGACTACACTAAAGCCTTTGACTATGTGGATCACAATAAACTGGAGAATTCTTCAAGAGATGGGAATACCAGACCACCTTGCCTCCCTCCTGAGAAATCTGCATGCAGGTCAAGAAGCAACAGTTAGAGGCGGACATGGGACAACAGACTGGTTCCAAATTGGGAAAGGAGTACGTCAAGGCTGTATATTGTCACCCTGCTTATTTACCTTAGATGCAGAATGCATCATGCGAATTGCTCGGCTGAATGAAGCATAAACTGGAATCAAAATTGCTGGGAAAAAATCAGTAATCTCAGATATGCAGATGACACCACCCTTATGGCAGAAAGCGAAGAGGAATTAAAGAACCTCTTGATGAAAGTGAAAGAGGAGAATGAAAAAGCTGGTCTAAAATTCAACATTCAAAAAGCTAAGATCATGGCATCTGGTCCCATCACTTCATGGCAAATAGATGGGGAAACAAGGGAAACAGTGAGAGACTTTATTTTGGAGGGCTCCAAAATCACTGCAGATGGTGACTGCAGCCATGAAATTAAAAGATGCCTGCTCCTTGGAAAAAAGTTATGACAAACGTATATAGCATATTAAAAAGCAGAGACATGACTTTGCCGACAAAGGTCCATCTAGTCAAAGCTATGGCTTTTCCAGTAGTCATGTATGGATGTGAGAGTTGGACCATAAACAAAGCTGAGCACTGAAGAACTGTGCTGTGGTGTTGGAGAAGACTCTTGAGAGTCCCTTGGACTGCAAGGAGATCCAACCGGTCCATCCTAAAGGAAATCAATCCCAAATACTCATTGAAAGGACTGAGGCTGAAGCTGAAGCTCCAATACTTTGGCCATCTGATGTGAAGAACTGACTCATTGGAAAAGACCCTGATGCTGGGAAAGATTGAAGGAAGGAGGAGAAGGGGATGACAGAGGATGAAATGGTTGGATGGCATCACCAACTTGATGGACATGAGTCTGAGCTCATTCTGGGAGCTGGTGATAGACAAGGAGGCCTGGAGTGCTGCAGTCCACGGGGTCACAAAGAATCAGACACTACTGAGTGACTGAACTGAACTAATTGGAAACAGAGGCTAAAAAAATAAGAAAACTGGTAGTCACTGACCAAGTTCACTGAGGACTGATTGCTACAGAAGTCGTGGTCTGTCGTCCTGCGCTGCTTGCTAGAGAAGTCAAGGGTCAGAGTCCTGTTATCATATATGGTCTGGCTGTTGTCCATTTGTATTCAGTCTCTCGGGGGTTCAGTTCTACTAGCTCCTTCTGCAGCAGGGTCCATCTCAAATGCGCTTTCATTTCCATTTTCTTACCACCCTCCCACATTTCTGAAAGGACCAAGAAAAGATTTAGCCTGATATCCTTGGGAGAGTCAAATAGTGTTTTTCCAGGGTATCTACATTCCTTCCAAATTACTCTCTTCCCCTTCTGCAAGAGAGTGCTTCTTTTTTTCCTCTCTTCCTATAGAGTAGGAGCTCCCCCTACATTAGGTTCTTTTTTCCTTCACCCTTAGAAATGTTCCTGTTCCGAGTAGGATCCACTTTTCTGTCTCCTGGAGCCAGAAGCCTCTGGGCTCTTTCTAAAAGGTGGTGGTGATGCTGGTGGAAGGGGGAGTGCTGAGACCAGAAACAGCTTCCAGCACAGCAGTCAGCCTACAGATTCTTCACTTCTGGAAGGAACTTTAAAATATATGAAAATTCAGGTCACCTGATTAACAGACCTCGGTATGAATATTCAGCATGCACAGAAGTCTCTGAACAGTTTTGAATTGTGAATGTGGTGTAAATTTTCCCTGGCATCTTCATTCATTCAGTACATATTTATCCAGCACTTTCCTTGTGTTCGGCTCTGTCCAGGGCACTTGGAGATATTTGAGAACAAAGCAAAGAGCTCTGTCCTCCTGTAGCTTACATTCCAGAAGGGGAAGGCAAACAATGAACAAGAAACAGAAAAAGAAAGTTAATAGTGTGTTAAAGGGTGGCAAGTCCTATGGAATAAAGAAAATGCAGAGCAGGGTAGGGAGGATCAGGCAGAGGGAAAGAGGGTGGCTTCATCTATCTCCTTTACTTTGGAGATGCCTGCCTTCGCCATGTCAATAGCAACCTTATTGCTAAGTCTCAGTGAATAAGATCAAGACAATTAAACCAACCCTCAGGGTTTGAGCATTGTTACGAAGGAGATGCACGCTCACACAGAGAGCCCAGGCTAAGTTTGTGGGTATTGCTGCTAATTTTATTAATCCTTAGCTTAGCTGCAGGCTGAGTCAGCTGCCAAGGATCTGAACTGATTTGGGATTCAGAGAAACAGTGTATCTGATTTGGCTATAGAAGTTATAACCAACTCTGGGCTTCATCTTAGGGATCCAATTTATAGTAAGAAAAATCCTAACAGGAGAGAATCACAAATCAAGACTTTGTGAGTCAGTAATCATCCATATGCCTGTAAAATAATACTGTTATTATCAGTCCCTATCAGCATCAGGATCCCTCATTAGACGCCCTAGTCAGTGAATGATAAATTTTCTATTATTATATCTCCATTGTTCTTCCAAGATAGAATCAACTTGACTACAGAAAGCAGCAAAGCTTTTTAAAAGCTGTTATTTAGTAGCAAACAAATAGCTGTATAATAAAACATTAATTGTTCTAAAAAAAATGGAAATAGTTCTACAAAAAAAAAAAGAAAAATACTGTACTAGAAACAAATTCTTTTCTCTGCATTTCTACTTCTATTAGTCCAGTATGGAGCTGTTTCATAACTCAAGATATACATTTGGTCATGTTTTTTAATTTCTAATTCATCACTGAAGAGCAGAAAATTCAATATTTCCAGTTTGAAGTTTTTCACCCGCCTTGAGTTGTCAAAAGATGTGAGTGTATCCTTAGCCCAGTCAGGTCCATCTCGTTCCTTCATTCAACAAACAAACTAGATGTGTGTCAGGGTATTCTCCTCTCTTGCTATCTCAGGGTGGGGCTGTTGAGGGCTGGTCCTGTGTGACTTGGTTTATGTAAACTTCTGTGTGAATGTAAGTTTTCACTTTTCTAGGATAAATGCCCAAGGTGAAGGTACTGAGTTGTATCATAGGTCTGATTTTAGGTTAGTTTTTTCTTTGATAGGCAAGATGTAGATTTATTAATATAGGATGATTGAGAGAGATGCAAGCCAGCAGGCAAGGGGGGGCTCTAGCCCCAAGATTAAGTTGGCTGTGTGTGTGCATGGGTGCTCAGTCATGTCTGACTCTTTGTGACCCCACGGGCTAACGCCCGCTTGGCTCCTCCGTCCATGGGATTTCCCAGGCAAGAATACTAGAGTGGGTTGCCATTTCCTCCTCCACTAATTTTAGTTTTAAAACAAATAGCCAAACTCTTTTCCAGAGTGGTTGCACCATTTTACATTCCATCCAGCAATGCCTAAGTGATACGATTTCTGTCTTTTCCCCCAGCATTAGGTGTCACTGTTTTTTTATCTTACCCCTTCTGATAGGTGGGGCTTCCCTCATTGCTCAATTCGTAAAGAATCCGCCTGCAATGCATGAGACTCTGGTTTGATTCCTGGATTGGGAAGATCCCCTGGAGAAGGAAAGGCTACCCACTCCAGCATTCTGGCCTGGAGAATTCCATGGACTATGCAAAGAGTCGGACATGACTGAGCAACTTTCACTTTCACTATTCTGATAGGTATGTAGTGATATCTTATTACAGTTCTACTTTACAGTTTCCTAATTGCTAATGATGTCAAGCATCTCTTCATGTGCTTATTTGCCAACTACATATACTAATATCTTGATGTCTTTTGCCCATTTTAAAATTGGATTATTTGGGGGTTTATATTGCCAAATGTTGAGAGTTCTTTATATATTCTAGATACAAGTCCTTTGTCAAATGTTATATGTCAAATGTTCTAGGTGTCCAGAAGAAACAAAGATGTGATGTGGTCCCAATCTCAATGCACTTCCAGTCTAGTTGGGAGACTGGAGATACCCAGATAACTAATATTACATAACATGGGCTAAGTGGCACTGAAGAGGGAGAGATACATTTTTTTGGGAAATCAGATAGCATGCTTTGGGTGGTAGGGAAGTAGTAGGTGAAGGTCTCTCCATTTCTATGCCAGAGAATGCCACAAAACAGCATAGAAATTTCCCTTATAAGCTAATTTTTACCCAGGTTAAAAATTATAATTTTTAGATAACATATGTTAAATCTCATTATGTGCAAAGTAATTTCATATACACCATATCAATTAACAAAAATCTTATATCAATTAATAACAATCTTATATCAATTATAACAATTAAGGGCACTGGCGAGGATTACACCATACTTTACATGTAGAAATCTGGGATTCAGCAAAGTTAAGTAACTTGCCCAAGGTCACACTGACAGGAAATAGTAAGGTCAGACTGGCATCCCGGTCTTGTGATTCTTTTAATTCTACCCAGAACCTTCCTGAGACATATCCTTTCCTGCCAGTATAAACTCATCAGTCTTAAGGCTAAGAAATGGACTTTCTGATTCACATTGTAAAGGAGGATGCAACACATTTCCTTGGTGCACAAAAGTCAATGAGTTCTTCTTGATAAAGTAAGGATCCATTAAAACTCTTATAGTGGTCAGGATCATGCAGAAACTGGAAAAGCAGGCATAACTGCTGAGCCATGAGGGGCAAAAGAAGAAACAGACAAGGCTGGAACTCCATAAAGTTTTACTGGACGACAGACCGCTCAGGGTGGAGTCATCAAGGAGGTCGTATTCCAGGTCATCTTGTTACAGTTCATTGTTCGCCAAATCATCTTCAAATGCCAAACCTTTCCTGGGGAATGCTTTTAAAAGATCAACAAGAGCTCTGCTCTGGTGAAGAACTAAAGCTATGCCTGTTTCTGACCTGAAAGTGAAAGCGTTAATCACTCAGTACTGTCTTTGCCTCTCCATGGACTGTAGCCCAACAGGCTCCTCTGTCGGTGGAACTCTCCAGGCAAGAATACTGGAGTGGGTTGCTGTTCCCTTCTCCTGGGGATATTCCTGACCTGGGGATCAAACCTGGGTCTCCTGAAGGGAAGCAGATTGTTTCCCTTGTGGCTCAGCTGGTAAAGAATCCACCTACAATGCGGGAGACCTGGGTTCGATCCCTGGGTTGGGAAGATCCCCTGGAGAAGGGAAAGGCTACCTACTCCAGTATTCTGGCCTGGAGAATTCCATGGACTATATAGTCCATGGGGTCACAAAGAGTCAGACAAGCCTGAGCGACTTTCACTATTTACCATCTGAGCCACCAGGGAAACCCCAAAGGACAACAAATAGGGAACTGGGCTCCTTCTCACTCATAATATCTCTGGATATCCATTTGTACTTTCTTCCTGTTTTATTTGTGACCTTGACTAAATCACTGAACTAGTCCATACTTATTTGTCTTTCTTTTAAAATGTTTATAACTTAGGGAAGACGTTAGGACCTTGATTCTGAAACAGTCTGTAACGAGGTGAATTTACATATTAGGTCAGTTGTGCAAACACCCGTATGACATCAAATAACCTTTGAAGCCAGCCCCCATTCTGTCATGACACAGCAACTGGCAGGCCATATGTGGAGTAATGCTTTCACATTCTACATGCTAAACTTTACCCTGCTGGCCTGGGATCCAGCTGCAGAAGCAGAGGTCTTCACAAAGTCTGCACATAAATGAACACGAGCATTAACATTCGGCTTACCGATGACCAGTCATGAACCACTGGCAAACCTATGGGCGAATTTACACCCAACACAGTGTCCATCTCATTATCTCTACTAACAGTCAGAATCCCCCAGGCAAACAAGCAAATACCCAAGTCCCAGACTATTCAAGGGGTAAAGCATGACTGAAACAGGGCAAACGAGTCTTCGTGGGTGGTTTAATGTGCACTCTGGGAAAGAAAAGACTGCCTCCTTCTTGAATTCTGACCACTGGGAAGAAAAGACTGAAGCTGTCAGGGGCCACCATGGAGTAAGTCAGCTTAACAATGAAACCCACAGTGGAAAGCAGAGAGAAGAGTAGGAGGGAGAGAAGAATTAAGAGTAGGGGCTGAGATTCCAGTTCTACTTCTGACATCACTTGAGAGCCCCTGAATTCATCTGCACCTGTAGTTAGACCTACCATTTTGTATAACAAAAGGTAAAAATAAGAACATTAGAGAAATACATTTGGTTGTAGATTCTCTCTAGGAGGGTACTCACGAAGACAGTACTGAGAGGAAGAGAAACTGAGAGGCTGGGAGATAAGGGTGACAGAGAGTCTTGTTAACTTTGTATTCATTTGCACAGTTAAATTTTCACCACTGCCAATGCTAATTAAGCTCAGATAAGTAAAATTAAAATTGAATGCAAATAAAACAGAAACAAAACACAAACTTTCTTTCACTTTACTAGTTTGTGGGTAAATAAAATAGGTTTGAGAGAGGAAACCAGATCTTTAGAGAAAACAACTCCTTTACCTTCCAAGTTCCCTTCTTACAAGTGTTTTTTGGGGGGGGGGGGGTGTTGCTACACACAGGTCAGCAAAGGAGCCGTCCATTTCTACTGTGAAAATTTACACGGAGAGAACAGGCTCGACCCATGGTCCTGAGAAAAGATTCCCAGGGTTTTAGGAATCACGCATGTAACTTTATTCTGATAAAGCTGATAAAGCTACTTTATCAGAATAAAGGTCTTTCGCTGCGACTTCCGTCCTGCAGCGAGAATTCATAATGTAAAAGCCGAGTTGTTGGGGCTGAGGCAGTCCGTCTTAGAAAGATTCCGGCTCCAGGGCCCTAATGGATGCAAAAGCAACGAAGCCCTGGCCTGGAGGGGAACCTGTCAACTCCCAGTCTTTCTTCCGGCATCTGGAAGTCCAGGCAAGAGCCCAAATGCAGTCCTCACTGGCAGCAGTCGCTGGGCACCCTTTGCCAGCGCGAGATCACTGACCCTGCGGTGCGCAGCTACGGGGCTCTGGGGCGTTTGGGAACGCAAACGCCTGGGACTGCGAGCTCTCGAGTCAATCGTCAGACCAGTCAACGCGTGTTGAGCGAAGGAGCGTCGCTAGCGCAGAAATTCAGGACAGAACGAAAGGAGCCCAGACCAGGGAGGGGATGGGTCACCGCGGTGACTTTCAATACCCGGGCTCTGTGAAGTGAGGAAAAGCTGTCTCTGGAGACCCGCTGGCTTCGGTGAGGCTGGGAAGGGAGGGCGCCCACACTCTGGAAGCCACGCCGGGCCGGGATTCGGGTGACCAGTCACTCGGAGGTCAGGGAGGGTCTGGTTGCCCGGGGGTGCAGGGGCAGGAAAACTTATTTCACGGTTGGGAATGACCTGGGGTCTGTCGGGGAACTCTGCGGCCGAGGCCCCAACGCGCACTGAGCGGGTGAGCGAGGGGCGCGCGGCTCGGACCCCGGCGCAACCCGAGCCCCGCCTCCTGCTGCGCCCCGCCCCGCCCCTCCGGCGCGTGCCGCCTGCGTGCAGGGAGGGGGGCCTGAGCCGCCCGCTGGGCACCCTGGCCCCAGCGCAGGCGCGAGCACGCGCCCCCTCCCGCCCGGTGCCCCGCACGCGCCCGGCTCCCGGCGCCTCTGATTGGCCGTCCGCCCGGCCAGCAGGTGTCGGCTGGGGCTGCGGCCCCGCTGGCCCCGGTTGCCTGCGGCGCGGGCGCCTCCCTCGCACCCGCTACCGCCGCCGCGCTCCCGCCTCCCGCGCCTGCTCTGGGCTCCCGCTGCGGCTGCGGTTCTGGCGGCCGAGCCCCCGCGGCGGCGCTGCAGCTCAGATCTGCCGCGCCGACAGACCCGCGCCCCTGCCTGGCTGCTCGCAGCTTCCTAATCCACGCGGCGCGCTGCGGCAGGTGCCCCGGGCATCCCAAAGCGCCGTGGCCTGAGCCCGGAGGCCATCGATGACCCCGGTCACGTACCTACTCTAGCCCGGCCACCCCGTGTGAGTACCGTCCCCTCCTCTCTGGCAGCTTTGCGCCATTCTGCTCCTTATGTTGCCGCAACTTCGGGGGTGGGTGTATGGAGGTGTTTCTCATGTCCCCGTAGTACACCCCGTGCGTGCCTGAGCCAGGGCCCCCGGGCACGGCCAGTCAGCCTCTGCGGAGGGGCATGGGGGTGGCATCAAACTTGCTAGGGGGTCGTCACAGAATCGGGACCACCTTTTTCCTGCTGCCGGGTTGGAGCTCAGCTCTGCATTTCCTTCGAGGTTTGCGATTCCACTGGCCACGTAGCTCTTGGGCTGCGGTTCACCGCTCACCCACTACGCTCCTTAAACCGTCAGGTAAGCGCCGGGAGCAGCCCAGTGTGGCCGACTTGATTCTTCCCACTCTTAATTTCTGTAAAATGGGACTAACTGGGGAGTTGCTCAAGGTCATGGCCGGTGCACAGTCTAAGAACCGGAGTCGATAGGAATCTGGCAGGGTTCTCGGACTGCTTGGGGAGGGTTGGCTGTTGCAGGTCTGGGGGTGCTCACTTCAGCTTCACTGCCCCCCTTCTTCCTGCTCCCTCCCCTCCAACTCCGCCGCTTTCGGAGAAGTCTGGAGTCAATTCTAAGGTATTCTTTAGAGGTTAGGAGGTAGCCGAGGAGGGCCTATGGGGAGTGCAGAGCGGTCCCGTGTTGGAAACCCCAGGGTCCTGCAGCATTAGCAGCATCCTCTCCGTTCCCTGCAACTTAATTTACTAACATCCCCGCAGAGTAGGGGAATTTGCTGGGTGCCTGAAAATTCCCCTGCTAGGGTCAGCCCTGTTCCGTTTCCTTCTCCCAAATATACCCTATCCCTAGGGTAAGTATTCGAGAGACTCGAACTGCACACACTAGTCTGGGTCCCGGGAC
This sequence comes from Muntiacus reevesi, assembly GCF_963930625.1. Taxonomy (NCBI): domain Eukaryota; kingdom Metazoa; phylum Chordata; class Mammalia; order Artiodactyla; family Cervidae; genus Muntiacus; species Muntiacus reevesi. Next base: position 72,571,962 of record NC_089252.1, read on the forward strand.
TTCCTAAGAGAAGCTGTAGGTGCTGCACTGGGCTCCCATCTGCTCTCGGAAAATGCTTTACGTCTGGATTATTTCTGCCCGCTTCACTCCCTACCCCTCGATCTGGATGTTTCCCACTTTCCCAGGGGAAGGCGGAGCCTAGTCTCAGAATGTATGTAAATATCGCTACACAGCTCCGGTGAGGCAGTGTGGGCGGTTCTCAGAGCCTTGGGTGGAGGAGAGGGTCGCGCCTTCTCTGTTGACAGTATCACCCTGTCGCTCCAACTCAGTCTCCCTTGCCCCGCCTCAGGGAAAAGATCACCACGTGATATCTGACAAACATCTTGAAGCCTCCTCAACTTTTAAAATCTAGACAATGGAATAATTCCGCGCCCCCCCCCACCCCCCATTTCCCAAAGCCGCTGGGGTTCAGGGTAGCTGATAGATGTGAAAGTAAAAGGAACACAGTCCAAGAAGATCTGAGCTGTAGATGGAAATAGGGGTGATTTAAATATATTTCACAGCAACTTTGGGACTGTATTCATAGGTCTAAAAATCCTTGTTTCCCGACAAATCCAGTTTAAGACTTTGAAAATACTACTTTCCATCTTCCTGTTGCTAATGCCTTGTCTGGCCATGGACAGCCGCTCTTGCCTCATTAGGCACCCTCCCCTCCCCGCTATCCAGCACATCTGTTTGTCTCTATGGGCTGAAAGCTGGCTGCCCTCTGTGGGTCTGGGGGATGTGTCTGGAGTTGGGAGTTGAGTCTGGTGGTGGGGCAAAGCATGTGTGTGTGTGTGTGGGGGCGGGGCTGTTTCTGTGGAGATGGTGTGTATCTCTGTGGCAGGATTCTCTTCGTGGTCTAGGTGTTGAGTGTGGAGGCGGAGGGGGAATGGTCTGTTCCAGGATCTGAGAAAGTCAACTGTTAACCACCTCAGCAATTTAAGCTAACAGTGGTATCGATTGTGTCCTGCCTCCTTCCTCCCTGTCCAGAGCTCGTCTGTGGTCATGGCGCTTAGAGCGATTGATACACAGACTGAAGTGCCTGGTGGAGAACTAGGCATGCCCCTCATTTTGCCTTCCTGGTTATTATTGTGTTTGTCTCAAAGGCCAGGTAAGGAGCGTTGACTGAATGGTCAGACCTTTCTGGGATGATAGTATCTGCACAGATCTGAAGATTTTCACAAACTGAACAGATTAAGACCTAGAATATTCCCAGCTTCCAGATTATCCCCTGCAGAAACTATCAGCTCCCTTCCCCTGAAGGTAACCACCATCCTGTTTAGTTTTGTCAGATCAGTTTTGTTTTTTATTCCTATTATTATTTATCATTTTAGTTTCAAAGCCATCATTTTAGTTTCAAAACCGCTTGATGGTTTTCACCTCCTTTTTTCTTAAATATATGCAAACAAAAGGTAAATATACCTAAGCTAGTCCAAAAAACTCGAAGGAAGAATTTGGCCTTAAGATTTGGGTGGAATCTGATCTGGTTGTCCCCAGTCTGATCATCAGTTCTTGGGTAAGGTAACAATCCCAACCCCACATATAACAGTGCTGACACTGAGGATGATTTATTCACAGAGCGTATTTGACTAATGCAGATCCAAAATAGTGATAATAAAATATGAATGAAGAAAAGATAGGAGTGAATTCATTTGACCTATGAAAATAGAAGTATTTTGAATTCCTCAAAGTTAAAAGTTGGTGAAGCAGCACCGAATTTGAAGACTGAGTGAATTATGAGCTGTTCGCGCTGTTGCCACACGGTGGCGCCACATTGGCTGCGTAACTGTATACCCACCGTCCTTCGAAACCCCCAGGAAGGAACCCCAGAAATGAAATCGAATAGCTCAGCATCTCCAAAAGTGATTTACAAATACTGTGGTTTTTCCTGTATCTGGCAGACAGGCGGCCTCTCTGGTGCCTGCTCCTAAGTCCTTGAATAGACCCCTATCCCAGCTTTTGGAAGGGTGACTTGGGGGTTAGAGGCAGTTGTGTGTGGGAGGTGAGTGGACCTGAGACACTCTTGCCTTCTCTTTAATACTATGAAGCTGCGTTATGTCCTTGGAATTCTAAAGGGCTCAACCCAAAAGCTAACTTAAGTGCATTGTGATCCTTTTGGTCTCATTTCACCCCAGAATTCTTCCAAGGGTATGAGATAAGGAGTTCTTCATCTTGAGTCAGGTCGCTGTCTTCACAGAGCACTGTCTGTGGTGAACTCAGAAGAATCAATAGGCCTGAGTGTAGCCAAACTGCTGCTAGAAGAAATGCCCTGTGTTCCACCGGGAGCGGGCCAAGTCACAGGGGGAACCCCCGGGGCTGGCGTGTTGGGCCCCGCTGTGGAGAGGCCTCAGTGGACCCGTTTAGCACCCTCCTCCCATCCACTGTCTTTTCACCATCATTGTGACCGAGATTCTGTTCAGAAGACCTTGTTCATGGTCTGTGCCTTTGATTGCTGAGATGTTGAGTGTTTGCGTATGCTGGCCACTACGTATGTATTCGCTTACTGTCCCAAACGGGAGCAGAGTGATGTTCTCATTCTACTGATGACGGTACCGGGCTTTGCCAGTTAAGCCCTCTTCAGTTTTCACACGTGCGAGCTAGGGTGAGGACCGACAGCCAGGCTCTCAGACAGCCTCCCCAGCTGAGCTGTGCCGTCTGCAGGGGGAGAGGAGCCTTGCACAGCTCTCCTGATCTCTCTGGCGCCTGGTGCAGCACGTTCTAACTTCTTGTTACAGCTTCTTGTAGTAGCTTCTTGAGTCCAAGTATGGGATTGCCATAAATAGAAACTCCTCTGCTGAGTGAGGGGGAAATCCACACAGTGAAGGAGGGGGATTTGGAGCCGAGTCCATGCAGCCGGTAACACTGAGGCTAAGTGTGTGCCTGTCGGAATGTGGAGTCCCACTTTGTGTTTAAAATTTTATGTACATAGAAATAAGACTCACAGATGTAAAAAAGCAAACTTACAGTTACCAAAAGGGAAACTGTGAGGGGAGATAAATTAGGAATTTAGGATTAACAGATACATACTACTATATATAAAATAGATAAACAGCAAGGACCTACTACTGTATAGCACAGGGAACTATATTCAATACCTGTAATAACCTATAATGGAAAAGAAGCTGAGAAAGAATATATATATGTGTGTGTGTCTGTATAACTGAATCACTGTTATACCCCTGAAATGAATACAACATTGTAAATCTACTATACTTCATTTATAAAAAAAAGATGCTCTCAGAAGAACTCCATGTTTACCTGGAGGACTGAAGGTGGAAGGGAGAAATGCACAGAGGATTATTGATGTCTATCTTTTAATAAAATGGTGTATTAAAAATTAAAACAATAAACAGGGACTTTCTTGGACCCCTCAGGTCCAGTGGTTAAGACCCCGTGCTCCCAATGCAGGAGTCCTGGATTCAATCCCTGGTCAGGGAACTAGATCCTACATGCCACAACTAAAGATCCTATATGCCACAGCTAAAGATCCTGTGTGCCAGAGCTGGTGCAGCCAAACAAATAAATAAATATAAATATAGAAAGCCACAAACAGATACATTATAAAAAAATTACAGGTTTCCTTGGTGGCTCAGCGGTAAAGAAGCTGCCTGCCAATACAGGAGACACAGGTTCAGTCCCTGATCCCAGCAGCTCCCACATGCCACAGAGCACCTACGCCTGTGGCCCACAACTATTGAGCCTGCGAGCCGTGTGCCACAACCACTGAAGCCCGTGCGTCCTAGAGCCCGTGCTCTGCAGTGAGAGAAGCCTGCGTACCACAGCTAGAGAGTAGCCATGCTCACCACAACTTGAGAAAATCCCTTCTGCTATTGTAGAAAGTATTGCAGGGCATATTCTTGATAGGCTCTCGTAGAAATGTGAAGGAGTGTGTCTAAGGTATATATCCCTAGGAGTTGAGTAACTGCGTGATAGGATTTACTTGCATAAGCTTCTTGCTGTTACTTCAGCCCTTTGAGGTTTTGCATTTGCCCTTTAGAGCCTCTGTACCACTTTACACTCCCACCAGCACTGTCCTGGAGTTCTCTGTATCCCTGTATCTTTGGCTATGCCTGACATTAATTAGATGTTTTAACTTTGGTTAATTTGATAAGTATGCAATGCATTTCACTGCTTTTCTTTTGCATTTCCCTTAGAGAGCTTTTACAAATGTTTTGATTTCCAAGTTTCTTTTCTATGCATCACCATTTTTTAGTAAATAAAACTTTCAGATCTTAAAACTCATTTGACATTTATATTTCTGTACTGTGTGAGGCAGGGATCTAATGTTTTCCATGTTGAAAACCATTACCACATTATCACTGAATATTTAACTATTTTCTCATTTATTTTGCTGCCACCTCTACCATATACCAATTTTGGCTACTTTTTTTTTTCTTTCAGATCTTTTTCTTAACTCTGTTCTGTTCTATTAATCTTTCTGTGATTCCTGAGCTAATATCACTTTCATTTAATTATTAAAGTTTTACAGTAATTCTTCCCTTCTTAGCCTTTTTCTCCTAAATTGTCTTGGCTGTTCTTAATCCTCTAGGCTTCAAATGAGTTTTAGGATCTATCCTAAATATCACTTCCCATGAAAAATACTATTATCACAATTTGGTAAAAGTAGAAAATGAAAATGTGTTCTCTTGTTTCTTTTTCTTCAAATATAGTGCTAATCAAACTTTTTTATTTCTCATTATTTAGTCTGAAATTTTGGTCCCCATCTTTAGTGGGTTTACTTAAGTAACTCCTCTGTGGTACCAAAGATCCTTGAATAATAAGGATCAGATGAATATAATTCTTTTAAACACAAATGAGAATTTTTTTAACTCAACAAAATGTGAGCAGCATTAATGTCAATGATTATCCTTCTGTGTCATTATTTTTATCCTCTTAATAATCTATTTCATCTGTGTACTGTAATTTAGTCAACAAAATCATTCTTTTAAAACATTAAGCACTTTATACTTTTTAATTATAGCCTAACTTTTGCATGCATTTTTGTTTTCTTAGGATGAATTATTTCATCAAAATTTGCTTACTTTTCTTTAAATATTTGATACATATTGCTAAATGTCCCTCCAGGAAAGTGTATAAATTTGTATTGCTACTGGTAGTGTCTGAGTGGGCCAGATCCCTAGGCCTTGTTAGTGAGAGACATAATTATTCATCAGCTTTGTTAATTTCGTAGGCAAAGGGGAAAAAAAAGAACCTTATTTTTACTTTTTCTTTTCTAGGGGGACAGAATATACTTTCATGTTTATTCATAGCCCACTTTGCTACAGAATTTTCCATAAGGATGGTTTCTCTTTTACTTTCTGTGAAAGAATCTTGCATTATCACTTAGTGTTTTTGAGAGAACTATCAGATTGTTTTATATAGATTATGTTCATATTTTTTTAACTGTTAGACATCATTCCATCGTATGAAAATACTGTATTTTATAAATCTGTCTCCTCCATGGTGGATTTTAGCTTCTTTCTGTATTTCTTCTGTGGCTATGACACAGATGTGTGCAGTAAATGTCTTTGAAATGTATTAATGCACATCAAAGGAAATTCATGAGAATGTATGCCCAAAAGTAGAACTGAAGGGTCATATTTATAATAGAAACTTACATATTTACATATGTAATATACATATATTACATGTTTATATATAAACGTGACTATCAGGTGCCAAATTGCTCCCAAAATGGCAATACTCACTTAACATCCCTAGCAGTGTGTATGTTAGTATCTGTCACTTTAAGGAAATAATAATAATACTAGAGAAGTAGGAACAAAGATGCTAAACTGAAAAGTATGTATATGTGTTTGTAGTATATATAAATATCAAGTTCATTTAGAAATCTGAGTTCTTTTTTACCTTTTTATTTTGAATCCTGCATCATATAAATTGTTAAGTATATAAGTCATAAACATCATGTAAATATTTACCTGGCTTAGGAGAACTGGTAAGAGTTTAAAAGATGAGTGATTTTTATAGTGTCATTATTCGGGGCAATCTATAAAACGGGGTGAGCACTTGACAACCAGAAAAGCACCTCCACCAGCTCTTTGCGTCTCCACCAAGGGCAGGAGTTCTAGCCTTCCTCTCCTCTTTTAAAATTTAGAAGACCTTGGTTGGTAAGCCTGAGATAATAATGTACCATTAACACCATGTTGCTAATGACTTTATGTGATTATTAGTTACTAGTTACTAGTGACCAGAACAGCCTGAAACCACCAGATGGTTCTTGAGGAAAAGGCTCAAAGACAGATTTATTTGGGGACGGGCTGATTACTTTACTTCTGGAAACCTCACTCACTTCAGACTTAACTCTGAGAATCGATTCGGCCGTTTGTGTAGAGAGAGTCAAAAGAGTGTTATTAAACTGCCTAAAATAAATGCTGTTTGAAAACCACTTTTGGTGTTGTATTCAACCATGTGTTATTTGCCCCCGTTACCTTCCCTAGGTAAATATGAGTTAAAATTTTTGGTGTATGTTTATGTATCATCAGCTGAGAAAAGAAACCCACACCATGGAAAGTCCTTCTGTGGCTATGATTTACAGCATAATGCCACTGATGTGACAGATATGTGATCTGCAGCTGGGATGCACAGATCCATCCTGTGGGCAGACAGTTTAATCTCACTGAGCAGACACGGGAGAAGAACAGGGTGAGAGAGAGGAAGGGGGTTGCCTACAAGACAGAGGTCATGGCCCCCTCTAGATCCCCGTTCCCTGCATCTAGTGTGGCTATTTGCCAAAGTCTCCAAATAATCCCACACTGACTCATAGCTCATGGTTCTCCCTTTTTGATATGTAATTTAACTACCAAAACTATAGCGGGTCATTTCCTAGGCTTGGAAGCCTGGATATTCCTGGAGAAAAGGAAAATGACCTAAACTCCTTTACATAATTTTTTTTTGTCCTGAAGATAGTCCAATCTGCATAAACAGTGCTTCCAGCTCCAAAGCTCTTCCTAGCCTCCCCATGAAAACCTTTGTCTCAATCATCATTTTACTTTATCTGTGTAGCTCAGCCTCTGAGAATCTGGCAGGTTCTCTTTTTGTGTTTGTGTTATATAAATGTGGTTTTGTTGTTTTGCTTTCTTTGAAAAGCAATTTATTGATCATTAGGGACTTTGATTTACTAGAATGACATGTAAGCAGAGTATTTGAGATTCATCTCTTTCTTTTATGGCTAATTAGAAGAAAAGTTTTAAATGCTGTTTTGATGGAATCCTTGTTGAAAACCTACTAGAAATCCGTCAGTGGGTCTTTCAGCTTCACCCACGGTTCAGTGAAGGTTGGGAGCCTCTCCCAGGACTGCAGATCTTGCGGTCTGAGTGCCTGCCACCCCCCACCCCCACCATCCTCTGAGCTCCCAGATCTGAATCCTTCCTCCCACAGCGTCCAGGCACCTGAGGCTTGTTTCCACTGCCACCACCCCTGCTTTCTGCCTCAGTTTCCCTCTCCTCAGACTGGTGCTGATGGTGGATGCTGAAGTAATGCTAATATTTCCCCTTCTCTTCCATAAATTATCTAAAAGCAACAAGGAAAATGAGAGCACCGGACATCACTTTTGGCAAATTTGGGAGATGGTTGGAAGATGGAAGAGGTGCCAGAAAAAGTGAGATCAAGTTGGGGTGCATGGGGAGAGGCATGGAGACGCACCCTGCATGTTGTCAAGAACGCTCCTCGGGAAGGCGGGGGCTCTCCTGGGGCGCCACGCTTGAGTGCCTTCCATGCCCCAGTGGGGTGATGTAGAGGTGGCCGCCACGTCCCTGACTCTTGGCCTGTCTCACCTGGCTTGTTACAGGCTCTTTTTACAAAGAAGGAACTTCTCACCTGTGTCACTATTTTTCATTTTATTTACTCTCTGTCCTCATCCTTATTTCCTTCCTTATACTTTCTTTGCTTTATTCTTTTTCTCATCTCTTAAATGTACATGATTACTCATTTAATTCCAACTTTTCTTCTTTTGCATGTATGCATTTAGCACAATAAGTTTCCAGGTATTGCTTCAGCTGTATTTGTATTCCACATGTTTTGATATGCAGTGTTTTGTTACTGTTCACATATAGATTTTTAACATTTTTATGATGATTTTTTTCTTATTTGTAAGCTTTTATTTCAATTTATCTTTTAATTTCCAGAAACTTTTGACAATTATTTTTTCTTTAATTCTATCTTTATTCTAATTTGACATTTTTAATAATATATACTTTAATTTTCTATTTTAGATAAAATATTTTAATTTTTTTCTATTTTTTATTTAAATTTTTTTTCTAGTTTAAATATTTTCTGTTTTAATAATGATTAGAGAATGTGATCTACTTGAGTCCAATTCGTTGAAATTTGTTGAGACTTGTTTTGTGGCCTGGTACATAGTTTTCACAAATGTTCTATATTTCCAAAGTTACTGGTTTGCAGTAATCCATATACGTTCATTAGCTTAAACTAGTTAATTGTGGTATTCAAATCTTCCATCTTCATTATTCATTTATTTGATGTTTGATTAATCAGTTACTGAGGGAGAAATATAGCGAATTTTTCAGTTTAATCTTACGCTTTTTCAGTTTTTGCTTTGTATATTTTGAAATATTATGTTATTAGATGCATTATAGTTTAACTTTTTCCTGATCAGTCAAGCATATGTCATTATGAAACAACCCTCTTAATCTCTAGCAATGTTCTTATTTCTAGATCTGAGAAGAACAAATATCATATAATATCACTTATATGTGGAATCTAAAATAATGAAACAAATGAACTTATTTACAGAACAGAAATAGGCTCATAGACATAAACAATAAACTTATGGTACCAAAGGGGATACTTGCAGGGGGGAGGATGAATTAGGACCTTGGGATTAACAGATACACACTGCCGTATATAAAACAGGTAAATAATAAGGATCTACTGTGTATCACAGGCAACTATGCTCAGTATCTTGTAATAAGCCAGAACCTGAAAAAGAATATGTGTGTGTGTGTGCGTGTGTGTAAAACTGAATCACTTTCCTCTTTACCTGAAACCCTGTAAATCAACTATACTTCAATAAAAAATAAATCATTAAAAATAGACCTGTTTCTAATAGAGCTATACCAATTTTCTTTTACTTAGTACTTGCCTTTTGTATCATTTTATTATCCTTTCACCATCAACAGTTCTGTACATTTTTACTTCACTTGTGAAACAGCTATAAAGAGCATAAAGCAATAAAATTTGCTTTATTTTTCCAATCTGTAAGTTTTAATGTGAAAGTTATGTTCATTTACAATGTTACTATTAATATATTTGGATTTACCATTTTACTTTGTTCTCTTGATCCCTCTTCATTGTCCCACTTTTAATATACTTAGTTATTTTATCTAATTGCTTCTTGTATTAATTCAGATTCTCTTTCCTACTCCACATCACATTTCCCTCGTCTCCATATTCAAAAGTTGTACACTCTATTTCTATTTACTTGTATTTATTATTTGGTAATTTTAGCATATATATTTACCTTCACAAAATACAAACTGAATCAGTCATTCTGTCCTCCTGAGCAATTCAAGGACTTTATACTTAAAACTCTGATCACGCTGCACAATTTATATGTTAACATTGTCTGGTGTTTTAGTCAGACTTTTTAAAAACTCCATCTATTTATTTTTTCCACATAGTAAGCAACTTGTTGTCAATATGATTCCACGTGTCTTCCAGTTTTCATTGGTTCTTTTTAAGAATTTATCTAGTGATATGATTACTGTTATTTTGCAGTAATCTATCTTTTCATTATGGGTGATTTGAGTTCCTTTTCTGTGGTACTCGTTCTGAGTTCCATGCTTCTTTTTAATTATCTCCCTCAGGATTTTCTGGACTTCATTCATGTGAGAATTGATGTCTAATTCATGTTCTGGAAAATTCTCAGTCATTATTTCTTTGAATATTGCTTTTCCTCATTCTCTACTCCTGGAACTCTAATTAGATATGCGGAATCTTTCTCCTACATCATCTGTGTCTTTTAATCTCTGTTCCATGTTTTTCTTCCTTTCTCAGTGCTGCATTTGAGTTACTATTTCAGCCCTGTCCACCAGCTCACCTCTCTTCTCTGTTCTGAGGAATAGACATAATTTTAACATAAAGTGGTGCCCCCATTGAACCTACATAAATAAGACTTCTCAGTGGTGGGTCTGTTGGCATTTGTGCCAATTTTGCCATTCACGTGGCCTAACTATTTTGTTGTTATTCTACAACTAGATGCCTGAAAATGTGTCTCAGGGGCCTTAGTATTACTAACCTTAAATGTAGTCATTTTATTTCTGGGAATCTAGCTGAAGGGGGAAAAATCCTTAATGTGGAAAACACTTTATGCACAAAGATGTTTATTGTAGTTTTCTATGAAGTAGTCCAGAATTGAAATTAACCGAGAGGTACACCACTAGGAACAGGTTAACAGGTATATCCACTTGATACAATATAATGGAGCCATTAGGAGCAAGACTTGAAAGTGATCTTGTTACCATGAAAAAAAAAAATACTGGAGATAAGAGAGTTGAGCAGAAATGTATGCATAGCATACTTCTCTGTATGTGAAGTAGCTCAGTCCTGTCCGACTCTTTGCGACCCCGTGGACTGTAGCCTACCAGGCTCCTCCCTCCATGGGATTCTCCAGGCAAGAATAGTGGAGTGGGTTGCCATTTCCTTCTCCAGGGGATTGTATAATAAGGTATAAATGACAACAGTCCTTACAAAGAGCGGGGGAAATGAGACTTAAATGAACCAATGGGCTAAAACTAGTTGTACTTGCTTGATGATGTCAGGTGATTAGTTTTCTTCCATGATATTATCATATCTTTCAAATGTCCATAAATGGGAATTTGAGGTACTGAAAACTACACAAAAACTCTATAGGAAAAAGAATAAGGTGGGCAGACAGCAGTTAGAGGTTCTTGTTGATGAGTGTCTGACTGGGATTATTCACCTTCAATAAGTGTTTTGCAGAATTGAGGGTCGAGAAGCAAGAGACGGTAAAGAGATGGCTCAGGAAAAGGGCCCTGGCCAGACCAGGTTGAAGGAGTACATGTTGTTGGAGATCTCATGTCCCATCCCTGGCTGTGGAAATTCAGAGTAGGGCTATGTGCTTTATTTCTGGTTTCTCCTTTGGCCTTTCTCTGGGTCCATATAGGCACCAAGCAATGTTTGCTGACTTTAGAATCAGTGGGCAGACACTACAGCAAATTCCACTGGCCACATTATAGAATATTTCCACTATACTTTTAGTGTTACCTTTGGATTTTTGAGAAAAAAATGAAGACAGTTTGGCTGGGAGGGTTTGGAGAGAAGGAAACCCTCTTATACTGTTGGTGGGAATGTAAATTGGTGTCTCCACTATGAAGAAGAGCATGGAGGTTTCTCAAAAAACTCAAGTTGGTATATGATCCAGCAATCCCACTCCTGGCCAAATATCCGGACAGAACTATAACTCAGAAAGATACATGCACCTCTATGTTTATATCAGCATGGTTTACAATGACCAAGACATAGAAACAACTTAAATGTCCATCAATAGATGAATGGATAAAGGTGTGGTATATGTGTATGTGTGTATATATATGTGTGGTGAAATATTACTTGGCCATGAAAAAGAATGAAATAATGCCATTTGCAGCAACATGGATGCACCTAGAGATGATCATACTAAGAAAAGTCAGAAAGACAAATACCATATTACTTATATGAGGAATCTAAAATATGACACAAATAAATTTATCTATGAAACAGACTCATAGACATGGAGAATAGATTTGTGGTTGCCAAGGGAGATAAGGGGTGGAGGAGGGAAGGACTGGGAATTTGTGACTAGCAAATGCAAACTGTGATGTATAGAATGGATAAACAAGGTCCTACTACATATACAGGGAAATATATTCACTACCCTGTGGCAAACCATAATGGAAAAGAATATGAAAAAGAAGATATGTATAACCGAGTCACTTTGCTATACAACAGAAATTAATATAACATTGTAAATCAACTATACTGCAATAAAATTTTTAAAAATGAAGACAATTTGTTTTCCATTTCTATTCAGTTTGAATTAAATACCCATGGGCATTACTACTCAATGCTAAACTACCTTCCCTGACTTCTGTAAATCTTTTCAAATGCTGAACCACTTTATTTAAAATAAACCGGTAGCTTTTTGGTTATCTTCTGCTTTAGAGTTCTGTAATCTTGTCTGTAGATTTCTAAAACACACCTTTAATTATCTTTGAAGTATCTAACTTTAATTAAAAAGAAGTATATGCCTCTGAACCTCCTGCGGATGGGAAGACATATTATTGAAGTATAGCAGGGTTGGTGAAATTTGCAGTGGAGCAGGTTAATGTTAAAGATCATTAAACAATTTCCCTCCTGCCATGGTGTTGAATTGTAGATTTCCTTTTTTTTTTTTTTTGCCCAGAGCAACTTTGCTCTCCTCTTTTTTAATCTATCCAATAGGACATTATCTAGGATCAAATCTCTTTTTAATGTTATTGCTTATATATCTTTGACTATAACCACAGTTTGAAAGGCCTACCAGCTGAACACAATATTTCATTGTAAGTGTTTCTATTTGAAACTATTTTCATTTTGAAAAATGTACACTGCAGTCCAGTTCAAACATTTATTTCAACTTTCACTATATTGAGGCTTCAAAAAAGAAGAAAGAAACCTATTTATTCCACTTGGGCCTTGGGTCACTGCAGACACCACGGCATCCAAAAAGATCAGATCAGAGAGGTATTTTGAAGATCCTCTAGTTCAGAGGTAGAAAACTGGTGGATCAAAAGTCATCAGGAGATCTTCCCTCGAGCTCACCAGGTGATGTGGTACATCAGTGAGATGTGTGAATTCCATGGATGTAAGTCCATGGCCAAACTTCATTTGCTGTAAATGAGTTTCTTGGTCAATAACAACATGCTGGGGAGGAGCTGTGACCCCCAAGTATTCTGTAAGTGATGGGTAAAGGTTCAGGCAGAGATGGGAAATGCATACGTATGTATTCCAGGAAGGACTCTACCCGCTCCATGACGGAAGGTCTAGTGTAGTCACTGTCACCAGGCCGTTGACTGGATTCCTCCCCTCCACATCCGAGAAGGTCAGCACTGGTCTTTGCTGTCAGGAAGATGTGTCCCCAACATCGATGACAGGCAGATTAGGCCTGCAAAGAGGAAGTCTGTGAAACTGTACCCATGGTAGCCACGTTGTTGGACCCTCCTGCCATGTTCATTGTGTGCAAGGACTCACTGAACAAACACTGGGGAATAACCTTCTCACCTGATGGCTGAGAACTTCTGCAGAGATATTCAAATGACATCACACTCAGGTCCTCAGGAAGGTCTGCACACACCTCTTCCTCAGACCTCCTTGTCCCTGATCTCCCAATTCTGTTCTCTCCTATCTGCCGTTCTGTTGATTACTGTCCAGGAATTGATGTGAGGTCCATTCTTCCAGACATCTCGTGGTCCAGACAATGTGGAGGATCGATACACGGCTTGAAATCCTGCCCACCAGCAGGATGACCCTCACTGCTATCTCTCAGAGCCACCCAGAGTGGGGCTGTAATGCTAAGCTGACCACTGCTGGCTGGTGTCAGTGATGCTTTATAGAATCATCCACGAATCCAGACTGAGGCTTTTCCTCTTACATTAATTGATCATCAAGAACTTCCCATGAGGATGTAGGTGTGGACTAAGGGGGCGGCAACAAAGCAACAGACACAGGAGATGGGGAAAAGTCTGAGTTACCCACTCATGCAACTTAAACCTTCTGGAACTGACTGGGTCTGATTTCTCCCACTTGACAGTGGGTCCATACTATTCATGCAGAGCCTAACAAGAGGCTCAAAGCTAGCTTCTCCTGGGCACATGGTCACTTGATGTCCTGTAGTTAGGCATGCAATACCAGAGCCGGGTAGCCAGCAGGAGCTAATTCTCCTGTGGAGGAGGGTGGCGCTCTGCTCTGACACCCTTGAAAGCCTTTGTGGTGCTCCTCCTAGAGCTTCCCTGAGGCACTGGATGGCATCTCTGTTTGCTGTAGGCGCTTTGATGCCATTGGGTCTGTTGGGTCCTGCATAAACCAAGAGACAGCCTCTGGCAGTACTGCCTGGCCTTGTGGCAGAGCCGTCTCTTGCTCTGGGCCCCTCTTAAAACTGGATGATGACAGTTTACTTAGTAAATGGCTGAGAGCAGCATACACATATGTTTCCACGTGTCATCTTCAAAATCCAAATTCTTTAAGATGCTATCTCCATTTCTTTGTCTTCCTTTCACATATTGAGGCCATTGTTCATTATGTATAGACTATTTCTCTGAGTTTCAAAGTCCTTTATTGAGTTTTTGACACTTAGGCATTTTGGATAATCTTAATCTGGCACAAAACAGCTGGCACTTACTAGCACCACTTGTGGCAGGACCTGGTGAGATTTGGCAAAGGTTCTTTTTGATAGGCTTCTCTCAAATCCATCTGAATGTTGAGTTTTAAGTCAACTAAGATCATGGCGTCTGGTCCCATCGCTTCATGGCAAATAGATGGGAAAAAGTGGATACAGTGGCAGATTTTATTTTCTTGGGCTCCAAAATCACTGTGGATGGTGAATGCAGCCACAAAATTAAAAGACGCTTGCTCCTTGGAAGAAAAGCTATGACAAACCTAGACAGTATATTTATAAGCGGCGACATTACTTTGCCAACAAAGGTCCTGATAGTCAAAGCTATGGTTTTTTCCAATAGTCATGTATGGATGTAAGAGTTGGACTATAAAAAAGGCTGAACGCCAAAGAAGTGATGCTTTTAAATTGTGCTGGAGAAGACTCTTTGGACTGTAAGGAGATCAAACCAGTCAGTCCTAAAGGAAATCAACCCTAAATATTCATTGGAAAGATTGCTGCTGAAGCTCCAATACTTTGGCCTCCTGATAGAAAGAGGTAAAGACCCTGATGCTGGGAAAGATTAAGGGCAGGAGAAGGGGGCGACAGAGGATGAGATGGTTAGATAGCATGACCGACTCAATGGACGTGAGTTTCAGCAAATTCCGGGAGACAGTGAAAGACAGGGAAGCATGGTGTGCTGCAGTTCATGGGATCACAAAGAGTCAGACATGACTTAACAACTGAACAACAACAGATCAACCAACAAACCAAGGCCATCCACTCATGAGTAACCACTGAGCACGCCACTTGTGACAAAGGACAGAGAAGACCGGTCTCCTTTTAGATAGTTATAGTCCAGATCCCCGATGAACCCCCATGGTGGGGCCCAGCCTAGAAAGGCTGTGTGTACTGGTCTTTATTGCCAAGAGCAGTAAAGCCTGGCCCTCCTGCCAGATGCCATCTTGGGAAGGAGGGAGCGGGAAGGAGCTGCCCACTGGGCAGAACTTTGACCTGCCTGAATATTTTCCAAGAGGAAAAAGTTCAACCTGGGAGTAAATAGGCAGCTTTGAGTCATCATCTCTGTTTTCTTCTCAACTTTGAGCTCCCACCTAGACCACTACAGTGGCTGCAGCTGCCTGCCTCCGTGCCTGTCTGTGTCCACCCCAGCTTCCCATCGCTACCTAAGTGAGCCTGCTGCTGCTGCTAAGTCACTCAGTCGTGTCCGACTCCGTGTGACCCTGTGGACTGCAGCCCACCAGGCTCCTCTGTCCATGGGATTCTCCATGCAAAAGTACTAGAGCGGGTTGCCATGCCTTCCTTCCAGGTGATCTTCCTGGTTCAGGGATCCAACTGGGTCTCCTGCATTGCAGCCAGATTCTTTACTGCTGAGCCCAAATGTTGGATCTCAGCTTGCTCACTTGTTTAGGACTCTGCAGTGACTCCCAGGACCCTCAGGAGAAGTTGGTCCTTTTTAACATGGCTTCACAGATGCCCTCTGCAACCCTGCAGCAGACATGCTGAACCAATGCATGTGTGTTGCCAAGGGAAGTCTCTGCCTGTCCTCCTCCATCAGCCTGGATACCGACCAACCCTTGCCCGTCCTGGCCCCGACCCAGGCAAGACCAACACCAGGAAGTCGCTCCATCTCTGGCTCCTGCCTTCTCTCTTTTCCCCAATCCAGGGGCAGTGGCTCCCGGCTCCTTCCTGAGGTAGCCCTCATCTCTTTGTACCTAATTGTCCTTTATCTCTAGTTGTCCCAGCCTCTACTCAATGAAGGTGTACACAGTGCTCAACCCAGGTCCTGGGACTAAGTTCCAATGTTGCCCTCGGAGGTTTGCAAACTACAGACCCAGGCTCTGCAGCTGTTATTTGCTCTCACTGTAATTGTGCTGTTTAGATATACATTGATACTTCTAAGTAAGTACCTGGTAAGAGTTTGCTCTCTTTAGAAGGTAAATATTCTCCTTTTCTCACCTACTATTATTTTGTCTTAATCCCTTTGTTTTGAGAATAGTACATTTTAGCCTACTGTATGATCACAAATTTGGAATTGATGAAGTCTGAATTAGTGAAGCTTTAATGTCCATTTTTTCATAGTCTTATGTGGTCAAGTTTGAAATGCAGCCAGTTGCCAACTCCTATCTTGACACACTTTTATTACAGTCAGACGAAATCTACCAGATTTTATATAACAGAGGAAGCAGAGAGCATCATTATCTAGTTGAAACTGAAGAGGAAATTCTTAGTGGGCTGAAGAGCTGTATATTTTTATCGAGTGTTCATTAGCTGTCCTCTGTGCAGGGGATCAACGTGAAAACACCCAAAGGATGGGAAGCAGACAGAGGGAAAAGTCCAAAAGGCAAGAGAGGCATCACAGGGCTGCCACTGTGACCAAAGGCTCAGGAAACAAAAGGAGGGGATTGTAGGCACTGCTCTAACTCAAGATGGCAGAGCAACGCACTGAGCTCTTCTACAGACCTGTTAGTTTGGTCATTGCAGATGAGGACAGAAAAATGCAATCAAGGTATATAAACCAGGTCATTTTGTTTGCCAATAACATGTAAAGTGTATATGAAACTCTACATTCACCAGAGTTTCCAGAAAAACAGAACCAATAGGATATGTGTGTCTATATGTGTGTGTGTGTGTACATAGGTATCAAATAAAAATATTTATTATAAGAATTGGATCACATGATTATATAGGCTCACAAATCCAAAGAAAGGGAGCTGGAGACCCAGGAGAGGCAGTGATTTAGTTTCGGTCTGAGCTCGAAGCCTGAGAACCAGTGGTGTAATTTCAGTGTGCGGGCAACAGTGAAGTCCCCCATGAACTCCGTGGAGCATTCCTGGGGCTACGGGGAAGCACACAGTAAGAATCTGACAGCTGGGCAGCCTTCAGTTTAGATCAGGTTTTCTCAACCTTGGCATTACCGACATTTTGGAATAGATAATTCTTTGTTGCCAAGAGCTGTCCTGTGCATCGCTGGGTGTTTAGTAGCAACACCTGGCCGCTACCCAGTAGATGCCAGTAGCGTACTCCCACTAGCAACAACTAAAAATCTACCCAGACCTTGCTAATTATCTCCTGGGAGGCAATATAGGGTACTCAGTTGAGAACCGCTGATTTAGACTTCCATTTTATATCCCCTACACCCTTCTCTCCTGCTGACTCCATCCACTCTGTGCTCAGCGGATGGGTGGGTATGTGCGTGTCCATCTAACACCATCTGAAACATCTCCCCATACCTGCTGCTAGCAGAGGCTATCGAAGTAGCTCCCCCACTTTTATCATACTTACTTCTGAAGAAGTTTCCATCAAGATCCAATAGGTAGAAAACACCATCAAATCTCAAATGGAGGGGGATAGTGAGATCTCCCAACCTCCCACTAATTTTCAACTTCTAGAACTGCTCTCATTTGCCAGAAATAAAATTATAGTGTCAATTCTGTCTGATGGGGAAGGAAGTTTTGCCTAAAATAGCATGAACTTGGAGCCTCCATGAGGTATCGGGAGGGTCAATGGTTCAGATGGAGCTTGTTGGGCTTATAGGAGCTGGTGCCTGGCAGTCTCAGAGTGATGGCATTCAGGCTACAGGGAGTCATGGGTTCCTTCTTACACTACTGGTGGGAAAGTAAACTGGTAAAGCCACTACGGAGAACAGTATGCAGGTTCCTTAGAAAACTAAACACAGAACTACCACATGATCCGGCAATCCCATTCCTGGGAATATATCCAGAGAAAACCGTAATTTGAAAAGATACGTGTTGATTTGTCAAAAACCACTACAATATTGTAAAGTAATTAGCCTCCAACTAATAAAAAGAAAAAAAAAAGAAAAGACATGTGTTGATTTGTGTATATTGATCTTGTATCTTTCAAGTTTGCTGATCTCAGTTTTTTGGTTTTAATTGGTTTTGTGTATGTGTATTCCATTGAATTTTCTATATGGGACTATGTTTTCTCTAAATAGATATGGTCCCAATTTACTTCCTAATTTAGATGCTTTTTAGTCCTTTTTCTTGTCTAATTGACCTGGCTAGAACCTCTAGTACTATACTGAAGAGAAGTGGTAAGAGTGACAATCTTGTATTCATGACATTTGAGGGGAAAGCATCTATTCATTCACATTAAGTATGATGTTGGCTGTGAGTTTTTTGTAGGCAGCCTTAATCCAAGAAAGTTCCCTTCTATGAAGCAACTGGCAAGGGATTAATCTCCAAAATATACTGACAGCTCATGCAGTTCATTAAAAAAAAAAAAACAATCCAATCAAAAAAATGGGTGGAAGATCTACATAGACATTTCTCCAAAGACATGCAGATGGCTACAAAGCACAGGGAAGGATGCTCAACATCACTAATTATTAGAGAAATGCACATCAAAACTACAATGTATTACCTCACACCAGTCAGAACAGCCATCGTCTAAAAATCTATGAACAATCAACACTGAAGAGGATGCAGAGAAAAGGGAACCCTCCTATACAGTTGGTGGGAATATAAGCTGGTGCAGACACTATGAAGGACATACGGAGGTTCCCTAGAAAACTAAATACAGAACTGCCAGATGACCCAGCAATCCCCTTCCTAGGCATATATCTAGAGAAAACCATAATTCAAAAAGATACATGTGCCCCAGCGGTCACTGCGGCATTGTTTCCAATAGCCAGGACATAGAAGCAACCTAAATGTCTGTCGATGGAGGAGTGAATAGAGAAGATGTGGTACATATATGCAATGGAATATTACTCACCTATAAAGAAGAATGAAATAACGCCATTTGCAGCAACATGCATGAACCTAGAGACTGTCATACTGAGTGAAGTAAGTCAGACAGGGAGAGCCAAATAACATATGATGTAGGTTATATGTGGAATCTAGAATAATGGTGCAAATGAGCTTATTTACAGAACAGAAATAGAGTCACAGATAGAGAAAACATACATATGGTTACCAAGGGGGGAAGGGGATGGAGGAATAAATTGGGAGATTGGGATTTACATATACACACTGCTGTACATAAAAGAGATAATTAATAAGAACATGTCATGTATCACAGGGAACTCTACTCAGCGCTCTATAATGACCTATATAGGAAAAGAATCTAAAGAAGAATGGATACAGGTATAACTGATTCACCTTGCTCTATAGTAGAAGCTAGCACAACACTGTAACTCATCTATTTTCCAATAAAATTTAATTTAAAAAAGAAAGCTCCCTTCTATTACTATATCAGAAAGTGTTTTGGATATTATCACTCTTCTGTATTTATTAAGAAGATTATGGGATCTTTGCCCTTTATATTCTATTAACATGCTACGTTACACTGATTGATTTTCACATGTTCAACCAAACTTGCATTCGTGCCATAAATCCTTCTTTGTTATGGTGTACCTAATCCTTTTTTGTATGTTGCTGGATTTGGTTTGCTAACATGTTGTTGAGGATTTTTTCATCTGTATTCATAAGGGATTTGGGGTTACAGGTTTATTTTATTGTGATATCCTTGTTTGCTTTTCATATCAGGATAATACTGGTTTCTTAAAATGGATTAAGAAGTATTTCCTCCTACTCTACTTTTGGGGGAAGGGTTGGTGTTAATCTTTCTTTTTTTAATGTTTGATTTTCTTTGTGGTAGCTTTTATCATTAATTCAATATCTTTACTAGTTATAGATCTATATATAATTTCTATTTCTTCTTGAGTCAGTTTTGGTGAACTGTCTAGGATTTTTTTTTTTTTTCATTTCATCTAGGTTATCTAATTTTCTGGCATACAACTGTTCACAGTATTCCTTTATAACCCTTCTTATTTTTGTAAGGTCAGTATTGATGGCCCTCTTTCATTCTTGGTTTTAGTAATTTGAATCTTATGTTTTTTTTCTTGATCAGTCTTGCCAAAGATTTGTCAATTTTGTTGATCTTTTCAAAGAACTGACTGGATTTTATTTTCTCTGTATTGTTTTTCTATTCTGTTGGTTTCCTCTCTTTATTATTGACTTCCTTCTGCTTACTTCGGTTCAGTTTGCTTTTTTTTTTTTTTAAATCTTTTAAGGTAGAAGATGAGGTTATAGATTTGTCCTTGTTCCTTTTTAACATAGGCGTTAATATCTATAAATTTACCTTTAAGCACTACTTTAGCTGCATTCCATAAGTTTTGGTATGTGTGTTTTCATTTTTATTTATCTCAAGATATTTTCTTATTTCTCTTGACCCTTTGACTATTTATAATACATTAATTTCTGTATACATGTGAATATACCAAATGTCTTTGTTATTAATTTCTAATTTCCTTCCATTGTAATTAGAGATATATTTTATATTATTCAATTCCTTTAAATGTATTAAGATTTATTTTATAGCCTAATGTATGGTCTATCTGCAGAATATTCCATGTGTACTTTAGAGTGCATGTTCTGCTGTCATGTAGTGTGTTCTGTAGATGTCTGTAAAAGCTACGTAAATTATAATATGGGTTAATTTTCTATATCCTTGCTGATGTTTTGCTAATTGCTCTATTACTGGAGGTTGATATAGAAATCTCTATTATTGCTGAATTGTCCATTTCTTTTTTTAATTCTGTCAGTCTTTGCTGAATAGACTTCCTTTAGTGTTTCTTGTAAAGCAGGTCAGCTGATGGAAAATCTCTGCGTTTTCGCTTATCTGAAATGTCTTGTCTTAATTTATCCTTAATTTTTGAAGGATACTTTTCTGGATATAGAATTCTTGGATAATAATCCTTTTCTTTCAGTTCTTTGAATATATCATCTCTCTGCCTTTTGACCTCAATGATTTCTCATAAGAAGTCAGCAGTTGATCTTACTAAAGATCCTTTGTGTGTGATGAATCATTTTTCTCTTGTTACCATCAAGATTCTGTATTTTATTTGACTTCTGATTGTTTGACTATGATGTGTCTAGATGTGCAACTATGATGTGTCTAGATGTGCATTCTTTGACTCTTTCCTCCGTGGTTCTTGTTGGAGTTTCCCAGGTGGCTCAGTGGTAAAGAATCCGCCTGCAGGGCAGGAGACACTGGTTTGTCCCCTGGGTGGTAAAGACCCCCTGGAGAAGGAAACGGCAACCTACTCCAGTATTCTTGCCTGAGAAATCCTACAGACAGGAGCCTGGCAGGCTATAGTTCATGGGGACATGACTTAAGAACTAAACAACAATGAAGAGTTTGTGGAGCTTCTTGAATGAGAAGACTAACAACACTTTTCATCGAATTTGGAAAGTTATCCACCATAATTTATTCGCTATTTTTCTATTCCTTTTTCTTCCTCCTGTTAATCTCATTCCCAGGAGAGAGATGTAACACCCCTGGTCCAATCAACTATGCCTTGTTGGCATGACCATGTCTTCTCTGGGCCTTTGCTGTGTA
Organism: Muntiacus reevesi; assembly: GCF_963930625.1. NCBI lineage: Eukaryota > Metazoa > Chordata > Mammalia > Artiodactyla > Cervidae > Muntiacus > Muntiacus reevesi. The sequence goes on from NC_089252.1 coordinate 72,593,719, forward strand.
AAGAATGAGTCTTGGAGAGGGGGCTATTCGTGGCAGGGACGACACCCTTGAAGGTGAAAGAATGAAAGTGAGTTCTACAGCCCAAGCGCCACTTACTCCAAAGAAGCTGCAACGCAAGTACATCTCAGACCACTTGTGCTTTTTTCTTTCTTTCCTTCCCAGGCCAAGTTCTTTTTTTCTTTTTTAACCACCTGATAACAAGAGTCTTAAATGGGACAGCCCTAACATTTTGATTCCTTTGTAGAAGTAAGAAATTTCTCTTCAGCTCTAATCAAGATCTAGTGATGGTCAAAGAGGGAAGCCCCAGCAGTATTTATTTGCCCTTTATTGTCTTTAGGACTTTGGATATTCCAAGTTAATCTCTTTACCTCTCTCTGTGTATCAGGCGCATCACACACACACACACAGTGGATTTGTAAAGGTTCCATTAATGCATTTGTCCTTTATGCATCTGCTCTAGGTTCCTTTCTAGAATGTCACTTGTGTAAACCCTGACCCTTCATGAAGAACTTCCCATTGTGTGTATTTCATATTCTTGGAATGTCTGGTTTTTTTTTTTCATTTGCAAGGTTTGTGCTACTAGTTTCCTATAGAATCATCTATATCCTCCCTCTAGTTCTATTCAAGAACAGTATAGACAATTCTACCTTTATTTTGGTTTTCTATGTTAAAGTTGTATCCATCTGCTTTCCTTTTTAAGTCATCAACTTCTTCTAAAGCTCATGTAACTCTATAGCTTCCTATGATAATTGCATTTTAAAAACCTTAGCTAAATCAACTCAGTAATTATATTACAGTAGCTACCGTAGCTTGTCATCATGGGATGGACTTAATGGCAATAGTTCTCAAATAATCATTTCTTTGGATGTGAAGAGGCAGTTGTTACTAAAGAAACAGATATCTGCAGACACATGCATTTGACAAATACAGAGTTAAACGCAGACTGGCTATTTAGTGACAGACTTCTTAGAGGCTCTGATAAGCTTATATGCACTGTGCATCCCCAAGACGGCAATACAGTGTGAGGCATTCCTCTCTAGTTTATTTCATCTCTGAGCTCTCCTTTCTCAGAACACTCAGAACAGGAACAGTGACCCAAGAAACACTTGTTAGGGAAGTGGTGGTGTAATTAAATCTTGAAGTTTATTAATTTTCTCATTACTAAATTTTAAAATGTATTCTCTCTGCTACCTTCTTATTTGAGTATAAACCAGAGAAATCCAGAAGTGGGAGCACCAAGTCTGAAAGTCAGAGCATCTGAACCAGTTTTGTGTCTGGGAAATTATTTCCCTCTGGGCTTACACTCTCCCATCTGTAAATGAAAAAGTCAAACCTGTGTGACCTCTGACTCATGGACATTGAGGTTTTTCTAGCCCTACTGATGTCCTTTCTCCTATGATGCAGGAAATCTAATTGTGTTTACTGTAAAAAAGGGAAGACACTTTTACTATTTCCCCCAAAGGATTTCTCATTATTCTCTGTCTTATCCATTTACAGCTGCTTTGTTTATTTCTCTACAGAAACCATTTATGCCTCTTGAGTCCTGATCACTTAGATTTGATACGATCAAATTTGCCACTTCTGTCTTGTCCAAACTGGGCATCTTAGAATCTCACTTTGAATTCTCAGAACCCAAAAACCAGCGAAGTGAAGGGGGCAGACATATCACCTTCCGGGAGACTCCAAAGTGCTGTTATCACCTTTAATGAGGTGTTTTAAAGGGAGAAGTCAGTCTGCGTTTTCCCTGTGCGCTCTGATGTGTTTCTTCCTGCTCATCAGGAGACTAGAAGATGGCAGCTACGAAGCCTCCCCTCTTGAGCAGCCCAGGGGTGGGGTCTTATTCCTGATTCACTTCCTCAGACCAGCAGGTGCTCCAGGCTCTCTTCCCACCCATAAGTGATTACACCCAGCCAGATCTCTCTCCTTCACAGGAGAGATCTCTTCCTCCTTTTTGTTCTGTATTGTTTTATCACATTCATTCTTAAAAATAAATATATGTATTTTTGGTTTTCTGTGCTTTTGAACTTTATATAAAAATGAGTCATACAGTTTGCATGCTGTACATGCATATACATGTGGCTTGTCTGTCTCAACAGCATGTTTTTTTAGAGATTCATGCATGTGGAATATACCTTTAGGATGTTCTTTTTCACTGCAGTGGAGTATTCCACTGGCATGAAACAAGCATACACTATTTGTTTATCCTTCTTCCTGTTTATGATTAAGATGGCTTACAGGTTTTACTTATTTATATTTTTTGCTCTTTTGAATGTTACTGTTACTAATGTTCTTCTCTTAGGATGAGCTATGTGAAATAGGAGTTTTTATAGGTCTCCATTTATTTCATATGATTCAACCCAATTCCCGTCTGTTGGTGCATATTTGCAAGATGATGTCTGAGAAATAAACCTACAGAAATGCTGAGGCACATGCATCTTCAATTTTGAAAATGAGGCCCGCTTGTGTTACAAAGAGACTGTACCAGTTTGTACTCACTATATCAAAATTGTCCCACCTCCTGGTAACACTGGATAAAGACAGTTTTGGTGTATATTAAATATGGTTTCAACTGCAATTCTATAACTACCAGTGAAATTAGCATCTTTGGATATGTATATTTGCCATGTCTGGTTCTTCTTCTGTATAAAAATGTGGAAGTGACTTCAGAACTGGGTAAGGATAGAGCGTGGAAGAGTTTTGAGCTGTATGTTAGAATGTTAGTATGTATAGGTTTCACTTAGGAGACTGTTAGTAGAAATATGAATGTTAAAGGTGATTATAGTGAGGACTTGGGAAGAAAAGAGGAGAGATGGAGAGAGAGCTTCTCTTATATTAGAGAACACACATATCATCATGAACAAAAAGTTGATAGAAATATGAATGTTAGAGGTGTCTGCTGAGGTTTCAGAAAGTAATGAGAAATATGTAATTGGAAACTGAAGGAAAGGCATTCTTGGTTATAAAGTGGCAGAGAATTTGGTCTAATTGTGTTCCAGTGTTTTATGTAAAGTAGAATTTGTCAGTGACTATGGAGTTGGATAGTTACCTGAGAATTCTAAAATAAGTATTAAAGACTGGCTTATGCTTGCTGCTATAATGAGACATGAGAGGAGAGAGGTAAAGAAGACAGAATTGTTCCACAAAAGGATCCAGAACTTGCAGATTTGGAAAATTCTCAGTCTACTCATACTGCAAAAATGAGAAAGTCTGTGTATAGAGAGCAATCAGGGTGTGACTGGACAACCGTTTGCTTATGAGATTAGACTGTGGCTCACAGATCCAGCCAACCGTTGCAGCAGAAACTGGAAACAGGGACGCTGTTACCCAGGACAGATCAGTAGACGATCCTCCTGTCTGATGACTTGGCCCCCTGAGAACTGCATGGGAAGCTGACAAAGTTTTGGAGAATTTACATCGACAGAGACACTGCCAGCTTAAACTAAATAGAGACAGGATAACTGACGGAAGGCTGCTGGACTTCTGAGAGGCTACATGATGGGCCAGCAGAGCTGTTTGGCTACCAACAGGCATTATCCGTCAGGAAAAGGGAAGAATGATCCTGAAGACAAAACAGATGTCTGCAGGGGTGGCACTGTCACATGGCCTGGGGAGGGTACTGTCCCTCCTCAGCTCCTGAGAGTGGGCCCCGCTGCTGTGGCTACACCCGGGGCCACGGGGCTGAGACCGCCACTCTGCTGGACTGGCGGGATAGGGCACGGAGCCAGAGAGAGTTATCCTTGAGCCTTAGACAAATGAAACGAGGAGACTCGTAGATACAGGGAACAAGCTGGTGGTTGCTGAAGGAGAGGGGGTGGAGGGAGCAGATGAAATCGGCGAAGGGAGTTATGAGGTGCAAACCTCCAATTATAAAATAGAGAAGTCACAGGAATGTAAAGTACACATAGGGATAAAAATATTGAAAATAAACAAATAATAGATTATGCATGAAAAAAACTACACATGGGGAATATAGTCAATAATATTGTAACAACTTTGGATGGTAACCGGACTTGTTGCGGTGATTATTTCATAATGTATAAAAATATCGAATCACTGTGTGGTACAGCTGAAACTAACATAGTATAGTATGTCAAGTATAACTTAATAAAAAAAACCTAATGGAATTTGCCCTGCTTTCAGACTTGCTTGAGACCTAAGCCTTCTTTCTCCTTTCCAACCTCTCCCTGCTAGAATGCAATATCTCTCCAGTGCCCGCCCCACTACACTACTCTGATAGCAGACAACTTGTTTGCTTCCACAGGTTCACAAGGGGGAAGGATTTTTGCCTCGGGATGAATCACCTATACCTAAGGTAGATTATAATGAGATGAGATTTTGGACTTCGAGTTGATGCTGGAATAGGTTAAGACTTTTGTGGCTGTTGGGATGAAGGGATTGAAATGTATATGTGAGAAGGATATGCTATCTGGGGGTGGGGGGGTGCAAAGGGTGAAGAGTTACAGGCTGAGACAAATTCATATGTTGGAATCCTAACCTGAGCACCTCAGATTTTTACTGTATTTGGAGATAGAATATTTAAAGTGGCAGTTAAATTAAAATGATGGTATTAGAGTGGACCCTAATCCAATGCAATTGGTAATCCTTATAAGAAGGAAAAATTAAGACATAGGTGTGCACAGGGGGAACTCCATGGGAAGATACAGGCAGATGACCATCTGTAAATCATGGAGATGGACTGCCCGAGAAGTCAACTCTGCCAACATCCTGATCTCAGACTTCTAGCCTTCAAGACTGGGAGAAAATACATTTTTGTTGTCTAAGCCACCTCATCTGTGATGCTCTGTTACTAGCCAGCCGTTACACCTACGTGCATGCCAATACCACTCCGTCTTGACTAATGTAGCTTTATAATAAAGACATTCAGTATTGAGCAGAGGTGGTAAGAGTGGTCATTCTTGCCTTTTTCCTGATCTTACGGGGAAATAGTCTTTCATCACTGAATTTGATGCTAATTGTAGGTTTTTGTTGTTTTTATTTTTAATGCCTTTTATATGATGGAGGAAATATTCTCTAGTCTTAGTTTTCAGAGGGTTTCTGTCATGAATGGGCACTGAAGTTTGTTAAATGCTTCTTCTGCATCTCTTGAAATGATCGGATGATGTTTCCCTTTTATTCTACTTATGTAGTGGGTTACTCTGATTTTTGAATGCTGAACCACCTTACATTGCTTAGATAAAACTCACTTGGTTATGGCATGTAATCATGCTTTTGAAATCTTGCTGCATTGGTTCCACAGATATTTTTGTGGAGAATGTTTGAATTTATGTTTGTGATGCCCTTCAATTCTGGGCACTTTTCTGGAATTATTTAATTTTACCACTGGGTGCAACCATTCACTAAAATTTTTTTTTTAATGTAGTTTCCCATAATTTTTAGGTATGCACCTCTGGGGAGGTGTTTCTTTGAAATATACTTTCTGGTGCTAAGAAAATGTCTAAAAGTATTATTATTATTATTTTTTTTTGCAGAAGAGAGTTTATCAATTTCTGGTTTGTATTTCAGTCATGTGATAAAAGCTTCAGGAGATGTATAGGATATTTTTTTAAGTATGATTTTTTTATCTTGCAATTATGTGTAATATTTACAATTTGAGACTTCAAATCACAGAACTTGAGAAGTTTGTGATATCGTTTTTTGGCGTTTTACAGAAATTTACAGCAGATCTCATGTACACCTCATTTTATTGAAAAGAATAATCTATCATTTTTTTTCTAATTTAAGAACAGGGATAAATAACAGTGTTGATGATCAGTTACCTTTTCTTTTTCTCTGCAGCCTTGCTGAAGTTGTCTCTAAATATTTGCTGAGTATGAGAGCAGAGCAGGAAACCACCTTATATAAACACTGTGTTTAATTCTATTTAATAACAACATTGTTGATTTTATCCGTGGAGAACTTTTCTCTTGCCTTCAATTTGTGGTCTCTCCTTTGATTTCTCAGGTCTTGTCCCACCGTCTGTGTTTGGTGTTAAATCATGGGGAGGAAGCTGGACCTGTCTGGTCTGACCGACGATGAAACGGAGCATGTCCTCCAGGTGGTCCAGCGAGACTTCAATCTCCGAAAAAAAGAGGAGGAGCGTCTCAGGTGAGATGCTCCTATTTTGCACCTGGGTACATTGAACCACGTGTGGACAAGTGAAACAGGCTTCCTGATGGTCCTTGCTGTCAGCCCTGTGTCCAAAGTGTTTATGTCACGTAAACACATGTAAGAAGAATGTCCTTCCCTCTGTAGTCAGGCGGACTAGCCTCACTGCTGGGCATCACGATGTCAGCTCAGAAATGTGACTCTTCTCACTGGCAGTCAACATTGTTTGGCTGCTCACCTGGTACATTGTTAGCTGTAGAATGGATGGAGTTTGTGATGACAGTCGCTGCTCTGAGCTTGCTCCTGGCTTTTATTTTCTTGTCCAGGTACTCTTGAAGAATAACCCAAGTGTTATATAAATGGGAGAATTAGACTCGTAGCTGTATACTCTTCTGTTAGAGCTCTTGGCTACTATGGCAAAGAAAGAGAGCTCTGAAGACCTGGGTCAAGGAGAGTGATCACCAGGCTGGGCTGAGAATACCTGGCTCAAGCTTGCCCCCTCATTTTATAGAAGGGAAAACTGAGACCCAGAGAGGAGGGCTTGTGACTCCTCTGCAGGTGATATTTTCTCATGGGATGTTCTTGGAAGTACTGTTGCTGCCTAAATTTGAAAGAAGAAAGAGTGATGGAAATGTGGTCAGTCCTGGGGTTTGTGTGTTAGAACCTGATGGCAAGTCCTCATGAGCTCCTGTTCTCCATAAGCCTGTTTTTATGTTTGAATTTTTTTTAATGTTTCTTTTTTTTTTTTTTTTAGTGTGGACCATTTTGTTTTAAAGTCTTTATTGAATTTGTTACAATATTGTTTCTGTTTTGGGTTTCTTTCTTTCTTTTTTTTTTTTTTTTTTTGGCTGCAAGGTATGTGGGATCTTAGTTCCCCAACCAGGGATCAAACTTGGATGCCCTGCATTAGAAGGTGAAATCTTAAATATTGGCCTGCCAGGGAGATGCCCACAAACCTGTTATCCCTCGGGATTTCCCAGGTTTGTCATGGTACTGTCTCCTTCCTTGGCCATTGAGCTCAAAACCTATCTTTATAATTCCTCCCTGACTTGGTTCTCACACAGGCTAGCGCCAGACCTTGTTATTTCTGCCTCCTAGCATCTCTCCAAGTCATTGCACAGTAACTTTCTCTATGATCCTCTCTACTTCTCCAGAGTGGTACCCCATTTCAGTTTGAACCATGCCCTTTCCCACTCTGCTTAAAATTAACATGGGTTGTTTTCTTTTGCCCTTGGAGTTTCTCAGTCTTTCTGTTTCTGTAGAAGAGTAACCCCCATTTCTTGTAAGCACCCTCGTGTAATTAACTTTATTTCTACCATGTTTTTCCCCATATTGTATATATTCAATACATGCTTTTTAGATGGAAGACAAGAAATATATTAAATAGTTAGTTGATTTAAAAATCATGTGCCACAGAAACAGACATATGAATCAATGGAACAGAATAGAGAGCCAAGAAATAAACCCACAGGCTTCTGGTTAATTAATATTTGACAAAGGAAGCAAGAATATACAATGGGGAAAAGAAAGTCTCTTCAGCAAGTAGTGTTGGGAAAGTTGGGTAGCCACATGTAAACTGAAATTAGAACATACCCTCACACTATACACAAAATAAACTCAAAATGACTTAAAGACTTAAATATAAGATATGGTATCATAATAATTCCTAGAAGAGCTCAGAGGCAAAACATTCTCTGATGTAAATCATACCAATGCTTTCTTAGGTCAGTCTCCCAAGGTAATAGAAATAAAGACAAAAATAAACAAATGGGACCTAGTCAAACTTACAAGCTTTTCCACAGCAAAGGAAACTATAAACAAAATGAAGACAACCCACAGAATAGGAGAAAATATTTGCAGGTGGTGTGACTGACAGGTGTATATTTCCAAAATATACAAATAACTCATACAACTCAACAACAAAAAGACAAACAACTCAATTGAAAAATGAGCAGAAGGCATTAATAGACATTTCTCAAAAGAAATAATATAAATGGCTAATAGGCACTTGAAAAGATACTCAACATTGCTTATTATTAGAGAAACGCAAATCAAAACTACAGTGTGTATCACCTCACACTGGTCAGAATGACCATCATTAGAAAGTCTACAGATAACAAATGCTGGAGAGGATGTGGCAGAAAGGGAACTCTCTTCCACTGCTGGGGAATATAAGTTGTTCCAGCCACTGTGGAAAGGGGTATTCTCATAAAACTGAGAATAGAATTACTATATGTCCAGCAATCCCACTCCTGGAATATATCCAGACAAAACTCAATCCAAAATGATACAAACACCCCTGTGTTCCTAGCAATACTATTCAAAATAGCTAATATATGCAAACAAGTGAAATGTCTATTGACGGATGAATGGATAAACACAATGTGGTACATATATATAATGTAATATAAAAAAATGAAATAATGCCATTTGCAGCAACGTGGATGCAACTAGAAATTACCATACTAAGTGAAGGAAGTCAGAAAGACAAATACCATATGATATAACTTATATGTGGAATCTAAAATATGAGACAAATGAACCTATCTACAAAACAGAAACAGACTCTCAAACTTACAGAACAGACTTGTGATTGCCCGGGGGAGGGCGGTTGGGCGGGATGGTGTGGGATGGAAGGTTGGGGTGAGCAGGTGTAAACTCTTGTATATGGAATGGATAAACAAGGCCCTACTGTATAGCACAGAGAATTATATGCAATATACTATGATAAACCATGATGGAAAAGAATACTTCAAAAGGAAGATGTGTGTGTGTGTATAACTGAGTCACTTTGCTATGCAGCAGAAATTAACGCAACATTGTAAATCAACCATACTTAAAAAATCCCACGTGCCAGGCACTGTTCTAGCTGTTGGGTACATAACAGTGAGCCAAACAAGCCTTCACCCCATGGAGTTTATATTTCAGAGCTATACTACCCATACTATAGCCATCGACCACATATGGCTTTGTGCACTTATAATGGGGTGAGTCTGAATGGACGTGCACTGTAACATACACACCAGATCTCCAAATTTTAGTACCAAAAAATGTAAGCTATCTCTTTAATAATTTTGATGTTGACTACATTTTGAAACACCAATTTTTGGATACATGAGGTTAAAGAATAAACATTAAAATTAATCTTCCCTGCTTATGCTTACTTCTTTTTTAGTTTGGGTACTAGAAATTTTTAAATTAAACATGTCTCACGTTATGTTTCAATTGTCTAGTGCTGCCCTAGAGGGAGGACAGTATGTATTAGGTGATGAGAGCCACGAAAAAGAATGAAGTGGGGAAATGGGGTAGAGGCTGGCCTGGGATGAGCAGGGGGCTCCCTAGCGCATGGGCGGCTCAGGGAAGGCCTCTGTGGTCTTGAAGGAGGTGAGGGAGGGAGCTGTGCTGCTCTCTGGGGTGACCTCAAGCAGGGCGGAGGCAACAACAGATGTCAGCTTCTGATTCAGGAATGCGCCTTTATGTTTCCAGAGAAGCTGGGAGGGAGGGAGCCGGCGAGAGTGCAGTGGTAGAACAAAGTCCAAGCACTATCCTAAGTTCGAACCAGGCGTAGTAAATCCAGACCCAAAACCACAGCAGTGGGCAAACCTTTCCTTGCCTCTCTGCATTGCCTGGATTTAGGAGACATGGAAGAGTCTTGGAAGCTATGTTACAGAAGGCGTTTCTGAATTCTTTAATTTTTGCAGCAATGAGCATAAGATTCGGAATAGAATATTTTTATTATTATAAGATCTCAAATTGAATTGTGTTTCTTTTCTCCTGGACAGCTGTTCTTTATTTACCTAGTTTCTCTGGGTAGGTTTTTGTAAGGGTAGGTCTCAGATGTAGAGGTTACACAGTGTTTCTAATGATCTGTTCTTCAGTATTGACATAAAGTGTGGTAAATATATAGGTGGTGAAAGCGTGAATTAAATGCCCTCAGAGCACATGATGGTAAGACAGAGCAGGCAGGGGCTGAAGCGTTCAACACAGTTAGGTCACTGAAATAATTCATGGAAAGCTAACTAGAAGAAAGGAAGCAGTCTGGGTGCACTGCAGTTTTCATTATTTCTTTATTATTATTCCTCATTATTTCACTACTATTGATTCCTCATAGAAGTTCCCATAAGGAGGATCCCCATGTACATGAAGGCACCAAGGCACAGACAGGTTACAGAGCTTTCTCAGAATCACACAGTTAATTGGGATAGAGCCAGGGTTCTGTTCCCCACATGCTCTGAATTCTATAGATTGGATCAAGCCTTTTCAAAACCGTTCTTTGGTGCAAGTAGAAGAGTCCTATCTCCCACTCTCCACCACACCCTCTAATGAGCAGAATCACACCACAATTCGGTATATCAGCTCCTGCGTATATACATAGTCATAGGTCTTCCTATATAAAGTGACTCTGTGGGTCCCGTATCATTGAGACTATATGCTGAATCACTGGGGATGCGGTGTATCGAACATTTAATCCCATTAAAGACGATATGTATAGTAGGACAAGTTAGGGGGAAGACAGAGGACTGGGCAGGCCTGGGAACTGTGGGCATGCAGCAGCAGATAGAGGACAGGGTACTTATGTACAACTTCAATACAGTGTTGATTTCCAGGACACACCACAGTATTAAAGCTATGGATGGAGCACTTCAGAGAACAAAAGACATACTGACCCTGCTCCTTCCTCCAGGTGCTTGGGGGTCTAGATGAATCAGGTAAATGTGTAGAAAATACACACTATACTTGATTCATTTTATTCCTTGTCTTTCATCAGATGATTTCATGCAAATAGGAAAAAAACAAAATGGTAAAGAACACTTTAAGGTGAAAGGCACCAGCCCTCTGCTCCATGTTTAATCAGTTTTGTCCTTAATCCTGTAGTCCGCTTAGCCTTACCTCTGTAAATTTAAAATATGTGGGTATGTTGCTATTTCTTGATGCATCAACATTAGGTAGTCTTTAGTTTCTCTGCTCTGAATAGTGGGGACTTTGCTTACTTACTTAGAGTACTTTCCCTTTGGTTTCTTGCTTGTTATTTTCTGTGGTTTGGTTTTCTGTTGGTCATCTTTCAAATAGCACACAGAAACCTCTCGGTCTCGTTCCATGCGTGTTCACCCTTCTTCCTTGGTCTAGCAGCGCGAGTATCCATATGATGTTCCTACCTCTCTGCACCACCCCTTCCACTTTCTTCATCTCACATCTGTCCACGCGGTACCTTTATTCTTATGTATTCAAGGTTGAGGCCATCTGGGTGCTGTTCTGCAAACATAAATTTGAGCCTTTCTTGTTTTATTCAGAGGTTGACACTACTGTTGAAAATCAATAGTCATTATGATTGAAAATGGTGTTTGCTGCTTCCTCTTTCAGAACTTCGCTGAAATCTGTAGGTGGCTGATTGGTCTCCTCCTTTTCTGTTTACTCTTATGAATCAATTACGTTTGTATTTCCTTGCTGTCATTTTAAATAAGTCTTGGGAAGGCGGAAAGGCCACCAAGTATTAAGTCTGCCATCTGGAACTCACTGGCCACAGCAACTTCCTTGCTGGTCAGGGCCACAGAGGAGCCTGGGGAGGTGCAGACACCAAGGGCAGTCCCCGTGTGCAGCGTGGACCCAGAGCATGCCTGGGGTCACACAGCGTGGACCTTATAGGGCCTCTACCGCTGTTTACCTCATCGTTAGTTGGAGGGAGCCTGACCTCCAAAACACTGGATGGGGGGTAGTTTCTGATGACCAGCAGGGGGCTTTGTGCTGGAAAGAAAGAAACTTTTGGTGGGAAAAGTCACTGAGGCCTTGGGGTTTATTTGTTACAGCAGTGTAGTCTAGTTTGACTTTGACTAATACAGTTTCTGGGAGCTGAAAGGGACCTTGACTTTATGCCCCCACCCTTGACTTTATAGTCGTAGAAGGATTTGTGGGGTGAACACACTGTTAGTGGGTGGAGCCTGGCCTGGCCCCTCGGCTCCTGGTCTTCTGCCATCTCATATAGTGTAAGACACCTGTGGAAATATCTCCTGACTTACAGTAGGAGCATAATTTATATTCTGTGATTTTATATTGTCAGGCACGTTTACAAAGTGGCTTTAAAAATAAGTGTTAATTGCATGGCACTCTGGTGTTCAGACTGAGATGTTTATGAGATAGCCACAGCGTTTAAAATTTCTCATTTAAAATGTGCTGGCCAGAAGCTAGTTAGCATCTGGATGACTTCCAAGGATTTGCTGCTGCTCTAATGGACTTGGTCTGTGGGGGAGCAGGGGTTAGATTTGATGAAATGGTTTCCCGTAATGTGACTGGCCATTAATTGGCAAGGTTTGCTGAACTGAGAGTGTGCTTCTACCTGCCAAGGACGGCTGGGCTCAGGCCAGGCCAGGGCAGGGGAAGGAAGGGAGGGGAGGGGAGGGGAGGGCAGCGTGAGTGGCAGAGCACTTTCCGTCTAGTCTTTCTCGGAGAGAGGCTCAGTGCCTGCAGCCCAGCAGCCACAGTATGTAAATTCCTCCTCCTCTGGCCTGTGTTAAGAAGAGGATTAATACACTTGGAGATCTATTTCTGTTACTCACTTGCTGACATAGCCTGCACCCTCTCTGCACCTCGGTGACAGGGTGTGAGGGCAATCGTCCATCCCCCAAAAGTCAGATCTAAGTGTTGTGAGAAAGTAACTAAAAGCTGCCAGGGGGTGTGGAAGGCCCACTGCAGGAAAGCAGAGCATCTCCCTCAATTAGAAATGCTTTGTGTTTTTAGTCTGTTATACAGAAACCCCTTTAAGGTTCAATTCTGATTTTATTAAATAGAAAGAACACAGAGCTTTTAATGAAATGAGCTAGTGATCTTTCTTCATTCAAAATTCATTTTAAACAAATTAAAATTTTATCACATGAATTTAATTTTTCAAGAAGTTTCTTTTTCAAAAAGTAAAATGCCTTCGCTCTCAGGGTCCCTAGTCTGGACATTTAAATTTATGGAATGAATTAACAAACACTCCTGCTCATGCCCTTCTTTGAAGCTGGAGGTCAGATTGCCTCGTCTTCACTCAGTTGGAATACATAGGCCCCGTGGTTTATGAGATAACTATGTGTTCGCAGAGTGCATCTGTCCTGCATTTCCTCACTGCCCCATGTAGCCCCTGAGATGCTGCAGGAATGCTCTGGCATTCACCTGTCTGGGTGATGCATCTGCTGTCTCAGAGAGGGGGTGCTGCAAGGCGGGAGTTCCTTCCTCTGCACTGCTGGGTCAGGTTGACTGGCCCATCACCTGGCGGGGCTCTGAAATGATGGAGTCGAAAGCAGGCGCACTCTATGGTGGAGTGGAAGGTCAGACACAGCTCTGTTTGAGTCCCCTTTTGACGGGGAAGGCCCAGCAACTCAGAGACAACAGGAGCGGTCCTGGAGACTTGTGTAGGGCAGGTGTGGGGACCTCAGGAGTGGGATGTGAGTAGGATAAAGCGTATCAATCTCAAAGCTATAAGGGACCGCACAGATTTTTTAAATCGCCTTTTTACTTAGTACTGGTACTTTTAATAATGAAAAGGTCACATATATTAAATCAAAGCTATTGGATATTCATTCATTTGCTTCAAAATCATATACTGAATGTTAGGAGCCTCCTGGGGAAATGTGAGGGGGATGAAAGGGTAGGGGAGGGAGAGAAAGGTTCACAAAATTAATAAGTGCCTTAACCCTTGAGGAAAAGTCTAGAAGGTGAACTAAGTCTGATATGAATAATTAGGATGCTACGCAGAGTGAGAAAAACAGACCCATGGGAATACTTTCATCTTGGAGGTGGGAGGCAGGAGAAAGGAAGGACTTCCTGAAGGAGAGGTGCATTTGATTTGATCCTGGAAGACAGACAGGATTTTTAAAGTGGATTGAGAAAAGGTCTGGGCAGCAGGGAGGATCCTGTGTGTTACTCACTCTGTCATGTCTGACTCTTTGTGACCCCATGGACTGTGGCCCACCAGGTTCCTCTGTCCTTGGGATTCTCCAGGCAAGAGTACTGGAGTGGGTTGCCATGTCCTTCTCCAGGGGATGTTCCTGACCCAGGGATCGAATCCAGGGCTCCCACATTGCAGGCAGGTTCTTTGCCATCTGAGCCCACTCCCTTTGCCAGGGAAGCCAACAGGACAGTAAAAAGGACGTTTCCTCAACCCGATCAGGAGCTCTGATGGGGGGCAGTGGGCGAAGCGACTGTGTTGCCAACAGTTCTTTGTGCACCACTGCCCATCACGTGGAATAGAGCGTGGTGCTCCAGGAATAGGACCTCTTCTCATTCCCAGCCAACTCTGGGAGAAGCACTACGTCTACCCATTTGCAAAATGGGGAAAGTGAGCGTCTAAAAAGAAATTAAAAGCTGGCCCAGGTTGTACACAGTGAAAGGTAGAATCAAACCTAGATAGTGCCACCCCAGAACCAGGACAGTACACTGCCTTGGTGCTGAAAGTAAGGAGACCAGGTGCCAGGGACAGAATGGGTGAAATTAGGGCTATCTTAGAAATCTGGCACCTGTGCTTCCTAGAACCTGGGGTAACACTCCCAGGGAGGGGAACCCAGTAGGACTTAAGTCAGGATATGGGGAAGTATAGCTGGGACATCACATTAGTCATTAGCCACAGGTGCCACTGAGCTCGTCAAATATGGCTTATCCAAACATTAAGCGTAGTCTAGATGTGAAATACACTCTGGGTTTCAAAGCTCTAGTTTAAAAAAGAATGTAAACTGTCTCATTAATAATTTTCTATTGAAAACACATTGAAATGAACCTAAAATTACATTTTCAGTAAAATGTATTGTTGTTATTCAGTCACTAAGTCGTGTCCGACTCTTTGAGACCCCATGGACTGCAGCACGCCAGGCTTCCCTGTCCTTCACTATCTGTTGGAGTTTGCTCAAACTCAGGTCCACTGAGTCAGCGACATTATCCAACCATGTCATCCTCTGCCACCCCCTTCTCCTTTTGCTTTTGATCTTTCCTAGCATCAGGGTCTTTGCCAATAAGTCGGCTCTTTGCATCAGGTAGTCAAAGTATTGGAGCTTCAGCATCAGTCCTTCCAATGAATATCCAGGATTAATTTCCTTTAGGATTGTCTGGTTTGATCTCCTTGCAGTCCAAGGGACTCTCAAGAGTTCTCTCCAGCACCACAGTTCAAAAGCATCGGTTCTTCGGCACTCAGCCTACTTTATGGTCCAGCTCTCACATCCGTACATGACTACTGGAAAAACCATAGCTTTGACTATACGGACCTTTGTTAGCAAAGTGATGTCACTGCCTTTTATTTTTTTCCCCAAACTTTAAGGTTTTTGTCTCTGCTCTTTAATATATTGTCTCGGTTTGTCATAGCTTTCCTTCCAAGGAGTAAGCGCCTTTTAATTTCATGGCTGCAGTCACCATCTGCAGTGATTTTGGAGCCCAAATGAAATGTATAACAAAATTAAGTTCACCTGTTTCTTTTCTACTGTTTAAAACTATGATGACTAGAAGACCGTGTGTGTTGTGTGTGTGTGTGTGTGTGTGTGTGTGTATATAAAACCATATATATATATATCTCACATTATATTTTTATTGGCCAACACTAGTTTGGAATGCCGTGTTAAGCAATTTGGAATTTATAGGAGTAGAAAGTAATTTTTCTTCCCCAATTTGTTTAAGGCTAGTCTTTTTCTTCATGAGGCTTATAGGTATCTCAAAGATACAGTGAAAGTCTTCACTACCTAACTGTGCACTGGCCTTTGCTGTGGAGAATTGTCACATCTGCCATGTGGAGGTGATCTTAGAATGACTGCCTGGTATTGGCTTTATTGTACAGTTTGAAAGGACAGCACATTGTGATCATGCCATATTCACCACGGAGAATCTGCACATCTCAGGAGAGAATAACTCCTTTGCTATTTCTTTGGAATTAATGGTTGACTAAGTAAGACTATGTCATGACTTTTGAAATAATGAAGTGGCCTTAGGATGGCCTCATATACATGATTCATATAATGTCTCTGGCACCATAAAACCATAGGTTATCACATATTTGCCTGTGGGGGCCTGCTTTTAAGAATGGCCAAGAGAGTATAAGGAATCTTAAATTCTCTTGATGCTGCAGATACACTTATAACATAGAAAAATAATCGTCCTGATCCTCTTTTTAATTTGTCACCCTTCAAGATGTACAGTTACTAATTTGTCAGTTCTGGATACTTCCTCCCTATAATCCCATGTTCTTTAACAACAATATTCTAGATTGTAACTCAAAGTTCCTGATATTATTTACTTTTCCACTCCCAATGTCAGAGGCTCAACTCTGCTGGGCTCTGATAAAGCTTTTGTGATACAAATTCTTGGCTGGACTTTCATTCCTCAGATCTCTGGCTCCAGAAAGCATTTGTTTGGCATTTGGTGTGCACAGAATTCAGGACTTGGAAGAGAGTAAGAAGGAATGTTTCTGCAGCTATTGTGAAGGCAGCTTCCTTCGGCCACAGTAACTCAGGCATAGCCACAGGCACTTAGCCAGAAATGGCCTGAAATGCAGAGTTGGTGAACACAAATGGACTGTATGGAAATCAGAGTTTCACCTTCACCCCCTGCTATTGGAACAACTTCCTTGTCCCCAGGACCTTCTTCAGTTCCTGGAAACAGGCCCCTGCTTTCAGGGCCTTGTCCCTTGCCTTCATCTCCTTACTCAGCTCCTGAAGAAAACAGGTCCATCTCAAACCCTCCTATACTGTTGGTAGAAATCTAAGTTGGTGCAGCTACTATGGAGAACAGTATGGAGGTTCCTCAGAAAACTAAAAGAAGAATTACCATATGATCCAGCAACCGCACTCCTGGGCACATACCCAGACAAAACTATAATTCAAAAAGATACATGCACCCGTGTTCACGGCAGCACTGTCCACAATAGCCAAGACATGGAAGCCACCTAAATGTCCGTCAGCATGTGAATAGATAAAGGAGACGTGAACATGTATACAATGGAATACTACTCAGCCATAAAAAAGAATGAAATAATGCCATTTGCAGCGATATGGATAGACCTAGAGATTATCATATTAAGTGAAGTCACAGAGAAACATAGGTATTGCTTATATGTGGAATCTAAAATATGACACAAATGAACTTATCTACAGAACAGAAACACTCTCAGATATAGAGAACAGATTTGTGGTTGTCAAGGGATTCGGAGGTTGGAGTCAGCAGATGCAAACTATTATATATAGAATGGATAAACAGCAAGGTCCTACCGTAGAGCACAGAGAACCATATTCAGTATCCTGTGATAAACTATGATGGAAAAGAATATTAAAAAACAGTATATATGTATGTGCCTATGTATATGTGTGTGTGTGTATATATATATCCGAATCACTTTGCTGCTCAGCAGAAATTAACACAACATTGTAATTCAACTATACTTCCAAAAAATAAATGTCAGGGAAGATAGAGGGGGGAAAAAGAAAGAAAGTAGGCCCATCTCCTGGACCAGTTTCTAAGCTGATATTGTGAAGGAAATTTGTGAACCTCTCTCTCTCTCTCAGAATAGCTCTTAATGAGTGCCTTCTTTGAGATGGGAGATTTCTGCTCCAGCCTTGAGATTCCTTTGCTGGATATCTGACTGATGCCTGAAATTCCCAGAAGAGCTGGAACCTAGGTGCAGTTCACTGCCCTCTGCTGGCTTGATTCATGGGCTCCTATAGTGCATCAGCTATGCATGTGTGTGGGCCTAGGACCCAACCCTCCTTCTCTGACTGATTCTTATTCCCTAGGCCTAAGGCTACTCAGAGTACCTGGTTCCTATGTATCTAGCTGGATCCTGGGTTTCCGGGTGTGGTGATCTTAGGAGGTTGGCAGGATCTGTGATTCCAGCCACCTCTGGAGTTAATACTAGAATGATGTATCCCTGGCCTCTGCCAGGTTCCCCCAAAAGTTCCTGTGTGTGTGGTCAGCCCCTGTAGCTGTGACAGTTACCCATAGTCAGCTCCCACCTTGCCCTGCTCAGCTTCCCTTTTCCATCTTCCCGGCTAAGCGTCTCACATCCACCAGGGTCCATTCCCAGCACAGCCTGGGCTGTGACTTTGCCCCATTCCACGTCAGGTATGTGTGTGCCCGGAGCCTGGGCTCCCTCACTTTCCACGGTGGCCTGGTTGGAGGGACATGGTTTTGTGTTGCCTCCCAGATCCTACCTGCATGTTCCCCTGCCCCACTTCCCTCCTTCCCAGAGCTGGAGCCTACCTGAGTGCTCCTGCCAGATCTCCTCCCTGCCTGGAATCAGACCTCCCATGGCTGTGGGTTGTCTGCCTCTCTGAGTCCCATTTCTGCAGGTCCTGGGCTTTTGCCATGCGGCCCTGCCCTTCTGACACTCCCCTTCCCTTCCTGCCTTCCCCTTTATTCTCTTGGGTAAGCTCCCTTGCCATCTAAATGAGAGGATCCTAAACCAGATCCTAAAAGCTTCTATTTCTGTAAGAGCGTAAACAGCTTTGTGTGGTCCTGAATTAGACTCATAATATCCTACACTGCCTGCTGTGCTTAGGGATATGCATGATAAGGAGGGGGAGGAAAGTGAAAGTGAAAGTCGCTCAGTTGTGTCTGAATCTTTGTGACCCCATGGACTACACAGTTCATGTAATTCTCCAGGCCGGAATACTGGAGTGGGTAGCCTTTCTCCAGGGGATCTTCCCAACCCAGGAATTGAACAGGAGTCTCTTGCATTGCAGGGGGATTCTTTACCAGCTGAGCCACAAGGGAAGCCCAAGAAGGGGGAGGAAACAGAGTCGATTCATTGTCAACTGTATTTTTAATCTTCCTTGTTTCATACAGTATTTCTTCATTTTTATGTGAATCTCGGAGCAGAGGCACAGGAGTGGTTATTTAATGCAAACACTCAGTGGCACTACTTATCTTGCTGAGCATGTGAGAACTATAGCTTCATTGACGATGATTTGTTTTGTAACCAGAGGAAATGACGTGTGACCTCAGGCACATCCCTTAGTCTTTTTGTGCCTCTGGTTTTCCCACTGTGTGATGAGGATGATGAAGGTACCTGCCTGGACTGTGGTGGTGGTGGTTTAGTTGCTAATTTTTGTCTGACTGTTTTGTGACCCCCATAAACTGTAGCCCGCCAGGCTCCTCTGTCCGTGGGATTTCCCAGGCAAGCATACAGGAGTGGGTTGCCATTTCCTTCTCCAGGGGGTCTTTCTGACCCAGGGATCGAACCCAAGTCTTCTGAGTTGGCAGGCGGATTCTTTACCAGCTGAGCCACAAAGGAAGCCCATATCTGCCTGGAATGTGGGGAGGTTAAATGAATTAGTAGATGGGAAGCCCCATGGACAGTCCCAGGGGACATGGTAAAGACTCTTGAGAACTCAGGGTGAGGTCTGTTTGTGCCTTTTTCTAGGCTGGTGTATCTGGTTCACCGATTAAATAAAGTTCTCTTTAAATATTCATATCTATTTAGTAAATTCAAATGGTTTTTATGGTTTAGCTTTTCCTAAAGCAAGATACTTTCCCCCTTTTTTTGCTATTGGATGATTTTCTACAGGCAGAATAGAAATGCTTGTTTGTTTTGTAGCTGATGCTTAATTATTTAGACCTTTGATGTCTCTCTTCATTTGTACATTCACTTGTGTGTTGACCTGCTGTGGCCAGAGAAGACTTTTGGCTGACAGGATGGTTTTGTTTTTTCCTTTAGACTCAGTAAATCTGATGCCTTTTATTTGGGGTGGTGGTTCTGTGCATTTCTGTTTCCCCGCAGGCTTTCTGTAGGAACGGTTCAGGGTTTCTGTTTCTTTCTGATTACAGAAGCAAAGCATTTCTGTATGAAGCAGAAAATGGGCCAGTGGGCAGATGAGTGAGTTTTGAGAAAGTCACACTTTTCTGCTTTGACAGAATGAACACAAAGGGGAAATGTTTAAATAGAGGTAAAAGTTCTGAACATACACAGCCACCCTAGCAGGACTAACTGACCTTAGATGCAGCCACTCAGAGTGTTTGCTTTCTCCTGGAGACACGTTTCTGCCATGAAAGTGGTTTCCAAAGTCTTGCGTGTCGCAGACCCATCATATGGTGGGCCTCCCTCCTGGACTGCTGCTTCATGAATCACATAGGCCAGTCCCTACCCCTGAGCCCCTTCACTCTGCCCCAGTCTGTCATGAAAGGCCGTAGTGTTGTTGATGTGCTCACGGTATCACCCGACACAAAGGAGATTCTGCTGAACTGCTGTCGTTGCTGAGAATGGCGGAGGATGCCTCTGGTCAGAAAAACTTGATCTGTTCTTCATGCCTCCCCTTTAACTATGGGAACCCTGTCCTAGAACTGACATTATCAAACTTTGAAGTTGAGAAAGAATATCCCAGGATAGATGGTGGAATTTTAGAGCTAAAGTGAAACTTAAAAATCAGTCCTGAATTCAAGTATAACCTGCTTGTTTTGTCAACAAAGCATTAAGTCTCCAGGAGTTAAGCATGTTACATAAAGCAACACAGCAAATGAACACTGGCAGTCTCATCCTGTTTCCTCAATTGTGACAGTGTGTCTCTTGTTTAGGTTTTGTTTTCCAGTGTAGTTAAATATTCAGTTAAATGTCAGGAGATCTACACCTTCCCTCCACAATTAGTTTCACAGGAATATTTAAACTCACTGCATTGCTTAAATGCAACTCATCATCATTTAAAATAATCCAGATGACATGATATTATACATTGAAAATCCAAAATATGCTACCAGAGAACTACTAGAGCTCATCAATGAATTCAGTAAAGTTGAAGGATACAAAATTAATACACAAAAATCTCTTGCATTTCTATATACTAACAACAAAAGATCAGAAAGAGGAATTAAGGAAACAATCACATTTATCATCACATAGAAAAAGAATAACTAGGAGTACACCTACCTAAGGAGACAATGGACTTGTCCTCTGAAAATTGTAAGATGCTGATGAAAGAAATTGAAGATGACACAGATGCAAAGATATGCCATGTTCTTGGATTAGAAGAATCACTATTGTCAAAATGACTATAATATCCAAGGCAATCTACAAATTCTATGTAATCCCTATTAAATTATCAATGGCATTTTCCACAAAACTAGTACAAAAAATTTTTTAAATTTCTATGGAAACACAAAAGAATAGCCAAACCCTGAATAGCCAAAGCAATCCTGAGAAAGAGTCAGGAATCAGTTGGAGGAATCAGGGCCCCCAACTTTAGAATATACTGCAAAACCACATCATCAAAACACTGTGGTACTGGCACAAAAACAGAAATAAACATCAGTGGAACAGGATACAAAGCCCAGAAATGAACCAATGTACCTGTGATCAGTTAATCTACAACAAACGGGGCAAGAATATACAGTGGAGAAAAGACACTCTCTTCAATAAGTGGTGCTGGGAAAACTGAACAGGTACATGTAAAAGAATGAAATTAGAACATTCTCTAAGACCATACACAGAAATAAACTCAAAATGGGTTAAAGATTTAAATGTAAGACTAGAATCTATAAAACTCTTAGAGGAAAACATAGGCAGAACACTGTTTGACAAACTGCATATCTTTTTGAATCTACCTCCTAGAGTAATGAATAAAAACAAAAATAAACAAACAGGACCTCATTAAACTTAAAAACTTTTGCGCAGCAAAGAAAATCATAAACTGAAAAGACAACTCACAGAATGGGAGAAAATACTTTAAGTGGAGCAACTGACAAGGGGTTAATCTTCAAAATATATAGGCAGCTTATGCAGTTCAATATAAACAGAAAACCAGCCTAGTCAAAAATGGGCTGAAGATCTAACTAGGTTTTTCTCCAAAGATGACATACAGATGACCAAAAAAAAAAAAAGCACATAAAAAGATCTTCAATATCACTAATTATTAGAGAAATGCAAATCAAAATTACAGTAAGGTATCAATTCACACTAGTCAGAATGGCCATCATCAATAAGTCTACAAACAATAAATGCTGGAGAGGGTATGTAGAAAAGGTAACCCTCCTACACCGTTGGTGGGAATGTAAACTCTTATAGCCACAATGGAGAACACTATAGAGCTTCCTTAAAAAACTGAATCTGGAACTGCCATATGATCCACCAATCCCACTCTTGGGCATTATCTAGACAAAACCGCAATTCACAAAGATTAAGACGTTAGCATTTTGCACAAGGCCAAAGAATAAAATGTAAAGGAGAAACTAGTCTTGCAGTTCCTTCTGTCAAATTTTCTTGACTTTCACCATTAAGAAGGAACAGTGTAGCTTAAGGGATCAACATATAATTTGAAAAGGTCATCACAGATCAGACTGTTCTTTGTTCTTGCCCTTTCCTTTGCCGGTCACTGCTTGGCGTGACAACCATGGCTGGGTTCTGGTCCACTCATACTGAGGCTTCCTTTTTCAGCCACAATTTAAATCCGGTGCATGAACCTATCTGCTTCCCTAATAACAACAGCCTGACTCTGGTGTGTGAGTCTTCCACAGACAGAGCTGCCTTCAGCATTCTTGGGGCAAGATGCCAGGACAACAGAAAGGGCGTTCCTTATGACTGGAATATTATCCCTATTGAAAAACAATCTTCTTTTCTTACAAGTCAGGGTCTTAGACACTTTCTCTTCACCAGGGTTTCTAGGCAGGGATTCAATGCATTTTGCTCACATCTTTGTCTCCAAACTTTCAAGAAGGAAGGGTGTGTGAATACCCAGAGTGCCTTTTCTGTGCCAGGCATCCCCTTAACAGCATCTCAGGCCAGGGTGAAGCCCCTGGATTGGGGTTCAGACACACTTCTGCTCTTTATCCTCAGAGACACACCTGTCTCTGTGATGTGGGCCACTTGGTGCTTCTGTGTTCCAGGCCTGCCAACAGAGGAATCAGAGGTACACAAGAACCAGGGGAGAGAAGGATGGAAAACAAAACAGAAAAGTACTCTGGTAGTTTAGTATGAGAGGTGCTGTTACAAGGGAAATGTAGTCTTATGAAATGTGTGCATGTGTACATCCAGTAGACAGAGTTTTATAAAGCAAACTGGCATTCCATGTACATAGTTTCCTCCTGCTTAATATTATATTAAGCAATGTCTTGTGTCATTATATAAGGCTATTTTATACCATGAAGTGAAAGTCACTTAGTCGTGTCTGACTCTTTGCAACCCCATGGACTGTAGCCCACCAGGCTCCTCTGTCCATGGAATTCTCCAGGCAGGAATACTGGAGTGGGCGGGCAGCCATTCCCTTCTCCAGGGGATCTTCCCAACCCAGGGATCGAACGCAGGTCTCCCACATCGCAGGCGGATTCTTTACCATCTGAGCCACCAGGGAAGCCCAACTATATAGTAATATCACATCATTTCATATCACATCATGTAAAATCATATGAATGTGTCTTAATCTAGTTAACCATGCCTTGATTACTGGATATTTGGCTTGTTTATGATTTTTATAATATAAAGAATGGCACAGGGAACATCTTTGTATTTTGTGAAATTTTGTCACCTTCTCCAGTCTTTTTATCCTTAAACACCTATCCCTAAAAATAGGATGGCCAACTTCAATATGTGAAATAAAACCTTCCCAGGCCACTGAGCCACACCACTGAGCTGGTTTCCAGAGGGTCGCACCAGTTTTGTTTGCTCACATGTGGTACGTTTCATGCTTGCTCCTGAAACTTGTGGACAGCATCCAAGTGAATGCGCCCCGCGTCGAGATCTTTATGGCAAGCACTGTTTGGCAAGGATCTCTGTTTATAGTCAATTAAGCAGATAGACAGCTGAGTTCCACGTCAGACCTAACAATGTTAACAGCTCAATGGACTTAGTACCTCTCTGAGCTTTCAGAATAGGAAACCTGTGTTAAGTACCGGCCAGAGTAACAGAAGAGAGCCACATCACTCGAGTTTCCTTTAAACTCGCTGTGTGTCAGGACTGAAAGGCAGAAGGGACCACCACGGACCTCCTAAGAAACAAAGAGCTCTTGAGACTCGGTGCCAGAATGAAAAATGTGCTCTCTGAACCCTGCTGAAAGCCTCGCGTGTTACATATCTCTGAGGAATCAGTGTTGTTCATTTTAGGCCTGACATGCCAGATGTCTGGATTTTATAGAAATAGGAATTAGATAATTTGTTTTGTATCTTAGGTATATCAATGTAATCAACAAAGACAAATCATCTTTTGAAAATTAAATGAGGTACTTGTTTGCTCTGGAGCAGGTTTCCTGCTGTGGACATGATGATGGAGCTGGTATGAACAGATTTTTTGTTCTAATGACCCTGACTCTTGTGTTCTAAAAGGCATCTAGGGCACCCTTGACTGAGACTATGTTTAAAGATAAGAAGCAGTCTTAATGCTCTAGGAATTTGGATGGGATTTATTCAGATTTGGATGACATAAACTTATTAAACTTGGGACATAATTGTTTGATGGCTGACTACAATGTATGACATCCTCCTTTGGTCTACATTTTTTTTTTTAAATAAATCCTGTCCTTCTGTTTAATATTATAAAAGTTTTGTGGTGGCCCCATCCAGTGAGGAAAAACAAATGGAAACACCTCATCACGGTTTCGTGTCCCTTTCCCCCGGTGGAGGTCCTGATCTTGGAGCGGGTCTTTAGGGTTGGAGTGGAAGTGAGCATCCTTTCCGTGTTGGGAGGAAGTTCTCGGCTCAGGATGGCTGCCCCGGGTGTGGGCTCTGGGCAGCATGACCCTGTGTGTTGTGGGGCTTCTGCCTAGTGCCTGAAGTCCTGTAGCTGGTCTCCTGGCTCCTTTCCTTAAGTTACCCGGTAGAAGAGCATTGCCCTCCGAGATCTGTACATTCCCCTGGAATTACCTCTTAATTAACTTTTCTGGTGCTTAATCATCATAAGCCCTATTTAATATCTAGGCAATGTAGGAAAGTGCCAGATGGGATTTCTTTTATTAGCAATAAGATAAGGTCCCCCGGAGCCTGTTAAATCAATTCTCATTAGACATTGATTCATAGGGCCAAGAGTTTACCCGTTCTCTCTTGCTGTTACAATGCAGTTTAGCATTTAGATGGGCTTTGTAGAGACACTCAAATGTACTGGATCCTGGTCATTTCAGTATGTCTAAATCTGCGAATCTTTATAGCAACAGTGTGTGTTTGTTGTATTCATGTGCTTTGGGGAAAAGAAAGTGAAAGTTGCTCAGTCATGTCCAACTCTTTACAACCCCATGGACTATATAGCCCATGAAATCTCCAGGAAAAGAGAACCAGTATCATTTAGGACAAAAACCATAACTCATCTGACTCATACTCCCATTCCAAATAACCCCACAAAACCAAACCAAGACAAATTGGGGATAGGCATTCGAAAGTACCATGTAACATGCTTTGGAACTATTAAAAATCTTGCTCTAACAGGCTCATATATTCCTGGGTTGGAGCATAAATTATTTCCTTTATGGAGAGCAACATGGCTGTAACTCTCATAATTACAAATGTGTATAGCCTGTGACCTAGTGATTTCACTTCTAAGAATTATCCTAGAGATATACTTCATACACGTTTGAAGTGACGTATGTTTGTGTTATAACTGTAACATTACTTAAAATATACACCAATAAGTTACTGAGAAAATAAATCATCCCAACAATGGAATGCTAGTTGTTATTAAAAAAATAAAAGACTGAGGAAGCATTTATACTGATGTACAAAGATCTCCAAGATACATTAAGTAAAAAATAAGCCTCAGGAAAATGGAATAATACAGTTTCAATACAATAATACAATTTAAAAGGGACAAAATTTTTTTGAAAAGCAAAAAAACAGAGAATAAAGACAGAGAGAAATAGGGAAAGAAGAGAAAGAGAGGGGAAGGGAAGGAGAGATACTCTGTATATGTATGAAATATCTTTGGAAGGATACACAACTTTGAGAGGATGGAAATTGGGTAGTAAAAAACAGAATTAAGAGTAAACTTTTCTATATTTTCTAAATTTTGAACCATGTCAATATAAAACCTAGTGAGACATTTTTAAGTGGATCCTAAAAACCATTCATAAGTGTCATAATTGCTTGTTTGATGCTGCTGAATGAATACTGAGGGTTCATCAAAAGTATATTTCCTTTTCCTGACACTCGAAAATAATGTGATTGTACATATATGTGAATGAAATATTGTTTATGAGTTTCCACTTTTTCTTCTAAGCAGGGCACTAAGAGTAATATTTATTTTTGTATTTATTGTCTATCACTATGTAACCCTATGTAATCACTGCAGATGGTGACTGCAGCAATGAAATTAAAAGATGCTTACTCATTGGAAGGAAAGTTATGACCAACTTAGACAGCATATTAAAAAGCAGAGACATTACTTTGCCAACAAAGGTCCGTCTAGTCAAGGCTATGGTTTTTCCAGTGGTCATGTATGGATGTGAGAGTTGGACTGTGAAGAAAGCTGAGCACCGAAAAATTGATGCTTTTGAACTGTGGTGTTGAAGAAGACTCTTGAGAGTCCCTTGGACTGCAAGGAGATTCAACCAGTCCATCCTAAAGGAGATCAATCCTGGGTGTTCATTGGAAGGACTGATGCTGAAGCTGAAATTCCAATACTTTGGCCACCTTATGCAAAGATCTGACTCATTGGAAAAGACCCTGATGCTGGGAAAGATTGAGGGCAGGAGGAGAAGGGGACGACAGAGGATGAGATAGTTGGATGACATCACCAACTCGATGGACATGGGTTTGGATGCACTCTGAGAGTTGGTGCTGGACAGGGAGGGCCGGTGTGCAGCGGTTCATGGGGTCGCAAAGAGTCGGACACAACTGAGCGACTGAACTGAACTATGTAACCCTGAAATTTTAAACATATAGTATACTTCATTAATATTTTGCTGGAAATTAATTCTTCTGCTTTTATGGTGTTCATTAAATATTGGTATTTCTATGAGCTTTATGAAGTCTTGACCAGAACACCTGGGAGAGTGTCTGAGGAGGTCTGGATGAGCCTCCTTCCTATCCATAAAGAAGGAGAGCTCAGAGAAGTTAAAGGATGTGTGTAAGGTCTGCAGCTAGGCAGGGATCACTGGTGGTTTTTATGTATTCTTTGGCTACCTTAAGAATATGTCTTTGGCTCAAGAAATCACAAGTATCCATATGCATTTAACCTCCTTTCAAATGCCTGTTGAAATAATAGCTATTCCATCAACAAACCTGAAACTCAGGGGTAGGGGGTGCACCTTCCAGTCTCAAACCAAAGGACTTCTCTGACATTCAAGAACTCGAAATTACTTTAAAATTGTTCAGACAATGAAGAAATTCATCAAACCTCAGATTAAGGGAAAATGAAATATAAAATAAATGGTGAGTAATTAAACCTTTAAAACTTGAGTTAATGTTAAATAATTGCTCTTATGATTGTACAACTTAATGTAACATAAGAAATAATTCTTAAGCAAGAAAAAAGTATATAAAGCATTAATAATCAGAATATAAAGGTTACGATTCTTTTACTTAATGGGGGACAAAAAGAGGAGAGAAAGCCACATGGACATATCTTTAGATTCTGTTTTATTCTTTATGGGGATAGGGACAGAAATATTAAATGGTTTAAAAATAGCAAGTCATTGCTTAAAAGTTTTAAGAGACTACATATTACTTCAGGATGACCACAGAAAGCAAGAAAAAAATCAAAGGAAATTTTGATCCCTAAAGAAAAAGATATTGGGCTGGAGGGGAGAGACAATGCAGCTGCAAGAAGC
This sequence comes from Muntiacus reevesi, assembly GCF_963930625.1. NCBI lineage: Eukaryota > Metazoa > Chordata > Mammalia > Artiodactyla > Cervidae > Muntiacus > Muntiacus reevesi. The sequence goes on from NC_089252.1 coordinate 72,621,501, forward strand.
ACAAGATAAAATGACACAGAAGATCACATTTATTATCCCAGTCAATGTGAATTTGTTAAACTCACTTATTGAAACATAAAGACCCTCAAATTTAATAATTTTAAAAAAGTTAAGTGCAATCACTTTGAGAATACAGCTGACCAGCACTTTGCTTTCAGCCTTATGAGACCCTAAGAAGAGGCCTCAGCTAAAACACTCAGATTCCTGACCCACAGAAACTGAGATAATAAATTTAGCAGCAAAGCAGTGTTGTTACTAAGGTTAAAGAATGGATTAGAGGCAATATTTGAAGAGATGAAAAGCTCCAATCAAGATATTCATGAAGCCCAGCATTCCCAAGCAGGATACCAAAAATAAATCTATAGCTTGACTCATTTAGTGAAACTGTAGACCAACAAAGACCAACAGAAGATCTCAAAAGTAGCCACAGGTAAAAGGTACACTTCAGAAGACTAACAACCAAACTGACTCTTGATTGTCAGCAGCAGTAGAATGATACCTTACATGTGTGGAGAGCTATTTCAATATAAAATTGGCAGGTTTTGGTGATGGACTGACCACGAGGTCATGGAGAAAACTTTTCAAGAGTAAACTATCAAGTTCCCAGAATGCACACAATACCTTCACTGAGAAAGGGAATAAAGAAAATCAGGTTTGTGTGGAGACATTCATGAATTTGCTTTTGGATGAGTTTGAGGTGCTTTGAGTCATCCAAAAGAAGATACAGTTCCTTTCTGTCCATCTGTCTTGTCTAAAAACATATGATTTGACTTCCCTGGTGGCTCAGTGGTTACGAATCTGCCTGCCAGTGCAGAGGACATGGGTTCGATCCCTGGTCTGGGAAGATTTCCCATGCCAGGGGAACTTAGGGGCAGCTAAGCCCATGCACCACAACTGAGCCCATGAGCTCAGCTACTGAGCCTGTGTACCCTAGAGCCCACGCTCTGCAACAAGAGAAGCTACCTCAATGAGAAGTCCTCACACCACAACTAGAGAGTAGCCCCACTCACTGCAACCAGAGAAAGCCCGCATGCAGCAATGAAGACCCAGTGCAGCCAAAAATAAAACAAATAAATACGAAAATAAATTTTAAAATAACATATGAAAAAGAACTTGGTCAAATGTCTTTAACCTTTTTTCCAAATGCTCTTTAGCCATCTATTTCATTAACTGTCTTTCTAGAATTTTAGCAGGCATTGGTTTCAAGCTTTATATTTAAACAGAATCCACCTTCTTCTCTTGCTTGAAGAGTAGAGTCATATTTACTTGATTCAGAGCTTTTGGTGCCTGTCCCCAGAGACTACTGACAGTGGTTGGTTTGCAAGTTCTTTCTGGGTCCCAGGATGTGATTTGGCTCCTGAAGGTGAGCAACTTGAAGTCAGTGTAAATAAGGCACCTGTGTGATTTTTTTTTTTTTTTTTTCATTTTAACTAATTTTGTCTCTTGCCTGGGGTTCCAGTTTCTTATTTTAACCGGAAAATAGTATCTTCAGTGGAGAAGATGGAAGAAAAAAAGATGTTGAAGAGTTCTGAATTTCCCACTAGCATCTGCTAAATAGCAACATACCATCTGCTCCAAGAAATACCACATTTTGTTTCTTATTTCTATTGCCCTGGTACATAATTTTAGACACCATTTCTTTTGAATGTCTTAGCTCATTCTGAACTTTTCTGTAAATATCCTTATAATCCCTGGCCATTAAAAAACTTTTAGTATATACTTTTCAAAATATGGGGTTTTCCACTTTTAGCTTATACTTTTAAAAATATGACCTCATTAGAGTATAACACTTTGCCCATGGCCAATTTTCCATGTTTGTTTGTTTGTGTGAATGAGTTCAGTTCAGTTCAGTTGCTCAGTCGTGACCAACTCTGCAATCCCATGGACTGGCAGGCTTCCCTGTCCATCACCAATGCCTGGAGCTTACTTAAACTTGGGTCCATTGAGTCGGTGATACCATCCAGTCATCTCATCCTCTGTCATGTCCTTCTACTCCTGCCTTCAATCTTTTCCAGCATCAGGGTCTTTTCCAATAAGTCAGTTCTTTGCAGCAGGTGGCCAAAGTACTGGAGCTTCAGCTTCAGCATCAGTCCTTCCAATGAATATTCAGGACTGATTTCCTTTAGGATGGACTGGTTGAATCTCCTTGCAGTGCAAGGGACTCTCAAGAGTCTTCTCCAACACCACAGTTCAAAAGCATTAATTCTTCAGCACTCAGCTTTCTTTATGGTCCAACTCTCACATCCATACATGACTACTGGAAAATCCATAGCTTTGACTAGATGGACCTTTGCTGGCAATTTGTGTGTGCGTGTGTGAATGAGTAGATGAAAGAATGAACCAGAATATTTTTCATATAGCCACATTGGTTAAGATTTCTTCTCCTTTCTTCCTTATAAAAGTTATCCACAAATATCAGTTTTCATTTCTATATTCTGTCCCTTTTTGAGTTGTAGTCATTCCATCATGGGCTTGACCTTTTTATAATACATATTTTTTTTCACAGTGTTTTAGAAAAATATACTTTCCTGAGGTTCTTTTATGCATTTAACTATTCTCATTTCTTTGGGCTTCCCTGGTGGCTCAGATGGTAAAGAGTTCAGTCCCTGGGTTGGGAGAAGGAACAGCTACCCACTCCAGTATTCTTGCCTGGAGAATTCCACGGATAGAGGAGCTGGCAGGTTACAGTCCATGGAGTCTCAAGGAGTTGGACATGGCTAAATGACTGTCACTTTCATTTTTCATTTCTTCACTGTTATGAATTTCAAGATGACACAATTATTTTATTTCACCTTTCTGTCACTTCAGTATCATGGCTGGTTTCAGCTGGGATGCCTAAGCTTCTTACTCCTATTTGGTCTTTCATCCTGAGCTTCTTTACAGTGGGGGAGTCTCAGGATTTTAAGGAAAGCATGAGTAGAAGCTGCAAGAGCTCTTGAAATAAAAGATCAAGGTTAGACTAATAGACTCCCAACTCTAGTTTTTTAATTTGAAGTACAGTTGGTTTACAATGCTGCATTAGTTACTGGTGTACAGCAAAGTGATTCGCTTAGAAACATATGTGTGTGTATACATATATATATTCTTTTCCATATTCTTTTCCATTGTGGTTTATCACAGGATATTGAATATAGTTCCCTGTGCTCTACCGTAGGGCCTTGTGGTTTACTTTATATATGGCAGTTTGTATCTGCTAATTCCAAATTGCTAATTTATCCCTCCTCCACTCACTTTCCCCTTTGGTAACCATAACTTTGTTTTTAGACTCTGAGTCTGTTTCTGTTTTGTAAATAAGCTCATTTATATCTTTTCTTAGACTTATAAGTGCTATCATATGATATTTGTCTTTCTCTGATTTGCTTCACTTGGTATGCTAATCTCTAGGTCCATCTATATTGCTGCAAAAGGTATTATTTCACTCTTTTTATGGCTGAGTAGTATTCCATTGTGTCTGTGGTGTATACACACACATACCATATCTTCTTTATCCAGTCATCTGTAGATGGACACTTCAGTTGCGTCCATGTTTTGGCCATGGTGAACAGTGCTGCTATGAACACTGGGGTGCATGTCTCTTTTCAAATTAGAGTTTTCTCCTGGATATGTGTCCAGGAGTGGAACTGCTGAATTAGATGCTAACTCCAATAGACTCAACTCTTAATGAAAGTACATGTAGAAAACTGGTGACCATATTTAATTTACCATCTATGCTATTCATCACACATTTCACTTATTTTCTCAATAGCTGTTGATTATATTGGGCTACATGACGTACATCTAAAATGAGTAAAAGCAGTGGAGTCATCAAAATCTTGCCATTCTATTATACCATTTCCAATTATACCTTTTCAGGCTTAGTACTCTTAGCAGAAATCCTCCTTCTAGAAATGCTTTGGCATAGAGAGACTGGTTATTAGTGATAAACCTTTAATGTACTTTGGAAATATTGATTGAGAAACAGTGACCATATTGGTCTCCTTTCTTCAGGTGACAGAAGAACAAGGTAGTTTTGTCACAGCTAGCCCCATTTAATCTGCCAGTGGTTTAGATTTATATCCCTGATCTAAAGCTCTTTTATTTACTAACTTTAAAAACTTGATGTGACTTCAGTGTGCATGTGTGCTAAGTTGCTTCGGTCGAGTCTGACTCTGTGTGACCCTATGGACTGTAGCCCGCCAGGCTCCTCTGTCCATGGGATTCTCCAGGCAACAATACTGGAATGGGTTGCCATTTCCTACTCCAGGGGATCTTCCTGACCCAGGGATCAAAGCCAGGTCTCTTATGTCTCCTGCATTGGCAGGCAGGTTCTTTACCACTAGCACCACCTGGGAAGTCCAGTTTATTAAAATAAAACTCCAGCTCCCTCATCTTAGCTCTATGGATGATCTAGAACAGTAATCTTGAGTCCCGGTGAAACATTAAAATCACCTAGAGAGCTTTGCAAAAACCACACTGTCTCAAGATTCTCATGTAATTGGTTGGGGGAAGGGGAGGGAAGCTGGTGGATGGTCAGTCTGTTCACAGTGTTCCTCTCCTGCCTCCACTCTTTCTTGCACCCCCCATCTTGCTACCATAAGTCCATCGTATCAAAAGTGGGAATCGGTTCTCACTGAGCACTTATTCCTGAGCCCCTCTTGTAAAAGGCATGAACCCTGATAATAAAGCAATTATTTAATGTTACTTAGGGAGGCAAAGTTTAGTGATAGCATTTCCTTTATTTCCCTAATCATACGTAGTTCATTAAGTGGTTGACTTGCTTTCCTTCCTTCGTCCACCAAACAGAATTTTTAAGAAATCCATCCAGCTTTGCAGAGGAGCAATAGCTTATGTCTCAGTGTGTGTATTGGCACCACACACACTTGTGTTTCTTTTGGCAAAATTATAACTTAAAAAAATTGAGTATTCTGGGGCACCATGTGGTGGTTTAGCCATAACAGGTTGCGAGCGAGGGAATCAAGACAGAGGCTGACGTTGCCTTAAATGTGGGCTTACATAAGTCACGTTCGTCGGCACTGGTTTCTAACAATTGCATTTCTTAGGAAGCCAGTGGTGGATTGTATCTTCCTTCTGGAAAGTGATGCCTTCCCCCTTGTGAGGGGTAGGCTGTGCAGGCAGGAACCTCCTGGTGAGGAGAGGTGTCACTTTGATTGTTGCTGTGCTTTTAATGTCATGCTGCGTGCAATCTCTCATCCACAGCAGTTTCCCCTTCTCATTCAAATCCAAGCATACAATCATTTCCCTAACTACTGTTTCAGACCATAATGTTTATCTGGCAGACCTGTGCAAGTTGAATTCTGGAAGGAAACCTAGCTTTTAAAAAAAAAACAACCTTAGAACATTGTGTTCAGGACTGAAATCAAGGATCTAGTTTCCCACATGTGTTGTTTTCCAGACAGTTTTTCTCAAGGTTTTTTTGGTTTTTTTTTTCCCCCACTGAAGAACCTAGAATGGTTCTTGTAGGTAGAGCGGAAATGATACCAGGAGACCCAGAGAGCAAAGGAATCCACACACAACTCCCTGACGGTAACTATTCTATTCATTTACACGTCAGTCTCACTTCAGGAAGGATTTGAAATGGCTTACTGATGTCACCACAGTCCCTCCAGAAGAGTTGGCAAAGGGAAATAATGGTGGAAACACAAGAGGGGGTCAGCTGACATTACTCTCAAGGGAGTCACTGGAGATTCCTGCCTCTCCAGCCCATTCTTCTCTGGGCTTCTGGGAGTCCAGGCAGGAAAGGAAGGTGTTGCATCTGGACGGTTGAGGGTTCAAGGGTCAGACACTGGCATTGGAGGACAAGACCAGCCGCAAAGCCCTTGTTTCCTGGCCTCACTCTCTGGAGGATTACAGAGGTGGGCTGTGAATGAACCCTTCCATTTTTAGCAGAGGTGTGTAGTGTCAGAGGGTCACAAAGCTCTATCTTTCAGTCCTATTGCATCATGCCTAGTTTTTGAATTAGCTCCTTCAGTCAGACACACTTTCCTATTCTGCTGGGAGATACTTAATTTTCCTTATAGCAACCAGCCACGTGTCTTGTAGTAGGCCTGTTAGATCAGAAAGTGGGGCATTAAAAGGAACTAAAGGCAAACCTTCCAGATAGGCCCAAGGCATAAGGGCATTTGGATGGACTATCAGGGTTTAAATGTTCATTGTGTAATTCTGTTTCATGAATGGAGAATGCACAGATTTTCTTGGAAGATTTCATGAGGCTAGTTATGAGCAGGGTAGTAGAGCATGCACATGATGTCTAAGCTCCTTATTCATCAGGATTCAAACTCTAGATTCACCATTTTTTAGTTATTTGGCCTTAAACAAGTAACTTCATTTCTCAGAGCCTCAGTTTACCCATCTGTAAGATGACTGTAATAATGCCAATCTCAGAGTGGTTTTGAGAGTCAAGCAGGATTATGCACATGAAAACTTTAGGCATCACTGACGTGTGGTCATCCCTGGTTAATGCCAGTGGTTATTGTGTATGAAGTCCTGAACCTCTGGTTGCTGTTGTCACACTGTAACTCTAATTTTTCATTGTTTAAGGAACTGACTAGTAAAAGGAATAAAATTGCCTGTCAATCTGCTGGAAAACAGAGGTGGGAAGAACCCAGAAACACTAATTGTGTTTGTGTTCTCTGAGTGAGAGCTTTTTCACTTGTTCAGTGAAGGGATGGGAATGAAGCACCTGTAAAGCCCTTTTTAACGTGGATGAAGGGATGCTGTGTGCTTATCAGGAGACATATCTTCCCTAAGAAGGGCCTCAACTGCCCTCCAAAAGGAGGGGTCAGGGGGTCAGATACAGGTACCTCTGCAGGAGACACTGTCCCAGAGCACTCCCCTACCCAGGACATCCCAGTCCCGGGAGGAGGGACCAAAAGCATTCCTAAGTCTTGGATCAGGCCTCATGTTTTAAAACCCTAAAATTGTTGACTGTGGCCGTGACTTAGACTCACTGTGTAGGAAGATGGAAGCATGTCTGCCAGCCATTTCTGGCTAAGATGCTCAGTTATAGAAGCCAAAATCATTTGCCTTAGAAACAACTTCTGTGTTAGAATGGTAGAATTCTGGAGGACTGGCTTTTTTCAATTTAGTTTCATATTATAAAGTTATACTTCAGTCTTCTAAGAGGACATATGCATAAGATGAGCCAAGGTATATTAATACAGTTATGTACAAATACTTAGATAAACCCTTATAGAAAGAGACCTCATAGCTTCTTAATGCTGTACAAATGTGAACAGAAAAAGCATATACTTTGTGTTAGAAAAGGCCTGGATTTGAACTCAGTTTCAGCACATTGTGAGTGCCCGGTGCCCGGGTGTGTCACTCCTGAGGACATCAGTCTCCTTATCTGTTAAAGGCGTGGTATTTGCCTGATCTGCCAGTTGTGCAGACCATATGAGACCACATATGTGAACTGCCTGGCAGAGTCAGTTTTCACCCCCTCGCTCCAGCCAGGGTTGGGAAAGGTGTAGGGGTTGCTTGATGTGAGGAGTGAGCTTTGGACAATTCATCAAGACTACTATAGAAGTATGACAGTGGAAAATGGGGGGGAGAATTTTCACTTCTTTTTTTTTTTCATTTGTTTTTATTAGTTGGAGGCTAATTACTTTACAATATTGTAGTGGTTTTTGCCATACATTTACATGAATCAGCCATGGGTGTACATGCATTCCCCATCCCAATCCCCTCTCCCACCTCCCTCCCCACCCCATTCCTCTGGGTCTTCCCAGTGCACCAGCCCTGAGCACTTGTCTCATGCATCCCACCTGGGCTAGTGATCTGTTTCACCCTTGATAATATATACATGTTTTGATGCTGTTCTCTCAAAACATCCCACCCTCGCCTTCTCCCACAGAGTCCAAAAGTCTGTTCTGTATATCTGTGTCTCTTTTTCTGTTTTGCATATAGGGTTATCATTACCATCTTTCTAAATTCCATATATATGTGTTAGTATACTGTATTGGTCTTTATCTTTCTGGCTTTCTTCACTCTGTATAATGGGCTCCAGTTTCATCCATCTCATTAGAACTGATTCAAATGAATTCTTTTTAATGGCTGAATAATATTCCATGGTGTGTATGTACCACAGCTTCCTTATCCATTCATCTGCTGATGGGCATCTAGGTTGCTTCCATGTCCTGGCTATTATAAACAGTGCTGCGATGAACATTGGGGTGCACGTGTCTCTTTCAGATCTGGTTTCCTCGGTGTGTATGCCCAGAAGTGGGATTGCTGGGTCATACGGCAGTTCTATTTCCAGTTTTTTAAGAAATTTCCACACTGTTCTCTATAGCGGCTGTACTAGTTTGCATTCCCAACAACAGTGTAAGAGGGTTCCCTTTCTCCACACCCTCTCCAGCATTTATTGCTTGTAGGCTTTTGGATAGCAGCCATCCTGACTGGTGTGTAATGGTACCTCATTGTGGTTTTGATTTGCATTTCTCTGATAATGAGTGATATGTAGCACCTTTCCATGTGTTTGTTAGCCATCTCTATGTCTTCTTTGGAGAAATGTCTGTTTAGTTCTTTGGCCCATTTTTTGATTGGGTCATTTATTTTTCTGGAATTGAGCTTCAGGAGTTGCTTGTATATTTTTGAGATTAATCCTTTGTCTGTTGCTTCATTTGCTATTATTTTCCCCCATTCTGAGGGCTGTCTTTTCACCTTGTTTATAGTTTTCTTTGTTGTGCAAAAGGTTTTAAGTTTCATTAGGCCCCATTTGTTTATTTTTGCTTTTATTTCCAATAGTCTGGGAGGTGGGTAATAGAGGATCCTGCTGTGATTTATGTCGGAGAGTGTTTTGCCTATGTTCTCTTCTAAGAGTTTTATAGTTTCTGGCCTTACATTTAGATCTTTAATCCATTTTGAGTTTATTTTTGTGTATGGTGTTAGAAAGTGTTCTAGTTTCATTCTTTTACAAGTGGTTGACCAGTTTTCCCAGCACCGCTTGTTAAAGAGGTTGTCTTTTTTCCATTGTATATCCTTGCCTCCTTTGTCGAAGATAAGGTGTCCATACATTTGTGAATTTATCTTTGAGCTTTCTATTTTGTTCCATTGATCTATATTTCTGTCTTTGTGCCAGTACCATACTGTCTTGATGACTGTGGCTTTGTAGTATAGTCTGAAGTCAGGCAGGTTGATTCCTCCAGTTCCATTCTTCTTTCTCAAGATTACTTTGGCTATTCAAGGTTTTTTGTATTTCCATACAAATTGTGAAATTATTTGTTCTAGTTCTGTGAAAAATACCATTGGTAGCTTGATAGGGATTCCATTGAATCTATAGATTGCTTTGGATAGTATAGTCATTTTGACAATATTGATTCTTCCAATCCATGAACACGGTATGTTTCTCCATCTGTTTGTGTCCTCTTTGACTTCTTTCATCAGTGTTTTATAGTTTTCTATGTATAGGTCTTTTGTTTCTTTAGGTAGATATACTCCTAAGTATTTTATTCTTTTTGTTGCAATGGTGAATGGTATTGTTTCCTTAATTTCTCTTTCTGTTTTCTTCACTTTATTTTCAGTTAGGCATGTCAGGTCTCTTTTTATCCATCCTCCTTATTTAGTCACACATTTGTGCATTAATTCATTCATTCAGCCATTTTTCTATTGAGTATCTTGCAGTGTGCAAGATACTGTTGAGACAGAGATGAATGAAAGAGCTGAGGTTTTGGGTGGAACTTTTTGGAATTAAATTGATTACATGAATGCAGAGATGGCATCTTGCTTCCTTAAGTGCTATCTTGTGTGCTGGTGTTTAGGTATAAAAACATGACAACATTAAAAACATAAAAGCTTAGCTGTAGAATCAAAGACACTAGAAGTTTGTTGTTCTATATATGTCCATAATTTAGTGTGTATGTGTGTATATAAAAGACCCTGATGCTGGGCAAGATGGGGGGCAGGAGGAGGAAGGGTTGACAGAGAATGAAATGGTTGGATAACATCACCTATGCAATGGACATGAGTTTGAGCAAACTCCGGGAGATAGTGAAGGACAGAGGAGCCTGACGCACTGCAGTTTATGGGATAGCAAACAGTCAGACACGCTTAGTGACTGAACAACAAATATTAAAATTAAAAAGCACTGTTTTCCCCTGTGATCTCATTTGTTCATTGTTAACTGCTTATTTTTACCAATCAATCCTCATATTGTGTACTGGAAAACTACATCTTCCTATTATGTACTAGAAATATACATCTTCAAAGATCAGTTATTTTATGTTTGTTTAAGATTGAGACTGAGTCCAGAAAGATTATATGTCTAGGCAATTACATGCTAGTCCTAATTTTAAAATGTGGTATTAAAATACTTTACCATCTTCCATCTGGGGCAGTATGTGGTGCTGAGCAGCTCTCATTGTTATAGATTTCTTCTTTAGCTGTGCATTTAAATTCCTTTCTTGTGCCAGAGCCTGACATTTCACCCGAGTGTGCCACCTGGCACGTTCAAAATGGCAAAATATTCATTTTCATCCTCCTATAGCTGGCTTCTCCCTGATGAATTTGTAGCTCTTAACTACCACTATGAACAACTTGGGTTCTGTTCTGTTTGTTTCACTTTAACAGAGGGGAAAAACAACAACAACAACAACAACAGAGTGTATTTTAAGTAGTATGAAGAGTTTTTCAGTGGTATACATAAGATGTGTGGTGGTGGTTTAGTTGCTAAGTCGTTTTCAACTCTTTGTGACCCCATGGACTGTAGCCCACCAGGCTCCTCTGTCCATGGCATTTCCCAGGCAAAAATACTGGAGTGGCTTGCCATTTCCGTCTCCAGGGGATTTTCCTGACCTAGGGACTGAACTTGCATATCTTGCATTGGCAGGTGGATTTTTTTTTTTTTTTTTTTTTACCACTGAACTACCATAGCAGCTAAGAAATTGCTGGTGTGAATTCCAAATGAAATGATAAAAGATCTTATGTAGTGGACCATTTAACAAAGACTTTGCAGCATGGGGCTCCTCACAATTGCATTTGTTATTCTAGCTTGAAAGTGAGAAGAGACAACTTTTCTGTTCTCTGAGTCTTTTCTGTTATTAACAACTATTAAGTTGTAGATAATTCAAAGTCTTCGGCTCCCCACTTTAAAACTGGATGCAGGTTGAATTTTGCTCATGGCAAAGTCTTGTTTGGATGTTAAACTAATGACAGGATTACTCTGAGGCCTGACTGGGGTCCTGGGGTGCTTATGAAACCCTTGCTTCAGGGTAAGGCTGCAGGTAAAAAACATCGTCCAGAAGAGCTTCTGTTTTTTCAAGAAATTGTCATGAAACTGGCCCAAGAATAACTTGGAATTGTGTACTGCTTTGGAGGACACTTTAGACTGCTGTAGAATTTCATCATAGTTTTTATGGGAGATGACAATGTGTGAATAAGCTTAGATTTTTCTTATAATCTTCATTTACTCTGTATATATCTGATCAGTATAACTGCTTGGAGAATCATGCCAAGAATGAGTATTTTCAAGTCATTTTGATACAGGGATATTTTTAGTTTCACAAAAAGAGGACTGGTATACTTGCTAGATGTGGTAATAAAAAGTCAGTTTGCAAACTCACAATGTTTTAATACCATATCCTTTGAGGCACTCTAGCTTTATAATAAAACTCATACTTTCAGCTACTTTGAGGTACAGGGTAACAATTTGGCATTTTATATGAGTTTAGTGGAAATTATTCTTCATAATATTTTCTTCATGTCTTCCCATAAGTCCCTCAAGTGAATACATTGCATATTAAATTTTGTTCTTTTGAATTGATTAGTATTATGACTCAATTGGATTTAACCCTCTTTATATACACAGTTTGGATCCCAGTAGCCTCTCAGTTCAGTTCAGTTTAATCACTAAGTCTTTGAGACCCCATGGACGGCAGCATGCCAGGCCTCCCTATCCATCACCAACTCCTGGAGTTTACCCAAACTCATGTCCACTGAGTCAGCGATGCCATCCAACCATCTCATCCTCTGTCGTCCCCTTCTCCTCCTGCCCTCAATCTTTCCCAGCATCAGGGTCTTTTCCAATGAGTCAGATCTTTGCATCAGGTGGCCAAAGTATTGGAATTTCAGCTTCAGCATCAGTCCTTCCAATGAACACCCAGGAATGATCTCCTATAGGATGGATTGGTTGGATCTTCTTGCAGCCCAAGGGACTATCAAGAGTCTTCTCCAACACCACAGTTCAAAAGCATCAATTCTTTGGCACTCAGCTTTCTTTATAGTCCAACTCTCACACCCATAGATGACTACTGGAAAAACCATAGCCTTGACTAGATGGATCTTTGTTTGCAAAGTAATATCTCTGCTTTTTAATATGCTGTCTAGGTTGGCCATAACTTTCCTTCCAAGGAGTAAGCGTCTTTTAATTACATGGCTGCAGTCACCATCCACAGTGATTTTGGGGCCCCAAAAAATAAAGTCAGCCACTGTTTTCCCATCTAATTGCCATGAAGTGATGGGACCAGATGCCATGATCTTAGTTTTCTGAATGTTGAATTTTAAGCCAACTTTTTCACTCTCCCCTTTCACTTTCATCAAGAGACTCTTTCGTTCTTCTTCGCTTTCTGCCATAACGGTGGTGTCATCTGCATATCTGAGGTTATTAATATTTCTCCCAGCAATCTTGATTCCAGCTTGTGCTTCTTCCAGCCCAGCGTTTCTCATGATGTACTCTGCATGTAAGTTAAATAAGTAGGGTGACAATATACAGCCTTGATGTACTCTTTTTCCTATTTGTAACCAGTCTGTTGTTCCTTGTCCAGTTCTAACTGTTGCTTCCTGATCTGCACACAGGTTTCTCAAGAGGCAGGTCAGGTGGTCTGATATTCCCATCTCTTTCAGAATTTTCCACAGTTTACTGTGATCCACACAAAGGCTTTGGCATAGTCAACAAAGCAGAAATAGATATTTTTCTGGAACTCTCGTGCTTTTTCGATGATCCAGTGGATGTTGGCAATTTGATCTCTGGTTTCTCTGCCTTTTCTAAAACCAGCTTGAACATCTGAAAGTTCATGGTTCATGTATTGCTAAAGCCTGGCTTGGAGAATTTTGAGCATTACTTTGCTAGTGTGTGAGATGAGTGCAATTGTGTTGTAGTTTGAGCATTCTTTGGCATTGCCTTTCTTTGGGATTGGAATGAACTTATTTTGAAAGAATTCTTATACATTCCTTAAGACCATTTTATAAAGGCCATATAACTCTGAATTGCATTAAAGTGCATAAGGCATTTTATGAACTAACTGTGATTTCTGTTAATTTAAACTTTGCAATTTTCCCATTTGGAGCACTTAATGATTTGCTATTTTGTCCCCTCCTCCCTCTTCCCTGAATCGACTTTTTGTTTACTTAATTATAGCAATTAAGAATAGTTTTAGAATCTCAACTCTTTACTCTTCCTAGTAGATATTTGTATCAGCCAGGGTCAATTGGAGAAACAGTAACAATAGGGGATATATATTTATCACAAAGACCTAGAACATGATTGCAAGAGCTGGATAGACAAGTCCAAAACCCCTATGGTGGATCATCATGAAGGCAGGCTGAAACTCTCAGGCCTGAGCTGAACCTCATGTCCACAGGCAGAATTTCTCCTTTCTCAGGGAAGTCTCAGTTCTGCTGCTAAGGCCTTGCAACTGATTAAATTAAGTCCACCCCAGATTATCTAAGAAATCTCCGTTACTTAAAGTCAACTGATTACTGGACTTACATCTACAAATACCTTCACAGCGACAGCTAGATTAATGTTTGAATAACTAGAGACTGTTGCCTCACCAAGTTGACATGTAATTAACATGGACCATCATAACATGTAAAAGCAAAACATTCCAAATTCAAGAAGACTGATACTGATTTATGTGCTATTGTATTTGTTTGGTATCAGTCGAATCCAGTTTTGTTCCTTTAGTGTTGCAGTGAAATGCACACTTGTAAAAGAAAAATTCAGGTCCCTCCTGTGTTGGCTGAGAGAATAGGACTGTAGAGAGGTGATGTGGGTGGTTGTCACAGAGACTCTGCCCTGCAGACACAGCAGGCTGGCAGTTGGACAATTACAGGATTTCGAGGTAAGTTCACCCCAGTGTGCTCTGCCTTCTCTCTAGCTCCTCAGAACTAGCCTTTCTGAAGAACTCTATCTAATAAGAGAGGTTTCCTTGGCTGTTCAGAGTGTGTCTGTGGCTGACTGATTATCCAAAACAACCAGGCTTAAGCCTAGAAGCTTTGGAAACCAGGGGAAGGCACTCTGAATTTTAGCAAGAATACCTGTGAAGTTGCCCCCAAAAGGGGGGGGATACAGGTATTGAGCTTTTGAAAACACTAAATGACTACGAAATTTGTTTTCTTCTGCTCGACGTCTCTCCCTGGAGAAGAAAATGGTGACCCACTCCAGTATTCTTCCCTGGGAAATCCCATGAACAGAGGAGCCTGGCAGGCTGCAGCCCATGGGGTCATGAAGAGTCAGACATGACTGAGTGACTGGACATGCTCTAACTTTGAGAAAAAAAGTTTCTTGAAGACACAGACTTCATTCTCAGAGCATGTGAATCGTATACATGTCACTTTGGATCCCAGGAGGAAACAGTGCGTTCAAATTAGGATACTTTGAGGAAGGGTTAACAAAAAGGCCTATTTATAAAGGACTGAGCTCTAGGGAAACCCCAAACGACATTATATAGTACCCAATCACCATTGTGGGTGGTCCCCAGTCTGGGATTAAGGGAAGAGAGATACTGGAAGTCTGAAGGCAAGCCTGGAATGACAGGATACCCTCATAGGTACTGTGACTCCTGGTTAGGCGATGAAACCAGTCCTCAGGAGAAGGAGCTGGGGGGACAGGAATCTTCTGACCCTGAAAATACACCTGTCTCCCTCTGTCACCTGTGTGGGTTCCCCATCAACTGAACCCATCAAAAGTCAGAGGGCCATGGAGTCTTCTAATGTGGTCCCTCCAAATTAGTTACCTGGTGGTTACAGTGAAGGGTAGGTCCAGAGGGGCAAGCCCTCCGTTAATGTTATAAACAGCTTCAAGTGCATGAACTTGAACAAGAGGTATAATTTCTCTGAGTCTCAGTTTTCTCATTTTAAATAGGGTAATTATAATTAGCTGGTTAACTTAGTTTAGGGACAGATAGTACATGTAAATTTCTTTTAACAATAGGTGGCATTTAATGTAATAGCTGCTATTGTTTATTATAATTGACACCATTACTGTAATTGTTGTAGGCAGGAGGTTCACAAGCCAGTAGGGAAAGAGATAAGATATTCAAGGAGCATTTTAAGCTGTTTTAGAGTAACTATAGCACCTTACATATAGTATATACTTATATACACTGTGTACTTTAACCTGGGCTTCCCTCGTAGCTCAGACAGTGAAGAATCTGCCTGCAATGCAGGACACCTGGGTCTGACCTAAACTCTGATAAGACAAAACTCCCGTCTCCCCTAGGTGTTCCTGGATGACCATACATTTTCACTTTTCCCTACCTATCTGCCTGGGAAAGAAAAGAACATTGGTAAACTACCCCGATTTGAATTCCTTTCCCCTCCTACCTACCTCATGGTGGAGAATTTAGAGACAAAGAAAATGGTTCCCAAATTTGACATCAGTGGGGAGAAATGGAGACTAACGCACATTGTCTGACTTTGCTTTGCTACCTTTTTAAGTGATTTCATAAAACCATGAGTATTAGGCAGGTAATAGCATTGGGATATAATAAATGTGCCCACGTATGTAATTTCTCTTCTCTATGATATTTAGGATTATAAAAGAGGATATATAGATAGAATAGTACAGATAGTAGTACATCTATAGATAGTATAGATTACTATGCTTTGTATGTCAGAAAGCCACAAGGAAACATCTTAAAAATGCATCTCAGAGGAAGTTCAAAGGGAATCCATCATCTTTACAAGAAAGATCTGGATCATCAAGGTTCTGGGGACACCAGCAATAGCATGCTGATTTTGAAAAGAAATTCTTACTCATTCCTTATGGAAAGCATTCTGTGCTGTCTGCATGGATGAAGCTCCCGGCTGTGAATAAAACCAGGTCGGAGGTTCGGCAACAGTTTATCATATTACACCTATGAATAATTCACGAGTCATCTGTTGACCATAAAGCCCGCTAAGGAATTCTAATAAATGCATGATTTCTACTTCCTGGGGTAAAGCAGCATTGGCATTTACAGCCTTTCTGAACAATAAAATGCTGGTAAAAATATGACAGACAGTTATGGGTCTTTGCTATTCCTAAGCATTAATCACCTCGAAGGACAGCATCAGCTATCTGCATTTCTGGGATTGTTAGTTACAAAATGCTAGCAACATGTTAAACTTCAGTTACTTCTTATAGTATCTTATGTTCACATGAGCAAGACTTAAATGACTCACAAGACAGTTTGAAATAAATATGGATATGCACCCTGGAATTTTCTCTTTCAATGGCAATAATTATTAACAACACTAGTTTCGGAGGTAGTAATTTTTGGCAGTTTAGTTCTTATTCAGAGTGTACTGAAGATGTGATTATTATTAGTACCGCTGTCTTTCCCAGCATATAATTATTCCCATATTAATTTAACTTCTTTGTTATTGGGTGAAAATAGCACCATATTGGCAGAGGGATATGATGTTAAAGTATCACTGATACAAAATGATTTTAACATAGAGTTAAACTTTGTGATGATTCTGAATTACCTCACAAAATCATGAGTACTGTCTTTTATGACATCCTGATCGTGCTGGGGAAAAAAATAAGAAAATAAATACATTTTTTTTAAAGTATCAAATCTGAATCAGATTTTTGTTATTCTGATATTTTAGTTTTGAATATCCTGTCTACTTTTTGGACATAGGCATGTGTTCTGATTACCCTTTCAAAGAAGAAATTGAAGTTCACCTGAATGGATTAGGAAACAGAGATGTGTGTTGTGCAAACCTCAGGGCTTGTCACTAGCCTTCCAGTCACTTCTCTTTCCTCCCCCGTTTTTTCCTTCGGACATGGCAGAATGGCATATTTAAAACGGATAACCAACAAGGACATACTACATAGCACAGGGAACTCTGCTCAATGTTATGTGGCCGCCTAGATGGGAGGGCAGTTTGCAGGAGAATGGATACATGTACATGGATATGACTCAGTCGCTCTGCTGTCCATCTGAAACTATCACAACACTGTTAATTGGCTATACTCCAATATAAAATAAAAGGTTAAAACACACACACACACACACACACACACAGAAAGAGGGAAAAGAAATGGAAGAATGGACCCTTCCCTTCACAAAGGCAGTAGAGCTCTATTCCACTGGTGAGACATCTCCTTTGGACCAGAAGAAAAAAGTTCATGCTCTGCAAGTCTTGATTTTATCTCTCATTTCAACTAAGGAGTAATGTGACTGTTGGACTGTCTTGATATTTTGAAAGTAAAGATAACCAAATGCGTATGTAGCAAGGCTTTGGTTTTGTAAATAGAGAATGTCTATATATGTATGTGTGTGTGTGATTTTTGTGTTGACTTTAGAAGTTCTGAAGGGAATATTGCTAAATATTGAAAATGATTATCTCTAGGTTCGTTTTTGCCTAGATAAGGGTGCTGGTGTAAAGGCACCGAATAGGCAGCATTTCAGTTTGATACAGTGTTATAAGTGGATGATGTGGTCTGTGGCTCTGGGGGTGCCTGCACTGTGAGGTTTGGCTGAAGTCGCACACGGCAGTCTGTCTTACGTGCCTGCCATTAGGCGGCCTTGGGGCTTTGCAAAGTGAGCTGCAGCCCTGACTAAATAGATCTTGTCTCTCTCAGGTTATAAAAATTACTGTGGACTCTGTGTTCCACCTAGGATTTATGATTTCTCAATGCTACATGTTTGTGTTGACATAAATAGTCTTCCCAGAAATTTGGCAGAAGTCTGGCCATGTGCTGATTCTTTAGAGATCACCAAGAAATCAATTCCAGCTCCAGCTTGATCACATCATTGTATTTGAGTTTAGCCTCTAATCTTTAAGTGGGTATTCCATAATCCTGTCAAAGGCATTAATTTGAAAGAAAAAAAATGCTTTATAGGTTATCTTTGTGTTTTATTGAACTCTATTGATTTTTTTAAAATGTTACCAGAATCCTCACATATGTTACCTAAATCTCCAGCCTCTTTTATGTCCTAAGTTGTAGCATTTTGGGCTTTCCCGGTGGCTCAGCTGGTAAAGAATCCTCCTGCAATGCGGGAGACCTGGGTTCGATCCCTGGGTTGGGAAGATTCCCTAGAGAAGGGAATGGCTACCCACTCCAGTATTCCGGCCTGGAGAATTCTCCACACAGAAGTCCATAGGGTTGCAAAGAGTCGGACATGACTGAGCAACTTTCATTTTTACTTTGTAGCATTTCCCACTTTTGACATAATGTTTGATGCAGGAGTTGCTTATTACCCCATTTTTTTAAAGGTGTAAAATAGGAGCAAATTACACAGGGGGAGAGAAAGGCTCTTTATAGAAATGCCTATAGGTTCATTTGACATTAGTGTTGACTGATGTACGAAAACAAACTCAATAGCTATCCAGTACTTAAACTCTAAATTTTTCATATACCGTTTGTGGTGAGCTCAACCCAGATTTTTAATGAGTTTGTCCCTTTTGGGATTTTCAGGACTTAGTAATTAATACTAAGTAACTAGCTTGCCCAATATGATCAGATGAACCACCTTTTGCCACACATTCTACTGGAAGATGAAGGCAACATTTGATTTCATGGCATTTATTAGGTACTTTTTAAATGGCAAGTAAATGGGCAATTAATTATATTTTTCCAGTGAATACAACCACCACTAAAATACTTTGTCTCCTCTAATTAGCATCAGTGCCATATTTTCATAATGAAAATTAATTTTCATTGGTGGTGAAAAAGATTCTCACAAGATCTGTGTAAAGCTTTTGTGACTGGTGCTGAGGAAACAAAAGTGAACAAAGATCCTCCAATTAAAAATAAAATTAAAATTAAAAAAAGATGTAGTCTTAATTTCCAGTATTTTGACTAAATCACGAATAAATTTTATAGAAAAATAGAGACAAAAACATTTGACAGAAGAGATAAATAACGTCAAACCTGTGAACAGTATTCAACTCACCACACACAAAATAAATATAAGTTAAAACAGAAAAAAAAAAAAGTGAACACAGGAGTTCACAGTCCAGTGGGAAGGCAGAAATTAGGCAAATAATCACAGAAGGAAGTGTAAAATTATGACTGTGGCACAGGTTATGGAGGAGAAGGGTCATTATGCTGCTTAAGACCAGTTCTCTAGAAGTAGAGCCTGAGGCAGGGATTTCAATGCCCATGATTTGTTGGGAGGAAGGGGTACTCTTGGAAGAAGCGGATGTCCAGATCAGGCTGAGGAATGGAAGAGTGAGGACTCAGCTGGACTGGGTGTCAGCCTGATCCCATGGGAGCTCTGGAGCATGAGCTGCACCAGAGTTGCCTCATTTTAAGGCACAAGGCTGGCATCTTGCAATCTCCTCAACCTCATGCTAGTCAGACACGAACCAGGGTCTGACCTGGGCTCAGTGAGTACGGCTCCTGGGCAAAGCGACTTCTGTAAGGCCAAGGGCAATGTTCCAGAGAAGAAAGGCAGTAACTAAGAGAATGTGTACACTGAGTCACGGGCGGGGGGGCGGGAGGCACTACAGATTCTGAGAACATATGATGCAATGTTCTTTGTTCAGAACCCACTGGTGGCTTCCCAGTTCAACCAGAAAATCTCTTGGCAAAGACTCTCAAGGCCCATGGGCACTGGTACCCACTCTGACCTCACTTCATGAATGTCCTTGAGTCAATACTTGTTGTTCGACATGATACTCATTGTTACTCTAGTTAACCTGGCTCTGGCTGGGTTTTTGGTTACCTTTTTTAAAATAAATTTATTTATTTTAATTGGAGGCTAATTACTTTACAATATTGTGGTGATTTTTGCCATACATTGACATGAATCAGCCACAGGTGTTGAAACAGCAGTGCATATTTTGGGCAGTACTTTGCACTTCATTACTGTGTGCTGAGGCTTCCAGGTGGGTGTCATACATTTTTATTCCAAAGACTGTAAGTGCCCTAGAATTTTAAGTTAAAACTTTTAACATACAGTATGGCTTTTCTGACTCCAGAGAAATCTCTTCTCCCAAACCAAACATGATCACATTACTATCTCCGTTTGAAATTGGCCCAGGATTGAAGATAGAAAAATAGAGAATCTTTAAGGTAAAATTCTGTGTATACAGGCGGGGTGGGGGAGGGGTGTCTTAGTTCCCCAACCAGGGATTGAACCTGGGCCTTCCACAGTGAAAGTGTCAAGTCCTAACCCCTGGACCATCAGGGAGTTTCCTCAAAACTTGCTTTTGATTTCACACAAAAAGATGACTAGATACCGAGGGATTCCTTATCTGGGACCTAATTTCTGCCTCTATTTGTCTCTAACATCTCTGCTGTCTTGGCTTTTTTCAGAACCTTTTCCACATTCATACTTTATTATTTGCTATCAATTTTTTTCCTCCTTGCATTCTTCACTTTTCTGAGTTCTATTTTTAGTTTCCATAATCAAGGGAGGTTTGGGGAATCTGGTTCTTTGTCAAAATAAGATGCTGCCTCCCAGCTGTTTCTGTTGTTAGGGTCAGGGTGCAGAGATGCCTCTTTTGATGACACTGTGATCTGATCCTCTTTGAGATGTTTTGAATCATTTTCAGGAACAGCCCAGAGGCTAGGTCTGAAGCACTGCCAAGTTCCTGAAGAGACAATTTTATCTGACAATTTTCCCTCAATCACAGGAAAGTATATTGCTTACAAGACATACATCTAATGACTGATTTGACACTGGATGCTACCACATGTCAGCAAACGGATGTGTTCTGCTTGTGGGACCCAGTACCTGCCAGCCAGGGGCTGGGGTAGGAGACTTTAGCACATAGGAGGAGCTTGGGGAAATATACCTAGGTTGAATAAAAGTGAACTAGCTAGGATGGAAAACACAAGGATAAACAAACACATGATTATAATTACATACCTCAGTTAACTCATCTGTAAACTAGGGGCCAGACCTATCTTTGGAGAGTGTTAAATGAAAGGTTGCATATAAAATGCTTAACAGAACGACAGACTTAATGATATCAGAACACTACTTAGGAAAGTTATATACAGCACAGGGTGAAAGTAATCAATTCTGTAGAGAGTAGTGTGGACAAGAATATCTGAGAAAACTTAGGCTGGTCTTGAGAATTGAACGAGATTTTGTGGGTCTGTCACGTCCATCACAATCTGTGTTGGCAGCAACACCCATGTCTGTTGGTGGTGTCATATACATTTGTGTGGGACGAGAAATTGGACCCTGGGCCCTCTAGATAGGGTTGGGGCTTCCCAGGTGACTCAGTGGGTAAAGAATCTGCCTGCAATGCAGGAGATGCAAGTTTGGTCCCTGGGTTGGGAAGAACCCCCTGGAAGAGGGCATGGCAACCCATTCTAGTTTTCTTGCCTGGAGAATCCCATGGACAGAGGAGCCTGGTGGGCTGCAGTCCATGGGGTTGCCAAGAGTCAGACACAACTGAAGCGACTGAGCACATAGATTGGTTTGATCCCCTAATATTGCTTGACATTTTTGTCAGTTGAATTGTCAGTTTTATTACCGAAGGAAATTATGAAAGGAACCACTTACAGCTTCAGTTAAGTATTATTTACAAACACTTGGTGGCCTCTATTGGTTCAAACAACAATAATTGCTAATCATTGCATTTCAGAAGTCCAGGGATTCCAAGTCTCTTGGGAATGACACAAAACATTTTCATTAAAATTTAGTAATTTCAACATCATAAAATATCTACTGGTGACATATAACCAGTAAACATTATCAATCTTTTTTAAAAAGTTATTTTAAAAAAAGGGAGGTGTCTTTTTAGGATCTGCTCTAGATACTAAGGAGGAGGCAATGGCAACCCACTCAAGTACTCTTGCCTGGAAAATCCCATGGCTGGAGAAGCCTGGTGGGCTGCAGTCCATGGGATCGTGAAGAGTTGGACACAACTGAGCGACTACACTTTCACTTTTCACTTTCATGCATTGGAGAAGGGAATGGCAACCCACTCCAGTGCTCTTGCCTGGAGAATCCCAGGGATGGCAGAGCCTGGTGGGCTGCCGTCTATGGGGTCGCACAGATTTGGACACGACTGAAGCGACTTAGCAGCAGCAGCAGCAGCAGCTAGATACTAAATTTTTTCAGTTTTTCAGTAACTTCAGCTCCACTTTTTTGTTGCTTAAATGATGTTCCTAATTACTAGACCTTGTTTCCTCTGAAAATGGAATCTTAAAACCATTTTCTAGCTTTTGAAAGAAAAATATAAAGTGGTGTATTGGCAAAAACTCCTCAGGATTATTTACTCAGTAATGTCAAACTCATAGCTCCATTTTTCATAAGTCTGAGTTGCCTAGAGTAGGATGAAAGAGCACTACTGTGTGACGAATGGGTAGCAAGTGTTTAACCAAAGATTAGAAATATTTAAAATCTAAAGCAATCGCAGAAACTTATTTCTTCAGCAATCTTTTTGAAATTTTACTTTAGACAAGGCTTAATCCATAGCCAAATAACATTGCTAAATATAAACCTGAAATACAGGTTTCTGATATTTGAAAAGGTGGGCCTGGATTACATTTCAGTCTTTGCATGATCCAGTTTCTTTATCCCTCCCAGTGCCCATGTAGTATATGGCGCACTTAACTAAACATCATCAGGAAAATGTGAAATAGTCCTGCAATAGAAGAAAATCTAAAACAAACAAAAGGTAATCTTGGTTTCCTTGGTAAAAAATGTCTTCTTCGGCATATGTGTATATATTTATACCTCTTTGCTGTATAACATGATTTTTAATCCTAAAGTTTCAGTAATATGAGTTACTGATTAGGAATATTTTCTGTCACAAATTATTCAGTTTATTATGCTTGAGTATTTTGACTCTACTAATTTTAGTTCCTAAAATTAGTTCCTCTCCTGCTGTGATCACCATGATGCTTGACCCATTCCAATTATCTATTTAATCAACAAATAGCCAACAGCCTGCTACTGGAGTCTGTGGGAGGGCTGGGCCCTGCCCTTCTGGAGGTTATGTTCTAGTGGAGCAGACAATTAGTAAGTAAACACAGGAATAGATATGCAAAGTCATTTGTTACAGATTGTGATAAAGGATGGGAAAGGAAGAAATAGAGCTCCCTGCTGGACATGAATGAGGACATGTTCTCTACAAAATGTTTGAGGACATGAACCTTTATGTCACTTGATTCCCTAATATGAACAACCCATGAGAAATTTAATTTAGAATTGGGTGCCAGGAAATGCTGCCTTCTGTATGTCTATGATGTAAGGCCACGTCCCGTGACCAAAGAAATGTTGAAAAACTGAAACATTGCTGAAAGCTTTCAGGGTGTCTTGTTATTCATTCTGATTGTTCTAGTCATCATGGCCCAATAGATGACAGTCAGATTGCTAGGTGGTAGACCTTTCCCCATTTCTAAGTGCAGGGCTGCCCTCTAGTGGACTCTGAATAAATATTACTTGAGGATAATAGGTTAGAAAACACAAACCTTGCCGCCAGATGGCAAACTGTATGAAGACTGGTCTGTCTGAGCTTCAGTCTGAGCAAGCTTCTAAAGACAAGCTCCTGTAACCAGTTGTCCTCAGGATATATGTCCCTATTACCTTGGGGCTTGGGTTTTAAAACGAGATGGAAACTTAGTTCTCTGCTCCTACTTCTCATTTCTAGAGAAGAAAGTCAGAATTCAGAGAGGTAAAATGACCTGGTCACTGTCCCAAGGTGAATGAGAACTAAACTGTAAACATGATTCTTTCTCTGTAAATATCTCTCATGTGTTTGATCAAATTTATTTAACTATTTTACTATCTTCCTACCTCTGTCCCCTTCACTCACTTTTCCCCTGGCACCTTGTTCTCTGATTGCTCCTCCAGCACGTCTCGCAAGGCTTCCCACACTCAGATCCTGCACTGGGTGTCTCCTCTGCCTACCGTGTTCTTCCCTCTACTGCCGTCAAGTCTTTGCTCAAACATCACCTTCTCACTCTGACCACCCTAGTTAATACACAGGCTCCCACCAGCACTCCAGATCTCTCTTTTCCCTGGTCTACTTTTTCTTTTTTTCATAGTAATTATCACCATCGACCTATAATTTATGTATTCATCATGTAAGATAATGAATTTAAGTGCCTAACAGCGGGAATCTGTCTCTTTTGCTCTTTTGTCACATGGACAGAGTCCATGTGCCTGGGATAGTGCATAGCACACAAAAGGAACTTAGTAAATGTGTGTCAGATTAACCTTACAAAATGGATATGTCACCTAATGGAAGGGCCACACGCGCCAGCAGGGAAGTTCAACTCTACATGACGGCTGAGAGAAGCTGAGCAAATTTCCTATGCCTCATGAAGACCAGGCTATTGTTGCCTAACTCTACCTACCACCCACCACTGCCACCACGATTAGCCTAAGAGACCAGTTTAGACCTTCTGATTCTCTCTCCCCAAAGAGGTCTCCAGGAACCATCCCATCAAGCCTCTCACCACCCTGTATCCTCCTCATGTTCATGTCCATGTTCATGTGCAAAACCTCCTCGGTCTGTGGAATTTCTCCCCATGCAGTGCAGTTCAATCTCTTTTCTGCCTCCATCCCTATCACCCCAGCTCTGCCCCCATCATCAGCAGAGCCAGCCTGTCCCCAGCCTCTGAAAGCTGCCACGGCTCTTGCTCTGAAGTCTGGCCCTCCCCCAGAGACACCGCTACCCCAAAGCTGTTTTCAAATTGTGGCTGTTTCCTTCCTTCCCCATTGTAATTCTGGGACTGCTCCAGACCAGAACCTTGGGTCCTTTGAAGCACTTGCCATGTGAATGTAACACCCACCACCCTTCCTTGTTCCAGCCACCTGTCAGTCTTACGGCCAGTCCCCCTCATTCACAGAACCTTTCATTACCTGGCCATCCATCTTAGTCTCACTCAATATTCCCGGGACCCTCTACTTCTCCTTGGTGATTTCAGCACCCCTTCAGGGGCCCAGGCAGCATCTTAGTCTCTCCGTTCTCTGCCTTCATCTTCCCGTCCCTGGCCCTTCTCTAGTCCTCATCATCCTCATCATTGCCCAGACTTCGGATTCTTGACCTCAAGCATCCTAGTCTCCAACCACTGCTTTCTGTCTTGTCGTGACCTCTTGCCCATAATTCTTCATCCCTGGCATCTAGTGACTTCTATCTTTTCATTGTTGAGGCCCCCTCCTGTCCTGACTTCACCTTTACTTAGCTTGGACTCCATGAGTTAACCCTTTTCTTTGCATTCACCTTCAGTTCTTTTGCTTCTGTTCCTTCCCCTGTTCTCACCTGGTTAGCCTCCAGTCTCCCTCTGAACCTCCCCTTGCACCTGAGTAGCTGGGAGTGGATGGAGGGAAAAGGTACCATTATGCTCATCCTCCCGTCATTCCCTAGTCAGTCTCCACTCTCAAAGATCCCAGTTATTCATACCTCATCCTCACTCTACAGCCCTCCTCACCCATCACCTCCTCACTCTCAGCTAATTAAACCTTTTCTTTTTTGGTCTGATGACAAGCATTATTTATTTATTTTGACCTAAGAAATAAACTTAATGTTTTATTAATAGAGGAGCCCCATCCCTCCCAGACATGGTTACTTATTAATAATAATGAACCAGTAATTGAAATTTCAACTGGAAGTAAATTGGCCCTAAGAGAAAAGTCAGCCAGCCACCACTCAAAGGTTTCCTCCTTTACTGATTATTTTAATAGAGAATTTAAGGTTTAAGTCACATTAGTCTAATCTTTGCCCCTCTTTGAAGATGATCAACTTCCACTTTAAAGAGAATGGGGGCTACTTGCTAACCAAAGAAAAACACTGTTAGCATTTTGATCTGTATTATTCCAATGGTTTTTTAAAATTAAATCTTTTCTTAATCCAGTAAGAAAACAATTGAGAGCAAATGACTTCCTCTTTCCACCAAATCTGCTCTATCTTCCCACTAACAGCAGGTGAGCAGACATTAAGTGTGGGGGACGATAAAGCATCTGTAGGCAGATGCAGTAACCCCAGCCTTTCAGGGCATGAGAGGAGTGGGTGCAACAGGCCTGGTCCCTTGGGTTATAAGATTTTTATTCTACTTAGTGCTAAAGTGACTTAGTCTTCAAAGACTCAACCTTCCAGTTACCTCCTCTACCATGATTTCAGTTAAATCATGACATCATCTTGGGTACTGGGAAAACTGGACAGCGACATGTAAAAGAATGAAATTAGAACATTGTTTAACATCATACATCAAAATAAACTCAAAATGGATTAAAGACCTAATGTAAGATCTGATACTATAAAACTCTTAGAGTAAAACATAAGCAGAACACTGACATAAATCGCAGCAATATCTTTTTTGATCCATCTCCTAAAGTAATGGAACTAAAAACAAAAATAAACAAATAAGACCCAATTAAACTCAAAAGCCTTTGCACAGCAAAGGAAATCATAGACAAAATGAAAAGATAACCCACAAAATGGGAGAAAATATTTGCAAATGATGTGAACAACAAGGGATTAATTTTCAAAGTTTACAAACAGCTCATGCAACTCAATATTTTTTTTTTTAAAACCCAATTAAAAAGGAAAAAAAGAGCTGAAGAACTAAATAGACATTTCAACAAAGAAGATGTACAGATGATCAAGAGCACATGAAAAGATGCTCAACATTGCTGATTATTAGAGAAATGCAAATGAAAACTACCATGAGGTATCACTTAACACCAGTGAGAATGGCCATCATCAAAAAGTATAATAAACGCTAGAGAGGATGTGGAGAAAAGAGAATCCTCCTACATTGTTGGTGGGAATGTAAATTGGCACAGCCACTATGAAGAATGGTATGGAGTTTCTTAAAAAAAAAAATTGAACTACCATATGACTGAGCAATCTCACTTCTGTACATAAAATGATACGTGCATCCTAATGTTCATTGCAATAGGCAAGACATGGAAGCAATCCTACATGTCCATCAAC
This sequence comes from Muntiacus reevesi, assembly GCF_963930625.1. Classification (NCBI taxonomy): domain Eukaryota; kingdom Metazoa; phylum Chordata; class Mammalia; order Artiodactyla; family Cervidae; genus Muntiacus; species Muntiacus reevesi. The sequence continues at coordinate 72,648,561 of NC_089252.1, forward strand.
AGATTGAATAAAGATGTGGTACATACATACAATGGAATATTATTCATCCACTAAAAAGAATGAAAGCAACATGGATGGACCTAGAGATTATCATACTAAGTGAAGTCAGTCAGAAAAACGAATGTCCTGTGCCATGGCTTATATGCAGAATCTAAAGGAGGAAAAAATGATACAAAAGAGCTTATTTACAAGGCAGAAACAGACCCACAGGCTTAGGAAACAAATTTATGGTTACCAAAAGGGGAAGGGATGAATTGGGAATTTGGGATTGACATATATACACTACTACTATATTTAAAGTAGATGACCAACAAGGACCTACTGTACAGCACAGGGAATTCTGCTCAATATTCTGTAACAATTTGAAAAACAGTAGATACATGTATATGTATAACTGAAGCACTTTGCTGTACTCCTGAAACTAATACAATATTGTTTATCAACTGTACTCCAATATAAAATAATAATGACATAATTTTGAATCCTGAATCTGCCTGCTTTTAACTTAATAATTGAGAAGATGATTTTGAATGTAACTTAAAGCATAAACACTTCTTTTATAAACTGTTTTTAACAAAGTATAAATTTAACTGACTTGACTTCAAGTATGAACAAAGTGGAATGTCTTTGACTCAGAATTTTAAAAAGCAAAAAGAACTTACAGGTGTAAACTTATAAACGTTATAAATAACTGTGTACCACTTGCTTACTGCAATCTGAAATATTATCACCCATAAAGATGATTCTGAGTGTTTCCAAGTAAATTGCTATTGACATTTCACTGTAGAGGCTATGCCACAAACAACATCTGTGCTTCCCAGAAAAGGCTCCTTCCTTCTCAGGGCGTGGCTGACTTGTGTCTTAAGTTCCAAAGTCAGAGAGTCAAGTAGAAAACCCATTCAGATGGCCCCTGGATCTCTCCAATCATGCATGAAGCTGGTCCCCGGGCCATGTCACGGGAAGTCTCAGTGTTTCCTCACACACACACTCACCCTGGAGATACCTGTGGGACTTGAACTTGATGGTTTGTGTGTTGCTTTCTTTTCCTTAATTTTTTGTGAGTCTTAATTTTGTGGGGTAAAAACCAGATTATAAACCAAGAAACCTGATAAGACTGTCATACTGTCTCCCTTGTGTGGCTGGTCACCCCCACAGATGGCCGTGGGCAGGCCACAGCCGTGATGACGGGTGTCCTGCAAGTATTCCAGGTAGACATTATACACGCCTGCTCATTTTTTCTAACGGTGCTCTGAGATTAGAAACATGGAAGGTTACCTTCTTCTTCCTCCTACCCTGGTTCTGAACATCTGGGAAACATTAGAAGCTTCTGCATGTCAGTCATATTTTTTGTAAATTTCTTGTAGGAGCGTTTCCCAAAGTACACAGCATACGGACTGTGTCTGGTAGTCCAGATGAATGTGGGTGGTGCAGGACTAAACACTGTTTATATTAATAGTTATGTTTTTCTTTTAATGTATATTATAAAAAAATTAAAATACATATCTAGTCTAGTATGTCATGGATATAAATGCTGAGAATTAGTCAAATGATCATATTTAAGATTTTGTAGGTGAGGTGCTTAAAAGAAAATTATTAAATATTAGATTAAATAGTACTAAAGTTGATACAGACTTTTGACAAAAATTGTGAAAGTGGTTGCCTGTAGACTATAGACTTACAACGAGAAAGTGATGTATGCTTAATGGACAGAGGCCTTCAGACACAGTTTCTTAAATGGTAAAGGATGTGGAAACTGTTTGAGACCGTTCCATAAAACAGTAATAACTTGGCATAATCCCATATTGAGAGATTTTCTTCTCACTCAAGTTTCTCCCTCTGGAGAAGTGCAGCTGCCAGTGATGTTATCCACTTAGAGTGGAGGTTACTTTGCTGTTCTTCCTGGGTTCTTGTCTCATAAAGAAATGGTAGGAAACTGAGTTCTTTCACATTCGGAGTGAGAGAATAACCTCATGAAAACTACAGCTGAATTCCTTCAGTCAGTCATTCAACTAACACTGCTCAGCACCTTTCTGTGTCAGGCTCTGGGCCGGGTGCTGGGTTTAGAGGAGAAGGCCAGACATCATAAGATTTTAAGATTGGGAGTGACGTATCATGTCAGCATGTCGGAAAGACCATCCTGGCTGTCCCCACGCCAGGCAGCAGAGCTGGCACAGACTCACAAGAGGTGATTGTGGTAGGTGACTTGGACCAGCATGGTGGCTGGGGCAGTGGCTCTCCAGTGCAGATCCAAGGGGTATTTCAGGGTCGATCCAAAAGGTGATGATGACTGATTGGACATCATGGATCAGAGAAAGAGAGGAGTTGGGGAGAGTGCTAGGTTTTTGGCTTTGGGAGTCCCATGGAAGGCGATCCCAGGCCCTCAGAGCTTACACATCACACACTTCTGGGGGTGCGGTAATATACCATCTAGGAAATACTGCAGTTTGTGGCCACTGTATGTGTTCTTCCTTACAGGGGCAAGTGGTACCTTGTTCTTATGGCATGAGGCCAAGCACATCAAAGGCATTGGATCAGTGTTGACAAAAAGACACGTTGAGAATTTGCAGCATGAGAATAAAAGGGTGGTTGACTTATGGTGTAGAGTGCTCCCCCCTGCCCCATTTGAAATTTCATTCTAAGCAAATGATTTTGAAACTGGACTCCATTATTACCCTACCACCATAAAGACCTATACGCAAAGGCAATAGAAACCATACCCTTCTGCCACAGGGACATAAGAACGTGCTTCACGACAGGCAGAGCTGAGACCAGGCAAGCAGAAGGATTGTGTGTGTGTGTGTGTGTGTGTGTGTGTGTGTGTTAGTCACTCGGTCATGTCCAACTCTGCGACCCCATGGGCTGGAGCCTGCCAGGCTCCTCTGCCCATGGGATTCTCCAGGCAAGAATGCTGGAGTGGATTGCCATTTCCTTCTCCAGATGGTCCCTACCCAGCGGTCGAACCCCTGTCTCCTTAATTACAGGCAGACTCTTTACCATCTGAGCCATCAGGGAAGCCCATAGAGGGAAATTAAAGCCACTCCAGGCTATATGTTAAAGTCAATCAATAGCCATAAATAATTAGAAGAAATATCTATATTTACATGTATATATGTATTTATATCCATATATCAATGCAACCTCGGTTAGTCAGTCGTGTCCGACTCCTTGTGACCCTATGGACCATAGCCTGCTAGGCTCCTCTATCCATGGAATTTTCCAGGCAAGAATACTGGAGTGGGTTGCCATTCCCTTCTCCAGGGGATCTTCCTGACCCAGGGATTGAACCCAGGTCTGCTGCACTGCAGGCAGATTTTTACCACCTGAACCACCAGGGAAGCCCTTTAGATAGATATTTCTTTCATTAGCACCATGAAACTAAACTCTAGCAATTACTAACTGATAAAATGTCACCTTGGTTTTCCAGTTAATCCATGTAAGTCATCCAACTGACTTAATTGACAAGAATCTTAACTGATATATAGTCAGTTCGGGCAGGCAAATGGCATTTGGAAACTAAAGAATGTGCAGCAAGAGTAGAATCAGAAAGAGGATGACAAACTGGAACAAGGCAGAGAAGGTGAGAAAGAAGCAATGTCCAAAGGAACAGTGGAGAACAATCCATTAGGATGAAATAAGGCAGCAGTCTGTACCAGTGTGTTTGTTTTGCTCTGCGTGGAAACTGGTGATCTCTTTCAAGTGGCAGCCTGCGAGGCATCTTCAAGAACTGTACGGAGAGTGGACATCTCCAGATGACAATAGGACCAAAGGAAGAAAACAAGCTTATGAATGAGAACCTCTTGAGGCATCCCCAGAAATAACAGGGGCACTGAAGACCTGCTTGTGCATGGGTTGAAACACTTGACGCAGGGTTTCACTGATTCAGAACAGCTTTAGAGCTGGAGACCAGACTTAAGAAATTGGTCTGCTTGAGGCATTGAATCCTTAACACACTGACTTACAGTGATCGTTGTGGATAAAGCATGGTGGCCTGGCTTCCCTAGTGCACTTTTCTCCATTCCAACACTGTTTGGAGATTCTTTACCTTTGTGGCTTGCTTTTACATGCTCTTTCTCCTCACATCTTTGGCATACCCTGATGTGAATGAAGATGCCTCCCCCACCAAGACAGGACCACACTCATTTAGTACTGGGAATCTTGTATTTTCACTTCTGTCTCTGAAAAGCTCACACCTCTGGCCACAAGGTATAATTCATACTGCTTTTCTGATGCCCATCACAACTAAGGCTTGGAGGGGTTTGCACTTGAATAATTCGCCCAGGGCCAGGTAAGCACGGCATAGCTGATGCAGCTGAAATCTGACTGTGATATTTATGAACTCCGTCCTCTTCCCATCTGCTGTCTTTCCCTTTGGACATGTTTTATTATTATGCAAAAATTCCCAGACAATGTCAGAGAGCTTACAGCTCTCCTAGAGCTCTGCCTCTTGAAACCCCTTAGGTGTCCGTGAGCATGATTCAGCCCAGTGGATTTCAGAGCAGGCATGTCTGGCTCTGAGTTCCTAAACTTTCTGCTGCACCGCCCTAATGCCGGCTCTTCCGAACTCTTAAAGTACTATCCTCTTTAACCTTTACCTGAGGGTCTTACACTAGTCAAAGGAACCAGCAAAATGTTAGAAAGTGTCTATTTGATAGAACTTTGAGCCACAAAGCAGAAGCCTTGCCAGAAAGAAATCTGCAATGCCCAGGAGGGTTTCCACCCTCTGTCCATGAGGCTGGGACAAGATGAAAGGGGTCTGTGCTATGGGGCAATGGTCCCCAACCTTTTTTGGCACCAGGACCAATTTCATGGAAGACAATTTTTCCATGACCAGGGGTGGGGGAGATGGTTTCAGACACAATAAATGTAATGTGCTTGAATCACCCTGAAACCATCTCCCCCACTTTACTTCTCATCTAATGCCACCACTGATCTGACGTGTTGTAGCCTGGAGGTAGGGGACCCCACGGTCAGAGCTCCACTGTGGGCTATCAGCCCCATGTTGGGCTCAGGCCAGGTCATCCACATCCTGCTTCTTCCTACTCCCTCCCTTGTTTTGGGTCTTCCCTGTTCATCTGTTCCTGTACATCACCGGCGCCTATCTTACTAGGCCACCTCTGTGACCCACAGTACCTGACATGGTGCTATGAGAAAGTCAGTGTCAAGTCAATACTTATTCAATGCATGAAATAACACTTGTTTATATCTCAGACCTCATTTTACCATCAGGAGTTATTTCTATAATTAAGTATGTTCATTCTCTGGCCTCACTGGCCAGTACACCCTCTCTTTCTTCAATGTCAAAGCAGATGTATGAAATTAATAAGCCAGAACAATCACGGTTTTCAAAATGATACAGATGAGAGTATTAAAACGCAGAAAACAGGCTTCAGAGGCAAGTGATTTGAAGCAATATGATTTGACTTCATGGGCACCAAAATGAAATATTTCGTGATGGGAGCATAGCCGTGTAGCTCCTCATGCCTAATGGCCCAGGTTTGAGCATGCTGCTTGTGTTGGATACACGTCGTGCTCATCCGCTGAGTATCTTCACTATATTTTGCAACACAGTATGTGTAATATCATGTAATACTTTCCAAATCTCCTTTGCAATTGAGTCTATAGTGGTGAAACAAACAAAATATACTAAAATATAATGCACATACATTCACTTATACTTAGAAATTGTGAAATGTCTTCTGTCAAGGAGAAAAGTGCTATGAGAGAGAATTACAATAAGACTTAGTTTACTCTGAAGGATAAGGGAAGGCCTTCAGTGGGGAAATGGCAGAGAGTGAATGGACTTGGGCTGAGTGAACACTGAGAGGAGCTTTCAAAATGGGAGATCATATGGAAAAGCCTCAGAAAAGGCAAGACCAAGGCATTTTCAAAGAACAGCCAGAAATTGAACAGGTGGTGTGTTTAGAGCATCAGGGGAGGGGGTGTGTTTGGAGGCACACGGGCCATGTGGGCTCCTATTATATCTTGAGAAAAACTGAAATCTGTGAGCATATGTTAAGCAGGTGGGTGACCCAATCAGATTTTCATTTTTAAAAGGTCCTCCTTTGCTGTAGTTTAGAGATGGAGATCAGGGGAAGACTAGGACGTGTCTTCAGTTCAGAAACAGGCTGTTGCCCTGGTCCCAGGGGCGATGAGACTGGGTTAGACTGGGCGTGGGTGGTGATGGCAAAGATGGAGACAAGAAGATAGATGTCAGATTATTTTCAGCTTATGATCTTGAATGTGTAGAACCTTGGCTGGCTATTTTATGTACGGAGAAGCCAGATCAAGATCTCTCTGGCTTTAGCAGTTGGGAAAGACAGAGGAGACCTTCAGTGAGCTCAGCAAGCCTGGGGTGACAGCAGCTTTGCAGGGACAGAGCAACAATCTGAAACAGGTTAAATCTGAGGTCCCCATGAGGTGACATCCACGAACTCACCTGAAGGAGATGTGACTGAGCACCCACCCTTCCTAGAAGGTTTCCTGTTAAACCTTCATCACGCTACCCCATCAGTTTGAAGACTAACAGGGTAACTCCAGGATGTCATACATGTGCAGCAGGCACTGTCTAACATCTGCACTCACTGTGGGTTCTATCTGAGTCATGAGGACAGCTGTGTGGTTGAGTGGAAAATCACCATGGTGGTTTCCCTTATGTACAAATGGAGTGGTGAACGAGAGCCAGTTTCTCCTCTGCATGTGTGTATGGCCTCAGCACATGTTTCAGGAAAATCTGTTTGCTTTGGAGAAATAATTCATACTGGTGTAGCCTTCTGGGTCACTTGGAGACAGCGGCAGCCTCTATTTTTGGCAGAATTCTGTCTCAAGCTAATGCATCCAGCCATGGAGAAAGCAGTTTCAAAATAGACCTGATCAGCTGTCAGGGGACAATTCATCTTGAGATAATAGTCCTGAGGCCTTGGCCGGCCAGCATTCCTCTATGAGCTACTGAGCAGGCTGTCCTCTGATTCTGCATTTGTTTAAATGTTTCAGAAACATGCACAGAGAGCCATTTTTAAAACAGGGGATCCTCAAGGGAGGGACGGGACAGAGAGGCAAAGGTACAAGAATTCTCCCCGCCTAGCCCAGGTGTCCTATTCACTTTAGTGCTCCTGACCAGGGTTCAAACCCTCTCTCAACCCCTCATTGACTCCGAGACGAGAGAAGGTCAAGTCAACCTGCATGGACCTTGGTTTCTCCTTCTGCTCATGCTGGTAAGGTGCATAGGAAGCCTAACACTACTCCTTGCTGTAGCAAGGTGGGTTCTCCAGAGGAACAGGACCAGAATGATGTGTAGTGGGTGCTGTGTGTGTGTGTGTAAAGAGAGATTTTAAGGAAGAGACTCGCATAACTATAGGAACTTGGTAAATAGAAAATCTGCAGGGTGGGCTGGCAGGCTGGAGACCCAGGGAGGAGTTACAGCTCAAGTCCAAAGGCAGTCTACTAGCAGAACTCCCTCTCCTTCATGGAAGGTCAGTCTTTTTGTTAAAAATCCAACTGATTAATGTATACACACTATTATATATAAAACAGGTAATCAACAAGGACCTACTGATTGGCACAGGGAACTCTACTCAATACTCTGTGATAACCTACAAGGGAAAAGAATCTGAAGAAGAGATATATGTATATGAATAACTGAACCACTTCGCTGGACATCTGAAACTAACACAACATAGTAAATCAACTATACCCCAGTGTAAAATAAAAACTAAAAATAAACCCAACCAACTGGATGAGGCCTACCCCCCTTACACTATGGAATCTACATTACCCAAAGGCTACTGATTCAGATGTTCTAAAAAGTACTTTGATAGTGACATCAAGACGTGTTTTACCAAGTGTTCGGGTACCCTGTGACCCAACAAGTTGCCATCTAAGATTAACCATCACGCAGGTCCTCAGAAATGCCATTTTAGACTTTTCCAGCTCTCCTTGCTCAGTTTCACCCTCAGAAGGACCTTCAAGAAGAGTTTTCTTGCTCCCTATTATCTACCTCATGATTCTCTCCTTTTATGCCTGAATCACCTTGCATTTAGGATAGTATATGGCACCTGGTAGCATCTCCAGGTATGCTTAATAAAGAGCCACATAAATTATGTAAGATTCATTTATAAAAGCAAAGGATAGAAATGTCAACAAGGGAAGAGCTTATTCAGTAAAATATTAAAGTAATGGATGCATTTAGATGTAGGCTTCAGGACACACATTTTATCATATTATTGAAACAGAAATGTGTACCTGAAGGCTCTGCAGGCCATGAAACTAATACTGTCCTTTTTTCCCAAATGATCTTTTGTGTATTCAATTTCAGACCCTGTTCTCTGGCTTAGCCAGGCTTTGAGTCCCCACTTTGTCCCCAGTTTTCTCTGTAGATAAACAGGGGAGTGCGGTAGGAAGGGGTTGCGGGTTAGGTAGGGAATGGACTGTCACTGTGACTCCAGAATGAAGAGGCGGCTCAGACACAAAGGCGCGTGGGTTGGAAGCTGAGCTGGGGAGAGAGCTCTTCAGCGGTGTTGGTAATTACAGCCGGACCCTGCAGGACACCTGACATCACAGCTCTCCATGCGAACACTCAACCTCAGGAGGTCTGACAGTTCCACAGCCAGAAAACACACTTATTCCAATCAACACCCGCCCCCCGCAGTATTATTAAGGGAATGAGCAGTGGACAGAATTTCGGGTTGTCTGTGGTTGGTTTTGCATCACATCTTCTCATTTCCCTGTGCGCAGATAGGACCTGGCAGCCTTCGGGGGTGCAGACGTGGGCAGATGTCTCCGGTGGAGACTCCGCCCAGTCAGTCTGCTTTCTGAGCCTTTTCTGTCTCCTTGCTGGAAGTTCCTGCTGCCTGCCCTGGCCCCAGGATGGGGAGTGGGGTGGCAGGACTCACTGTAGGGAGAGTCAAGGCAATGGAAGGGTGGGATGCAAGGGGAAGTAGCAGCACAGGGGCTCCTTGCTGGGGTGAAGCCTCCATCAGAGTCACGAGCTGTGGTGTCACGCAGATGGGGAGCTCAGCCCCCATGTGGAGCCGGCTGGACCCTCGTCCTGGGCAAGGTCACCACGGTGGAGGATGGCCCAGGGCTTCCTGAGCGGCCCTGCTGAGATGCAATCTGAGATGGGCTTCAAGGGGACAGAGGTCTTCTGGATAGACAGGACTGTCTCCTGAGGTCAGAAATCCCTCACATCACTGGAGATGCCCTGTCCTAGAAAAACTGCCTTTCTCAGGGGTCCTATTAAGAGGTCATACTGATGCTACAAATATCATTACAGTGATTTTAAAAAATAGCAAATGATTTTATCACATGCCCATGATGTACAGGTGCTATGAATGTGTATTTCTAATCTTTGCAACAATTCTGTGAGGTGAACATTATTGGCCCCATGGTACAGATGAGTAAAACTGAGGTCAGAGAGCTGGCTCAGGATTCTCTCCTGGGCTTCTCGATGCCAGGCGTGTGCTCTTCACATCTTCTCATTAAAGATGATTTTCCTTTCTTCATCCAAGGGAGGATGAGTATAGGAAAGGGAACATTATCCTGGCAACTAGGAAGGAAAGACAGCAAAGGAGAAGAGTCCTGGGAAGATTGCCAGCCATTCAAGGGCAAACCAGTCAAGGGAGCTGTATATCCAGGCAGGGAGACGCTAGTGAGAATGGGACAGAGTTGGTTGTTTTGAAGAACAGAGACAGGGACTTTCTGGGAATGCTGCTGGACAGCAAGGCCAAGGAGAAAAAGGAGTGCCAAGATGTGAGGAGCTTGGTCACCAGGGACTCATGGGAAGCTGGCCTCAGGAAGTGGCTGCCAAGATGATGGTGGAGATCCCTCTGGCACCCAGTGCCTGGAGGGGAGGAGAATCAGGGCAGAGGAACCCTGACCATCCTGCATATCCTAGGAGTGAGTCAGAGAGGTAACAAGGAGCAGTGACCAGTGACAGACCCCACAGGCCCATGAAGTGATGGTCCTGATGGACGGGCCGCCATGCTTCCCTCTAGTTCCAGGAGGAGGACACAGCAGCCCCTTGTGAACGGTGAGCTAGGAGGTATCAGAGGCTCTTGCCAACAAAGCTGCCCATCTGCCTGGGTCACTTATAGACCATCCTCACACCCAGCCCCACGCGGCGGTGGGTTTGGCCTATTTCTGCATACAACACTATGCTTTGTCTTGGGTCTCCAGCCCAGTGGGGTAACTCCAAGCTGACATCCTTCCCCTGGCCCTGCCAGCACTGTGGGGATGCATGGTCTTCACTATGGACTTGCATCACCCTGCTTTCCTTTTCATTCCGACCCGCCCAGAGTCCTGCCAGTTTCAGCCTCGTCACCCAGCCTCCCCTCCCCGTTCCTACCTGGCCCTGCTCTCCTTTCTCAGAGTCAGGCCAATCTGTCTATAAGAAAAAAACCCAAAATATCAATAGATACAGTGATGAAACGGTATTTCTTTCTCCCATAGAAGAAATGCAGGGCTGGGGTTCAGAACTAGTGTGGTGGCTCCCCTGACATCATGAGGACCCATCATGAGCCTTTGTTTTTGATCCACACGGGTTCCCAAGGTCACATCACAAATAGAGTTGGCGGCAAGAGCTCGTGCCATCATGAACACAGAGTGAGATGGGGAGGAACAGCAGAAAACCAGAAAGAGGGTCTCCCGGCTGAGTGAGCGCCAAGTGCCCTGTGTACCACACGTCCTTCCACTTTTATCTCATGGGCCAGAACTTGGTCACACAGCCCCGTGTAGCTGCCAGGGGTGCTGGCAAGCCTGGTTTTGATTCTAGGAGGCGGTGGCTCAGCTCAAAGTCAGCATTCTGTCAGTGAGGAAGGAGAGAAGAGTGGTTATCTTCCCTTACCTCCATCTGTCCCTCCTTCTCTGCAGTGTCCACGCTCACCATCAATCATGGTTTGGGTTTGTTTTTTTTTTTTTTTCCTGGGTTCAGTGTCTTAGACTGCTGAGAATGGGAGAAAATTAGCACATCTGACCTTAATGTAGCCCCAAGATCATAGCCAGGCCGTGATCTTACCCCCCGCCTCCTTGCAGGGACAGTGTCACCCCCACCGTGCGTGCCCAGGCCTCCTGTGTGGACCCAGACACCTGCCTGTGATTACGCCCAGGGGAGGCAAAGCACTGCAACAGCTGAAGGCAGTTGCAGTTTCTGTCCCAAGTGTTCTCCCTTTTTTGTTTAATGAACCAACCTTTACTGACAGAACTAAAAGCAAGAAAGTAGAAATTCTGGGGCATAGGGAAGATAAACAATCCCCGCTCCAACATTAGAAGTGCTTTTAGGCAAAAAAACAATTAAATACATAAAATGAGAAATCTCAAAAGCTACAGCCTTAAGCATCCTCATGCAGCGACTTAAAATCTAAGTAAAAGGAACCATCTGAAAAATAAAACCTCAGGCTAGTTCCTAATATGTAAAGATATAAAAGTGGTTTTTTATTTCCATAAACTTACTTCACATTCAGATGTATAAATATTTACTTATGAAGCCCATGAGTTAATGAAATGAAGCCATATTAATGAGTGAAACCATCTGAAATCAGGACTTCTAGATGTGGTCTAGGAATGATGTTAATAGCCTATTTACTTTGTATATATTTCTCATACATACTTCATAATATGATGAGGTCTGGAGATACCTGGATTGGCACTTAGACATGGTCACCCTATTTCCAGTTTGTCTCACTTCAGTTATGCTCCTCTGTCCAGTGTAAACAATAGGCGCAGCTAGCTTGTGAATCTGCCCAGCACACGGCGGTCAGTGAGCCTGGATAGGTCAGGTTAACCTACCAATGGCTTCAAAAATATTAAAATATGGTACATACTGTTACCAAAAGTGGAATTCAACAACTTACCACTCAAAAGCCAATAAAGAGGCAGAGTTGTTGGAAGGGAAGTTTGCTTTCTTTTGGAGGCCAGCAAACGGGTTGGCGGGGGTTGGGCCAGGGTGCAGACTCGAGCGGCATCTTACGTCATGGCTACAGTCTAGTAATCATGTACTTAACTTCTTCCACTGGTGGGGGTTTCAGTATCCACAGTACAGCTCAGAGGACATGACTTAGACTGTTATCTATAGCCTTTGAGAAGGAACTAAAGCCTCCTAACTTTGCTTAATGACTAAGCTATTATTATTGACTCTTGACCGCTTTGCTTTGGTTTTGCATTTTCTCACTTCTCTGATTAAACTTATTCTTTGGCTTAAGTGTTTCCAAAGACAAAAGGCAAGTGGAGAACATGGAGGGGAAGGACCATAGGGTCCCGCTCCACTTCAAACCCACCTTTTCTTTGATACCCCTCAGTCTTGAGGGACAGGTGCAGAACCAGAAAGGGAATAAAGTGTTGGATAGAGAGGTTAATCATAAACTTTGCAGAGGAACTTGGTGTTAGTTCCATGACTGTTCAGTTTTCCCCAAATCTTTGAGGGAATAGGACATCAAGTGCTGTGGCTCCTTCCTGCCAAAGTGGGGGCACAGTCCTGCTTAAATTGGGGAATGGACACAGAGTTGGAAATAACCTTGAATTTCAAGCTTAGCATCAGTATTTTGTATTATGAAAACACCTCTCTCTTTGATTACTTTGTTATAGTACCAGGACAAACATGTGAAAATTAGTAGACATATTACAATGAGGATAAAAATCAAAATGCAGCTTTGGATTATTCTCTGAATGTGTTATTTCCCCCATAGTGGTTAAAGCAGATAAGCAATTTATGGTTAATAGGCCACAAACAGCCTGTTTTGGTTAGCCTAAATGTCACATTAAATCATATATATAAGCCAGGATGATTTCCCCATGCCTCAATATGTGAAAATTTCTTTCATCATTTTCCCCTTTTAATAGCACATCTTTCCATAGAAAGCATTGATAATCAATTTATTTTTTCAACATTGCCAGAGTGGTTCAGTTGCCTGCTCTGGGTCTGTTCATGTCCCTCGGTGCTAGGCCTACTGTTTGTTTATATTATATATTGACTTAGTTATTCACATTGGGAGAAAACTGATCAGATGTAACAAACCAGTACAGAGGTATGCTGATGGGGAAACATTTGATAGCCTATACGTTTTATCGGTTATACCCAATTGTCATACACACGTTGTACATGTGCTTCAAGCAGTAGACTTAACACTAACAGTGCTACACATAAGTGGCTAAGTTATATTCTATGACAATTTCACTAGACAATTTGTAACTAGAAATATGATTGACAACATAATACCAGAACATATTCAAATTTTAGAAACATTATATAACTTCTAGAACACTTATATTAATGATATTTACCCATACAGTATAATCTAAGAATGTTTATCATTATTTGACCATGTTTTCCATATAATTTAATATGCCAAATAATCCTCATTCATTTAGAAAACCTTTGTTCTCTTAACAAAGAGAAACCCAAACTCAGTCTTGTATCAATTTAGTAATAACAAAATTGATTTATCTAATTAAATTCAATCTACCTTTATCTTAAAGTGCAAAGTTCTTTTTCTCAGTTTCTTTTTTTATATATAAATCTTTTATCACTTTCTCCATATTAATTTGTCCCTTTTCTTCTCATCCAGAACAACCAGCTGAAGCTAAAATTATTGTTTTATCCCTCAGCAAAAATACTTCAATTTCTTTATAATTTCTCTCACCAACACATAGCCTACTTGCTTTACACACTAAAATGCTTCCCTTATTTTTATATATTACAATTTTTAACCTTTAAAATATCTTAACAAAACCAAGAAACAAGTCATTGAACTATGTGTTATACTGGCATTCTTTGATTGGCAAACTTGAGAACATATTCCGTAACCTGTAACATACATTTTTCTCATAGCACAATTTCTCTTCAATATGGTATAAAATGTGGGTATATGAACCCAAACATCTTTTAAAGTTCTACTAATTAACGCAAGACCGAAGTCTTGGGCATAGTGGGCTGTGTCTGTATCTCAAGGACAATGATAAGAGTTAACATCAAGCTTCCTCGTAGGCATATTTTTGTTTTCTCGGGTCAGAATTATGAAAACAGTATTTTATCAAACTAGCTGTCTCTAACTACACATGCAAAAAGAACCAGTATTAGAATTTCAAAAAGTGTTTTATCTTAACCAACTTTCTCTGGAGTGTGAACAATACGGCTGGCCACACACTGTTTTTCGTTCATTTGTTTGTTTTAAATCTTTCTTTTTCTTAGTCATAGTTGCATAGGTAAACTTTTCTTAATGAATTGAACCTGAATTTCCCAGTTTACAAAAGGCAACGAGAATGCCAATGACACAAATGGAATGCACACACCAGAAGACAGGACTGTTACAAATCCCCCAAAATAATGACCAACACGGAGTCCCTAATAAACACTTCCCCAACACAAAGGGTCCTCAAGGTAGACATGTCAGAACCAACTGACAAAAACACCCAGATAGCATCTCATAGTCACAAACCAAGGGTAGACACAAGTCAGAACCGATGGGCAAAAAGCCCAAATAGCACCCCGTCCTCACAAACGGCCCTCACCATCAAAGGCACGTCAGAACCAATCGGCAGAAATGCCCGAAGGACACTCAGTGCTCACAAACAGGCTTCAACATCAGATACGCGCCGGAACCCGCTGGCAGAAAGCCCAGAGAGCACTTGATGCTCAAAAGAGAAGCTGGCCAGGCGCACAGCGGTGGATTTACTCGGTCTTGGAGCTCGTCAGCGTGTCCGGAGGCGTCTCTCCGCTCCACCCAGGATAAGCTCACGTCCCGCTGGCAGTCAGTGCCCCGCATGGGAGAAACAGGGAGAATCCCTGAATCGGTTTCGGCCGCTGCTAGTAATGTCCCCCCAAATCCTTCTCCTGGGGTCAGCGAACCATGCGCAGGGGGCTTCTCACGACCGCCCCAGGGCATCATGATGGCTGCGGCTCTACTAAGGAAAACTCCCAGGAGCCAGACATCATGAGAGCGTAACCTCACGTTGGGAGCCAAGCTGTTAGTGAAAGTGGGCCCAGGTGGCTCCAAAGCCAATAAAGAGGCAAGTTTGGTGGAAAGGAAAGCTTGCCCTATTTTCTATTATTTACTTCGTACTAATATCTAGAACATTCTCTGTCAGCCTCTCTGATTCTCAGCCCCTTCCTGGGCCAAGGCTTGAGAGCAGTCATTCATAGCTGTTAATCGGAGGGTCTCTTCTGTTTCACGCACGATGGCTGATTCCAGGAGGTGGAAAGTCTGATTGCCCTCCCTGCTTCCCTGAGTTGTGAAGATAATGAGTGAAAAACCCAGGAGGGTCCTGCCCCAAGCCATCATGAGGTTTAGGAAGGCAGACACAGCTGGGGCTGTTTGGAGGTGAAGGGACGATCATGGAATCTAAGTGAGCTGGGATAGTAAGCAGCTTCAGGTGGGGATGTTTCTCCCAGACATTTCCCATCTGATCTGACAAGCCTACCACCATGGAGGTGTGACCCCTCTTGCAAGCTAGATGCCCTTTGGTTTTCCTTTTTCACATGCTCCCAGCCAGCCTGGGTTTGTAATGAAACTCTAATATACTGTGATATTGATGTGAGTCCAGAGCGTGAAGGTCTCAGCTTCTCTGGTGACCTGGCCATTCTTCTTTTCAAGAAAAGAATTATAATGCCCCCAGGGTGCCTTCATTTGTTTTCAATAATTCTATCTGCTCAAGGTCAGGATGGATGTGTGTCTGATTTCACCATCTTCCCTCCAGATTGCAAATGAAAGTCAGCAAGCCTCTTCCATAGGCTATTTTGAAACTGGGGGGATGTGGGAATTCCCTCATTTTATGAAACATAGAGCTTACTGTTTCCATTCTTTTTACTTATATTAGTGGATTCAACAGAGATGGTTTATATAAAGGTGCATTCATTTTACAATGTTTTTTCTGAATTGTGCTGGTAAATTCCTTCATAGATTATAGGCTAAACATGTTAAATATAAACTATGACTCTTTTCAGTAACCCCACATTTTTCAATATCTTTATTTTTTGTATATGGTGATGGCAACCAGCAAAAATGTGTCAAGATACAGGAAGGTTTTAACCATCCCAACCCTCACCATCTTGGGAGACTAAAAAAAATTTAAAAATCACTAGTTCTTTTTAAAAGTGACTGGAGACATTAATTTTTGTCTAAACCATACTTTCAAACAAATTATCTAGTTTCCTGACCTGGTATGGGCTAACTGATTTCTGAAAAATGGCCTTTAGTCAAATATTCCGGAAGATAGGACTTGCCTGTGGTCCAATGGCTAAGACCCTGCCCTTCCAAATGTAGGAGGTTGGGTTTGATCCCTGGTCAGGGAACTAGATCCTACATGCCACAACTAAAGATACTGAATGCTGCAATTAAAAAAAGAAAGAAAGAACCTGAGTGCTACAAATAAATTAGGTGCAACCAAATAAATATTTTTTAAAAAACAACAAATACTCCAGAAGATCCAGTGGGGAAGTAGGAGTCTTTTCTAAGCACCTGCTGTGGGGCAGAAGCTTAGCTGGTTTGAACTGAAATAATACCAGGCTTCTGTGGAGTCACATTTACTTTTTAGGCACCTACTGGTCAACTCAGTTACATTTTTCTCATTAACTTCTGCAACAGACATTTCAGGATACTGCTGTTATCCTTTGACAAAAAAGAAAGAAAGGAGCAGGTTTAGAAGAGCTGAGTAACTTGTAGCCATTAGGGGAAGAGCCGCCACCGTTTACTAAGCTGCCTGCAGAAATTCAGGTTGATGGGGCTCCCACAACTCCTTACAGACAATGCTTATATGAAACGTGATGCTCTGGTTTATGGGGCTAAAGGGACCACCGAAAGTTCCGGTTTAAAATGGTCTGCTTCCTTGCAGAGCTGGTAATCACCATGTACCTGGTGTGTGTCTATTAACTACCATCCAGAGGGAATCTTTAAGTGTTTATTTTCTGTACTGCGATACGCTGAACTCTATTAACCTTGAATGAATTTTGATAACACCATCAGGGGGCAGCAGAATGATTCTGCCTGAAATTACACAGTGAGATCACCCATGACATAGTAAAAGCAAAACATACTTTTAAATGACCATGACTGTTATTATCCTATCAATTGGGTTCACCCTCTGGAGCCTGGCTCTTAAAGCTTTTATGACATTCCTGGCAGAGGTATTCAGTGATTGATCCACTGCTTCACCTCCTGTTCACTCTGCAGTCCATGACAGTGACTCCTGCCCTATCCCCACACCACTCCACGCCCCGCAGTGAAATTGCTTTTGTTGGGGCCACGCTTGACCTCCATGTTGCCAGATCCAGTGGACCCTCCTCTATCCTCATGGCAGACACAGTCAGCCATTCCGTCTCTGAAACGTCTTCCTTTGGTGTCTTTCTCAGTCTCTTTGTCGGGCTTCCTCTCGTCAAGGTTTCAGCCTGAATTTAAACATTTGGGGTGTCCCTGCTTGTTTCTAGGCCCTCTTGTTTTCCACTTGATGCCCTGTCTCCCCTAGGGTGGCTCATCCATTCCCGTCTTTATGGAGATGTGTGTGAAAATGATTCCCAAACTTACACAGCTGGCCCAGATCCATCCTCTGAGATGCACAAATACCTATCAGTTGTCCATGTGGCAAACCCCTTTAAATGCCTCGCAATTTTCACTAAAACATGCTTCCATCATCGTCATCTCCCCTTGATCCATAAATGGCTTCACTTGCTGCAAAAGCTGGAACCCTGAGATTGGTTCTTGGTTCATTCTCTCCCTCCACCTCTGCATCAGAACCTTGGGCAGGTGTGCCCAAGGTGTGCGTCTGCCCAACCCCCTCTGTCTCCTATCCTGGTCCAGACCTCACCCATCTACCTAGATCACTGCACTGCCCTCCAGGCTTCCTCGCATGGCTGTCGAGAAGTACACCTTAAGGTAACAGCAGGTGCTATTACAATGAAGAGTGGATCCTGCTCTGTTCCTGCTCACCAGCCTCATTGACCTCCCACTGCACGTAGGATAAAATCCAGACACTTTTCCAGGGCCTGTGTCTTATCTTCCCTCCTCTTTCTCCAACATTAAGCTCTTTTCCTCTGCTGTTTTTTTTTTTTCTCTTGGCTTAGCCCCTTCTCACCCTGTAGCCTCAACTAAAATGTCACCTCCCTGGAGAGGACTTCTGTCAGCACCCAGTCTAAAGTAGGTTGCCATGTCGTCCTCAGTCTGTGTCCTGCCTATTCTGTTATTGAATGTCTTACAACTTATAATTGTTTTATATTTTCTTTAGTTTTTAATCATTTGAACCCCTACTTTAATACATGTTTCATGAAAGGGAGGGATCTATGTCTTTTTATCCCTAGTGCCTAGAATAGTATTATGGGTGTCCCCAGTGACTGCATCATAAAGAATCTGCCTGCAACGTAGGATTCACAGGAGATGCAGGTCCAATCCCTGGGTCGGGAAGATCCCCTGGATAAGGGCATGGCAACCCACTCCAGTATTCTCACCTGGAGAATCCCATGGACAGAGGAGCCTGGCGGGCTACAGTTCACAGGGTCACAAAGAGTCAGAAGCAACTGAAGCGGCTTGGCATGCACGCACGCTAGAATAGTATTATAGCTACTCAGTGAGTGTGAACTGAGTGAATAGTTGGCAATCTAGATAATAGTGCCTGTAACATGGAGACTTGTAGCTATGGGCTAGAATTACTGTCTTTTTGATAGCAAACAAGTGACATATAGGCCATCACTTCTCCCTGCTATGCCCACGGCGGATGCTGCTAAGTTATGGCACTCTAGCCCTACTGAGCCTGCATGCAGTCTCAGCATGTGGTGAGAATCAGAATTGGCATGGCAGTGGACCCAGAAACCGTGAAATGTTGATAGCTTTTCATAGAGAAGAGGCTAGGGTCTTCCCTGGAGGTCCTGTGGTTACGACTCCACGTTTTCACTGCAGGGGGTGCGGGTTTGACTCCTAGTTGGGGAACTAAGATCTCACATGCTAAAAAGTAAAACAAACAAAAAAACCCAAAACCACAGTTAAGATACTACTTCACAATCACACTCAGTGCTCAAGCAACAAATACATATTGAGCCTTCCTGCCCAGATACTATCACAAAGCCTTCTTCACTAAAACATCCGGCAACTCCGTGAAGTAGGAATTACTATTGCTGCTCAAAAGGTAGAGAGGCTCAGAAAGGTTGGAAGGGTCTTTGGTAGTAACAGCTCAGCTATGCACCCTCGCCTGTGATGAAACCCATCACTCTTTCCCGCATGGCTGACCATTTGGGGGTCTGGTCCCTCCCAGGACATTTTGGTGCAGGTACCGGTCTTGTGTGACTCTTGGTTGATCCTGCAGTCAGTCACTATGGTTTATCCTATACAATTCTCTTTAAGGACTTCTGCCAGGAGGTCCTATAGGGTAGTAAAATCTGAGAAGGGAGAGATGATCCAGAAGAAGGGCATTCTTATTTCCTCCTCCAAGTCTGTGATTAAAAATCCTCGATTTGCTTGAGATAAACTTTGGAGGAGTTGGTAAATTTTATTATTAGACTCTCAGTGATTTTTTTTAATGCCATTGGCATTTTGTATATCAGGAAACAAAATTCATAAAGCTCAAGTGATCTTGTGCATTGAGTTCACGGAGTTTTTTCCTTTTGATCCCCAAAGACTTTCTTTCCTGGATGTTTTATCCCATTTAATTTAGTGTCTTTGGAATGTCAGTAGAAGAAAGTCAGTTGCTGTGGCTGTTCTTACATTGTTTACAGAGATCAGAGTGTTGATAACTTAGCTCATCTTCTGTTTTAAATCTGAGGGACTGGATAACAACATCATCATGCCTTAAGGAAAAACCTTCTGTCCTATTTCCCTGTAAATATTTTATTCAGCCAACACTGGGCACTAAGTCGCTTCAGTTGTGTCCGACTCTTTTATGACCCCATGGACTGTAACCCACCAGGCTCCACCGTCCTTGGGATTTTCCAGGCAAGAATATTGGACTGGGTTGCCATGCCTTCCTCCAGGAGATCTTTCCAACTCGGCTTGAACCGAGGTCTCCCGCATCTCCTGCATTGGCAGGAGAATTCTTTACCACTGAGCCACCTGGGAAGCCCCCACTCAGCCAAGTATACATATATAATATTTTACCCTGTAGAATTATCAGCAGGCCTGATACAGTCTCTCTCCTCTTCCAATGCTCAAGCTACAACTGAGTATTGGACACTGCAATGCAGAGTAGTAAGCCTGTGCGTGTATTGGCAGCTGTGTAAGCCGGCCCAGGGCGCCTGAAAGCTAAAGCTGTAAATACTCTTTGAATTTTCACGGAAAGATGTTTATGGTGTTTTGTTGTTAAGTGAAAAATTAGAGTATAAAACCATACATAGATTTCCAATTCAAGTAGCAGGCTGCGATGAGCTAGCACAGCCCTTCTTTGTACTAAAAACACCTGAAAATCCTAATGAAATACACAGTTTAATATAATAAAGGGAAAATACTTGCAAATCATATATCTGATATTGGACTTGTATCCAGGATATATAAAGAACTGTTATAACACAACAATGAAAAAGACAAATATTCTAATTTTAAAATGGGTGAAAGATTTGAGTAGGCTTTTCTCCAAAGAATATGTGCAAGTGTCCAGTAAGTACATGAAAAGATGCTTAATATTATTCCTCATTGGGGAAATACAAATCAGAAGCACAATCAGACACCACTTCAAACCTCCTGGGATAGCTATCATAAAAACGGCGGACAGTAACAAGTGTTGATGAGGATACAGAAAAATCCGAACCCTTATGGGTTGCCAGTAGGATGTAACAAGGAGTAGCCAAACTACCAAACTGTCTGGTACTTTCTTTAAAGTTTAATCATTTAATATTACCATTTGACCCAGTAATTCTACTCCTGGGATTGAAAATGTATGTCCACACTAAAACTTGCCCATGAATGTTGATAGCAGCATTATTCAAAACAGCCAAAAAGTAGAAACAACCCCAATGTCTATTAGTCAATGAATAGATACGTAAAATATGGTATATCCGTAAATAGAATATTACTTGACAGTAAAAAAAGGAATGAAATTCTGATACACACTACAGCATGGATGAACTTTGAACACATATGGTTTGATTCCATTTATATTAAATAGCCAGAATAGGCAAATTTGTAGAAATAGAAAGTAGATAAGTGCTTGGTAGAGGGTGGGAGAAGTAATAAGCAAGATGTAAAATTTAGAAGCCATAGAAGAAAAGACTGACAGATTTAACTACAGAAAAATTAAATACTTCTAAATGATGAGACGTACCATATGAAAAGTTGAAAAAACAATTGTAAAATGAAGGAAAATATTTGCTACATACATCACATCATATTTCAGCAGGCGCTAGTAATAGAGAAACTGCCTGCCAATCCAGGAGATGTAAGAGACGTGGGTTTGATCCCTTGGTCAGGAATATCCCCTGGAGGAGGAAATGGCAATCCACTCCAGTAGTCTTGCCTGGAGAATCCCATAGACAGAGGAGCCTGAAGGGCTACCGTCTGTGGGGTTGCAAAAGAGTCAGACATGACTGAAGCGACTTAGCATGATGCACGTACATCATAGATTCATCTGGGATGAACTGTGTGATCATAAAATGGATATGGAAAATTATAATTATTTTCTCTTCCTGCTTGTGGGTGTCCATCTTTGAACAGAAAAAAACAAATTCAAAACCTTTCAAGTCAGAATAACTTAGTTACTTCCAGTCAGTTTTATCCTGGGTATCTCAGTGTGTTTGGGGGATTCCTTATCTCTCAGGGTTTCTCCCTTGCTTCTCAGAGTATAGAGAAAACAGTGCATGCAGTTTTGCATAAATATGACCAGTTGTGTGCCCAGAATACCCATGAGCTCTTTGGAAAAGGGGAGTTAACTTTTATCTAGCTCTCGAGTCACCAGTGTTTAGGATTAGCCCATCATCCAGAGAATCTTTATTGACTTACATTGATTTGAAAGCTTTTAAAATCCTCGGTGCTTGTTTCCAGGGATATTGAGGGCCAGGATTGCATTTATCATATTCCCAGCAGGGCTGTTGTGAGGATTAATGTTTTAACATAAATGATCTTCTGCTCCTTTAAAAAGGCATTAATTAAGCTAAAGGGTTCTTTTTTAATGTGCTTAGTTTTATAATAACTTATATTTCAATCTGGTGTCTGAAATATAAGCAGTAAGGTTTTGTGCTTTCTTATAGAAAATAGGACATATGGAAGAACACACAATTAATCCTCCATTAGGGTTCCTCTCTGGATAGTATGTCAAGCCATTGGACTTCCCGAGTTGTATTGTTTTACAGGAAGACCCTACCTGGTAGCCTGGCAGACAGGGGGCGAGGGTGGGGCACTTTAGGGAGGGAGCCCCCTGAGCTGATGCGCTGTTTTTCTTCTCCTCACCCTCTCCCCCCACCACCCTCCGGCTCCCAGTGAGATAAAGCAGAAGCTGGATGAGGAAGGCAGCAAGTGCAGCATCCTCTCCAAGCACCAGAAGTTCGTGGAGCACTGCTGTATGCGTTGCTGCTCGCCCTTCACCTTCCTTGTCAACACCAAGCGCCGGTGTGGGGACTGTAAGTTCAACGTCTGCAAGAGTTGCTGCTCCTACCAGAAGCGCGAGAAGGTGTGGATCTGCTGTGTCTGCCAGCAGGCAAGGTAAGGGGCCGAGGGCACCCTTACGGTCTCAGCTCACCAGTGACACCATCTTCTTTCAACCAAGTGGGGCCACCAGTGGTTGATTGGTCGGCATTATTTCTTAAGAAAAGGGAGGGTTACTGAGGAGTTTTCTACATTTGGTGTGTCTAATGCAGATAGAACACACCCAAACTTGTTTAATCAGAGCATGAAGGAAGATGATGTTAGGGAGAAGTTGGGAATTTTGCTGGGTTAATCTTATAATGATGTCTTTCTTGTGGGGATATCTCCAGGAGTCTTGGGATTAATATTGTCCAAAATCAAAAAAGATGGAAAAGTTGAGCTCATTTCCTGTTTTTCCATATTATTCAAGTCCATCATTGGAACCAGTCCAGGAAAGAAGTCCAAGATTCATGGGGCAGGTTTTGCTTCTTGAAATTTTTCTAAGGCTCAATTTGGTAGAGAAGTCAGAGTGTCTCAGGTGCATATGGCCTGTGGGCTGACAGTCTTTTACATTTCGAAGGTTGCCCTAGAAGAGTTTATCTATGTGTCAGTAGTAACAAGCTGTATAACCCCTCAGCCTGATAAAGGATGCGCTGCCAAACTCATCATGGGAAACATTTAGGAATATTCTGACTTGAATCAAATGTGAAAAATTTCAGGTGAATAACAATTTTTTAAACCCGCCCAGTTTCTTGAAACAAAAGCAGTTAATTTACAATGGACTGTTTAGGCTTTAAAAACCTGGCAAAAGCCGGTGTCTTACTGGGAGATGGTATTTGGGGTCACTTTGTGCTGCATCCACTTCGATCATCAGCTTCTCTGCCTCTCATGCAATCTGAAATTCACCTATTGGTTTAGAAATGATTTACTTAGGGTATTACTGGGATATTCTTTCAGCATATTCATAATCAAGCAATTAGATTTTAAAACACTGTATATGTCAAATTATGTGAAGAACACCTGTATGTATATTATGTGAAATCCCAATAAAACAGTGGATAACAGCTCTGTGAAGCTGTGGTGATGACTACTTTTTAGACTCATAGTTTACTCCCCACTGCCCATGACATACTTTTTCTTTCCTGTGTAAATTAATCCCATTTTGGGTGCATTAGTTTAATTTCTAGCTTTTTATCCAGTAGCTACCATAGGCATATGGTTCTTGAGATACTATGGAGCCATGAATAATTATAACAGTAGAAAGTCCTGCTCTCAGAAAATTAAGGCGCTAGGAATTGAGAGTATACCTTTGTGTGGTAATATTAACCGACTACATCAGAAATGAATGACTGGATCAAGCACCCAGGCCTGTCTATGGTGTGGTTCTACAGATGTGACTCAAAATGCAGGTTAGTTTCAAATGTTTAGCTTTGGGAGATTAATAACAATGAATGATGGCTTACTTATTTTAGAAGTTACATAGCTAATAGGATACTATTGAATCATTCTCTTTGTCATTTTCTAATTATATATAAATTTCTCTTCTTGACTATTTATTGCAGAGATGCAGTCAAACATTATAAATAAGGACATATAATGGTTGCATTTAAGATCCTCTGCAGGGAAACCAAACTTTCTGAGTGAGCCTAGAAGCACAGGACAACCATTATCATTTGGTGTCGAATTGATTCAAGAATCTAATGAGATTAGATCCTACTTTCCTTGGAAACAAGTTGACCTCTTAGTTCTTTGCTTCATTATAAAAAATGCTCTCTCTGATTTTTGTTGTTTTGTGCTATTACCTTTAATGCAGACCAACTGGGGAGATTGTTTTCAGGGAATGAGAGAGAAAAATTACTGTTGGAACTGAAATCAAAACATATGTCCTTATTACCCGTGTGGCATTGGCTTTGGCTTTTCTGAGACAACTTAAGCCTTCATTTCTTTTCACCTTCTGTTGAATACCCTTTACTTCTATCTGATCACTTAATGTTTGATGCTCACACAATCCACATGATTCATAAATGAGCATGCTGCCCTTTTGGTATAAACTCCACAGTATGTTTTAGAGATATCCCAATGGGTTTGCAATATCCCTACAGGAGATAAGATATTAAAAAATTATCACTGAGATGAGGACATTCACAGGTTAACAATTATATGCGGAAATGTTCAACCTCAGTAGAAAGCAAGGGAATAGACATTTATACTTCAAGTAGCTTTTTTTCTTATTAATGTTTGTTTTCTCGCATTCTCCTCAGTATTGACAAGGGTAGATTGCAAAAGGCACTCTCATCCATCGCTGGTGAAGTCAAAATGGGCATAACCTTTTATCAACATATATCAATAGCCATTAGCATTTCCAAGTCCTTTATCCTGTAATTTCTAAAACCTTTACCTAAAAAGGCAATAGAATGTTTTTAATACAAAAATTTTTCAGTGAAAAATGAGACATCCTGAATTACTAATAATCTACATGTCCAACAATAGAACAGAAGAAGTAAATTAGGTCACATTCTACTTGACAGAATAGAAGGAGACATTTAAAATCATGTTAGCATGGGTAAATTCTTATATTAAAAATTATATATGCAATGGTTTCTTAGTGAAAGAAGTATTTCACTTTTTTGAATGGAGAGCATTTATCCTGTATGTACATGTTGTGGAATATTTGTGACAAAGGAACCTGAATGCAATGGAATTATTTGCGTTGGCAGCACCGTGTGTCAATGTCATGTAGTTCATTTTAAATAAGGAGCTCTTGCAATGTCATCACATGCTATGATGCAGCAAGTCAAAGAAAGTTACTGTGTACTTGGAAAATCCCATCTTACCCAGGGCTGTTCAGTGAAAAAGTTGCACAATTGACACAGATCTTGACTAGACTGAAAAAATTAAAGGAAAAAAAAAATTGAGGAGTGTTGGTGATTAAGTTCCAATCATGTACTGTGAGAGACAGTCTACCCTTCCAGATTTCAGAATAAATCTCATCTTGAGGAAACATAAAAGGCACAGCAAGTGGTATTATGCAAAATAACTGGCCTGAAGTCTTCAAAATGTTGATGTCATGAAAGAAAAAAGAAACTGAGGAAATGTTTAAAGATTAACAAGAAATGATAACCAAGTGGCATGCCTAACCCTTGGTCAACCCTTGGTCAACCCTTGAGATGAGGAAAGTAGCCGTAGAGGACACTGGGACAGTTGACATCATTCAGATAATGGTAGAACAGTATTGAGTTCATGTTAAATTTCCTGAAATTGATCACTTTACATGGCTATCTAAGAGAGCATCTCCTTGTTCCTGGAAATGTACAGAGACACATCTCACGGTAAATGAAGTATTTTTCATTTATTTCCTCCATAAATGCTTACTGGGTTCAGCCCACACAGGAGACCTGTGCTAAAGTAATCAACTCTTTACCATCCGTCACTGATTTTCTGGAGAACTGTTTGTTCACATGTCCACTTTCGGTGTTTGTCGTATAAATTTTTGGTACAAGTTCTTGGTATTCCTTTTGTTTGTAATGTTCCTTTTTTCTTTTCTTCCTGAAGCCTCCTTGCATAAGTTGCAGGACAGTTATTATGCGGAAGAGGCCAGCCTGAAATTTTGATCTTTTGGCATTATTTCTTTCTTTCTTTTTGTTTGTTTTTGACTGCAGCTTGCAGGATCTCAAGTTCCTTGACCAGGGGTTGAACCCAGGCCATGGTAGGGCAGTGAAAGTGCTGAATCTTAGGCAGAAATTTTTATCTTTCTGAAATTTCTCTGATAAGCAGAGGCACTGGTTCTTTACATCAGCAAGTGCCCAGGCCTGTGTTAATGGCCAAGGTTAAAGAGTCACACAGATCTCAGCACCACATGAGCAGCCGTGAGTGGACAGCGCTCTACTGGAGGCCGTGAGGTCCTCGGGGGGACTGTGGTTAGAGCAGCAGTGGGACAGCATCCCAAGGGAAGGGTTGCCTGAGCTGGGCTTTCACGGGGTAGGAGTTCGGCAGGGGAGGACGAGGAAGCAGAGGCAGGCTGGACAAAGGCAAGGGGGAGCGGTGGGCAGGCTGGAGAGCTTGGGCAAGGTAAGGCTGAATCTAGGCTGCAGGCAGTGGAGAGTGGATTTCCAGAAAAGAACATTAGTTAGATGCCAGCACTCTCCCCTTTCTGGTCCTGCAAGGTGAATGGCACCTCCTGCTGAAGTTGTAGATGCTGAGCGTACCATGGCATCTTACTGTTCCAATCAGGTGGGCGCAGGATCCAAAACCAAATCTTGGACTCCAAGGTGTGCATTCTTGACAGGACTATGCCCCCCAACCACGAGGGAAGAGGGAATCTTGCTCTTTTTATTTATAAATCACAGATGTGCATACAGTACATGCACAAACCTCGGATAAGCCTGCATGCTCAGTCACTCAGTTGTGTCTGACCCTTTGCAACCCCATGGACTGTGGCCCATCCTCTGTCCATAGGATTTTTCAGACAAGAATACTGGAGCGGGTTGCCATATCCTCTTTCAGGGAATCTTCCCAACCCAGGGATCTATCTTCCCCACCTACTGCTGCGTCTCCTGCATCGGCAGATAGATTCTTTAACACCGAGCTACCTGGAAAGCCCAGGATAAGCCTAGTGGTTAAAAATGTGAAGTTCCCTCAAAACAGTCCACAGAAAATCAATTTAATAAATGAAAAGAAGGATTTGATACCATAGCATAAGAGGGGGATAGACAGTGTTTCACTTTACATCTGTTTCACTTTACAAAAATCTTACAAAATGTAAATCCTTCGAAAGATCCTAGAAAACCAAGCCCTAAAATTTGGACAAAGCAGTATTCAGTATGAAGACAGTTAAGTTTAGCAGGAACCAATTTAGAAGATGATGCTGTATTCATTTCTGAAGACTACAAACAGCTCTTAAAATCAAGACCAAAAGCACCTGCTGCTAAATTTCTGGAGTTCTCATTTGAGAGCAGGAACAAGTGGCCTAAGGAAGGCAAACTAATTCAGCATCGCCTGATGGGAGGGCCAACACATTTACCATATAAATGGGCTGCTTCACCCTGGATGTGTAAGCTGTACTGTCATAAGGGTTCTTAGGAATCCTGCCTGAGGTGTGAATTGCTCTGGAATCACTGTAAAAGCATCAGAGAATATTATGGTCTCTGTAATTCAAAGGCAGCCCTGTCAGGGGAGTATTTAGAAATTCATTGGTAAGGAAAGAACTGAAGAGGCTTATATTTCACACCCGTAGAAGTGAGGAAAAGAGATAATTAAGAAAAGAGGATTTCATTTTTTTTTTCTAAAGAATTGTTCTGGGGGCGGCATCCCCCAACTCCCCAATCAAGTAGCTTCCAGCGCCTCATCAGAATTAAACCCCATAAAGACATCTGCATTTTCTGGGACTCTGTGTCTTTCAGGTGATTTGCTTAACCTCTAAATTGAGATTCTTCAAGAGACATCTAGGAATGGCCTTGTAAACTGAGGAAATGTAACGAATTCTAAATAAACTGAGTACCTTTAAGAAATCTTTGTCAGCTGTGCCTTTTAGTTACAATCATAAAGCCCTAACATTTTTGCATTGCTTCTAATCAATTTAGCTTTTATTTCTTAACTTTTGGGAAAAGACTACACCATTCAGGAGGTCTCATATGTCATGATCATTAGGTCATTATCAAATAGAAGTAATTTGCTTCTCATCTTTAAAAAATGTGCTGTGTATTAAATTGTGTCCTGTATGTTTAAAAATGGCCTTCAGGAAAAAATAAAATCTGTTGTATATCCTCATATAAATAAAGTGTGTGTACAGTAGGTTTATTTATTTAGAATTTATGTCCCCATCAATTTACAATTCTGTTAGCTTGCCAGAAAGAAAAGGGAAGGCTTCATTTAAGCAGGGATTTGAAAGAAGGATGGAATTTGGCAGACAGGAAGGGTAAAGCACTGAAGGGTCATGAAACAGTGTATCTTTGGGGACAGCAGAACTGGTATGGCTGAGGCAGGAAGTATGTTATTTAGGTCAAGTAGGGTAGTTTGTGGTTGATGTTGGGAATTTGAATGTGTAGAGCAACACAGAATGTGTGCGGAGGTATGAGGGTGTATTTTCCTGTATGTGTTTCCTGAAGAGGGAAAACTGCTCCCCTCTCACCTCACTTCCAAGGTTTCAATGGGAAGGAATTAAAAACTGCTTGGAGAGAACTTTACAAATTTACTCAGACCTCTTCCTATTTAAGTCAGTAAGATTCTTCCTTCCTAAATCATCTATGGCTAAAAATAAGGGAAGCATAATTGCTATAGCAAAAGCGAACAAACAAAACAGAACAAAACTGCAACCTCCTGCTACATGATGGAACTGGGGCAAGGGGTGTCTCCATTGACTTTGTGAGAGTGTGTATGTCCAGAAAACACGTGCACAAAGATACTCACAGCAGCGTTCTTTGTAATGCCTCCAAACTAGAAACCACCCCAAAATCTTATCAGCAGAGAATGAATATAAAAATTGTGATGTAGTCATATGATAAAATACTACACAGCAATGAAAAAGAAGAACTATTGATACATGCAACACCATGGATGAACACCATGTGATGTTGAGCCAAATAAGACAGATACAGGTGGCACGTACTCTATGATCCCATGCATGTAGAGTTCTGAAATCGTCAAACTGACCTATGATGGGGATGGCCCCTGGGGGTAGGAGGGGTTGCTGGATGGGAGGGGACCCAGCAAGCCATGTAGAGTGATTATTAATACAATGTTCTGCATGTTGACTAAGTGGTCTTATGTGTGTACACACATATGTGAACATTCTCTGTGACACTTAAGATTAGTGTACTTTACTACAGGTGAGCCATGCTGCCTAAAATAATTTAAAAAATGTATTGGCACATTTACACCAGCTCTGGCACTTAACAGCTGTGTGGCTATTAGCTTCTTTGAGCATCATTTTTCTCATCTGCAAAACCCACTGAAAAATTTAAAAAAAAGAAAAAGAAGAAGGCAATGGTACATAGACAAGTCTGCCCCCAAAGGAAGGGCTATGTTAAGACTGACATTGTTTAGAATTTCTAGAATATAATGATAAAAAGCAGACCAACTTTATTCCCTTTTATTCTTGTTTTTAAATTCTTCACATGCAAAGCTGAATTTCACTCACTGCCTGCATCTGAGTTGTTCTCACTATTTATCACGTCCCGCCCCCATCAAGAGATCACTAAGACCGTATTCACTTGGTTCACATTTATTAGTCTATTTCTGGTGTAGAGTCTGGCACACCTGTGGTTCAACAAATATTTATTAATTTGCTAAATGTATGACCTATCATTGGCAGTGATAGATAAAAGCAGTAGAATTCAAGTGAGCTTTCTTGTTTCTAAAGCTTCTCTTGCACCCCACCATACTTCTATGCTAAAATAAATATGCCAAAATATGAAAATAAATAAATAAATAAAATAAAATGTGTTTCCATTTTCCTCATCTGAAAAATGGGAATTTATGACACTGGGCTTAGCAGGTTGCTAAAGGATTAGAGAGAGGATGATTTGTCCCCACCATGGTGTCTGTCCCGTGGTTAGGAGGCTTTGGTGATGAGAACTTTTCATTTCTTTTCCTTTAACCATCTGCGGTCCACAGCCCCTGGCTCTCTTCGCTCCGGCTCTGATGGTTTAGCTGGGAAGCCGTGCTGGGTCACGGTGGGTATGCCAGAGGATGGCGCCTCCTGTGACAGGGACATCACTTCTCATCACACTCATAAAAGTATTCCAGCTACACTTTTTATTGCAGTAGAGGATTTTTGTAAGCATGAGTGGAGAAAATTAGAAGCTGCTGGATAAGGCTGGTGGGTGATACTCCAGGGAAATAAAAACCAAATAAATTCACCGGCTGATTTTGAGGAGAAAAGGTCATTCTCTCAAACAAAAGCCCAGGACCAGATGGCTTCACAGCTGAATTCTACCAAAAATTTAGAGAAGAGCTAACACCTATCTTACTCAAACTCTTCCAGAAAATTGCAGAAGAAGGTAAACTTCCAAACTCATTCTATGAGGCCACCATCACCCTAATTCCAAAACCAGACAAAGATGCCACAAAAAAAGAAAACTACAGGCCAATATCACTGATGAACATAGATGCAAAAATCCTTAACAAAATTCTAGCAAACAGAATCCAACAACATATTAAAAAAATCATACACCATGACCAAGTGGGCTTTATCCCAGGAATGCAAGGATTCTTTAATATCCGCAAATCAATCAACGTAATACACCACATTAACAAATTGAAAGATAAAAACCATATGATTATCTCAATAGATGCAGAGAAAGCCTTTGACAAAATTCAACACTCATTTATGATTAAAACTCTCCAGAAAGCAGGAATAGAAGGAACATACCTCAACATAATAAAAGCTATATATGACAAACCCACAGCAAGCATCACCCTCAATGGTGAAAAATTGAAAGCATTTCCTCTGAAATCAGGAACAAGACAAGGATGCCCACTCTCACCACTACTATTCAACATAGTGTTGGAAGTTTTGGCCACAGCAATCAGAGCAGAAAAAGACATAAAAGGAATCCAGATAGGAAAAGAAGAAGTGAAACTCTCGCTGTTTGCAGATGACATGATCCTCTACATAGAAAACCCTAAAGACTCTTCCAGAAAATTATTAGAGCTAATCAATGAATATAGTAAAGTTGCAGGATATAAAATTAACACACAGAAATCCCTTGCATTCCTATACACTAACAATGAAAAAACAGAAAGAGGAATTAAGGAAACAATACCATTCACCATTGCAACAAAAAGAATAAAATACTTAGGAGTATATCTACCTAAAGAAACAAAAGACCTATATATAGAAAACTATAAAACACTGATGAAAGAAATCAAAGAGGACACAAACAGATGGAGAAACATACCGTGCTCATGGATTGGAAGAATCAATATTATCAAAATGGCTATTCTACCCAAAGCAATCTATAGATTCAATGCAATCCCTATCAAGTTACCAACGGTATTTTTCACAGAACTAGAACAAATAATTTCACAATTTGTATGGAAATACAAAAAACCTCGAATAGCCAAAGTAATCTTGAGAAAGAAGAATGGAACTGGAGGAATCAACCTGCCTGACTTCAGACTCTACTACAAAGCCACAGTCATCAAGACAGTATGGTACTGGCACAAAGACAGAAATATAGATCAATGGAATAGAATAGAAAGCCCAGAGATAAATCCACGAACATATGGACACCTCATCTTTGACAAAGGAGGCAAGGATATACAATGGAAAAAAGACAATCTCTTTAACAAGTGGTGCTGGGAAAACTGGTCAACCACTTGTAAAAGAATGAAACTAGAACACTTTCTAACACCATACACAAAAATAAACTCAAAATGGATTAAAGATCTAAATGTAAGACCAGAAACTATAAAACTCCTAGAGGAGAACATAGGCAAAACACTCTCCGACATAAATCACAGCAAAATCTTCTATGACCCACCTCCCAGAATATTGGAAATAAAAGCAAAAATAAACAAATGGGACCTAATGAAAATTAAAAGCTTTTGCACAACAAAGGAAACTGTAAGTAAGGTGAAAAGACAGCCCTCAGATTGGGAGAAAATAATAACAAATGAGGAAACAGACAAAGGATTAATCTCAAAAATATACAAGCAACTCCTGAAGCTCAATTCCAGAAAAATAAACGACCCAATCAAAAAATGGGCCAAAGAACTAAACAGACATTTCTCCAAAGAAGACATACAGATGGCTAACAAACACATGAAAAGATGCTCAACATCACTCATCATCAGAGAAATGCAAATCAAAACCACAATGAGGTACCATTACACGCCAGTCAGGATGGCTGCTATCCAAAAGTCTACAAGCAATAAATGCTGGAGAGGGTGTGGAGAAAAGGGAACCCTCTTACACTGTTGGTGGGAATGCAAACTAGTACAGCCACTATGGAAAACAGTGTGGAGATTTCTTAAAAAACTGGAAATAGAACTACCATATGACCCAGCAATACCACTTCTAGGCATACACACTGAGGAATCCAGATCTGAAAGAGACACGTGCACCCCAATGTTCATTGCAGCACTGTTTATAATAGCCAGGACATGGAAGCAACCCAGATGCCCATCAGCAGATGAATGGATAAGGAAGCTGTGGTACATATACACCATGGAATATTACTCAGCCGTTAAAAAGAATTCATTTGAATCAGTTCTAATGAGATGGATGAAACTGGAGCCCATTATACAGAGTGAAGTAAGCCAGAAAGATAAAGAACATTACAGTATACTAACACATATATACGGAATTTAGATAGATGGTGGCGATAACCCTATATGCAAAACAGAAAAAGAGACACAGAAGTACAGAACAGACTTTTGAACTCTGGGGGAGAACGTGAGGGTGGGATGTTTTGAAAGAACAGCATGTATATTATCTATGGTGAAACGGACCACCAGCCCAGGTGGGATACATGAGTCAGGTGCTCGGGCCTGGTACGCTGGGAGGACCCTGAGGAGTCGGGTGGGGAGGGAGGTGGGAGGGGGGATCGGGATGGGGAATACGTGTAACTATATGGCTGATTCATGTCAATGTATGACAAAACCCACTGAAATGTTGTAAAGTGATTGGCCTCCAACTAATAAAATAATATTTAAAAAAAAAAAAAAAGAAAAGGTCATTCTCTGAGAATATTGCCAGAAGATGTCTTTGAAGCCCCCCCCCCCATAAAAAACACATGACTTGGAAAACCAAATACATTCAGATCCACACACATAAAAATCAAACTTTTAAAAACTAAAGAAAAAAATTTAAATCTTGAAAGCAGCCAGAGATAAACAATATATTTTTTATAAGGGAAGATCAATTCAGGTGACAACAGATTTCTCAACGGAAACCATGGAGGTCAGAAAATTTTTAAATAAAAATTAAAAAGGTCCAATCAAACCAGGGTGTCCACCACCACACAGAAGGGATGAATGTGTTTCCCTAGTTACCTGAACAGGCTTCCCAGGTGGCGCTAGTGGTAAAGAGCCTGTCTGCCAATGCGTGAGACTTAAGACACACAGGTTCCATCCTTGGGTCGGGAAGATCCTCTGGAGGAGGTCACTGCAGCCCACTCTGGTCTTCTTGCCTGGAGAATCCCATGGACAGAGGAGCCTGGAGGGCTATAGTCCATGGGGTTGCAAAGAGTTGGACGTGACTGAAGCAACTTAGCAGACACACACTCGGTCACCTGAACTACCCTTAACTTAGCGACCACCTTTAAGCAGAGTTAACCACTTGCTTCTCACTGAGTGGAGGCTACCTTTCGAGGGACAAGAACTACGTGGCCATGGGGATTTCATGCCCTGGGCAGGCCCTCCCCCGCCCAGGACGGGATATAACTCACTCTCCAGGCCCTGGGACGGGAGGAGGAGCTGCAGGGCCCGCCTGGAGGGTTACCAGGGCAGGGCCTGCGCTCCCTGGGCCAGGGGCTGGGAGAGGGCAGTGGAAATGGAATCCCCTGGCCATCCAGAGGCCTGTACCCTGCCTTACGCTCAGGATCTCTGGTGTTATGGAAAGAATGCCAGCCCTAGGGCTTCCCTGCTGGTCTTCCCAGTGGATAAGACTCCTCGCTCCCAATGCAGGGGCCTCGGTTTGATCCCTGGTCAGGGAACTCGATCCTACATGCCACAACTAAGTGTGCGTGTCACAACCCAACTAAAGATCTCACATGCCACAACGAAGGCTCGTGTGCCACAACTAAGGCCTGACACAGCCAAATAAAGAAAATATACTTTTTTAAATGCCATCATGCAAGCCTGACTGAAACTCTGGCTTATTCCTTTCTTAGCTCTCCATTCCCTGGTCTGCTATCCATCAAATCAAGCTTTCACTGGTGTAGGGAAGCACTGGGAGTAATAAACGAGGCAGCCCTATGCCCACTGCAGTGGATCCCCAGTGAATGTTCCCAAGGCTAGGTTCAGAGAAGCGATGTGGACAGCTGTGGCCCCTGGGACCCTCAATCCAGAGGGAAGAATGTAGCAGGGTGGGCTCTGAGGCCCCCCTACGGTGGGGACCAGGGAGCCAGCCCCACTCCCCCAGCCAGGGATGAAACTGGGGGCTGTTAGGGAGATCATAAGGGGCTGCAGAGCATAATCAACAAGATCTCTTCATATCATTGCCACGTGGGTGAAAATGGAACCACGGTGACTAGCTGGACATGCACAGGGACGTGGCCGTGGGGAGAGGGGCCGTGGGAGGCTGGCAGGGCGAGTGACCCAGTGTGGCTGTGACCGGGGTGGGGGACGTGGCCAAGGTGGCCTGGGTTCTGATGCTGGCCCCGCCTGCCCGTGGACAAGGCTCCAAAGCCTCGCTTTCCTCCTGAGTCAGATGAGTGTAACATGGAGCCAGCCTCACAGCCTCACAGTCCCGTGGACAGGACTCACTGGGAGGCATCTGCTACATTCTTCCCTCTGGATTGAGGGTCCTAGGGGCCACAGCTGTCCACATCACTTCTCTGAACCTGGTCTTGGTTATTGCTGCCATCACTGGGGAAAAAGCCAGGCAAGTAGATCACAGAACTGAGAGTACGTATGTTTCAAGAAGGGAGGGTGTAGGGACTTTCCCGGTGCTCCGGTGGCTAGGAATCTGTGTCTCCAATGCAGGGGCCCCAGGTTCAATCCCTGGCCAGGGAACTAGATCCCACATGCTGCAACTAGGCCCTGACACAGCCCAATAAATAAATACTTGTTTTTTAAATGGAGGGTGTCATGACACACTCGACTTTGGTTCTGTTGTAGAGAGCGTTTGTCCAGCATGAATGTGTCAGGTTAAAAGGATGAGCTGAGGGCAGTGGCTAGGGGTCAGTAGTATCCTGGTAAGTTTTTGACAGGTGGCTCTCCAGGGATAAAAAGAAAAAAAAAAAAAACTTGATTTGTAGCATTTGTCAATTTCCATAGTGTAAATATCCCCACCATGTGTGTTTTTGAGCTACCAACAGATTACCACTGAATGCTGAGTGAGGGAGAGGTGCCCACAGTCAGCTCCCCACAGCTGGAACAAGCCTGCCCAGCATAGCACCGGCTGGAGTGGAGAAGGCTGTCTCCAAGAACAACAGGAAGAGGCCCCTGCCCTGTAGGAGCTCAGAGTCTAATGCAGAAGACAGGAAGGTCCCAACCATGAACATATGGAGCTGGGCCTGGTGCTGAGACAGCACCCAGAGGCGGTGCAAAGGCCCGGAGGTGTGAGCTAGGGGACCAGAGGGCGTCCTGTGGCTGACAGCAGCCTGATGCCTGAACCCAAACTGGAGTCCAGGTCATCAAGAAAGATGCAGCCAGACCTTATTAAATTTGAGAAGCATTTTTTGCTTGCATTATGCTATGTTAACCTATCAGCCATCCATGACGTATGTGGAGCCAGTATTCCAATTTTGTAGCTGAAGAAACTAATGTTTGCCGAAGTTGTTGTTACAACATCGTCCTTTTTCATTGGAAGCTCAATGAAAACCATCTTTGAGCTTAGTAGCTCTCCATGCAGGTTCTTAAGACTCAGAGATGCTCCTGGGCCTGAGACTAGGTGTATTCATATAGCAGGAAAATTTTGGTTCTCGTTTATACTAGTACATGTGTGCTTACTCGCTCAGTTGTGTCCGACTCTTTGCGACCTCATGGACTGTTGCCCGCTAGGCTCCTCTGCCCTGGAGATTCTCTGGCAAGAATACTAGAGTGATTAACCATTCTCTTCTCCAGGGGATCTTCCTGACCCAGGGATCAAACCCAGGTCTCCTGCATTGCAGGCCAACTCTTTACCATCTGAACCACCAGGGAAGCCCTTCGATATACTAGGAGTATGCCAAAATACTAGATGTGGTTAATAGACTTGTTTGCGGCTTTAAAAAAAAAAAAAGTCAACCCTAACAAGAGCTAAAGGCAAACAAACTAAAAGGAGTTGTGAGACAGAATTTTTATGAGAGTTTCAGGAATGCACATAATCATAAAGCTTTTATACCTTAGTTCCAAAGGAAATGCTTCTCTCTTTGTTGGATGTTTACGGGCTTATTGTATTACAGAGACCTTGGCAGCATTTATGCAGACTTGCACTTGCTTTGCTAAAAACCACTTTCTCTCAACTTCCATTTTCTTCTCAAAAATTATATTCAGGATCTTCCGTCCAAGGAGTGTATGAGAGCCTGTGAATCTGTTTCCATGGGACAAGGTCAAGGAAAGTCACTTCCGACACCGTGTGCACCTCTGATGATAATATTAAAGTGCTCTCTCCACGCTTTTATTTTTGACCTTGGGACAATCTCTCTCTCTCTCTGGGCTTTATTAATAAGTACCTCGTATGGTGTTACTGGATGCTGAAAAACGTGCCCTGAATGCTTGTTGCATTCAAAACTTCATCAATATACTCAGCTTTATTTCTAATCAGACTGTTTTCTTGCTTGGCAAGCTTTGAAACCTTGTGCAAAATCCCTGACCTTTTCTGGGCCCCTCCTGAGTCGTTGACAGGGATTCAGGACCTCTGCAACACTTCCTCAGAGTGCCAGGGGATGGAACTGGCCAGATGCTCGGTGCTGAAATTTGCTAGTGTAGTGAAGGACGGTGATTATGTTCAGGCAGCATCTTGAGCCTGGACTCAGAGGGCAGTGTAACTCCTCAAGATGGTTGGGGAAAAGAGGAATCTGCCTTTGCATATGACAAGTCCGTACCTGGGTGGGGCATGAGGCTGAAGGTGGTGGAGCGAGCCCATTCTCCTTATAGACCAGCCAGACTTGTCCTGTCACCATATCTGCTGAAGGGGGGTTTCTAGTCTCCGGGAGCAAGTCCTCTATAAGTATGACAGTGTAGGCTTCTAAGTTTAGGAGATGGAAATCTAACTCAGCTGACCGGCTTCATTCATTTTTAACTCATCACCTATCAAACCTGCCGGGGTACACACTTCTCTGCCCAGAGCCACTTCAGAAATGAAAGGCCACAGGGTGACATCTATGTGGTGCAGGTACCTACGCCTTCCATTGCTTAGTGGCAGCATCTCACCTCCCTTATGTAGGCTTCCTGTCTGATGTCTGTGGAGGACGTGCAGTGTTGAGTTGTATTCTAGCATGGTGGGTCTCTGGAGGTTTACGCAGGTGCCACGTCAATGCTCAGACACTCAGGTGGAGAAGAGATGAGCCTTCTGGAAGCACTAAAGAGGGCTCCTCTTTCTCCTTTCAGTCATGGCTTCCCAGGTGTGAAGTTCAGGTAAGCCAAAGGGCTCCCAAGTAAGCTAGTGCACGTGGCACCTGCCCCGTGGAGTCAGGTGGTCCTTCCTAGGAGCTGATCCAGTCGAAGTTCCCCTCTGTGTTCACCTCCCCTTTGCAGCTCTGGAGCCTTCATCCAAGTCTTGGTGAGGCCCTCTGGCCAGGTCTCCAGGGGATATCCCCAACTGGACCGCTGAAGGGGGCAGCCACTAACAGAGAGACCGGGTTAGAGGAGGGTCTGTCTATTAAGGTGAGACCCCAGAGTTCAGGCTTCCTAATCCAGATGCTTCACTGTAGTAAAGCCTTTCCTCCTGGTGCAAGCCACTTTTTTTTTTTTTTTTGACTGTGCTGGGTCTTCATCGAGCACGTGTGTTTTTCTCTAGTTGTGGTGTATGGGCTTCTCACTGTGGTACATGGGCTTCTCTACTTGCAATGTGCAGGCTTAATTACCTTGCAGCATGTGGGATCTTAGTTCTACCACCAGGGATCAAACTCATGTCTCCTGTATTGGAAAGTGGATTCTTAATCACTGAACCACCAGCGAAGTCCCCCCAACCCCTTTTTAGAGTGAAAGAATATAGTATTTCTCTGCAACTGTGCTTTTCATGGCCACGTGACAATTCAAGGACAACCCAGGCCTCCCCATGTTTGATTTAAGTCACTAGGAGTGTATTTTGGCAGACAGTCACTAAGTATGTTCTTAGTGAGCATGTATTTTCTCTGAAATAATAGACAGGGATGGTTTAATGAGTATTAGCATCATGGCACGGGGCATTTCGGTTGTCACTTCTAATTCTCACATCTAATAACATGCTTGATCTACAAATTAGACTGCAGGATTCTGAGTGGTATCGAGGGCTGAGTAGAGGAGAGGGAATTCAGACAAGATAAAGGCTCCATCTTGATTGTTTCTCCTCTTCCCAGAACCTCCCAGAAGGAAGATTTCATGCCGACTTTGCGCAGGGAATTCTGTACCTTGCAGTCTCACCCTGGTGACAGGCCAAGGATTGAGTTTGCTTGGAAAGAGATGGCGTTGCAAAGGGACACAGTAAAATGCATGTCCAAAGCTATCAGTGGCTCGTCTGAGACTCTGCAGGCCTTGGCGTGGACTCTCTTCTTGCTGTGTCTCTTGCGCCCTGCACATCCCCTCTCCCCGCCTGCCAGCCTCCGCTGTTCTGAGGATGTGGCACAGCCATTGGACGACTGCACAGGGGGGTTCCTCGGGGCGCCAGGCCTCCTTAGCGTGAAGTTTTGAAACTACCACCAGCTCTTCTATTGTTGTAGTTGTTGTTTTTATTTATTTATATTTACTTATTTTTATTGACCCCCCCATAACTGATTTACAATATTGTGTTAGTTTCAGGTGTACCACAAAGTGACTCAGTTATACACATACATATGTATTTTTCAGATTCTTTTCCATTATACATTATTACGAGATACTGAATGAAGTTCCCTGTGCTATACAGTAGGTCCTTGTTTATCTATTTTATATACAGTAATGTGTATCTTTTTTATCACATGAGCCACCAGGGAAGCCCCTATACACACACACACACACACACACACACACACGTACATGTACTTGTTGTTGTTTAGTCACTCAGTCATATCCAACATTTTTGTGACCCAGTGGACTGTAGCCCACCAGGCTCCTCCATCCATAGGAATGTCCAGGCAAGAATACTGGAGTGGGTAGCCATTTCCTTCTCCACGGGATCTTCCTGACCCAGGGATCGAGCAGTGTTTCCTGCATTGGCAGGCAGATTATTTATCACTGAGCCACTAGGGAAGCCTGTATATGTGTGTGTGTGTGTGTGTGTGTGTGTGTGTATTTAAAGTAAAAAAATCACACACACACATATACAACTTTTAGGGGCTTCCTAGGTGGTGCAGTGGTAAAGAATCCACTTGCCAGTGCAGAAGATACAGGAGATGTGGGTTCAGTCTCTGGGTCAGGAAGACCCCCTGGAGTAGGAAATGGCAGCCCAGTCCAGTATTGTTGCCTGGAGAAGCTCATGGACAGAGGAGCCTGGCAGACTACAGTCCATGGGGTCACAAAGAGTCGGACACAACTGAGCGTGCATGCATGGTGTTGTCTTTTAATCTCCAAGTCCTAAATCATCTCTCCCCCACCTCCCCTTTGGTAGCCAGAGGTTTGTTTTCTCAGTCTGTCTGTTTCTGTTTTACAGATAAGTTCATAGTATCATGTCTTAGATTCCGCAGTAAGTGATATCATACGATGTCTGTCTTTCTCCGTCTGACTTGCTTCTCTCAGTATGATCTAGGTCCATCCATGTCGCTGCAAATGCTTACGGCCACAAATTGTTGATTCAGAGACCCTGAATGGGGCCTTTGCTGCCCGGCCATGTTCAGCATCCCCGAAGCCTCCAAACATGTCCTCCCCACCTAGATGCTTTGCACCCCTCCTGGGCTCTCTTTTGTCTCCCCCTTGATCACAGCCAGCTGCCAGGAAAGACTGAAAGGAGCTCACCACGTGCCATCTGGGGTGGGCATATTGCCGACCCCTCTCCCAGGGGAGTTTTATTTACATAGGTAAGTCCTTATGACAACTCAGATGTTCTACCCTGGGATGCTTTCAGCAGCGCCTGGGGCAGTCCTGGATCTGTCTTATCACATGTGGCTCAGGCTGGTCACCCGGATTCCCAGGAAGGACTGGAGAAGAGAAGTGAAAGTCGTGGCCCACTTCCTGAGCGGGAGGCAGGTTGTCTGCCTTAAATTCACAGATCCCCAGAAAGCCTCCGTGGCAGGCCTGAGCCTCGATTTACAGGGTAGGAGGGACTTCCCTGGTGGTCCAGTGGCTAAGACTCCACACTCCCAATGCAGGCGGCTCAGGTTCAATCCCTGGCCAGGGAAATAGATCTTACACGCCTTAGCTAAGAGTGTGTATGCTGCAACTAAAGATCTCTCATGCCAAAATGAAGACTGAAGGTCCCAGGTGCTGCAACTGACACTCGGCATAACCAAATAAATAATGAAAATAAATATATTTTTTTAAAGAAGTCTGCACAGGGTAGGAGATGGGCTGAGAGATCTGCTCAGTCATGTGATTGACAAGGCACTGAGCCTGGACTGGGAACCCAGCTTATTTTATTTTGAAGCCCAGCATCGTTCCACTGTCCCACTCTGCTTACCTGGGAGCAGAGGACACCACCTCCAGCTCCCAGAGGCAAGTCTGGGCATCTAAGGATGCCCCGGCAGGAAGCTTAGTCTGCTTAATGGGCTTCATGCCCCAGGAGGTACGGGCCCCTTGATGCATCAGTTTTGTAGTTAGTGATGACTCCCCACCATGGAATGGAGTCCTGAGCCTGGGCCCTCTGGCCCTCCCAGGGGACAGTGGAAGCAAGTCTGCAGTTCCTCACTGGCAGCTCCTGCCCAGGCTGGGGATAACACTGCTGTTGCTCCCTCCCTTGCCGTCACAACATTGCTTTAATGCAGGTGACATGCCCTGAGCTTAGCACAGGTTGCTTCTCTCCTAATCTGTATTTTCAACTTGGCCATAACAGCATTGCATGCGTGTGTGCTCAGTCACTTCATTGTGTCCGACTTTTTGCAACCCTGTGGACTATAGCCTGCCAGGCTCCTCTGTCTATGGGATTCTCCAGGCAAGGATACTGGAGTGGGTTGCTGTGCTCTCCTCCATCCCTTCTTGACCCAGGGGTCAAACCCACCCCTCTTATGTCTCTTGCATTGGCAGGAAGGTTCTTTACCACTAGCGCCACCTGGGAAGCCCAACAACATTGCAATTGAACGCAAAACCAGTGCAGTAATTGCTTTGAACTCCTAATTAGCCAGAAGCAGCCCATCCAGGTTTTCTTTTGCTCTTAAGATAAAGAGCATCCCACCTGCTCTCCCACCCCCCACCCCTTCCCTCCCTCTCTCATCGTAATGGGGGTCTCTCTCCTCCTGGAATAATGCTGCCCTCCTATAGTGCTTCCAGACCTCCCCTCACAGTCCACAGATGGTCATCAAGAAATGTTTGTGTTTGTTGATATTCCTCTCCCATCCATGCCCTCCCCTGTCCTGCTCACTCGTTCTAGGCTCTTGTATTGTTTATTTTGACTATACTGGGTCTTCGCTGCTGCCTGGACACGTCTGTCTCTAGCTAGAGTAAGCGGGGGCTACTCTTCATTGCGGTGCATGGGCCTCTCATTGCGGAGGCTTCTCTTGTTGCGGAGGCGGGCTCTAGGCTCACAGGCTCAGCAGTGGCGGCTGCCAGGCTTAGTTGCTCTGCTGCATGTGAGATCTTCCTGCACCAGGGATCGAACTCATGTTCTCTGCCTTGGCAGGTGGGTTCTTAACTGCTGGGCCATCAGGCAAATCGGTAGGCTCTTGTTTGGATGCTTCCCCCACTGGAATATAAGCTCCCTCTCTGTTTGGCCCACCATATTGTCCACAGTTTCTGGCACATAATAGGTGCTCAACAAATATATCCTAAGTGGTTGGTTAAATGTCTTAATTCTTACAACAAAACTAGGAGATAAGACTCCCCCTCTTGTAGGTGAATAAATGGAGACTTGGAGAGGTGTTGGAATTCAGGTCTCAGTCCTTCCATCTCTAAAGCTGGTGTTTGTTACCCAGTGACAACCCCATGTTCCGACTCCTCTGTCCCCCACTGGCCTTCCCATCTCGGCTCTGGAGGAGGCTGTCAGCTCCTCTCCTTGGAGGCACATGGATATGTGTCGCTGGGGTGCTGGCTTGTCCAGACGTCTGCCCTCCCAAGTGACTGAGCTCCCCCAGGGACAGAAGCCTCGTGCTGCGTCACTTCCTCCCCCAGCGCCGGTCACTGTACCTGCCCAGTACACTGTGGATTCTCAGTAGGGGGCTGGGAATCCCATTCCTCTCTGTGTCAGCCATGGGTCACCAGTGATAGAAAACCCAACTCAGCTTCAAGAAAAGGGAATATATCTGCTACGTAATCAGAGATGTTCAGGGGTAATGTGGCTTTGGGTACTGCTGGATCCAGAGCTTAAACTGTACCTTCAGGACTGTCTCTTTCCTTTCCATTGCTTTCTGCTGGTGGGCTGCAGTTTCGCACTTGTCACAATCGCAAGATGACAGCCGGAACTCTAACCCTTCTCGTCTCTCCATCACATATCCTTAGAAACCACCCCTCTTGCGAGTGTTGAATAAAGTCCAAGGCATGGCTCACACTGGCCTGATGTGTGTTCACCTGTCCCTCCCCGATCTAATCACTGTGGCTGGGAGCAGGGGAAGACGCCTGATTCAAGCCAGACCCACTCCTGGGGCCAAGGTCAACTCTATGAAAAGGAGTGGGGAGAGGCATTTCCCCAAATATTTGGGGTACTGTTTTATCAGGAAGAGGATGAATGGATGCCAGACTCTGAAAAGGAAGATTTCCACTATGGGCTGTTTTCATGATTTCCCAAACTGACCTCGCACCTCCTCC
This sequence comes from Muntiacus reevesi, assembly GCF_963930625.1. Classification (NCBI taxonomy): domain Eukaryota; kingdom Metazoa; phylum Chordata; class Mammalia; order Artiodactyla; family Cervidae; genus Muntiacus; species Muntiacus reevesi. Next base: position 72,691,730 of record NC_089252.1, read on the forward strand.
AAATTGGAGTAGTCCTCACGAGGACAGAGCCTGACTCCTCGTTCCTCACATCCCTTCTGGGATGACGTCGCCAGGCCTGGAGCTGTAAACAGAGCCTGGCATCCTCATTCTCTGCGCGGAGAGGGTGAGCCAGCTTCTAGCTGCTGCCTACACAGGCTGTGCTGCTCTGAGGCACCCCAGGACCCAGTGGGGATTGTTTTCCCCAGCGCAGAGCCAGACTTTCAGGTACCCAGGTCCAGAAATTAGGCCCTGATGAGAGGAGCAGGCCCCTGGGGGGGCTCCTGATCTGCTGTCCTCAGACTGAGAGAATCCAGCCTTGCTCTGGAGCCAGTTGGAGAAGAGAATTCCCCAAAGACCCTGACAGAGCTTCTCTGGGGACCTTGGGGAGGTTTTTGAGAACTGTGTAGGCAGGAGCTGTGTGTACAGTCCAGACACTGATCAAGTTGCCACACACGCACACACACACACATCTCCTCTCTTTCTTGTTCTCCGTCTCTCCCCATTCCCTTTTCCTCACATGCACTTGCAATATGCTCTTGAATTCTTCACAGTCCCTCCTCCTCTTTCCCCGTCCTCTTCTCTCCCCAGCTTCCTTCCCTCACGCACAGAGTGACATCCAGTGTCTCTCCCTGGGTCTTTGACATGTACACTTTCCCCCTTTTCTCTCACACACATAGAGGCTGAACAACACAACACCTCACCCCTCTCCCGCTTCCCCAGCCCCCCAACACACACACACACACACACACATACAAAGACTCCAGCCCTTGGATAACATGTGACCACTGACCCTTTAAATGTTGGCCCCCACATGTTTTATCCATGGGATAAACTGTGTCCGTGTATCCTTTGGATACACCCCACATGGCAGTCAAACCCTAAATGCATGTCCCAACTTGAAGGTGGGGCTCATGCACCCATGGAGTGTCTCAGATAAGAAAACTATATCAGAGGAGGGACATGATCTGAGCCTGGTCACACAGCCACTGCGGGACAGAGGGGGACAGGGAACCCGGCTCTCTGGACCTCAAGGCTGGTATCTTTCCCATGTCTCTCTTCTGACTTAGGATGTGTCTCTTAGGCCTGAATCCTCCCAGGAATAAGGGGGACTCTGCTAGTGGTAAAGAACTCACCTCTCAATACAGGAGATGTAAGAGATGTGGGTTCAATCCCTGGGTTGGGAAGATCCCCTGGAGGAGGGCATGCTAACCCACGCCAGTATGTTTGCCTGGAGAATCCTGTGGCCAGAGGAGCCTGGCGGGTGACCGTCCATGAGATCACAGAGTCAGACACGACTGAAGCATCTTAGCAAGCAAGCAATGTGAGGATGAAGTCACATGACAAAGGCAGCGTGATAAACCAGTGGGAAGTTCTCTGTAAGTCCCTCTGACTCTGTAAGTTCCGCTCCCCTCCAACAAAACCCTCAAATGAGTGACCAACAGAATCAAAGATTGTACCGTGTCTGCGTCACCTCTGGCCACAGGGGTGGCCAGCCTAGGCCACAATTTCTGTGTGATTTCATGGCAAGAACTGAATTAGAGGGCTGTCTGGACCGGCCTGAGGTGAGCTGCTGTGCAGGCAGCCTGGGAAGTGGGGTGCAGTCCAGCAGATTCTCCCAGGGCCCCCACCTCAGAGCAGTGGGGCTGAGAGTACGAGGCAGAAGACATCAGTATCTTTGAAAGATTAAAGCTCTCTTTGCCAGGCAAAAAGACAACTGTGAGAAAAATCCGGGCGCTCTGAGAGGCGGCATCTGTGCTGCTTGGCAAGGCCCCCTGTGTACTGCTTGGGTAGAGCGAGGCACTCCAGCCATTGTCCTGACTCCTTGTTTTCCGCATCACTGTGACTTGGTATCAGTGGCCTTGCCAGAACCCAGAAAAAAGGCTCAACTGTTGCCATGGAGGCTCTCAGCTTCTTCAGAGGCTGGGCCTTGAATCACTGCCTCTGCAAACAGATTCCACAAGCACCACCAAAATAAGCCTGTGGAAAAGGGAAATTATTTTTCTGTATAAGAGCTAGCATTGAAAGCGAAAGTGAAGTAGCTCAGTCGTGTCTGACTCTTTGTGACTCCATGCACTATAGCCTACCACGCTCCTCCGTCCATGGGATTTTCCAGGCAAGAGTACTGGAGTGGGTTGCTATTTTCTTCTCCAGAGGATCTTCCCAACCTAGGGATCAAACTCGGGTCTCCCACACGTTAGGCAGATGCTTTACCATCTGAACCACCAAGGAAGCATTATTGAGAGCTTATCTTTCTTTAAAGATTTTTAAAAACTTTTTTTTTGTATTTGTGCATAGCCAATTAACAATGTGATAGTTTCAGGTGAGCAGTGAATTAGTCATATATATACATGTGTTCATTCTCCCCCAAACGCCCCTCCCACCCAGGTGCCACATAACATTGCTCAGAGTTTCATGTGTTACACAGTAGGTTGTTGTTGGCTATCCATTATAAATAAAGCAGTGTGTACATGCAAGTGTAAATTCCTTCTCTAAGTCTGTGAGTCTCTTTCTGTTATATACATTTATTTGTATCATTTTTTAAAGTTTTTTTCTAATGTGGACCATTTTTTGAAGTGTTTATTGAATTTGTTACAGTATTGCCTCTCTTCCACATCCTGACTCTTTTGGCCAGGAGACATGTGACATCCAAGCCCCCAACCAGGGATCAAACCTGCACCCTCTGCACTGGAAGGCAAAGTCCCAACCACTGGACCGCCAGGGAAGTCTCAAGGGAGCTTATTCTGTGCTGAATTACTGTGCTGAGCACTCAGTTCTCCTCATAACGCCAGAAGGCAGATATGTTGCACCCAGTTTACAGGTGTAGAAACTAGGGAAAGGGAGGTCAGGGAATTTAGCCAGCACTTGCTAGGAAGTGGAGGAGTCAGGAGTTATACCAGGCAGGCTGGCTCCACAGTCTATCCTCTCTACTATGATGCTCTCAAGAACTCAAAAACCTGCTGCATTCTGCAGTGCTTAGCTGAATCCTGGTCAGTGGTTTCAATTTTGAGGAGAATTTTGTTGAAAGCCCCCTCGAAAGGCAATTTATGAAATGTATTCACGGCATCTCTGGAGAGATATTTTTGACTCTTTTTAAATGGAGGAGCTCTGAAGTCCACCATCGTGGATAATGCTAAGATAAAATATCCCCCTCCCCACCACCTACACGTGCAAGATCTTGGCCAGGCTCCCACCCTGGAGGTGGGGGTTGGTAGCAACTGCGCGTAATTCCCACTCCTGAAGGACACAGCCTGCAGTGTGGCGCCCGGAGCCCCCTGAGCGCCCCTGTCGAGAGAAATCTGCAGAGCCGGGGCGCACCACAGAACCCACGTGGAGGTCCCTTCTGCTCACACTGGGACGCTGGGAAGGGGATTAGGGATGCCTGTCGACAGCATGGACAGTGCAAGTGCTGCCGACCTTGTCCAAGAGGAGCTTGTCCACTCGAGGAGAAGGGAAATGTGGCTGGAGGAACTCAGTCATGATTGCGAGAGAACCCCGCGGTTCCCCCCTGCTCTCATCTCTCCCAGCAGCCCTGCCAACTCTGATCTGAGCTCACGATGGTGCTCCCTTCAAGTCGGAGTTCCTCACACTTTCACCCCCCAAATGACCAGTCTCAAGAACTGGGCGGGTCAGATGGCTTGCATCTGGCCCCATCAGAAACCACTGTATGATTCCAACATACTTTTCAAGTCAAAGGACAACAGCAGCCTTTTTTTTTTTTTTTTTTTTGAGATTTACATTTGAATTAACTTGAAGTACATTGACTTCTTTGATTTGCTGAATATAAATGTGTTTCCATTTTTGTAAGAGGTGGCCATCGATTTTTCCATGAAAAAGAGTGAGTGAGGTTTGTGCCTTTTCAAAGTTTGCATTTATGCCCCCACGTATATGGAGAGAACCCATTTCTGATGCAGTTCATTCCAGGAGAGTGTAAACAGAGTTTTGTGCACCTGCATTTGTCTGGAAGAAAGACACACACCCACAGGCTGCAGTTATTTGGCAGTGGGCAAAAGAGAACCAGTTCCTTCCCTTCCTCATCACCCTTGGTTTATCTGTAGATCCTCTTCTAAGGAAGTGCTTTATCAACAGTGGCGCGCTGTAAGCAGAGTGCCCTGCGTCCTCATGAATATGATGAAGCATGCACTCACACACACAGATGGGAGCTGGTATGATGATTTGCCTAATAGTCTGCCTACCACTTCACAGTAAGGGGGTAGCACATCCTTCAAAATCCTGCCTAGATCCTTTAGAAGGAAGATTCCCCAGTTTTTTCCTAACAAATGTTCTGCTCTCTTTGTGTGTGTGTGTGTGTGTGTGTGTGTGTGTGAAGGCCATTCTCTGCCACACTGATGTAAAAGCAAATTAGGAAATATTTTAAATGCCAATCAGTTGGGCACAGGTAAAATACGCCTGCTAAGTTGCTTCAGTCATGTCCAACTCTGTGCGAGTCCATGGACTGTAGCCCGGCAGGCTTCTCTGTCCATGGGATTCTCCAGGCAAGAATACTGGAGTGGGTTGCCATTTCCTTCTCCAGGGGATCTTCCTGACCCAGGGATCAACCCAGGTCTCATACGTCTCCTGCATCGGCAAGCAGGTTTCTTTACCACTAGCACTACCTGGAAAGCCCCAAATAAAATATAGTGAAAGTGAAAGTGGACTCTTTGCAACCCCATGGATATACAGCCCATGGAATTCTCCAGGCCAGAATACTGGAGTGGGTAGCCTTTCCCCTCACCAGGATATCTTCCAAACCCAGGAATCGAACCAGGGTCTCCTGTGTTGCAGGTGGATTCTTTACCAACTGAGCTATCAGGGAAGCCAAATAAAATATAGTACACCCCGAAACAGGAATAAGGAGGGTCTACGTTTATGATATGGGATGATCACCAGATGTGTTCCTCTGGAACAGTACAAAGAGGTACTATACTACCATCTGTACAGAAAAAAAGCAGAGGTGAATATTTTAGGGAGTGTTGTCTTGTGTGTGCCTAGGTGATAAGAAACTGATAGCATTGTCTGCCTCTGAACCGGATGGATGGTGACTATGGGTGAGCAGGAGATACATTTCAAACTCTGTGACACATCTATTCAATTTTTTTACTTAAGGAAAATTAACAAGCAAAAAACAAGAGAGCATATTGGCTTCACTGTTGACCAGCTATCTAGCCTTTGTTTTTGCAAAAGAATATTTGTCTCATCGTTTAATTTTGAGGACTAAAAGGACCTGGCCGCATGCCAGGTGTGTGGTAGGCACTCAACAAGTGAAGGATCCTGTCAAGTACATGGCAGCCCCAGCAACTACGATCCACTGTAAACAAACAGTGACGTTTTATATTATCTTTAACCATCCACTTAATATAACAAAGTCCTTGCCTTTTCATTTTCATAGTAGTACATTGTGTGTTTATTATAGCTAAGTCCAGAATTGGTTAATATAAACAGTAAGCAGATCATCTTGTCCCAACAACCAGCTTGGAACTTAGAGACACCTCACTATATGATACAATGTTACATAGGTGGTAAGTCGCTCAATTGTGTCCAACTCTGCGACCCCACGGACTGCAGCCCTCCAAGCTCCTCTGTCCATGGGGATTCTCCAGGCAAGAATACTGGAGTGGGTTGCCACGCCCTCCTCCAGGGGATCTTCCTGACCCAGGAATCGAACCCAAGTCCCTTGCGTCTCCTGCGTTGACAGGCAGATTCTTTACCGCTAGCACCACCTGGGGAGCCCAAAAGCAATGTGTCATCTCCTTTTTTGGCTTATTCATCAGTTTGAGTGATGGTAACATTATGTTAACAATAAGCCAAAAAGGAAATTACACACTTTTTTTTAAATACAAATGTGAAGATGTTATCAGAGTAAAGCTGGCATACCTCATTGTGTCAGGATGTGGGAGGTGAGGCGAGATCCTATGCAACTGTGCGTCCCTGAAAGTTTGGCTGAAGGAAGCTGTGATCATTTGTATTCTGAGGTGAGATGCAGAAAGATAAACATGTCTTCCAGATCACCCATAGAGTGACGTGACTGGGGCAAGAATCCACGTGTGCTGACTGCCTTTTCTCTGCTGTCTTGGTCCCTAGTTCACGCAAAGTAGCACCAGACGAATGTGAGATTTCCCTTCTGGGCCCTTCTGGTTCAGAGTGCAGATTTCTGTAGCTAGAGCCACAGCAGTGGCTCTTCAAATAAATGCAGTTAAATTCTCTTACTTCAGGTTGATTCTGACAAGTGAAAGATGTTTAAGTCCCAATCAGCTTTACAATTAAGAAGGCAAAAGAAAAGCCATATTCCAATGACATTTATTTCTGCCTCCAAACAGCCAATGCTAAAAGAAACCATTTCGTTCCCCATCCCCCAGGCTTAATAACTGCCTGGTTGAGTATCATTCCGACTCGCTGAACCAGAGAGGAATGAATCAAGCGTAAGGGTGGAGCAGAGAGCCACGGAGATGCCGGAGAGATGGAAGAGTGAAGGGCCAGGTCAGTGCCAGTGACATCGAGTCTGGGGAGGGCTTCCTGAGGGACTGGTAGGGACAGACGGTTGGGAGGCCAGAGTGGCTGCAAAGCAGAGGCACTGTGCCCAAGACCCATGAATGACAGCTGGGAAGTCCTGGAAGGACAGAGCATGCCCTGACACTTCCGCCTCCAGACCATCTCAGAAATGTCTTCTTATTTAGATCTTCCCAGGCTTCTCTGGTTCCGATAGTACAGAATCCACCTGCAATGCAGGAGACCCGGGTCAGGAAGATCCCCTGGAGAAGGGATAGGCTACCCACTCCAGTATTCTTGGACTTCCCTTGTGGCTTAGCTGGTAAAGAATCCTCTTCAATGCAAGAGACCTGGGTTCGATCCCTGGGTTGGGAAGATCCCCTGGAGAAAGGAAAGGCTACCCACTCCAGTATTTTTGCCTGGAGAATTCCATGGACAGAGGAGCCTGGTGGGCTACACATTCCACAGGGTTCCAAAGAGTTGGATGTGACTGAGCAACTAACACTTACTTACTTGGGTGATGGAGCTTCGTTGGTTTTTATCCCTAATTACTAATGCAGGACCCCAGCCTCCTCCAAAACTCCTCCCCCCATCCCACACCTATGGATTCATGGGAATCTCTTAAGGGCACAAGTCTCAACAACTAGCCGGTGACATCCATGGATGTTTTTCCACTTTCTCCCCAGCTGTTCCTCATCCTTAGTGTATTCTGGGCACTGTATTCATCACCACACTCCCCTGGGTACCATCACTGTACTCTCCAGGCACCACCTTCTCCTGGGGTCATCTGCTTTACTGGGCAGCTTTTCCCTCTGCCAGGGGCACAGCTGTGTCCCCCCAGGCACTCACCTGCCACCACGGAACCTACTGTCAAAGTGCCAACACGGGGCTGCCCTCTCAGGGCCAAGTTAGGGTGTGGAAACAAGGCACTCACCTTGGGTGCAAAGTTTAAGGGCGTGACCAAAGCCAAATAATTAAGGCAAATATTTAAATGACAGTATGTTTAAAAAGCAAAATTAATGCAAAAATTCACAAAGAATAAAATATAAGTGTTTTCACTGAAGTATAGTTAATATACAATATGATAGAAGTTACAGGTGTACCATATAGTCATTCACAATTTTTAAAGGTTATATACCATTTACAGGTATTACAAAATATTTGCTGTCAAAATGCAAACATTTTGACTAAAGACAGGGTCTATTAATAGTGAATACCTCTGACTGGAGACTGAGACAAAAGGAAATAATTATCCCCCTATGTAATATTCTTATATATTTTAATGATAATTTTTCTAGCATATTAAAGTATCTGAAAAAAAATAGTGAAAAGTTGAAAAGCATGTATATATTAAGTTTAAATATTTTATTTAAAAAGCACAACTATTTATAATTTTACTTTCCAGCCTTGATGGAAGCACTCTCATCAATAATATTTTCAAGGTACCACCTCATAGCAGTCGAACGGCCATTATTAGAAAGTCTATCGGCTGTGTCTCGTGGTGAAAGGATTGGAATCCGCCTGCTAATGCAGGGGATATGGGCTCAATCCCTGGTTCAGGAAGTTTCCACATGCCATGGAGCAGCTACGCCTGTATTCCGCAGCTACTGAGCCTGGGCGCCAGAACTACCCAAGCTTGTGCGCCTAGAGCCCATGCTCCGCAACAAGAGAAGCCACTGCATCAAGAAGTCCTTGCATCACAACAAAGAGTAGCCCCTGCTCGCCACAGCTAGACAAAGCCCACAAGCAGCAACAAGGACCCAGTGCAACAAAAAAATAAACAGGCAAATAATTTTTTTTTAAAAGGCTGCAATTAACAAATGCTGGAGAAGCTGTGGAGAAAAGGGAACCCTCCTACACTGTTGTTGGGAATGTAAGTTGGTGCAGCCAATGAAGAAAACAGTATGGAAGTTCCTCAGAAATCGAAAAATAGAATTACCATATGATCCAGCAATCCCACTCCTGGGCACATGTTTAGACAAAACTATAAATCAGAACAATTCATGCACCCCTATGTTCATAGCAGCACTGTTCACAATAGCCAAGACATGAAACCACCTAAATGTCCATCGACTGATGCATGGAGAAGGAAGGTGTGGCACATGTGTACAATGGAATGTTATTCCGCCATAAAAAGAAGGAGATAATGCCATTTGCAGCAACACGGATGCAACTAGAGATTATGATACTAATCTTCAAAATCCACCCCTTTCTTCTCTCCTTCAGCCCGTTTCCTCTTCCATCTCCCGTTAGCCACAGTGCGACCTGGAGAAGCTGTGCAGAGAGGCCCAGGGGCAGCCGTGGGCCGTCACCCACAGACGCGCAGCCTCACTGCTCTCCCAGGCTTTCCCTGCCGCTGTCTGTCGACTCCAGCTTCCCACCCTCAGCAGGATACTTCACATTAATGGCAATTGTCACGAATCAACTGAACATGACACTTGAGCAGCCTCCTGGCCACGACTGTCTGCAAATCCCCAGTGGCACGCTCAGGGTTCCCAGTGTGAGAGCTGCTCTTCTCCATTTAGCCTCTCAGCATCTCTTGACTTCTCGAAGCTGACAGCCCTGACTCCACGCTCAAGGGCCTTCGTGCTCTCAGGGCTGAAGGAGTCTTATTTTCCAAACACCTGCCTGTCATTCTGTTGTTTTCCCCATGGCTTGGAATCAGTAATATCGTCCTGTGTTCTTTACAACATGCCAGATCTAGCCTCAGGCTCAGTGATTCTCAAAGTGTGGACTGCGGAGCAGCAGCCTCACATCACCTGCACGTCGTCAGGAATGCTCATAGTTGGAGCCCGCCCAGACCAAACAAATCAGAACCTCTGAGGTCGGGCCCAGCAAGCTGGGTTTTAAGTTTAAGAACTGCTAAAGGTTAAGAACTATCTTAACCCTAAAGTCTAACCTTTTGCTTAAGACGAAATGTAGAAATTGGACCCATTTCCTGACAAGTCTATTTTTACTCTTTATCTATTGATTATACTCACATCCTGCCAAAAAAAAAAAAAAAAAAAGATGCAGAGGGCTTAAAAGAAAATAATAATATTGATGATAATAATAATAATAAAAAAAAGCACATCCTAAAGATTTACACAGGGCAGGATACTGTGACAGGTGCCTCTCATGTATTATATCATTTAATCTTTAGAAGAATCTGATGAAATATTATCTCCTCTGCATCTGGGAGGGGAAAAAACCTCTGTTAAGTTAAATAGCCAAGGATCAGATTTGGGGGAGAAAAAAGTTTGCTTGTTCAGTGGGGGTTTTTGTTTTGCTTTTCTAGTAAGTTGGGTAATCATACTTGGAATTTATCCTAGGGACATTGTATCCAAGGAGTTACGTAGAAATCATGATTCCTAAGAGTTGAGTCTCACTCAGCAGGGGAGAGGGGCTTCCCCGGTGGCTCAGTGGACACAGGAGACCCAGGTTTGATCCCTGGGTTGAGAATATCACCTGGAGAAGGGGAATGGCCACCCACTCCAGTATACTTGCCTGGAGAATCCCATGGACAAAGGAGCCTGGCGGTCTACTGTTTATGGGGACGCAAAGAGTCGGACATGACTGAGCGCCACACACACAGCAGAGGAGGTCTGAGTGATTCTGGCAGCAAGACTTTCTCTTGTCTTTTCCTCATCACACGTGCTCCCTGGGGGGAGCGGCCATCAGCAGGGTGACAGACCTGGCTGCAAAATTCTGGGCTCCCCGGGCCTGCGTCGGCAGGAGTAAGAGTGCACACTGTCATTCAGGGAAGTCTGTCCCCGGACAGCTGCTGTCTCACGTGACAAGCAGCCGAGGTCCACGCTGATGTCAGTTACTGGTCCTGATCCTATATTGTGGTCTACACAGGAGGAGGGGTGGCTCTCTGATTTTTACTTCCTTAGATTTTTCTCGAACGGTTTTCTTATAATAGAACTTAGTTTAATGACTATTTCCTCACTCCCTGAAAGGCTGGGAGGAAGAGAGAAGATAGTGCATCAGTTTCTCTGCCTCGGGCAGCATCTCTGCAGCAGCTGCATCTCCTTTGTGGCCCCACCTCCTGGTTCCAGGATGCTCCTCCCAACAATGCCACCTCCTCCCTGGCCTCTCTGGCCCTAGGGTGGTGGCAGCTTCCCCGCGGCTAGCCTCTGGATGCCTCACCATCCTCTCGTGGGAGTCTTGGTGGTTTCATCCTCTGTGTAACCAACTGCCTGTGTTAGAGTCGATCTGTTTGAAAGACCTGGAGTTTCCTCTCTTTTATGTCCGTCCTGTGTGTTGCTGGTGCTGAATCTTCTCATTCTGTGTCCTGTGAGGCAGAGCTCACCGATCATGGTTGTGCTTACAGTTTTTAGGAGAGATGCTTTGTTATCCATGCATCAACAGGGTCCTCTTGAGTTGGTCATGGAGTTTAATTGCTGTGCTTCTTAATTCTTACCAACAAAGTAATGTTAGCTCATCATTATCAATTTAGTCTGCTGTAGACCGTTTGGGAAACTTTGCTTTATATAATGATTTGAACTTGGCTCATCAGTATTTTTGGCATTTTATTTATTCATTTATTTCTGTAATGGAAGCACGTGAAATTGGGACTACCACTGTAATTACTCTATTCCTCTTCCAAACTTTTTTTATCTGCCAGTTTAGTTCTTTTTCCTTGGAAAGCAGGAGAAGCAAGTGAAAGTGTTAGCCACTCAGTCATGTCTGACTCTTTGTGATCCCATGGACTATAACCCACCAGGTTCCTCTGTCCATGAAATTCTCCAGGCAAGAACACTGGAGTGGATTGCCTTGCCTTCCTCCAGGGGATCTTCCCAACTCCGGGATCAACCCCGGGTCTCCTGCATTGCAGGTGGATTCTTTACTGCCTGAACCACCAGGGAAGCCCAGGAAAACAGGAAGGAGGGAGGCAAGACAGCTGTTGAGAGAGACAACTTGTCCTACCTAAGTAGCTTGTGGTCTAAATTAACAACAAAACAAAAACCATATGTGAACTCAGAAAACACCCAGCTAATTTCACTGGGCCAGTGCTTATTAAGCTTTGATGGACCTAGTAGCCACCTGGGAATCTTGCTAAAGTGCCGTTTGATTCCGCCGGCCTCGGGGTGAGAGCAGAGGGCTGGGATTGCCGTTTTTATCGAGGCTCCGTACGGTGCCCACACAGCTGGTCGGAGGACTGCGCAGGAGGTCGGGGGATCCATAGACTGTCCCCGATCTGTGCGCACAGCACCTGGCGTGCCGGACCTGAGGGCCACGGCGGCCTTGCTTCATCACCAGCAGCAGGATCTGAGCAGTTCTGGCGTAGGCAGTTCCTTCCTCTTCACAATCCTGTTATTTTGTCTAATGAGCTGAAATCAGTCTGGCATTCCTGGGGTTGTAATTTCAGTGCTGCTCTTGTGATGTAATTTCCAGTCTGTCTTCTGATGAGAATGCACCATGTTTGTAAGTTTATTCATGTCACAGAGAAAAAATTAGCAAACTGCTTATACAAACAAGTGACTTGAAGTGTTTAGTATCCACAGAATGATAAGTAGGTTGTTTGGGGGGAAATGATACAATGATTTGACATTTCCTTCCGAATTCTTGATCCCTGGGGCTTTCTATTTGCTTACACTTTGAAGCAAAAGTCATCATTTGCAGTAAGAACGCTAATTAGAGGTTCTGGAAGGAAAATAAGCCGAGCGGATGTCAAGGCACTGACCCAAGGATGAAGTCTACAGTCTGTTCCCTGATTTGCTCTTAGTTCAGTCAGTGACTAGCAAATTACTTATCTCCATTTTCCTTGTAAACTAGAGATAATGATTATTTTTACCTCCCTTAACCCCAATTTTTGGTTTCAGTGCTACCTGTGGACCAAAGACCACCAAATCCATTTTTCTAGTTCAGATTTCTATCTACAGACTAGTACACCCAATGAGCACCAGGTATTGCCACCTGAGGATGTGGGGGGCAGCCCTAATATAGGTGTCCTGACTGAACTTAGCACCTTCCCTCCAAACCTGATCCTCTTCCTGTATTCCCTCGTCGGGTGACCATCATTTTACAGACAAACCAACGGTAGTTCCAAGGACTAAATGTCATCAGTTCCGACTATGTTGTGATTGGTGAATTTTGAAGGCTTGGCTGTTGACTTTTTTAAAGCTTTAGTGTTGAAAGAAATTATCATGGTTAGATTGTGAAACCGCCTGGGACTAAGAACCTTTGTATGGGTATCCTTAGGGACAAATTGGGATCATTTACAAAATAAGCCCAGAGAAATAAAGCAAGGTCCCTCTGTACAGTTCCAACTTGGAAAGTTTTTCACCATAAGTCTCATCATCAGCCCTATGGATCCCTGTCCTTCCTAAAGCACCTCTCCTATGTGTTTACTGCAGTGAGAAGGGGCAGTTCGGGTGTTATTAAAGAAAATGCCTGCTATATCTGGAAAAGATGAAAACTCTAATTCAAAAAGATACATGCACCCCAGCACTCATAGCAGCCCTATCCACAACAGGCAAGACATGGAAGCAACCTAAATGCCCATCAACAGATGATTGGATAAAAAAGATGCGGCCTGTGTCGGAAGGTGTGGAACAATGGAATACTGCTTAATCATAAAAAAGAGTGAAGCAATGCCATTAGGAGCAACATGTATGGACCTAGAGATTATCATACTAAGTGAAGTAAGTCAGACAGAGCAAGACAAATATCATATGTTGTAGCTTATTTGTGAAATCTAAAATGTGATACAAATGAACTTAAAAAAAACAGAAACAGGCTCATAGACATAGGAAACAAACACGGCTACCAAAGGGGAAAGGAGAGGGAGAGGAATATATTAGGAACTTGGGATTAACAGATACTCATGAATACATATAAAATAGATAAACAACAAGGATCTACTGCATAGGACAGGGAACTGTTCTGAATATTTGGTAATAAATCATAGTGAAAAAGAATCTAAAAAATAATATGCATATATATATTTATATGTGTGTGTATTTACCACTGAAACACTTTGCTGTACATCTATCTGAAACTAACAGAATGTTAGTCATCAACTCTACTTCAAGGTTTTAAGTCCAGAAAATAATGCCCGAGCCGTAAATTCAGGATGGACTCTGCTCTCACACCTCTGTGGGAATGATACAGAATCCTGTCAGCCATCCTGAAGATGCCTTTGGCTTGACTTCTGGTTCCGTGGCATGATGCCTCTGGCACTCACTGAAGGGACTAGTCTGACATCACTGTTGGGTACGAGCTTTGTCGGTTTTGTCGCCACCCATACCTGGCAGCGTGTGGCAGCACAGTGCCTGCACGTGAAGCACTCAATAAACAGTGAGGAGTGAAAGAATGAGTGAGTGAACACATGAAGGAATTCACGCACAGACGCACCTTGTCCCAGTGGGACACGACATTGGGCTCTTTCCTCCTCATCTACGCTTGCCTGAAGCTGCCTCTACTCGGGAGGCGGCTGGAGATGTGAGGGCGGGCTGGGGACCCTGCAGCACTCAGCCAGTCCATCCTGGGTGCGCTGTCTCCACAGCCTTCTCCCCACACCTCTGCCCTACGAGCCGTACATATCCTGAGTTTCCTCTGAGCCGTGAATTTTAAAATAAGTGAAATGAAAGCAGTAATAGCAAATGAAGGTAATCATGACTGAGCATTCCCTGGGGCTTCCAGAGACGCTCTCCACATTAACTCGAAGTCAAAACATAATCTAAAATGCATCGGTTCTACGGAAAAGCTTTCTAGTCTCCAAATGAGGCTGCAGGTCTGCTGGTCATTCTCTAAGGATTCAGTACCTCTCATCCTGCCACCTTCCAGCAGCCCAGGCAGAGCCCTGATTCCCCTCTCTGACTTGAGCAAGCAGAGGCATTTGAGTTTCTGTGTCATCAAAGTGTTTCTAAATGCCATAGAGTTTTAGTATAACCAGGGAAGGGAGAGCTCATCCTAAGATGCCCTTGAAGTACAGTAAATCCCCTACGTAAGGACAAGTTCCAATCTGAGAGTGTGTTCGTAACTCCAATTTGTTCCAAGTCCAACAAAGTTAGCCTAGGTACAACTAACACAATTGGCTATAATAGTACTGGACTGTAATAGGTTTATAATACTCTTCACACAAGGGACTTCCCTGGTGGGCCAATGGTTAAGAATCTGTCTTGCAATGCAGGGGACGCAGGTTTGATCCCTGGTCTGGGAACTAAGATCCCACAAGCCATGAAGCAACAAAGACTGTGTGCCACAACTACTGAGCCTGTGCATCACAACTAGAGAGTCTACGCACTGCAATGAAAGATCCTCCAGGACGCAGTGAAGATCTCACGTGCCGCAACTAAGACCCAATGCAGCCAAATAAATTTTTAATCAAGAAAGAAAAAAAAAATAATTTCATACAAGTAATACATTTAAAAAAAAAGCACAGAAAATAAAGAAAATATTGTTAGTATTACAGTATAGGGCATCACCAACTCAATGGACATGAGTTTGAGCAAACTCCGGGAGATAATGAAGGACAGAGAAGCCTGGCGCACTGCAGTCCATGGGGTCACAAAGAGTCGAACACAACTGGACGACGACAACCACCTTGAAAAGTACAGTGGCACAGTACAACACCTGGCAGACAGGGGCTGGCATCCAGTGAACAGGCAAGAACAAGTTACTGCCTGGAGGAGGGAGTGGAGGTGGGATGGTGGAGCTGAAGGATCTCATGAGGCTTAGGGGATTAAGTAGTTTGCTCACAAGCAATGGCAATACATGTCAGGGTCTGGGCCCGTCCAGCCTGCTCCAGCGCCCATGAGAATTTCATAGTGAGTCAACGAAGTTTTTGGCACAGTGCCCAACATAGAGCAAGCACTCACATAATGGTGTTCATTTTGTTAATAGTAATGATACTGATGATACAGTGCAGTTTTATGTAAAAGGACGACACCTTTGGTACATTCTGCCATTTACAGCTGCTTTCCTCTCTCAGGGAAGACGAGCCTCTATTTGCTGTCTTGCCTACCAAGCAAGAGTGGAGGGGATGATGCTTCCTGTGCTTTACTTGGGGTTCAGACATGGGCTTTTCCATGGAAAAACTGGCCACTCCATCGGGGGTTTCTTGGGGTTCACACCTCACTCCAATTTGAGGACTTCAAAATCTCACACTGCAGATGAAGAGGGACATTGGTACAAACTTTCTGAAAGACCAACATGTTTGAACCCAGCAATTGTACTTCGAGAACCCACAACTGTAGATATGTTGATCATTTAGCTGCCAACATATGCATCACAGAATTGCTTTTGATAGCAAATGAAATGGGCAAATTCAATGTCCAGAGACAAAAGACATAAAACATGCAATATTCACACTATGGTGAATTCTGGGGCTACTAAAAATGCTATGGGGAAGACTGTTCAACCATTCAAGTCCATCAGGAATACTGAGTGAAAAAAATAGATTTAAAACTGTGTCCATGTATGACACAAACCACGACAATATTGTAATTAGCCTCCAACTAATAAAAATAAATGAAAAAAAAAAACTGTGTCCATCCGTCACTAGATTTTATTGCCTATTATGTACACTGACTGCAGTGGGGGAAAAAACCTGTTTTCCATGAGCATATGTTCCATTGGAAATAGAAAATAGATAATAAACAATTTAATAATTATTAATTAGCATATTAATGTACTGATTGTCTTATAAATAATAATTATATAAAATTAAACATCAGGTACAGAGAAGCACCCTAGAAGTTTGGAGAGAGAAAATGGGAGGAAGAGGATAGATGTGTTGGCATGGTGGTGGTGGTTTTTAGGGGAATAGGAGGGCCTCCCAAGGAGGGGACATTGGTGCAGAGAGCTCCAAGTTTGTGGAGCTGGCAGGCTTGACTCTGGGGTACATGGACAGAGTCTGGTAGGCCAGCAGGTGGGGCTCCCCCAAAGCTGAACAAGGAGGGCTTTACCACCAGGTGGTAACCCCGGTATTGAAGTCTTAGTCCTCCTCAAGCAGATCGTTCAATTTTATTAGAGAACTGCTTTCTATTTTTTACTAGAACCAAGCATCTCTGGACCAACTGTCAGTTTGGGAACAAGGAGGGGGGCCCAGAGGCCTCACTATCATCAACACAGTTACTAAACTAGCTTTGTGAGGACCGTCTCATAATCCAGTCCTGCTCTCTGCACCAAACAACTTTGTTTTTTCTATGAGTCAGCTAGCTTCTTTTTTGTTTTACTCACTAGTTTGTTGTCCTTTTTTTGCTTCCACATATAAGTGATATCACACAGCATTTGTCTTTCTCTGTCTGACTTACTTCCCTCAGCATGATGCCCTCCAAGTCCATCCACACTGCTGTGGGCATGTGTGCTTAGACGCTCAGACTTGTCTGACGCTTTGCGACCATATAAACTGTAGCCCGCCAGGTT
Source organism: Muntiacus reevesi (assembly GCF_963930625.1). Classification (NCBI taxonomy): domain Eukaryota; kingdom Metazoa; phylum Chordata; class Mammalia; order Artiodactyla; family Cervidae; genus Muntiacus; species Muntiacus reevesi. The sequence continues at coordinate 72,708,569 of NC_089252.1, forward strand.
CCTCTGTCCATGGGATCCCCCAGGCAAGAATCCTGGAGTGGGTTGCCATGCCCTCCTCCAGGGGATCTTCCTGACCCAGGGATCGAACACGCGTCTCTTATGTCTCCTGTATTGGCAGGCCACATTGTGCAGATTTCATTCTTTTTTACCAAAGAGTATTCACCATTCAACATTAAATTTGACCTCCCAGTCTGTGAGTCCCAGTCCTTCTGACTGTTTTGCGGGACATGCTCTGTTACCTTTATGCTATTGCTCACTTAGAACTTTCCAGAAATCTGTCAGAATCTCTGATTCTCCTCCACGCCCCACTCTTCATTTCTACAAATTTCTTTCCCTTTGGACATCTCACATTTCACTGGTATCTGGGGAAGAAGGGCAGCTAAACATGTGCTTGTTCCTCCACTGAATTAGAAGCATTTATATTCATCTTGCTTCTCTGAACTTTTAAAATGAGTTTATGCATTATTTCCATTCATAATAAGAAAAATAACAAAAGCTATTCTTAACATGGGAGGGGTTTAGCAACTTGTTCTCATCAGGCAATAAAGAGAAGAATCGCGTGAGCGTTTCATACCAAATGTGATAGCGCTGACCAGGAAACCTCCTTCCCGAGGTACTTCAGGCTGAATGAGTAAGAGGCTGCAGAATTTTGCCATAGAGCCCAGGGTCTCACTTGTGCTCTTTTATCTTCCCAAGCTGAATTAGAAATGCTGTCAATATAGTAAGACTACCAACTATAAAGCCTGCGAGCTACTAAACAGATGTGTCAGCTAGTAGCTTCAAATAGCTACATTTATCAGCTTGCTCTTCGGATGGACTCAGATGCACGGTCCTTCTGCTTGTCTCACTTAGGCTCACTCCTGCATCTCCAGTCAGCCAGCAGTCAGTGGCCTCGCTCTCCTGTCCAGGGGTCGGCTGGCTATTGGCTGGGGCAAGAAGGGTGATCAGGCTGAGTGTCTCTCGTCATCCCAAAGGCTATTTTGGGCTTGTTCACATGGCAGTGAGTTGCAGGGCGTCCAGGAGCAGCAAGAGAGGAAGCTGGCAGGCTCTGGACCTACACAGCATTGCTTCCACCAGTCTCGGTGGTCAGAGCAAGTCACAGGGCCGGCCCAGATCCATGGAGCCGAGAAAAAAGCTCTGTGTCTTGACGGAAGGAGCTTGCAAAGCATTGTGGCAGCTTTTGCAATCCCTTGTTTCCTAATTCTCTCCTTTAATTCTGATTTTCTGTTTCCCACTTCTGTGTTGTCCTCAGGGTTCTCAGGACCCAGTCTCTGGAATGGTTCTACAATAACGTGAAGAGTCGCTTCAAACGCTTTGGCAGCGCCAAGGTCTTGAAGAACTTGTACAGGAAACATCGGTTGGAGACCGGGGTCTGCCTTGACACCGTGGGTACGCTGGCGGCCTGCCACCCTGGGGGTCCTTGGGGGGCTGGGGGGATAGAAGGAGGCCTGGCCTGGAGGTCCCATACACTATCACCTACCCACTTGGGACACAGAAAGTGGCTTAAATACTTGACTGTAGTAAGGAGCGGAAATACAAGGGCATATACCAAAGATTCTGAGTTTTTAAAAAAATATTTATTTGTTTGACTGTGTCGGACTTAGTTGTGGCATGCTTTCAGCACTCAAGCTCCAGAGCACAAGGACATATAGTTCAGGCACACAGTCTTCATTCCCCAACCAGTATTGAACCCATGTACCCTGCATTGGAAGGTGGATTCTTTTTTTAATTAATTAATTTAAATTGGAGGATCATTACTTTACAATATTGTGATGGTTTGGAAGGCTGATTCTTAATCACTGGACCATCAGGGAAGTCCCATAGTTTCTAAGTTTTAAGTCCTGTGATTCTGGCATCTCCACTGGGCTGGCTTTGTTAGCAGTTGGGAGAACCAAAGTGTTTCTGCATACTGTGGACATTTGAATTCCAAATCCCTAGAAATGAAAGATCCCTGACCATTTCCCTCTAAAGGTTAAAACACTGGAAAGTCATCTTTGTTTGGTCATGTAGACTAGGTCTGTTCTCGGAGGATATGCACCCCACGCCCGCTTCCTTCCTACCCCAAAATTTTATACCAACCAGGCCCAGAATTTGATGTCATGGGACAGTCAGAAAAGTCTCAGCTTCCTCCCAGGAAGGAGGGACAACTTGGAAGGAAGGATAAATAGGATAAACAGACAAATAGGATTTATTTATTCCTAATAGACCAGCCAGTGGAAAGAAATGGTTGTCAGAATATGAACAGCATGTCTTCCCCAAAGAAGGCTGTTTTTTCTGTCTTGAAGCAGATTTTTCCTTAACTTTGCTGACACAGGTAAATGCTTTTTCTCCATGAGAAAGAGAGAAGAAAAATACCGCTTCCATCTCATTTGGAGCTTTTTCATCATCATTATTTTACATTGCTGTGTTGTCAGTAAAGTCTTTGGTTGTGTCTTATCTAAAAATATGAGATGAGCCACTGAGATGAGCGGGAAACAGAGTGGAAGCATTAAACATGGGGAATCATTAGGGCCTTTTGTGGCAGCTGTTAGAATCTCTGTCTTTCAAACCACTCAGGAAGCCTGTAGCTAAGACAGCAGGGCTGAAGACTTCCACATATTATTTTTAATCTTCTCTTTGCTGATTTTTCTAAAAACATTTCTCAAGGAACAAAGACCAAAAGAAAAGAAAAGCAATGAAGCTTAAAAGTAATCATGTCAACAGGTTTTCAACCCAAAGAGATATGTCAAGAAAGTTCCGGAGTTGCATTGGCTCATCATTTGCATCCCATTTTTCTTTCTTGTTCATCCTCAGGTCAACTCCATGATCTGTCTTACATGTCACCACATTCAAATCTCAAGGGTGTTCTCTACTGCTTCATGCAAAATGAGCAGAAGGGGCAGAGCCAACACATTTGGAGAATCCTATAAACAGAGCACAACTGCGATCTCTTTCTCTTTCTCCCTTGGGCCCCGCAGATGGAGCAGGGAAACGTGAATTCCAAGTGGGCCAGCCAGAGGCTTTGAAATGTTCAAGTGTTATTTTCAAAGGCAAATCATTTGCTGGGAATAACTCTGCCACTATTGAAGCAGATTTAGGTCCTGGAGCCTCTGTGATTCACCACTTCTTTCATCTGGGCCTTAATCACCCCGCTTACCACGTTGCATTCAGGGGATGGTTTACAAAGCTGCTCTCCTGCTGGACCTGGCAGAGGCTATAGCTTCTTTATCTCTGTGTTTCAAAAGTGTGGTCCGGTGGCTGATACCTTTTAGGTCCTCAGTATTGCACAATTCAGGCTTGAAAGCACTTTGTAGGTACCAGGACACTTCACAGAAGTACTGGAATCAGTTTCTTTGATTTGATCTGTATCTCCATTTAAACTAAGATTTCCTTTTGATCAACATGAAGACAAGCAGGCAGGAGATAGTTTATGAGACGGTACTGAAATCTGTAAAGTTGTGATCATAAAACAGTGAGGTTGGTTCTACCTACCACTTAGAAAATTGAGTTACATATATCTCAAGTTTGGAGAAATCTCCCAGTGTGTGAGTGGCTTCCTGGTTATATTAAATGACTGTGGAGTCATCAGCATTAGCTCCTACCTACCACCCAACACCTTAATGTGGTTGTCATCTGCCATCCTCAAGCCTGACTACACTTTAGAATCACCTCAGGAACTGAAAAAAAAACTCACAGCACCAGAGTCATTTTCCACCCCCAGCCAATTACTTCCAAATCTCTGGAGGTGGGCCCAGCACAGATATTTTTTAAAAAGCTCTCCAGGTTATTTTAAGATGCAGCCAAGACTTGAGAACCTCAGCTGGCGGTTCTGAATAAGATGTTTCCATCTTCGACTCCACCTGAGGGTATTTAGAATATTGATTGTCAGAACATAATCTACAGGGTGCAAGACCAGTGCTCTGTTCCAGGACTCTCAGCAGAAAATTCCTTTTATCTATGGAATAGCTCCACTGCATGGACCAGTGTGCTGCTGCTGCTGCTGAGTCGCTTCAGTCGTGTCCGGCTTTGTGTGACCCCGTAGACGGCAGCCCACCAGCCTCCTCCATCCCTGGGATTCTCCAGGCAAGAATACTGGAGTGGGCTGCCATTTCCTTCTCAATGCATGAAAGTGAAAAGTGAAAGGGAAGTCACTGAGTCGCGTCCGACTCTTAGCGACCCCATGAATTGCAGCCTACCAGGCTCCTCCATCCATGGGATTTTCCAGGCAAGAGTACTGGAGTGGGGTGCCATTGCCTTCTCCGATGAACCAATGTAGTTTGCCATAAAACCAATCAGTCCATTGAAAATTCATTGAGTTCACAGAATCTTACGGATCACCCATCATATGCACCCTTGCATGACCATCTGTCGCAAGCCCTAGTGACCAGATTAGGCCTAACTGATGACACATTTGTTTTATCAGATAAATCCTACTTGTATTCATTCCTTCAGTAAACATTTTTAGAGGGCCGAAAGGTATGTGGGACCTTAGCTCTCCAACCAGGGATGAAACCTGAGCCCTCTACATTGAAAGCATGGAGTCTTAATCACTGGACCTCCAAGGAAGTCCAGTAAACTTTTAGTGAGTGCCTGGTTTAAAACCTGGGGGTGACAAGATGGGCAAAACCTGTCCATCTCAGAGCCAACTTTGCAGTGGAGAAGTCAGAGAAATAAGCAAATAGATTTATAAAAAATATAATGTCCAATGGGAATGCGTGCTCAATGTGATTTATCTGATAGATTAATCATGACTTTTTTTAAGTTTTTTTTTAATGTGGACCATTTTTAAAGTCTTTATCGAATTTGCTAAAACACTGTTTCTGTTTTATGTTTTGGTTTTTTGGCTGTGATGCATGTGAGATCTTAGCTCCCCAACCAGGGATCAAACCCACACCCCCTGCATTGGAAGACAGTCCAATCCACTGGGCTGCCAGGGAGGTCCCTCAGCATGAAATCTTTAGCATTTATTCTTGAGAGTTCCCCAGTGGCCAACTGCACACTCTCACTGCCAAGGAGATCATGAATGCCTAAGTTCCTGCATGCCATGCAACCAAAAGGGAAAAAAAAAAAAAAAAGAACAGCTATTCTAAGATGAAAGTAGCCCTTATGAATATACTCAATCCCTAGACAATTTGATAAATATATATGTTTATTGAGTTTTTGTTGTTTAGCTGCTGAGTTGTGTCTGACACTTTGGCGGCCCCATAGCTCACCAGGCTCTTCTGTCCGTGGAATTTCCCAGGCAAGAATACTGGAGTGGGTTGCTATTTCCTCCTCCAGGGGATCTTCTTGATCCAGGAATCGAACCCACGTCTCCTGCGTCCCCTGCATTGGCAGGCGGATTCTTTACCACTGAGCCACCAGGGAAGTTCGTTTATTTAGTTTTAGATAAATAAAATGGGGAAAACAAATCCTACTTCTATTTATTAGTATGATATATCTATTTTTGATATGGTTCTGGGAAGGGTCTATGACATCCTTCACCTGGGATTTGAGTGACAAACACTGACTTTTACAAACACTGAACTGTGTGAAGTCAGAGGTTCCTCCGGCTCACGGAAGCTCTGACTTGGTGCCTGGCTGCCGCTCTCAGTTTCCAGAACAGTTCAGTCGCTTTCTGCTCTGGGAAAAACCCCATCATCCTAAACTACGCACAGAAGCTCCCATCTATGACTGTAAAGGGACCCAGGGAGAGTCGTGCGAGAAGGTTTATAATAATGCAAAATCAGAGCCTGGCCTGGTTGGTGCAGGCTCCCAAGGATGCTTTCAGATCTCCCTCTTCCTCACACTCCCCACCACCCTCCGTGTTGTCTCGGGACACAGCCTCACCGCCTCCTTCACGGGGCAGACCGTGTACACCTCCACATCTAACTCTGTCACTTTCCACGAGGGGCTCAAGGTCCCTCAGCCCTTCCATCTTGCCTTTCAGCCCCTCCCTTAACTGGTTCCTCCCTATTGATCTGAGATCACGCCAGTCTCTCCTGTCTCCTAAGCCCTTCCTGGACTGCACATTCTCCTCTGCTTCCACCCTGCCACTCTCTTTCTCATCACAGGGACACTCCAGAGGGCAGGCTGCACTCCCCACTTCCTCTCTAGACACCCACCCTCCCCCTCTTCCAAGCTGTCCTCCACACAGCAGCCGGCGTGCGCCTTTAGAAGCATACACCTGGCCAGATCATCCCTCTGAGGCCTTCACTGGCTTCAGGTGGCTTCAAGTTGGGACAAAGATCAGAACACTGCAAGGTCTGCCCCCAACCCGTCTCACCCCAGGCTGTCACAGAGCCTCTGCTTTAGGTCCCGGGTGCACCCTGCTGTCCCTACTGCCTGTCCCCATGCAAGCTGCATGCTCTGCCCCGGAACTCCTTCCCACCCCCACACCCCTTTGCCTGGTCACTCACCATCTAGGTCAATCTTCCCCACTGAACACTCGCCCTATTCTGTGAACCACCCAGGCACAGCATTCACCATATCTATAGCTTTCTATTTATTTATATAAATCTTTGGTTATTGAATTCTCATCCACCACACTGACAAGTTGTCGGGGCAGCGAGATCTTCTGGCTTTGCTCACCAATCACTCTAACATCCAGCCCAGGGCCAAGCATCTACTAGGTCCCCATGGAATATTTGCTTGATGAATGAATGGATGCCAGATGCAGCCAAGCCAAAGTGAAATATTTGCACTTAGCTGTGTAGTCTGAGAACTGAGGTGATGACTTACCCTAAAGGCTTATTTTATAAATGAGGAGATAGAGACATAGGCAGATAAAGTCACTTCCTACAGTCACAGAGCTAGAGTAAGTAACTTCGGGTCTTTTGAAAGGTTGGTCAGAAAACACAAATACAGACAATGGTACATGGTCAGACAGAGTCACTGCGGCAGGCACACACTAATGTCGTGTCTCATAAAGGTCACATCCCACTGGCCCCGCGGCGGGAACCTACGGCAGTCACCCTCAGAGTTTCCACACCAGAGCCCCTTGCAGCCCATCCAGGGAAGCGCAGGCTCTATTATTTGTATCAAAGGTCTACTGCTTAGTTTGACTTGGAATCAGTAGCATTTCCCCCTTTTGAGCTAAGACATGTAGACCCACGTTTATTCTCTTGCTTCTGTCAGTGTTTTCCACCAGCATCCAATTCAAGAATTTTTCTTGAGCTCCTGCTATCACCATGCTGCCGTGGGCACTGGGAATACAATATAGTAATTTTAAAAGGAAAGAGCCATGACACACACCTCACACCTTCAAAGATCTCATTTGATGAGTTAATGCGTGAATACAGATGGTAAACCCCCAACTGAAAAAGGGCTTAGCCAACTGCACTTTCCAGCCTGGAACTAAGGCACTAGGGTGTGCATTCAACTGACCGGAGACCAGAGAAGAGGCAGTAGGCCTTAAAAGATCAAATGCTGAGGCTTACTTTGTTTTGCTCTGGGTTTGTTTCCCCGAACTGCTAATGACAGTTAATTCACTGGCTAAAGGCAACTGTTTGGATTGATGCCATGAACAGTAGCTAAAGACCAGGCATTCAGTGTCTCATCACTCATCACGAGGAGAATTCTGTCATTATCACAGCTTTTCTAGTAAGGAGACCAAGTGTTTGAGTGGTTAAGTAACTTGATCAAGGTTACACAACTAGTCACTTGCAGATCCAGGAAATGACCTCATAGCTCTCAGACTTCAATCTTTTGTTCCATGTTTGATTCCATGCTACCTCCAAAGAAGGCTCTGGAAGAAAGTTGGGGGTGGAAGCGATGCTACATGAGGAATTAATATGAGCAAGAAAAAATGTGACTGGTCAAAATCTGTAGCTTATTGTGGAACCCAGTAATTCCCTAAATTCATTGCCTAAAAACCCAGGAATTCCCTAAACCTATTTGCAAGGCAAATAATCAAAGTGGGTAATGGTGGTCTGCCAATTTAGTAGCACGGTGCGCCAGGCTCACTGAACACCTTGGATAATCTTACATCCTCTCTCTCTCTCTCTCAGGAGGAAACTTTTTTGAGGCAAACCTGGAGAATGAAGGAAGTGTTTCAGGCAGTGACTCAACCTTTTATAGGCAGTCAGAAGGTAAGGTTGCTTATGGGTTTACACCTAATGGGAGGTTGGAGGACTGGAAACTCCTTCAGATCGTTAGGTCCCTCATTGCATTGGGACCACTGATGGAACTCTGTTATTGTGTATGAACATCTCCCTGGGTCTTCTTTAATTGCCATTTGTGTGAATGCATCATCAAAATAGTTGAATATATCTAAGGTGTAACCTAGAGAAGTGCATTCATTCCCTACCAACCACTAGATACTTAATGATCAACTAGTGTGTGTTTCGGGCTTCTCTGGTGGCCCAGACAGTAAAGAATCTGCCTGCGATACAAGAGACCTGAGTTCAGTCCCTGGGTTGGGAAGATCCTCTGGAGAAGGGAGTGGCAACCCACCCCAATATTCTTGCCTGGAGAATTCCATGAACAGAGGAGGCTGGCTGGCTACAGTCTATGGGGGTTGCAGAGTTGGACAGGACTGAGCAACTTTCACTTCACTTTTAGAGTATAGGTTTTTCTGGAGTTAGAATATAACAATCAACAAACTCACTTGTGCAATTCATATTGAAATATTCTTAGAAAGAACATACCATTTATGGATTGACTTTGACTTTTTATACCAATATAATTGTTCCTTTAGAACAGAGATCAAAAGCAAAACAAACTGCTAATTACAAATAGAACCTCCTCCAACACTGCACTCCTTCCCTGAAGTGCTGGGTGTTGGAACAGGTGCTTCCTAGTCCCCCTGGTTCTCTGTTGCCCCCATAACTTCTGCACTCACCCTGTTCTCTCCTTAGACACCTTCGCATGAAAGTCTTGTCCTCTCTCATCCTTCCTGCTTGAATTTTCTCTCTGGGTTGACACGTGACCAAGGTGCACCTCCGTCTGAACGCCTAGCTCTCACTTCAGCCCCAGAGTTCTAGACTCAGAGTTCTGATGCTTGACCATCAGGAGCTGTAGCTCCTCCAGGGATCCTGAGTAGCTGTAGCCCCTCAGCGTGTCCTAATCAAGCTCCTCAGCCACTTAAGTCCACCATCAAGACTTAACCTTTCCCTCAATCCCTCTCCCCACTTCCACCCAGTCTCCCAAGTTCCTATCGGTTCTGTTTGCAACCCTGTTCTTTTCTTTCTATTCCAATAGAAATTTTCTTTCTCTTTCCAATAGAAAATTGCACTTTTCCTTTCCAATAGAAAGTTCTTTTCTTTTTCTATTCTATTCTATGGCCTGAGCACCTTCCTGCTCTTAACATTCCTATATTAATTTCAGTGCCCATTTAAATCAGCCAGGGTTCTCCAGAGTAACAAAACCAATAGGATATGTACACATAACACACATGCACACATGCAAAGGAGTTCATTTCAAGGACTTGGGTCACACAGTTTTGGGGCCTGGCAAGCCCAAAATCTATAGAATAGGTCAGCAGGCTAGAAACTCTTTAGGAATTGATCCTCAAGTCTTAAGGCAGGATTTCTTCTCTGGGAAACCTCTGTTTTTGCTCTTAAGGCCTTTCAAGTGATGGGATGGGACCTACTGATATTTTCAAGGGTAACATCCTTTACCCAAAGTCAACTAACCACAAGTAACCACAATGTGAACCACACCTACAGAAACCTTCACAGCCACACCTGGGTTAGTGTTGGATTAAACAGCTGGTGCAAATGGCAGCCCACTCCAGAGTTCTTGCCTGGAGAATCCCAGGGACAGGGGAGCCTGGTGGGCTGCCATCTGTGGGGTCGCACAGAGTCGGACACGACTGAAGCGACTTAGCAGCAGCAGCTATAACTTTGACACACAAAAGTAACCATCCCTCTACCTAACTGGTCCTCTAAACTTCGGCCACTCTGCCTCTGCCCTCTTATCCTCCCTCCACACACCCCCCCCCCCCCACCAGTTATCTCTGAAGCTGACTCGAGCCTTCACTTTCGGACCAAACATCTTCAGCGCTCCACTCCACCTTGTGCCAAAGTCTTAAATGTGGCCTTCAGAGCCTTTCTGATGTCTCCACGCTCCTTCTTTCCAGGGCTCTATGGAAGCTGGTGACTGGCCCCGGTCACAGGATCTCCATGCGCTTCTTAGCTGTTACATATGTGTCTGATCACCCGATGGCTCGGAAAACCCATGAGAGTGTGGTGGTGTTTACTGGGGCATCACTAGGGCCCTCGGAGCCTAGCGCTGGGGAGGGCATGGTGCACTTTGAATCAACAAGAATTTGTAGGGCACTACTTCTGTGAAAAACACATTGCCTGGTATCTTAAAGAAGAGAGATGGGAGATACGGTGTCTGTCTCCAGGGAGCACTGAGTGTGGTGACAACTTAAATTTAATACTCTTCTGATAGAAACACCAGGGAAAGCGTGTGCTCACTCAGCCACACTTGAGGGGTGCTGAACCCTAGGCGTGTCTCTGTCAGGACACACAGCCAGCCCGCGATGTCCTCATCAGCTGCCTGGCTAGATGGCTTTGAGTTTAACTGGGTTGGTTTGGGCTTCCCAGGTGGTGCTAGTGGTAAAGAACCTGCCTGCTAATGCAGAGACATAAGAGATGCTGGTTCAATCCCTGGGTCGGGAAGATGCCCTGGAGTTTAAGGGAATGGCAACCCACTCCAGTACTCTTGCCTGGAGAATCCCACGGACAGAGGAGCCTGGCGGGCTATAGATACAGACCCCACATATAGTGGGGTCGCAAAGAGTCAGACATGACTGCAGTGACTTAGCATGCATAGCACATATGCTCGGGTTGGTTTGGGAGATTTTATTATATTTGCCAAATGCCACTTTCTGTCCTCATGTGTGTCTTCAGGAGCCTAAGAAGCTTGAATTAAGTATTTTAATTTAGGGGTTGATTAATTAATGAATTGATATATTTACACCTTATCTCATTCTACAAAGAACCCGAGGCAGCTTTCAGGAGATTTGCATGTGTTCAATAATGCATGACTAGCAGATTATAGATGGAAACAGGAGGTTGAGAAGGGGAGGAGGAGATGTAGGCAACCAGCCCCTGCAGACCTCTGATCTCATTCCTGATGTGAGTTGGGCTTCTGGGGTGAACTAAGAGGAATGATAGAAATTCTCACCTTCAAGTAAGAGGTAAAAATCTAGTACCTCCAGGAAGCAGAACTCTTCCAAGTACTTGACTCCAAAGAGAATTCTGTCACCTGTGGAAGTCCTTTGGCTTAAGGACACTTCCTTCTGTTTGTTGCCATATGCAAAAAATACATTCACTAGATACATGATAGCCTTATTTTTAAAAATCATGTTAGTTTGTATTTATCTCACTTTTGTGGTTAAAATCACAGGATTTGGAGACAGAGAGCCCTGAATTCAAATCTCAGCTCTAACAATGTTATGTGGCAGCCTGGATGGTATATGTATGGCTGAGTCCCTTCGCTGTTCATCTGCAACACAGCGTTGTTAAACCGAGATACTTGGTCTGTGACCCAGCAGGTGGTTGAGCTGGGCAAGGTCGGCCAACGCTATTGACAGTATGGGTTTAGAATCTAAAAAATTCTTTTGTGAGTATTGTATTTGAATTAAACCATGCGCACAGCCCTTAGAAGATTTCACAGTTTTCCTGCCTATCATTACAAATGATACAGAACATGCACAAAATAAAGCATCATCTCTGTCTGAGAAGGTAGATGAAGGACTGCTGTATTAAGTCCCTTCGTCCAGTCTTCTTGAAGCCACTCTGCACGTTTGGAGCTGTGTGTAGTGCCGGGCACAAGAGGACGATGGCCTAGCCTCGTCCCAGTCAGCTCATGACTTTGACACAAGGACCTTTCACTTGTCTTTGCCTTTTAGAAGTGGTCTGTGTTCTGTTTCCTGTCCAGGACACAGCATGATGGACACCTTGGCTGTCGCCCTACGCGTGGCTGAAGAGGCCATCGAGGAAGCCATCTCCAAAGCAGAAGCCTATGGGGACAGCCTGGTATGCCACCTGACCCCGTCCCACAATGTCTGTCTGGAGGGTGGTGTGGGTGGGGTCCTGGCTGCCAAGAGAAAGTGCATCTTGTGGGGACGCCATCATCATATAACCATCCTTGAATTGAGCCCACCCTCCCCCTGCATTTGTGGTCAGGACTGCCAAGAAATCGATTGCCGAGTCCCCCAAACACACCCACAGCTCACGCCCTTCCCTTCTTCCCTCTGCAGGACAAGCAGAACGAGGCCACTTACCTGCGGGACCACAAGGAGGAGCTGGCCGAGGAGCTGGCCACAACCATCCTACAGAAGGTGGGTGCGCCCGGCAACCACGCGGCGGCGGGGCCGCCCGCCGGAGCAGGGCCTTGGGTCAGCGGAAGCGCCGCCGCGGGTGCCACTGTTGTCTCGGGCGCCGTTTGTCCTGTTTCTTCTCATTTTTGCCACTGTACTCCGGGGCTGAGGCAGAGGGGGTGCATTGCCCTGCGACAACTAGGCGGTGTGAACCTGCTTGCCCTTAGGGATTGAGCCCGTGGGGGAGGAGCCAGGAACTGGGCCCAGAGACCTCTGTACAAAGGGGCTTATTAAACCCAAGCGGCCGCGCCCAACATAGCAAGCGGCGCAGACAAGCTGAAGCCTTCCTTCATGACACTTGATATCTGCCCCTCCTTAGGGCTTTCAGACCCTTCCTAAGTCAGGGTGTACAGCCGGAGACTCTGGGTTTGAGATCAGCTCCACTGTTGATGTGCTGTGTGTCCTTAACTGATGACCTCTGCGCTTAACTCTGCATCTGTAAAATAGGGGGAGTTACAGTAGGTAGCTCTGAGAGTTATTCTGAGAATTACACGAGGTAAAGCATATGTGGTGTGTCAAGCAACCCCATGGACTGCAGCCGGCCAGTCTCCTCTGTCCATGGAATCCTCTAGGCAAGAACATTGGAGTGGGTTTCTATTTCCTTCTCCAGCGGATCTTCCCGACCCAGGGATTGAACCTGCCCTCCTGCACTGCAAGCAAATTCTTTACCATCTGAACCACCAGGGAAGCCCTTGCACTATATGGTGTCAGGCACAGAGACTGGCACACAGTAGGCGCTTAATTAATAGAAAGGGTTGTCAGCATCATAAAAGGGCTACTTTTAAACTGTAAAGTGCTGTAGAATGTTCAACACTTTGGTTATGCTGTTTTATCACAAGGCGGGTCTGAAACTGGCTGGTATTCTGTTGAAGCTAAGCTCTTCCATGACTAAAAATTTCCCAAAGATGATCCCAGTTACACCACATAGCTCTGGAAGTCTCTCCAATAACGTGTCCCCTTTGTCACCTGCCTCCTCCCCAGATCATAAGGAAACAGAAGAGCAAAAGTGAGCAGCGCGTGGAAGACGAGCCGGAGTGGCCGCAGCCCCAGAGCTGCGGGGCAAAGGCAGCTGACGAGGGGACCACAGCCTCCCCGGGGGGCCCCCAAGCTTCCACCACCTTCTGGGTGAGCCCCCATGCCGCGCCGGCCCGCCCCGACAGGGACGCTGCTGTGTGCAGCCAGAACCGCTCTCCCCATAGAAATGGGGCCGCCACGCCTAGCATCTGTAGTCTGCTCATGTGCCCGCCAGACAGCGTGGAGTGGGGGCCAGGAGGCTGGTCTCTTACACGGGGAGGTGGGTTTTTACGCAGAGACCAATTTAGGAAAAATAACACTGTCAACAAGCTTTTGAAAATTCCTTCTGAAAAGAAGGAGTCTGAGCACTGAGTCCCGTGGGGAGAGTGGCTTTCTTAGGGCCATGTCTGTTCCTACAACCCGAGCACTTGCTTTCCGGAAGCTGAGAAGGACAGGGAGAGAATGACCGCTGCCTGCTGAGGTCACAGCGGCACGTGGATGGGGCATCAGGATGTGGAGAGACCTTTTTGTTCCTTCTCCCCGGTCACAAAGCACAGTGTCCATCCAGTGACCCGAGGGTTCGGGCCTGTCATGTCTGGGGAACGTCACCGAGCCCGTAAAGTCCTTTGGTGTGTGTTCCTCCATCCCCAGCGAGGGCGTGTGTGGGGAAGAGGATAGAGGCTGGGTCCTGGGTGTGGAAACTCAGCCAGAAAAGGAGCAGGACTGGCCGGCAGGACTTGTGTTCTGTCAGCTGCAGGGACCCACAGTCATAGCATGGGGCAGAGGACGAGGCAGCACATAGGTGCAATTTAAAACTGGAAAGGCAGAATAAAGAAGAATGAAATCATGCCATCTGCAGCAATGTGGATGGACCTAGAAATGATCATACTTGATGAAGTCAGTCAGACCGAGAAAGACAAATTATAGGACATCGACTATGTGTGGAACCTAAAAAAGAATACAAATGAACTAATGTGCAAAACAGGAATAGACTCACAGTCATATAAAATGAACCATGATTGCTGAAGAAGAAAGGGAAGCTTGGCAGTGTGTGTGGGGAGGTGGGAGATAAATTAGGAGTATGGAATTAACAGATACACACCACTATATATGAAATAACATATAAACTACAAGGATTTAGTGTGTAAGGAACTATATTCAATATCTTATAATAACCTCTAACAGAAAATAATCTGAAAAACTACATATATGTAACTGAATCACTTTGCGGTACACTTGAAACTAATACAATACTGTAAATCATGTCCAACTCTTTGCGACCCTATGGACGATAGCCCACCAGCCTCCTCTGTCCATGGGATTTCCCAGGCAAGGATACTGGAGTGGGTTGCCATTTCCTCCTCCAGGGGATCATCCCTACCCAGGGATCGAACTCTCATCTCCTGCATTGGCAGCAGGGTTCTTTACCACTAGCACCACCTGTGAAATGCCATTGCATCAACTGTACATAAAAAAAAAAAACAAAACTGGACAGGCAGACAGGAAAATCACCCCATCACATTATTTCTTTGACTCTCCACCAAAAGGTACAGGTATTATTGGGCCCATTTTATAGGTGAAGAAGCTGAAGCTTAAGCTATAGGATAATTTGCCTAAGCTCCCATAGCTAGTTATCAGTGGGGTTGAGAGTTGAATGCCTTTTTCCTGCTCCATAGCTTTTGATGTGGCTTCTTCCTGTAAACAATGAGATCCATGGACTCGATCCCTAAGGCCCCTTTCATCCCAGAGATTCCAGGTCTGCACTGTTCAATATGGTGGCCATAAGACACAAGTGACAGTTTAAAGCTAAATTCATTAAAATTACATTTATAATCCAGTTCTTCAGTCACACTGGCCATATTTGAGGTCCTCCCTAGCCCCTGGAGCCAGTGGCTACTTTATAAATTGGACAGTGCGGTTACAGACCATTTCCACCCTCCCTGAAAGTCTTCTGACACAGCTCTGGTCTAGGGAGCAAGATAAACAGAAGGAGAAGCAAGGAGAGACAGAGGGCAGAAAAAGTGGAAGTGCTTTAGGACACAGGCCAGAACCTGGATATGAAAGAGCAGGCCAAGCCTTGGATCTTGAGGACTTCGAGGCAGGTGGCTCTCCCACTTTCCCACGAGCCGTCCTCACCCTGGACTCTCATCTTCATCACCTGTTGGCGCCCCATTCAGGGGCGCTGACTCACGGGGTCTGAGGCAGAACCTGGGCATCTGTGAAAGTGAAAGTCACTCAGTCCTGTCCGACTCTTTGTGACCCCGTGGACTGTAGCCTGCCAGGCTCCTCTGTCCACGGGGATTCTCCAGGCAAAGATACTGGAGTGGGTTAGCCGTTTCCTTCTCCAGGAGATCTTCCCCACCCAAGAATTGAACTGCATTGCAGGCAGACTCTTTACCAGCTGAACTACCAAGGAACAATGACCCAAAGCTGGTGGGGGGCGGGGCACAGGCTGGGGGCTGAAAGATGGCCTTTTCGTGGCATCTTGAGGAGGGCCCCGGACCTGCAGACCCTGGAGGGCCCTGGACCACTGGCCTCCTGAGAGTGCTCCCTCCTGTGTCTCAATCCTCCAGGGATGTGGATACTCTGCCTCCGGGGGTAACCATGCAGAACCCCATAACCCTGTAGGACTCTGTCCTTGGGCTTAACTGCAAAACCCAAGCTTAATCCATCTCCAGTCAGATAGGACTTCTCATCTGTTCTCTTGAAAGAAAATTCAGTGTGATCATCCCTCTTTTTAATTTCCTCTCTGATTGTGTGGCTCTCCGCCAGGAAGGAGGTCAGTGCAGTCTGATTTTCAAAGCCTTAAGATGCAATATCCTAACAGGCACCAGTGAGGGGCTTATCATTCATTTAGTACCCATCTCCTTGGGCGTGTGTATGTAAAAAGTCACCTCTGTATTAATGTGGTGATCCTAATGATAACAATGATGATAGCAGAGGGTGGGCATGCAATGTGCCCAGCGATTGAGGTGTGTCTCTAACTGTCTCTGTCTCTTCTCCATCCTTTTCTGTTTTCCTCAGCCAGTTCTCTTTGTGTTTTTGTCATTTTCCTCCCTCACATTTGCTCTCTCCTTTAAATGGCCATAGTACAGACCTGAAGTATTTTTCATTACTGTTACAATTATTGGATTGAATTTAATGGCTGTGCCTGACCCCAGAAATACAAAGCAAAGCTATGTCTCAGCTGTTATTCATTCGAACACTGTTGCTGACCCCTTTGCCCACAAACCCTTGATACTAAAAACTTTCACTCTCTGTTCACCTCTGATGTGGGCTCCTTGAGAGCAGAGACTATTTTGAAGCCATGATCAGTGCCCCAGGGAGTCTGCCCTGTTGGCGATGATGGTCATCATTGCAGTCATAGCAACAACATCCCATCCCAAGAGATACAAGGAGGGTGGGATGCTGCGGCCCACACAGAGGACCAGCGACTGCAGAGGAAGCTTTAACAAAAGTAACTGATGATCACCCTGTGAGTTTTGCCTAAAGCTTCAGAACCAGCTGGTTTGGATGGCACGTCCTGCTGGGCTGAGGCCTGTTAGCCAGGAGCGCGTTGTCCCCAGGCTTTCAGGAAAGGGTGTCAGGCGCAGCACCAAGAGGCCACAGCAGAGCATCAGCTTGGAGCCAGACAGACCCAAGGTCGAGCCCTGCCTCCGCCCCTCACCAACCATGTGCGTGGGCAAGTTGGTCCAAGCTGCTGCAGGTCACCTGCATGTCCCCAGCTGGACAGAGTGAGGGAATGGAGGTGTTGCCCTGGCTCGGTGGCGGAGCTTAATAAATGCTGCTATTTTGACTGATCCTTACTGAGCACTCTGTGTGCTTGGCATGGCATTGATCCCCGAAGCTTAGAATCAAAGTGTTAGTCGCTCAGTCGTGTCCAACTCAGTGTGACCCCATGGGCTGCAGCCCACCAGGCTCCTCTGTCCATGGGATTCTCCAGGTAAGAATACCGGAGTGGGTTGCCGTTTCCTCCTCCAGGGGATCTTCCCGATCCAGGGATCAAACCCGAGTCTCCAGCACTGCAGGCGAATTATTTACCTTCTGAGCCACCAGGGAAGCCCAGGAGGAGGAGCTGGCACGGGACCCCTTACCCAACACTTTCATGCCCCAAGAGTTAAGAGGCGGGGCCGGCTTGAAAGTCTCATTCCATCTTTGCAAGGCCTTGCTGTCATGATAACATTCCTGGACCCATGGGCTCCACCCACCACGCCCAGCCTCCCAGCATAGATGTGCAGACAGTGTAACTCAGGCCGGCCCTTGCTGACAAGGCCAGCCTTGTTTCTTCCAAGGACCCTAGGGTGGGTAAGAGGACGGAAAACAGACGCTGTGGGTGGGAGTGGAAGGATGGGCACAGAGTGCCCAGCCAGGATAATAAAGCAAATAAATTAACCGAGTGATCCCATCCCTTCCCAAGAGGGAGGAGGTTGAACCGACTGGCAAGTAAAAGTGTCATGGTGGCGCCATCTTCTGGGCCATATGTTTATTGCAATGAACTTGTGGCAAAGCTGGGTCTAGGTCTCAAAACTGGGGCTTTTCCACCCTGGCTGGAGACCACAGACCGGCAGTGTCCTGAGATGTGCTGGAGGCAGCTCTCCAGGGACTTTTGTGGTTGTCAGGATGTAGTTTTTTCCCCTAGTGTGAAACAGTGGCTTGCCTGAAATAGGTTATGAAAGCCTGGCATCCTTAGCTCATGAAAAACATAGATCTCATCTTCCCTGTTGGGACCAGAGAAGGACTTTTCCTGTTTTGATCTTGGCTTTTATAAGTAAGGGAGCCTTTTTGTCCTATAGAAGTGGAACCCAGCCACCTCTTACAGACACACACATACAGACATAAAATATTGTTTGAGCCACTGCAAAATGAAATACTATCATTTTCTCTCTCTTTTAAACATGTATTTTGTGATTTATAGTGTGAAGTTTTGTAGATAGAAAAATAAAGGCCAGGGTATAGAAAACAGCTCAGGGGAGGCTGCAGGAATACTGCGCCTGGCAACAGGCTATCAGCTCCTTAGAATCAGACCGAGTTATAATCCTACAAATTGAGTTACAAATGTGGGACTGAGGGTCACACCCAGAAGACTGTCTTCAAGGAGCTCACAGTCCGTGGAAGAGACGACAAGTTGGAATATGACTGTAGCAGAGACAGGAAGATCTGTGTGATTACAGGAAGAGAGGGTTCTTGCCAGTCCAAGGTGGGAGGCATGTCAAGGCTATGTCCCCCTGGGACTTCCCTGGTAGTCCAGTGGCTAAGACTCCATGCTCCCAGTGCAGGGTACATGGGTTCAATCCCTGGCCAGGGATTTAGATCCTACATGCCCCAACTAAGACATGGCACAGCCAGATTTTAAAAAGAAGGGTGTATCCCCCTGAATATATGGCAGTTTGACAGGGATGGATTTTTTTTGCTTCATTTTTAATAACTTCACCTGCCAACAGACTGTCAGCCTTGATCTCTCCTCTATGATCACCACTCATCATCTGTCAAGGATTTCCCAAAATTGTAGATGGCTCCCTGAATACCCAGAGCTGTTCAGGGCACTAGACAGGATCAGTGCTTTCCATGCCCTTGGAATGATGGAACTGACCCTGGGCCAAAAATCCACTGGACGAGTGTGTTAGCCTGGCTCTCCTCCAAGTAAGACGTTGCCCTCCATGATATGAGTGAGGATGACAGCGGGCTTCTTCTTTGTTTCTCTTGCTCCCCAGTGTCACCCAAGAAGTTAGGAAGGTCATCACCATCAACAGGCACTTCTGAAAAGCTATCCTGTGGCCTACCTCAAGTAACATCCGCTCCACAGTAAACATGCATTGATCCCCGGTTCTATACCAGTTACTGCGCCAGGAGCTGTCACCATTAACCGTCCTTTAACTGCCCTCAGTTGCTTGCAGCCTAGTGGGGACACCAGCAGAAAAACAGATGTTGCAATAGAGTGTCATATAACACAGCATTAAAGCAGCAGGACTCTCAGCCCAGCTTGAGGAACGGGGTTTCCCTCAGGCCACCGCCTGTTTGAACTGAATGCACACAGAATCTTATCCGATCAATAAGAGGGGGAGAGCTCCTCCGCGCCTGGGCTGCATTAACCTGTGACTGCTGCATCGAGGCCCGTCCTACTCTCCTCTGTAATCAAAGAGGAGTTGGGTCGTGACCCTTGGCACACAGCTTAGAGGGCTCTGTATTGGTTCTGCAGATGCATCTTCCTCCTGGATCGGCCTCAGGGTCTTGTGAGGGAAAGTAGAAGAGGCTTCTTAAGACTCTTTCGGGGCCAGAACGGGCTGCACTACCCTCTCCAGCAGAGCGTGCGGACGCCCGGTGTCGGAGGGCTGTGGGCCTGTGATTAGGGGATACTGGGCCCCAGTCCTCAGCCCTCTTTTCTCAGACTGGTTAGCCATCCTTCTGGGTGAGGCTACAGAGGGCATTGTCCTCTCCCCAAACCCTAGTCATGATGCTCAGTTTTTTCACCCAGATACCCTGTGGCTGGTGTTTGCTATTCTCCTTTGTTATTCCCAAACGGCGTTTTAAAGCTCCCACTTAGTATACATTTGCTGTGCGCAGAGCAAAGCTGTGTGTGTGTGTGTGTATGCACTTAGTTGCTCACGTAGTGGTGTTCAACTCTTTGCAACCCCAAGGACTGCAGCCCGCCAGGCTCCTCTGTCCATGGGACTTCCCCAGGCAAGAGTACTGGAGTGGGTTGCCATTCCCTTATCCAGGGGAGCCTCCCAACCCAAAGATCAAGTCCGCGTCTCCTACACTGGCAGGTGGATTCTTGACCACGGCGCCACCTGGGAAGCTAGAACAAGATTAGGTTTCTGCTTCTCAGGAAATTAAGTCACTCAGTCAAGGTGTTGCACCAGAAGTGATCTTGGAGCCCAGGTACAGATAAGTCCCGAGTCCAGCCTCAGCTGCCTGGAGGCCCTGCCCACAACTCTCCAAACACGCTCCCCCTTTGCCTCCTAATCTCAGCATCTGTGGTGGGAGAGGAGGAAAGCCCATGCGTTTCTCCCCGGGGGAGAAGGCAGTAGGCCTGTTAGTGTTGATGTTGGCCAGCAGGTGGCGCCAAACTCCCTAAGGCCGAAGTCAGAGATCAATACTTTGCTTCATATCAGTCAGAGATGCTTTCTGTGGCTTGGCCCTTTCCTTCCTCCATTTCACCCATATAAAAAGAGCAAAGTAAATCCCCAAGAGAAGAGAATTCTCTCATTAAATGACAATGGAAAAATTTGGTCTCTTTCTGTTTGATGAAATTCCCTGTATAGAACATGGGAGCTACAAATTCTCGAAATTACATTTGTAACATACAGAAATGATACAGTTTCTTGTCAGTCATTTCTACCACTTGTCCTTAGGTAGAGTTTATTTTAACTAAATGGGAATGTGTTGCAGAGTCTCTGGGATTGTGGACTGACCATCTTGGCTCATTTATCTATCTCAGCAATTACATTGTACTACAATTTTCTACTTACACTCCTGCAATGCTCAGGTTTGGAGGTCTCTGAAGGGAATTTGCTCTTATTTTCATCACACACAATTGGCCCTAAGAAATCTCAGCTGGAAGAATGACTGGGTAAGTAGGAGCCTTGTAAGAACCAGCTCTGTTGGATTCTGCTACATCTCTGATGCTTTCTGGGAGGCCTGGCCACTTGCAGTGGAATAAATGGGGAACCACTTGTGTCATTATATGGCATGATGTAGCATCCCTGGTGGCTGAGACAATAAAGAATCTGCTTGCAATGCAGGAGACCTGGGTTCGATCCCTGGGTCAGAAAAGATCCCCTTGAGAAGGACCTGGCTACCCACTCCAGTATTCTTGCCTGGAGAATTCCATGGACAGAGAAGCCTGGCGGGCTACAGTCCACGGGATCACAAAGAGACAGACACGACTGAGCAGTTAATCATTTCCCAGCAGGATGCACTGATTTGAAGCTTCGTTCTGAACCTCAAGATGAGAAAAGCCATTACCGTCAGCTGCGTCATCTCCATGCGGTGGGGTGCCTGCGGATCGGAAGGCAGTCCCCCTGGGAACTGTGCCTGACGAGGTCACCCCTCCCCCTCTTTTCTTTGCACAGCGGTCACAGTCTGCATTCTCACTCAGCAGAGGAGATGCCCTGAGGACCCCTTCGCTGGAGGCTGCATCAAGGCAGCCAAGGGGCCAGCAGCCGAGGGAGGAGGAGGCGTTGCCCAGCTGGAAGAGCGTGGACAGGCTGGACCAGACAAGTAACTGTTCTGCGGGGTTCAGAAATGCTGTCGGGAGGCTGCTCAGCCCCTCCTACCATCAGTCTGAGTGGGGGGCGTGCCCATCTGGGACAGCTGGGCCATCAGGTCACGGGGTCTCTCGCACAGCACACTGTATATAAGGCGGGCATGCTTCCCATGTGGGCGGTTTGCTTGCTGAGACCTGCGAACCAGTGGGGAGGTGGGTTCAGATCACTTGGCTGCACAGCCCCGCTTCAGCTGCCTGTTGTGTGTGGACAGGAGCAGGCGTCTTATTAGATGTAGGCCAGGGACACCAGGGCTTCCCAGATAGCTCAGCTGGTAAAGAATCCACCTGCAATGCAGGAGACCCCGGTTCAATTCCTGGGTCGGGAAGATCCACCGGAGAAGGGAAAGGCTACCCACTCTAGTATTCTGGCCTGGAGAATTCCATGGACTGTCTAGTCCATGGGGTCACAAAGAGTCGGACACAACTGAGACACTTTCACTTTCACAGGAACACCAATCCAGCCTAGCAGGCATTCATTTCAGTGTTCAAGCTAATGTGACCCAAGCGTCAGGACTCTTCAACTATGCATGTTAACAAGTGTCTCCACAGTAAAAATAACAAAGAAAGAGCATTTCAAAATTTAGAGTAAGAAACTGACCAACTTAGGAGGTTTTATAAGCACTTCTAGCAGACAGCCCATTTCACAAAACAGTTCCTGCTGGGTTAGGAGCATTCCAAATAAATTTGCAAAGGATCTTGGTTTTCAAAACATGTTTTGTGCATAAATTTCTCTAAACTAAGGCACCTATGTGTAGTTTTCTCATTGTATAGAAACAAAAACTTAGCTCGACAACACCACACACAAAAAAGATTTCATACTCGGCTCAAAACTCCGTGCACCTCTCAGGATGGAGCCTTAAAGAATAGAAAGCACTTGTGTAGAAAACAGCTGGTTTTTCTGAGGACCACTCGGTCCTTGACATTCCAAGCTGTCCAGACTAACCCCAGAGGTCTTGAAAGATGTCTGATCTGTTTCGCAGGAAGCAGGTTACTCCTTGGGGGAACTGCTCTATCTCAGCAGAGCAGAAGTGTAGAACAGAGGAGGTACAGAGGTCATCCCAGAAGGTCAATGTCCTTGGACTATTTTCAGAAGTTCTGTTTATGCCTCCGGGAAAGGGCCGTCTCTGGGGCCTGTTGGGCCACGGCTGAGGTCAACTGTAGGGACACTGAGTAAACCCACCTTCAGTCTTCAGTCTGGACAGCGCCTTCGACACATTCATATCCCCCCAGACACACTCTCACTTCCCAGACCTTGACTGAGCGTCTGCCGTATACACGTGCTCAGTGCGGGGAAATAAAGATCTGAGGACAGTCCCTGCTCTTGAGTTTCTCGGTGTGAGCTGGAGGTGGGTTTACTCAGCCCAAAGCATCCCTACAGTTGACTTCCCAGCCTCCGCTCTTTCCTCCGCACGCACGAGCTGTCTTGGGACAGGATGACTGAGACCCAGCCCCTGCCGCAGGGCCCCTGTCACCAGGGAGGAGGGCCCAGCCCTGTGCGTGGTCAGCCAGAAGCCAGGATGGATACTGGAGGGAACCAGAAAGGCTGTCACAGCAACTCAGGGAAGGAGGAGCCCACGGCTGGGCGGGGAGGCCAGAAAGAGCTCTAGGAAGAGGGGGGCAGAGGACGAGGGCTGTCTGAGGGGCCCCTCGCTCTGAGGCGCTGACGGTCCCTCTCTGGCTTCTCTCTCCCTCCTGCCCACAGTTGTGGCCCCAGTTCTGCAGAGCCCCGATGGGAATTGGATGGCCCTGAAGGATGGGGCTCTGCCCCCAACCCGCCTGCTGACCAAACCTAAGAGCGGCACGTTTCAGGCCCTGGAAGCAGCCTCCAGTGTGGCATCCGCCTACGATGAGCTAGGCTCCGACAGCGAGGAGGACTTTGACTGGAGGGAGGCCTTGAGCACGCTGTGCCTGCAGCCCCGGGCTCTGCCCAGGGAACCCCAGACTCAGCCCGCACAGGTTCTGGGCTCAGACCAAGGCCCCTCTGCCTCCTCTGGGCCCTCGCCCAACCCTGAGGCCATGTGGTCCGACTCGGAGACCTCCTCTGTGGGCTCATCCCGGGAAGCTGGGCACCGGACCAGGCTGTCCTGGTTGCAGAGGAAGGCCCCCCGGAACCCCGCAGCCGAGAAGATGCGCCTACAGGGAGAGCTGGATGTGAACTTCAACCTTCAGGCAGCTGGCAGGGAGACCTCAGACAGCAGCGAGCCTGAGGAGGCCCCCCACGCCGCAGATCGGAGGGCCCGAAGGTGGAGGAGGGCCCGGGGGGGCTCCGAGGAGCTAAGCAAGGAATTGCCTTCCCCCAGTGGCCATCCCCCGGAGCTGGACACACATCAGGTAATATAGCGGGGTGCACATATGCACCCACTCATTTTTAAGTAGGCTGAGCCCCTCTCCAAGCAAGAGTGGCATGGAGAATCCTCGATTCTGAACCCACAAATCCAGGTTCTTATCTTGGTTTTGCCTCTGACACAGGTCACAACTCTCGGAGGCGTACCCTCCTCTCTGGAGATGAGAGCTTAGGGTTCAAAGTGGGCTTGCAAAGTGTGGCCCCCAGACCAGCCGCAACCATAGCACCTAGGAACTTATTAGAAATGCAGATCCTTGGGCCCTGCCCCAGAGCTGCTGAATCCAACATTCTGGGGATGGAGCCCAAGCTGTCTTGGTGATTCTGCTGTGCATTAAAGTCTGAGGACCCCTGGCATGGAGTTAAGGGGATGGGGTCTAGAATCAGCCTGCCTGTGTTCACATCCAGCCATGTGACTTTGGACAAGGCATCCTCTTAGGTCTCAGTTTCCTCATCTGTCAAACGGGGATAATATTAGAACCCACTTCAGAGGATGGTTGTGATGAGTGGAGAAGATAACTTGTAAAGAGCTGAGCTCTCTCCTAGAACACAAACAAGGGCACAGTCAATGTTGTTTCGATCTCATAACTGAGGGCGCAGTTTACTAACATTCTGTGATTCCTGGTTCCCATCACAAGCCATCTCAAGAGTCCTCAGAGCCTCCTCCCTCGTGGTTTAGCTCATGAACCCCCTTAGAGAATCTGATTAAAGCTACAGAATCTCTCCCTAGAAAAACACTTCTCTATACACACACACTCACTCCCTCTCTCTCTCCCTTTACTGACAGTGTCAGGTAGGTCATGGACTCCCATCCAGATTAACTTTATATTCTCTGAATACACCCTGCTCATGCCCAGCTCTGGATCTATGATCATGCTATGACCTTGCCCTCACCTCTCACATCCATGGTGATCTCTTCCACAGTGATCACCATGGACTGAGTATTACACTCTGTGATGCCAACTCAGGCCTTCCCATAGCGATATTTTCTGAACTCTAAAGTGACACAAGTGAAGCCCGGAAAGTTCAAATGCCCTTTTGAACCGTTTGAAACTGCAAGCCTGTGGAAGATCTAGTCAGGTTGCCTCTGTCTTCTGTAGGCCCATCATCATTGCCACTCACATTACTATCAACGTGACGTTTTAGGCTCCTGGGGAAACCACACCCACTTTCTGAACATCGTTGCATCTCCCACTAGCTACCGTGTCCTACATTCTCAGTTTGGGTTCCATAAAAAGCAGGTCTGGAATTAAAATTTTGGTTGTAGAGTTTGAGAGAAGCAATCCCAGGAAACCCAAGAGTGAAACCAAGAAATGAGAAAGGCCAGTGAAGATACAACATAGGCCACTGGGGCTCCATCCCACCAGGGACCCGCTGAGAAGCTATGTGGGTCACAGCTCAGAATTCTCCCCCTAGAAGATAGGCAGCACTTACCCAGTCTCCTATCTCCCACTGGTAGAAAGAGGTCCACCTAGGGTGGACATAAACTTTATACACAGGTTTGCATGAATGGTGTCTGAGAAACCCCTCAGATGTAGAAGACAGAGACTGGATCTGAGGTGGAAAACCATGAGTGGGTCAGAAATTGTCCCCCATGGCTGTGGGCAACTCATGTAGGTCTAGGGGGATACAGCCCAGGACATCACCATCATCTGCTACAGTAAATGTATCAGCTTCTATGAATGTGTCAGCCAGGTCCCTGATCCTGGGGCCCCCTTTAAGGTAGTCGTGACCTCAGAGGTCCTCAGGTCACAGAATTTAGCCTCAATGCTGCCTCATCTGCTAGTATATTACTTAGAAGTTTGGTCCAGGCTCTCACCTTCTCCTCTGTAAAATAAGAGCATTACAAACCTGCCATGTGAGTTTGTCGTGATCGTAAATGAAAAATTTATAAAATTCTGTTCAACTGTGATTCAGTATCATCTAGCTCAAGTGGAGACAATTTTCCAGGGACTCTGGGTGACTTGCCTCAAGGGATATTCTTGAGGGTTGTCTGCGTGATTGAAATGCAGGTATTAAATGCCACCTATCCATCACCACTAGGTGCCTGAAGTTCCCTGTTTATTCGAAGGTGACTTGTAAGTTGCCTTCTGCTGATGAGTCTTAGGAGGCATCAACAGGGCGAAGGCGCGGGCCGGGCAGAAAGGACCAGGACCGAGGCTGCCTGCCTTCCCGGCAGTATCCTCCCCTCCCCACTAGGTGGCGATGGCACCGACCTTCTGGGGACGTCAGAACCCCGGCCCTCTTCGTCCTCCCTTCTGTTCAGCTTAGGAGGGCAGCTCTCCTCTCAAAAAAGAAAAGGTATATAAATGTGTATTTTTAACTATTTGCATACTTATAAAGGCTTCCCAGATGGCATAGTGATAAAGAACCCTCCTGCTGATGCAGGAGACACAAGATACGCAGCTTCGATCCCTGAGCTGGGGAGATCCCCTGGAGGAGGGCGTGGCAACCCGCTCCAGTGTTCTTGCCTGGAGAATCCTCACGGACGGAGGAGCCTGGCGGGCTGCAGTCCACGGGGTCGCAAAGAGTCAGACACGACAAGTGACTTAGTAGGCACGCACGCATTCTTATAAATATATGCAAGTATGTAAATATGTAAATATATAAATAGCAAAGACGTTATGAAAACATACAGATATAGTCGGGCTTCCCTGGTAGCTCAGTCGATAAAGAATCTGCCTGCAGTGCAGGAGACCGGGGTTCGATCCCTGGGTTGGGAGGATCCCCTGGAGAAGGAAATGGCAAACCACTCCAGTAATCTTGCCTGGAAAATCCCACGGACAGAGGAGTCTGGCGGGCTATAGTCCATGGGGTTCCAAGAGTCAGACACAACTTAGTGACTAAACCACCACCACAGATATAGTCTGCCTTGACCACAACCCTACATCCCTGCTGTCTCCCACCGAATGCCTACAGTTGTATTTGTGCATCATGTATGTAGAGCACATTTAGAAATATTATTCTGTAAATGTATCTGTGTTTCAGCAAAATTGGCATCCTACTCCCTCTATTCTTCCACCCCTTCTTCCTAACAGTAAGTGGTGGAGAGGTCAGGGCACACAGATCTCTGCATCCCAGCGGTCCCCAGGGGGGAGTGTGGGAGTGGGAGCAATTTGTCCAGGACGCAAGCAATATGGAAGCATTGCCTGATGAGAATTTTAAAACAACAATAAATCGAATCCAAGTCCGCCTTTTTATTATCACCTTGCACCAGGCACAGGCAATTCTAAGTCATGCTGATGATAAAAGAACTTTACCAGTGTTGCTCCAAACATCCCACCCAACCCCCTCAGTTCCCCAGTGTTCCAAGGAGGGGAGGAACCCACAATCAATAGTTTCTATAATGATGGATATTCAAGACTTTTTCAGTGTTTGGTGTTTTCAACAATACCGCAGAAAGTACCAGTGTGCAAACCTCTTTATCCAAGGACAGGAGCAGACTTGCTGACTTGAGGTATAAATGGATCTTTAATTTTAATGAGTACTCCCCAAATTAAACTCTCCAAACCTCACAGCAGTCTGCACAGCCTTGCGCTGTGGAGCGCATTTTCTCATACTGTCAACAATACTTGGTGGTGTCAGTCTGTTACATCGTTGCCAACTTTATGTGAGTGAAAAAAAAATTATATTTCTTTTTAGTTGACATAGTTACTACTGAAATTGAATATTTTTTCCTATATTTACAGCTATTTGCATTTTTTTTCTTCTGTGAAAGACACATTTGTATGTTTCTTCTATTATTTTGTCAGACTTTTTCTTCTTGGTTTTTAGAAATTAGTTTTATTTTCTAATTACAGCTTAGTTCTTTGGTGGTCACACACTGAAAATACTCTCCCCTTGTCTATCACTTTCTCCTTAACTTTAAGTATATTTACATGCAAAACATTTTGTTACTAATAATCAGTTATTTTCATTTCCTTTAAACTTTGTGTCCTGGTTGAGAAAGTTTTAAATCTCCAAGGTTTTAAGAATGCTTTCCTGTTTTTTTAAAAACTTTATAGTTTTATATTTTACATTTAGCTCTTTAGTCCATCTGTACTTTACTTTGGGGGATAATGGGAGGTAAGAAGTGCTTCTCCGGTGACTCAGTGGTAAAGAATCTGCCTGCAATGCGGGACACTCAAGAAACGTGGGTTTGATCCTTGGGTTGGGAAGATTCCAACATGGAAGTGCCATGTTGGAATGTCACAACATGTCAGCCCACTCCAGTATTTTTGCCTGAAAAATCCCAGAGGAGCCTGGCAGGCTACAGTCCAAAGGGTCACAAAAGAGTTGGACATGACTAAACACAGCACACACACAGCATGAGGTAAGATGGAATGTTGTTATTTGTCATCAAATCGTTATTGAATAATTAAACTTATATCTGCAGGAGACTATGAGCAGTTTTCTGAGCCATGGAAGCCATGTTAGAATCATAAATCCATTCCTTAAAAGATGCTGCTCCGGGAGCTGAGATCCCAGAGAAATTTATCCCACAGGTCCTTATGGAGAGAACATAGGATACAGCACCCTCCCCATAAATTGCTTCAAATCAACACGCACTTTGGAGGCTGCTTCTCACAATGTCACTCAGAGTGGGCCAGTACATCACTCTAAGGACAGCTCAGTCAGCTCAGGTCTATGAGGGCCCAAAATAACCTGACCTCTGCTGGTCTGAGCTGCTCCTGGATCGGGTTGTGGGATCTGTAAAGGAGTGGACGGCTGCCTCCCCCAAGCCCTGGTTCATGAATGCTCTACAGCTCTGAATTCAAAGAGAGGCACTCTGAGACGTCTTGCAAGACCATGCATTGTTGGTTGTGGAGTGACAACATCCCCCACACCTGTGAACAGTGAGCCACTTGTCAGCTCCTCCTACCTCTGAGGTGTGTTAAGAGAACACTCCCAAGCAAGCCCTTCAGTCTAATTCAAATTGTATCTGAATATCCTCCAATGCACAGACTAAAGGGTGAGAGTCCCCACTTCTCCACCCCAATTCTTCACCGCTGATTTTCATAGCTTGTTAGCACGGAACCTTCCTTTACATGAAAACTTAAAGAGCTGCTCTGAGACAAGGCTGCCAGTTCCTCATGCCTCTCACGCCCACCTCCACAGCAGCCTCCGCAAGTACAGATCGTAACTTGGAAACAGTTCAGAGCACATATGATCAAATACCCCCTGCAGAGAAGGAAAATCTTAGGAAATGACCTGTCAAGTGATTCCCCTTGTTAGAATTTCTGGGTGCCTCCATGACTAGCTGGTTGCAGAGAACAAGCCTAGAAAGCAATGAGATAGTGTATATAACAGTTTTTCTTTAACATTCTTGTGTCATAGGCCCTGATGAATTACTAAGTTTTCTCCCCAGTGGGGATAGAAATGTGCATGAACACAAGTGCTCAGAGCTTTACATTTTTGACCAGGACTCTGTTGGATATTAAGGAAATGACAGCCCACTCCAGTACTCTTGCCTGGAGAATCCCATGGACAGAGGAGCCTGCTGGGCTACAGTCCATGCGGTCGCAAAGAGTCGGACACGACTGAAGGGACTAAGGATGGACGGACCAAAAATGATGACTTTCGTTTCGCTGTGGTTAAATTGTGGCCCTACTTTGGGCAGATATTAAACAGCAGGGCTACCTGTCAGTTAAAGCCTTTACTTACTTGTGGCAGTAAAGGCGTGCTCACCCCATGAGGGAAATGTTGAGCTCTCTCTAGAGCAGGGACTGCTTCCCAGGTGGCTCAGTGGTAAAGAATCTGCCTGCCAATGCAGGAAACACGGGCTATCCCTGCGTCAGGAAGAGCCCCTGGAGGAGGGCACGGCAACCCACTCCAGTGTTCTCGCCTGCAGAATTCCATGGACAGAGGAGCCTGGAGGGCTGTAGTCTATGGGATCGCAAAGAGTCAGACGTGGTGAGTGACTAAGCAACAAGAGTACAGCAGGGACTGGAATCCAGCCCACTCACAGCAGGTACCAGGTCGTTAGCAATGAAAAGAAGGGGATCGGGAACAGCCCTCAGCCCCACTATCCCAGCCCCTGACCTGAAGTTCAGCACTGATTCTTTAGGAGCCTCTCTGTGCCCCTTCTAAGATTCTGGCCCTCATGCTGGCATTACTGTCCAGGTACTGAATCACTATCAAAATCCAAGGACCATGTGACTGAATCTACAGCCAGTTCCAATGCTGAGTCAGAGAGAGAAAAAAAAAAGATGAAGCTCACTGTTAATGCTTCTTCCTTCCTAAAAGATGCTTCCACAAAGTGACAGGCCAACTGCAGTCAGAATAAAATAACTGTGACTTAAATGCCTATTCCTCATGTAAATACTGACCTGAGAAGTCCAGGCTAATGGTTTTCTGTATATTTTGTACAGGTTGCCATAATTCCAGGAGCAAATGGTTGCTGTTTCACCAAATGGCGCAGTTAATTCTGCCAGACGGGAGATTCCAAAGGGAAACAGGCCGGGGGCACAGCCCACCCGTCAGAGGGACCTGGGCTCTGGAAGAGGGATCCGGGCCCCAGATTTAACTGAGGTTTCCTGTGCCTCAGACGGTAAAGAATCTGCCTGTAATGCAGGAGACCCAGGTTCAATCCCCACATCAGAAAAATCTCCTGGAGGAGGAAATGACGACCCACTCCAGTATTCTTGCCTGGAGAATCCCATGGACAGAGGAACCTGGTAGGCTATTCAATCCATGGGGTCACAAAGAGACAGAGAAGACTAGATGACTAACACTTTCACTTTTCTTGTTTATTTTTAAATCAATTTTATAATACGAAGGACTTAGAGACCAGCTTGGGAATCACACCAGGACAACCGACCTGTAACTATAAAAGATAAAATTGAGCCTTCCACCTGACATCCAGGTGCTGAGCTCCCATAACCCCCTTCATCAGACTGGTCCCCAAGGCCCGGGCCTCACACGTCCCTTCTGTGCGGCTCCATTGGCCCAACTCAGACCCTTGCACCGGGAGGAATGCTCCTCGAGGCGGGCAGATGTATTTCAGTATTAAGTCTGATAAAATTCCAGGTTCCAACTTCCCATTTCCACCCTGTTAAGCTGACCAAGAATTTGACATATATTTTTGTAGGTATGACTGTTCTTATCACACCAGTTATTTTTAAAAATGCCTTATTCACCAGAGTACACCATGTGAATAAATCTAGTTTGGGGTTAACATCAATACATCGGGAGAGGACAAACCTCCACCTTAAGGCACCAGAGACAGAGCTTTCCCAGACCCGCAGAAGAAACGGGACATAGGTGGAGTCAGCCAGCCCCAGGCTCTTTCTGCTTTTCTCTAATTCGGGATCACTATGTATGCCAAGGGATTTGCAAGTAGAAACATGGCCATTTGCTGTGTAAAGAGTCTCTAGGGTTGGTTAGCCTGTTGGGGCTTTTCTCTGTAGTTGACTGAAATAATATCTAAAAGCAAGCTGCCAAAATTCTGATTTTTAGGTCAGGTTCAGAATCTTTCATCACCGGGGCTGATGAGGGCCACCAGGACACCCAGGTATACTCAATGAAGGCTGACGTGTGACATCTGAGCGTAATCCTTTAGCGGGGCTCCTTTGAAGAAGATGGAGGAGACCCAGAGAGGGTCTCCCACCGCCCCACCTCAAGTGACCTGGCAGTTGAAAGGCAAGCTCTGGGAAAGTGATGCTAGGACTGGGGTTGCCCAGCCTGGAAGACATTGACTTTCCTCCCTTAAAATGTGCAGAGAATCTGGATGATGGTGGTGATGAGGCTGAGATGGAGAAAAACTGCTTTGAACTAAAGCAGGCAGGGTTCCAAGGTCTATAAAGACAGACCACTAGGCTGACTTGAAGGAAAGGGGGACTGAGAAAATCTGAGAGTACCCATCGCCAGAGTGCCGCTAGAAAAAGGATCTCCTCACTCCTTTAAAATTTCCCCTTATGAAACAAGAAGTTAAATCCTTTGCATCTTGGGTTCTTCCCCAGCTCTGTGGTTCTGCAATCTGATCTCCTTCCCAGAAGTGTGGTTTAGTGTGGAGCTTCTAGCTTTATCTTGGAAGAATGCAAAGAGCTTGGCCTTTAGGGTCAGGCCGTCTTCAGCTCAGCCACGCTCTAGCCACATGACCTTGGACAGCCTACTCAACGTTAGTGTCCTCAGGGATACAGAGGGAACGACAGGGCCTCTGGAATGAGATTCTGTGTGTGCAGCACCCGGAGCAGTGTTCACCCATACCGCATGGCCGTGCTCAGCCCAAGAACCCTCCAGTTCCTTCCTCCACCTCTCACGTACCCATCACCTCCATTTATGTCCACCTCTGTGTTTCTCTGGAGAAGGAAATGGCAACCCACTCCAGTACTCTTGCCTGGAGAATCCCGTGGACAGAGGAGCCTGGTGGGCTGCTGTCCATAGGGTCACACAGAGTCAGACACGACTGAAGTGACTTAGCATGCGTGCATGCATTGGAGAAGGAAATGGCAACCCACTCCAGTGTTCTTGCCTAGAGAATCCCAGGGAGAGAGGAGCCTGGTGGGCTGCCATCTACGGGGTCACACAGAGTCAGACACGACTGAAGCGCCTTGGCAGCAGCAGCAGCAGCAGCTGTATTTCTCAATCTTGAGAATTCATGATTTTCAGAGGGTATCTGATTTGAGAATGGCTGCATTAAAACTTAAATATTGTCAATGTAAGAGACCTGTTAGCACCTCCAGAAGCATAAATCAAACAAAGGAATAGCAACCCCCTGGCAGCACTCGATGGTCAGCTGGTTGCCCCAGTAATCCACAATGTGCTTTTTTTTAGCATATCAGTGAAACAAAAACCAAAATTTAAAGATTAGTATAAAGAACTTGCAGACCACAGAAAGTGGTCTTCTTGGTTAAGAAGATATGCTAGTTTATCTTAACGAGTATTCTGTCATCAGGTATTTAAAATTTTACCATACAATTGCACTCATGTCACATGCTAGCATGGTAATGCTCAAAATCTTTCAAGCTAGGCTTAGTATATGAACCAAGAACTTCTAGACGAACAAGCTGGGTTTGGAAGAGGCAGAGGAACCAGAGATCAAATTGCAAACCTTCATCGGGCAATAGAGAAAGCAAGGGAGTTCCAGAAAAACATCTACTTCTGCTTCATTGACTACACTTTTCTGTGTGGATCACAACAAACTGGAGAATTCTTAGAGATGAGAGTACCAGACCACCTTACCTGTCTCCTGAGAAACCTGTATGCAGGTCAAGAAGCAAGAGTTAGAAGCAGACATAGAACAACTGACTTGTTCAAAATTGGGAAAGGAGTACAACAAGGCTGTATATTGTCACTCTGCTTATTTAACTTGTACACAGAGAACATCATGGGAAATGCCAGGCTGGATGAATCATAAGCTGGAATCAAGATTTCCAGGAGAAATATCAATAATCTCAGATATGAAGATGATACCATCTAATGGCAGAAAGTGAAGGTGAACTAAAGAGCCTCTTGATGACGGTGAAAGAGAGTGAAAAGATGGCTTGACACTCAACATTCAAAACACTAAGATCATGGCATCTAGTCCCATCACTTCATGGCAAATAGATGGGGAAAAAATGGAAGCAGTGACAGATTGTATGTTCTTGGGCTCCAAAATCACTAGAGACAGTGACTGCAGCCATGAAATTAAAAGATGCTTTCTCCTTGGAAGAAAAGCTATGGCAAACCTAGATAGCATATTAAAAAGCAGAGACATCACTCTGCCAACAAAGTTCCATATAGTCAAAGCTATGGTTTTCCCAGTAGTCATGTACGAAAGTGAGAGTTGGACCATAAAGAGGGCTGAGCGCTGAAGAATTGATGCTTTTCAATTGTGGTGCTGAACAAGACTCTTGAGACTCCCTTGGACTGCAAGGAGATCAAACCAGTGATCAAATATTAAAGGAAATCAACCCCAAATATTTATTGGAAGGACTGATGCTGAAGCTGAAGCTCTTTGGACACTTAACGTGAAGAGCCAACTCACTGGAAAAGACCTTGATGCAGGGGAAGACAGATGGCAAAAGGAGAAGGGGGTTGCAGAAGATTAGATAACATCACCAACTCAATGGACATAAATTTGAGCCAACTCCGGGAGATAGTGGAGGACAGAGAAACCTGGCATGCATGAGGTCGAAAAGAGTCAGACATGACTTAGCAACTGAACAACAATAACATTATCCTTATTTAGCCAGAATCTCCACATTAGGTGGAGAAGGCAATGGCACCCCACTCCAGTACTCTTGCCTGGAAAATCCCATGGATGGAGGAGCCTGGTGGGCTGCAGTCCATGGGGTCGCGAAGAGTCGGACACAACTGAGAGACTTCACTTTTACTTTTCACTTTCATGCGTTGGAGAAGGAAAAGGCAACCCACTCCAGTGGTCTTGCCTGGAGAATCCCAGGGACAGGGGAGCCTGGTGGGCTGTCGTCTGTGGGGTCGCCCGGAGTCGGACACGACTGAAGTGACTTAGCAGCAGCAGCAGTAGCAGCCACATTAGGGAGTTCTTAGGTGGTTCAGTGGTAAAGAATCCACCTGGCAATGCAGGATTCTCGGGTTTGGTCACGGGTCGGGAAGATCCCCTGGAGAAGAGAATGGCTACCCACTCCAGTATTCTTGCCTGGAGAATCCCACGGACGGAGGAGCCTGGTGGGCTACAGAGCATGAGGTCACAAAGAGTCAGACACAATTGAGCATGCACTCCACACACTAAATATAAATGTGCAAAGAAAAGGTAACTTTTTGTTCTTCTGTAACTGCCTTAAATTTCCTCATCAGTCTCCCCACTCTGAAGAGCCAGGAATGTAAAACCAGCCAATCCAACAGACACTTAGCTGCTTGCAATTTAATCAACTTTCTGTTTAAAACTATATTTTTAAAGTAAATAGCCAGTCATCCAACCCCACCACTTTCTCCACCTTCACCGTCTTGGGTTGTAAGGGGCCTTCTGGTATCCTCTGAGAGCCGAGCAGTGTTCCTGGTCCCTGCAGGTCTCTCAGTGATGGGGCCCTGTTCATCAAGTCATTCTCTGCACGGCCCCCAGCCTGGGCATCCCGCCAGTGTCTAAGGCTCTGCCCTTGTGTGCTCAGTTAGAACCCTGGATCTCTGCCTCAGGCCTCACCTCGGCTCTCACTTTCATCCGCTTCCACCCTGTCGTGCAGCTCCTGAGCAG
Source organism: Muntiacus reevesi (assembly GCF_963930625.1). Taxonomy (NCBI): domain Eukaryota; kingdom Metazoa; phylum Chordata; class Mammalia; order Artiodactyla; family Cervidae; genus Muntiacus; species Muntiacus reevesi. The sequence goes on from NC_089252.1 coordinate 72,743,616, forward strand.
CTACCTCATTTCTGCTCTAGGGAGCTCCTGCATGCTCACCTTCCAGGAACACCCAAGGTCTTCCATGAGCCAGCTTCTGAGGGCCCTCGGTGCCACCCGGCAGCCTGGGGAGACGCAGGAGCCGGGAGATACTTGACAGGTAAAGCTCACTCCTTAGACGCCTGCTGTGTGGTGCTAGGTCGCTTCACTTGTGTCTGACTCTGCGAGCCCAGGGACTGAAGCCCGCCAGGTTCCTCTGTCCATGGGATTCTCCAGGCAAGAATACTGGAGTGGGTTGCCTTGCCCTCCTCCAGGGGATCTTCCCAACCCAGGGATCAAGCCCTCACCTCTTACGTCTCCTGCGTCGGCAGGTGGGTTCTTTACCACTGTTGCCGCCTGGCAGACGCTTACTCCTCTGCAGTCTGACCTGGGCCTGTTTGCCCCACCCCGAAGCTCCCCATGCTCTCCACCTCGGAGCCTTATTCCTCTAACTGTGCCGAGCAGCTTCATGCACCCTGGGTCTTAACCATCCTGCTGCTTCCTCATCAACAATGCCTATCCCATGTCAACATATTAAAATGCTCCTCATCTCTCAAGAACCTGCTCAGAGACCGTTCTTCCCCCCAAGTCCTAACACCATAGGATCCCTCCTTCTCAAGCGTGCTGGGGCCATCAGCCACCTCTCATGAGGTCCTCACCACTGATTCTTACTCAGGCCCAGAAAAAAACATCATCATCCAAGGGACCCTGTTTATCAGTCCAGTGATTTTTTTTTCCACTTCTATCATCTGTCTCCTTTTAATTGCCTTTATATAAACAGCTCCCTTAAGCATTTGTCCAATTATAAACTGAATCAAGCAAATTTGATACATGAACTTCATAAAGAATCTGCCACACTGTTTTAGCAGAACAGGATGGTCCATTCTTGTTTCAAAATGTTGTGTGATGAAGCTGTTCCTGTCGAATGAGGAACTGAATGAAAATACCATCTTTTCTCTTATCCTGATAGATACGTTGTTTACTCATTTTTTCTTTGTTTGCTCATCGATTCTTTGTTTACTTATTAATTCTTGGGTTTGAGAAAATTCACTTAGGACACTGTCATCTGAAGACTCTTAGTCTGAGATTTTACTTTAGACAACCAATTTCATCCATCATCGTTACAGTCTGTGGAGCTGCTCTCCAACTTCATCCTCTGAGTCATCTAATAATTGTGAAATGTTGTTCTCTCAGTTATTTTCCTTTGCCATTATGAAAAATTTTGAATTCCCAACTGTATACAGTGAGCTAAAAGCAGACTCAAAATGGTGATGATTTATTTCCATGTTGAATCATCCTTCTAAGTAATTCCATTTTTCTCTTTTGTTATTCTAGTCTCTTTTTTAGCATAATTGGAAGTATTTGATGAGTAATGATGAAAGATAATTCCCAGGATGATAAAACAGCAAAATATTTCCAAAGATAAGGAAAATGAGATCATAAAAATCTCTTCATGTGTCTTAGATTTATAAAAGGGTTCAATGAACCCAGATAATAACTGCAAGATGGAAGGAGTTTTATTTACAGAATTAATATATTTTCTCTTTGTTCTTTGGGAGTTCTTCAAGAAAGAATAAAAGTCATGAAAGACCAAGCGTTTTAAACAGACAGAACAACTCAGAGGAAATTCAAAAGCTAATATTGTGTGCAGTGGACCCTGATGGTACGCTGAGGGTTATCTTGTTAAAATTCCATACATATCTGTCCAACATGAGGTGAAGAATAGAGTGAGGCTTAACGATTTCCAGGTCTTCCTAGAGTTCCCCAGGCCCGGTTAGGGCTCTACTCACAGAGGAAGCTCTAGGAGATGGTAGGAGCCAGAGATGTAATTGTGTGACTATCAAGGGAAGGTGGCATAGTATTCCTTATGTATGCACAAGAACCTCACACCATCTCAAAATCTTTGTGATCTGCCTGGAATACTGTTCTTTCCTCTCTCCCTTTTAGCTGGGTAACTGCTGCACTTTGAATCCCAACTCAAACACCACTTCCACTTTCAGCTTTCCCTAACCCCCAGTCCTCCCATCTGGTGCCCCTTAGCAGGGCTGTCGGAGCCTCCCTCCCCACCCCTGCTTCTCTGCACTTAGCAGGGTTTTAGTGTCTCCTCCACTGGGAGCTGGTGGAGGTTTGCTCAGACTTGCATCCTCGGTACCAGCACAGTGTTGCCCTTAGTAGCCACTGGATAGGTATTCTGCAAATGAAAAGCACTGAATTCACTTTTCTGACTAAGATGCTCACCTGCCTAAAGTTTTTTTTTTTAATTGAAGGAGAATTGCTTTACAGTATTGCACTGGTTCTGTCTAAAGCTTTAACAAAGTATTAAGATTCATATGTTTGAGAAAGTAAGAATAAAAAGTAAGAGCCCATCCATAGGGAAAGCAGATCAAGGAAAAGCCTCATTTTCCTGGTTTAGTTTACCTTCATTTTCATTGACCTTTGGTGGTTTAGTCGCTAAATCTTGTCTGACTCTTGCAACCCCATGGACAGGAGCCCACAAGGCTCCTCTGCTCATGTGATTTTCCAGGCAAGAATACTGGAGTGGGTTGTCATTTCTTTTTCCAGGGGATCTTCCCAACTCAGGGACTGAACCCACGTTTCCTACGTCTCCTGCCTTGCAGGCAGATTCTTTATCCGCTGAGCCCTCAGGGAAGCCTGATGTAAAGGACTGACCTTTACCCGGAGATTATCGGGAACAGCATGGCTGTAGCAGAAGGGTCTTCAGCTCATGATTCTGACTTTCCTTCAGGTGTCAGGTGATTTATCAGAGACTGACATCAGCAGTGAGGCTCGGCACCCCCGGGCCGGCGCAGACACTGCAGAAGAGAAACGGAGGAACAGGCTGTACGAGCTAGCAATGAAAATGAGTGAGAAGGAGACTTCTTCTGGGGAGGATCAGGAATCCGAGCCCAAGACCGAGTCTGAGAACCAGAAGGAAAGTCTGTCCTCCGAAGACAACAGCCAGAGTGTCCAGGAAGAGCTGAAGAAGGTAAGGGCTGTGAAGTCACAGCAGACCGGCCCGTCTCTGCCTGGTCTCTTGCCTCTGGGGCGGGGCTCTGTATTTGTGCTGAGACCCCAAACAGCACTCTCTAAAATGCCCGTCCCTGTGCACTTGGGAGAGCCCAGGAAAACTTGACTTGATTAATGCAGAGTTATTCAATCAGGAAAACAGCCCTGCGTGTCCTTGGATATCTCCCAAGACCTCTCATATCCCATCTTTCATCAAGACAGCCCTCGCCTTTCGAGTCTGAAATGTAGTACCCACAGCCTCTCTTACTGGTAAGAGCTGTGTTATTTCGCACCACCCCTCCCCCTGAGGAATGTTTCCTGTGGATTGAGGGCATCTAGCCAGCCCTCTTTTAGCCAGTGATAAAACTTCGTCTCATAGTATAAAATCTTTGCACTGAAAGTTGTCTTCTAGGTCATTATCTCTGCAGTTTTCAGATCTGGGCTTGACTTAGTTAGAACCTTTCCCAAACAGACCTTATATGGAATCCCAGGGTTCTAATCAGATACAAACGCTGCTGCTCCGAGGGGTCCCCAAAACCCCAATCACTTGATCTTCAGTCCCACCGTCCTCTCTTCCTTCCAAGCCCAAGTAGGCCACTGAGTTCCAAGGGACGTGGTGTGAAAACCACAGAAAATAGACCCTACCTCTGGCAGAAGGAAATCCCAGCCTCTCTCCCACCATTCTGCCTGACATGCCTGGGTTCCCCCTACAGCTCCTCCCTAAGTACATCCACCCTAGATGTGACCCCTGCTGCCTCCGGTGGAAGGGGAGAAGCCAGCATTTGTCCAGCGTCTCCTCTGTGTCTGGTGCTCTGCGTGTGTTAGTTCATTTAGTGTAAAACCTTTGAGGCAGACACACCCCCATGCTGCAGAGGAAGTAACTGAGACTAGTCGTGGAGGTCCCCACTCGAGGCCCACAGCTAGTAAGTTTCAGAGGCTGCATCACAAACCTCTTGGCCTCAAGTCACAGGCTCCTTCCTCTATAGGCTGCTGCTTCTGAAACTCAGATTAGATCTTGTCTGGTAATATCTTGAATTCTTTGTACTTAGGATCCATTTTTTTCCCTATTCTGAGAGTAGGCTCTCTAAGCTAATGACTGCGGGTAACCCATATATATAGTCCATGAGCCCCCTTCATCTGCTCAGCAGCCAAGCTGGGGTGCTAAGCAAGGGGCTGACCAGCCCAGGAGGGACCACCATAGAGCAGTCTGCACCGTCTTTCATGGCTGAGCCCCTGAACCTTCCAACACCTCACACTCTGCCTTTCACTCATTCCCAGCCCATCCTCCATAACCATTGAATCCTCCCTCATAAACCAAGCAGGTCCTGCGCCTGGGGATGGAGTATCCCTCTTTCCCCTGGCATGTCTGTTGGTGAAGAGCAGATTCTGGCCTTCACAGGCAGCCCTTCCCTGGGATGCAGGCTCCAACCCCTTGCCTCCTCTACGGTTATGAGCTTTGATCCTCCCTGCTGCTTGATCCGATGCCCCATTACAGTCACATTTTGTCTGCTGGGGCTGAGAGCGAGATGGCAATTGAAGTATAGTGTGTTATTTCTTACGATGGCTCCACATCCTACTGACTCTGATGCCTGGTGGTCCCAACTCACGCTGTGCCAGTGGGGTGCCAGGCTGGGATGAGTCCGGCACATTCAACCCCCATTCACCTGCGAGCCTCACCTTCTGGAGGCACAGCCACCCATCTGTACTGGGCTTTCCTGGGCAGAATGTGAGCAGGAAATGGAGGAAAGTCCTGGGCACTTTGACCCTTCCTGCCTCCACCCTGCCCTGTGCCCTCACTGAGTAGGAAATTAGGGGCATCACTTTTATCCAAACTCTCAAATGTGCCAGTTTCCCAAAGTTAAAGTCTTTCCCACCATCAACCATGAATCAGTGTATATAAAAACACAGATAGCAAACCAAAAGAGAAAATTAATATATCTTTCTCCATCAAGAATGGGTTCCTCTGATTAAAGGAAAACAGAAATAGAGGTCCATCTATGGAAGGTTGTTTAGAATCAGAAGGGCATAGAGATAGGCTTCAGGTTAGACAGAATGTGAAACACAGCCATGCAGTTTGCAAACTCTGGACTTTGATTCTAAGTCCAGGCCTTTTCTTGTCTGCTCACTACACCTCCCTCCTAGCTGCCCCCTCTGGCCCCTCCAGTCCTTTTTCCACTCAGAGGCTGGAGCTGCCCCGTGGCCCTTGAACTTGCTCCCAGCATGTAAACAAGCCCATATGCACCTTGTTTTTATATCTATCCCTAGGACCCTGTCTGGGTCTTCATGGTTGATTGGGCAAATGCACATTGGCCTCATCTATACTATAACCAATGGGTATAACCATGCCCCCTTATAGAGTTGAGACAACTGAATTTTACAGCATAGGGGTAACACAAAGTCAGAGCCCAGCAAAGAGTAATAACCTCAGAGCCCCCTTAACAACCTCAAGGAAAAGGAACGTCACTGTTGTGAAGTAACACCCTTGTGCCAGCACTGAAGGAAGAGGTTAGTGCCTATTTCCCATCTGTGCATGCAGTGTCAAGCCAGAGTCCTAACCACATGCAGTGCTTTGTCATGCTCTGAGGAATGGGATGGGGAAAATACTGCACCGGAACCTCCCAGGTTCCCACCTTCAGGATCAGAGTAAACTTCCCTTGTAATAGGACCGCAACCATCTGTCCAGTGCACACATGCAGACACACACACACCTTGGTTGGGGAGTGGATCTGGGCTAAAGAGACTGTTCCACAAGCTGTTACTGCTTCTTACCTCTTTACCATGCTGCTGCACATTGGCCCAGGTCCACCTGCCCGGGGGTCCCTGACACAGCAGGCGCACCCCTTCCTGTGCAGAAGGCAGGCTGGGAGTGTCTAAACTCTAGACACTGGTCTAGAAGCACAGTCTAGGCAGTGCTCCCCTCCCCGAGAAGAGCGCTATCCAGTGACTGATAGGAAGAGTATAAATCCTCCAGCTCCTCTGCCTCTGCTGGGGCAATGACCCTGGGATGTATGCTGCCCACTGATGCCCCGACTTCCCCAGTAGATCTTGCTCTGGGCACCCACAGTGAGGACCAGTTCGAGCAGGCTGTCTCCCCTTCCCTGCCTCTCTTCTCCACTCCTCCACTGGTTCCTGGGACCACTTCTCAAATAAACTCCAAGCACTCGAAGCCACGCCTTGGGGTCTGCTTCTGGGGAAACCAGACTGAGACAGTAACCAAACCAGAGATCACATGGAGCCCCCAGATCACAAACACTCATGGCAGTGTTTGTGACTGAGCAGTGGGGAAACCTAAAAGCCTAGCGGACTGCTAGCAGCCTCTGCCTGACCCGGAGGATCCTTCACACAGACAGAGCCTCATCCAGACTTCACGTCCCTCCTGCCTCTACCACGGATTCTGCAATCTGGGGTCCATAGCAGAATAATGTGCATATTCCCATCAACACAAGGACATCAGCGGCAGGTCAGTGTCCTTAGTATGACAACTCATGCAGAAATTAGGGCTTCACAGTCTTGTCCAGCAGCAGAAGAACCATTTTAGAAATAGGCTTTTTCTGGATGGGAGTCAGCCCTTGGCTGTAGACAGAACTGGTGCCTATAGTTGACTCACTTTGGCTGGGTGTTCGGGGCCTGAGGATGAGTTAAGGATGATCACTGCCATCTGAGTTTTAACTACCCGAAGAACCAGCTTATAAAGCTTGAGCTAGTCCAGGAACCTGGACTCCTAGAAGGTCATGTTTTTAACTGAAGCCATCTTGGTTCGATTGAACCTTAGTGGTCAACCTTCCATATCTTGGGATCCTTCAAGCCCAGGAATGAGCATTTGCTTCTCCTCAACTACTAGGCAGGTGACCATGCCAATGGTTATGGGAGAAAGGGCTGGCTAAAGTGCTTCCTAGAGCCGTCTGCCTCTAGATATGTAGGTGCTGTGTTCCTAAGGGAAGCATGCAAAGAAGGGCCAGGAACTCCTGGCCAGAGTTTGGAGGCTACCTGCAGGGGTTGGATCTCCCACAAACCCCTAATCTCCCAGGCTTACAGCAGAGACCCCCAAGGTCCCTTCTGGCTCCAAAGTCTCATGGCTCTAGACATGTCATGAATTAAATACATTATTGTTTACTGAAATAAGTGTCATTTATGACACTATTTATACGACAGAAGATGTCCTGTGTGTCAAACTTTCGGAAAATGAGTGTTTGTTGAAGACCCAGATTAGTAAATTCTTGCATTATAGTCAAGTCAGTACATGCAATGCCTTAAAGGCATTATTTAAGTGTCTTTGTTTATTAATTATCACAGGTAGCTGAACCATTGTGTTTTATGTTCACAAGGGAGTCACAGACCAGCAGGTATCTCCCCTACCCACAGTTTCATGAAACAGTTCTCATCAAAGTACTGAGCAAAAAGTAATAAGTGCCTTTCTCTGCAAATAAGAGACAACTCTGTACATCTTCCCACAGCCACTCCTCATTAATTAGTATCAAGTCACATAGAAACACAGTCCTGGTCGATGGTCAAGCAGACAGATTGACTGTTGTCTGAGAAAGCCCAGAGCTGTAGGTCTCTGCAGTTTAACGTGTTGTGAAACACTTGTTGCTATCACAGTGTTAACATAAAGTCAAGTACTGTCCACACGTGTCTCACCCTTGTAAAACTGCTCACCATCCACATGAGGATTAGGTGTCTCTCACTCGCGGTAGCATTATTTGAGAAGCGTGTCTCCATCTTCAGTTGGTGCTAACGTGAATGTAAGGTTCAATCCTAATTTGTATCTTACAAGTTGTACTGATCTCAGTAGGCCTTATGCCTGTTGAGGAATCAACACCTCTTTTCTGAGATTCTATTAAACAACTGGCTGTAGGGAAAACAGAAGCTTTACCACTTAGAGCTACAGCTCTTATCCACAGTGCTTGAACAGGTGAGGTTTCGTCTCACCCTGTTGCCATTGGCAGCCCTCATCCCCACACTCCTGTCCTCCGTGTTTGTGGGAGGGGCCTTTGAGGTTGGGAAGAGAGCTCTCGGTTCTCTCCTGGATCACGAGGACTTCAGCAGAACATCTTCCTCTCTAGGCAAAAGATGAACTAAGCCCTCGAGAATTAATATTCTCATAATGCTAGTAGATAAAAGGGCAGTCTACATAAGCAGACAATTCACCAAAAACAACAAAAAAGAAGAGGGTAAATGACCAATAAGCATATGAAAAAAGATTCAACTTTCATTGTATCTCAACTGTATTCAGTGCAACACCCAGCCCAGAACTTGGCATATGGTTTGTACATTCATTCATTTCTTCCATTCAGCAGAAGCACCCTGAGGCAATGGGAAGACAGCCATGAACAGGGCAAAGTGTAGCATTTGTTCAGACCAGCAATAAAAATGCAAACTGAAATAATGAAATGCCACTTGCCTAACAAACTGATGGTTAAAAAGGATGATAATTTATGTTGGTAAGAGTTCAGAGGACCAGGCAGGCTAACACACACAAAGTAGCACATATTAGCTCATGGGTGACTTGGTAACTCAAAGCGATCAAAGCGTGCATACCCTTTGATCCAGCAAATATACTTTCCATCATTTATCCTAAGGAACAACTAGGCAAGCAGCCAAGGTATATCACAATGCAGTCCATCACGTGTTATACTTTTATATTAGGAAAACTTTGAAACAACCTAAGTGTCCAACAATAAGGGAGTTTTGGGAAAATGGAGGGGATGAGGTCCAGAAAACAGGTGGGGTATCAACATTGGAACAGCAAAGACAAAATGGTCCAGATACAAGTAAGTGGATAAATATGATGTTTAGGAAGATGAACAAAATTTGTTTTATGTTCTAAGCCTCCCCAAACCCCTTGCCCCACTTATTGAAGCAAACTTGACCGTGCACAGTAAAGCCAACCCACCGACACTGGGCTGTGAAGGGAAGTTAATGTTTATTGCAGGGCGCTAAGCAAGAGTAGGGATGGCTAATGCTCAAAAGGCAGGAACTCCCCGATGACTTTCAGGGAAAGGTTTTTAAAGACAGGATGAGGGAGAGGGTTGCAGGGTGCATGATCGGCTTGTGTACATTCTTCTGATTGGTTGGTGGTGAGGTAATCGGGAATCAACACCATTGACCCTCTGATTCCATCCTGTCTGGGGCCTTCATGATGGTGGTCAGCATGCAGTAAACATGGTCCTCCTGACGGGGGTTTCAGTGTCTGCAAAACAGCTCAAAGGACATGGTTCAGAATATTATCTATAGCCCTTGAGAGGAACTAAAGGTCTTTGACTTTGTTTAATGGCTAAACTGTTATTTTGTCTTACTTGACTGTTTTCCTTTGTTTCTGCATTGTCTCACTTCTAAATGTATAAAATTTACTCTTAGAACTCAGGTTTGGCTTAGGAAGGTTAAGTCTTTCTATAAATAAGAGGCAGGCAGAGGACATGGGAGAGTCTGTCCTGGGAATTCCCCGTAGGGTCCTGCTTGGTTACATCTCTAGCCCCCTGAACTAGAAGGCAAGTTTGCCTTCTGAAAGTGAGGGGATGGTGAAATTGGGTTGTCAGGATTGTGGAGAGGGTTTGAAATAGCTATTGCATAGAATGGGAGAAAAATGTGTGGAGAAATATAAAGGACCACCAGGGTAAAATCAGAGATCACAAACATTTACCGGAGTTACAAAGAACCTGTAAAAGAAGACAGCAACTCTGCACTCTAAATATAAAACAGATAAACAGTCCAGACCTACAGTATAGCTCAAGGAACTATAGTCAATATCTTGTAATAGCCTATAATGAACCCGAGAAAAGATAGACAGATATGTTTAACTGAAGCACTGTGCCATATACCTGAAACTCATACAACATTGTAAATCAACTTCAATTTTAAAAAATAGACTATAGTAAATTTGATGCAAATGAATGCAAAATAAAAATTCATCCTGTTCAAAGAAAAGATCTAATAGGAGCAGGTCTATTCACGAGTCCAGATCATTCAGCACACTACACAGTACAGTTCAAGGGGTTCTGGGGTTTACATGAGAACTCCCCATCTCATAACTAAGATGTACAGATATGAATCTCAAACCAGATTGGAGGGGTGGGGAGATAAAACAGAAATTCCCTGCTGTCTCAGTGGTAAAGAATCCGCCTGCCAATGCAGGAGACATGGGTTTGATCCCTGTGTCGGGAAGATCCTCTGGAGAAGGAAATGGCAACCCACTCCAGTATTCTTGCTTGGAAATTCTCCTGGACAGAGGAGCCTGGAGGGCAACAGCCTGTGGGGTCACAAAAGAATTGGACACGATTTAGCAACTAAACAACAATTCATCCATAATAGGAAAAAAAAAATGTGAAGTTAAAACTTAATAAGAAAACTGCAAATCTCTAAGAAAACTACCAGTTTGCTGGTAGGAAAGACAATGCAAAGAAGAATTCTTCCAAAATGAGGATAGACATTTAGTGTAATTCAAATAAAAATCTGAACCAGAAGTTTTTTAACTTTTCAAAAGGATTCAAAAAATCATCTGATAAATTTAAAGAATAACTTAGAAATTTTTAGAAAAAGAAAAGAAAGAGGAACGATTAAGATAATACATTTTGTTTTAAAGGCAGAGTAATTAAACTTATGAGTTATTAGTAAAGGATGCAATGAAATAGTCCAGAAGTATAGTCTAAAATCTTAACTCTTGATTTATCTCATACTTACCACTCACCCACCTCTTACCCCTGGTCAGGCAGAGATCAATTTTTAATGTGTTAAGACATATGTGCACTTGTTCTTTGGGAGGAAGTGATGTGGCAAGAGAGGAAGGTCCTTAGTGTTCACCCAAGAGAAGGAATTCAATGGTCATCCCTGGTTGGCAGGCCCAGCATTATGTATAGGAGACACTAACGGAAAAGATGCCAACTTCCTGGGAGAAGTGGTAGCACAAGTTCTAGAGTTTGAATCCCTTATTCACTTACCATTTGTTCAACAAATAATTGTTGAACTATTCTAAGAGCTATAATACAGTAGGGACTGGCGAGGAAAGGTCCCTGCTCTGGTGGAATTTACCTGCTGTTGAGGGGTGACAGCTGATAAGAATGTAAACACACACAGCGGAAGATGTGCGCAGTGACCAGTGCCAAAGAGAAAGTTCAGCAGGACAGTCACGGACGGAGCTGGGAGGAGGACGTGTCCTGGATGGCCCTGACTTATCTGACTGCCTGTGCTTTCCACTGAAACCCAAAGGACAAGAAGAGAAATGTCAGGCAAAGATCGAAAGGAGAGGCTTTTCGGGCAAATACAAGCAAGGCCTTAAGGTGGAAATAACCTTGATAAGTTCAAGGAACCGCCTAAAGATGTAGAGTGGCTGGGGCAACATAGCCAAAGAGAGAGATGAGGAGACGGTAGGGGCCAGAGCAAGCCAGCCACGTGGGCCGTGCAGAGAACACCGGCTTCTGTTCTGTGTGAGACAGGAAGAACCTGGAAAGATTTCAGCAGGAGGATCCTATATTTATGAAGATTGCCTCAGTTGCCAGGTGCCACCTCCTTTCCAAGTGAACGTGGAAGGTGGTTTCCTGTGTCACCGGGCTAGTTCAGAGCCAAGCACGTGCCCTGGCAGAACCCTGTTTACCGAAAGCCATGGGGAAGTGCTTCCAGTGAGTATCAGGAACTGATTTTCTGAAGAACAGTCAGTGTGCAAAAAGCAAAAGAGATGGACGACCATGAATACCTCCTCTGCCAGGACAGGGAGTCCTGCTTGCTGAAGACTTGCCCGGGCAGGTTTGGTCAAAGGCAGTGGCCCCAGCGTTCCCTTCCTCTCTCATTGTCACCAGGTCCTGGAGCAGCCATGCTCAGGTGCCTACATTAGACTACGGGGAATCCACCCAGGAAGAGAGAGAAAATGACCTCAGAGAGACATACAGACCAGTGGGTTTAACTCTGTAACTAAACTAAATGTGCAAATAGCAGACTCTTAAAAACTCATTTCAATCATCACCATCAAAAATAATCTTATTTTTTTCACATATAACTTTGACCATCAAAATCTAGATGATTTCAGAACCCAAACATCCCCAGAGGTCCATTCTCTAATCTCTGTTACATTTCTTGTCTCAGTTTATTACACATGCTAATTTATTAGGTCCGTGCTCCAATTTCTTTCCACAATTCTGTGCCACCTTCTTTCATCAAGTCATTCTCTGGGGATGTGAGTCTGTTCATGGAGAATGTATTTTGACGGGTGGTAGAGGCATCGCCGGAGCGCCTTATGTTTCATGAGAACTGAAACATATTTGCACTGAATTTTTCTAACAGATTTCTGTCATCTATTTAGGATGACATATGGAGTTTCTTTTCTTACCTTTGAGAAAGAAAAAAAATACATGAAATCAGGGCATTTGGACAAATTTCCTTGCTTGCTCTGGTGATTTGAAAGAAGCATTTCATAGAGCCAAGGCGGCACCTGTGATGTGGGACAGAAAAGTAGTGAGCAGGCTGGGAAGTCTGGATCACATTTGGAGCGGGTTTCCTCAGAGAACACATTCTCGTTCACTCTGGTTGCCCTGGTGGCTGCACCTCAGGTAGGCTCAGTAAGGCTCAGAACAGGAGCTGGTCCCTCGGGAGCTCTCAGGTTTTGTTGTGTGACTTGCTCACACACTAGCCCGATGGCGCTAGTGGTAAAGAACCTGTCTGCCAATGCAGGAGACGTAAGAGACTCAGGTTCGATCCCTGGGTCAGGAAGATCCCCTGGAGGAGGGCATGGCAACCCACTCCAGTATTCTTGCCTGGAGAATCCCATGGACAGAGGAGCCTGGCGGGCTACAATGGGGTCACAAAGAGTCAGACACAACGGAAGCAACTCGGCACACAGCCTATACAAATCGACAAGCTCATTCTGACTGGTGGCACTTGGTGGAGGCTGCAGGCCCTTCTCTCTGTTGTTCATGGATTTAATTATTCAGTTAGATTCTGTTCTTCCATCACTTTCTGCAGTCTGTTACATCCCGGGAATTATGCTGGTGGAGGAGGTGGTGTGGCTGGTGGGAAGGAGCGTGGGCTTCAGAGACCAGAGTCTCTGGGCTCCAGTCCCAGCCGTGCATCTTCTTCCCCGAACCACGGTTTCTTCATCTCTCAAGATGGGATGAAAACAGCCTCCACGTCAGGTTGTTGTGAGGGTTACATGAAGCCTTAATCTAGGGTCAAACCCAGCACAGAGGGGACGTACATTAACGCTGAGCTGGCATCCATCCTTCCTTCCCGCTTCCCCTCAAAGGGCTTTCTCAGGAGCAAGATATCCCAGGAGAGAAGCTGAGGTCCTGTATGCATTTTACACAACTTGAACACTGAAGACTCTTCTCCTCTGCCTGTAATTCCTTCGTGGGAGCCCACATGTCTTTAGAAGGTTCTGTTAAAATTTTTTCTGTTACTTGGGATGTCCACAGTGCCCTGCTCGCCCCTTAAAGAACATCCATTTGTCACAGGGCTGAAAGGAAAACTGGAGAGCCCCGCATGTGTACCATGTTCTTGTTTTTACTAAAGCCAACTACGAAGATTGTTCCCCTACCCCCAAAACCTGCACAGAAAACTTGACATCAGAATTACTGGATTCAGGGACTTCCCTGGTGGTCCAGTGGTTAAGACTCTACGCTTCCAATGTAGGGCCTGTGGGTTTGATCCCTGGCCAGGGAACTAGGATCCCACATGCCCTACAGGCAGGGAGAAAAATAGCTAGATTCAAAATATAGACTGTATCAGTGGTTTGGGGGTTATTCCAGTTTGACATTTGGTAATCACTCTGTCTCCTGGGCTGTGAGAAAGGAGCTTTGAAATCTTATGTTTTTTCCTTATTTCAAAAATCTAATGAGATTTTCTCTCTCTCAATGTTTAAGTCTCCTTGAATGGCAGGAGATTCTTCCAGAGCCCTCAGCTGGAAAGCACAGCAGCAGCTTGCCCTCTCGCTCTTCGCTCCACGGTCACAGCATTCTTCCTGTTCTCCTGCCAGAACGGTGTACCTTCCATCCATTTGTTCCCACTGCAGCTGCCCCACCTCAGCCCTTGTGACCTGGGAGTCAAGCTGCAGCAACCGTGTCCTACACTCACCTCTGCCTCTGATACTCCCAGGCCCTAAATCTGTCCTTCCTTTAGCAGTCAGAATTACCTTCCTAAAGCCTCAGCCTCTCAAGCCGGCATGTTAAGAACCTAGGCTTTGAAATGGGGCAGACCTGCGTGTGGTTCTTGACTCCTTCAGGGCAAGCCATGTCACCTCTCTAAGCTCAGTTCCTCATCTGTAAGATTAAGTAGTCATAGTTCCTACATCATAGGGAGGTTCCCAGATTAAACGAGGCTCTGAGAGCCTGGCACACAGTAAACACTCAGTAAATGACAGCTTTTCGTTCTTCAGTTCTGATGCAAAGAGCTGACTCACAGGAAAAGGCCCTGATGCTGGGAAAGATAGAAGGCAGGAGGAGAAGGGGATGACAGAGGACAAGATGGCTGGATGGCATCACCAACTCAATGGATGAGTTTGAGTAAACTCCAGGAGATGGTGAAGGACAGGGAAGCCTGGTGTGCTGCAGTCTATGGGGTCGCAAAGAGTCAGACACGACTGAGCGACTAAACAACAAAAAATGACAGCTCTGGATAACAGCAGTGAAAACCTGCAATGGCGCCGAATCACCAGCTGTTCAAGATGCAAATGCAAACCCCTGAGCGTGGCCTTCAGAGCACTGTGGGACCCAGGCTGCCCTCTCTTTTCCCACCTGTCATCCTCTGCACAGCCTGGAGCACAGTACCATTCCCTGTGCACGTCACGCCGACTCATCTCCAAGGCCTGTGTCTACTCCCTTCAGCCAGAAGTATCCTTCTCATCTTTCTTGTGCTTCCAGACAGACTCCAAAGTCACATGTTAACGGAACCTGCTTGTCCCTCTCCAGGTCTCAGCCTATGGCTCCCAGGGTAGAATGGGACTTTCCTGCTATCTGCTGGGTGTCTTCCTACCCTTCTCCTGTCTCTGCCCTCTGAGGACAGGGACCATGCTTACTCACTGCATCCCCTGCGGGGCCCAGGGCAGTGCCTGGTAGAGAGCAGATGCCTCCTGAAGGCCCTAATTAAATTAGTGATGATAGGAAACGGCAGATGACATTTGCGTGTCTGGCTTGTTCAGTTGCCCAGCTAGGCGATGACATACCTGGCTTTTCTTGCCTGTCAGCATGTGTGGTTCAGTGTGCTGACTACCAGGAAACAGAGGGTCCTGTGTGTGTGTGTGTGTGTGTGTGTGTGCGCGTGTGAGAGAGTGTGTCAGTGTCAGGTTGCCTACTGTTGTTTCTTAGGACAGACTGTTCTGTGTTCTGATATTATGTCTTTCACTTTTGGGTGTTAAGGTATCTCTTCTTTATGAAATGATGATGAGGGCAGACAATAGCACAGCATGGCAGCTTTTTAAAGAAATATTCTTACTAAGCAAGAGAAAAAAAATCGGGAAACAGCAGCAAAGTGTAACTTTTTTGGTTAAAAAATACGTTTAAAAAGCATTTTTTTCAAAACACCAAGTATGGGTTTCCACGGTGGTCCGGTGGTTGAGAACCTGCATGCTAATGCGGGAGGCACGGATCTGATGCCTGGTTGGGAAGATTCCGCATGCTGCGGGGCAGCTAAGCCCGTGTGCCACAGCTACTGAGTCTGTGCTCCAGAACCTGTGAGCCACAACAAGAGAAGCCAGCGCAATGGGAAGCCAGCACACCACAACTAGAGAGTAGCCCCCACTCGCTGCAACTAGAGAAAGCCCACGCAGCAATGAAGACCCAGCACAGCTAAAAATAAATAAATAAATAATGTTCAAAAGTATTGGAAAAAAAGAAAACAAGTAATCAAGGAAAGTTGTTTCAAGAACACAGTACCTAATAAAAGGTGTCTAAGCCACCAGCCTTCACCAGTAATGTGCCCACCTTGAGCTAGCAGGGCAGGTGGCAGAGGTTTGAATAGACGTGGACAGCTCTGTGTTCTGACTGATTCCATCTTCTCGAAAACCCCTTGAGCTGGATGGTGTTATCTCCATTTCACAGCTGAGGCTCAGAGAGATTATATCCCTGAAGTCATACAGTGTAACCTGAATTTCCTAAGCCTCATGGCCTGGTATGTACACAGTGAGGAGGTCACCTTAGGATCCATCTCCACTAGGAAACCACAAGACCAGTGCACCCACCCATTCCCAATATCTCCCTCCATTATGTGGGGGAATCTAGGGCGAGGGTCTCCCACGTGTTCATGATCCTCTGCTAGGGGCCTGCCTGCTCAGGGCCTTCACCAGGCTATTGCTGTTCATGACCACTGCAGGAACCAGCCCTGCCCAGACACCTCCACAGAGGCTTCAGATCAGCAGGACCAGGGCCAGCTGATGACTTCTGTGGGCCTGAGCACTCCTGCCTTTGTGAACCCTTTCCTCCACAAAAAACATTGAAAACCATATTTTTCAACTATGTTGATATAAAGATTAATACTATGTATTACGTATGCTGGGCTGGATGAATCACAAGCTGGAATCAATATTGCCAGAAGAAATATTAATGACCTCAGATATGCAGATGACACCACCATTATAGCAGAAAGCTAAGGGGAATTAAAGAGCCTCTTGATGAAGGTGAAAGAAGACAATGAAAAAGCTGACTTAAAACTCAACATTCAAAAAACGAAGATCATGGCATCTAGTCCCATCACTTAATGGCAAATAGACGGGGAAACAATGGAAACAGTGACAGACTTTATTTTCCTGGGCTCCAAAATCACTGCAGATGGTGATTGCAGCCATGAAATGAAAAGACGCTTGCTCCTTGGAAGAAAAGCTATGACAAACCTAGATAGCATATTATAAAGCAGAGACATTGCTTTGCTGACAAAGGTCCATCTAGTCAAAGTTATGGTTCTTCCAGTAGTCATGTACAGATGTGAGAGCTGGACAATAAAAAAGACTGAGCACTGAAGATTTGATGCCTTTGAACTGTGGTGTTGGAGAAGACTCTTGAGAGTCCCTTGGACAGCAAGGAAATCAAACCAGTCAGTCCTAAAAGAAATCAAGCCTGAATATTCATGGGAAGGACTGATGCTGAAGCTGAAGCTCCAATACTTTGGACACCTGACGCAAAGAACTGACTTCACTGGAAAAGACCCTGATGCTGGGCAATATTGAAGGCAGGAAGAGAAGGGGACTACAGAGGATGAGATGGTTGGATGGCATCACTGACTCAATGGATATGAGTTTGAGCAAAGCCCGGGAGATGTGAAGGACAGAGAAGCCTGGTGTGCTGTAGTCACCATGGGGTCGCAAAGAATCAGACATGACTGAGCAACTGAACAACAACAAAACGTATTTAAGACACATGCCTAGACCTAAGAATTCATTTTTCCTTCTGATTTTCAAAGAAGTTAAGACATTTTCATGGGCCCCCTAAAAGAATGGTGCACCCTAGGTGCCATATCCGTTGACCCCGATGGGTAAAGGAAGCCCGTTGCAAGACCCTGCCGACGTGTCATGGACCCACAGACCTCAAAGCATATTGCCCACTTCTAAGTCTCACAAAAACCCTAATATCAATGCCCCTTCAACTTCTATGTGTTTAGGGCTTGTTATAGGTGTCAGAACCATCCTCGAGGTGGAACTAGGAAATTCCCTCTTCTGCCCCAGAAATCTGAACATATCATTTAATACTCAAAGCTTTTTTCCCCACACTGTATTAGACGCTATCATATCAAGGCTTACATCAGGTCACATGAATAGATGCCCCAGGCCTTTGTCACAGTCCCAGTTCACCACACAGCCAGACCCTGGATCTGATTTGGCACAGCTGAGACTGGCAGACACGTGTGCACGCACACACCCAAGGGTGGAGCCGGACCTGGGATCAGCCTTCCAGCCTGTTCTCTTCCTATGAAGCCAGACACCTAAGGAGCCCCTGCTGCCCACATGTTCATAAGCTTGAGCCACTCTGGCAAGGAGCATGCACGCTTATTTCAGCTTGGAAGGAGTCTGTAGTTCTTTGTCCAACACAAAGCTTTGAAATGAATGACGACAATGGGACATTCTTAGGAGAATTTGCAAGGGTCGCAAATATGCAGGGGTATCCAGGGTTTAGGACGGAGATATTTTCTTCCTTTGAATTCTAAAGACTCAGAATCTCCACCTGGTGACACTTTACGTGCTGTGAGTCTTTGGAAAACAGTTTATAAGGAAGAGTAAAAGGAGGGAGAATTTGTTCCTAGAAACATGTTTTATAGGAAGAAAAAGGGCATGAGCTTCAGCATCGGTCCTTCCAGGGAATATTCAGGGTTGATTTCCTTTAGGATTGACTGGTTTGCTCTCCTCACATTCCAAGAGTCTTCTCTGACAAAATGTAGTAAGAGTTGGACTGTGAAGAAAGCTGAGCGCTGAAGAATTGATGCTTTTGAACTGTGGTGTTGGAGAAGACTCTTGAGAGTCCCTTGGACTGCAAGGAGATCCAATCAGTCCATCCTAAAGGAGATCAGTCCTGGGTTTTCTTTGAAAGAACTGATATTGAAGCTGAAACTCCAATACTTTGGCCACCTGATGCGAAGAGCTGACTCATTTGAAAAGAGCCTGATCCTGGGAAAGATTGGGAGCAGGAAGAGAAGGGGATGACAGAGGATAAGATGGCTGGATGGCATCACCCACTCGATGGACATGAGTTAGAGTAAACTTTGGGAGTTTGTGGTGGACAGGGAGGCCTGGTGTGCTGTGATTCACGGGGTCACAGAGAGTCGAACACGACTGAGTGACTGAACTGAACTGGAGAAGTGGAATGGCAGACTACTTCAGTATTCTTGCCTTGAGAACCCCATGAACAGTATGTAAAGGCAAAAATAAGTTTGTGGGTAGTGAGACAAAAAGTAAAGGCAGAGTCTGCTCTGCCCCGAGGTCCTCAGAGAGAAGAGAAAAGATCCAGGTGGGATTTATGACTGGGTCCTGACATGGTCTTCTTCCTCTAGTCCATGGACATGGCCACGGGGGCAGGCTCCCGCCTCAGAGTGGTACATCGCCTCCTTAAAGGTCTGAGCTGGTCCTGTTGTTGGTTACGGTCAAGCAGGAAGCTGAGTCTTTGTTGAGATGGACACTTGTTTCATTGCCTCACTGGTGAGTGATGGAGGAAACACTGGAGGTTTCTCATCACCTTCTAGACCCCAAGCGTGGACTATTGGTTATAGTCTGGTGATTGTGAAGTTGATATTATGGACTCAGTGTTCCACAAAGGGCTGCGACACAAACCAGACCCTAGAGGTGGACACCCAGGCTCTCAGTGGTGACCACATGTGGTCAAGAGACTGGGGAGTCTCGGTGCATCACAAGAAATACATCCCTGCCAGGTGAACACCTGAGAGCCCCTGCTCCACCCAGGAAAAGCAGTACTGGCTACCCTGAGCATTTTGAAAAGGAGTCGTGCATCTACCTGGAACTTAGTAAGTTTGTTGTTTGTGTTTCTTTGATCACTAGCAGGTTGAATTTGGTTACTGCTTAGGCTCACTGGCCATTTTCATTCTGTCATCTGTGGGGCCCTTGGCCGTGAGTGTCTTTGAGTCCAGCCTTCCTGTTCTGCAGTGGCCCCTATTCTGTCAGCTGATTTTCTCCACACGCTCACCTCTCCCTTATCTGATACCATGGACCTGTCACATTTGATTCATCTTACAATGAAAGTGCGGAGTAACGTCAGCTGCCATCGTAGAAAGCCCTCTCTGGCTCTGGGATCAAGCTTTGTTTTTGCCATTCCGCTCGTGTCTCTGGGGCTGTAAGCAATAAAGCAGGAAGGCTGCTTTAGATTTTCGTTTCTCCCCCATACAGGGCTCCCTGCCAGCACCTCTGAATCCTCACCAGCTTTTTCAGCTGAACAAAACCCTGTCCGGCGCTAAATATAGCTTTATTTCACACAATTGTAGACGGTGCTTTCGACTTTTAAATCTAGACTGGGCAGGGAACAGGACATTTACATAACAAGACAGTGTGAGCCTTATGACAAATCTAATCTCTTCTTAGGCTAGTGAGTTAACTAAGGAATGAGGAGGTTGGGTGCCCTGCTCCTATCACACAACTAATTAAATCCCACTTATCTTCACTCCCAGTAGGTGCCCCGTCCACTCCTGTGCTCACATCCAAGCAAGTCAGCAACACTCCTGTAGAAGAGGCAAGAAACATCTGATTTCCTAGAGAAGGGATAAATTCCCTCCAAGTGCTCATGGGTTCCAGTTTGTGTTTCCCAGTAGAGCTGAACTGGGACACCAACCAACCAGAGTGATCTTGTCCAGTTTCCATGTAATTTTTTTTTTCCAGACCTTTCCCCAGCTGGAGGCTGGTTGCCTTCTGAATGGGATCACAGACCTTGTGAGCAAAACTCTGGTGCTCTCCACAGACCAGCTGCCGGAGACTGCTCACTCTCAATTAATGACAAATGCAAATACTTTCAGGGGGTCAGGAAAGTATGTCCCCATGTCAGGTCACCTGGATGGAGGTGAAGACACGCCATGGGAGCAGGGACTTCACCCACTGTTCACTGCTTCTTCCCAGCACTTGGGATAGAGTCAGCACATCACCAACCCCCAATAAAAGATGTAGACGAATTAGTGGCAGGGACTGCAGAGAACTGGGAGGTGCTTATCTCACAGAAGGCATTCTTGTCAGGGGAAAAAAAAAAAAACATGCCTCTAGGCACTATCTGGCTTCCAGCTGGCAACTCCTATGATTGAATAAACAAGGCTATTTATGGATGGAAAGGAAAAATGACTACCAAGCAACACTGATGTCCAGCTCATCACTTTGATACTGTACGTTCTGTGGGCGTCAAGATGCAGATAACTCTTTCTGATTAAGCACCTCTTATGTCCTTCCCATTTAGGTCCTTGGCCCTTTAATGACCCCGGAGCAATGGGAGATATGTGTTAATGTTCATACTTGCCCTTCCATCATGCTACCATCTAACCTGTTTTTCTGAATCCCTTAGTTACACGTCTTTCTTCTCCAAAGATGTACAGAGGCACCTCTTCTACCAAATAAAGGGCAAACTTTCTAAATACAAGCTTTATTTATTAAGAGAAGGGTGACACGTCTGTTTTCATATGTACAGTGTTGCCTTTTCTAAAATGGACTTCAGCAAATGATGGTGGTTACATCATGCCAAAATATTTTGAGTCCAGGTCATCTCTAAAACATTGAGTTACAGGATTCTGGATAATGGAGTACAGCCTCTGCAAGTTTTTCCTAAGGGTTGGCTTGGCTCTTCCTCAGACAGTACCCTTCGTCTGGCGGATCTGCGTTGCCTTCCCTCCCTCTCATTTTCCTGATAACTCAGACCGATTTTTTGGTTTGTAGTGAAGTCCCTTGAACCAAAAGAAGCATGACTCTTGGATGAGTCAAGCAGCTATTACAGAACAGACTGACTGGAGAGCTGCCCCCTGAGCACATGTGCCTTAACCCTAGGATGACTGACAGATGCCAGGGTGAGACTCTAGTATGAGATCATGTGCCAGAGCCCGGAGCCAGCTTCTAGACTGTGAACTCAGCCACAGACTTGTCACTTAGACACTTTCATTTCCTAGTGAAGTTGCAGGGCCACTGAAAACTTCCTCCAGTGAGATGACACCTGTAGTAGAATTTACTTGGAGAAACAAACTTTGCAAGATCAAGCCAGAGCTATCATTACTATTTGGTCTAGATTATATGAATCAGATAGATACCTTAGAAAGTACCAAAGGCATTAAAATTCCAGGCTTTCCTGGAAATGGGCAATATTTGAATTTCCAGTTTGCAAACCCTGTGATGGACTAAGTAAAATTGATTATAGATGGACACCATTACTGCCAAGCGACATTGATCTCCTTCTTATTTCTTGGTGCTGTATGTTCAGATGAACTCAAAGATGCAGATGATTCTTTGTGGCTGAAGTACCTCCACTCCATCAAAGACCTTGGCCCAGATCTGGACTGATTATAACATTGAGTCACGAATACAAAAACTAGAAGTGAATTGTGTCAGCCAGAAATGTGTTCAACCATAAATAATAGAAAGTCTGGCCCACAAGGGCTCCAACAGGCAGGGAATTATTTTTCTCATGCATTTTCAGAGGCAGGGAGAGTCGCAGCAGTACAGATGATCCAGTGTCTATGTGGACCAGGCCCTTTCAGTCTTTCTGATCCACCTGACTCAGCATTTTTATATCATCCTCACTCATGCTGACTTCCTAACTGCACACCTATGATCGAGGCAGGGGCAGGAGAGCATCTGTATCTGTTCACTTGATTAGGAAAACAAAAGCTTTGCTAGAAACCCCAATGGGCTTTCCCTGCAGATTCACTGGGCAGAGCCATGTCACATGACTGCCCCTGGCTGCAGGGGAGGCTGGGAAATTCCTGTTCAGCCTCAGTGGTGAAGGAAGGCAAGGAAGAATGGGCTTGAGAATAGATGTGAGTGAGCTAACAACACAGTGGCTACCAAGCAGCTGCAGAGAAAGTCTTTCCAATCCTTTCAATGTACAGATGACAGAACTGAGTTCCAGAAATGGGCAGTAGCCTGACCAAGGTCCCACATCGGGATGAAATTACAGCCAGATCTAGAGCGCAGACCACCTCAACTCCCTGTCCAGAAAGCAACCCACTGAACTACATCATGAATGTAGTTTGACAGAGTCTGTGACTGAAGGTCTGCTGAGGAAAGAGAATATTATCCAGAAAATGAGGTGATGAATGTGAAACTATCAGCAGTGGGCAAAGGACCTAGTAACTTCCACTTGAGCTCCCCTTCCTCTCTCCCTAAGAATCTGAAATAATTCACTGTGAGCCACAAAAGCTCAGCCAAGTCACATCAGGCCTCCTCTCAGTCCCCTCAGACTGGGTAGATATTTTATAGATTCTCATTCCTTCCACACATTGATGTTTGTGTGTGTTATGACAGAATCAATCTCATGATGAGCACCATGATGATGTAGAATTTCCATGTCATTGTTAATGTTGTTCTTGTCTTCTGTCCCCTTCTGTTATTGGACCAAACAGAAGTATTCTGCTGTTTCTCTCTGCAACATCTCCACAGAAGTCCTGAAAGTCATCAATGCCACGGAGGAGTTGATCGCTGAGTCTGCAGGGCCCTGGGAGTTCCCACCTGTCCCTCCTGACAGAGAGAAGGGGACATTTCCTCTTGGGACAGACCAAGTGAGACTGGATGAGCAGCTGACTTCCCTGGAGGAAAATGTAAGACAATGTGGATGTGCTCTGCTTAGGGCACACATGTGCAAAGGAGAAGCCGATGATGTTGTAACTCATCACAGAGGGCGAGGACACAAACACTTCACTGGTGTAGCATATATATTCTCAGAAGGGTCTTAGGTTGGGTTCCCCAGAAGCAGACCCCAAGATGAGGATTTCTATGCAACCGATTTATTAGGGAAGTGCTCCCAGGGGAGACTTATAAGGGAATAGGGCAAGGGAAGAAGTCAAGCAAAGCTATAACCTTAGACAGAGAGTAAGCCCAAACCTGCAGGCAACTTCCGGAGTGTGAGTTGCACCTAGAGTTGTCCTAAGGCAAAGGAACCCGCCCTCCTACAGCCAGCAGGTACCTCAATCTCTCTTCATGCAGGCAAACTGTCTGCTTCCCTGGCGACTCAGACAGTAGAGAATCTGCCTGCAATGCAGGAGACCCAGATTCGATCCCTGGGTCAGGAAGATCCCCTGGAGAAGGGAATGGCAACCCACTCCAGTATTCTTGCCTGGAGAATCCCATGGGCAGTGGAGCCTGGCAGGCTACCGTCCACAGGGTCCCAAAGAGTAGGACACGACTGAGTGACTAACACTTTCACTTTCAAAGTGTCTACAGGAGCTCAAAGGTAGTCTTCTGCAGACGTTTGAGCTATTAGAACCAAAAG
Organism: Muntiacus reevesi; assembly: GCF_963930625.1. Classification (NCBI taxonomy): domain Eukaryota; kingdom Metazoa; phylum Chordata; class Mammalia; order Artiodactyla; family Cervidae; genus Muntiacus; species Muntiacus reevesi. The sequence goes on from NC_089252.1 coordinate 72,767,501, forward strand.
CACACCCCAGCTTGGGAGTGGGGAGGGCGGTGAGTGGAATTTATATAAGGGATCCGTGAGGATCCATGTGGAATGTTGCCAGTGCCACTACAGAGAGTAAGACTGGTTGCCCGCAGAGGTTAGGTTACTGCAGCTGGTCTGCTGTGCCTCACAGATAGGTCTGCTTGTAATGGATTTTTCTGTCCTTCCAACTAGTGAGGAAAGAAAGAAATACATTCTTGCAGACAGATATCTACAGTCACTTTAAAGACCTCACTGAAGGTTCGATGAGAATTTTCCAACAACGCATTGCAACCAGGGGTGACACAAAGAAATTTGTGACCACTCAGGCCATCATTGCCATCACAGTTGGCATAGTCCCAATATCAAAGCCAGTCAGGTGATTCCATCTTTCCAGACTCAGCAGAATCAACCCTAATTTGGAGATGCTCTAATGAATGGTGTTCTCAGAAACCAGGAAATATTATCAGCAAGATTTTTTTTTTTTTTTTGCCAAAAGTTGAAACAACAAATATAAATGATTCAAAGTTAAAAAAAAAATACAACAGATTAGTTTTACTTGAAAAGTGGAAGACTCTCTCCGTTTGGATTCCCATAAAACCTACGCATGTGTCTGCCTCACTTCATGGCCCTTTCAGTTCACTCATATATCTCCCATTAGATCAGCACGAATGACATTCTGGGTTAGATAATTCTTTGTTGTGGGGGCTGTCCTGTACATTGCAGGATGGGATGTTTGGCAGCATCCCTGGTCTCTGCCCATTCAATGCCGGAAGCGGTACCCTCCCAGATTTGACAGTCAAAAGTGTCTCCAGACATTGTCAAATCTTAGCGGGGGCATGAGAGAAGACTATGGCACAGTCATGCCCGAGTTGGAAACCAGAAATATAAATTCCTACAGAAGCGGACCTGCTGCCTTTCCTAGCGATTGTCCTCACCCTTGGTCCTGAGCCTGACACAGAGGAGGTGCCCAAGAAATGTTTATCTGATGCGTGACTGCATGCGTGCATGTGTGCTCAGTCACTTCAGTCGTGTCTAACTCTTGGCGGCCCTATGGACTGTAGCCTGCCAGGCTCCTCTGTCCATGGGGTTCTCCAGGCAAGAATACTGGAGTGGGCTGCCAAGCCCTTCTCCAGGGGATCTTCCCAATCCAGGGATCAAACCTGAGGCTCATGTTTCCTGCATTGGCCTCTCCCATTGTCTCTTTACCACCAGCACCACCTGGGAAGCCCAGTACATGATTACATCAGATGGATATGGTACATTTTTAAAAGCACTGTTTTACTTCTAATGTGCAGGTCTCTGTTCTTTAAATATGTCTGTAACAATGCTTTCAGGTGTTGTTAGTCCTCAAGTAGCCCTAATCCTGCACACACAGAGTTGAAAAGATTAAAGATGTGGTTAACCAGGAAGGGATGAATTTTCTTTTTACAAAGTATGGTATCAAAAAACTTACAATGAAATAATCCAGATTTAAATGACAACGGCCAGACCCCATGGCACATTGAAAGCAAAGACAGCATGTCTTTTTCTTTTCCTCTAAAGAGTGTATTGAAAAATACAATGGCCTTGGCAGAGTTTTCATATTGTAAGATCCTTTTATTGTACATCACATTTCTTTTCGTGGGCACGTTAACACTTTGAGTCCGAAACTCATCCTCTTAGCTGCTGATTCAGGATGTCAGAAAGGCCAACAGAGGAAGGCTGGGAATTACAGTGCCCTGCTCCCTGTACAGACCCTCTAAGATGCCTCTCTTGTTCACAAAGAGTTAACTGCCTACTTCCACCTCCTTCCCTACCCCGTCCAGCTTTTCAAATATCACCTCTAAAGAGATTATTACATCTGTGTTCCTTTGAATTCTCTGGGTCTTTGAATCATGGAAGGGATGACTTTTTTCTTTATCTCCTCAGTTCCCCAGATCACAGAGCCATGGGCAGGTCGCTTGCTCTGCTGTTTCCAGGATGGAATTCAGCTGAGCAGCAGGAGAAGGGCAGAGCTGATTCTTAAACTGGCATCTGGGTGCAACTGATTTAATTAAAGCAGGGCTTTTGTCTGTCTGTGTTCTAAAGAGCGCTCCTGCTCCTCATTCCTCTGCTGCCTTGTTCTTTTGTGCCAAGGAGCCTAGGGACCAGCAGAACTAGAAATGGCAACACTTCGTCTGCTTTCTGAACATTGGCTTCTGCAGACCAAGACACTGAGATAAAGAGAAGATTTTCAAGAGAATGTCCTCCTTTATGTAGACTTATGAAGATTTCAGAGCTACATAAAATGAAATATGTCACATCCACATGTCAAATCTCCTGTTTCCATGAACTGTCTTGTTAATCCACTTAATTGGGGGGAGAGGGGCATGGGCTCATTGGAAAAGACCCTGATGCTGGGAAAGACTGAAAGCAAAAGGAGATGGGGGTGGCAAAGGATGACATGGTTAGGTATCATTGCCAACTCAACGGACATGAATCTGAGCAAACTCCAGGAGATAGTGAAAGGCAGGGGAGCCTGGAGTGCTTCAGTCTATGAAGTCACAAAGAGTTGGACACGACTGAACAACAAATAGGGATTTTAGAATTTCCTGAGTCTCTTAACTTTGACACTTCCAACCTGCTGCCTGGCTATAGAGTCAGCTCTGTCCCACCTAAAGGTGGCAGGAACCTCAGACCAATGCCAGCCTTCCCTGCACACACACAGTGGAGACTCAGTTTCTCAGACTGAATGCCTGGGGACCTCTGAAGCACAGGGTCCTACTGTACCTTTAGGGGTCTGGCTGGGAGAGGAGAGTTTCAGGAGTGAGTATTGACTCAGGTCGGGGTAAGGTTAAGGGATGCTGCAGTGCCCAGAGAGTAGCAGTAGGAGGAAGTAGCCACTGCCCCCAGGCCATTATAGCCCAGGGAGAGCGGGAGCCTGGAAGAGCATCCCCTAGTGGGAGCTGTTGCCATGGAATCCTGGAAGGAAAGGGGATGGGGGAGGCTCCAACTTCTTTCTCCTCCTGCCTTTGATCTTCTCATTGGCTAAACCCATCCCTGCCAGCGAGGGGTCCTTGATGGCAAAGTCTGTATAGGTCAGCCTCACAGAGAACAGAACAGAGCACAGAAGAAAGGAAAATGGATCTAGGGATCAACAGAGAATAACCAGCTTGACCATTCTCAAACCTGTGGTGTGAATGGGGGAACCCACTGTGGCCACCTTGTGGGATTATGCAGGGTTGTGAGGGGGCAGGATGAGTGAGCTCCCTCACCACTACACCCCCATCTAAAGATCTTCCTCTGACAGAGACCACCTGGGGTATCCCATAATTCCCAGCCACAGAGCCAGTAGAGGAACAGTCTCAACTTCCTTTTCAGTTCAGTTCAGTCGCTCAGTCATGTCGGACTCTTTGTGACCCCATGGACTGCAGCACGCCAGGCTTCCTTGTCCATCAGCAACTCTCGGAGCTTGCTCAAACTCATGTCCATTGAGTCGGTGATGCCATCGAACCATCTCATCTTCTGTTGTCCCCTTCTCCTCCCACCTTCAATCTTTCCCAGAATCAGGGTCTTTTCCAATGAAGTCAGTTCTTCGCATCAGATAGCCAAAGTGTTGGAGCTTCAGTTTCAGCATCAGTCCTTCCAGTCACTATTCAGGGTTGATTTCCTTTAGAATTGACTGGCTTGATCTCCTGGCTGTCCAAAGGACTCTCAAGAGTATTCTCCAACACCACAGTTCAAAAACATCTATTCTTTGGCACTCAGCTTTCTTTATAGTCCAGCTCTCACATCCACACATGACTACTGGAAAAACCATAGCTTTGACTAGATGGACCTTTGTCGGCAAAGTAATGTCTCTGCTTTCTAATATGCTGCCTAGGTTGGCCATAGCTTTTCTTCCAAGGAGCAACCATCTTTTAATTTCATGGCTACAGTCACCATGTGCAGTGATTCTGGACACCAAGAAAATAGTCTGTCACTGTTTCCATTGTTTCCCCATCTATTTGCCATGAAGTGATGGGACTGGGTGCCAAGATCTTAGTTTTTTACTTCTGCCCTAAAACTTTCGCCGATTCCAAATATTCTGTAGGGTGCAATTGGTGGTAGAAGGCACAGTGGGACAGCCATGGGGGCACCCACCTCTGCCCCACAATCCAAGACCAGGCAGAGGAGGTTGATCTTCTTTCTCAAAGCCCTTGTACAGCCCCCACAGCACAGGTGAGGTACAACGCCTGGAAGTGATCATAGCTCTCTGCTCTCAGAGAAAAAGAAAAGAAATACTATCTGTTACTGTCTAACTTTAGTCTCCTAAAGTGTATTTCATGGAAGTCAAGTCCAACAAGATGCTCTAAGATCAAACAGGCTTGAGAAATTCATAAACTCTTTCTAGGAAAACTGAGATACATGTTAGCACATTAAAGTCTCTGAGAAGTTCTACAATAAGAAATCTGTTTAATGTTCTGTAGCCTAGGGGCTTTGACCATAATGTCCTTCCTTAATGAAACACTTATTCTCATCCATTGAACTGTTTAAGAAAGGCTTGTTGAACCAGGAGCCAGTCAGTGGGGACAGAGGCACTAGTGACTAGAATTTGGAGGGGACATAGATTACTCAGATGTGGTAACCATATTTCTTGCCAAAAGTGCACTGTAATTAAGCAAGCAATACCAAGTTAACAGTTTTCAAATGGGTTATTTTTAAGACTAGAATAACATTTTCATTACATAGCATGTTAATTTTTTTCAGCCTGCCACAGAGCCAGTATCATGTCCATCTATAACCAAGGTAACTCTAGTAGCTTTATGCCAAAGTTTGAAATGTAAATTGTCATAACATTCCAATTGAGATTAAGTATCATGGTAATCATAGATTGGACTTCCCCGGTGGCACAGTAGTAGAGAATCCACCTGCAATGCAGGAGATGTGGGAAACGGGGGATTGATCCCTGGGTTAGGAAGATCCCTAGAGGGGGAATTGGCAACCCACTCCAGTATCCTTGCCTGGGAAATCCCAAGGACAGAGGAGCCTGGTGGGTTCCAGCTCATGGGGTCCCAAAGAGCTGGACGTGACTGAGCACACCGTCGCGGGGCAGGGTGGGTAAAGGCATGAACTCTGGCACCAGCCCTTTGGCTCGATAAATACCTGTCATGATCATCGTGACCGTCATCCCCATCATCGCCCTCCTCTAATCCTTCAGGCGCCACCCCCTTGCCTGCAAGTTCCTGCGGAATGGGTGTCAGTGCCAAACCTCTGAACCGCCGCCCACCACACTAGTGCCGGGAAAGCAGGCTTTCAGGGGACACAGAGTAAGAGATGAACATTCCGGCCTTGCTAAGGACTTGCAGCGATTTCATACTGCTTTGTCTTGGCAGAGAAAATAAGGAATGTTGGTGGATGACTATGTTGGCAAGAGAACAACAAGATACTATTAAGTTGATATGGCCATAGGGTATGATGACATTTAGTTTTCCATGTTCCTGGAAATGTCAAGGTTATGAGACCTTATGTCAAGTCACGTTTAACCACGGACACACTTAAATTATTCATTTTATTTAAATCATAATTACAAATTTTGGTTCATTGTGCAAAGCTCTGTTTATGTTTTAAATGATCATATTAAAATAAATTCACCATTTTGGGTGTGGGTACCAAAAATATAATATCCAAACTCAAACTATCATGGCCATCTCTCTGATCTTTCTCCTCTCTCCCCTTCCCTCCTCCTCCTCTTCCTCTTCTCCTACTTCTTCTTTCCTCTCTCTCTGTCTTTAATTTTTCTCCCTTTCTGAAGATAATTCTTCAACCTCACAGCTTTTTCTCCCCTCAAATAGCTTTGAAGTAGCCATCATTTTCTTCATCGGACAAAAATAAAAGTTTTTCTTATTTTGAAGATAAAGAACATATGGCTGTATTAAACTGGGAAGATCTTTTAGAAACAGAAGTTCTCTAATACTTGCATGTGATAAAGAAATATAACACTAAGGGCAAACTGAAAGAGGACGATGGCCAGCAGACATTCAATGTATGACCCCTGTGCGACCGATGAATCACCCGAAGTGATGCCAGACGTGTCAGTCACTGCTGGAAGCTCCCAGAGCCCAGCTAGTTGTATCTGGTGATGCACAATCGAATTTGCTTTCATCATACCTGCACTTGCTTTTGTTCCACACTGGAAAGTTTTGTAAAATTGCCAGTTTTCACACAGATGTATGCATCATGCCAAGGAATTGACCGAGTTGGAGTATCTCAGGGGCCTTTGCCCTCCTCGTCAACACTCAGCATCACTCACTGCAAGTGATCTATGTGCACGGCTCTTGCAAATATAACTGTTATATTTTTACCTCAAGTTAAAAGAACTCTTAAAGAAGGGGCGGTGCATATCATTCAGATAAACTCAAAATGATTGTGATTACATGTTTAGAGCTTTATATACATTGATTAAACCTCATGAATCTCTCTTTAATTAATTACCTTCTCTAGATACATCTGGTTCCTATGTTTCATCCCATTGTTAATTAGGTTGAAGGAGCATTTGTTTCATTCACCCTGTCTGGCATCCCCTCAGCCTGAATTATTCCAACGGCTTCAATTATTCCAGAGCAGTTGTTTCATTCACCCTGTCTGACATCCCTCGGCCTGAATTATTCCAATGGCCTCAATTATTCCAGAAAGATTTACTTTCTGTTTGCCCACGTTTTTGTTTTTTGACCTCACCACATGGTATGCAGGCTTCAGGATCTTAGATCCCTGGCCTGGAATCAAGCCCGTGCCCCCTGCAGTGGAAGGTTGGAGTCCTAACCACTGGACCACCAGGAATTTCCTTGTTTGCCCACTTTATGAGAATTACATTATAAACTCATAAGCCAAAGTAATTTTTCTTTTAATTTTCCCTCAGATTACTTCTATCTTATTTTCTTTTTAATTTTCAGTGAACGTGAAAGTGGAAGTCACTCAGTCGTGTTTGACTCTTTGTGACCCCATGGACTATAAAATCCATGGAATTCTCCGGGCCAGAATACTGGAATGGGCAGCCTTTCCCTTCTCCAGGGGATCGTCCCAACCCAGGGATCAACCCAGGTCTCCGGCATTGCAGGCGGATTCTTTACTAGCTATCTTACATTAAACAGATTTTACATGCTTCTCAACATCATACTATTTTCTCAGAAATAAAGTATTACAAATTTCAGATTCCTTTTAATTCCCTTAACCTGATTCAAGAAAGCTAATAGTACCTGTTCATAGATAATTCACTCAAAATTTGTAATTGTTTTAAATTAATTTCACCTCTTTCATGTTCTCTGAATTTCTGCCAATTACTAAATGCCAACTAAAATTTTTGTTGAAAAAACTATGTCATGAGTTTTTCCCCTTGTTTCCTCTGTCTTGATACTATGGTTGTTATAGTTGCTGGACAAATTCACCATTTATGTAGCTTATCTCATGTATTTTAATACTATGTTATCATATTTTTAGAATTTGCAAACTATATTTTCTTGCAGGAAAGGTTGGGGGAAGAGGGTGTGTGGCTGACAGTGAGGGGGTGGCAAGACCTTATGTTACCACTTGAGTGTAAAGAATGTTTATAAATGGGGGGATTCCCTGTCTCTTTTTCCCAATGTGAGTCTAATTCTTTCTCACTCCCCTAAATTATAGCATCCCCTGAAAGGGCCCCACCAGTCCTGGGTCCACAGACCTGAGCTCAAAGGCCATGCCTCCTCTGCAGGTGTACCTGGCGGCAGGCACCGTGTACGGACTCGAAGGCCAGCTGAGTGAGCTAGAGGACGCCGCCCGATGCATCCACAGTGGCACAGATGAGACCGAACTGGCAGAGCTGGAGGACCAGGTGGCCACGGCAGCAGCCCAGGTCCACCACGCCGAGATCCAGGTAAGAACTCTCCTCTCTGCCCCAAAAGAGGGGGTACCTCATCTCCCACAAGAGTCGTCTCTAAGTCTTTGTGTCTGTCCGTTCCTGCCATCTCCAGCAGACTTCATGGACATGGTCCTCCCAGGATGCCACCAAATCCTTCTTTTTAAAGTGCAGCCTTCCCTGGAGAAGGAAATGGCAACCCACTCCAGTATTCTTGCCTGGAAAAGTCCATGGACAGAGGAGCCTGGCGGGCTGCAGTCCATGGGATTACATGACTGAGCATGTGTGCACGAGGGTGGAGGGAAATGGGTTGGTAGCAATAAAGTGGTAGAACTAAAAAAAAATAAAAAATAAAAGGCAGCCCTCCTCTCCCCCAATTATAGCCTTGATAATATATGTCTTCCAAACCTAGGCCATCTTCCTCTTTGACAAATTCTCTGACCCTTGCTATAGAAACTCCCACTCCACCCCAAGACCAACCTCCCTAACCTTTATCACGCTATTGATTACCTATTTAACGCCAGTGTTCCCCATGATAGACGGAAAGTTTCTTGAGAACAGGACTCTAGCTGTCTAGCTTAACACCATAAGTCCAGTGCCTAATGTAACACCTGACACGGGTTTGGGGCCCAATAACATTGAGAGGAATAAATGAATGAAAAACAAAGTGTAGAATTCTTAGACCAGTACTTTGCATGATTTTCAATGTGGCTGTTTTAGAACTAATTACTATATTAACTGTAACTGTCTGAAGATGCTTGTTTGCAGTTTTCATGGATAACCTCTTAACCTCTGATTCTGGATCAGAATCGACTATGGACTAAGTAACTGATTCCCAGACTGGGGTCTGTGAGCATGTGCATATTCAGGGATCCACGAAAAATGCTGGTCCCCGCAGCATAAACTCAGTGTAGACCCCTGGTTCACTGATATTTCTGTAGACCCTGCATCTCAAAACTTGCATCCTTTGGAGAATGGGCATCAGTAGAAACCATCTCTGGACAGAGAAGATGACAGTGTTGGGTGATAATTGTTTTTAAATAAATATTTCTATTTTAAAGAGTCAAAAATCACAACTACTGATACCATTAAGCACTCTCGAGAATGGGAGGGCACCAGTTCTGTGCTAGGAATGGCCTGGGAATGGGCTTACCACATATGATCCTATTGACTGTTTATTAGCAGCAAGAATGGCTGAAGAGCAACTCTCCTCAAATAAAAATCATTTCCCACAAAAGCCCCTCAATATTTAATCAATTTATAGTCAGTATCATATAAAATAGATTCAAATCATTTGTTTTCTGGGGGTGTATTTTGCAGCAAATATTTCTCAAATGGCTTGGCAGGAAGTAATATTGTTTATGGATGACTGGGAGGGTTTTATTGGATAATTAGTTATTTGTGCTTCCAATTTTTTCTAGGCTTAAATTACTGGAGCCATATTCTATGGCAGAAAATCCTGGCATCCAAAATATCTATTTTCCATGTGTTTGAATGTGCCTTGTTGTTGTTTAGTAGCTCAGTTGTGTCCAACTCTTAACGACCCCATGGATTATAGCCTGCCAGGCTTCTCTGTCCGTGGGGCTTTCCAGGCAAGAATACTGGAGTGGGTTGCTATTTCCTTCTCCAGGGGATCTTTCCAACCCAGAAATCAAACCCGCATCTCCTGCATTGGCAGGCAGATTCTTTACCACTGAGCCACCAGGGAAGCCCCTTAAATGTGCCTATTAATTATTTTTTGTTAAATATTACAGTAACATCATCAGTAATGTCACCAGTGAGTTTACTTTGGGCCAGGAGTTGGGTTTAACCTTTGAATTCATTATTGTATATAATTCTCTCAGCTAACCCACTGGATGGGTATTATTATTTTCCCCTTTTTATACCTGGAGAAAATGAGGCTCAGAATGGTTAAACTGAACTCAAATGCTAGAAAGTGATGAAGCCAGGAATTTAAGCCAAGTCCTTCTGACCTCACAGTCCACATTCTTTACCAGTCTGTGCTGTGTGGTTTCCTGAAAAAAAAAAAAAAAGTGCTGGTCCTGCCCTCAGGTATATCCGCTTGCATAAGAGTCCTATTTGCATAGGAGGCTGTCAGCCCTGCCACCATCGTTAGGAGTCTTCTCAATGTGGGAACCTCTGTTAGCATGGGGACTCTCCTTGTCCTGCAGTCCCTGCCAGAGAAGGATGCCTCATTCCTGGTCTGTCCTTGTCCAGAGTCTCACAGGAGAGGTCACAGAGGGTGCCCTGCGGGATGGTAGGAGGGTCCGCCTCGAGGGTAGACGTGCTGAATTATGTTCTTAGATTAGGTCAGATTCCAGGGACACTTTCACCTTGGAGTTTACCTTTGGGACAGGCTTGCCCGGTGCTCAAGGAGACTGCAGGACCGTCCGCGGGGCAGCGTGCTAAGAACAGCTGTCCACTGTGTCCTGCAGGGTCACCTCTGTATGCATTCCTGGGAAAAGTCTCTCTTAACTCTTAATATCAGGAAAAGCTGTTCTGCTAAATACTTGGTCTTTATCTGTGAACACGGAGTCCTACACTGATCTTTTTGCTTTGGCTCCCAGAAAACTCAGAACTGAACTGGTCACCCCCTTCTATTAAGAGTGAGGGTAAGGGTCCCTGGATATTCGGTCTTAGGAATTAATGGAACACAAAAAGATAGACAGATAGGCAGATAGATAAAATGCAGGCAAAACCAACCCTAAGCAATCTCCTTTCCTCTTTCTTCATCCTTTTCCCGTTTACTAAAGCAGGAAAAATTAACCCTTCTTATTCCAGAGCCTGGCAGTCAGCAAATCAGGAGATCAGCAGCTTGCTGTCTTCAAGGGGAGGAGCCCTCTGAGCAGAGCTCTCTGAGCAAATCCCTCCATCAAAACTGCTTCCAGGAAGAGAGTGTGGGCGTCTCACACCAGTTGCTAATGACTGATAAGAGCAATCTCAGTTCAGTTCAGTTCAGTCACTCATTCAGACTCTTTGTGACCCCATGAACCGCAGCACACCAGGCCTCCCTGTCTGTCACCAACTCCTGGAGTCTACCCAAACCCATGTCCATCGAGTTGGTGATGCCATCCAACCATCTCATCCTCTGTCATCCCCTTCTCCTCCTGCCCTCGATCTTTCCCAGCATCAGGGTCTTTTCAAACGAGTCAGCTCTTCGCATCAGGTGGCCAAAGTATTGGAGTTTCAGCCTCAACATCAGTCCTTCCAATGAACACCCAGGACTGACCTCCTTTAGGATGGACTGGTTGGATCTCCTTGCAGTCCAAGGGACTCTCAAGAGTCTTCTCCAACACCACAGTTCAAAAGCATCAATTCTTCGATGCTCAGCTTTCTTTATAGTCCAACTCTCACATCCATACATGACCACTGGAAAAACCATAGCCTTGACTAGATGGACCTTTGTTGGCAAAGTAATGTCTCTGCTTTTTAGTATGCTGTCTAGGTTGGTCATAACTTTCCTTCCAAGGAGTAAGCATCTTTTAATTTCATGGCTGCAATCACCATCTGCAGTGATTTTGGAGCCCCAAAAATAAAGTTAGCCATTGTTTCCACTGTTTCCCCATCTATTTTCCATGAAGTGATGGGACCAGATGCCATGATCTTAGTTTTCTGAATGCTGAGCTTTAAGCCAACTTTTTCACTCTCCTCTTTCACTTTCATCAAGAGGCTCTGTTGGTCTCTAAACCAAGGGAATGCCCTCCTCGGTGTGAAATTTGAGGGATCAGAATAGGAAGGCATCTGGGGGGCAGGTAGGGACAAGGACTGCACAGTGGCCCCTGTTGGGGACTGGCTGCTGGGCAGCTTCACTAGAGTTCTTTCACCAGCTGCACAGTCCTGGCCTTTACCTGCCTCCTCCTCCTTCTCTGAGAAAGACTGCCAGGATAGGGGAAGCATCTCCCATATTTGCTGCCCTTTCAGACCTTCTCTCTGCATTTCCTAGAACAGCTGTCCCCATGGGCTTCATCCAAAGAAGCCCTCAGTAAATGACAGTGGAATTATAATTTGTCTTGCGCAGCACAAAATAGCTTAGGGACAGGAGAGGCAATGGGCTTTCCAGGTGGCTCATATGGTAGAATCTGCTTGCAATGTAAGAGACCCAGGTTCAATCCCTGGGTAGGGAAGATCCCCTGGAGATCTTCAGTACCTACTTCAGTACCCACTCCAGTATTCTTTTTTTCTTAATTAATTAATTTATTTTAATTGGAGAATAATTACTTTACAGTATTGTGGTGGTTTTTGCCACACATCGACATGAATCAGCCATGGGTGCACATGTGTCCCCCCATCCTGAACCCCCCTCCCTCCCTCCCCACCCCATCCCTCTGGGTTGTCCCAGAGCACCAGCTTTGATTGCCCTGCTTCATGCATCCCACTTACACTGGTCATCTATTTCAGATGGTAATATACACGTTTCAATGCTATTCTCTCATATCATCCCACCCTCACCTTCTCCCACAGAGTTCAAAAGTCTGTTCTTTACATTCTCTGTCTCTTTTGCTGCCTTGTATATAGAATCATCATTACTGTCTTTCTAAATTCCATATATATATATGTTAATATACTGTATTGGTGTTTCTCTTTCTGACCTACTTCACTCTGTATAATAGGCTCGAGTTTCATCCACCTCATTAGAACTGACTCAAATGCATTCTTTTTTATAGCTGAGTAATATTCCATTGTGTATATGTACCACAACTTCCTTATCCATTCGTCTGCTGATGGACCTCGAGGTTACTTCCATGTCCTAGCTATCGATCCAGTACTCTTGCCTAGAGAATTCTATGGAAAGCGGAGTCTGGCGGGGTACAGTCCATGGGGTCACAAAGAGTCAGACATAACTGAGCAACTGACACAGGGAAGGCAGTGAAGACATTGGGGTGGAGGGCACAGACGCTGGGCTGGGCCCGCTTTCAGGTCTCCAGTCTGATGCCCCAGCACACTCAGGCTGCGCCATCGCAGTGAAATGGCTGTGGCCCCAGCCTCCTCCCTCAGCTCTGCCGGCCTCCTCCTGCCTCCTCCAGGGTTCCCCATGCCAGGTCTTGTCCCCCTGAGGATGGGACAGCATGGTGAAGGCATGGGCACTGGCATTAATTCTGATCTCTGCTGCGAGATGTTCGGTGCGTCATTCATCCCTCTGAGCCACAGTTTCCTCGTCTGTAAAACTAAGAGGACGGTGCCTGCATCACAGGATTGTGACCAAAGCATGAATGAGTTCACATATTTAAAGCACTCAGCATGGTGATGGCAAATAGTGATACCCTTTTCTAAGAGCAGGGACCGTGTCTTCTTCACCCCTGGGGACATGGACGGATGGGGATTCTTTCCTGGCACTGAGTGGACGCCTGTTCTCTGTATCTACCTTAAGACATTGCTGGAGAAGAAATCTGAGCTCCTTCTGACCTTCCGATGTTATAGTGAAGGAAACCGATGCCCAGAGACTGGAGGGAGTTTCTCAAAGCCACTTGGCCTCTTAATAGAGGAAACGGACTTGAACCGGATGCTGCTGGGCCTCCCACCTAAGACCTGGTGGTGTGATTTTGGACTCTCACAGTCATGGAAGAAGGAAGGCGGATCTCCAGCTCCTACTTGCCTTTCAAAACTCACAGCGTGTTGCCTCCCAGGGAAGCCTTCCTTGACCCCACCCCCACCCCTATGCTGAGCCCGGTGGCCCTGGACCAGGGTTCCCATCATGCCCCAGGCTTCCATTTATCCCTCAGGGACCTCTGACAGGGGTGACATGCTCGAGAGCTAACAACTGGAAAATTAAATTTACAAAGAGGGATCCGTGGCTTATTTTCTTCACTACAGTACCAGGTGGAGACGTGCCTGGTGGAAGTTGAATGTATGAATGAATGAGCATATATCAAAGCAGATTTGTTTTCCATAGGTTCATAACACTGTTAATATAGATTCTCTCCTCCTGGACTTTGTGTTTACTGATTCTGTTTTTCTGTTGCATTAAGATTTCTGATATTGAGAGCCGGATTTCAGCCCTGACCAATGCAGGGTTGAACATAGCACCCTGTGGGCGCCTCACCAGAAAACGAAACCAGAAGCAAAGGAACCAGGTGAGTTTGTCCCTCGCTCCATCTGCTGGAATACCGCATGACCTGGAAAATGCAGAAGATAAAACCCCTGTGGCTTCACAAAGGTGTACTGATGCCTGTGTTCTGTTTGCAGGTACAAACCATAGACACATCGAGGCAGCAGAGGAGGAAACTGCCTGCTCCACCGGTGAAAGGTATGCTTACATCAGACCACAGAGCCACCCAAGAATCAAGCCTGACTCATTCACTTAGAGTAACTCAGAGATCTGAGTTTGAGGACCAGATCTAATGGGGTGTTCTCACCCAGAATTACCCTTGTGGAGAGTCTGTCTTGATTTGGATTCCTCCAAGAGGCAGGCCCTGGGACAAGGATGTGATATGGGAGATATGGGAAGAGAGAAAGGATTCAGGGAAGGAAAATAAGCCAATACGGTGTACTTTGATTAGTATTAATAGTTTGCTTCTTTGTGCAAATGATGCTTAAACCCTGATGGGGACTTCTGGGAGACAGTATTAACTGTACCTCACACTTTCCTGCTCAAAGAATTAGGAAGATGAGGTTTTTCAAGTCTCATCTTTGCTTGAAGGTTATTTTGGGCAGGTACATTAACTCCCTGTTACTTCTGATCCACCCCATCACTCATGGGCTCAGAGAGAGCGGTGGTGCCTGCAGCAGAATGCTGTCAGAGTGGACTGGGATGGTGACCGTCAGGGAGGTGTGAGCACACGCCGAAAGCATCTAACTCAGGGCCCAACTTAGAGGGATTCCAGTAATGCCAGTCCCATCACCCTTATCTCCCTGGATTCAGAAGCCACAGAGTGAAGATGCCAAACAAGAAGTTTAGACCTACAAAGTAAAAGAGTAGAAAGTCAGTGGATACATGTTTGAGTTCTGGCTTCACCCTTCATTGTTCCACAAACGTTTACTGAATGCCTACTTTGTATTCCATGGAGCCCTAAACAATTAAAATATACTGCAGATCCATGAGCTCTTATTTGGAAACCCTTGGGTCTATACGTGTTTCAGAATCATTTGTACCTTAGAAAGGTAATGTGGTATGTGTGCTGTGTACTTCCTGACAGCCCCCTCCCCGTGGTGATAAACACACCAGTAACCCTGCAGCTAAGAATGAGAATGCTCATGCTCTGCGGGTGGGACCAGGACCACTTGTCAGCTTACGTCAGGTTTTGCCATTAGGCAGTTTTGACTCCAAAACTTTGACATAAAGACTTGCCTTTTTTTTTTGAGCCTTTTATATTTCAGAATTGCAAATAAGAGTTAGTAGATTGTATTGGATTCTCTCCAAGCTACCTTTTTGCCAGAAAGCCACCAATGGATGATGCCTTGGTTTATTTGATCTACCCCAAAATAAATAAATAGAACAAAGTTTCCACAGTCAGACCTATGGACCCAGAATGAGATGCCAAGTCTAGAACAAAAATCTGGGTAAACTGGACAGTTGCTCTTTCTTCCTTAACCATCAATCCAGCTTCCAGATGATACTTATGCCTGTGTGTTTCCTTTTAGCTGAAAAAATTGAGGCATCTTCAACAGCCACCATTAAAACATTTAACCGCAACTTCATTCTCCAAGACTCCTCAACAAACGGGACTAAAGAAAGGAATAGTACCCCCAAGGATTTGATAGTAAGTCATCTCTGTCTTAATGCCAGTTACTTTCACTATTGATGGCAACTCCATTCTGCAGCCATTCTTTCTGTAGATTCCCAGACAGAACTTCCTGCATGGTCTGTTGGTTAAGTGACGGGGTTCCTTATATTGCTAAACTTCTGGGTATGTGGATACATTCTCTCAGCTATATCTCCAACTCCTTTTAGGAACCAGGTTTAATATAATAGAAATAAAAATATGTAGACAAAATGTAAGGTCTGATTGAGGTGTACAAGTTTTTATTCTGTTTTTGGTTCATATTCACTCTTCCTTAAATTTCTTGTTAGCCATTAATTACTTGTTTTTCTGAAGGAAAAAAAAGTCAGCAGCTGCTCATAAATGTAGCAAAGGAAGGGATAACGGATAATTTGCATAAACCTGGAGATCATGTAAGAGGGCTAAGGGATTATTACCCTAACACCAACATGTGCTTCAGAATTTTGTAAATGCTCGATGCTGCTTACATGGGAGGTAAAGATCCAGCTGAACTGCCTCAAGGATACTGATAATGCTGAGGGGGCAGAAGATGTCTGGTGACAAGACTGAAGCATAGGCAGATCTATTTGGTTGCCTTTTATGTTTCACCTGTTGCTCCCGTCCCATTCCTCCCCCTGCACTGTCCCTGTGTCGTGAGCACACAAACACCAGGATATGGCACAATGGAGGGCATGCTCTTCTGACTTACAAGTTACTGCATCTCTTAGGCACCATATGGCAACAGACCATTACCCCGACCTTCCAAAGTCCAATTACCTGGCTCCTGGCCATTACTGCAAAGACCTAAAAATATGCATTATTACTCTAAAAGGGCAGACCACTCGGGCCAGGGAAGGAATCTGTTATAAATAAGACAGTTAAAAATAAATTACCTTAGGGGGAAGCGGGCGGGTGGGGAAGAGGGATAAATTAGGAGTTTGAGATTAACATATACACACTAGTATATACAAAATAGACAACCAAGAAGGACCTACTGTATAGCACAGGGAACTGTACTCCACCTATAAGGGAAAAGAATCTGAAATATATATACATACATACACCTGGGCTGCCCAGATGATGCTAAGTGGTAAAGAACCCACCTGCCAATGCAGGAGACATGACTCGGGTTCAGTCCCTGGGTCGGGAAGATGCGCTGGAGGAGGGCATGGCAACCCGCTCCAATATTCTTGCCTGGAGAATCCCATGGAAAGAAGCTTGGCGAGCTACAATCCACAGGGTCACACAGAGTCAGACACGACTGAAGCGGCTGAACACGAAGCTCGCATACAGACCTGAATCACTTTGCTCTACACCTGAAACTAATACCACACTGTAAATCAACTCCACTTCAATAAAAGTTTTTTTAAAAATTTAAGGAGAATAAAGTTCCAGCTCCCCCTCTCTTAAAATTTAAAAAATAAATAAATAAAATAATAAATTACCTTCCATAGAGATAGAACATAGATAAGTGGTTGCCAGGGGCTCTGAGGAGGGAGCATAGCAAGAAATGCGTAAGGATAAGAGGTTTTACTGTAGAGTGAGGGTATGTTTTGAAACTTGACTGAGCTGGTGGCTATGTAACATTGGGAATGTACTAAATGCTGCTGAATTGTTCATTTTTAAATGGTTAATTTTATGCTTGTGAATTTCACCTCAGTAAATTGTTTTTTTGAATAAACTTTAAATAACACAGAAAGGTTAAAAATGAAAGGATAGACAATATTTGCTAAATAAATGGAAACAAAAAAGGGCAGGAATGCTACTTTCAAACAAAGTAGAATTCAAGGCAGGAAGCACATGGGAGAAACAGGGAGGGAGGATGTTTTAGATATTGATAAAATAAAGGCAGTCAGGAGCCTTTCTTGGACTGGCAAACAACGCAATTTAATGTGCCATGGTTAATGACTTTAAAATTCCCTTAATCGGCCCTTGGAAGCTCAGTACACCAGAAATACATACAAATTAGATAATTTGGAATAGTGTAATTATTAAGCTTTAATTAAGAAATATCTCTAAAAAACATATCTAACTTTATACTTAACAGAGTTCACTTTCTTTCCAAACATCAATGGGCCATTTATAAAAACTGATTTTATACCAACTACAAAGAAAGCCTCAGTAAATTCCCACAGGTAGAAAGTATAAAACTACCCTCTGTGACCCAAATCCTCAAGATAATCTCACATGTTCTGAAACTGTTAAAACCCCAACAACCAAAGCCTGATGAGGCTGGCAAGTGTGTACACATCTCCATGCTCACTCACATGCACAGACACATACAAATCACACACCAGTAGTGCCTCTTCAGAAAGGTGAGGCATGCTAAATAAAATATTAGCAAATTAAATGCAGGGGTACTTTAAATAATAAATTACCAGATAAATTTTACAGGAATGCAACGAGACCTTTAATACTGAGATAATGATTAATAAATCCCACAAAAAATCCATTTCTTTCCAAATTAATTTATAGTTTAACCTAATTCTCATAAAATTCTTAGCGAGGTTTTCTTGGAAGTAAAGTTCATATAGGAATAAATATGAAAGAATGGACAAGGGCAATTTGCAAAGTTAAAATGGTTTTCCTGCCAGATTTTAAAATAAATCAAAAACTGTAAAGAAATTGATGGTTAATGAAATAGAATAGAAAGCTCAGAAATAGACACAGACACATATGAAAATCTGTTTTATGATTTTTTAAAGCCCTAGGAACCAGTAGAGAAGGTATAGATAATTAAAAAAAAAAAAAAAAACAACTGTGCTTGGCAAATTAGCCAATGGGATGTAGTCAGAAGGGAATCAGTTCTGTCTTATTCCATATACCAAAATGAATTTCAGATGGATTAAGAAATACATGTAAGAAATGCATCACTCTTGGCGTACTGTGAACGATTTCACTGGGCAAAGGGCATGAACACCTTTAACGACACAAAAAAGCAGCGGCCGTTGTTAATGGCCTGTCTGTGCTCTCACCGGGGCGCTGACTGCACCTGCTCGCTTCCTCCCCGCAGGAGCCCACCCTGGAGTCCGCTGTGATGTATTAGCACCATGGCACTTCTCTACCAGTGACCCACTGCCTCCGGCCGTACACAACAGTGCCTTGACCCAGCAGCCATCGAATTACTGTACGGATGTCCACCTGAGGAGAGGGCCTGGGGCGGCCCCAGCGCGCCCCTGCACAGGGCTGTGCTCATACCTCAGCCGGAAAGCAGACCCAGACTTCAGCATCTAGGACTTGCCTACGCGCTGCCTTAGGCTCCCAGGGGAATCCAAGACAGAGAACCAAGACGCTGGCTTCCAACAGCTGAGCTCCACGTTCTAAAGATGCATCCTTTCCCTGTTCACTTTGCTACTGTGTACTGTCTTTAAGACCTTATTATTATTATTTTTTTTACCCTTTTGATTCAACTAGAATTACATGTCAACAATTTGTCCCAAAATACAGTGCTGGGGTCAGGAGATGGTGGAGGGAAGCGTATTAACATTTAAGTCATCAGTTCTCATTATTCTCTCATAGGCATGTCTGTCCTACAAATGCTTAGGAGAAAAGTGAAACGCCCCTGTAGTGAGCACTGGGGACTGTTTAACTCGGGGAGCCCTCACCTTTCCAAAGTCTCCCTCCAGCCACCTTGTTCCCGCTGGCTTCTCGCCCACCACCCCACCAGTTCCTCCCATCACTTTACAGTCAGAAGCCACAGGACGGAAAGCTCTCACTCACCCACGCCATGCCCAGGTCTGTCTGAAACAATGTCTCATCAAGAATTCAGGGCTCTTCCTTGGACTCTCTGAATCTCCCCGCTCTGAAGGGGAGAGGGGCTTGAGAAAGCCCACCAATGGCTTAACTTTAGTGCATTGTCCAGAATCAGTAAGATGTGGTTTAGCAATGACTGCATCTAAATGAGGTTTTAGGTAACTGGATGACTGAGGAATACAACCACACAAGGAAATGCTGTACTCCAAAATTTACCTCCCAATAAATATTCAGCCAAAGTAGTAAGATGACCCTAAAGATAAAAATGGTTAAGGAATAGCCTGAGAAAACTCACATGTCTGAATAAAGCAAGGACAAACTCTGAATTCAACAGACGCGAGAGTTGAAGTTAACTCCCCTTGTGTGGTCTCAAACGCATGACTATTTAGAGTATGTTTATAAAAGCAAATGGAATTGGAATTTCACTCAATTAATTGAGTATTAGCAACCTTTTTAAAAATTTTCTCCTTGTATATTTTGAATCTGAGGAAGAAGGCACAAGATGGGAAGTAAGGGAATAGCATGACTGATGTTTATTAAGGGACCGCTCTGAAGGAGGCGATAGACTTATCATTCTAATCCTTATAGCAACCCTATTCAGTAGGTATCCTCATTTTTCAGATGAGGAGACTGAGGGCCAGAGTGATTAATTTGCCAGAATCAGACCGTGAAGCTAAGTATAATTTGAATGCCTGACAAAGCCTCATTCTATGTTGTTTTCAACTTCTATGTTCTTTTGCTGCTGTGCACATTTCCAGACCTGACTTGCTGCTGAAATGTGTGTTATGATCCATTCATGATGGGGGTCTACCTATCTTCCAGTAATATTCCTTGCTGATGCTGTGTATGTGTTATCCAACAGAAATGAGTCCTTTGAAATAAAGTAAATCTTTGGCTTTTTGTTCTGTTGGTGTGGTTAAAAGCAAACAAATACACAATTTAAGAACACAACAAAAAAGATCTGAGTTCCAAATAGAGCGTTTTCTTTAAGAGGCATGAAAAGCAACTACTGTTGTGTTACAGTGTTAAAATATTCAGTTTTCCTTGACAAAAATGTGTACTGTGTAAGCCTTGCAAAAAAAAAGAAGAAGCCTGCTCTATGGCATTTGAATTTTTATAAGGTTTCCTTGTGCCAAATAAGTGCAAAGATTTAATTTACTATTAAAATCCATAAGCATATGTTATAGTTCCAGAAGAATTATTTTGTCATCAAGTGATTTTGATCTTCAGTGTCAATATTTATATTTAGATTAATTTTTATAAATGAAAATATTTTAATGGTTTAAGAAAATGAGGCCAATAGGACCATATCTTTGATGACTTCTGAAAGTATGCTTGCCTTCATGTTATATGCACATTGCCAAGAATTACTGTCAAGAAAAATGATAAAGAAGTAAAAGTCATTTATGAAAATAATGTTTGTGGGTGTGTGATTTTTTTGTTTTGTTTTGTTTTTGATTTTTTTGGTTACAGAAGACTGGGAATGAAGAAGGGGTAGGGAAGTCAATGGCTAGTCATTGGAAGGGCCAAGATTCAAAGCCATGGTTGCCTCATACCGCATGTTCCTTCCGGTTATACCACTCACCTCTCCACTGCTTGTCTTCCTGAGAACAGAATCGCCCAGGACCACCTCTATTGAGGGGTCACTCAGATAAGACTAGCATTCTCAAAGCAGGAGGAGGGGCAGTGTGATTTTTGTGCCTCAGGGGACATTGTCACAACTTGGGGGCAGGACGTGCACAGAGTCCACCACGGCCAGGGATGCTGATAGACAGCCTCTAGTGCACAGGACAGTACCTCCCCAAACCAAGAATTATCCAACTCAAAATTTCAATGGTGCCACGTTTGAGAACCCTGGGTTAGACCCCGGAGGGAAGCCTGGACACCTGTGAAAAGCTGCTCCCACCTCCACGGGGACTGTGTGGCTGAGTGGGAAGCAGGGCAGCGACTCTCTCAGAGTCTTCCACAGGCTCAGAGGCAGTTGTTGGTCCTCTGAGGCTGGCCTGCCCACACACTGGCCCCTTCCATCCCCGGATGGGAGTAGGAACCCACAACAAACCTGCAATGAGTGAGGGAATAAAACAGCAGCAAAGAGCGGCAACGTGGATGGGCCTAGAGATGGTCATACCGAGTGAAGTAAGTCAGACAAAGAAAGACAAATATCATATGATGTCACTTACATGTGGAATCAAAAGAAAATGATGCAAATCAACTAAGTAATGAAACAGATTCGCAGACATAGAAGCCAAATTTATGGTTACTGAAGGAGGAGGTAGGGAAGGGTAAATTAGGAGTTTGGGATTAACAGACACAAATCATTGCATATAAAATAAACAACAAGGATTTATTGTATAGCAAGGGAACTATTTCATTTGCATTTCATGCAAAGATGGGCTCGATAAAGGACAGAAATGGTATGGACCTAACAGAAGCTGAAGATATTAAGAAGAGGTGGCAAGAATACACAGGAGAACTATACAAAAAAGATCTTCACAACCCAGATAATCACGATGGTGTGATCACTCACCCTAGAGCCAGACATCCTGGAATGTGAAGTCAAGTGGGCCTTAGAAAGCATCGCTACGAACAAAGCTAGTGGCGGTGATGGAATTCCAGTTGAGCTATTTCAAATCCTGAAAGATGATGCTGTGAAAGTGCTGCACTCAATATGTCAGCAAATTTGGAAAACTCAGCTGTGGCCACAGGACTGGAAAAGGTCTGTTTTATTCCAATCCCAAAGAAAGGCAATGCCAAAGAATGCTCGAACTACCACACAATTGCACTCATCTCACAGCTAGTAAAGTAATGTTCAAAATTCTCCAAGCCAGGCTTCAGCAATACATGAACTGTGAACTTCCAGATGTTCAAGCTGGTTTTAGAAAAGGCAGAGGAACCAGAGATCAAATTGCCAACATCCGCTGGGAAAAAGCAAGGGAGTTCCAGAAAAACATCCATTTCTGCTTTGTCGACTATGCCAAAACCTTTGACTGTGTGGATCACAATAAACTGTGGAAAATTCTTAAAGAGATGGGAATACCAAGCCATCTGACCTGTCTCTTGAGAAACCTGTATACAGGTCAGGAAGCAACGGTTAGAACTGGACATGGAACAACAGACTGGTTCCAAATAGGAAAAGGAGCACGTCAAGGCTGTATATTGTCATCCTGCTCATTTAACTTATATGCAGAGTACATCAGGAGAAACGCTGGGCTGGAAGAAGCACAAGCTGGAATCAAGATTGCTGGGAGAAATATCAATAACCTCAGATATGCAGACGATACCACTCTTATGGCAGAAAGTGAAGAGGAACTAAAAGACCTCTTGATGAAAGTGAAAGAGGAGAGTGAAAAAATTGACTTAAAGCTCAACATTCAGAAAACTAAGATCATGGCATCTGGTCCCATCACTTCATGGAAAATAGATGGGGAAACAGTGGAAACAGTGTCAGACTTTATTTTGGGGGGTCTCCAAAATCACTGCAGATTGTGACTGCAGCCATGAAATTAAAAGACGCTCACTCCTTGGAAGGAAAGTTATGACCAACCTAGATAGCATATTTAAAAGCAGAGACATTACTTTGCCAACAAAGGTCCATCTAGACAAGGCTATGGTTTTTCCAGTGGTCATATATGGATGTGAGAGTTGGACGGTGAAGAAAGCTGAGCACTGAAGAATTGATGCTTTTGAACTGTGGTGTTGGAGAAGACTCTTGAGAGACCCTTGGACTGCAAGGAGATCCAACCAGTCCATCCTAAAGGAGATCAGTCCTGGGTGTTCATTGGAAGGACTGATGCTGAACCTGAAACTCCAATACTTTGGCCACCTCATGCGAAGAGTTGACTCTTTGGAAAAGACCCTAATGCTGGGAGGGTTTGGGGGCAGGAGGAGAAGGGGACAACAGAGGATGAGATGGCTGGATGTCTTCACCGACTTGATGGACATGGGTTTGGGTAAACTCCGGGAGTTGGTGATGGATAGGGAGGCCTGGCCTGCTGCGATTCATGGGGTTGCAAAGAGTCGGACACGACTGAGCGACTGAACTGAACTGAACAGGGAGCTATATTCAGTATCTTGTAATAATCTATAATGGGAAAGAATCTGAAGCTGCACACCTGAAACTAACACAATATTGCAAATCAACTATGGCCTAAACAAAAAGCAGCAGCTGAGAGCCTTCTCTGCCTGAGAGGCTGACACAATAGTACTCAGGCTTGAGTGGGCATCACAGTCCCCTGCAAAAACGCAGACTCAGGGAATAAACCCAGTCACCTCCCATCCGCAGTCTACCTTCCTCCATGCTCCCATGGACAGCAAGGATATCAAACCAGTCCATCCTAAAGGAAATCAACCCTGAGTACTCATCGGAAGGACTGATGCTGAAGCTGAAACTCCAGTGTTTTGGTCATCTGATGTAAACAGATGACTCATTGGAAAAGTCCCTGATGCTGGGAAGGATTGGGGGTGGAGGGAGAGGAGGGCGTCAGAGGATGGGATGGCTGGATGGCATCACTGATGCAATGGACATGGACTTGGGCAAACTTCAGGAGAAGGTGAGGGACAGGGAGGGCTGTCATATAAGTTAAATGAGCTGTAGTCCATGGGGTCACAGAGTGGACACGGCTAGGTGAGTGAACAACAACAACAACACTCCCGTTAATGTGCCTGGCACAATATTTGCTAAACATTCACAGCAAGTTAACACTTAGGTAGGTGGGGCATTTCAGATGGGGCCGGCGGGGAGAACACCACCAGGAGATCCTCTGAGAGATTCTCTGGGCAGCATTTCCAGACCAGAATTCCTGACTTCTCTACACTGCCTCCCGTCCCCAACCACATTCCCATAGGACAGCAAGACATGGAAACAGCTAAGAGGGTTCAGACACACTCCAGTTACCCAAGCATTTGGCTACCCTAATCCAGAAGCCCAGAAAACTTGTATTGAGCAGCCAATGTGTGTTGACACTCCAAGTATTCAGGAGAACCAGTTTGAATCAACAATTTGAATGTCAAGAGTGATAGGCAATTAAACTCATAGAAAATTTACAGCTCTTCTTGTAACCAGAATAAATAGGAACAGAGCAAAGATAGTATTTTTCCCTAAGAAATAAGAGCTTGATTTGCCATGCAAAAAAAAAAAAAAAAAAAGTGCCCCAGTATTCATAGCATTTGAAGGCTTCCAGAAAACACTGAGCTCTACTCTGACATCCCACATGCCAGCTTGGTGACCTATCACCTCATCTGTAAAATGGAGTTAAAATAGCTTCGTCACGGCATTGTTAAAAGGTTCTGTGAAGGGCTTCCCTGGTAGTCCAGCGGTTAGGAATCCACCTTGCAACACTGGTTTGATCCCTGCTCCAGGGAGATCCCGCCTGCCATGGAGCAAAGATGCGCCGCAACAACTGAGCACACGCCTAGAACCCGTGCTCCACAACAAGCAAAACCACCACAACGAGAAGCCCATGCACTGCAGCGAAGAGTAGCCCCCGCTCACTGAACCCAGAGAAAGCTGGTGTGTAGCAGCAAAGACCCAGCAAGACAAATAAATACATAAATATTTTTAAAAAGATAAAAGGTTCAATGAAGTAACACACAAGGAAATTCTCAGCAGAATGCTTGGTAACTATAGGTCCTCAATGTCCTCCTTTTTCTCTTGGAATACGAAAAGCACTTGCATATCAGCACCAATGATTTATTTTGCAAAATGCTGTGCCTCAATTTTTCTACTCATGGTAGAAGAGATTATTTTTCTGCAAATATTCACTCCCTTATCCCCCTAGCTCTGGGAGGAGTGCACTGCCTCACACCACTGGAGTTGGGCTTGGTCATGTCCCTTGCTTTATGGTTGGTGGAGCACACTTCTCTGTCTCTGGCCAGTATAACAAAAATCCCAAAGACTGGGAAGTTTATAAACAACAGAAATGTATTTCCCACAGCTCTGGAGGCCAAGAGTCCAAGATCAGAGTGCCAGCGTAGTTGGTTGTGGTGAAAGGCTGCTGCAGGCTTCTCATGTGTCCTCATGTGGAGAGGGATCTCACTGGAGCCTCCTTTAAAAGGGCTCTAATCCCAATCAAGAGAGTGGAGCCTTTCTGATCTAATTACCTCCCAGAGGCCTTACCTCCTCATATCACCACTTCAGGGGTTAGGTTTCAACACATGGATTTTGAAAGGACACAAATATCCAGACAATAGCATTAATGAACCCTTGGTTTGGATTTGGCCATGTAACTTGCTTTAGCTTACGAGATGTTATTAATAGAAGAAGAACTACATAAGGGACTTGAAATATGTTTATGGAGTTCGGCTGGTCCATTTATATTTGCCATTCACTATGAGAACATGCCACAGGCAGCCCACTGACCCAAGGAACAGACTCAAATCCAACCTTTAGCCAAGCCTATTGATCCCAGGAGGTCATCAAATCCACCCCAGCCAACACATAGACATAACAACAAGAATAAATCATTGCTCCCTTAAAGCACTGAGTTTGGGAGTTGTTTATTATGGAGTAAAAGCTAACTGATACACTATGTGAAAAATTAAGTTTTAAAACCTTAGATTAATCCTTGTGTTAGTGATGAAATGAAGATGAGTGGATACCAAAAGTAAAATCACATGCCAATATAAAAGGTATATAAGCAACTATTGAACTACTTGTCTTTGACATTTTGTTAAATATGGAACTTCTGTTACATTTTGAAGTATCTTTCTGTGTATGGGTTGCTCTTTCACAAAGGGTCCTCTATTCCTTGAAGTTTTTGACAAAACTTTAAGTACAGCAGGCACTAGGTACTTTCCTTTAAAAATAACTTTTTGAATGACAGCCACTTTATTTTCTCCCAGGGGAAGTATTTCCCATAAAAAATTTGCATTTTACAGAACAGTAGGTTTCGTGAGCCTTCTGTCACTGCAGTTGAGTTGTAATTATGATAAAGTGCAGGTAAAGGCGTTGCATTTTAAAGAGCTTTCAAGGGACTGGAAAAACTTTAATATACACTTCAAACATTGGAAATCCCAAAGAAGTTATTCAGAAGGATCAGGTATGGTAGAATCAAGTCCTCAAATATAGAAAAATATGTTTTATATCAAAGTTATCATGTTTGATAAAGATGAAAGATTAAAGGCAGTGCTTCCCAAACTTTAATGTGCAAATTCTGATTCCGCAGGCCTGGTGGGACCCACAATGCTACATTTCTAACAAGCTCCCGAGTGATGCTGTTGATGCTGGTCATACTTTGAGTTGTTGTTGTTCAGTCTCTGAGTCATGTCCAACTCTTTGTGACCCCATGGACCACAGTATGCCACACTTCTCTGTCCCCCACTATCTCCCAGTTTCCTCAAATTTATGTCCACTGAGTTGGTGATGCTATCTAACTATCTCATCCTTTGTCACCCCCTTCTCCTTTTGCCTTCTATCTTCCCAA
This sequence comes from Muntiacus reevesi, assembly GCF_963930625.1. Classification (NCBI taxonomy): domain Eukaryota; kingdom Metazoa; phylum Chordata; class Mammalia; order Artiodactyla; family Cervidae; genus Muntiacus; species Muntiacus reevesi. The sequence continues at coordinate 72,794,203 of NC_089252.1, forward strand.
GCAACAGGGTCTTTTCCAGTGAGTCAGCTCTGCATCAGGTGGCCAAGGTATTGGAACTTCAGCTTCAGCACCAGTCCTTTCGATGAATATTCAGGGTTGATTTCCTTTAAGACTGATTGGTTTGATCTGCTTGCAGTGCAAGGGACTCTGAAGAATCTTCTCCAGCACCACAATTCAAAAGCATCAATTCTTCAGCACTCAGCCTTCTTTATAGACCAGCTCTCACATCCATACGTGACTATTGGAAAAACTGTAGTTTTGACTATACAGACTTTTGTCGGCAAAGTGATGTCTCTGCTTTTTAATATGCTGTCTAGGTTTGTCATAGCTTTTCTTCCAAGAAGCAAACGTCTTTTAAAAATTCCACAGCTGCAGTCACTGTCCACAGTGATTTTGGAGTCCAAGAAAAGAAAACCTGTCACTGCTTCCACTTTTTCTCCATATATTTGCTGCAAAGTGATGGGACTGGATGCCATGATCTTAGTTTTTTGAATGTTGAGTTTCAAGTCAGCTTTTTCACTCTCCTCTTTCACCCTCATCAAGAGACTCTTTAGTTCCTCTTCACTTTCTAGCATTAGAGTGGTATTATCTGCATGTCTGAGGTTGTTGATATTTCTCCCAGAAATCTTGATTCTAGCTTGTGATTCATCTAGCCTGGCATTTCGCATGATGTACTTTGTATGTAAGTTAAATAAGCAGGGTGATAATATACAGCCTTGATGTACTCCTTTCCCAATTTTGAACCAGTCAATTGTTTCATATTCAGTTCTAACTGTTGCTTCTTGACCTTCATACAGGTCTCTCAGGAGACAGATAAGGTGGTCTGGTAATCCCATCTCTTTAAGAATTTTCCACAGTTTGTTATGACCCACACAGTCAAAGGCTTTATTAAGGGTAGTTAGTGAAGCAGAAGTAAATGTTTTTCTGGAATCCCCTTGTTTTTCCCACGATCCAGCAAAAGTTGGCAATTTGATCCCTGGTTCCTCTGACTTTTCTAAACCCAGTTTGTACATGTGGAAGTTCTCAGTTCACATTCTTTGGCATTGCCCTTCTTTGAGACTGGAATGAAAACTGACCTTTTTCAGTCCTGCGGCCACACCTTGAGCAGCACTGCTCAATAGAGTCCCTCAGAGAGTCCCCTGCAGGGCTGCGGTCCAGGCACCCACAGTGGTAACCTGTTCATTGATGCTTCCTTGTGACTTTCTCTCCCTTCACTCTCTCACATTCTCCCTCCTCAGCATATAGCCTGGGGGTCACCTCCCAAATTAACTACTCAATGCAGAATCTCCTTCGAGGAAACCTCAAAGTAAGACATCCCCTGCACTGCATATACATATGTGATTATCTTTCTCCTGCACTGACCTGAAAGCCCCTCGAGGAAGTGGATTCCGTTCATAATCACACAGAGCTCAGCATAGAGCAGGTGCCTGAAACAAATTTGGTTCACCTATTGTGGCCATGGTGGTCCTACCTCTAGCCTGTGGTTACCCCATGACCAATCCACTCAACTGAAGGTGGTACCCCACAGGCACCTTCATGCCCATCCAAGGCTGGAGGTGAGCATCCTTCTGACACTGAAGTGTACAGAAGTGATCTCAACACCAAGGTGGAGAAGCAAGAGGCTCCCCCTAACCTCTACTTCACTCCCCTCCCTTTTCTAAAGACTGTGGAGCAACTTCAGGGGGCAGTGAAATGGTCCAGGCTACCCATTATCCAAAAGCACAAGCTCCTGTATCCATAGATGCTCACAGTCTGTAGGCCCCAATGAGACACCAGTAACTTTGAGTGGGCCTCTTAAAGCGCTGTCTCTAAGCTGGGTCAAGAGTTCTTGGGTGCCATCACTCCTTCCTGCCATCAATGATGAGGCAGGGAAGACATTGAAAAGTTATTTTTTTCACTGACTTCTGAACAAAACCCATGTTCCCAGCCATGACCCATGTTTTCTCTGAGTGGATTTCTCTCCTTCATCCTTTGCCCAGAAAAAAACAGAACCTGGGAAGAACTATAACATTAGAAAGGAGTTTCCAAAGTGAGGGACAGATTGCACAAGGGGTACAGAATATGGTCCACTGGGGTCAGGTGAAAGAACATATTCACCCTTGAACTCATTTTTTTATGTGGAAGTAAGCTTTACCAATATTAAATACATAGATAGATGCAAGTGCATGTAATAATTTATAAATGAACATACATATTTTGGGGATGCACTGTCAAACAGTTTTTACTGATGGGATGTGTGGCCCAAAAAGTTTGGAGACCACCCACTAGTTAGAAAACCTTGTAAGCTTTTCTTTTTTAGGTTCATTGTGCAGTTTGCAGGATCTTAGTTCCCCGACCAGGGATCGAATCTGTGCCCCCTACATTGGGAGCACAGAATCTTAAACACTGGAATGCCAGAGAAGTCCCCCTCGTAAACTTCTGATGAGTCAAATTTCCCCTCTAACCAGTCCCCACCACCATCCCTGTCAAGGACAGTGCTATACTCAAAATGTAACCCAGTGCTTAAAGAGCCGCTGAGAGAAGGGCAGAGGGGAGGAGGTAACATAGACAGCCCCATCTATGGGTTGAGCCCTGGGATGAGTGCTGTTCCATCCCTCTAGGGAAAAGCTTTGTGTCTGTCTCATCTGTTTCCTTTGCTCGCCCCAGCCCAGGGAGAAAATGTCAATTCATTATCCAGCCATCTTAACTGAACTTCCTGGAGCCGTTGGGTTACTGTTGCCTGAAAACAACCCAGTGGGCAGCCTTGAGAAAGGGGGATTTCCAGTCACATTTCCCTGGGGCTCTTTGAAGTGAACCAAGTTAAACCTCTGCCTGGAGAGCCAGGCGAGCTGGGATGGAGCCAGGTGGACCAGGTTGTTACCTGGTCCTCTACCAGGACCCCCTCCTCTACCGAGGCCTGCCTTGCTTCATATCATAGTGCCCAGAGCCAGCCAGCCAGCCAGGCAGGGGCAGCAGAGTTTACAAGTGCAGCGACCTGAGTGCCTCCAGGAAGTCTGCTTGTGCATGAAACACCCTCTGCCCACCTGTTCACTCTCAAGATTTTCCACGAGTCCAGGAGACTCTGTCCTCTGCTGTGATCGGAGCAACCTGGGGAGGGTGCCTTTGGCGACTCCTACACAGCACCACCAAGTTTGCAAGTTCTCAGCTTTGTACTTGCTCAGGAGAGACGGGCTGGGCGCCCAGGGACCTCCTCCGTGTATCAAAAAGACAAGAAGCAACGCTGACCAGGAGACAGGATGCGCCCCAACCACGAGATGCTGGGTGGCAGGGTGACAGGATGAAACGGCATGTAACTGCTTTCCTCATCCCCTGAGCAATGTGGTAATTACCTAAGTGAAGATGAAAGGGCTGTCTGCAGGCAGTGGTGGTGGTAAGTGTTTTCCATCACACTTCTACCTTCAGCATGCCCTTTCCTGCTTCCCGGTAATGACAATAATTTGCACTTTCAAGCCTGTCCTTTCTGATTTACTCTTCCCTACTATTTCATTCATTTCGTGACAAACACACTGGGAAGTCAGAAAAAAAAAAGATTTTTATCTTTAAAAGGGAAAATCTGGACAAGTATTCTTTGTCCTGATAGATGCAGACCATGTGTCATGAATGCTTTGCCATTGAAAACAGACTGTGAATCAGCGCTTCCACCCTGTTTGTCATTTGGGTCTTTGTAGAGCCATCCTGGCAATGAATGAGTTCCTGTCATTGGTCTGGCAGAACTGAGGTTCTTCTTTGTCTTTAAATGACACTGTTATTGTTTTTTCTGTGCCCAGTGGCAATTCTTCTTAGTGACCCTGGTCTGCTGAAACGCTGACTGTCTGTGGTACCACAGCTCTGCTGATGCCACTTGGCTAGATGTCAGCTTGGTGCCCACTGACTGTTAAACTGTCTGATGACAAAGGAACCAGTTACCACTTCTTGATTTGAGGCAGTTAGGATTCTGCTCCCCTGGCCTCCACTCTGTCTTTGATTGCAGGGGAAAATGGTCGTCTTGGCTAAGGTTAAAAGACAGATCTAAGCGTGGTTGGAAAGCCTGTTCCAGGCATTGTCAGCGCTGGGCTGTAATAGTGTGTAACTCTGGACCACAGCTCCTGGTAGGGCCCCATTTACCCTCTGTGGCTCACAAACCACTCAAGCTAGGACCTTTCTCAACTCTGCATCTTCCCACATTACATTCAATCCCCTGAAATACCTCCCTCTGACTTTGAAAACCCTCACCTATCCTTTGTGAAAGCTCGGTTCAAAAGTCCCCTCTGATGGTTCCTGACCCCTCCCCAGCCCAGGAGAAGCCTAATGTAGCCCAGATGTTTGGAGGTAAGAGTAAGCTCTATGCCAGGAAAAATTTACATTCCAGTCTACACTGCTTCAAACCCCCAATTCTATTTCCCTTAAAGCCCAAAGCCTTTCCCAAAAGCCGGTGAATTTGGGCTTATGGTTTGGCATCCCTGTTGCAGCCTCTGTTTTTTCCTTAATTTATTTATTTTTAATTAGAGGATAATTGCTTTACAATACTGTGTTGGTTTCTGCCATACATCAATATGAATCAGCCATAGGTATACCTATGTCCCCTCACTCCTGAACCTCCCTCACATCTCCATCAAAGATGAATGGATAAAGAAATTGTGGTACATATATAAAATGGAATATTACTCAGCCATAAAAAGGAACACATTTGAGACAGTTCTAATGAGGAGGATGAACCCAGAGCATATTGTACAGAGTGAAGTAAGTCAGAAAGAGAAAAGAAGCCTCTGTTTTATACTGCATCGGTCCAGAAGGAAAATGTAACCCCTCCCAAGCAACAACAAAGAGATCAACCAGCCCTGCAGTAGACCTCACTGAACGACTGATGGGCAGCCGGGGTTGGCAGAGGATGGGGGATGGGGGAGAAGTCAGGGGGCAGGGCCACACAGTATATCACCTAATAGGTGACAATCTAATTTAGACATTTTTGTTCCTCAAAAGCCTCTTTTCCAACCAATAGCAGTCTCTCCACATGGCACCAGTCTCCTACTGTGTCCTGACTTCTTGTCTTTGACTAGAGAATTGCTTGGCCAACTTCTGGGGCCTCTCTGATGCCCTGGCCCCACTGAAAACTCAGGGTTTAAGTGTCCTAAGTTCTGACCCAGGAACTCACCCAGAGACTAGTCTCTACTTGCATAGAGCACTGGGACTCACTGTTCAGATATCATTTCCCTCCTAGTTACAAGATCCACTCCTTCATCTGTATACAGAGCATTTTGCATGTTTCCCTAAGGTTATCCCATTCATCGCAAATATACATCATTTATGTGCATGCCTGGATTGAGGTGGTGCATTTTGTCTTTAATCCATGATTTGCAGTGAGACACTGAAAAGTTCAGGAGGGAAGTGACCTGAGCAGACTTGTGAGTTTAATATCTCTGATTTTTTTAGTGTAAGGAATATATTGTATAGGGCAAAGAGATTATAGACAGACAAATTAGGAGACTTCCTATAGAGTTCAGGAAGGAATCAAGACAGATGAGATTAAGACAGTGAGGAAGGAGAAGTTTTTGGAAGCAAAAACGGGATTTATGAATTGGCTGGATATGGGTAGTGAAAAAGATGGAAGTGTGAACAATGCACACAGACCTCTGGCCGGAACAGTAAGTTCTATTCATTGAGCTGGGGACGGGGAAGGAAGGCTTCTTTTTGGATATGTTTGATGAGAGATGTTGGCCAAGTGGAGAGGTCTGAGAGGTAAGTGGATCCACAGCTGTAGAACTCAGGCTGGTAGAGATCAGAGAGCTGTTGAGACCTTGATGGAGCTGGAAGCCATGATCCCCCATGGATGGGTTAGGACCGAGGGAACTGGCCCTGTGGAATCGGACTGGCAGAGGAAGAGCAGTCAGAAAGGTAGAAGGAAACTCCTGACCCAGGAAATAAGGACTTCTAAAGAGGAAGCAGTGAGTTTGTGGCTACTGAGCAGTCAAGTATTACGAAGGCTGGAAAACATCAGCTCCCTGATTGTATGTCTGGATTCCACCAACCAACATAGAAACAGAAACACAAGGTTGAGCAGAATCCTGATAAAAGAATCAAGTCAAGTCACATTGAGTTTAAGGTGCTTCTGGGGCATCCTGATGGAGATATCTGTGTGAAGATTATAGCCAGACATCTCTCCCTGAATTCAGCAACATGCCAGGCTGGTACGTGGCACTATACAGATAGAAAGAAAAGATACAGTCCTGCCTTCTGGAAGCTTGCAGTCTAGGAAACTAAATGTAACACAGAATTAATGATGTTGGCAGGCCCTTTAGAGGAGGATGCACAGCCAGAAGTGGGCAGAGTTGCACTGCCCAGAGACAGGAGGGAGAAGGGTCAAAGGTGTGTCTGCAACATCTCAAATTCATGTGTCTGGCTTGGTCTGCATTCTTTCTTTCTTATTCTCTCATGGCTCCTTCATGGCGCCTTTGCCCCTTTATTTTGACTGAATGATGCATGTGGGGTTTGGAAAACCTGTTCCTGCCGCAAAAGAACTTGTATTCCCCATGATCTTGAGCCTCTGTATTATACCCTGAGGTTCTGAACTTCATGGGGGAAAGGAGATTCAGAGATCCCTGAGGTGCCTTTTAAGAATACACATGCCATATATCTGGAGAAAACTTTAATTTGAAAAGATATATGCACCCCAATGTTCATAGCACCACTATTCACAATAGCCAAGACTTGGGAGCAACTTAAATGTCCATAGAAAGAGAAATGAATAAACAAAATGTGCTACATATATACAATACTACTCAGCCATTAGAAAGAATGAAAATAGTGCCATTTGCAGCAACAGGGATGGGCCTAGAGATGATCACCCTAAGCAGACAGAGAAAGACTATTATCTTATGATGTCACTTACATGTATAATCTAAAAGAAATGATACAAATGAACTTATTTACAAAATAGAGACAAACTCACAGAAAACAAAATTATGGTTACCAAAGAGGAAAGTAGGAGAGGGATAAATTAGTAGGAGTATGGGATTATACAAGTATAGACAACACTGGTATATATAAACTAGATAACCAACAAGGACCTACTGTATAGCACAGGGAACTATACTCAATTTCTTATAATAATATATAAGGGAAAAGAATCTGAAAAAGTATATTATACACACATATATATGTGTATGTGAATCACTTTGAATCACTGAATCACTTTGTTGTACACTTGAATCTAACACAACATAGTAAATCAACTATATTTCAATTTAAAAAAGTAAAGAATACATAAGCCAATTCCCACCCCCCCCTTACAAAAATCTAAACATTTCACAAAATTCTAGTCCCTAATCAAAATTCTAGCCCCATCCTGGCCCAAGATGCTAGATGATGCTCAAAGTAGGTGTTCCTGCGTTGGAAGCCGACTCAGAGACCAAGCAGACAGAGCGGAGAGAAGGGAAGAAGTGGCAAGGTCCCCAAGTTTCCCGCCAAGGCTGCTGGGTCAGTGACAGTTTCAGTAGCTGAAAATGTGGAAACAGATTTGGGGAGTTTGCTCAAATTTTCACATGAACTGATTTTGCAGTCTCCACATTTTTTAATCAGCCACTGTGAAAGACACCTAAAATGATCATCCTGAATCACTGAAAGAGGTCCTTCATGGACTGCTTATACCACTTCCTCCACTGTTTTTAACTGAGCATTCCAGCTCTGCAACATGGTGACTGAGTTTATAGCTAATAATTTCTAATATTTTCACAACATCCTAGCCCATGCATGAAGACAAATCTCATCCCATCTGTTTTTCCTGCTAATGGGTCAGTGATGTCCCCACAGCTAATTATAGCAATTGCATACAAAATAACATGTTTACTTTGGAAAGCCAGACTTGGTGTTTGTGACTGGGTAGTTCTGACAGATGCAGAACTGTTTCTAAGAGGGTGAAGGTCTTTACTCTTTTTCATCTGTAAGCAAAAGCCACATGGAACCCCTTTTGGCAATTATCAGGAAAAAAATGGTACTGAGGATTCTGTTACACTGCCTGGGGTCCTTTATTTATTTAGGAATTATACTCCAAGAAACAATGACACTGCCCTCCCAGCTCATTGCTTCACTGACAGCTCTGCAAATTCTCAAGTTTCTATAAAAAAAAAATTATTATTAAAGATGCCTAATATTCAAAGGGAATTGAGGTGAGCTGAACTCAAAATTAGGTTTTCTTTCATTTAATCTGTTTCCTCACCCTCTCTCTGTGTCCTATCCATTTCTCAAAGCTGAATGGCTTTGTTTACATAACTGTCCATATTTGTTTCCCTTCTTTACAGATGCTTTTGATGCAGAATAATTTCCTCTCCATGTTTGTTTTCCTTGAGCTTAAGGGGAAGTTCTAACGCATTCCCTCCTTGCCGGTTGCTTATGATAACCAGCGTAACCTGAGTGGAGGGGATCTGAGATCCTCCCTGGTCACATGAATGTTTGGAAATAGTCAGCTTGACTACTTCAGGTCTGTCCCCTCATCCTGACACTACGATGCCACTGAATGCAGCTAGGAGGTTGCCAGGCTTCCGGGCTCAGCTGTCCGCAGCTGGTGACAACCACTCATAACCCAGCCTTTGGGATGCACACTTCCTTTCCTTGACTTCCAACATACCATCTTTTTTCTCTTATCTTAATAAACACACTGACACAGTCTGAGCAGGGAAGGAGTCAGCAAAGCAGTTGGAAACAGCATGACCAATGATATGGAAGAAAAGCAAAAGATGATGAAGTCACAGCAGCCAACAGAAGAAAAGAGTACTTCATGCTGTCAAATGCTGCAAAGAGAACCAAGTCAGAAACAGTGAGACAGCATTGGGTTGGCAATATGGGGTCAGGCACACTTGGGCATGGATGATCTCAGCATAGCAGTGGAGATGGAAGCCTGTACGGAGGAGTTAAGGAGAGATGAATCATGAACAAGCAGAGACAGTGACCTTAGACAACTCTCTGGAAGAGGAGAGAAATGGCTCCTGGCAAGAAAAGAATATTCAAAGGAATTTTTGTTTTCGTCTATTAAGATGTAAGATTCCAGAGCATATTTGCATCCTGGTGGAACTAAGTCTATAGAGAGAGACATTACAGATGCAAGAGGGAGAGGTGGATACTTCTTCCAGGAGCAACATCCTTGAAAGGGCAAAACAGGAAAACAGGGATGCTCAACCAGGGGAACAAGTTGGCAAGGCAAGGAGCACAGGGACAAATGCAGGGAGGTTTGGAGATTTGGTGGCTGGCCTCTGTTTCCACCTGATGGCTTCTATGGTCTTAGTAAAGTACAAGCAAGGTCATCAGCTGAGAAGGAACATGGGGGAAGGAATTTGGGTTTGAGAGGACCGATGTATGAAATCATCATTGCAGAGAGTGAGAAAGAGGAAAACATCTGAGTAAGTGCCGTAAGAATTGTGACGCTGAATGCCCATTTGGGATTTGTGGTCCAGAATTGAAAATGAGGCTAAGGAAAATACAAGTATTGTGTGGAAAGCACTTAGCCCAGCACTTAGCCCTGGTACATATTGCACACTTAGTAGGTGCAAGCTATTACTATATTGCCACGTGAATATTTCTTTTTTCTTTGCCTAGATGAGATACAATCCTGTCAAAAAAAAGAAAAAGGAATAAAGAAAGAAATTGAATCTCGGCTGAGATTGTTTTACCAGCCTTGTAAATTCACTAAATAAAGAAAATGTTTCCAATGAAGGTGATTAAACTCAAAAGTCTTGAAACCACAGACCCGAGAAACTGACAAAATATGAAGAGCATGATATCAATTAAATAAGATTTTATAAGGACATGGTGCTACAAGTTGATATCTCAGTGTAGCTGTTATCAGAGCTTTGGGCAGCCCTGTGACATAAGGACATGGTTGTTTTAGGATTACATACCATGATGGGCAGATTATGATATGGGAATATTGAATATTAAAAAAAAATAACTGATGGCTCAGTTAAAAGAGTAATACAATCGATTAAGTCGCCCTCATATTAAAGTGAACTAAGAAAAGAATTCATGCAAGCTGTTATTACAATGAAAGCATCAGCATAAATTTGAGACTTGGAAAGGTCACTGGTCTATCCTTGAAAGAAGAAGCAACAACCTGTGTCGTCCACTTCCAGAAACTGTATGAGCTCCCATAACATGCAGCCTTAACTCCCACGTGTGGTCCTGGCTCTCTCCTCACCGAGCAGCAGAGGGGGCAGTGTCTTTGGAGAATAGAGCCAGGTAATCAACTAAAATCTATTTTGTTCTCATCTTCACACGACCATAGAGTTCATGTCCTGTCATTGGTCAGGATATTGAGAAGGGGAGAGATCAGTCTCTTCACAGAGTGATAATTCAGATGGGGCCTGTACCTCCAAGTTAAAACTCAGTGAAATGATACCACGCACCTTTCCAAAGAGGCTTTTTTTGAAGCTAGCTGACCCACCACTATGGTGTCCATTTTCTTTCCCATGCTGTTAAGGGGTTTCATCTCCTCTGAGAGACATGAAGTCTCTATCAATTCTATTTGACTATCACCAGCTCTCCATTCCCCTTCTCCATGTCCCAAGCCCTCTCCGACCCTACTGACTAAAATGCAACTCTTGGGAATGGACTTGGTTGAGTCTGTTTTGTAAGTCTGTCATTTGGATTTGTTAATGACTTGAGGTATGGAGAATTCCTCAGCTTCTGGCTGGTGAACATTTCTCTGTGCTTCTACAGGATGGCAACACTCCATTTAAAGTTTCGTGTATTAAATTCTGAAGTATATTATTAAAATATACTTACTTATGATTGGTCATCTTGGCATATCTGGGTTAATACTATTGGGTACACTGCTGACTTGATTTGATAATATTTTATTTACTACATTGACAGTGAATCAGAGAAACTTTTCTTTTAATTTTTGTATCCTATTTTTTTACCACCATTTTATTGAGATATAATTCACGCCCCATACAATTTATCCATCATCATAAGCAATTGGGTGCTGAAGAACAGATGCTTTCAATCTGTGGTGCTAGAGAAGACTCTTGAGAGTCCCTTAGACAACAAGGAGATCAAACCAGTCAATTGTAAAGGAAATCAACCCTGAATATTCATTGGAAGGACTGATGCTGAAGCTCCAATACTTTGGCCACCTGATTCAAAGAGCCGATTAATTGTAAAACACTCTAATTCTGGGAAAGATTAAGGGCAGGAGGAGAAGGCAGGCAGCAGAGGATGAGATGGTTGGAGAGCATCACTGACTCAATGGACATGAGTTTGAGCAAACTCCGGGAGACAGTGAAAGACAAGGAAATCTGGTGTGCTACAGTCCATGGGTTGCAGAGTCAGACACGACTCAGCGACTAAACAACAATAATCAATTTTAGAACATTCTCATTAACTCAAAAAAGAAACTACATATTCAGTAGCTGCAACTACCCATTTCCCCTCAAACACATCCCCAGTCCTAGGCAACGACTAATCTACTTTCTGTCTCTATAGCTTGGCCAATTTTAGACAATTCACCTAAGAGGCGTCACACAGTATGTGGTCTTCTGTGACTGGCTTCTTTCATTTGGCCTCATGTTTTCAAAGTTCACCCATATTGTAGCATGTATCATTCCTTTTTTGGATGAATGTATTCCATTTATGGATATACCAAATGTAGCTTATTCATTCATCAGTTGATGGACATTTGGGTGTCCTGGGTGTTTGAACACAATTGGTATGCTTTGCACTGGGTACAAAGTATTACATGTTATCTATTGTGCCAAACATATACATTATATTATTAAATGTATCTATATCTTAGTTTTTGTTTACTGTATATATGTTTCTGAAACAGTGATACAATGTGAAACAAATGTGTTACTGTATTCCATTATGTCAATTTCTCAATATTTTTATTTTCTTTTTTTGTCTCATGTGCATTTTGCCAAGTTGTAAGGAATATAAAAGTTTGTGACTCATATTCTTGGTCCAATATAACTATGACCCTGATAAACCATTCTTCTTTGTCCTGCTTGATGTAATTCTTGAACTCAATTTTCCCCAATAGTAATATTGTTATATGCCGCTTTTCAACTAGTAGTTGCTTGCAATAACTTTTTCACTCTCTGTCATTTGACCTTAAATATCATAAATAGCAACTAGGTAAAGTTTTACTGCCAGTTTTAGTTAACAGAAAAATAAAACATTCATGCTTGTGATTGCTGGTAATTACGTACGTTTAACATCTTTATTATGATTTAATGTTTTAAATTTACTGTATGATTTCTTGCTGCTCTTTTCTACATTTTCTTACCTTTTGTTGGATTGAAAAAAGCATGAAATTTCCATTCTTCTAAAAGTCACCCATAAAATATTTCGACATACCAATATGATTTAGACATAACCATAATCTTTACTGATTTCTTTATGCACCTATGTTCTTTTATTCCATATCTTTCTCTTTTGAGTTTTAATTTTTCTGGAGTGTGTCATCAATACCGTCCATGGGAGTAAACTTTCTGAGTTTTTAAACATTTTGAAAAATGCCTTTGTCTTCTTCTTGCATATTATCTTGCCAAAATATGGGATTTCAGGCCCATAATATCAGAATTTTAAAGATGCTTTATAATCTTTAATAATCCAGTGAAGCTAGTGTTTCAGCATTTCCTCCATCACCCGATTAGTTTTTATTTCCTTTAGGAGGAAAGAAATGTCTAATCTGTTGATGACATACCTATATTGTTCAGTGCTGAATTTATTCTTCCCCAAAACATCTATTTTCTGACATTATTAGGGATCTTTTGATAGTGAAGATAACAAGCCAGTCATTTTGAGCAAATTACTATTCCCTTCTCTTTAATGATAGCATAACCCTTGATTATTACTATTAATTTCAATGATCTATCATTCAAGTTCCCACTGCAGGTTAAGTAGGTTTCTGGAGATGTGATTTTACTTTTGGCCTACGCAAATACTCATAATAGTGAGTTCTCCTCTAACATAATTCTACTATCTTCAATGACAAAAAAAGAATTAAATGTCTTAACTGATAATGTTTTCAAGCACTTCCTTTGTATCACACATTGCTAATATAACAATCAAGTGTTCACGATAATAAGCTGAGGTTGTAAAGTGACTTTTTCTGACCTAGACACTAGGTCTAGGTCCTTCTACATAAGGAGTCCCACATCTCTAAAGAACCGGCCTGGATCAGGATCCTTCTTGAGTCAACAGGAACAGCTGGTAGGAGAGTTGACCTCAGCGATGCTGAATTCAGAGTGCAGCAGCGGAGACAGATGGTCAGTTACGCTCACTGAAGCAGAAAACCTGAGCACCACATCATCACGAGGCCGCTGCAACCAGCAACCTCTGGATGGACAAGGACCCGAGGTCCTCACCTGTTAGCATCTCTTCCTGACTGGCTGATGAGAAGCAGCTGCAGAAAACCCACCATTGTCTTCATGGAAGGCAGGCTCCTGGGGACACTGTCCACTACATCACAGTGTCCCCTTTATGAAAGCCCAAGAAAAACACCACCTGTGGCTCAGAGCCAGGCAAAATCATTCCTCCTGCACAACTGGTATGTTTTCATCCTGTAGACGTATGGATTTTCTAGCTGATTTTCTCTTTGTCTTAACCATTAGGAAGTTAAAAGCCAGATCTGAGGTTTCTCTTTAGCTTTGGGGGCTTTTATGTCTCAACTGTTCTAACATTAAAAAAAAAAAAAATCTTCCCTGATTCCTTTAGTCAATACTACTGTTTTCTGCAAGTGATATAAATTCCCTTTGGAAATAAGGCAGGAAATAATCACCTTAAACTAGGTTGATATTGTTTAGAGATATTAATAAAAATAATAGATTTTAAGTGTTTTAATTTGTTCCTTTTATAACTTTACATATAGGTCAAATCCTTTCACTCTGAACCAGTGCTGTCCAATAGAAATAGTATGTGAGCCATATGCAGTATTACATTTTCTAGTAGCCACATTCTAAAAAGAAACAGGTGAAATTGAGACAATTTAAGTCTTCCAAACGTGTACTTTAGAGTCAGAGCACATCACAATTTGCAGTAGCTACACTGCAAGGGTTCAATAGCCACACGTGGTTAGTGGTTCCTGTATTGGACAGGTCAGGTCTAAATATAAAGTCAGAATGATGACTGGAATCAGAAGAGTTTTCCAGACTATCATCCCAATTGTATCTGACCTGTATTCATAGTTGCCTTTGATTTCTGAGCTCCTGGGGATCTCTGATGTAAACAGTAGGTTCAAGAAAGTATGCGCTCTCCTGACACAGGTAATGATCACGAAAACCCCAAGATTTCTGGATCTTTTTTAACTTCTGTTTGTTATTTTTTTCCTTGACTGGACCACTCTTGGCTCCTTCTAAGAAAAAATGTAATATAAAATAGTTTGAGATGTCTAGTAACAAAGAAAACAGAAATGGTTATGCATTTGTTTATTTTGAAATTTCATCCAAATAAGTATTAAAAATTACTTTAAAGCACACTGATAAAGGTTCAAAACTAGAAAGCCTCTGTAGGAATAATCAACAAATGAACACCAAATGCTTGCTTCTCCTTGTTTCTGAACCAGTTCTAACACTTTACACTTTAGTTTGGATAATAAAAGTGTCATTCATTCAAATCAGGACTAAAAGCCCCAAAATGTTGTTCAGATTTCTGAGAGTTGCAAATTTGATTCTTCAGGCAAACAGCCTCCATTTCTACATGAGTATAAACAGAGGAATAACTATATTATAGAATGGCTATGAAGATTAATATACTGTGTATAAAGCTTACAACAAGCAAATAGCATGTACTCAATAAATTATCCATTTACTATTATTTCTTATAATAGTAAATTATTTATAACAGTAAGTTATCCATTTACTATTATCATAGTTAATCACAAAAGATTTTTAAATCCAGGTTCCTAAACTGGGGTCTGCAGATTGTTGATCCACAGCTAAAACTGGGTGTGGGTGGGGAGGAGGGTGGATTCCTAAAACCGGATGGAAGATAAGACTCCACCTACATTTCCACTAATCTCTAAACAAAAGTTAGCCTTTGCTTCACTATGAATGCTGGCAACATAAAAGTAGTATCTGAAGGATCTATAATTTTGCACCAGTAGAAATAACTGATATTTTCATATTATACTTCTGATACTTACAGACATCTCAAAACATTTGTCACCTTTTTGAAATTCCAACCTTTGTGAGATCTGCTGCTAAATCTTCTCAATTAAGGCATTAGTAAAGGAGCAATACTATGTTATCAATGTATTGGTTTTAACTTCAATATATTGTTTCCTTTGTAATCCAACATTTTTTATTTCACGCACTTAAAAGGATTATTCTGAGAATGGGTCCATAGGCTTCACAAGACTGCCGTGGCACAAAACAAAGTTAAGAATCCCTACCTTTCACTCTATCTCTTTGCTTACAGAAGGCCAGCCAAGTTTTACAATTGAGCACCTGACTGGGTGAGCCCATTCCCATAGTCTCAGGTTTGTTTTTCTGTTTATAGCTTGATAGGAAGATATTACTGTTCTGGTGTCTGACTCTTGTCAATCAACCTTCGTGTTCAAGGTTCTGTGTTAAGCTGACAGGTTGATTTTCTGGTGCATTCGGTCGAACTGGGGAATATACGTGACTCCCACTGGATACCAGGCCCTTGGTGAAGCTGGGCAGTGGTTTTGAAGCGAGGTTCCAGATCAGTAGAATTAGCGTCTCCTATCAGGTTGTTAGAAACGCAAAAACTGAAGCTCCGGGGTCTATTAATCTGTATTTTAAGCCCTCGGGGAGCTGTACGCTAGAGTCTGAGAACCACCGTGGTAGACACTTGGAGGACAGCACAATCCTGGGTAGGAGGCCCCCCACCTCGACCCAACCGGACGAGGCGGGAGATGGGGAAGGGAGGTGATGAGGGGCGGCCATCGAGTCGAAAGCCGGGACTTCGGGCCTTGTTTTGCTTCTGTACCCCGATTTTACTTACATTACCCAATGCCTCGAGGGTGACTGATGCAAGATTATCCGCCTCCCCTCCCCCGGCCCCGCCAGCACTGACCCCTCCGCGCTGCCACCCTACGGCGAGAAAAGACGAGTCAAGGAGAGTGTGCGAGAAAACGGGGAGGACACCTCTAGACTACGAGGGTTCTAGCCAGACAGATCAGCAGCCCGCTAAACCCTTCCCTGCCCAAGCCACCCAGCGCTGGGGGGCGCACACCTTGCTGGGAATTGAGGTCCCGGAAGCCCACCCGTTCCAGGCTTTCCATACTGTCTTCCCTCGAGAAAACTACAAGTCCCAGAGTGCTCGGCGCGGGCGGAGTCACGTGGGAGGGGCGGCGGGCGCGGCTAAATAGTCTCCGTCGGCCATTTTGTGGGAGAAGCCGCAGCGCCGCCTCTTCTTTCGCGTCTTCGCATCCGTTGCCGCCGCCTCTTCCTCCGCCTCCTTCTTCGCCTCTTCCTGCCTCCTCCCGGCTTCCGCCGCCGCCGCCGCCGCTCAAGCCGCATCCCAGCCCCGGGGCCAAGCGTCTCCGTATTTATTTCCGTTTTTTTCGCCACTGCAGCGTCCTGACACGGTGATCCGGGCGGGCCCCGCAGGAATTTTACCCCCACACCGGCCTCACACTAGTATCGCATGTCCACTATCCAGAACCTCCAATCTTTCGGTAAGAGCGGGTTGCCCCGCCGCCTCCTCCCGCCCGCCGCGTCCTCCGCGCGCCTCTCGGCTGTCCAGCCGCCGCTGCCCGCCCCCGGCGGGGCCGCTCGTCCACTCCCTGCCTCGCAGGGCCCCCGGTCGCCCTCCCCGCAGCCCGAGTGGGGCTTTGTCTCGGCGCCCGGAAGATGGCGACTGGGCCCCTGGCGACCCCCTCCCTGAGGACGGCCCCCGGACCCCCGGCCGGGGACCCTGCACCGCCCCCTGCCCGCTCCCGGGCCGGCCTGCGCCTCGCTTCTGCCTCCTGCCACCTCTGCGACCCTGTGCCGCCCCCAGACCTGCCCTGCTGCTGGCCAGGGGGACGCCGGCCAGGGCTGGGGTATCGGCGTCCATTAGCGGTCGGGGCTGTTTTGTGAGCGGCTCTCCGGGGCATTTAGTAGAAGATGCGGCCGATCAGGCCTCTGATCTGTTATAGGGTAGTGGTCCAGTTCTCTACGTGTAGTACTCTTGATTGAGATACATGCATCTTTTTACCAGGCAGAGTTACTGTTAAAGGACTAGGAGGTATCTGTGAATCTTTCAGTTGTCATCAGAATGTAATCGAGATGACGCACATTTTTTATAGTGGCTGTAAAATTAAGGTCTTAAAAATCTCAGGATTATGTTCAACGATAACATTATCCACCTGTAAGCGTTTTCTCTTCCGCAATTGGTGGGCATACCTGTTTAAAATCTCATTTTGTGAGAGTACCTTAGCGGTTTCATTAATAACCTACGCTTATGACTACCCCCCTCCCCATCCCCACCTGCAGAAAAAAAGCAGAGGCACTAGAACCTTCTTTGCTGAGTGTCTAGATTGTAGCGAACCATATATCTGGAAATTACTAACTAAAAGATATTTTCCTGCTTTGGAATTTTTTGTATTCCCTTTGCAGACCCCTTTGCTGATGCAACTAAGGGTGACGACTTACTCCCGGCAGGGACTGAGGATTACATTCATATAAGAATCCAGCAACGGAACGGCAGGAAGACACTGACTACTGTTCAGGGCATTGCGGATGATTATGACAAAAAGAAACTTGTGAAAGCTTTCAAAAAGGTAAAGGTGTTAGGAAGGAGAGATTAAAATGTAGTTATTGAAGCACACCTCTAAGTAGGATTATGGTCCACACCTTCACTTGACTGTCAGTGTGGGTGAAAATGATTGGACCCAAGGAAACTATGTTCATACTCTTAATTAACATCTACGTAATCTTAGGGTGAAAATAAATATCATTGTTATTTGATTCAGTTATGTTGAATCTACTTTTCCAGAAATTTGCCTGTAATGGTACTGTGATTGAACATCCAGAATACGGAGAGGTTATTCAGCTTCAAGGTGACCAAAGAAAAAACATTTGCCAATTTCTCTTGGAGGTGAGTGATTGGTTGCTTTATGTACAGACTTGAGATTGCTTCTGACATTGTATTTAATGGTGGCATGAATTATAACTTTATCCTCTTTAGTAAAAAATCATGTGGATGAAGCACATTAGTTGTACTTATTTTGAAGACAGGAGTACCAGTTTATTTTGTCATTAGAATGACCTGATCATTCCTGGGTCCACTGAGGATGTTTTGCAGCATGTCATGATATTCAAATCTGTGTTGAATTTTTATTAACAGTTTATGCAACAAATAATAGTGTTGCAATGACCTGTTAACAATGATACTTTTTAATGACTGCTCTGTTTTCTTAGGAATGAATTTATATGTTAGTGATTCTGCTAAATTTTATTTTGTAGGTTGGCATTGTCAAGGAGGAACAGCTTAAGGTTCATGGATTCTAAAATGAACCTAAATACGTGGAGAATTTCTTGAATAATTTTGTTCTCTGACCCAGTTTGGCTGCCTTGTGAAATGATTCTCTGCAGTAAATGGACTTTTCATTTATTTAATCATTCAAACTTCCATTCACATCTGCATGATTACAGAAAACATGGGGTATGTAGGCTAGTAACACATAAGAAAATTGCAGTAAGATGGTAATGAAACCCCGTATTCATCTTAACATGTTTCCAATGGAAAATATTTTGTTTTGAGTGTTTATTTGTTTATTGTTCAGTTTATTACTTTTCACTTGATTAAATGTTTTTTTGTTGTATTAAACCATGTATGTTGCAGCTTAACAATAAAAAAAAATCTATGAGTCCTTTTGTGAGCAGCTAGGCTCCCAGATCTAAGCAAGTAATGTACACCTATAGTTTGTCTTTCATAATTGGCGTTCTTATTTTGTTTATTCTTTCTGATTAATTTCAGGATGCTGTTAAAGCTAGAGGAGAACCTTTGTTATATGTAATTTTTGTTCTTTACTCACTGACTTAAAAATAAGAGTAGAAACAATATAAACTCAGTCAAAACCAAGAATTTTTATCAAAAAGTGCTGTTAAATTTTTGAGAAGAAAATGAAACATGGTTTAAGCTTAAGTATTAGCACATAGAGTTCTTTTGGTTCTTTTATTGGTTATGTTACGGGATGCCAACATAAGTCTGTCTCTAAGTGCCAGACAATAAAGTAGGTTCCTGACATAAATTCAGTCCGAAGTGCTGCCCTGAAAGTGGGTGGGTGGTACTGCTGTTCTACACGTGGAGAGAGACATTGCTTGGGGTTGGGGTTAACTTCCCCAGAGTGCTAGGAAGTGACGGAGTTGGGTGCCAACCAAGGGCTTCCAACCAGAGAAGTCATGTTCTTTCACTAAATCCTGGTCTGGTGTTTGTTTCACCAGAAAAAGTAAGAACCACAGCATGGGGACTGGGAGTAGTGTGAGAAATAAGAGTTCTTATTTATGAGATTGCTGCTGCTTATCCTCTTTTTGAATTCCAGACTTAGGCTTTTTATTGAGCCGTCATTATTTGCTCAGTTATACAAGGCTTCCCTTGTGACTCAGATGGTAAAGAATCTGCCTGCAGTGCAGGAGACGCAGCTTCAATCCCTGGGTTGGGAAGATCCCCTGGAGAAGGGAATGGATACCTCCTCCAGTATTCTTGCCTGGAGAATTCCACAGACAGAGAGCCTGGCAGGCTACAGTCCAGAGAGTCACAAAGAGCTTGAAGGACTGAGCAGCTAACACTTTCACCAGCTGTGTCCTTAAAACCGTTCAGCCAAGACAGAGAAATGCATCAACAGTAGTCACCCCTTTATCCAAGGAGTATCTACTCCAAGATCCCGAGTGGATATCTGAAACTGCAAATAGTAACAAACCCTATATACACTGTGTTTTTTCCTATACTAAGTGGTAAATAGCATATACTGTGTGGATATGCTGGAGAAAGGGATGAATCAGGTCTTGCCCATAATGGAGCAGATTGAGATGATTGAGATTCCATCTCATGGTGCCCAGTATTAAACCTATGAACTGTTTATCCCTAGAATTTTCCATCTAATTTTGTTTTGGATCAAAGGTAACAAACTACAAAAAGTGAAATCTCAGATAAGGAGGGAACTGTTGGATGGACGTGTGCTTTTAAAAATGCAGTGGGATAATGATATGGAAAATGTCACTACATTCTGTTCCAGCTGAATTCTTGCTCATGATTTGATGATACTGCTTTTGGAAAATCAGCCCCCCCCAGTTTACCTCTGGAGGATACCTGATAGGCTTTGTGACTTTCTCACCCCATCCTACCTCTAAGCGAGAGAGACTGGGAATACTGAGAAGGGAGTACTCCAGGAAACGGTGCCAGAATTGGTGAGCTTGTTCCTGAAAACAGTCATTTGACCAAGAAGGTGGAGAGGCATGGGAGAATTTTCTAATTTGAGAAATCTTCACTTTTCTACTTGTAACATTTTGTAACCATTCCACCTCACATTGAGAGGTGCTGGGGAAACAAAAAACAATACAGTAGACACATTAACACATTGAAGTGTTGCTTCATCTAGGGAGATCTGTGAGGCACTGCAGGGAAAAGAACTGTCTGTTGAGATTGATCGAACAGGAACATAGGCGGATAAGGGAAAGCTTGTTAAACTGTTTCCCTAGAGATAAGCTCTTGGCCTGATCCTTCAGCCTGTGAGCCCCAGATACATGCTGGGACTTGTCACCTATAGGGCAGTCCTCATCCTTAGAGCAAGAACAGTATCGTGTACCCTTCTTATCTTTGAGCAATACAATAGAAATAGCTACACATTTCTACAATTTTACTGAAACCAGTCAAAGTCAATGTCGCCTCAAGTGGGGAAGCTGTCTGACAGGAAGCCTTAAGGATACCTAAGAGCAAAGCTCAGTGTTCTTGTCTGCTTCCAGGGCTGCAACACTTGTCTGCAAAAGGGACAAGGTGGTATTGTGGAACAAGTGGGAGAAAATGTCCTACAGATGCAGCTATAATACCGAGCCAAGTGGTATCTCCTTGTGCCTCTGTGGGAAGGTTGTGATCTGCAGATTTTTAGTGGTCTGTACTTTGACAGTGCAAAATGAAAACTTGCGTAGAGGACTAGTAGATTTGTCCCTGAACCTCTACACTCGGTAGAGGTTTTGGTGAAGCCAGTGGGAAACTGACCTTTGGTTGATTGAGGCACAGCCTGAGTAGACTGCTGCTATAGCAACGATGCCCCCTGCCCTTCGATCTTGGCCCCACAAGAGGCAGAGGAAATCCTGGGGGTTGGGGGTGTCCCCTTCCTGTTGGGGAACTCAAGAGCTGTTCTCTGAACCGCCCTAGAAAGAGGGTGGCTCTCATCTTAGGGAAGGAACAGTCCTAGTCCCAATCAGATACACTTAACCAAGATAGCTTGAGACGTACAGAATGGTAACAGCCGTCAGTGTGCCTTCTGTTACCAGCTGGGCTCCAGCGAAAGGCATGGGCAGTTGGGGCTTAGGAAGAATTGAGCTCATTAGATTGCCTACACAGACTTGGTCAGTGGGCCTCTGAGGTTTCCCCACACCAAGCCAGAACTGGGCGTGGGAAGGAAATGAGGCAGGCAAGGCCCTGCTGTATCTGAAAGCAAAGAAAACTCTCACTTGCGGTGGACAGCGACCAGCCGCCCTCACTTAACATGCACCATTGTGCTCGTCTGCGACCCTGGGGGCCAGGAGAATCGGCGAGTGAATCAAGCAGGAGGAAATCCACGGAAGGGTGCCTTCAGTATGGACGGCTCCTTTCACGTGGCTATGTGGGCATTTAACTCCCTTTCCATCTGGATAGTAGACGCTTGGAAAAAGAAAAGTCCTGAGCCGGAGAAATGTTTGTCTGTCTTCACTCCTGGAAAACCATTCATGGTGGCAGGAGTGCCAGCAGAGGAGGAAATATCACGCTGCCCTTGGATGTTCCTAATCCAGGCACATTATGTCAGGTGACAGGTGGCCTGTGGGGTTCTCTGGCCTATTGTTTAGTCACTTAAGTCATATCCAACTCTTTTGTGACCCCATGGACTAGCCCGCCAGGCTCCTCAGTCTATGGAATTTCCCAGGCAAAAATACTGGAGTGGTTTGCCATTGCCTTCCCCAGGGGCTCTTCCTGATCTAGGGATCGAACCCACATCTCCTGCATCTCCTGCATCTCCTGCATTGGCAGGCAGGTTCTTTACCACTGAGCCACCACGGAAGCCCTCTCTGGTCTTTATGGAGAACATAAAGGGCAATTTAAACTCAGCATTGGCAGTGAGGATGCCAGTGTGAGGTGCCTGTTAGCTCATCAGCCTATTTTGAATCTAGCAGGGGGAGCAGTAGACCTGTCAGTGAACTGAGGGCGGGATCTGAATCGTGGTGCTTTCATCTCAAACCAGTGAACAACCTGCAGACTTCTTTTCATGCCAGAAGCAATTACACAGAGATAAGCACCATTCACTCAGTGCACAAAGGGGACTAAAGTTCAAAGCTAAATTCCCCTACTAGAAATCTAAGTAATCTTGATCCTCCAAGCTGGGCTTCTGCTGCAGCTCTCTGCTCTAGCCTGGAGGGTCTCTGGGCCTACAGGATGATCCAGAAGGAAGCTAGCTGTAACCACTGTGTTTGTCTCCATGTGTCTTTCATCCATCATCAGGAACCCAGGCCCACCTCAGTTACTGGGCAAGGAACCACATATAGTCTGGAGAGTGGAGATAAATCAGAAAGCACTTTAATCCACATCACCCATGACAGATTCCACAGGGAAAGCATCACCAAGGATTTAGAGAACGGTATAATCCCTTGAGGGATTCTGGGTCCATCCCTGGGTCGATTCCCACAGAGTAGGAAATGGCAACCCACTCCAGTATTCTTGCCTGGGAAATCCCATGGACCGAGGAGCCTGGCAGGTTACAGTCCATGGGGTCGCAGAGAGCTGAATGCACCTGAGCACACACACATAACCCCTTGAAGTAGGGAAAGACCCATCTACTCCCTGGTCACTAATGTCCACTCGAAGCACCTAATTGCTATTAACTTGTTAAAAATTCAGGAAACATTAACCTGATACTCAGAAACTATGAGAACCACTAGCAACCTACACAATGGATTAAGACTGTTGAAATGAAACCGTAGGGTACCAACGGAATGATTTTATGGAAGTAAGGGCATGGAGCAACAGAACTGGTTCCAAATCGGGAAAGGAGTACATCAAGGCTCTATACTGTCACCTTGCTTATTTAACTTATATACAAAGTACATCATGAGAAATGCTGGACTGGATGAAGCACAAGCTGGAATCAAGATTGACAGGAGAAATATCAATAACCTCAGATATGCAGATGACACCACACTTATGGCAGAAATCAAAGAACTAAAGAGCCTCGATGAAAGTGAAAGAGGAGAGTGAAAAAGTTGGCTTAAAGCTCAACATTCAGAAAACTAAGATCATGGCATCTGGTCCCATCACTTCATGGCAAATAGATGGGGAAACAATGGAAACAGAGACTATTTGGGGGGAGGGGCTCCAAAATCACTGCAGATGGTGATTGCAGCCATGAAATTACTTGCTCCTTGGAAGAAAAGCTATGATCAACCTAGACAGCATGTTAAAAAGCAGAGACATTACTTTGCCAACAAAGGTCTGTCTGGTCAAAGCTTTGGTTTTTCCTGTAGTCATGTATGGATGTGAGAGTTGTACTATAAAGAAAGTCAAGTGCTGACAAACTGATGCTTTTGAACTGTGGTGTTGGAGAAGACTCTTGAGAGTCCCTTGAACTGCAAGGAGATCCAACCAGTCCATCCTAAAGGAAATCAGTCCTGAATATTCATTGGAAAGACTGATGTTGAAGCTGAAACTCCAATACTTTAGCCACCTGATGTGAAGAACGGACTCACTGGGAAAGACCGTGATGCTGGGAAAGATTGAAGGCAGGAGGAGAAGGGGCCAACAGAGGATGAGATGGTTGGATGGCATCACAACTCAATGGGCATTAGTTTGGGTAAACTCCGGGAGTTGGTGATGGACAGGGAAGCCTGGCATGCTGCAGTCCATGGGGTTGCAAAGAGTTGGACACGACTGCGCAACTGAACTGAACTGACCTGAAAGAGGAAGATGGTAAGAGCAAGTCTGCAGTCCTTTACCACCCCCTTGTGGCCACTTAAAAAACTTGTTCGCTCTGGACGGGAAGCTTTAAGTTGTTGCAGGCATCATTAAAGCATCAGCTGATGGGTTTAATTTTGTCATCCCTCAAATGTTATGCTGAAATTGATCTAGCCAACATTCCTTTATCATTGCAATCCATAGAAATATATTTCGGTTTGCTTTTACCTGGGAGAGATAAGAAAATGCTTTCATAGTCTTGCCCAGGGGATGTATAAAGCCACCTCACCTACTATCTATCCCAGTGTTAATAGAAGGAATTTAATTCAAGTGTAAACAGAGACATCTGTTAATGGCCTCCAGAGAATGGATGATTAAGCTAGAAAACAACCAAGGCTTCTGCTAAATTGTCACCCGTTGGAAAACACAATCTGGAGTTTTACACACACACGAGACTGACACAGACTTGGTGGTGAGTGTCCAGGAGTCTCTGGCGGAGGCGTGGGTCGGCGGTGGCCTTCTGCAGGGCTGGGGGCACCGAGTGCAGCAGTGTGTGCACGGGAGGTCGCCATTATCTTCATCACCTCCACCATGGTTTGGCCTCAGGTCAAACAACAGGGAGGGTACACAGCCTCGCCCGTCAACAGAAAATTGGATTAAAGATTTACTGAGCCTGGCCCCAACCATCAGAACAAGACCTAGTTTCCCCCTCAGTCAGTCTCTCCCATCAGGAAGCTTCCATAAGCCTCTTATCCTTCTCCATCAGAGGGCAGACAGAATGAAAACCACAATCACAGAAAACTAACCAAACTGATCACATGGACCACAGCCTTGTCTAACTCAATGAAATTATGAGCTATGCTATGTAGGACCACCCAAGATGGACGGGTCACGGTGGAGAGTTCTGACAAAACTGGAGAAGGGAACGGCAAACCACTTTAGTATTCCTGCCTTGAGAACCCCGTGAACAGTATGAAAAAGAAAGGACACTGAAAGATGAACTCCCCAGGTCGGTAGGTGCCCAATATGCTACTGGAGATCAGTGGAGAAATAACTCCAGAAAGAATGAAGAGACGGAGCCAAAGCAGAAACAACACCCAGTGTGGATGTGACTGGTAATAGAAGCAAAGTTTGATGCTATAGACAGCAATATTGCATAAGAACCTGGAATGTTAGGTCCACGTGAAGTGAAGTGAAGTTGCTCAGTTGTGTCCAACTCTTTGTGATCCCATGGACTGTAGCCTACCGGGCTCCTCCGTCCATGGAATTTTCCAGGTAAGAGTACTGGAGTGGGTTGCCATTTCCTTCTCCAGGGTTAGGTCCATGAGTCAAGGCAAATTGGAAGTGGTCAAACAGGAGATGGCAAGAGTGAACATCGACATTTTAGGAATCAGTGAACTAAAATGGACTGGAATGGGTGAATTTAACTCAGATGACCATTATATCTACTTCACACATACACACACACGCCATAAATACATAGTGCCCTCAGTTTAAACCTCTGTCTTGGACCAATACACAGGTGAGTGGGACTTTCTGGCCACTGGAGTCACACCCACTTAGAGGGTCACTTGAATACTAGCAACCTTTGTCTGGGAAAAGTAGTGTCTGGGCTCCCTTAAAGCCCTGACATCCTCAATGATGGCACTCCCTTAGGCCTAAAGAACCCGGAACACAACTCACGTGGCAGATTAACCATTAGTAATATGCTCACTTGGAGAGCCTCTGGCAGATCTCACCTTCACAAGTGAGGGAAGCCTAATGGGAGGCTCATTGGTAGCCTGGAAATTGTTCAGGGATTTGATTCTATGAGAGTAGAGGATGGCATCACAAGAGGGCATCTGACCAGAGAATCTCCCCAGGGAGGTGTTGGCAGGTATAACTTCAGAAAATGTACTATCTCTAACAATAGATCCTTTGACACTTCCGAATTTTAACCAAGCATTGTCCCTCATTTTCTCACTTCCCTTGCGACAAAAGTAAAAAATGTCTAACCTCTTTCCAACACTTGTAACCTAGAGTTCTGAGTACATCGGCTCATGTAATTCTCACAGACTTCATGACGCGGCATAGCTTCCCTGGCTTACCATTATAATTATCTCCTTGCAAATACTCTCGTCTCCTTTGATCTTGTCTCCTTCCTTTGTACTCATTTGTCAAAACGCTACCCTGTTAAACTCACCTCCTGGCTCCGTGCCTACACAGGACAGCTGATGGTGGCTGGAGGAAAACAACGGTTCCGCGCCCTTTCCCTTCATCCCCACCCTCCATCTTACACAGCTGAAGCCTTTGCCTCATCCTTCACTGAGGTATTTGAAACTCCTGCATTTTTCCATCTTCAAAGTTTCTCATCTAAGGCAGGGGTGTATACTCTCTGTCTTCTTTTCTGTTTATGATGGATGAAGGCTACTTGCTCACATTAAAACTAAACCCTCAATTTGCATCCTCTTCTCAATGAATTATCACTGTCATTACCCTCCTTTTTCTGAATCATCAACTTCTCCCTCCCTACTGGATCCTTTTCTGTGTTTTTGCTTTTAAAACAAAATATTTATTTTTAGTTGGAGGATAACTGCTTTAAAGTATAGTGTTGGTTTCTGCTATACATCAGTATGAATCAGCCATAGGTATGCACACGTCCCCTCTCCCTTGACCCTCCCTCCCACCTCCTGCCCCATCCCACTCCTCTGTGTTGTCGCAGAGCGCCGGCTTGAGCTTCCTCCATCATACAGCAAATTCCCACGGGCTATTTTATATATGGCAAGTGAATTTCCATGCTCCTCTCTCAACTTGTCCACTGTCTCCTTCACCCACGATGCTCACAAGTCTGTTCTCTACATCTGCGTCTCCACTGCTGCCCTACAAATAGGTTCATCAGTGCCATTTTTCTAGAGTCCATATATATGTATTAATATGTGATATTTGTTTTCCTCTTTCTGACTTACTTCACTCTGTATAATAGGCTCTAGGTTCATCCACCTCATTAGAACTGACTCAAATGTGTCCCTTTTTACATCTGAGTAATATTCCATTGTAAATATGTACCACCCAACTGTATCATTTTCATCAGATACAAATATCCCCTAATATTTCCCATCTTTCAAATTCAGGCATACCTCCAGAGATATTGTGGTTCTGTTCCAGCCCACTGCAATAAAGTGAATGTTGTAATAAGGAGAATATCACCATGTAGCCACTATGAAAAACAGTATGGAGGTTCCTCAAAAAGCTAAAAACAGGCTTGCCATGTGATCGGGCAAATATCCAGACAAAACTAATTCAAAAAGATCCATGCACCCCTAAGTTCATAGCAGCACTATTTACAACAGCTGAGACATGAAAACAAACTACACATCCATCAGCAGACTAGTGGATAAAGAAGATTGATTGTTAACATAAACAATGGAATATTAGTTGGTTATACAAGGAATGAAATAATGCCATTTGCAGCAACATGGGTGGAGATTATCATACTAAGCGAAGTCAGAGAGAAAAAAACCATTTGATATCACTTATATATGGAATCTAAAATACAATGCAAATAAATC
The DNA here is from genome assembly GCF_963930625.1 of Muntiacus reevesi. Lineage (NCBI taxonomy): Eukaryota > Metazoa > Chordata > Mammalia > Artiodactyla > Cervidae > Muntiacus > Muntiacus reevesi. The sequence goes on from NC_089252.1 coordinate 72,821,811, forward strand.
TATTTATGAAACAGAAACAGACTCAATGGAATTTTTGGATCTGTCCCCAAAAGCAAAGGCAACAAAAGTGAATATGAACACGTGGGACTACACCAAATTAAAAAGCTTCTGTGCAGAAAAGAAAGCCATCTACAAAATGAAACGGCAACCTAGTGAGTGAGAGAAGATATTTGCAAATCATATATCAAATAAGGGGTTAGTATCCAAAATATATTAAGAATTTAAACAACTTAATTGCAAAAACAAACAATGTAATTTTTGAAATGGGCAGAGGATCTAGATACTTTCCCAAAGACATAGAGATGGTCAACAGACACATGCAAAGATGTTTAGCACCATTAAGTATCAGGGAAATGCAAATCAAAATCACAATGGGATATTGCCTCATACCTGTTGGAATGGCTATTATCATAAAGACAAGAAATAACAATGTTGGAGATGGCATGGAGAAAAGGGAACCCTCATATGCTGTGGGAATGTAAATGTGCACAGCCGCTATGGAAAACAGTATGGAGATTCCTCAAAAAATTAAAAATAGAGCTACCATACAATCTAGCAATTCCATTCCTGGATAGTTATCCAAAGAAAATGAAAACAGTAATTTGAAAAGATATATGCACACCTATGTTTACTGCAACTAAGATATGGACGCAACCTAAGTGTTCATCAACAGATGAATGAATAAAGCTGCTACTCTTTAGGTGCTAAGTCGTGTCCGACTCTTTGCAACCTCATGGACTGTAGCCCTGCCAGGCTCCTCTGTCCATGGCATTTCCCAAGCAAGAATACTGGAGCGGGTTGCCATTTTCTTCTCCAGAACGGGTAAAGAAGATGTGATAAATATACATACGATGGCATCCTCCTCAAGCTAGATCACTGTCACTGCATGCGTCACTCTCCTCAACTAGTGTCTTTGGAGATAATAAGGTGTTAATGTAATTCTCTGAAGACAGCGCTGCTTTTTCACTTTCTAATTCTGTTAAGAGTGTGGCAGGGATATCTTGTGTAAATTAAGTTGGGAAAGAACAGTAGTTGCAATACCCGCATATGGCCAATAGGTGGTGCTATTGACCTATTTAAATCCAGCCCTTGCAGCCCCTGGAGAAGGGCATGGCCACCCACTGCAGGATTCTTGTCTAGAGAATCTCATGGACGGGGGAGCCTGGTAGGCTACAGCCCATGGGGTCGCAAACGGTGGGACACGACTGAAATGACTCAGCGCAGATAGCACACATTAGTGGCAGTGTTCGTCGCTCAGTCGTGTCTGACTCTTTGTGACCCCATGGACTGGAGCCCAGCAGGCTCCCTTGTCCATGGGATTTGCCAGGCAAGAATCCTGGAGTGGGTTGCCATTCCCTTCTCCAGGGGCTCTTCCTGACCCAGGAATGGAACCAAGGTTTCCCGCATTGCAGGTGGATTCTTGACCATCTGACACAAGGGAATCCCTTTGCTTGTTTTTGAGTTTGTTTTAGAGAAAAGACCTAAAAGTCAGAAGAAATGGAGAGGTTATACAAAACTGGCTAAACTCTCAAATGCTCCAGGCACTCAAGAAAAAAAAAAAAAAACAACTTTGGTTTAAAAAGTACAGAAAAATGTCCCTCCTGGGATTTATTCCCCTTTGTTGTGATGTCTAAGTGACCTGCTCGGCCATTCCCTGGAGATGCCTCCCTTGGCAGTCACCTGGCTGGCTTGTTTTGGACGACAGAGGAGCAGGCCTCCTGGAACTCACTTTCAAGGGTTAAAAAGAGCCTTTTTGTAAATCCATGGCTGATTCATGTCAATGTATGGCAAAAACCACTACAATATTTGTAAAGTAATTAGCCTCCAACTAATAAAAATTAAAAAAAAAAAGAGCCTTTAGTTGGGAATAATTTTCTGCCATAGTGAAATTGAACATGGGAGTGATGATTTCTGAAGGAGATGTATCCTCTTTGGAGCAAATGTAAATCACTATAACTTTCTGGAATGAAACTTGAATGAATTTCATTTTAACACAATTACATGTTGAGGGCCTTAACTTGTTGAGCTCTTCCACCTTCAGGTACTTTTTTTTAAAGGAAATCATCAGAGGGAAGTGTTAGGAACAATGGAAAGGTTTTGACAGTTTTTTTTAACAATAAACTCCCATCTTTCTGAGGGCAAGGACTAACTCTGGCAGGCATCATCTCACTGGCGCCTCCAGCAAGGTAAGGTGGGTGAGCTAAGCCCCATTTCACAGGTGAGGAGACTGTGGCTCCAGGAGCTGCTGGGCCTCATGGAGAGTTCCAGAGCCAGCATATGACCAGAACAACCCTTGACCTAGAAGGTGCCTTTCTGATGGTCCACTGACCTTTCTGAGCAGTTAGTTCAGCTTGACAGTGGACCTAACGGCCACCCAGCAGTTGGAATAGCATCTCTATGGCGCCTTCCATACTGGGTTCCATGTACATATCAAAGTGCCTTTCCTTCTTTCTTGATTTTGTTTCCCAGCTATGTAGCCCCTCCTGTTGGTGCTCTTACTCAGTCAGCTTTAGGTGGTTTGTGAGGCCTGGACCAGTCCACCCTGTCTCTGCTCTGCACGGAAATCCAAAGCCACCGAACTGGGTGCACCCCCTCCACCCCATGCCCACACCCACAGCAGGGGTGTTATCCGGCTAAGTGTGCCTTGATACCCATGAGAGGCAGGTCTGGCCCCAAGAAACCCTTTCCATCTGGTCTTTCATAGATGGCTGTGTGAGGGGCCCAGGACAGGGAGTCTGCAAGGCATGGGGACAAATTTGATTATAAACCTGAGAACTACTTTGCATTTGCCACCCCAGACTCTCTCCACGCTGGTTCTCTGTGTTTTCATTACCATATTTTTCAGCATCTTTTCATCCCCTTTGCAAGAGAAAAAGAAAAGTGTCCCACAGAAGTGCAGGGGAAACTGATTACACACAAGCCCAGGAGGGAGGTTGATTATTACCCATCTGTACTAACAACCCGAGAGGAAACAGGCAGCCCCACCTACAGTGGAGTTTTACCTTTAATTAAACTTTAATTCACTCATGCTTTGTCCTTGGGGCCACATGCTGCTGGGAATCAGTGCCAAGTAAACTGGACTCAGGCCAGGGCCTCCTGGAAGAACACCCAGAGGCATCACTGAGTAAAAATAGCTTTTCCTGACTATTAAATCCAATGATCTACTCAGGGGGCCAAAGAGAACTCTTCCAAAAGAAGCCCCTGGAGCTGCCTACGGGCAAAAAGACAGATGCTTTCAGTAAACAGCCCTACCCCAACACACACACACACACACACACTTGAACAAATGGCTTATGCAGTAACCCATTTAAATTCATCTCCTCTCTGGTGGAAGCCATTGTTAATACCTTGCATCTATAGAGTTTTCCTTCATAGTGGGATTATACTGTACATATTGTCTTGGAATCTGATCTTTTTAACTTCATAGCATATCATGAACATTTCCCTATGCCATTAGACATTAAGATGTGATTGATTACAGTCACACTGTATTTCCCATAGATGCCAGCACTAGCATATTATATATCCCATCCCATGTGCTCTTTCTACAGTGTGACACTGACATGACTCTATCAAGAGGTGGGGTCTGTGTTTCCTTCTTTGCAACCCTGCCAGTCTTTCGTAATTGCTGCGGTAAGTAGAATGTGTCATAGATGACGCTGTGTGATTTGCACAGCAGGTCATAAAAGGCAATATGGCTTCTGCCTGACTCTCCTTCTTTCTTTTCAATCTTGGAACCAAGACACCACATTGTGAGGAAGTCCAAGCTGCATGGAAAAGCCACACCTGACTGTTCCAGCTGACATACTCAGTTGGTCTCTAGCTAATTATCAGCATCCGCCAATATGAGAGCAAACAAACCTTCATATCATTCCAGCCTTTAAGTTTTCCAGCTGAGGACCCAGACATGGACATGGAGCAGAGATGAGCCATCTCCACTCTGTCCACAAAAAACCATGAGTGATGATAAAGGATATGGTTAGATAACTAAATAGTGTTGCATTGCATAATTCCCCTTTTTTGGGCTCCTGGTTGTCTCTGGTTTTTTTGCTGTTGTTGTTATTATAAATAACACTGAAATGGGTCTCCATATAGCTGATTCTTTGCCTAATTAATCATCTGTATCTTAGGAATAAATTTAGGATGTGCAATAACTAGGTCAAAAGCTATGATCATTTGACCAGGAAGCAATGACTGAGTCAATTTACACTCCCACCAGTTGTATATGAGAATATGAGAAAGCATCCAGTGAGTTATTCTTAGTCACCATCCTCTGGCAACTTCACTTTTCTTTTCCTCAGACTGACATCCCCAACCTCTGTTGGTCACATTTTTAAGTCTATAATTCTGGGGTTCAGAAACAAATTACTGGATGCCATCTTGGGAGTTGCTCAAGTCCAGGAATGGAAGGGAACTGCTGGTGGTGGGAACCTGCTGCCCAGCAGCTTTGCTCAGAACAAAGGGTCCTAGGGGCTGTCAAGGCTGATCACACTACAGACCAGAGGCTTTTTCTGCCCTGATGAAGCATGAATTGTATTGCAGTTAGTCCCAGCTTGAGGCAAGAGGGCTGGCCTTTTATACTCATGTCAATCACTCATTGGCTGTGCGCTGCCCTGGGCAGGCTGGGGGTATAATAGTACAGGCCAGACAGCTCCTGTTTGGCAGACTAACTCTCTGAAGGGAGCAGTTGTGAAGAATTAATCATCAACACTCCCAGCTTCTGGGGTTGTGTCCAGTGGATAGGTAGAGGCATCTGGGTGTGACGCGGACAATGTCCACTACAGAGAGGATGATGCTGACTACATTTTTCATTATGAAAAGTGTAATGCCTATCTATGCATTGGACAGTAGGTTTTATTCAATTAATATTTAATTATTCAATTAGTTAAATGATAAGACCAAACAGCAAAATAATATCAAGATTAATATCATATGAGGAGATGAATTAAAACCACCTTTAAGCCTTTTGTAGGATCTTGGTGATTCGTTTAGGGAAAATAATAAGAAAATTAAATCCACATTGTTAAATTGAGTCTTTCTCAGCAATGCCCAGGGTAGTGAGGCAATCTAAGGGAATGAGGTTGAATACTGTAAATTGTGCTTGGTAGCTGAAGAGTGACACATTTACCAGGAAATCTTTGTGTCCTAAAAATGGAATGTCAGGACAATTACAGCCATTAATCACGTGTAACTAAAAGCGTATAAGAGAACAAAATGGGACTTGAAAATTCCAAAGCTAATTTGTCAGTAATGGACAAAAAGATTATGTCCTTTGGGACAGCCATTGCAGATAAATAATGAGCACTATTGGTCCAAATCTTATGCTTTCTTCAATTTAAATTGACTTTGCTCATTAGGAATCACAGTCCCATTGACTGCAAAAACTTTACAAGCATTAAGGAGATGTTGAACCATTAACTGCTTGCTTAGAAAGACAACTCAAAGCCTTGGGAGCCCAGAGTGAGCAGTCCTACTGTGGTCAGGGCAGAGGGCTGGAGGTCTGCACCACCGTGAGAAATGACCCAGCTCAGTTTTGTTTTGATGAACTAAAACAAATACAGCCCATGTCCCCTGTGCACACAGAGCTTACTGTCTTCTTTAACATGACTTCAGTATTCCATCGCATGCATTAGTATAACTGCTATGCCAGGAGACTTCTCAGGAAACTAACGTGAAAGTTCATTACATGAACCTCTCAAAAGACACAGCAATGCCTCTAAAAGAACCATCAACAGACAGCTTACTCCCTAAGATTCTTCGAATCTCTCATCTCAAAGTGCTCACCTTGCTGTCCCACCAATTCTAAACCATTAGTTATGTGTGAAACAGATCACCAGTCCAGGTTGGATGCATGAGACAGGGTGCTCAGGGCTGGTGCACTGGGATGACCCTGAGGGATGAGAAGGGGAGGGTGGTGGGAGGGGGGTTCAGGATGGGGAACACATGTACACCCATGGCTGATTCATGTCAATAGTGATAAAACTTTACAATACTGTAAAGTAATTAGCCTCCAACTAAAGTAAATAAATTTTTAAAAAATAAGCCATTAGTCATGACTTTTACCCAATCCTGATCCAGCAGCACACTGAAAGACCTGCTTTGATAAAACTTTCAGTCCTCAGTGAGATCCAGCTTTGTCTTTGCCCCTTGGAGACAGAGCTGAAGTCCCGCTGCAGCACTGTTGTGTTTTCCCCTCCACAGTGAGCGATCAGTTTAGCGTTGTCTTAGCAACAGGCTGTGTTGGCGATATTTGGGGAGCTTGCATTTGACAGCTTTTAATCACTATAGTTTTTCTCAGGCCTAAATCTATTCTTTGCTTATCTCTCATCTTCCATCTCTTACTCTCATTTCTCTCCCTGTCCTTAATATTGTGGTGTTTTCTATTTTACTCTAAGTCCCCTCAAACAAAACAACATGGAGATAAATAAATTTTAAAAGTACAGGACAGAGAAAGACAAATATCATATGATAGCACTCATATGTGGAATTTAACTTCTAAAAAATTACATAAGTGAACTTATTTAACAAACAGAAACAGACTCACAGATTTTGAAAACAAACTGATGATTACCAAAGGGAAAACATGGAGAGAGGTATAAATTAGGAGTCTGGGATTAACATACACACACTACTAGACAGTACATAAAAGAGATAATCAGCAAGGACCTACTGTATAGCACAGGGAACTCTACTCAATATTCTGTAATAATCTATATGGGAAAATAGTTCAAAAGGAATGAACATATGCATCTGTATAATGGAATCACTATGTTGTCCACCTGAAACTGACACAACATTGTAAATCAACTATATACTCCAATAAATGTTTTTAAGGAAGATCAAACCTATACACAAATTTTGTAAATTTTAAGCCAAAAAAAGTTGGTAGAAAAAATATAGAAGTAAATCATTATGCATCTAGCATTAAAGCTTTGAAATATATAAAACAAAAATGATAGATATACATGTGCAAATGGACAAATCCACAATCTCTATGACAAAATTTAAAATATCAGAAATTGACAGAGTAGATACAAATGAAGAATTTAGAATATTTGAATAACAATTAACAATATACAGTAAATATTATAACCTCAAAACAAATAATATATTGCCTCCCCTTGATTCACTTTCTACACTTGACCTCTATGACCCCTCCTCTGTTTCCTCACATTTCACTGGTGCCTCTTTCTCAGTCCTTTGCCTGTTCCTCCACGCTCCCAGATTTAACATGTGTGTGTTACATGGTTTAGTCCTTGGGCTCTTCTTCCCTCCAACCACACTCATTCCCTAAGTGACCTCATCTAGTCTCTTGGCTGTAAATACCAACCACCTCCTGACAGTTCCGAGGGCTTCCGTGGTGGCTCAGACACTAAAGAATCTGCATGCAACGCAGGAGACCTGGGTTCAATCCCTGAGTAGGGAAGATCCCCTGGAGAAGGAAATGGCAGCTCACTCCAGTATTCTTGCCTAGAAAATTCCATGGATGGAGGAGTCTGGTGGACAGGGTCGTGAAGAGTCAGACATGACTGAGCGACTAACACTTTCACTTTCACTTCATTGACAGTTCCTAAATTTATATCTCATTCCCAGCCCTCTCTCCCAAATCCCATATTCATGGATCCAATTAGCTACTCAAAACATCTCAAATTTAGCATTTCAGAAATTGAGTTCCCGATCTCCAGCTCCCAGCCTGACCCATCTACAGTCTTCTGCATCTCAGTGAATGGCAGCTCTAGAAAGCCACTCAAGCCAAAACCTTGGCACAGTCCTGGACTTCTCTCTACAATTCTCCATCACCAAACTGTCAGGAAATCCCACTGACTCTACTTTCAAAACATATCCTCAATCCAACTAGTTCTCTTCATCTCTGCTGCTGTCACCCTGATCCAAGCCCCCATCATCTCCCACTTGAACAATCACAATAACCTCCTAGCCACCTCCTGGCCTCCACTCTTGTTCCCCACAGTCAAATCTACATAAAGTAATCAATGTTACTTCGGAAAAACTGAGATTGTGGCATCTTTCTATCCAAACCCACTTCACTAAGGGTTCAAGTCCTGCAAAACCCTACAAAGCCTTTCAGGAAGTGTGCACACCTGCATTCACACATATACATACATACCTCCTCTACCCTCACGTTTCAAGTAGGCCTTCCCTGACCACCCTACATTAAATTGTGATCTGTGCCCCCACCCTGTATTCCCCATCCTACTTTACTATTTTGTCACTTTCCATAGCACACGTAATATTACTTTATAATTTGTTTATTCTATGTGAATATTGCTTTCACTTGTGTCCTCTCACTTAAATGAAAACTCCACAAGGGTAAGGATCTTTATTTTGTTCACTGATAACATCCTAAGAATTTGAAACTGAGTGGCCGCTTAGGCTCTCACTAAATATTTGTTGAATGAATATGCACTTTCTCATGCTAGGATGAAACATTCACAAATTTTGACCATTAGGCCACACAGGGAATGTTGACAAATTTCAAAAAGTGGAAATTATAATGACCAAAGTGCAAATCATAAGTTAATAACTAGATAGTGCTTTAAAAATCTTTCCTCTTGGACATTTAAAAATACTTCTGATGTCTTTCTTTTCTTCTTCCTTTCTCTCTGCCTTAGCTGCCTTGTAACCTCCTAACAAATCTGTGACTCCCCAAGGATACTCTGTGTTTTGTTCTACCAACAGCCACTCACACCCTAATACAGACCATAGCCCGTTCATGAACTCATCGGCTCAGTGATCGAGAAAGTTGCCAAGGAGGTGATGCACAGGTTCTGCACAGAGACTGTGAGTACTCTGAGACAACCTAAGACGGGATGTGTCCCGCAGAAGGGAGTCAGGCAAAGAGCCCACACCTGGAGACTGGACTGGGCTTTTCACAATGGCTCATGAGCGCTGGTCTATCTCTGTGTAAGATGTTTATGTGGTCCCTGTGTCTCCAAGAGCAGCTGTGAGCATGCAACTTCTGATCCTTGTCATGTTCTCATTCATTTTACTTTACTGAATATACTTTTAAAATTAAAGTATAACATACATTAAGAGAAATGTATGAATCATAAAACAGATAGCTCTGCTATGGACCAAACTGTATTCTCCTCACAGAAAATTCATATCTTAAAGCCCTAGTTTCCAATGTGACTGTATTTGGACATAGGGCCTATGAGGAGATGATAAAGGTTAAATGAGGTCATAAGGGTGAGGCCCTAATCCTATAGGACTGGCATCCTTATAAGAAGGGGAAGACCTGGGTATCTATCCGGAGTGAGTGAGTGAAAGCTGCTCAGTCGTGTCTGACTCTTGGTGATCCCATGGACTATACAGTCCATGAATTCTCCAGGCCAGAATACTGGAGTGGGTAGCCGTTCCCTTCTCCAGGGGATCTTTTGAACCCAGGGATTGAACCCAGGTCTCCCAGATTGTGGGTGGATTCTTTACCAGTTGAGCTATCAGGGAAACCCTGGGCATATATCCAGAGAAAACCATAATCTGAAAGGAAAGATGCACCCCAGCGGTCACTGAAGCACTGTTTACAATAGCCAATACAGGGAAGCAAACTAAATGTCCATTGATAGGAGGAACAGATAAAGAAGATGTGGTACACATATACAGTGAAGTATTACTCGACCATAAAAAGGCATGGGACGCCATTTGCAGCAACATGGATGGACCTAGAGGTCATCATAGTTAGTGACGTAAGTCAGACAGAGAAAGGCAAATATGAGATATTCCTTACATGTAGAATCCCCCAAAAAATGGTACCAATGAAACTATTTACAAAACAGAAATTGAGTCACAGATGTAGAAAACAAACTTATGGTTACCAGGGAGTGTGGGGGGAAGGAATAAATTGGGAGATTGGGGCTGACATAGACACACTATTCATAAAATAGACAACTAATAAGGACCCAGAAGGGCTTCCCAGGTGGTGCTAGTGGTAAAGAACCCACCAACGTAGAAGACATAAGAGATGTGGGTTTGATCCCTTGGTTGGAAAGATCCCCTGGAGGAGGGCATGGCAACCCACTCCAGTATACTTGCCTGGAGAGTCCCATGGACAGAGGAACCTGGTGGGCTACCATCCATAGACTCACAAAGAGTCGGACACAACTGAAGCAACTTAGACACATGCAGGCAAGGATCCAGAAGCCTTCATTATCTCCCCTCCCAATCCTCTTCCTTCCAACAGTTAGTCAATATACTAATGTCTAACATCATAGATCAGTTTTGCCTATTTGGGGTTTTTAAATAAACAGAACCATATAGAGATTAAAGTCCATTTTTCTAAACAATTCCTACTCTAAGTACCAAAAAAAAAAGGGGGAAACTACAAATTATTATATTAGAAATAAAAGCACACACACACACATTAGGATTAGCAACAGGGAAACAATTATAAATATGGAAGAGTTTTCTTTTTTAATCTATCCTTCTTTATAATTTTATTTATTTGTTTATTGTCTGTGCTGGGTCTACATTTCTGTGAGGGCTTTTGCCTAGTTGTGCAGAGCAAGCCTTTCATCTGGGTGGCTTCTCTCGTTGTAGAGCAAAGGCTCCAGGGCGTGTGGGTTTCAGAAGTTGTGGCACATGGACTCAGCAGTTGCAGGTTCCAGGCTCTGGAGCACAGGCTCAATAGTTACGGCTCACAGCTGAGTTGCCCCATGGCATATGGGATCTTCCCAGATCAGAGATTGAACCTGCGCCTCCTGTATAGGCAGGCAGATTCTTTATCACCGAGCCACCAAGGAAGCCCTTTTGAAGAGTTTTCTAAAGGATGCATCAATGATGTGAAACTTTATATGAATAAATAAGGAAAACTAGGGCAAATAAATAATTTATAGGGCAGCAATTCCCTGGTGGCTCAGATGGTAAAGCACCTGCCTACAATGCAGGAGACCTGGGTTCAATCCCTGGGTCGGGAAGATCTCCTGGAGAAGGAAATGGTAACCCACTTCAGTATTCTTGCCCGGAAAGTCCCACGGACGGAGAAGCCTGGTAGGCTACAGTTCATGGGGTGGAAAGAGCCAGACGAGACTTCACTTTCACTTTCACTTTCTTTCATGGATGATAAAAGCGCTCCCCTCCGACCCAGTCGTTCAGTGGTAAAGAACCTGCCTGCCAGTACAGGAGACCAGGGTTCGATCCCTGGGTTGGAAAGATCCCCTGGAGAAGGAGATGGCAACTCACTCCAGTATTCTTGCCTGGAAAATCCCATGGACAGAGAAGCCTGGACGGCTACAGCCCATGGGGGTCACAAAAGGGTCGGACCCGACTTAACGACTAAACAACAACAACATAGATGATAAAAAGTGATTTAAGAAAAATAAAACAATCTGAAAAGAAAAAGCAAAGATCTACCCTAAACAAGGCAACTGGGGCTAAATAATTAAATAGAACCAGTGGATTTTCATATTACATAAATTGTTCTACAGCATAGAAAAAGATGGACATCTCCCCACTTATGAACCTTGCATAAGTCTGATACCAAAATCGATGAATTAGAAGAAGGAGATCGTTTATTTTACTTAGGAATATGTATGAAAAAGTATCCTTATAAAATACTAGCAAATTAAATTCAGCAGTGGATTGAAAGAATAATATATAGTGGGTTTATTCTAGAAATAGATGATTGAACATTAAGATATCTATTACTGCAATTCGACACAGAGATTAAAGGGGGAAAATATCATTATCTCACTATATGCTGACAAAATTCAATACTATTCTTACATTAATTTTTTAAAAAGCATCTCCTAGCAAAATAGATAATAAAGGAAACTTCCTTAACTTGATGATGGATATCTTCCAGAAATTTGCAGCCAGCAAAAAAGGGAGGAGCAGTCAGACACAGCTGAATGCAAAGAAGAAGGATTTGGGGGTTTTATTTTTAAATTTTAAGTTATTTACTAGTAGATAATGTCTCATGCTTAAAATTAAAAAGACATTAAAGGGTATAGAGTCAAAATCTCTCTCCCCGCCCATTCTCCAGTCACCCATTTACCCTCTCTATTATTACATTCTTGGTTATTTTTCCAGAGATATCTTTCTGTGCATTTGCAAAAAAAAAAAAGTGTAAGTACTTTTTATACATTGACAGAAAACACCAGTCCTCTTTAGCAGTATATACATGGTTTCATATCAATACATAAAATGCTTCTTCATTCTTTTTTTCTGACTAAAAATTCTTACCTTGGGTAAATATATCTTAAATTTGTTCAACTAGCACTCTGCTGAGAAATACTTAGGTTGTTCCAAACCTTTGCTATGACAAATATGCTGTGGTTAATAAGCTCTGTATGTGTGTCATTTTGTACATGTGTGAATGTGCATGTAGGACTGTGTACTAAAAAATTTGCCTCTTTCCAAAGAGATGGTGTGGCTTTTACCTTCAGCTTCTGGAGGGTTTGGGATGTGTGAGAGGTCAGACTTTTCATGGTAAGTTAGGAGAAGGAGAAATGGAAGATCGCAAGCTTCCTCTTCAGACAAATTTACATCAGGAAGCAACACATAAAGAAGTGGAGGATCTTGAATCCTTTCTTCTCTCAGAAATCCCTTGGTTCCACCCAGGAGCATGAGTACCCAGTTTTGAAGATGGCACTCTACCGCCCCATGATTTTGTCATGTCCTGTTCCACTTTGCTCTTGATGTGGCCACCATTTGTCTCTACTTCCTCAACCCCTGCGCTTATCTCTTGCCTCAAACACCTCTGAGAATACTCTCTCTACTTCCTTGCCTTTAACCCCCTGGTGTCTACCAGGGTGCCCCCCACCATGACACTTTATTCTCTCACAACCCATGGTAGGGTTATTTTTTTCCTCCCCACCCTCTTACAAAAAACTCTGCTCTGTTCCTGGTGGGAATATAATTTGGGACAATCTCTATGGGGCCATCTTATTCATCTTGACCAAATTTGCAAATGCACATATTTCTGACTCAGAAATTCTACTTACAGGGTCTTATACTTGTGAGGAGTTTAGGGCCAATGGCAACCCATTCCAGTACTCTTGCCTGGAAAATCCCATGGACGGAGGAGTCTGGTAGGCTGCAGTCCATGGGGTCACACAGAGTCGGACATGACTGAAGTGACTTAGCATGCATGCAAGCATTGGAGAAGGAAATGGCAACCCACTCCAGTAGTCTCACCTGGAGAATCCCTGGGATGGCAGAGCCTGGTGGGCTGCCATCTATGGGGTCGCTCAGAGTCGGACACGACTGAAGTGACTTAGCAGCAGTAGCAGTAGGGCCAACTACAAACTTAAAGGATATAGTCTCCACAAAGACCACCCTCCCTTCTGACACCAACTGCAAGTTCAGAGGTTTCCCAAACCACCAGGGAGCTTGATAATTCACTAGAAAAACTCACAGAATTCATTGAAAGTCATTATACTCATGATTATAGTTTATTGCAGTGAAAGGATGCAGATTAAGATGAGCCAAAGGAAGAGAAGCATAGGGCAGAGCCCAGGAGGGTTACAGACATGAGCTTCCACCACCCTATCTCTCATGGAGTTAGGGTACCCTCCCCTCCGAACATCGCTGTGTGACAATACACTTCGAGTATCATCAACTAGCGAAACCCACTGTTCAAAGTTCTTACAAGTTTACAAAGGCATGCTTGATTGAGTCATTGCCTATATGGTTGAACTTAGTCCCCAGCAACTGATAATGCAAGACCTATAAGGTCAGTCTTTCTGGCGTGGCCAGCCCTACCCCAGGACTGGTGGGTGTGGCCAGCCTCCACTCTGAGCAAAGACATTCCTACTGCTGAAGCTCACATGCCTAGAGCCCATGCTCCACAACAAGAGAAACCACCGCAATGAGAAGCCCATGCACCACTACTAGAGAGTAGCTCCCACTCACCGCAACTAGAGAAAGCATGTATGCAACAGCAAAGAGCCAGTGCAGCCAAAATAAATACATAAATCTTTTTTTAAAAAAAGATAAGTCTGCAACAACAGTGTTTTGATAAAAATATATTTAAGGCTCACATATGTATATTGGGAGACTTAACCCTTTGCAGTTATTTAATCTTAAGATGAAAAAGAACAGGTGTTAACTCAGAAATATGTGAAGGGTAGACAGCTTTACAATATTCTTTAGGCACAAGAGCTAAAAGAAAGCTTCAGTAGAAGTCTGGTAATGTGGACACCAGCTAAAGAAAATAGAGATTTTAATGATTTCACGGGGGTGGGGGTGGGGGTGGGGTGGATGTTAGGTTGGAGAGCTTGATTCATCTGAGTGGGAAATGGCGGAACCAGAAATCTTGGACTCGCCAGCTATTGGGGATGGGGGAGGGAAGTTTAGCAGCAGACGGGGAATCCTCATGCACTTCCTTTGAAATCTCACTTGTCTCACTTGAGAATGTGTTCCTTTCTTTCCTTCTCTTTCTCTTTGGGTCTCTACCCGCCACCCTTGTTCTTCCCATTTATTTATGTCTTAACCCTATCCTTCTCCCTTCAGATTTGCTTCTCTCCCTTTTGACGCCCCTCGAGCTACTCTCACCCTTGTTTCATTCCAGCGACTGAACTAGCAATAGTGCTGAACAAATGACTACGTTCTACTGTCAACTGCATGTGCTAGAGTTTCAGGTTCCTAATTCTTACTTCTGAAAATAGAGTGAGATGTACTTTCTGTCTCTTTCAAAAATGTAATTTGTCTACCATTGACTTCTGAAAGGTGCATGCTTGCTTTATTCCCTGTGGATCAGAAGCTCTTGACGAGGTAGCAGAAAACTTCTCATCCTCAACTATAGTATATAAAATGCTATGCTCTTCCTTTGGGGACAATGCTTTCCTATCTCACAGGGACCTGTGAACACAGTAGTTCCAATAGAGTTCCTCCTTAGTGCATGACAAACTTAAGGGCTCCCATCCCTTCTTTCCACATGCTTTCCCTTCTTTCCTCCACAATCCATGGATGTTACTAGAGACTTTTTATCTCTGTTTTTTGTACTTCCAGATTCTCCCTTCACAGTTTCTGTGGTCCAGGCGTCACTTTCTGGGGCTCTTACTGCCATGGCTATGCAGCTGGCCTAGAGGGTCGGGGAGGTTTCTGATCCCTGAGGGTAATTCCCTTCCCCTTGACATAGCTGTTAAGTGAGTTGTTCAGCCTGAAAAAGTCAAGAAGCCCATTCAGTCATGTTTCCAGAAACTTACTATGAAGAGAGTTACAGAATGTCATTGTCTACAGATCTTTTACACCTTTGCTAATATATCACATGGAGGCAACCAGATTGGAAGGTGATTTTCATCTCAGTTCAGTAAATACCAGTGAGGCTCTGGGCCAGTTGTTTAATTTCACTGGGCCCCAGCTGGAAAGATAATGTCTGAGGAAGCTTCCCACTCCAGAATTAATGATTTTATTAAGCCCTTTGGTTAGATGGCATCACAAAAAATAAAGAACGTCTTGCCAACCAACCCCTCCTGCCCCACTCCTCCTCTGTCTAGCTCCTAAATGTAACCCAGCACTGGCAGAAAGTAGGCAATCAATACAAGGTGATGTTTGAATGAATGAATAAAAGAACACACAGGATTTTAACAGACTATCTGGAGCCTGCTTTGTTGTGGATGTGGCAAATGATGCGATGGTCACAGAGTTATAAGGACTGACTTCTCTCACCTTAAAACCTGGGTTATAAGCCCAGTCCTTATAACATCTCCACCTCAGCCTCCTCTACCTGCTAGACATCATGCTTGGGAATGAATCCTTAGAGCCCTGGGGAAAGTGTTTAACAAGACTGGATAAAACACCTTGTACTTAATAACAAGTTAGGCTGCCTGCAAATTGCATCTTGTCTTTACCAATATTTGTAATTGACTTTTAGGTAAATCTGCAACTAAACTTACCATTACCTCTGGGAGAGGGATCTATTATCAAGTGTAAGATATAGAACATTTGGCTTGAAGTCAGCATCTTTCCCTTCTAAAAGTGGCAGCATATATAAGACATTTAAAATCTGAGGCCCATGCCTCTAAGAAGGAAAGAGAAGGTGTCATTACTGCAAATTTGTTGATTTTTAATGTAATGACAGAATTATTTCTTTAAAAAATGTTATTAAAGCAATGGTATGAATTACTATTGATGATGTCAAGGAATTAGGACATTCTATTAATTTTCTGCAAAAGTCACTTCACTGCACTAAGATAAAATTTATTTTATTGGACCATGTCAACTACACACCTCAGTAGATTTTCTTTTGCCTTAACACCTTTTAAACTAATATTCACTTTAATAAAATGAATATTAAATACAACTAAATTATTTGTGGAACAATACACAAGGGAAAATATTGGATGCTTTTGCAGAGGGAAGCCAGGTAGGAAAGAGCAAGAGAAAAGGCAGACTTTTAACTGTACCATTTGAATTTTGAAACGTGAAAATATGTTCCATTGTAAAAAAAAAAAAAAAAAAAAAAAAAGATTAAAAGAATAATACAGGCACATAATTTAAAAATAAATACTGTTAAAAGAAAGTTCTCTGCCCCACTGATCTCCACCCCCACCCTCGCCCTGTCCTTCTTCAGAAGTGTCTACTTTTCTACTCTTTCAGCTGCTTCTTCTCACACTTGGTCTCACATTTCTAAGAAGGATGTTCTTGTTGCTCCTTCTAGGTCTATCTGTTTTAGAGCATGTCAGTTTATTTCCAGTTACGGTATTTGAGAGTTTCATGCTGTTACATGTCATGACCACCTGCTTCCTCTTCTTCATCTTTGCAATATGGTTAAATCAGAGCTTTTTTGGTGGAACAAATAGCCAATGTAAGTATTATTCACTGGTGAACCAAGTGGCTCTATGATTTGCTTCCTTCTCTTTACAGTTTTTTATTTTCCCCCAGTTTTTGTTTGTTTCATTTTCTATGGTATTTTTTTCAAGTAATCTAAAAGATCTATCACAAGTCTAACAATAATTTTCCCAAATGCCCAAATGCATCAGATTTCCCCTAGAATTTTTTTTTATTCTGCCTATCTTGAAGATTATCAAAGATGGTTACCAGTTACATTACCCAAGATGATTCATTCTCTTCCTGAGAACCTTCTTTGCTCACACTGACTTTTCACCAAGACTCTGTTACCAACACAGTCCTACTTGGAGAAAGGTAAATTAAATTCTGTTTCCTCAAGGGACACACCCCGCCTCTCCAGCGGCTGCCAAAACACCCTGAATGCTTTCACCTTGAACTGCCTCTCCTGCTTCACAAGGTAAGTGGGGCTCAGGGTGCAAATATGCTTCATTCACAGCAGAATGCATTTTGATATAAGC
The DNA here is from genome assembly GCF_963930625.1 of Muntiacus reevesi. Lineage (NCBI taxonomy): Eukaryota > Metazoa > Chordata > Mammalia > Artiodactyla > Cervidae > Muntiacus > Muntiacus reevesi. Next base: position 72,839,078 of record NC_089252.1, read on the forward strand.
TGACTTCATCAGTAGTTGAGTATTTCTTTTGGTGCCCAGTATCATAGTGGATGCAAAGGATCACACATTCCCCAGCTGCAAAAACTTTGCAACAAGGCTCATTAGCAGAGAGGTAAAACAGTTACTTAGTTCTACAAAACTTTTTTCCTCTTTCCTTCTTGATTGATAATTCTTTCACACCTAAAATGGAGGAATCTTTGTCAAATTCTTTTTATTCTTTTCTTCTCTTTACTCTCTTACTCTGTATGACAGATATAACATGAACATCTTACTGCCTGTGATCCAAGTATTTTCATAATTTTTTGGAAACTCATTTTGCCTCCAAAGTTTACTCTCTGCTTGACCTTTAACAAGTTAGTTAACCATGTTGCTCTTCAGCTTCTTGGGAATATTATTATATTATATTATTCTTAAAATGGGAATAATAACAAAACATAACTTTGTTGGGGGCATTAAACATGAAGGTCAATGTGAAGAATTTAGCTTACTTTCTGACACTTTATAAAGAGTCAATAGAAATTAGCTATTGTTTGTATATTGGAAATAATTTTTACCATCAACACCATTTTACTTGATCACAGAAGGGAATCTTAAAGCATAATTTCACCATCTTCTAGTATTGAGTGTTATTATTAAGAAGCCTAATATCTATCTGATTTTCATTCTTTTGTAAGTGAACTGTTCTCTATCTCCCTTTCTCTCTCTCCAATCTTGCCATCATCAATGTTTCAAAAATAACATGCCTTCTTTGCCTGTTTTTTTCACGATTATGCTAGGCACTTAATTTAGCATTTCAATCTGGACATTATTTTTCTCCAATTCTGAGGGTTTTCTTGTATTACTTCTTTAATAATCTCTCCCCCTCCATTTTCTCTGCTCTACTTCTGGAGCTTTTATTGAATGCTGTACTTCCAGAATTGATCCTCTTTTTCTGATAATTTCTCTCCCATTTTATCTTTTTATAATACATGTATATATTAATCCTAATATATTTCCCAATGTTTATTTTCCAAACAGTCAACTGGACTCTTCCCTTTATCTTCTGCCATATTTTAAATGCCCAACAGAACATTCCATGCACTCTGAATGTTCCTATTTCATTGTGTTTCCCTCCTTCTTATAGATACAGTATCTTCAAGTCTCTCTGAGGAGTTTAATGATCTGGGGTTTGCTGTTTATCTTTTCTTTTGCTACTTGCACTATCTTATTTGTTCTCTGAGTTCCTTTTGCTGACCTGTTTTTATTATTGCTGTTGTTTTGTTCTCTCTCCCTCTATCGTGCATGTTGGCAGCTTTGTTCGGTCTTGGCTATTGGTTCATACTTAAGATTCACCATTCAGCCCAGAGCAGAGACCGTCAGTCACCACCAGGCACCAAATAAATCATCTAAGCCAGTCTCCTAGAATCCGGACTGTTTCTAGGAGAACCTCAAAAGACCCGGCTATAATCTCCTGTGATGAAGCCGTAAAATGCTCTGACCGTAAGAAAATGAATGAACCAGCCTGAACCTTTTCAGATGGCTCCTCCAGATAAGGTTCTTTCTACAAAACATCCCCAAACACTCCTTTATGACCTCCAAGTAAAGTCCATGTCAAATCCCAGAGGAGAAATGTGATCACTACTGGCCATCTTTTCTTGAACTTCTCTACATCCTAGGGCAGTTTTCCTTCCTAAATAGACATCACAATTTACTCTTATTTTTCATCTAAAAAATTATGGTTCACTAAACTCAAAAATAGTAAAGCAAGTGAAGACATGCTTTCTGCAGAGAAAAAGACTTTAAATACTAAGCAGAATAAAAAAGAAATGGTAAATTCTTGGCAAAATCTGGAATTTTTTCAAAACAGCATTCCTATTTTTTTGTCTTTTGTGGGGTTTTTTTAACTGCATCATGCAGTTTGCAGGATCTTAGCTCCCTGACCAGGAATTGAACCCGTGCCCTCTACAGAGAACATGCAGAGTCCTAACCACTGGACTGCCAGGGAATTTCCAATATTCCATTTTTTTAATTTATTTTTTATTTTTAATTGGAGGATAATTGCTTTACGGTGTTGTGTTGGTTTCTGCTATACAACAACATGAATCAGCTATAAGTATACATATAACCCCTCCCTCGGGAGCCTCCCTCCCACCCCTCTAGTTCATCATAGAGCGCTGAGCTGATCTCCCCCTATTACACAGCAGATTCCTACTAGTTATCTGTTTTACATATGGTAGTCTAAATATGTCAATACTACTCTCCCAATTCACCCCACCCTCTCATTCCCTCGCTGTGCCCATGAGTCCATTCTCTACATCTGTGTCTCTATTCCTGCCCTGCAAATAGGTTCATCAGTACCATTTTTCTAGATTGCATACATATGCATAAATGTATGATATTTATTTTTCTCTTTCTGACTTATTTCACTCTGTATGACAGACTCTAGGTCCATCCACCTCACTACAACTGACTCAGTTCCATTCATTTTTATGGCTGATATTCCACTGTATGTTTGAACCACAACTTCTTTATCCATTCATCTGTTAATGGACATCTAGGTTCTGTCCATGTCCTGGCTATTATAAAATAATGCTGCAATGAACTTTGGGGTACATGTGTATTTTTCAGTTATGGTTTTCTCATCCCATTTTTATAAGAAACGATTAAATGCGGTTGTCACTGGAGGGAGGATTACTTTCCATCATATATCTTTTTGCAAGACTTCTGTGTGAGTGACAAGGGTGTCTATTTATTTAAATTGGCTGCCAGAGACCCTACAACTGAGCAGAAACTGAGGGTGTGGGTGCTGTGGGGCTGAACAAGTTAGGATGTCCAGGTAGCAGATAGTAGAGATAGCATAGCTGAGCACCAACAGGGGCAGAGTGAGCAGGAGATGCCAGCCCCACAGGGCACAGCCCCAGTGCAATGTCACAGCACAGAACCTCCTCCGTGGGGCTCCCTGGGCCAGAACAAACCACATCTGGATGCAGCGACCTCTCTCTGGGCCACAGTTGGCTTATGGTGTAGGAGCCACTCTTGATTTCATTGTAGAATGGAAGGTGTGGGAAGTAGAAATCGAAGGGGTGACAGGAAGCCCCACTGGGCACTGGTTACATTGTGCGGCACATTTCTGGGTGAAGCAGGTGCAGCAGTTTTCCCACAAGGGCTGACAGTTGTCTTTGCAGAGGGGCAGGTCCAAGGCAGCCCTCTGTGCCCACTCTGGTCCAGCTGCTGGTTCCAGGCCCCAGGTTGAGGACGCGTCATAGAGGCAAGTGTCCTGGATGAGGGGGCGCTTGCCATCTCTCCATGGTGGCTCAAGTGAGTCTATCAGGGCAGCACATGTCCTTGTGGGCTTCCTGGAGCAGCCAGAATTCATCTTCCGTGAATGGCAGTGTTCATGCAGCTTGTCCTCAGAGCCTGGACCTTCCTTCTGGTGTATTGGCATCCACAGGAAACCAAGCAGGACCCTGCAGGACCTTTCCTGGGGACACACTCCCCCCACCATGTCCCCTGCCTCTTATTTGTAGAGAAGCTTTAACCTCAAATTCCAAAGAGCAATTTTAATTTTAAATTAAAAATAACTTTGCAGAGAAGTTATAAAATGCAGAAATAAAGGAAAACAGTCAAGCAAGCAAAATAATAATAGTTTAGCCATAAAACAAACTCAAGGACTTTTCATTCCTCCTCAAGGCCTTTAGATAATATTCTGACCAATATCCTTCCATTGTTTTGCAGATACTAAAACCCGTACCAGGTGGAAGAAGCTAACTGCATGCTGACCACCAGTAGGTAGACACCAGACGAGTTGGAACCAGAAGGTTGATAACTGAGATTCCCAAAACATCATGCCATTATCTCACCACCAACCAATCAGAAGGATGTGCCCAAGCTGATCATGCACCTTGCAACTCACTTTGTCTTTAAAAAATCTTGCCTGAAAGCCATCAGGGAGTTCAGATCTTTTGAGCATGAGCTGCCTATTCTCCTTGCTTGGCCCCCTGTTGGGTACTTTGCAATAAGTTTCCCCACAACCCCACATTAGTAGATTGGCTTTGCTGTATATCAGGTGAACTGACCCAAGTCTGGTTCTGTAACACACGCAGACACTGAGAAGGTCAGCCCTTGCCTGTAAAGTCTGTGGCTGGTGCCCCACAACACAGACAGCAAGACTAAAAGGAGTTACAGCTGTGTTGTCATTGCCAGGCCATCTATCCCTGGATCCTGCAACCAATAACATGATGTTGTCAAGTCCTCTAAAACTCCAGCAGGTGGAGGGTCTCTGGATACAAAATTTATTTTTAATCTTCTGCCTTAAAAAAAAAAATTTTAAATGTGAGCAACCTAATAGAAAAAAATGAATAAATTATATGTACACCCAGTTCACCAAAACAAAAACTGCAATGGCTGATAAAATATGCTGCTGTTGCTAAGTCACTTCAGTCGTGTTTGACTCATAGCGACCCCATGGACTATGGGATTTTCCTCTGTCCATGGGATTTTCTAGGCAAGAGTACTGGAGTGGCCTGCCATTGCCTTCTCCAGGATAAAATATGAAAAGATACTAAAAATACTACTAATGTTTGGCTATGGTTACAACATTCTATCTTTGCTATAAAAATAAAGGGCGGAAAACTTAATTTCCCCATATCTCATATTTTCACCCATTTTGCAAAAGTCAGAAAATACCTTTGCCTTGGCTCGTCACATTTTTTCTTATATCAGAAGAGCAATTTTTCTGGCTTTACAATTTCAAAATAAAAACTAACTCAAAGAAAAAGCAGCCAAAACATATTCATTTATTTAACCCTACTACTTGTCTTCTGTGGTTCCCATATCCATAGTCTGATTTATTTTGGTATTGAGTTCATGCTAATATCTGTGGCTGTCACTAATTACTGATGCCATCTAAACTGTGATGGCTTTAGAGCTTGACATTTGTATATTTAAAAACAACATAAAACTTCACAATTAAAACTAAAAATTAAATTTAGTTTAACTAAATTTTAAAATCAAAATTAAAATCTTAAGAGTATAGCTTAGCAGACTACTACTTCCTGACTTTGCTCCAGAATCATTTTTAAATTACATTATTCAAATGAATGCATTTAGCTCTCTTGTCTAAAAATAACAATAGGAAGCAGAGGAATTTTAAAATAGAAGAACATGAGAAAGGCTTTGATGAAATGTGGTCATTCACCTCTGAATTTTGTCTCTTTCATGTCATCTGCTGGAGCCCAAAGAATCTATCAAAGTTCTCTCATCAATATGTAACATAACCAGCACCCCAATCATATCCAAAAACTCATCTGAGCTATTTTAAGACCTTTTTAGGTCCTGAACATTCTTACTTTTGAAAGCCCCATCTGTATTCTTGTCAAATCTTTTAAACTGCACCCATATCATAAATATTTATTGAATATATACATTGTCCTAGGCATTGTTCTTGGTTTACATTAGTGAACAAAACTAAAATTCCTACCTTTGGAGAACCTATATCCTATAGTATTTCTATACAGTTGACTCCTGAATAACATGGGGGTTAAGGACGCCAACCCTCATACAGTAAAAAATCTGCATATAACTTTTGACCCCCAAAACTTAACTTCTAGTAGCCTACTGTTGACCAAAAAACTTACCAATAACATAAACAGTTGATTAACACATATTTTGTATATTATATGTATTATATACTGTATTCTTACAATAAAGTAAACTGGAGAAAAGAAAATTTTATTAACAAATTCTGGAGAGCATTTGGAGGAAAGGGTACCCTCATACACTGTTGGTGGGAATGTAAACTGGTAACAGCCACTATGGAGAACAGTAAGGAGGTTCCTTTTAAAACTAAGAATAGAGCTACCATATGATCCAGTAATTACACTCCTGGGTCATGGGCATATATCCAGAAAAGGTGAAAACTCTAATTCAAAAAGATATCTGCACCCCAATGTTCATCACAGTTCCTAGCCGAGGAACTGGAGGCACGGAAAGGTCACTCATGTGACCTGCCCAAAGTCACATGAGTAGGAAATAGCAATGCCTGAATCACTTTAGCCCAGTTACACTGCCTTTAAGAGACAAAGGAGGAGATGGCTTGCAGGACATGAAGCCTTTCTCTTTTCTGCCTGTACCAACACTTATGGTAACACTAATGAGAGAGGAGAGAAAAGAAAGGGGAAAAGCAAGACTCTTCCTGCCCAGTTCAAGGCCAGTAGCTAGCAGTTCTCGTTTTCCTTTGGGTGTGTTTCTACCCAGCAAAGTGCTATAAAGAAACAGAAGAAATAGAGGATGGCCCCCAGCCTTTAAAAACTTGAGATTTCAATACTCATTACTGTCTGCATTATGATCTAGTGGGATAAAGCATTTTCTCAAGCAGCGCTTTTCCAATGGAATTCATTTTGTTTCCAAATGAACATCTAATGAGATTAAAGAATGGAAGTTATTAAACACAGATAAACCTTACCCAGGCATTGATTTTTCATTACTGTGCTTGAAACAAATATAAATGTAGCCAATTCACTTGAGAGGCTGCCTCACCCCAAACTCAGCTATTAAAGATCTACAGAGCATCCGTGACTCAGCTCATCCATTCAGTGTGTTGTTCATTCCTGGCTTTATATTCAATGTGTCACCAAGAAAGGCAGACAAGACTCGGCAGCCCATGAGCGTGCACTAGCACACACACACCTATCACCTAGAGTAAGAAGCCACGCTTGGGAGCCTATACATACTGTGCCATTCTTTTTATGTGAAGTTCAAAAACATGCAAAACTTATTCATGATGACAGATATCAGAACAGTGATGACCCCTGGGAGGAGGTATGATGAAACATTCTGGAGTGATGAATATGTTCTATATCTTAAACTATGTGGTGTTTACACATTCCAACTTCATTGAACTAAACATTTAAGACTTGTGCGTTTTACTGTATATAAAATGTACTTCAATAAGCTCATTTTACCCTCCTCCCTCACTAGAATCACTAATTAGGCAGAACAGTTTCACCATAATGGGGTCAGACAAACTAGGAATTACCTTTATCACACATTAGGGGGCTCTTGGCCAAATCATTATACTTCTCTAAGGTGTAATGTTTATAAAAAGAGACTAGTCAAAAAAAAAAAAAAAGAGAGAGAGAGACTAGTCATAGTACCTACCCTTGGGTGTTCCTACCTATGCCTCTCTTAACCCTAGACACCAACTCTAGGTTTATATTCATGAATTCATATATATACACATATTATATGTGTATTATACACATGTTATAATATACACATATTACTGTGCCGTGCTTACTCACTCAGTCGTGTCCAACTCTTTGTGACCCCACGGACTGCAGCCTGCCAGGCTCCTCTGTCCATGGGGATTCTCCAGGCAAGAATACTGGAGTGGGTTGCCATGCCCTCCTCCAAGAGATCTTCCCAATCCAGAGATTGAACCCAGGTCTCCTGTATTGTAGGCAGATTCTTTACCATCTGAGCCACCCATAGATATTTTCTATATTTATATACATGTTTAAATATACATATTTATACAATAATTTTTAAAAATGATTTCCTCCATCCTTTCTTATAATTTTATTTTATTTATTTATTTTTGGCTATGTTGGCTCTTCATTGCCGTGCAGGCTTCTCTAGTTGTGATGAACAAGGGCTACCTTCTCATTGAGGTGCCTGGGCTTCTTATTGCAGTGGTTTCCCCTGCTTTAGGGCACAGACTCGAGGTGCAGGGGCTTCAGCAGTTGTGGCACATGGGGATTCTGAACATTCCACCTTCTCCAGTTTTCCTTTTTTTGGGTCAGAACTGCATGTGGTACATGCAGTTCCTGGGCTCTAGAGCACAGGTGCAATAGTTGTGGCATACGGGCTCAGCTGCTCCGCAGCACGTGGGATCCTCTCCGACCAGGGATCAAACCCGTGTCTCCTGCATTGCAAGGGGGATTCTTTACCACTGAGTCACCAGGGAAACCCTTAAGCAACAATCTTGACAACCCATCATTATGGGAGACAGAATCATTAGCACTCAAAACCTGTTCACAGTTCCTAAAGGCATGAAGAATTGTGTCTTCCAACAGTCCCACAAGGACTGTTTGAGCAGCTCAAGACACGTAGATTTCCAGGCTTGGAAGTTGACCCTGTAGAAGTTATGGTCATAAACAGGAAAGAAGTAGGGACTGAGGGGAAGCCTGTGTGTCCAGTCAAGCCCAGGTCACTGTGTTCGGTTGTGTAGGTTGCATGTTGCATGACATCAAGGCTGAAGTCCATGTGAATGGCATTTCATGCAGTTGTGTTGGGCAGGACCATTGTGATAGGCACCATCAGAAGCCTGAGGTCTCACCAGCTGAACATTCCACCTTCTCCAGTTTTCCTTTTTTTGGGTCAGAATCTCACCTTGGATGCCTCAGCTCTTCACCTGGTGATTTCTCAAAGAAGCAAAACCCATCACTGCAATGGGACTTGGTTCTGTCCCTATCTGAGTGCCTTGTCACATTCAACTCCACTCAGGAATGCCCCAGGGAAACGTAAACCTGGCTGAGATCCTGGACACCCACAGTGGTGGAAACCCTATGATTGTACCTGAGGAGGTGGGAACTCCTGAGCTGAGTCATGTTAGCGATATACATCCCCATCGTACCAGTAACACTGATAAAACCTTTAGCTGTGCTTATTTGGGCCTCTGATATAGCAAAATACCCTGAGACTGCCCAGAAAGGTCAGGGACACAGGGCTGCAGACTTAGCATACAAAAATGAATCAATTATTTGCATTCTTCAAATTTGTAAAACCTCAGGGAAAGAAAATCTTTTGTGTAACATTTTTGCAAATTTCCCCATTCCCTCACTACCCAAGGAGGCTAGAAAGATGTTAAAAAATGGCAAACCAAAACTAAAAAACAGAACTATTTTCTCCAAAAGGGCAATAATGAGTTTTACTGTCTCCCCTTAATGTTACAGCAAAAAAAAGTACATTCAAGGGCTTAGAGCACCCCCTGGGGAGTTACTCTGGGGAGTGCAAGGTGAGGAAGCCAGCCTTGAGGAGCAAGCAGAAGGGATTGCTTTATTCTTCCATTAAAATTTGTTTTTGTCCTTACAGAAATATGTTCATTTTAGAAAGTGAGAAAACAATCATTGACAGAAATTAATTCCATGGAGCAATTCATCCATTCCGCTCTTTTTTTTTTTTTTTTTTTTTTTGGTCCTTTGGTTTTTGTTTTCTGGCCATGTTGCTCAGCTTGGAGGATCTTAGTTCCCCAACCAGGGACTGAATCTGGGCCACAAGGATGACAGTGTCGACTTCTAACCACTGGACCATCAGGGAACTCCCAACTTTTCTTATTCTTTTATTTTTCTTTTCCTTTATTCAGTTCAGTTCATTCACTCAGTTGTGTCTGACTCTTTGCAATCCCATGACTGCAGCACACCAGGCTTCCCTGTCCATCACCAACTCCCCGAGCGTACTCAAACTTATGTCCATTGAGTCGGTGATGCCATCCAACCATCTTATCCTCTGTCTCCTTCCCCTCCTGCCTTCAATCTTTCCCAGCATCAGGGTCTTTTCCAATGAGTCGGTTCTTCAAATCAGGTGGCCAAAGTAAGGAGTTTCAGCTTCAGCATCAGTATCCAATATCAGTATCATCAATATCCAATGAAGATTCAGGACTGATTTCCTGTAGGATGGACTGGTTGGATCTCCTTGCAGTCCAAGGGACTCTCAAGAGTCTTCACCAACAGCACAGTTCAAAAACATCAATTCTTCGATACTCAGCTTTCTTTATAGTCCAACTCTCCCATCCATACATAACTGCTGGAAAAACAATAGCCTTGACTAGATGGACCTTTGTTGGTAAGGTAATGTCTCTGCTTTTTAATATGCTGTCTAGGTTTGTCATAGCTTTTCTTCCAAGGAGCAAGTGTCTTTTAATTTCATGGCTGCAGTCACCATCTGCCGCAATTTTGGAGCCCCCAAAAATAAAGTCTCTTACTGTTTCCATTGTTTCCCCATCTATTTACCATGAAGTAATGGGACCAGATGCCATGATCTTAGTTTTCTGAATGCTGAGTTTTAAGCCAACTTTTTCACTCTCCTCTTTCACTTTCATCAAGAGGCTCTTTAGCTCTTCTTTGCTTTTTGTCATAAGGGTGGTGTCATCTGCATATCTGAGGTTATTGATATTTCTCCTAGCAATCTTGATTCCAGCTTGTGCTTCATCCAGCCTGGCATTTCTCATGATGTACTCAAATTTTCATAAACCTCCACATGGATCCCAGACTCACCCTGGGAAAACTGGACTAACAGTTTCTCGGGAATATGTGGATATGGGGCTAATGGGGGAAATTCTTACTAGACAAGTTTTGCTTTTGTATTTTTAAAGTGTGTGTGCTAGAGTATATGTGTGTATACATTTCATGGTTATTATTACTTGGGGACTAGTCCATGAAATCAAGTCAGACCAGATCTCTCTGTAGAAATGTTCATCTCAGTCACCTCTCAGTTGCCTTGAAAAATTCATTTACCAAAGGATAAACTATCCAAACGTATATTATAAGAAGAGGAAGAGACACCAGACCCACCCACCCCCAACCTCTCTCTCTCTCTCATACATACAGGGAAGGCCATGAGAGGACACAGAGAGAAGGTGACCATCTGTAAGCCAGGAAGAGAGCTCTCACCAGAAACCAACCCTGACAGCACCTTGATCTTGGACTTCTTGCCTCCAAAACTGTGAGAAAATAAATCCCTGTTGTTTAAACCACCCAATTTGGGGTTTCCTGGTGGTCCAGTGGTTAAGACTCCATGTTTCCATTGCAAGAGTCATGAGTTCAATACCTGGTTGGGGAACTAAGATCCCACAGGCTGTGTAACCCAAAAAAAAAGAGTGTGCTTAGGTTTGATCCACGGTTCAGGAGGATCCCCTGTAGAAGGAAATGGCTACCCACTCTGGTATTCTTGCCTGGAGAATTCCATGGACAGAGGAAGCTGGCAGACTACAGTCCATGGAGTCGAAAAGAGCCATACACGACTGAGTGGTTAAGCGTGACAACAAACCATCCAATGTGTCGTATTTTGTTGTGGCAACCTGAGTAAACTAATACAATAGATAAATTGCAACAAAAGTGGTAGATGGGAGAGGGGATCAGAGTGATTGTGTTTTACAGATTGTGTACTCTTTGGGAGTAAAATAAAGATACAGATTTTCTTCATCAAGCATATATTTTACATAGTAGAGCATACATGTTAAAGACAAAAGAGTAACTGAAAGGAAGGAAAGAACATTTTTCCTCTGATCTCAACACTTCTGACCCCAAATGTGTGCAAGTTTTTTCTCAACACTAATTCTTCGCGTTGTCTGGATGTCCCAGAATTCAATTATGATGCTAACTACCTGGAGTTAGTGCAGATGACATAGGTTAAGGGCTCAGTCCTGCAAGACTGCCTCTACTTCAGATGCCAATCACAACCTCAGGTTGTCACCCAACGTTCTCTGAATTACTTGGCTACTAATTGGGGGTTCCCACAACCTTCTCCTCAGGTTTCATAATTTGCTATAGGGAAACACATTTATCAATTTATTATGAAGGATACAATAATGGATATAGGTGAACAGTCGGATAAATAAGTACTTAAGGTGAGAACCAGGAATGTTCCAGGGGCAGTGGAATTGGGATGAGCCACCATCCTGGCACATGGATATGTTTCCCAGCTCACTCTTCTTTGAATTAATTCATTTGGGCTGTGCTGGGTCTTTGCTGCTGTGTGGGCTTTTCTCTAGTTATGGCAAGTTGGGGCTACTCTCTAGTTGCGATGTGTGGATCCTGGACCAGGGACCAAACCTGTGTCTCCTGCGGTGGCAGGTGGATTCTTTACCAGTGAGCCACCAGAAAAGTCCCTACGATTGATGATTAACTCAATCTGCAGTCCCTCTCCTCCCAGGAGAATGGCAGGGGCTGAAAGTTCAAAGCTTCTAGTCAAGTTTGACCTTCCTGGTGACCAGCCATCCATGAGCCTAGCAAGACTTGCCTCATTAGAACAAAAGATGTTTCTATCACCTAGGAACTTCCAAGGGATTTAGGAACTCTGTGTCAGGAACCAAGAGCAGGGACCAAATATATATTTCTGACTACATCACAGTAACCAACAAAAGAATAAAAATAGAATGTATATATTCAAAACTGGTGAATGGAAAACAAGGAAATAAAGAAAACTCAATCTGGAAAGGCAGGAAAGAGGGAAAAAAGAAGCAAAGACAAAGAGATAAAGCACAGAAAATGAAGATCACTAAGTAAGATGATAGAAAATAAATAAACATGTATCAGCAGTTACAAATTTACCTTAAACATAGAGTGGTTTTAAGAAGTACATAAAACCTGCATCCCAGCAGAATCCAGATAAGATGGCTTAGGGACAATCCACGCAGGGAGGTGGGATTTAGGAAATAAATAGGCAAGAAAAACAGATAGAAGCTGTTGCTACTCTCAGGCTGGAAATGACAGGAGGAATAAGTTCTGTCAGATCTCAGAGTATGCTGGAACCCGGAGGAGAGATCTCCATCAGCCATGGAGGAACATGGCTTCCACCAGATAATGTAGCTTAGATGGAGGAGGGCGGAATAAGAAATATTTGACCTCTTTCTTCTCCATTCTTACAATCCTGCCTCCCACTGGCGACCTAACCATAGGCAGCTGGCAAGGGAGCTTGGCTGATGCAGTCTGTGGGCCAGAGCAGGGAAGAGAAGGCGGGGAATGTATCTGGGGTCAGGGCAAACAGCATGGCAATCTTCATACTGGATAGGAAGGACTTTAAGACAGTAAACCTTATTAGGAATAAAGAGGAATTTTGCTTAATGGTAACAGGAACAAGTCACAAGGTTTCTCAATATAAAAATAAAACACCACAGGGGTTATAAGGAGACAACAGCAAATATCCTCTCATAGTGGGAGGTTTTAAAATATCTCCCCCAGAAAGTGATAGACCCAATAGATGACATTTTTCTAAGTCTACAGAAAATTTGAACAACATAAAAAGCTTCATATAATGGACATATATCATCTTCTACTCCCAATAACTTAAAACATACAGTGTTACTGAAAATCTTACAAATGTCCTTCAGCTGGTGAATGGATAAACAGACTGTGGTATATCCATACAATGAAATACAATCCGGCAATAAAAGTGAATGACTTATTGACACATGCAACAATGTGGATGAACTTCAAATGCATTATGCTAAATAAAAGTAGTCAGACTTAAAAAGTCACATAGTTTATGATTTTATTTACATGACATTCTAGAGAAAGCAAAATGAAAGGGGCAGAAAACAGATTAGAGATTGCCAGGCGCTTTGGCAGTGAGGGGAGCGGTTGACTAGAAAAGAGCAGTAGAGGTTGCTAGGATGGTTCTGATTCTATTGTGGTAGGTAGTCACTGGCCTCTGTTCATTTGCTAAAACTTAAAGAACTGTACTCCAAAACCAGGAATGTTATGCATATAAACACATTTTCCAACTGAATCCTAAAAGCATTAGTCTATTCATGCTAGGTTGCTTCAGTCACGTCTGACTCTTTGCAACCCCGTGGACTGTAGTCTGCCAGGCTCCTCCGTTCTTGGAACTCGCCAAGCAAGAATACTGGAGTGGATTGCCATGCTCTGCTCTAGAGGATCTAGCTGGCCCAGGGATCAAACATGCGTCTCTTATGTCTCCTGCATTGGCAGGCAGGTTCTTTACCACTAGTGCCATTGGAAGTCCAATAAATTATCTACACATTTGACAAAGTACATGACCACAAAGGCAATATTAAAACTATCATACACACTAAATTCACTAACTACAGTACAATATAACTCTAAAACAATTATAAAAATTTTTGCTCCCAGGGAATTTGGGGCAGAATGGATACATGTATATGTATGGCTGAGTCCCTTTGCTGTTCACCTGAAACTATCATAGATTGTTAAGCTGCTATACTCCAAAACAAAATAAAATGTTTAAAAAAAGAAAAATTTCGCTCCCAAACCTCATACTTTAGGAAACTAAGAAAAGACATTTTAAAAAAATCAATGGGTCAAAGAATATCATAATATAAATCACAAAATATTTAAAGCTGAATAATGACAAAAATGTTCTTTATGAAAACTTGTGGAACATAGCTGAAGTGGCATTTGAAGTAAAGAGCATAGCCTTGGAATGTCATCTCAAGTATATGTATAGAAGAGTATAAAGTATAAAGTATAAAATTTTAACCATTTTGCTCAAGAAGTTAAAAAGGACAAGAAAGAATTTTAAGTAGAAAGGAGAAATTCTTTTTAAAAAATTAGCTGTAATTGTAAACAAAGGCACATTGTAAAGAACAATAAAACTGTGGCTATAGCCAAATAAGAAAACTATGAGAGTAATGTAGGAGCCAATCAGGTGGGAAAAAAGATAATTTAAAGCCAGTCAAGTGAAGAAGGAAGTTAGGCATATTCCAACAAGGAATGTATAATTTCATTCCCCTAAATCAGGTGATAAAAATGGAAAGAGATTGCAATCAAAATCGGTGCCCAAAGGACAAGTGAAGCGCTTGTTTATAAATCTTACCCCATGGAAATGCTTTGACTGGGCTGCCCATGCCTGCCCAGCCCCTGGCATGGACAGGACCCAAGTCTAAGGGAGGTTTAGTACGTGCCAGTCTATGACTCAGGTAGAACTGGCCTAGAATACAAGTTCCTCAGACCCCAACAAGGTTTTATTTTTCATGGGTTTTAACTCCCATGGTTAGATAGCATCACTGACTCAATGGATATAAATTTGAGCAAACCCCAGGAGATAGTGGAGAACAAAGGAGGCTGGCGTGCTACAGTGTATGGGATCGCAAAGAGTCAGACATGACTTATCCGCAAATTACAGCAACAAAATAGATAACAATATGGATAAATCTCAGGGGGAGAAACTTTTGAATGAAAAAGGCAAGTGGCAAAAGAATAGTATGTACAATATTAGTAAATTTTTTAAGGCAGAAAAAAAAATTAATTGGCCGAAGAAGATCTTTGAATGCCAGGCTGATAGACATTTCAGTAGGCAGTGAGACTTGATTGTTGAATGAATGAGTCATCAAAAGATTTTGAGCCAGAAACCCACTGTTGTGCTATAACAATCATCCAGCAGGTTCTTAAACTGGAGTCCACAGACAAAACTCAGGGGGCTTACATCCTTGCATGGGGCAGGGGGATACTTTTTTATCTTCAGGAAATGGAGTGCTTCCTTCAATTATGAATATAGTCAACAAAGCATAATGGTATTGGCAAGACCTGTGATTTTGTCACCAAAAGAAATCACAGCTATTTTCATGTCACATTAATGTTGTGTAGATGTCCTTCAATATCCTTTTACACTCATCACACTTTGAAATTAAACCAGGCATTAGATCTGCTACTTGACCTCATGACTTAATGAGTTAACAAAGAAGTACATACAACACAAGTCTGATTTTTAAAACATTTTTTAAATGCATTTCAACATAAAGATTTCCTTGCAATTCTATGTACTTCATTTTATACATTTAAAAAAAACATTTCTGAGAATGTCCATCAGCTTCACCAGACTGCAAAAAGGGTCCATGATTGCAAAAAAAAAAAAAAAAGTGAAAACTAAGTAAGATGGCTAAGAGGGGAAGGTGGGGCAGATCCTTGGAGGCTGTGAAAAAGTCTAAACCAGTGATAAGACAGCTGGAATGAGAGGGTGAAGGACAGGAGTGAACTCAATCCCCCAGGAGTCACTCATTTCCTGCCCTGACCCGGTACTAGAACAGTGCTTGGAACATGAGGCCACTAAGTCAAATTTTTTAAATGAATGGAAAATAGAAGTGGCGTGGAGGCAATTGTGAGTTGGAATATACTGGGTTGATCCACTGGGTGGGCTTATGAGTCAAAAAAGAAGGGTCAAAGGGGTATAAGGTGTTGCGTGAAAGCTGGGGCATTCAGAGAGGTCTGGCACCTGAGTAGGTGTAGGAGGTTGGGGACTCACAGTGAGCTACCGCAGCGGAAGGATTTATTCATCTGCTGAGCCTCTACATCACCTGGAATCACGCACTGATCTGAAGTTTTAATTTCACCCATCTGGTTCTAAATTGCTTTTCTCCTTTATAAATGAGACTCTATAGAGCCATTGTCCCAAAGCACATTTGTTAATCTTCCTGAATATCTTCCACAAAAGCATGTTGGAACGAGGTCTTTCTAGCCCAGAACGCTTAATGCAAGGCATGACTTGTCCTATATGATACCACCCAGGCAAGTCTTGGATCTGGGACCAGAATCATAAAATTCAAGAAGAGGCAATTAGATTTCATAATGGTTAATTTTATGTGTTAGCTTGACTGGATCTTCAAATGTTCAGCTGGTTAAACAAATACTGGCAGAATGGGGACAGTGTACTTTCTGCCTGACTGTCTTAGAGCTGGGACATTAGTCTTCTGCTAGCTTCACACATGGACTCAAACTGAAACGCTGAAATTACACCATCAGCTCTCCTGGTTCTCAGGCCTTCAGCCTCAGACTTGTTGAGCACTGGTTCTCCTGGGTTTCTAGCTTGTCAAAACAGCAGATCCTGGGACTTCTCAGACTTCATAAACACATGAGCCAATTCCTCACAACTCCAACTCCATATATACGTGTATATATATGCTCTAAATCATCCACATAGAAATGTTATATACCGTAAGTTCAGAGAAAAACTGTTTGCTTCTTTTGCTTTCCTTAATTCATTAGAGTAGCAAAAGAACATTAAGAAACATGAGGTGATGAATTTCAGTGGGATTTAAGTTTGGTTCACACAGTGAAGGCAGGAATTAAGGTCATCTGGGGCATATGCTCACACGCACACATCTGCTCCCCTACCTCCTTAACCACTCTTCATGACTTCTGGCAATCTGGCTTCCACCCTGAGGCTCCATTATTAGACCTTTACTCCTGGCCATCTCTAGTCTTCCTCCAAATTCCAACCATTCCCACACAATAATGATGTATATCTCTAGCCTTAAGCTTTCAAAAATAATGGAATCATACACAGATGCTAACTACTGTCTCCATTTCACAGGTTAAAAAAAAAACAACCAACAACCTGAGGATCCAAGAAGTCTAGAGATGTGTTCAAGGTCATGTACCTGCTGGTAATTAGAGCTGAAACTAAGTAGTCGGGTTTCCTAAATATCAGTTTAACACTCCTTTGGATAACCCAGTTGTCCCTCTGGTCTGTGAGCAACACTGAACTATCTCCAATTAGATATGCTTTGTTCAACTCAAAGACTTCAAGAGACTTCAAGCTGCAACATGCAGTCAGAAAGACAGCAGTAGCTTGTAAAAATGCTGAGTCTTAAATGGAAAACTGGGGGAAAGTATGTGTCATAGAAGATAGTCAAAGGGTTAATATCCTCCATTTGTAAGACAGCATCGTGTCCATTTGACTTATATTTATTGAGAACTTACTAGCTGCTTGACTGTGGTAGATACTAAGAATACCATGGTAAGTAAAAATAGCATGGTTTTTACTTGCATGGGATTTACCACCTAGTAGGCAGGGACAGACTCATCAGAAATCATTGTTGGGAAAGGCAGTCACATGCAGCTTCCTGCCTCCTGCCTGGAAGGGTTGCCCTGGGCCTGGAACACTTCCTCACAAGGACAGAAAAAGCCCTACAGCCTGTACCAGTCATACTTCTCTGCTTTGGAATATCTTCCCCTGCTCCAGGTTTGATGTGCTTTTTTGCTCCGCTTGAGCATGTGGCTCATTGGCCCTCAGGCATGTCCCCAACTTCCTGAATTTCAAACCCATATGGGGGACAGGGTGTACTTCACCTGCAGCAGAAAAGAGGTTCACGCACCACCTCCCTGTCTTACTCTGGGCTGTGGAGTGAGACCCGCTGACCACAGGGGATGGATGCTGACTGTTGAAGCTGCTCTTGCTCTGTCTCTTTATGGCGGGAAGTGTTGTTCCATCCAGAGCCTGTGTAAGTTCTTTCTTGGCAACCCTGACACCTGCAAACCATGCAGTGGGTTGACCCCCTGGTACTGCTGCTCCTGGTGGGAGGCAACAGGTGTCACTTGCTCCACAACTGCCATAATGAAACCACAGCTGAAGGGAAGAAAAGCCCACTGAGGGAGCATGTAACTCAAGGGTGGCTGTGACTGAGCTGAGAAGGAAAGTATAAACCAGAGTCAGTTAGGGAAAAATAAAAGAAGAGGCAGACACCACCCTGTCCTTTAGGCAAAGGCAAAGGAAAGTATGTGCAACTGCCCTATGGCAGGAGGAAATATATTTGAAAAACTGGAGACTTCCCTGGTGGGCCAATGGCTAAGATTCTACATTCCCAATGCAGGGGGCCCAGGTTCAATCCCTGGGCAGGGAGCTAGATCCCACATGCCACAAATAAATGTTTGCACACTGCAACTAAAGATCCCGTATGCCACAACTAAGACCCGGTACAGCCAAATCAACAAATTTAAAAAACTGAAAGAAAGCTGGTGTGCCCTCAGGGCATAAAGTAAGAAGAAGGATGAGACTAAAACAGGCAGAGAAAGGAAGGTTGGGACCAGACAGATAGTTTTAGCTTCTAGGTTATATTGAGGATTTGAGTCTGTATCGGTTGAGAAATGGATAGCACAGAAGTGTCTGTTAAGGACGGGGCTGACACAGTGAGACTTGTCTTTTGGAAAGAGGAGGGTGGTAGCAATGGGAAAATGGATCAGAAAGGAAGAAAGTGAGACCACTGCCCACGTCCAGGAGAGAGACAATGGTAGCTTAGACCAGTGGTTCTCAAATTGAGAAATTTTACCCCTCAGAAAACACTTGGCAATGTCTGGAGACATTTTTGGTTGTTCCACTATGTGTGGAGGGATGTCACTGGCATTTAGCAGGTAAAGATCAAGGATGTTACTAAATCATGATACAGAGAGCTGCCCCCACAACAAAGGATTATCTGGCCTGAAATACAAATAGAACCAAAGACCGGGAAACCCTTGCTCAGAATGTGGTGGTGGTAAAGATAAGAGTACATATTGCAGAGATAATTAAGAGGTTAATATCCACAGTAATTAGTGGCTGATTATGAGGAATGAGGGAAAGATTATCTAAGAAAACCCTCAGGTTGCTGGCTCGCCCAAGTGGATGAGCAGGAGTGGCTTCCACTGAAATGAGAAAATTTTGGAGGAGGTGATGATCTGGTGGGAGAAGATAAGGAATTCAGCTTGAAGCCTCATAAACTGAGATGACTTTTAAGACATCCAAAGAAGTCAAACAGCCAGTTCTTTAAGTCTACAGCTCAAGGGGGGAATCCTGAGTAGGAGACATGTATTGGAGGGGCTTTTGTGAATAGAAGAGAAGTTGTGGGCATGGATGAGATTACCTAGGAAGAGAGTACAGAGTGAGGAGAAAAGAGGGCCCAGGACTACTTGTTGAGAAACTCCTGGGAGAAGAGCACAAACTAGCAAAAAGCTTCTAGGATGCAGAAAGAAAACCAGGGCATGTCACATCCCAGAAGCTTCAAAAAGGCCTGTTTCCCCCACAGCTTCTCCAACATGGAGTATCATAGATCTTTTTTGGTGTTGTTATATTCATTTGTTTGTTGTATTTTTAGATTTCATATACAAGTGATATCAAACAGTACTTTGTTTCTGTCTTATTTCACTAACCACATTGCCCTCCAAGTCCATCCATGTTGTTGCAAATGGCAAAATTTTGTTCTTTTTATGGGTAATATCATACACACACACATACACATCACAGTTTCCTTAACCATTCATGTGCTGATGGACACTGAGGTAGCTTCCATATCTTGGTTATTATAAATAGTGTTGCTCTGAACATTGGGGTGCATGTATCTTTTCCAACTTAGGGAAACTGCTGGATCTTATGGTAGCTTTATTTTTAGTTTTTTTGAAGAACATCCATACTGTTTTCCACAGTAGCTGCACCAGTTTACATTCCTATCAACAATGTATGAGGGTTCCCCTTTCGCCACATCCTCACCAACATTTGTTTTTGTGTTCTTTTTGACAATAGTCATTCACAGATAGTTTTAGCTTTGCTACTGCTCAATTTAAAAAGTCTAATTTAAAGATATCAAAGTTTTAGGCCCAGGACACTCTTCTCAACTGCTGGGAAACCCTAGGGAATGTTAAGGTCAGCTATTCATCCCTTTGAGCCAGTGTTGACCCCAGGTCTAGGTGCAACGTCAGCAGCTCCTTTGGGTTTATGACCCCCTAGGTGCAGAGTGATTCATCTTTCAGTCCTAAGCCTTGTGTTTCATTGACGCACAGCGTTCAATGAAAAGAAGCCTTGCAAATCAGCAAGTATTTACTGAATGCCCCACTCTAGACTCTGTACAAATCCTGTTCAACAGTCCATGTCCATCAGACTTAGGGTGAACGACTGGTGCCCTTGCATGCCTGTGTGTGTGTGTGCACCCACGTACACATACCCAGCTTGGGACCCTCCTCTCTGGGCTCAAAGGTCTCAAAAAACAGGGGTACTGTTCTCTGAAGGCCCTTTCGTCTCATGAAAGGTTTGGCCCTACCTGCACAGGACAGAACACTAGTGGTGCACAGGACCTAGCTCCCAAGGACATAGTCGAGGTCTCAGCAATTCCTTTCAAAAATTCAGGAGCCACAAAGAGGGATGACTCAAGAGAAGCCTGCTTATGCATCTTGCTGGGATCATTCCAAGAGTCCCAGGGGGTCGCTCAGAGCGGCCACAAGGCTACCTACTGGTGCATTAAAAACAGACTCCTGGAGCATGTGAATGGCTGCATTTTGGTCACTTTTCCTATTTGGCCTCTTCCAAGAAGTGCTTGGACTGAATTTTGGCCTATAAAATGCAGTGAGGGACAGCATTGCTCAGTAACTAGTAAGAATGTCCCTGGGCATAGAGAAGGCAGTTCTGCTAAACTATCTGAGAGGGAAAGACTCTGCATTACTTTGCCCTCTTGCTCCAAGTGACCCAGGGTCCAGTCTGCTTACTTGTCTCACCTCTGCCATTTCAGGTGTTTACAGGTGTCCTCGATGTCACAGAAAGATGGAGCACCAGTGCACACCCACAGAGTGCCTAGTCTCTGCCCTGCCCTGACTCCACTTCCCCTCCACTGAGGCTTGGGGTAACAGTGGAGGAAACCAACAGTTAAGTCAAAAGGCTCTTGGCCTTGACACCAAAGAGGGCAGCAGTTAAAAGACATCACCCCCGCCCCACTTTTCCCAGGTAGGCCCGGGCGGGACGCTAGTGAAGAGCCAAGGCCCCGCTGCGGTTCCCAAACCTCCCCGCCCCCACTCCGCATGACGGTGATCTAGTAGAGGGAAGGTGAAGAGGTGCTTGGCCAGGACCAGGGGGCGGGCCCAGGACACGGAAGCCCCGCCCCGTCCCCGCCTCCGCCCCGCCCCCGCAGGAGCCCCTGGAGCTCTGGCTGCCGGCGGGCACTGCGGCAGCGCCAGTCGCCTTCCTCCGGTCGTCTGCGCACAGGTGAGGAGTGGACCCCGCGTCTGAGCCGCTGCAGAAGGAGTGGGAAGCTTCGTGGGGCTGAAATCTGGGAGGGAAGGAAACGGAATCGAATTCCTCAGGGGGCCGGAGGGAGGGACAGAAGTACGCGGGCCCCACGTCCTCGGGCCGTGGGGAGGTGATCCATGCGGCCCCCGGAGAGGTGGACGCGTCTTTAACCGAGCGCTTCTTCGGGTCCAAAGGAGCGCCGGGAGCTTGGATACCTTGACTCTGTGGGAATTCAGTCCAGAGTGGGGCCTCCTAGATCCTGGGGCGCTGGATGCTGGGGGCCCGACATCCTCTTGCAATGGTCGCCAGTCAGCAGCGACAGATACTCGTCCTGGACCTTGAAAGAGCGACCTCGGGCTCGCGAGCCGCGAACACACAAAGAAACCTCCCTTGCTGGCGTGCTTTGAGAAAAAAGCCCTGCCTCAGACTGTGAATGTTGATAATAGGTTGAAGATATGTTCTGCCCCAGGAGGTGTGTACAGGTGGAAAAATCTGCAGGAGAAGCTTGACTTCTTCGAAAATTTTTTGAATTTAAAATTTCAGCAAGTCTGTCCTTCCTTTTTGCATGGGGGGAGGTGGGGGTTGGCGAGAGATGACTCTAGAATATAAGCCCAGCTTTGGGTCTGCCTGGGAAGTTCTAGGTTCCTCTGGCCCCCAGCAGGCTTTCCTTTGGAAGAAGTGAAGTGGGTTTGTGCTTTAACGCGGTGCAAGTTTTCGGAACTTCTTAAGTCAGGGACCAAGTTCGCGCCGTCATTCTATGTTCTCTCACCTGCAGCTGGAAGGAGAGATGTTCACGGTGCTGACCCGCCAACCTTGTGAGCAAGCAGGTCAGTATCACTCAGCAGGCAGCGAGTATGATTTTGTCACATCACCCAAGAATCCCAGCTTCAGCCCACAGGCTCTTTCATCCACGTCCCCAGCAAATGACGGTTTAACCTCTTTGGTGGGAGACTTAGTCGTCACCGGGCTTTCGCCACCGGCATAAAGTAATTCTTTTCCTCAAAGCCACACAAAACAAGGACTAGCATGCTTGTTTCGCTTAAACGGTTTTTCCGGTTTGCATAATCCATTAATTTGGCCCTTGTGGTTTCCCTTACCCAGCTGTGTGTAAGGTCTGCTTTAGAATATTGTTGATTTTGTGATGAACTGTAAAGTACTTGGAGCTTGTCTCTCTTTCCATCCAAGTTGCTGCTGGCCTGGTGCCTACAGCATCCCTTCCCCCTCCCCTCTTCCCTCCCCTCCCTCCGCACCACTCCCCCCACCCCCACCGTGGTCAGTGTGGTTACCACCTTTTACTGCAGGCACATGGGTAGAATTTGCACACACACACACACACACACACACTTCTGAGCTTGTCCTGCCTGCCTGCTTGCCTGCCTGCCTCTGGAGCACATTTTGCAGTTGCTCTGTGTGAAAGCCTAGAAGGGTCTGGCTTCTCCACTCTTGGGAGGCACCTGGTAATTACAGTGTTCGTCCAGCCCTAATGACAGCACAGCTCTAGGCTGCAGTTCCCTAAATGAATGAGACCTGGTCTAGTCCATTTTGGTCTACGACAGACTTTTCTGCTGGAGCAAGACTTTGCTCAAAGTAATCACAGCTTTTTACCTGAAAACTGCTGAAGCGCAGAGGACTTAGGAGGCTAGGCTCGTGGCTGTGGTCAGGAGACTGCTTACGTATCACCCCCAGTTCCGCCCCGTGGACAGATGTTCTTTAGTGGTACCCCTAAATTGATATTCAAAACACTTTGATAGTTTAACACATATACTGTAACATCACACATGCAGAGTAACTTGTTACATTCCTTCCAAAGGACAAGTTTAACTTGGCAGATTAAATGTCTACCTTGTCTTATATATAACTGACCTGGCATGTGCACTGTGTAACAGTTGATGCAAAAGTTTGCCTCTGTGGATAAACCGGTTTCTGTCTGGGTCATACCCTTTGATCTGGAATCACAGAAAAGTGAGGCAAGACCCCTCCAGAGGCTCTGAAGGTTAACGCCACAGTGGCTGGCCTCCCTCCAGGTGCTATGACAAACGATTCCGCAGTGAGTAACTTGGTGTACAAGTCTTTTAACACACTTGGGACCAGTTCTGTGGAATAGATTCCCAGAAGTGGGATTATGAGGCAGATAGTATACACATTTGCAATTTTGATACATTTTGACAAATTCCCCTCCAGTTCACTCCCAGTGACAAGGTAGGAGAATTAAGGCACCTTGGACATCAGGATGTGTCTGTGGCAGTATTTATACTGCAGGGGAATCAGATGAGGTAAGTTAAGAGTTGGCTCTTCTGAGATATTGAGACCTACTGCATGACTGACCTCCCCAAGTAATGAGCACTGTGATGTGACTGGATATTGAGGTTGAATCTGACTCTATATGGTATTAAATACATGCTCTTTTTCTTCTATCAAGAAAATATCTCCTAGAAATAATGGAGTAGTAAAGAATAGCTTATGATGATCTAAAAGTAGATGTTCCAGAATAGGGCAGGTTCTACCCCATTGCTGTTCAATAGAACTTTCTGTGATGGTAGAGATGTTCTGTAATTACACTGTCCAATATGGTAGCCACTTTTGATTATTTAACACTTAGAAAGTGGCTAGTGC
Source organism: Muntiacus reevesi (assembly GCF_963930625.1). Classification (NCBI taxonomy): domain Eukaryota; kingdom Metazoa; phylum Chordata; class Mammalia; order Artiodactyla; family Cervidae; genus Muntiacus; species Muntiacus reevesi. The sequence continues at coordinate 72,863,171 of NC_089252.1, forward strand.
AACTGAGAAACTGTATTTTAAATTTTTATTTACTTTTAATTAATTTAAATACTCAATTGGTGAGACACATTTGGATTCTCTGAATTCAGTGATCTTCTTATGCTAGTGTTTATCATTCAGCCATTTGAGTGTCACCACTTAGGTTTATGCTGTAATAGTTCTAACAAGACTACTATTTAGTCAACATTTTACTCTAATGTCTTTTTATCTTTAAAAAAATTAGGTATAAGTTATATATAGTGATAGGTAGTGGTGGTGGTGGTTTAGTCGCTCAGTCATGTCCTAATCTTTGCGACCACATGGACTGTAGTCCACCAGGCTCCTCTGTCCATGGGATTTCCCAGGCAAGAATACTGGAGTGGGTTCTCATTTCCTTCTCCAAGTGATCTTGTGACCCAGGGATCGAACTCGGGTCTCCTACATTGCAGGTGGATTCTTTATGTTGGTAAATGCAGGAAACCAATGTTTGATTCCTGGGTCAGGAAGAGCCCCTGGAAAAGGAATAGGTTACCCACACCAGTATTCTTGGGCTTCCCTTGTGGCTCAGACAGTAAAGAATCTGCCTGCAAGTGGGAGACCTGGGTCTGACACGACTGAGCGACTTTCACTTCTTTAATATATAGTGAAATGGATAGATCTTAAGTTGTGTCCCTAAATCTGGTATTCTTGCCTTCTGGAAGGATTATGTTTTTAGAAAATGGACAATTTATAAGAATATTTTTTAGGGGAAATTGTATATAAAGGAGCTGGTTTGCTGTGATTTTTAGTTTTTTTCCAAAGGATTTTGGAAAGTTTGATAAATTTTGAAAAATGCACAAACTCATATACCCCACAATCCTATTTAGATATAAGAACATTTTCATTTCTCTAGAAAGTGCCTGCCCCAAACCCCTGTGCCATCACTGTTCTGATTTCTATCACCCACCTGTTTTAGAGAGTAACATAAATGGGGTCATTTCAGAAAGTTTCTTTCCTTCTATTCTTTTTTTTTTAAATAAATATATTTGCTACTTTATTTATGAAATTTTCATTAGCCCACACTGGTACGTTAAGACTCAAGTACATATTTGCTCACAATCATCTAGTTAGGAAATATTAGCTTAAATTTAGTAAGTAAAAATAGTCCATTATGATACATTGTATATTATCATACAATGCATATAATTATATAATTATCTTTACTTAGAGGCTATATTTAGTTGACGACAACTCATATGCTACTTTTTTTTGTTTTGCATTTACATGTTATGATTAAAATATAAAATATAAATACCAGAGATTACATGACCCCTTTGGGAGGGGACATGTGGATTGGGGTCTAGTTACTCTTCATTTGTAAAGATGTCTATGTCTTTACTATAGACACAGGGAAAATGACTGAGGTTGAATTCTTACTGGACACCCACACATCTTAGGAATTCAGACACATTACCATTTGTATGACAATGTCACCATGTACTAAACTTTATAATCATTGATTGTATCTGAAATACAATAGGAATTTCTTCTTATTTATCTGAGATTATTTTTTTAATGAAATATTGTATCACCTGCTTTAATAGAAAACTCATAATTTTCAAATATACATTGAAATAAATGTTATTGGAAATCATCTCAGGGACAACCAGTAATATGCATAACACACTTTGGGAAATACCAGAGAGCTAGACTATGCACACCCTCCTTGCAAACGCTGTTTTAGTCCACTCTTTGGAGGAAAGATATTCAAATGGGTATTTGAGCCCAGCTGTAGTTCTAAATGTTTGGGTCTCAAAAAAGCCAGAGGAAGTGACTTATGCATGCAGCTAAGCACCCAGTTAAGCACCCAATTCACAGATTCTACGAAGAAGGGCAGAGCCCTGTTCCTGATTCCCCCTCATGTGTCTTCTGGGCTTCCTCATTTTAGGCCTCAAGGTCCTCTCCCGAACTCCAGCCATCATCGCCTTGGTGGTCTTGTTTTTGAGCATTGTGGTGTTTATGGCTATCACACTCATCCAGACACACCAGAAAGAGGTCCTCTTTCCAGGACCAAAGGTAGGTGTGAAGGGGTTGGCACTGAAGGGAAGAAATGGGCTCTGGCATCAATGACTCTCAAGCTATGAGTTAGAAGAGAAGAAAATTCTTGCCCTTCCTCACCTCCAGCTGGAGCCAGGGAAAGGTGGGGTAAGACCCAAGGAGAAAGACTGGACATGCTAGGTTTGTGGTGTTCGAGGTGACAGACTGATAGTGGTGACACCTTCTCCTAGGATGATGTGGTCTTGCTTTGACTCCTGACTTTTGGAACCAAAGCAGGCTTTGTTGCCAACTTCCCTGGTGGCTCAGACGGTAAAGCATCTGTCTACAATGCAGGAGACCTGGGTTTGATCCCTGGGTCAGGAAGATCTCCTGGAGAAGGAAATGGCAACTCACTCCAGTACTCTTGCCTAGAAAATCCCATGGATGGAGGAGCATGGTGTCCCTGGGGTCACAAAGAGTTGGACACGACTGAGCGACTTCACTTCTACTTTCACCAAAGATTTACCAGCCTGTCAGTCTCCCCAGATGACCCAACCTTGCTCATGAGCAGAGACCAGGAGACCCAGGCTCTTCTTCTGGCCTAGCCTGGGTAAACAAAATCAAGGACCTGAAAAGTCTCCTTGATCTGTGCTGTGCTACGTCTCTTGAGTCTAGAAGTATGCCTTGATCCCTCTGACTCCTCCCCCCACCAAAATTACTCCGGACCTCATGCTAAGTTCCAGAGACCTCTGTCAGCCTTGACAAAACCATCCCCCAATGGATGGACTCTGGTAGACAGAATTGTACGTGCTCTCTGCCTTGGCTGTAAGGGTGACGGGAGGTGATCCCCTGAGGGAATGTCAAGTGAAAGGTGAAGATAATCGGTGAGTCCTTCAATTATTTTGAGTAGAAGTCAGCAAACTTCCTCCGTAAAGAGTCAGACAGTACATATTTTAGGTTTTGAGAACCACTTATAGTCTATTGCATATCTTCTTTTCTTTTTCTCTTCTTATGACTCTTTAAAGCTATGAAAACCACTCTCAGATGGAGGGCCATAGGAACCATGTTATTTGAATCTCATTTAGTATTTATCTTTGACCTTGGGTCTTTTCTATATCTTCCTGCTGTTAGGGACTGTTCATAGGCTATATTTGATATAGAGGTTTTTAAAAGATAAAAAGAACCGTTTTTGCCTTGACTCTGTGGTTGAGTTTGATCTACCATCCAGAGTCCACTTTACTAAAGGAGTAGAGGAAAATCTGTTTCTTTCTTTCTGTCTGTCTGCCTTTAAATTAATTAATTAAATTTTTTTTTCTGGCTGCAAAAAGAAGCTTGTGGGATCTTACTTTCCCAACTAGGGATCCAGCCCAGGGGCCCAGCAGTAAGAATGCCGAGTCCTAACCATTGGACTGCCAGAGAATTTCCTAAAATCTTTTCTAGATAATGGAATTTTGTTCTTTTATACTTTACTTAAGAATCTCAGCCTCCCATGAATAACATGAATAAAAAAGAAAAATAAAAGCCTCGTGCAGCTGTCCAGTGGTGAGAGGAAAACAAATTATCTGGCTGTCCAAAGACATTAGCTAAGGCCTAAAGAAGCTGTTTTCCCAAGCTCCAGGCACTGCCTTCCTCTATAAACTGTATAAAATCAGGAGTGCAACTAGAGGAAATACTATCTCCTTACTCTTTGTAAATTGCTAGTCAGTTGAGTGAGCATTTTTCCCTGAATAATCTCAGTGAAATCTTGTGCCAGCTATGGAAGATGGACAAGCCCTGTCACCACCATTTTGCAAGTGAGGAAACAAAGGCTTGCTCAGTGGATGGTGGGACCAGAACCTGAAACTTGAACATTCCTCTACCCACCGCCAGGGCTCTCTTCATTTCCTTCCAACTGTTCCTTGATCCTAAGTTCTGAATAGGGAGCCCAGGAGGAGATACTGGCCTCTGATAGGAAAACATGTCCTCCTTTGCACAGGAGGGGAGGAGGGGAGGACGGGCACAGAGACAGGAAGGTGCTGAATCGCAGGAGCGACTTGGGGGGCAAGTCCATTCTTAGACCCTAGTACCACCCTGTGCATGCATGCTCAGCCGCTTCAGTTGTGTCTGACTCTGCAGCCCTATGGGCCATACCCCGCCAGGCTCCTATGTCCATGGGATTTCCCAGGCAAGAATACTGGAGAGGGGTTCCATTTCCTCCTTCAGGGGATCTTCCCAACCCAGAGATCAAACCCACATCTCTTACATCTCCTGTATTGGCAGGCAGGTTCTTTATCACTAGCACCACCTGGGAAACCCATTACCGCCCTTAGACCCCATAAATCAAAGGAACCAGCTCTAGCTGCACTCCAGGTACACCTCTCCATGGGACAAGGGAATGTGCCCACCAAAAGCCATGCTTCCCCTTCTAAAACATGCTGGGGACCCCAGAATCCAGGGTCTGTGTGGGCCTTCCCCTGAGAGCAGACCTCACCACTGACCTGAGGGGTGGCAAAGGGGCAGCAGCTTGCAGGGGGAGTAGACAGAGCATGGGCATGGTCTGTAGTCTGAGCTAGCCCACCTTCTGCAGTCAACGTCCAGTGCATGAGGCTGTTCACACTGTGGATTTGCCTGTGGATGAGAAGAAGACAGGCGGCGGGGCGGGGGCGGGGCAGGACAGGGCAGAAGTCTTCCTTTGTACAAAAGGGTCTCTTGGGCCCTTCAAATGTGAGGGATAGGCTGGTTAAGACAGTTGTTTGGGGAGATGAGAGGTAAGTTCAAACTGGAGGGACATGGAGGAATTAGAAGACCTGAAGAGTAAACTGAGGAGAGAAAAGTGGGTTCCAGAGCAGTGTGGAGGGTGCTGTTGAAGGAGACCACACATGTTTAGTTCCACTGTGTCAGAGTGGTTTCCCTAGTCAAAGATGCCTGTGCAAGACTGTCATCTGGGGGTGACCCCAGGAAGCACTGGGGGGTGGAAGTGAGACAGAAGTGAAGGCAGTCAGTGGAGGGGCTGATACCCAGCAGGTTACCACTGTGGGCAGTTGGGACTGCCCTGGGAGCCAGTGCGGAACTCACCTCAGGGATGAAATCTGTCATGGGCATACAGAACACCTGCCTCACAGTCATCCGAGTCCAGGGCGTATTTACACACCAGTTTCCATTGGTCATTGGTTGAGGGCTGCTCCCTGGGGGACATAAGCTCTCTAGTATTTCTGGCATATTGTGAGCTCAGGTAGGCTAGGCCAATGGAGACAGCCTTCAGGCAGGTAGAAAGTACATAAGTGGACATCACAGGGGTGAGGTCTGAGAGCTTGTGGGTGGGGAACCCTCAGTGACTGTCACCCCGTAGGTAGATTATTTTCATTCCCACTTTGAAAATGAGAAAACAGAGGAACAGAAAGGGAAAATAGCTTCCTGCGATTACACAGATTAGAAGTAACATAACTGCCATAGAAGGAAGAAAAAAGCAGAGAACAGTGGCCTAAGACAAGAGTGTGGAAGGATCAGTATGTATATCCTCATTAGCAGACACAGTTCAGAGAGGGGACTTTTAATTTCTTCAGCTCCAGCTGTAGGAGAATGAGTTCTATGACATTGGAATATTGGCTCAGGGGCTCATCCTGTTTCACTGAGAGAGTTAGGTGTGAGAAAAGACAGATGTTGTGGGCCAGCTGAAGTGGAGTGGAATGACAGCTTAGAAGGGGCCCCTTCACATGCAGCTTTTCTCAGGCTGTCCAGACACCTGTCCTTCTGTTGTGCAATGTGTGCTGGGGGTGGGAAGGGCAGTGTGGAAGTGGAGGCAGTGAATATTTTAAAAAATGAAAAAATATATAAATTTTTCACTGTTTATGTTTTCATACCTTGCCTTATCTTGCCTTTGCATGCAGCTGGTGGTTCTGAGGGTCCAGCTCCATGGTGGTCTGCCTATATAGGGAGCCCTGGAATGTTCCTCAAGACATGAGAGGTCAAGATTTCTAGCTATTAAATCCAATGTTGGCCCACCTGACCTTGTTTTATCTGAGTGTTCTATTAAGTTCAATTCAGTTGCTCAGTCGTGTCCAACTCTTTGCAACCCCATGGACTGAGGCACACCAGGCCTCCCTTTCCATCACCAACTCCCAGAGTTTACTCAAACTCATGTCCATTGAGTCGGTGATGCCATCCAACCATCTCATCTTCTGTCGTTCCCTTCTCCTCCTGCCCTCAATCTTTCCCAGCATCAGGGTCTTTTCAAATGAGTCAGCTCTTCGCATCAGGTGGCCAAAGTATTGGAGTTTCAGCTTCAACATCAGTCCTTCCAATGAACACTTAGGACTGATCTCATAGAGTGGAACTATTAAAACTTAGGCAACAATAGAAATATCCCCAGTCCCTTTTTCATTGTTACTGGTTTGACCTGCTCTATCAGCTTGAGGAATAAACATGACAACATTGCCTTTGTTTTTCACCTACCCTGCCGCTTTATTATCATTAAGTCTGATATCTTCCTCTTGAGGTTTTACCCTCCCAACCCCCTCACAGTTGCTTGGAAGCCCTGAAGCCTCTCAATCCCGTCTGATCAATATCCCAGTGCCACTGTCACTACCGCTTGCACCCACATGGCGTCACTGGTGAAGAAGGGCAGGCAGAGTCCCAGGTTTCAGGGACACTGCTTTTCTGCCATGACCTGCTCAGGTCACATTAGAGCCCAGGTTGGATCACACAACTCTCCAAAGCACAACAACCGAACCGGGCGGTGTTAAAACCATTTCCTTCTAACCCTCGTCCATTCTCAGTCATCAGCCTGGGTATCAGGTACCCTGTAGCCCACCCGGGTTTACCTCTGGGAAAACAAGAGTTGGGTAATTGGTTTATTCCTTTCTAGAAAGCCCTGGCTCCTTATTCACATTGGTCATTCTCCTCTCCACCCAGATCTGCATACCACTTAACTAAGAGTTTGCTTTCAAGGGTCTTTTGTCTGACCAAGTCTGCCATACCATACCAGGCACCTTCTTACTAATCAGTCACCGTGTTAAGACTTGTTTTTCTTCAACAAATATCACATATTAATGCATCTATATGGAATCTAGAAAGATGGTACTGACGAACCTATTTGCAGAGCAGCAATGGAGACACAGACATAGAGAACAGATTTGTGAACAGAGTGGGAAGGAGAGGGTGCGACAAATGGAGAGAGTAGCATGGAAACATATACACTGTCATGTATAAAATAGATATCCAGTGGGAATTTGCTCTATGACTCAGGGAATTAAAACTGGGGCTCTGTGACAGCCTAGAGAGGCGGGACGGGGTGGGAGGTGGGAAGGAGGTTCAAGAGGGATAGGACATAGATATACCTATGGGTGACTCATGCTGACGTATGGGAGAAACCAATACAATACTGTAAAGCAATTATCCTTCAATTAAAAATACATTTTAAAAAAGACTTGTTTTTCTTGGAACTCAGTGAAAGTATAGGGGCTATGAGTACAGGTTTGAGAGTCAGATTCCAGCTTGATCCCAAGTCTGTGACCTTGGCTAATTTTACCTCTGTGAGCCTCAGTTTTCCCATCTGTCAAGTGGAGATGATAATAACACCTGCCTTATAAATGCGACATTAAGGCCCTTTCTGTAATGCCTGGCATATTATAAGGGTTCAGCAAATGTTTATTACTATCCCTATTCTTATTATTATAGTAAGAGTAATGATGATGATGATAAACACATCTAAGAAAGCTGATCATGTGATCTTTGCTTTTGCTTTTCCTAGACGCTCACACAGTCCATGACCACGGGTTAATATGGAAGACTGTTTTTTTTCGGTTGACCCACTGAGTGTGTCTTCAGTTCTGTGTCAGGCCATGTGTTTTTTTCTGACAGTGCGTTAAACAGAGGGTGCCTTGCTGCTTTTCACCCAAACATCACCCACTTCATTGAACTGAATGAAATTCATTCTCCTCTTACACCTTCCTCCATGGAACCACATTGAGTTGCACTGATCTAGGCAAATGAACTCTGAAAACCGGTTACAGACCAATTTTTCCACTTCTGAAAATGCCAGTGAAAGATGGGGTGGGGGTGGATTGTGTTAGTGAGAAGTAGCCCTGGACCTGGAGGCTGCCCCTGTCAGTACATCAGCAGGTACCCAAGGGGCTGCCATTTCTCCTGCAAACCTCAGAGCAAAGTCTCTGGCTGCACCCACTGTGGTTAAAACTAAATCCCATTTTTTCTGGAGTTACAAATGAAAGTGAACATTCTTCTTTTTTCCTGATCTGGGCCCAGGAACCCTAAGCGTTCTTCATGAAGGGTTGGAATAAAGAAGATTTGGGAGTAGACAGTATGGTATATTGTGGAGTGGTTGCCTTCTTATGCTCACTCTCCTATCAGTACCTGGCCTGGAGGGGCTGGCGGAGGGGTAGTGAGCAGGTTGGCAGCAGAGGGAAGGAAAGAAAGCACTGACATGGAGGCTCAGACCTCTGGAGTGCCTGATTTCCTTCAGTTTCAACCTGTGCTTTAATCTCATGGGGAGCCTCTGCCTGGAACAGACTGTGAACAATGCCTCCCTTGTTCGCCATAGAGGGGTGTCATGTCAAGATCCCAAACAACACGCGTCATCAGACTGAACAGCCAAGTTGAAGAGGCTGTTCAAGTTCAAATACCAGTGTACACAGCGTGTTCTAAATCTTAATAGAATGAGGAGCTGGAGTAATACTTTTTTACTTGCTCCTATTTCAAATGAAGCAAGTGTTCATGGCAGAAAGTTTAGAATCAGGGGATTGGATAAATGAATTACTGTACGTCTTACAGTCAATGTGATGAATGTCTTAAAAATCACATAGGGAGAGATGTTCTTGATATACTTTCCTAGTAAGAAAAGAGCACTGGAGAAGCTTCTGTGTAATATAATCCTGTGTTGATTTAAAAACATATGAACCATAGGTGTATATGTAGTTGTATGCACAGAAGACCACTGGAAAAGATATATAACAAGGTGTTAAAACAGTAGTTGGGTTTGAGGAGTGTTATTCACTTTTCTTTCCTCTTTTTCTTGCTTTGTAATTTTATTTATTTTGCTTACTGGTTTTTCTATGTAGCCTGAATTTATTGAACAGCCAGTAAGCATCAGGCAGATGGTCTCCTATTTACTTCCGAAAGGAAGTTGTCTGCAGATGATGGAATCCAGAGAGCTTAGGTCTCTTACACAACATCGGAAAAGTAGGAATCCATCCGATTTGACCTGCCTCCAGAACCCAGCGTCATCTTCCTCTCTGAGACAGGCTAGGCTAACTCAGTGGCAGAGGAACTGGGGAAAAGCTGCCGTCCAGAAGCCTCTGACGCCCTAGGCTGGCTCCAGCCCAGCCAGATACTGACCTAGGCCAGCATAACTCATTCCCCTGCCCCTCGGCTGCTCCTGCATGCTCTGTCTCAGGCAAGCCTGGTCCAGGGCCTGGGCTGGGCCACACCTTCAAGCAAAGCTCTCTGGTAACTGCCTCAAGCTGGGTGATATGGCTGGCAGTACCCTCCTGTCCATTCTTCCACACATGAGTCACCAAAGTGAGATGATATATCAACAATCTTTTGTATTTTGGTTTTTTCCTCCTTAAGTACTTCCTTCCATGGTTTCCTATTGGTTGCTTATTCCCAGGCGGATAGTCTTGGAAGTTTGGAGAAGAAATGGTAGCAGGTGACTGACTATTCATTTTCCTCCTGAGACCCAGGTGGCTTCTGACCTCCCCCACTTCCACCCTGCGGAATCTGGATGAAGGGAAACCAGGAGATTGTCTCTGCATGCACAATCCTTGGGGTACTCATCTTTAACCTTGGCTGCATTTCGGAATCACCACAGGAGCTTTAAGAACTGTTTGTGCCTGGGACAATTGACAGAGATTCTGATTTAATAAGCTCCCTAAGTGATTCCACTGTGAACCAAGGCTGAGAACTGTGGCCTGGAACACCTGACCCATCTCCTCCCCACCCCTTCCCTCCAGTCTACAGAAACAAAGTTGGTTTGGAGAAGATAGTTTTTTCTGGTCAGGTTCTATATAAAGGAAGCAGTGTGGGTTAAACTCTTGGGACGACTCAGGGTTCTCTGGGAAAAGGAGTTCTCAGAGAGGCTGAGCCTGTAATTAACTCTCCGTCCCCCTTTTATTCAGTATGGAATTGTACTTGATGCCGGGTCTTCCAGAACCACAATCTACGTGTATCAATGGCCAGCAGAGAAGGCGAATAATACTGGAGTGGTCAGTCAAACCTTCAAATGCAACGTGAAAGGTAAGGCCCAAGGGAAGAAGGGAGCATCCTTTGGAGGCCTGCAGGGGTCCTAAAATACTGCCTGGAGGCGAGGAGTGAGCACTGGGCTGGGCGTCAGGGAAATGAGACCTCTTGTTAGCACTGCTACTCTTCAGTACAGTGACCTTAGGCTAGCCCCTTCCCTTCTCTGGATCTCAGATTTCTCATCTGTAAAACGGGAGGCGGGGGTGTCAAGAACTGTGAATGGTGTGATACGGATACTGGTGAAAGACCCAAAACTTCTGTCAGAAACAAAGGAGAGTTTATTACTCACACAAATAGCTATAGCCCAAGGATCAGCATTTTCTTGTCCTGGTTCTCTGAGCCCCAATTTGCACAGGGTGATATAGAGAGTGCCAGATGGTACCTGCTTGCACAGTGGGTTGTATTACCAATAAGGAACCCTGAGATTAGAGAACTTGAAAGATTTATAATGGGCGCCTGCCTTGCTCTGGAGGGAAACACTATCTGTGTCTTCTTAGCCTGTTTATTATGCAAATATCCCTGAACAGACAGTCCAGAACAACAGCAGTGAGTGCCTCTGCTCATAAGATATTAGAAACACAAGAAATTCATGGAAAATTATATTCCAATAGGAAAATTATGTTCCAGTTGGCTGTGTATGGTGGGAGGGGAGGGTAAAAAGAGATAGAGATGGGCCATCTGTAAAAAACAGGCTTGTGTGGCTCTGTTCCAGTAAAACTTTCTTTGTGGACCCTGAAATTTTGAATTTCATATAATTCTCAAATGTCACAAAAAATTATTTAAAAAAAAATGTTCAACACCATCTAAAAATAATGCACGAATATCTCAGTTCATAGGCTGTATAAAAGAAGGTGGTGAACTGTATATGGCTAGGGAGTTGCCAACTCTGAAACAGAACGTTATCAGTGTCTTTAATGACCCTCCGTGCACTTCCTGCTTCCTCCACAATATATCCTGAATGTTATGTTGACTATTTACTTGTTCTTTTTTATAGTTTTGTCCTTATGCATTTAGTTTTTCCTGGTTTTGGAAATGGAATCAAGTGCATATTTATACAATTGGAAGCAAACATTTATTCTGTAATTTGCTTTGTTCGCTACCACTTGGTTTTTAAAATGTATCTGTGTTGCTATGAGTACCTGGTTCATTTTTCCCTGTTGAGGGATATTTGTATTTCCCTGGTTACTAATAAGGTTAAGTATCTTTTTATATATTTATGACTATTTCTGTTTCTGCAAAATGCCTGTTCATGTCTTTTGCTCATTTTTCTACTGAATTGCTTGACATTTTCCTATTGAGTTGTGGAATTCTTTGTCTGCATTCTGAATGTGAATGCTTTGCTATATTATTATTATGTTGTTGCTAATATCTCTCACAGTTTATGATTTGTCTTTTTAGTTTTTCATGTCTTTTGCCAAATAAAAGTTCTTAATTTTTACGAAGGTAGAGTTATCAGTCTTCTGCCTTTTCGTTTGCTCTTTTGCATGTTTTATTTAAGAAATCCTTCCCTAACTTGAAGTCATAAAGATATTTTTCTATAAAAGTTTTGAACTTCCCTGGCAGTCCACTGGGGATCACAGGTTCAGGCCATGTGGCACAATCAAAACAAAAAAGTTTTCTAAATTTGCCTTTTACAATTAAGTCTTTAGGCCACATAATCAAGCCCAGTTAGTGAGTGTATATGTATGTGCCACCCTCTTTAGAGCACTATGATTTTTGACTTGGCCTGGATCTTCCCAACCAGTGTACAGGATAGGTTACAGGGATACCCTCAACCTAGAGGATGAGTTAGACTCTGGGCCAGTCACCCCAAGCAACTTCCTTCATTTCCCTCAATAAGCTGCTCAAATAGAATACCCTCTTGCAGATTGTGGTATAGAAAACGTTGGGAAGCAGAATTAGCCTTTCCCGTAGAGAGACCAGGAGTTGTCTCTGGATAACCAGGGTGCACTCTGACCATCTACCCTTCCATGGAGGACAGCCAGGAGCTCGCTGATCCTGGAACATAGCTGTCACAGCTAGGGTCTTAAGGAGCAGATGCGCAGACAGAGGCTGGGGTGCAAGGGAGTGATGAGTGGAAGAGAGGCAGAAAGAGGAGGATTGCACAGAAAGAAAAGTCAGATTGCAACTCAGGCAAGGCAGAGCTCCAGCCAATTAGAGGTGTCCTGCACTGGGTATAAATGGTCTGAAATGACCGGATGGTGATTCCTCCTGTCACTGTCAGTTATTGGATGTTGCCAACTTGGGAAGAAGGTGTTGACCAAGAGTTTTCTGTAGCTAAAGAAAACCCTGAAGGAACTAACATCTGAACACTAAGTCTTTATTTGAAGGGGCATCTGTGTGGCACTTCTCTTGGCTCCTCACAACAGGGAACTTCGTGTCTTCTGAGAACTGCTTGCATCATTACCTGCACTTCACCAGCAGCAGCAACCTTTCTGAAACTTCAGCCAGAGATCCCATCTCTGTGCTCCTAACTTCTGAGCTATCTCTTCACTGTGAAGCATGAAACAGGATGCTTTTTTAGGAAAGACAGACCAGCCACTCCAAGCAGAGATGATATTGTAGGACAGTGATTAAGACATCACCCTCATCCCTACTATAAAAGTTCTGGAAACTTATCTGAGCTCTCTGCATCATGACTCCCTCATCTCTAAAATAAAAAGCATAATAACAGTAATACCCACCCCACAGGAATGATTTGGATTAAATGACATAATATGTATAAAGCAGGTCCATGGGATTTTTCAGGCAAGAGTGCTGGAGTGGGTTCCCATTTCTTCCTTCAGGGGGTTTTCCCGAGAGCTTGGCGGGCTACAGTCCATGAGATCACAAAGACTCAGACACAACTTAGCAACTAAGCACTGGCACATACAAAGCAGGTGGCAAAGACCTGGCATACAGTAGGCACTCGATAATTGTTAGCTATTAATTATGTGGCACCACACTTTAGAATTCCCAGTGGATATGCTTGCTAAGAGGCTGTCTTAACATAGTTGTAAGATCTGCCTCTAGCCCCGGGGGGGACAGTTTAGCCAAGTCAGTCGTGATGGCCTCAAGCTGTAGGAAGAGGTGGCACTTTCGTGGGGAGGGACCCGGGCAGTCTCTCAGGGGCAGGGGCCCTTGGCCCACCCTGGATGTGACTGAGGGGAGGAGCAGGGTCATGGAGCCCACACCACATCCATAAATGGATCGTCTCTTTGATCACAGTAGCCTCAGGGATCCATATATTCTCGGAATGACCAGAAGACCACAAACTACAGCTCAAATAACAGAGTTGAAGTTTGGCAAGTGTCATCCACTGGAAGACAAGTGGCTTTGCCAAGCATAATTTGGGTTTCTAGTTTCTCAGCTGCAGATTTCCCCAGGACTCCCCTGGCTTGGCCAGTGTGAGGGAGTGGTGAATGTTTGCTTGCCTAGCAGTGTTCCCTGAATGGCCCAGGGCCTTAGAAATATCTTTCTCAGGGCATTCGTGGTGGGCGTCAGTCCTCAGATGCTTCTGTTTTCTGTGAGTTCAGTGGGTGCTGCCTTAGCTCCTGGGCGCCATGCCGGTGTCTGTTACTCTGGCTGCTTATTTTAAAGCCATTCTCTGAGGGTCACTGGCTCCTTGCCTGTCCCTCATCTCTTGTGCGGGATGCACTGCTCAGGCTTCCTGCTGCCTTCTCTCAGAGGTAAAAGTCATGTTTTCCCTTTACACCAGCAGTTAAAAATTTTTGCAACTCCACTGAGACTAGACTTAACCATCTCCACTGAAATACCTTCAAAAGTTGCTCTAGGGACCAGATCACTATAGCATTGAAAACCGTCTTTTGCTCAGAACATGTCTTTTGCTCCTGTCCCACCTCAAGTAAGTCTTATGCCAGCTGTCCAACCCTCTCTTCTCAGACTGGAATAGCAGTTTTAGCTCTTTCGTTGGAGTTTCCCAGTATCCCATGAGCCTGTGAACCCAATCTCCTTTTCCCTCTGGGAGGCTAAAGGGAACCTTATGAAAACAGGTCCCTGAGGGACATGCTCAAATACTCCACATTTCAACATTCTAGCAATGCTCCTAACCAGTTCCTGTCCAGAGATCAGTTCTTGCAGAAATATATTTTGTTTGCTCTAGACTGAACTACACAATCCCCTTCCTATAGTGTGGTGGGCTGATCTGAAAATCTCACTGATTGATTGATTCATATATTTAATAAATATTTATTTGGGTGCTTGCTATTTGCCAGTAACTGTTCTTGACACTGGGAATTCTAAAATAACCAATGTACAAAATGTACAATGTACAAAATGTACAAAGTCTCTACTGTTATAGAACTTACAGCCTAATGAAGGAGAAAGCAAATAAATGGGTATATGATGTCAGTCAGAAATGCTGGGAAGAGAAACTAAGCCAGCTAGGTGGATAGAGAGTAATCATGCGTTTCATGGGAGAGCAAAGAAGGTGACAGCTAAGCAGAGACCAAAGTGAGATGAGAGGGTGAGGCACGCACGTGTTTGAGGGAAGAACGTGCTAGCAGAGGGCATGGCAGGAGAAAAGACCATGGGTGGCAGCAGCTCAGCATTTTCTAGGAAAAGCAAAGGGGCCAGTGTGACTGGAGCAGAATGAGTAAGAGATTCAAGTGAGAAATGAGGCCAGAGCTGTTGCAGAGGCCAGCTCAGGGAGGACCTTGAGATGGAGTAAGGGGTTTGACTTTTACTCAGACGAATTTTGTTCACAGTATATTGGGAAGCCATTAGGAGATTTTGACCAGGGAGCTAACATTAGATGACATCATTTTAACGGATCACTCTGTCAATGTAGAACATGTAGTCCAGAGACCTAGAGGCAGGGAGATCAGGGTTATTAGAGCAGTGCAAGTGGGAGGTGATGTGTGGGTGGTCTAGCCTAGACTCGTGCTTCTCAACGTAGGGCAATTTTGCCCCCCAGGGAACATTTGTCGCTATCTGGGGACATTATTATTTTTTATTATTTTTATTTATTTAATGGATTTATTTGGCTGCACCAGGTCTTAGTTGTGGCATATGGGATCTTAGTTCCCTGACTAGGGATTGAACCCAGGCCCCCTGCATTGGGAGCATGGAGTCTTAGCCACTGGACCACCAGGGAAGTCCCTCTGGGGACATTTTTGGTTTTCCCAACTGGGGTTTGTGGTGCTGCTGGCATCTAATGGTAGAGAACAAGGGCACTGCTAACCACTGCATGACTTGCAGGACAGTCCCCACAACGAAGAACCATCCAGCCCAAAAGGTCAGTAGTACGGAGGCTGAGAAACACTGGTTGAGAATGGTTCTGGGGAAGGAGTGAGAAGTGCTGAGATTTGAGCCATATTTTGGAAGTAGAGCCAACAACATTTTACGATTGTTTTAATGTATGGCATCCTGGCTGGTGGTACCTGAGCATCAGTTCTGACCTGAGTGATTGTGTGCATGAAGGTACCATCTCCTGAGAACGGGCAACACTGAGGGTTGGGGCTATGGCACGGATTAAGGAATCTGGTTTTGAATATATTAAGTTGAAGGTGCCAATAAATCATCTAAGGCAGGAGACAGCAAACTTTTTCTGTAAAGAGCTAGAGAATAAATATTTTTCATGTGTTGGCCATGTGATCTCTGTTGTATTTAACTCTCCTACTTTAGCATGAAAGCAGCCATAGACCATCTGGAGACAAATTAGCATGTATGTATTTCAAGAAGACTTTATTTATGGACACTTGTATATGCCTAATAGGATATACCCTAAGGACAAAAAAGAATTTCAAAAATTTTTAAATTGTTTTCAATAATCCTACAACTGGTGGTAGTGCTGGTATTGTCACTGTCATACTGAGACTGTTGTATGTGGATTGTGAAATAAAGCAAATGAGTTATTAAGTTGGAGGGATTGGGGAATGGGATTTTTAGCATAGGAAAAGGAAGATAAAGATACAAGATCAGTGAATTCAAGGGAAAAATTGAAGTTCTGAATTAGAAATACCACTAAGAATTCATGACATATTTTCTCTTGAAATAAAGTTTTCTCTAGGTCTGTCTTCTGGAAAGGTTTGCCATGAGCACCCTAACTTCTAAATTTTGGATACTAGCTACCATTACTCAATAAAAGAAATCAGGATTTCTTGGAGAAATGGCAGATTCCAGATCTGGGGCAGGAAGTACATAGGTCATTGAGACATCTCATATCAGAAAGCAGAGAAGTTCTTAAAGGTTTTTGGGATCATGTCAAAAGGACTCAGCTACCAAACTGAAGAAAGCATCATTGGATAAAGATGGGCCATCAGTAAGAATAATAACCGCAATATTATGTAGCAAACGTATCTGTAGATTCATAAGCCCTTAAAGATATTAAACAAACAAATAAAATCCCTCATTGGTTAAGAAGATACTGGAGATGCAACACACACACACACACACACACACACACATATAGCATATATATAAATTTTTAAAATTTATTTGGTCACGTGGCATGTGGGATATTAGTTCCCCAACCAGGGATCGAACCTCCGCCCCCTACATTGGAAGTGTGGAGTCAACCACTGGACTGCCAGGGAAGTCTACAATCAATATGTTTTTAAGCTGGTAAATAAAGGGAAAGAATCAAGCACATATCTATCTAACCTTCCCTGTAAAAACTGTACTATAGGGTAACCAAGTAGTTAATGATGGGGAAGTTTTCCTCTTTTAAAAGCATTTTAAATAAAAAGTGAAACAAGAATGATGGAAATAAAATATCACCATTTCACAAACCCTAATGGGCTAATGGATCTAGGCAATGATCACTGATGCCTATTAACAGCACAAAGAGAGAAGCAACCAGATGCTTGTGCCTCTTATTGGAAATGCACATCCCTACAAATGACTGTTTCTGAAAAAGTTCAGACCTGAATCTGATTAAGCCTCTGTGTTCAGTTACCAATTTATAGAAAACACTGAAACCAAATAACATATTAAATGAACCATGGAGATGCGGTCAGCAAATTCTAGACTTTAGGAAACTATAGGACAAATGAAATTGCAAGGGAAAAAGTGTTTAATTACAAAGAAAAATTAGAAAGAGAGGGCAGAATCTACATATTAAAGGAAATTTAAAAGACATGGCAACCAATTATAATGGATGGAATTTATTTGGGCCCTAGTTCAAACAAACTAGATAGAGGTAGAGGGAGAGAAAAAACATGAATATGGAGGAAATGTGAATCTTAATTAGATATTTAATTATATTAAGTGATTATTTTTTAAACTTTTATATAGACTAATGAGACTATGGTTATGTTTCTTTAAAAGAAGTCTTATCTTTTAATGATACATACTGAAATATTTATAGAATGAAATGATACCATGTCTGTAGTTTGCTTCATTAGGAGAGAATGGGAGAGTGCAGATGGGGCAAGATTGATCACTGTTAAAACTGGAAGATGGGTGCATGGGTTTGTTGTACTCTTCTCTCTACTTTTATATATATTTGAAATTTCCATAATGAGAACCCTTTTTCAAAGCAGGTTTAGGCTCAATTTTTTTCACCTTTGTAATTCTTTCCTTCTATATTTTGAGAATTGACTCATCTGTGTGGCCACATGGAACTTAGCACATACACTGTTTTCAATCCCCTACAAAAACCCATTAATTTACAGAGCTGATTTGCTTTTTTATTTAAAAATTGTATGGCTCTTGTTGGTTCCTGGTAATGCTAAGAAGTGATGAATGTTTGCTCTTCAGGCTCTGGGATCTCCAACTATGCGGAAAACCCCCAAGATGCCCCCAAAGCCTTTGAGGATTGCATGCAAAAAGTCAAGGGGCACATTCCAGTCCATCTCCATGGGTCCACCTGCGTTTACCTGGGGGCCACAGCTGGGATGCGATTACTGAGGTAAGAGCTCGAATGGCCCAGAGAAGCCCGTTGGACCAACACAGCCAGGAATGTGTCGAACCTTTCCAAGAATATAACTGTTTCTGGGAAAGAAACCCATATTCTGCCATAAATTTAGGCTTTCAAAGTTGGGAAACTTTTAGTCTTAATACTCAGAAAGAAACAGTTCTATATTTAATTCCCTGCCCCATGGTGATTTTATTGAGAACTCTGAAAAAAAATGAAAGTAACATGAAATCTAGTCATGGGATGTACCTCTAGTTTTCTTGAAAAGTAGAAACTGGTTTTGACCTCTGGTATTTTAACACTGGGGTTTCCCTGGTGGCTCAGTGGTAAAGAACTGGCCTGCCAGCGCAGGAGACTCAGGTTTGGTCCCTGATTTGGGAAGGTCCCCTGGAGAAGGGCATAGAAACCCCCTCCAGTATCCTTGCCTAGGAAATTCCATGGACAGAAGAGCATGGCAGGCTACAGTCCATTGGGTCATAGAAGAGTCAAACACAACTGAGCGACTAAATAACACCTTTAATACCTGTGCACAACCAGTGCCACTAAATGTAAGCCACTATACTCCTAAGCTATTTAGCTTCTACCCATGTACAAAATGTCACCAAAATATCTGCTTTCAAATAATGGGAATTCTGCTCCTTGCCCCAAAGCCTTTGGGGTTATTATAAAAAATAAACATCTCATTTCATTCAATTAAGCAGTTCCTTCTAAATTTTCGGCCATGACTTTTAGCCCCATTGTATTGTTTTTGAATGTCCTTTCTCATTTTTTTTCTCCATGATAATATTTCCTTGACCTTGAAATAAAAAAAAAAAAAAAAACAGTTTTTTAAAAACCCATCAAGCTTAAAACTACCAAAATTAAAGGGCAGATGCTGCCCTAAACTTTGAAAATAAGGCTTTCTCCCCAAAAGATGACACTCATTTGGTTGCAAAGTCACTTTGTCTATGATCCTAGGGATGTAAAATTATATGTATTTTCTTCACCACATGCAGAAATTTCAAAGGAACAAACAGAGTCACTTTCAGATGATCATCAAAAAGATCATGAAGTACTTTCAGTTGGATTGAGCCTTTTCCTTATAGTTTTCCTCTCATTTTTTTCTATTCCTATGTCCTGGTTGATCAAGTAGAATGTGGAAGGAAGTCAGATTTCTTTGCTTACTCTTGGATTCTGCAGTGTGTTTTCAAGATTGCTATGTTTACTTGAAATAGAAATGATATAGAAATCCCTTCCTTCTGCCTTTTCTTTCTAATGGAAGCAAAGAACTCAACTTTGTCTTGGTTGCTTTTTTCTCCCAGTCCTCTCAGTGAGAAATCATTCAAAGGCTCTGTAATTTATAGCCATGGAAAAAAACATGGAATAGAAAGTTTGCAACTTAGTGAGAAGGTGAATGTTACATTTGAATAGATTAAATACTGACGCTTCTTTGTGAACTCTTTCACAACCTCTGATGGTGATCCATTTCTTCTGAGGAACTAGTTGATATTTTAATTGCCAGAAAAGCCACATATAGAAAAAACAATAATTTGAGTCTCTGGGATGGGAACTAATAAAACTAGGAAAATCATTCATTATTTTCCAAGCAGTGATAAACTGCTACTGAACTGGAATGGACTTCAGCTTGTAGCATTGCTCTTTCTTCTTCTTCAGCCAAGACTGAGCCACACACCCCCCCCGACTTTCTTAACCCACTGATGAAAGGGAAAAGAATGTCCCAAGTGAGCTTTCTTCCATCAAATGGCACAGATGAATGATACAAATATACTATGTCATGGGTGATATGAATGCTATGTCACCACTCCTCCATGGGTCAGCACACTAAAGGATTTCAATTCAGTGACAACCGTGATGGCCATCATATCCCCTCATGCCAAAGCCCTCCCAAAGAGCAAAGCAGGGACAGCGAAAAACCCCTCTTCCTTTCCCCCTCTCTCCTAAGCTCCCCTTCCTTCTGGCCTGATGAGGGTTTCTGTGTATAGTGCCCCAAGCGAATACTTATGCTACTCCTGTGCCTTCACTAATCTCCTTTTCTCTGCTGATCTGAGACAGAGCAATAGTGATTGAGTAGGAGGCTCTTTAGCTGGTTGCTAGACAGCAGAATAGGAACAGGTAAGGGAGGAGAGAACAAGTGATATTTTTACTGGTAGCTATTTCCCTGCTTGGCAGTTTGACAGGTAACAAGTGCAGCCTGCCCTCATGGTTGCCTGGAAGGCTTCAATTTGCAGAGGGGGTTCCTGTGTCTTACCTACATCTGGAAAATGGTCCCTGCCTGAGGGAGTGGGGAGGTTATTTTAAGATTGTTGTCTGGGCACTCAGCCTTTTGTGTTCTGTGCCTTGAATAGGTTGCAAAACGAAACAGCAGCTAATGAAGTCCTTGAGAGCATTGAAAACTACTTCGAGTCTCAGCCCTTTGATTTTAGGGATGCTCAAATCATTTCTGGGCAAGAGGAAGGGATATATGGATGGATTACAGCCAACTATTTAATGGGAAATTTCCTGGAGGTGTGTGAAAACAAATGCATGGTTTTTAATCTTGCTGTTTATTCTGTCCCCTGGGATTGGGAGCTTAAGCAGAGGTGCATGCTGACAGGGCCATCTGTCCTGCATCATTTCTATCATGTAATGCATTAGGGAAACACCAGTGATAAAACAGCCAAGACAAGACATGTATAGCTGGGAAGAAGCCTCGGATCCTAAATAAGACAAATGCATGTGGTGGGGGTGGGGAGGATATCATTTTACCAACTAACAAGAAATTTGAGGGGGGGAGGGAGGATCTAAATCTTGCAGTGGGCCATGAGTCTTTTGAAATCCAACTAGAGAAGGACCCTTCCAAGAAGTCCTGTAGCCGTCAGGAATTTACAGAGCCCTCAGGCCACCTTCTTCTCACTCACTCTGTGTCCTCAGGCCTCCTCACACTCCAGTCTCCACACTCCCTGCTCCTTTGGTGCAGAGGAAAGCTGCCTCTGAAAGATTGTCACCAGGTCACAGAGGGTGTAAACTGAGGATACCCCATACCATGTCCAGCCTAAGACCTGTTTTCTTCCCCCTTGAATATATTTTTAGTTAATTAATTTAGTTAATATGTTGGAAAATTCACATAGAAATCCACAATTCTAGCTTCTTCTGGACTCCCTCACTCCCCAAAAGTTGGAAGAGCTGGTCAGAGTAGACTCGCATTCTTGCATGCCAACAACCAACTGGAACAGAGTATATAACTCATACATTCCCCAGATGGCCACAGTCCTCTCACCATTCCCTGTTGTGTACACCTAATCTACTCACTCATTTATGTTGCCTGTCCAGTCCCTGAAAGCATTTGAGTTCACCACCCATGAAACTAAGGAGAGATTTGGCCCTGAATGCACCCTATGTCATACTTCTTAGCAATAAGAGATGGATCCTGGGTGAAGGACCCTGGCCAGTCAGAGATGGCACCTTTGGTCTTTTTTCTTGCTTCTTTTTCCAACTGTGTAGAAGAGCCTGTGGCATATGTGGGTGCATCCAAGTGGAAAGGAGACCACAGGTGCCCTGGATTTGGGTGGTGCCTCCACCCAGATATCCTTCGCGGCAGAAGAGAAGGTGGGGCTGAACACCAGCGACATCATGAAGGTGACCTTGTATGGCTATGAATACACGCTCTACACACACAGCTTCCAGTGCTATGGCCGAAACGAGGCTGAGAAGAGGTTTCTGGCAACCCTCGTTCAGGTACCTGAGGCAGGGGGCAACAGGTGTTCCCTCGGGGGGAAGATGCCTTGCCTTCTGGGGTCTGTCCTTTCCACTCCAATTAGAAGGTGGATGGAAACAGCAGCATTTTCTTGTTAACTTGTAGGGGTCCGAGCGTTCTCTTTCTCTCTCTCTCTCTCTGATACATTGACCACTTCCAGTATATTTGAGTCAGAAGTCCAGGGAAATTCCAGAGCCACAGAGGTTTTATAAATGATTCAGGACTTGGGATCCCTTTATGGATATAAACTGCTTTAAACTAGTAGCTAAAGAAGCTGGACATTGCAGAGACTCCCCTGAGTGCAGACAAAATAATATACCTGGTCACAGGAGAAATCCTTGCTGACAACAGAGAGGGCAGGCTCAGGCTTCTTTTAGATGAGCCTGTATTAGGCAAATTTAATGTGCTTTATATGGTGGGATCTTAGAGCAACCGAATTCCATCACATTGGCCAGTAATTTATATGGTAATTGAATATGATGGCCACTTCAGACATCAGTTAGGCTGCCACTAACATAAAGTTGACATGAGTACTGTTGGTGGCAGCGAGAGCACTCACACCATGGATGTGACCCTGGGTCCCAAACTCCAGCGCTCAGGGGACGCCCATCTCGGCCATGGCTGAAAAGGGAAGGTGAAGATGAAAGGAGAATGAAGGGAAGGAACCTTGATCACCTGGAGGGGCATGAGGCCAACCGGAGGCCACAGATCCTGACTTCTAAGGGGAGCCGGGGCAGGGCACAGGGGCTGAGTCAGCCTCTGAATGTAGTGGACACAGCATCAGTAGGTTAACCCCCACCACTGCAGCTTACTCTGGTCATGAGGAAGGACGCAGTATTTCCCAGCCACTAGCTGTAGAAAAATTGGGTTGGTTTACAAAGAGTCATCAGTAGAACTCACATCTTCAAATCCCTGCATTTACTGAGTATTCATGCAGAGTGGATTGTGAGAATTCACCCTCCAGGTCTGGCCCTCTTCCCAAAACTTCTCTTTCAGCCTCACAGGAAAGGCTGGAGCCCCAGCACACATGTATGCCACATGTATTTTGGGGAGAGGCTGGGCGCTCCTGGGAAAGACAGAGCGGGGGCCCTGCTGGCAGCCCTGAGCTACTTCTCCACGGCTCAGGAGACTCGGTGCCCAGGCCAGACTCCCAAATACAACCCCAACTCGGCCAAACCAAACCCCGCAAGGAGCTTAGTCAACCCTCTCTAACTGGGCTCCTCTTTTCTCTCCCTTTTTATTTCTAGCAATACTTAAGCCCTCTTCCTCCAGCTCTGGCCCTAGAAGGGGTGCAGGGTGGGGCAGAGAGGGCAGGACTCCTCTGAACTTCAGATGGGAGAAGGGAGGCAGGAGAAATCACCCTTTCCCAGGGTGAATCTAGGTTTGAGAAGCTAACCTATTAAATTTGGCTGGCCATGAAGGGGTGTGTATGTATATTTGTGCACACACTCCTACAAGATTTATTAAAGAATGACTGTCTATGTACCAAACAGTCTACAGTAGAGAAGTGAATACACCACCTGGGTGAGGTCTCATTCAAACTTGAGAATGCAGGTCTCAAGGTGTGAGCCCAGGTCTGGGGGCAGAGGTGGGACACCCCTGCCTCTCACTGTATATAGTCAGCTCACAGGGACAGGGGGCATCTCCAACTTGCCTGATAACATGTGGATGCCTGAGAGAGTGGCTTTGCCCTCTAAGCCTTCTGAGTCATGTGTGGGGAAGGATCCAGGTGTGATGAGGATCACCCACAAATGCATGTCCCGACCTGCCTAGCCAATACTTTCATGTTCCAAAGATGTGTTGCCAAGCCCCAACTTAAAGGTTCCCAAAGCTTATTGCATCATGAACGCTGCCTGAGTAATTGCCTCCAGTCCAGGTCTCAGTTCCTGGACTGAAATATAAAGGGCTACAGAGTGTGGTGAGAGTGACACCTAGATATATGAAAAAGTGAAAGTGTTAATCAGTCGTGTCCAGCTCCTTGCAACCCCATGGACTGTAGCCTGCCAGGCTCTTCTGTCCATGGAATTCTCCAAGCAAGAATATTGGAGTGGGTTGCCATTTCCTACTCCAGGGGGGTCTTTCTGATCCAGAGATCGAACTCAGGTCTCATGCATAGAAGGCGAATTCTTTACCATCTGAGCTACCAATATACACTTTGCAAATTATTTTCTTAATAAGGGGTCTCCAGCGACCCTAAGGCTCAAGTCTCACTCTGATAGCACATTAGACATTAGGGACATGCATTCACTTTCTCTCCCTTGTTAAGTAAGATTTTTTTCTTCTGGTTTTAAAGTAACACATAGTCAGTGGGGGAAAAAAAACAGAAAATACAGACATAAAGAATATAAATAATAAACAACAAAACTTGGAATTACCCATCATCAACATATTATTGCATTTTCTTCCAGTTTTTTTTTTTAAATGCAAGAATATGTGTATTTACAAATTTGGCTTCATATGGTATATATATGGGCTTGCCAAGTGGTGCTAGTGGTAAAGAACCCGCCTGCCAATGCAAGAGACATAAGAGACACAGGTTAGATCTCTGGGTTGGGAAGATCCCCTGGAGGAGGAAATGACAACCCACTCCAGTATTCTCACCTGGAAAATCCCACGGGTGGAGAAGCCAGGCCAGCTACGGTCCATGGGGGTTGCAAAGGGTCGAACACGACTGAGTGCAAGCACAGGCAGTATTCCAAATACATTATTTAAAAAGAAAAGCTACGTTGGTCATGTAGTTACAAAGGAGAGTACATGGCCCTTTCATGCTAATGCCCTGCAAAGACTAAATTCAGGGAAGATTTATTAAATGGTGAGGGACTAAGTAACTTGGCACATTGGCAAGTTATATTTCAGCAATGCTATAACAAATAATTCATGATCCAAAAAGAGAAATAAATTAATCTTTACCAAGCTTCTTCTAGCCGAAAAATAATTTATATTATTTTGCTTCTTCTCCAAGACAGACCAGAAATGATTTATTTTAATTATTTAAAAAGTTTAAGTCAGATTTGGAGGGGGAAACTAAATGATTAGTTGTTTATTTGACTTTTTTTTCTTTCAATGATTATTTCAGCCTTAGGGTGACCGTGATGTGCTATGTTACAAATCAGACCTAACAGCTTTTGAACACCATAGACTTTTTCAGACAGACCAGAAATGATTTATTTTAATTATTTAAAAAGTTTAAGTCAGATTTGGAAGGGGAAACTAAATGATTAGTTGTTTATTTGACTTTTTTTTCTTTCAATGATTATTTCAGCCATAGGGTGACTGTGATGTGCTATGTTACAAATCAGACCTAACAGCTTTTGAACACCATAGACTTTTTCACGCCACTGAAGCAGAAGGGGCCCATTTGCTGCCTCCACAGTCATATTAAGATCTTTCTGTAGGACACTCATATGTTATATCGGATGAGTGTTGGACTTCTGTAGGATTCTGCATAGAATCCTATGACAGCCTTTCATTAAATGATTACATTATTTTGATGTGTACCTCAGGTTCCTCAGCAGTAAAATGAGAGAGCTGAGCTAAGTGTTTTCTGGGCCAAGATTTTACTGTAGAGGATAAAATACACCTTAGTAGCTTTGAAATTACACAGAGTTCAAATCCAATTTCTTGGGAAAGAGAGCCCATAAATTGAACCAAACACATTTTGGAACTTAGCATTAAATAAAGGGAACATTTTTCACCATAGATAGAAGACTGGATAATAATCTGGAGAAAGTAAAATCAAATCCCTACCACAATCTTAATACCAAATAAATTATAAACAGATCAAAGATTTCTATGTAACAGGGTATTTATCACATCATTGTTTTGTAATGGCACATGATTGGAAACCAGCTCAATTTTCCTCTAGATGGGATTCCCTAAATAAAGTACGGTTTATTTGTACAGTGGAGTTCTATGTAGCTAGCATGAAAGAAGCTAGTGTAAAAAGAAGAGGTCACTCTTACACCAGGGGCTTCCCTGGTGGCTCAGAGGTTAAAGCGTCTGCTTGCAATGCGGGAGACCTGGGTTCGATCCCTGGGTCGGGAAGATCCCCTGGAGAAGAAAATAGCAATCCACTCCAGTATTCTTGCCTGGAGAATCCCATGGATGGAGGAGCCTGGTGGGCTACAGTCCACAGGGTCACAAAGAGTTGGACACGACTGAGTGACTTGACTTCACTTTACTCTTACATGGACAATGAAAGGAAAATCTCAAAGATATATTCTTAAGTAAGAGATGCACGGGACAGAACAGTGTGTATAGAGCACTACCATTTATGATTTAAAATTTAAAGAAAGAGAAAGAGGGGAAAAGAAAATGTAATTGCACATGCATAGAAGTATACACAGAATCTCTGTTAGAATACACTATAACTGGCAATAGTGGTTACTTCCAGGGAGGGAACCTGGGTGGATAAAGTGGGTGGGAATGAGCCTTAATTTTCATAATACATTTATTTGTACCTTTTTAATTGTTATTTTTAGATGGATAGATAACATGCTCTTCAAAATGGTCAATTAACCTAAACATATCTTGCTTTCTCATCACAATGGAGTTCATAAAACCTGCTTCATGGAGCTGTGCTAAGTGCTGGAGCAGAGCCTGGTATTGTGCCTGGTGCAGGGTGACAATACCCCCACCCTAAGTAGAGTTATCTAGACAACCTGGGACTTCCCTTTCACTGGATGTATAATGGCCCTTTTTCCATTTCTCTCTTGGCATTGGAGGGGAACAACAGTGAGGACTTGCAAAAGGAAAGTATTTGGACCTCCACAAGAGTGATTTCTAACACCTTACTCTTATACCTATAGGATTATACCACTGAAACCACGTTCACCAACCCTTGTTACCCTCAGAATTACATCACCACCTTCACTGAGGCACAGGTGTTTGGCAGCCTGTGTACAGAGGACCTGAGGCCTGAAAGATATAATCCCAACAACAACATCACTTTTGAAGGAACTGGGGACCCATCACTGTGTAGGGAAAAGGTGGCTTTCCTATTTAACTTCAGCGCTTGCCGTGATCACGAAGCTTGTTCCTTTGATGGGGTGTATCAGCCAAGAGTTAAAGGGTCATTTGTGGTAAGAGCAAAACAACAGAGATTCCTTTTCCCCCTACTGATTATTTCTCACCTTCCTGTTTTTCCTCTGCTGAGATGTTTCCCACTTTCTTATTCCCTGCCCTGAAACCTCCATTATATTGCATTCTGTACAACTTCCTTACAGGCTTTTGCAGGATTCTACTACACAGCCAATGCTTTCAACCTTTCGGGTAGCTTTTCTCTGCACACCTTCAACTTGAGCACCTGGAATTTCTGCTCAAAGAATTGGAATCAGGTCAGTATTTAAAGAAAAAGGATCCATATTGGTACAAAACAGTAGAGCAGGGTAGGTTTCATTTGCGCCTGTGTGTGTGTGTGTGTGTGTGTGTGTGTGTGTGTGTGTGTGTGTGTGCGCGTGTGTGTATGTATGTTCTGAATTTGACTTTTATCCTGTTCTCCTTCACCACATCTGTAAGATGGGGGTAATAAGGAGCCCCACCTCATAGCTGTGTGTGGATTAAATGTTCTATTCATGGGCACAATGTTTATAACAGTGTCTGGCATGTAACAAACACTCTATAAATTTAAGATTGCTCTTCCATGATATTGTATGCATTTTAAGTCGCTTCAGTCCAACTCTTTGTGATACTATGAACTGTAGCCCACCAGGCTCCTCTGTCCATGGATTTCTCCAGGCAAGAATACTAGAGTGGGTTGCCATTTCCTTCTCCAGGGGATCTTCCCAACCCAGGGATCGAACCTGCATCTGTTACGTCTCCTGCATTGGCAGGCGGGTGGTTTACCACTCGGTTATGTTGTAAAGGGATTTTTTTTTAAATATAGGAGATGTGGTGTATATATACAATGGAATATCACTCAGCCATTAAGAATGAAATTGTGCCATTTGCAGCAACATGAGTGGACCTGGAGGGTATTATGCTTAGTGAAATAAGTCAGATGGAGGAAGACAGATACTGTATTTTATCATGTATGTGTGGAATCTAATGAAACAAATGAACATAAAATATGGATATTTTGTCATTGTGTTATTTTATAGTAATTTTAATGATTAAATTCTCTGGGTGATAAGATTCTTTAAAATATGACTGCTGACCTAAGCTGTTCTGAAATGCGCATTTTAAAACCTGCCTCCTCCCTGTTTTGAACTTGTCTTCAGCTCCCACTGCTGCTGCCCCGGTTTGATGAGCAGTATGCACGCTCCTACTGCTTCTCGGCCCACTATATCTACCATTTGCTTGTAAGTGGATACAAATTCACCGAGGAGAGCTGGCCCCAAATACATTTTAAAAAGGAAGTAAGTCAAAGCACAAATTGTTTTCCTCTTCTTCCTTTCAAAATAGATGTTTGATTGTATGTGTGTGAAAGAAATGTAGGAGATAAGTGGGAATTGGGGATTTAAACTTGCTGAATGGGAGCCAATGAGCTTATGAGCCCTGGTGAGCTTATGAGAAGAGATAATGGAGAATTTCGAGGAAGTGGTCATCAGAAACCTTCTATGTGAGCTAAGGAGGCCAAGAACTGTGGACTCTAAGCTCTGTCGGGGCAGGACTTGCTTTATCATCCTCATCTTCCTAGCACTCACACAAGACTGAGAACATAGGAGGTTCTTAGTAAACACTGTTGAGTGAATCCATAAATATGTTAAGGAACTGAGACTTTTAATCCTGACAAGAAGCTTCAGATACAACAATTTTGCTAAGAGGATAGTAACTAACTGATCTCCGTTTTACACAGATGTCAGAAGGAGATCTATTCTTTAGAGCACAGGGATTAAGCAAGCAGCATTAAATAAGAATTTGATCTTGTAATGAGTCTGAGGTCACCGTATTCACTTTCAAGTGTCCAGAATGGTCTGATGCTGGAATGACAGCTGACTGGTGAGGTGCCTCTGTACTTTGCTTCCAGGACTCAGCCTTGCTGTTATATTGATCCAGCACTCTGTTCCCTGGGTTCTTGGAGGGTTTTCTCATTTCAGGAATAGCAGATGTAAAGCCTGAAGTATGCCTGGAGTCAGTCTGTTCAATATGAGCTTCAGCAGTAATTAGATTACAGCAAGCAATATCCAGCATTAGGCTTGTGACTGTTTTACATGGGTAAAATTGAGTCGGCCGTGAAAAAGAAGGCCGTCTGGAGACAGATAAGGACTGCTGGTGGCATGTCCGTGCCAAGCTTTGTTTCTAACTAATCTAATTACCAGAAAAGCACATTATGATTTTCCATTAAATACCAATTCGGGGGTGGGGGGATACATAATTCTAGGTTTCAAGTTCCTTTCTTTTATTTATAAAGAATTTAATATCAGTCAAATCAGTATTCAAATGTGAGGATGTAAAAAGACTTCAGGAGATTTGCCAAACCCCAAAGATTTACATCCAAAATATTTGGGGGGTTTCCCTGGTGGCTCAGTAGATGAGAACCCACCTGCCACTGCAGGGGACACAGGCTCAGTCCCTGGTCTGGGCAGATTCCCCATGCCAGGGAGCAGCTAAGTCCATGCGCCACAACCACTGAGGCTGTGCAGCTTCGAGTCTGTGCTCCGCAACAAGAGAAGACAGCACAGTGAGAGAGAGAGGACGGAAGGTTACAAATGTGAAACATTCATACATCTACCAAAATGGCCTAAAAACATGCCAACAAAAACTGATGGAACCACCAGATGAAACTGACACAGTCTGCTTCCCACTTAGACTGACCTTCTTTCCTTAGAAACTGGTCCTGGGTTCGGTAAAACATGCATCACCTCTTTTTTAGCTAGAGACACTTCTTTACCTAGTGACAGAAAAACTTCCACTGTTGTTAACTGTGCCCTCTTCACACTGGCTGTGACAAGGCTGTGAGGATTACTTCTCTGCAGTGTGGGAGGTTGGACACTCGAGCCTTTGTGGTCATGATGACCAGGGTTCTAGCCCAGTCTCTGCAGTTTCTGAACTTAGGCAAGTCCTTTGACCTCCTTAGGCCACAGTTCCTGGGGGTGTCTCAGGAGGGTGACCATGGTGTGTCCTGGGGATATAATCTGTGCCTCAAGCCCAGTCCTGAGAACTGAGCCGTCTCCTCTACTCCTCAGGTGGGGAACAGCAGCATAGCCTGGTCTCTCGGCTACATGCTCAGCCTGACCAACCAGATCCCAGCCGAAAGCCCCCTCATCCACCTGCCCATCGAGCCATCTGCCTTCGTGGGCACCCTCGCCTTCTTTGCAGCAGTGGCCTTGCTGTGTCTGACGTATCTCGTGTACTTGTGTGTGTTGTCCAGGAATCAGAGGCGCTCCCAGCATGCCTTGGACAACATAGTGGACTCTGAGTGAGCCTCACAGAGTGGTTCCTAGAGCCTGAGAGCTGCCCATAACCAGCTTGGGGGGCACCAGACAATGCAAGCAAAATGTCCATCTTCAGGAAACACAGCTAAAGTCCAATGCCTAGGTCCTGTGCCTCTCAGATACTGATTTACGTCAAAACACCTCTTGGGAAGTCCCTCAGCTGCTCTGTGCACATTCCTCTGCCAGAGACCCCGCCACCCACTAGCTGACCTATTGGGGAACAGGGAGAGACAGGCCATCAAGGTCAGCCTCCTTATTCCAAGTGTCCCACAGGAAGAGTAAGCTGAGAAGATGACAGATGAATGTGGAAGAGTTGACCTCAGGGCTCAGTTTGCATTTTCCCTCCTTCAAAAATGCCATAAGTCCTCCCAGTAGGATTGGAAACTGGCAGGTGTCTAGTAAGCATCTGGTCCAATCAAATATCTCATTTTATGGCTTCCTCTCATTGGTCCTTAACTAAGAATTTCCTTAACAACCGTTAATAACATTGTGCTCCCTCAGCTTGGTAGAATATTGTATCTGAGGGAAAATCCTCCTCCACCCCCAAGGACAGTGCCCACAGCCAAGCTTCTGTCATGCAAGCAGAACCTGAATGGCAGAGCCACACAGAATATTTACCAGAACACTACAGGCCATTCCTGAAGTAGGATTCCCTCTCAGGGCTCTGGTCATTAGATCTCCACCTGTGTGTGTATCATCCTCGTTACCTCCCCTTCCCATTGCTGTGTGCCCTTGTGAAATGTTTATCCCTAGCAAGGCTACCATGCTCCAGATCATTTTGCCTTTGCTAGGCTTTTGCTTAGGGTTGTCTTTCCATCATTAGCACCTGAGTATATTTCACCCACCATTCCCACAGGTCCACCTGATGCTGTCACAGGACATCCTCTTCTCTGATTTGCTTATCAATCACTTTCCTAGATGGTAGGCCTTTGCACAGTAGCCATAGTTCCTGACTTTGAGGGGGGAAAGGAAGCTGCAGGGATATTTAACTCCAAAGTGGGAGGGAACTCTAGCAAGTCCAATGGCTACAAAGTAAAAATCAACAGTCTCTCAGATTATAGCTTGTTCACTGAGTACAGAATAAAGGAGACTTATTTTATTGTGACTTGCTGTGTGTGTGTTACTGTGCATATGGTACTCTTTCTCCTAAGGACCAAGGTGGCGTCTATGAAAAGAAGCTAAACAACTAAAAGTTTCTTGAGCAAACTTTCCTAGTATATTAAGAAAGTCATGCATCAATATCATCTTTATTCCAGAGAGTTCAAAGTATTTCACTTTAATAAACCTTTGGTTCCTTGAGATAACTGAGTCCAACATTTCTTTACCTTATCTGACATTGCAAAGCTTCTGTGAGGCTACAACCTGCCACTCACCTCTTGATTCCAAACCAGAATGTCTGCTCCCATCCCAAAGTGCACCACTGTTCAGTTTTCCCTACCTAGACTGAGTCATCCTCCCACTCATCCAAACCACCATATTTCTCAAGGTTCAATCCCAACTCTACTTCTTTCACAAAGTATTCCTTGCACACACTCATGCACGTGTACACATCATGATCTATCTCTTGGACTACTTTTTAAAAACTACATAAATTTTCATATTGTTGCTAATCATGTAACGGGACTACAAAATTCTAATCTAATCTCAATTCACAATTTCCATGACTTCTTTAAAGGCAGAGTGTTTTCTCCAGGCTTCCCTGATAGTTTAGTTAGTAAAGAATCTGCCTGCAATGCAGGAGACCCCACTTCGATTCCTGGGTTGGAAAGATCCACTGGAGAAGGGATAGGCTACCCCCTCCAGTATTCCTGGGCTTTCCTGGTGACTCTGATGGTAAAGAATCCTCCTGCAATGTGGGAGATCTGGGTTCGATCCCTGGGTTGGGAAGATCCCCTGGAGAAGGGAAAGGCTACCCATTCCGAATTCTGGCCTGGAGAATTCCATGGACTGTATCGTCCATGGGGTCACAAAGAGTTGGACATAAGTGAGCAGCTTTCACTTCCATTTTCATTTTCTCCAGGAAAGAAAGTCATATTCAAAGCATTAGGAGGATTTGATGTTGCTAACTTGAAGATGGAGAAGGCTAGGTGGAAAGGGCCTTAGGGCAGCCCTAGGAACTAAGAGTAACCCCTGGCTGACAGCCAGCATGGAAGAAGGACCTCAGTCCTACAATTGCAAGGAGTTGAGTTCAGCCACCAACCTAAGTGAACTTGGAGGCAGATCTCCCCAGAACCTCCAATCATTTCAGCCTTGTGAGTCTCTAAGCAGAGAGCCCACCCAGACTTCTGACCTTCAGAACTGCGAGGTCAGAAATGGGTGCTGTTACAGGGCACTGAGTGTGTGGCTACTTATTACACAGCCATAAAAAATTAACACAACTACAGAACTCCAAGCCCCTAAGCTACAAACAGGGCAAGTGCTTACATGTGAAATATGTACTGATGATAAACCACTAGCTACGATTAGGTGTCACAAATTATGCCTACTCCTTATAATAACCATGCAAGAAAAACATGGGCTCAAAGGTAAAATAACACGCCAGCATCACCAGCTAGTAAGTATTTCTGGAGATAGAGACTGTGAGTTGAGAGTCTGGTTAAGCCTAAAATACATTTGGAAAAAAACAAATAAATTAAAAAAAAAAAAAAATGGGGGAATTCCCTGGATGCCCAGTGGTTAGGACGGCAAGGAAATCACATTATGTCCATCATATTTCCCTTCACAAAGTCAAATCATGACAGCTGGGCATCTGACTTTAGAATTCTGTAGTTCAACACACCTATTCATATATAGTTGCGTGATTTACGACAGAGGCGTCTCATCAGAGCAATAGTGAAAAATGTGGGACAACTGGATATCCACATGGAGAAATAAAGGAAATTCAACCCTTCCTCTCACATTTTCAAAAATCATTCCCAGGGACTTTCCTCGTGGTCCAGGGAGTAAGACTCTGCCTTGCAATGCAGGGAACACGGGTTCAATCCCTGGTTGGGGAACTGAGATGCCACATGCTGCAGAGCAAGTAAGCTGACGCGCCACAACTAGTGAGTCTGTGAGCCTCAACAAAAGATCCTGCATGACACAAAGAAGATCCTGTGTGCCAAAAGTAAGACCTGATGCAGCCAAATAAACAAATAAGGATTTGAAAAACATCATCCTCAGGTAGTAAGTGTGAAAGATAAACCTACAAAAGCTTTAGAATAGAATGTAGGGTGGAAAATGTAAGATCTTGAATAAGGAAAGGGTTTCTTAAACACTACACAAAAAGCATTAACCATAAAAGAATACTGGATATGATGGATCACATTAGATTAAGAACTTCTACTCATCAAAAAACAGCATTAAGAATGATAAAACAAGCCATAGAATGAGAAGAGGTATCTGCAAAGTATATAGCTGTTTAATTGTATGAAGAACCACAAATCAGTGAGAAGAAGGCAGATGACCTAGTTTTTCTCAGTGGGCAAAATGTTTGAAAAGACATTTTACAAAAGAAGAAATCTAAATGTCCAATAAATATAAAAAGGTGCTCAATTTCATTAAACAGGTCAGGGCAATGCAAATTAAAACTACAAGATAGCACAATATACCCATTATTCTGGCAAATTTAAAAGTCTGACAAACCAAGTGTTAATGAAAGTATAGAAAAATGGAATTCTCATTCACTGCTGGTGGGAATGTAAGTCAGTGCAACCACTCTGGGAACCTGTGCTATTATCTAATAATGCTGAAGACATGCATACCAGATGGCCAGAAAATTCTAGGCCAAGGTATATATCTTTGAGATATGTGTTCTAATGTGTATCAGGATACAAGCCTAGGAATGTTCTTACCAGCAACCAAGACTCCCATCTCATAAAATGTAAGAATAAATAGTAACATGTTGGTACTAGAAAATACCATACAGCATTAAAACAAAAGAACCACAAATGTATACTCAATATGGATGGATCTTACAAACATAATGTTGAGGTTAAAAAACAAGTCATTAGGTAGGTAGATAGAATAATTCCATTAATATAAAGCTCAAAAACAGGTAAAACTAAACAAAGAAAGTAAAATTGGTACCTTTTGTATGGGGAGAGAAAAACAGATATTTCAGTCTGCTAGGGCTACCACAGACTGGGTGGCTTAAACAATAGAAGTTTATTTTCTCACTCTTCTGGAAGCTAAGAAGTCCGAGATTAAGGTGCTGGTCAGTTCAGTGCCTGGTGAGAGTTCTCTGCTTTGTAGATGGCTACCCTCTCACTGACCTTTCCTCTGTGCTTATACAGAAAGGGAGAGTGAGCTCTCTCTTTTTATAATCATCTCATCATGATTAGTGAACCCCCCTCATAACCTCATCTAACCCTAATTACCTCCCAAAGGTCCCATACCCAACACCACCACATTGGGGGTTATGGTTTCAACATATGACTATTGGGGGCACACAAGCAGACAGTCCATAAAAACAGGACTTATGGAGTGACAGTTCAGTTCAGTTCAGTCACTCAGCCGTGTCTGACTCTTTGCAACCCCATGGACTGCAGCATGCCAGGCTTCCCTGTCCATCACCGACTCTCAGCGTCTGTTCAAACTCATGTCCATCGAGTCAGTGATGCCATCCAGCCATCTCAGCCTCTGTTGTCCCCTTCTCCTCCTGCCTTCAAAATCTTGCTCAGCATCAGGGTCTTTTCAAATGAGTCAGTTCTTCGCATCCCATGGCCAAAATACTGGAGTTTCAGCTTCAGCATCAATCCTTCCAATGAACACCCAGGACTGATCTCCTTTAGGATGGACTGGTTGGATCTCCTTGCAGTCCAAGGGACTCTCAAGAGTCTTCTCCAACAACACAGTTCAAAAGCATCAATTTTTCAGCACTCAGCTTTCTTTATAGTCCAACTTTCACATCCATACATGACTACTGGAAAAACCATATCTTTGACTAGATGAACCTTTGTTGGCAAAGTAATGTCTCTGCTTCTTAATATGCTATCTAGGTTGGTTATAGCTTCTCTTCCAAGGAGCAAGTGTCTTTTAATTTCATGGCTGCAGTCACCATCTGCAGTGATTTGGGAGCCCAAAAAATTAAAGTCTTTCACTGTTTCCATTGTTTTCCCATCTATTTGCCATGAAATGATGGGACCAGATGCCATGATCTTGGTTTTCTGAATGTTGAGCTTTAA
The DNA here is from genome assembly GCF_963930625.1 of Muntiacus reevesi. NCBI lineage: Eukaryota > Metazoa > Chordata > Mammalia > Artiodactyla > Cervidae > Muntiacus > Muntiacus reevesi. Next base: position 72,898,529 of record NC_089252.1, read on the forward strand.
GCCAACTTTTTCACTCTCCTCTTTCACTTTCATCAAGAGGCTTTTTAGTTCTTCTTCACTTTCTGCCATAAGGGTGGTGTCATCTGAATATCTAAGGTTATTGCTATTTCTCCTGGCAATCTTAATTCCAGCTTGTGCTTCTTCCAGTCCAGCGTTTCTCATGATGTACTCTGCACATAAGTTAAATAAGCAGGGTGACAATATACAGCCTTGACGTACTCCTTTCCTAATTTGGAAGCAGTCTGTTGGTCCATGTCTGACAGTGAGGTTCTACAAATGGGTAGTAGTTACAGGTATTCCCTTTTTCAACCATTCATACACTTTCTGTATGTCCTACATGACATTGAAAAATAAAATTATAGATCTGGGCTAACTCAGGATTTGCTATCTCTATGATGTTCATAAAGTCTTTCAATCTCTTTGACCATTAGATTTTCTCATGTATAAAATGGAGATAATATCTGCCTCCTGTTAAAAATTTTAAAAAGAGAAAATGTAGCACTCAACTAGTACCTGGCACAGAGTATAGCCAATGAATAAAAGTATAAAAAAGTATTTCCTTCACCCATTTATTTATTCACTTATCATACATTTACCAAGGGCTTTCCAGGTGACTCAGTGGTAAAGGAATCTACCTGCCAATGCAGGAAATGCAGGAGACTCAGGAGACATCGGTTTTATCCCTGGGTCGGGAAAATTCCCTGAAGAAGAAAATGGCAACTTACTCCAGTATTCTTGCCTGGAGAATCCCATAGATAGAGGAGCCTGACAGGCTACAGTCCACTGGGTCACAAAGAGTCAGACATGACTGAGCACGCTCGCACTAATATTTTCCAAAAGTCTATCAGGTGCTAAATCACTCACTGGGCTGGAAGACTAAGGTTGGAAGAGAAAATTTTCCTCTTGAAACATATGAGACACTAACGCCCCCTACTGGAGCTATGGAGAAAGCTCTTCCTGGTTATGCGCTTTTTTCCCCCTAATTATAGGTGCTGAAAAAAAATTAAGAGTTCAAAAATATTTTTTATTTTATAAAATAATGAGACAATTGGAAATTAAAACATTTGGCAATATTAAGGAATTTCTGTTAATTTTTGTTTAGGTGAGACAATGGTATTGTGGATTTCTTCTTCAAAAATAATCCTTACTGTTTACCTACCACCTATGAAAATAAAAATAAAAATAAATGGGACCAAATCAAACTTAAAATCTTTTGCATGGCAAAGGAAATCATAAACAAATGAAAAGACGACCCTCAGAACTGGAGAAAATATTTGCCAATGAAACAACTGACAAGAGATTTATATACAAACAGCTCAAACAGCTCAATATTTTAAAATGGGTGAGAGACTTAAATAGACATTTCATCAAAGAAGATATACAGATGGCCAACAAACACATGAAAAGATACTCAACATCACTAATTATTACCAAAATGCAAATCAAAACTACAATGAAAAAAGAAACTGCAAGAAGTATCACCTCACACCAGTCAGAATGGCCATCATCAAAAAAAATTTACAAACAATAAATGCTGGAGAGGGTATGAAGAAAAGGGAACCCTCTTGCTCCGTTGGGAATGTAAATTGATAAAGTCACTATGGAAAAAGAGTATGGCGGTTCCTTAAAAAATTAAAAATAAGACCCAGCAATCACACTCCTGGGCTATATACCCAGGGAAAACCATAATTCAAAAAGACCCATGTATTCCAGTGTTCATTGCAGCACCATTTACAATAGCAAGGACATGAAAGCAACCTAAACGTCCATTGACAGAGACAAATGGATAAAGATGAAGCAAACATATAGAACAGAATAATACTCAACCATAAAAAGGAATGAAATAGTGCCATTTGCAGAGATATGGAAGGACCTAGAGATTGTCAAGGGCTTCCCAGGTGGCGCTAGTGATAAACAACCTGCCTGCCAATGTAGGAGACAGGAGACTCGGATTCAATCCCTAGGTCAGGAAGATCCCTTGGAAGAGGACATGGCAACCCATTCCTGGACAATCTTGTCTGGACAATCTCCAAGCTCCGCAGAGGAGCTTGGCAAGCTACAGTCCATAGGGTCGCAGAGTCAGACATGACTGAAACAACTTAGCATGCACACAGAGATTGTCATACAAAGTGAAGTAAGTCAGAAAAAGAAAAACAAATATCATATAATATCACTTACATGTGAAATATAGAAAAATGACACAGATAAACTTATTTGCAAAGCAGAAAGAGTCACAGATGTAGAGAACAAATTTATGGTTATCAAGTGGGAAGAGGAGTTGGAGGAATTGGGAGATTGGGATTGACATATATACATTCAGTTCAGTTCAGTCGCTCAGTCGTGTCCGACTCTTTGCGACCCCATGAATCGCAGCACGCCAGGCCTCCCTGTCCATCACCAACTCCCGGAGTCCACCAAAACCCATGTCCATCGAGTTGGTGATGCCATCCAACCATCTTATCCTCTGCCGTCCCCTTCTCCTCCTGCTCTCAATCTTTCCCAGCATCACGATCTTTTCCAAAGAGTCAGGTCTTCACATCAGGTGGCCAACGTATTGGAGTTTCAGCTTCAACATCAGTCCTTCCAATGAACACCCAGGACTGATCTCCTTTAGGATGGACTGGTTGGATCTCCTTGTAGTCCAAGGGGCTCTCAAGAGTCTTCTCCATCACCACAGTTCAAAAGCATCAATTCTTTGGCACTCAGCTTTCTTTATAGTCCAACTTTCATATCCATACATGACCACTGGAGAAACCATAGCCTTGACCAGATGGACCTTTGTTGACAAAGTAATATCTCTGCTTTTTATTTTTTTATTTTTTGTCTCTGCTTTTTAATATGCTATCTAGGTTGGTCATAAGTTTCCTTCCAAGGAGTAAGCGTCTTTTAATTTCATGGCTGCAATCACCATCTGCAGTGATTTTGGAGCCCCAAAAAATAGAGCCAGCCAGTTTCCACCGTTTCCCCATCTATTTGCCATGAAGTGATGGGACCAGATGCCATAATCTTTGTTTTCTGAATGTTGAGTTTTAAGCCGACGTTTTCACTCTCCTCTTTCACTTTCATCAAGAGGCTCTTTAATTCTTCTTCACTTTCTGCCATAAGAGTGGTGTCATCTGCATATCTGAGGTTATTGATGTTTCTCCCGGCAATCTTGATTCCAGCCTGTGCTTCCTCCAGCCCAGCGTTTCTCATGATGTACTCTGCATGTAAGTTAAATAAGCAGGGTGACAATATACAGCTTTGATGTACCCCTTTTCCTATTTGGAACTAGTCTGTTGTTCCATGTCCAGTTCTAACTGTTGCTTCCTGACCTGCATACAGGTTTCTCAAGAGGCAGGTCAGGTGGTCTGGTATTCCCGTCTCTTTCAGAATTTTCCACAGTTTATTATGATCTACACAGTCAAAGGCTTTGGCATAGTCAATAAAGCAGAAATAGATGGTTTTCTGGAACTCTCTTGCTTTTTTGATGATCCAGCGGATGTTGGCAGTTCTACGTACAAAATAGATAACCAATGAGAACCTCCGTAGCACCAGGAACTCTACTCAATAATCTGTGGTGACCTAGATAGGAAGGAAATCTTAAAAAGAGGGAATACATGTATACACATAACTGATTCACTTTGGTGTACAGCAGAAATTAACACAACACTGTGAAACAGCTATATTCCAATAAAAATTGAAAGAAAAAAATCTTTACCATTTAGAAATTTTTTTAACTATTTCAGATGAACTGATATGTCTATTATAGCAGTTAGGATTTAACCCAAGAAATAGAACAAGTAGGAGATACACTGAGACATACAGTTTCAATTTCATGAGAAATTGCTTTTGCTAGTAACTTACATGATTGTAGGGGCTATCGAGGCAAGTCTGAAACCCACAGGACAGCCTCACCTAGATTACCTAGGATAATTTCCCATACTTAAAAACAACTGATTATGGTTGTAGTCACTTTAGATTAATAAATAACACAGGACTATAGCCTAGCCATGGTGACACATAAAACTGACCATCACATTTGTGAACTGATTCAAAATAATATGGAAGGGAGAATGCAGATGGAACAGGACTGGCCCATGGTTTGATTGTCCTTGAACCTGGGATGATGGGTACATGGAGGTTTGCTATAGTTCTGTCTTCTTTGTATATGTCACAATTTTCTACAACAAGAGAATTTTAAAATATACTTTAAATCACTCAGAAACCCACTGCTTTATATTTGGTATCTTTACTTCTGGATCTTTTCCTCTACATGTTTTCACATAGTTAAGAGCATACTGGAGTTACAACTTTATATCTACTTCTTTTATAGCATTTCATTACTTATTTCATTAGCACTTTCACACCTCATTAAAAATTCTTCCCAAATGTCAAACAAAAAGATTAATAATTAAGGCACTGATATCACACAAATCTGGTTTGAATCCCGGTTCTTCTATTAGATGCTGAGTGACCCTGGCCTACACTTCTTAGATGCTTTCTATACCTCAGTTTCTTTTAATATAGTCATCCACTTGTTCAACTAATACTGTGAGTATCCTCTGAACCAGATCCTGTTCTTTTTTTTTTTTAATTGAAGGATAATTGCTTTACAGAATTTTGTTGTTTTGAACCAGTTCCTGTTCTTGATGCTGTGGCTACACCAATTAAAAAAACAGACAAAGTCCCTGCTCTCATGGAACTGACATTACTGGAGGAAACAGACACTAAGTACATATTGTGCAGGGGATTACAACTAATCCAGAAAAAAATGAGGCACAGTAAAGGGGATAGGGAGTGCAGGGATTGCTACTTCACACAAGTCAGGCAAGTCTTGTCTGATAACATGACATTTGAACAAAGACTTGAAGGAAGTGAAGGAGTCAGCCATTTGAAATTATTTGGCAGAAGAGCACACTAAGCAAAGGAAATAGTATATGCAAGTAGGAGTGCACTCAAGGCACAGAAAGAGGCCAGAGTGATTGGAAGAGAATGAACAACTAGATGATGTGGGAAATGGGCTCAGAGAGTTAACAGGAAACAGACTGCAAGATAGAGTCGTTAGGTGGTTTTAAACAAAGGAGGGACATCTGGCTTCTGGTTTAGAAGGTTTACTCTCTAGCTGCAGCAATAAAAATAAAGTGAAAGGGGCAAGGGCAGAAACAGGAAAATCAACTGGTAGTCTATTAGAAACATACAGACAAAAGATGCTAGTGGCAAGGACCAGGCTGGTAGTGCTAGAGACTCTGAGCAATAGTCAGAGCCCCAAGATTTGCTGTTGTATTTATTAATATGCGGGGTGAGAGAGAGGAGGAGTCTAGGATTATTCTAAACTTTTAGCCTAAGCAACTAGAAATATGGGGTTGCCATTAACTGAGCAGTGAATGCATCAGAGAGAGTTAACTCTGCATTGTACCAACACAAATCCACAACTATGGGAAAGAGAAGAGAAAATCGCAAAAGCTTTGGCACCTGAAAAGCTGATGGACCAGGGTTAATGGCTTAGCTATCCAAGAAAGCCTAATCCTAACTCAATGAGGAAATTGAGAATCAACCTGTTTAAACAGTAGCATCTTTAAAAAGCTCAGGAGTTCATGGTATCACGTACAGCTGGAAGCTGAGTTCGTGGGTATAAAATAAAGACGGTTAAAAGGTTAAAAGAGTTTAAAGCTGTTTAAGAATGTAGCTCCCTAATCCCTTCTCCTACTCTGCTAAAGAATGATTATCTCTCCCCAACACAGGCAGAGGACCGGACAGCACAAGTCACAGCTGAAGTTGGAGGTATCATACCCAGAACAGCAGGATTTAGAGAACCAGACAGAGCACACACACTGTTTAGATCTCAAGTCCATCCCTCGGGTTCTGTGTAACTTTCCCTCCAGACAGGACTTTGGAAAAGTTTTCCATTATGGGAAATCCAAACAGCCCAGGAAAAAGGACAAAATGTGCTGACATTTGGAGTTCCCCAGTTAGATCACTCAATAGTGAAACTTGAGTCAAGAACTTAGAACTTACATCAGCTTTTCATCCTATCCACCAACATCCACACTCAAAAATGAGATGATAAACAAGGATTGCCAAGTATCTAGGCAGAGCCTCATTGTACTTTTACTGGAGTGTCAGGAAGGAATGCAATTAGATGTTGGTTTTCTATCAGACATCTTTACCCAGAGTCTGTCTGCTTTATTTCTACCTCCCCACTATCTTTTTTCCTTTGCCCTATTCTTTCCTTAAAAAGAAAAGAAAAGAAAAACAAAGCAATATTCCAAGAGGCCCCTGGTTTTGTTCCTTTGTTCTTATCTGCCTAAAACTAACCTCTGAATCACCTTAGAACTTGACCTTTCTTCAGGATGAAAGTCTCATTGCCTTTCTCTGGATTTCAGAAACCTAGTCAGGAATAAAAATACACTGTATGAAGTGATGTGGGCCCTATCAAGCACTCCTGATGGCGTGTAAATTGGTGTCAACTTTCTGGAAAATTATGGGTAATATGCTGTAAGATTTTTAAATGAGCAATCCAACAATATAATTTCTAGAAATTTATACTAAGGAAAATTTTTAATGTGAATACTATTAGTAGTAATACATACTGAAGTGCTTATGAATATACTGATACAATGTCTAAAACTTGCTTCAGAAAGATCATATTTAGCGGGTGTATTTATATTTTCTCATATGAAAGCCACTATGTACATAGTCCCATTGTAGTGTGCTGTAAATGTATAATACACACTGGATTTTGAAGACTTAATGCCAAAAAGAAAAAGTGAAATATGTCATTAATAATTTGCATAGGGGGCATCTATTAAAATAATATTTTGGATATATTGAAAAAAAGAAAATGTATCATTAAAATTGACTTCACCTATTTCTTTTCTCTTTGTGAAATGGAACTAGTAGAAAAGTTTAAATCACATTTAAGTAACATTTTTAATTATAAATGTGGCTTGTATTAATATTTGTGGTTTACATTACGTTTCTATTGGACAGCACTGGTATAGAGTCTATATACCATCAGTACATATCCGCAGGTTTCACATTCTTTGGAGTCAACCAATCTCAGATAAAAAATATTCAGGGAAAACAAAATTCTAGAAAGTTCGGAAAGGAAAACTTGAATTTGCCATATGCTGTAAACTATTTAGAGCAGTTGACCCAGGTGACCCTTCAACAACACTAGGGTTTGGGGTGCCAACCCTCTGAACAGTGGAAACAGAAAGAGTTGGCCCTCCATATCCATGAGTCTTCTATATTCAAGGTCACCAGTTATAGATTCAACCAACTGTGGCTCATGTAGTATTGCAGTATTTACTATTAAAAAAATCTGAATATAAGTGGACACTTGCAGTTCAAACCCAGGTCAACTGTATTTACAACTATTAATATAGCTTTTATATTGTATTATGTATCATGAGTAATCTAGGGATAACTGCAAGTATACACACAGGAAGATGTGTGTAGGTTACATGTAAACAGTAAGTCATTTTTAATACTTTTTATATACATTTTATATACTTGAGCCTTTGCGGATTTTGGTATCTATGGAGATCATGGAACCAATCCTCCATGGATACCAAGGGATGACTGTATTCCTGTCAATAAAACAAAATTTTGCATTAAACATGAATATGTTTGAATGATTGAGCATAAATGGGTAATTATTCAAATTAGGTGATGGGTACACAGGAATTCTTTATATCCCATTCTCTACTTTTGTAATTTCCCATAAAAAAGTTTTAAATATATGAACAAAGCTGTTTTCAAGAAGGTGTTCACTCCTGTTTATACAACACTAAAAAGTGAGAAAAATGTCCAGTACTTATAACAGCAAGTTCAGTTCAGTCACTCAGTCATGTTCAACTCTTTGCGACCCCATGGACTGAAGCACGCCAGGCTTCCCTGTCCTTCACCATCTCCCAGAGCTTGCTCAGACTCATGTCCATCGAGTCAGCAATGCCATCCAACCATCTCATTTTCTGTCATCCCCTTCTCCTCCCACCTTCAATCCTTCCCAGCATCAGTTTATTTTCCAATTAGTCAGTTCTTCACATCAGGTGGCCAAAATATTGGAGTTTCAGCTTCAGCATCAGTCCTTCCAATGAACACCCAGGACTGATTTCCTTTAGGATGGACTGGTTGGATCTCCTTGCTGCCCAAGGGACTCTCAAAGAGTCTTCTCCAACACTACAGTTCCAAAGCATCAGTTCTTTAGCACTCAGCTTTCTTTATAGTCCAACTCTCAGATCCATACACGACTACTGGAAAAACCATAGCTTTGACTAGATGAACCTTTGTTGGCAAAGTAATGTCTCTGCTTTTTAATACACTATCTAGGTTTGTCATAGCTTTTCTTCCAAGGAGCAAGTGTCTTCTAATTTCATGGCTGCAGTCACCATCTGCAGTGATTTTGGAGCCCAAGAAAATGAAGTCTGTCACTGTTTCCATTGTTTCTCCATCTATTTGCCATGAAGAGATGGGACTAGATGCCATGATCTTAGTTTTCTGAATGTTTAGTTTTAAGCCAACTTTTTCACGCTCCTTTCTCACATTCACCAAGAGACACTTTAGTTCTTCATAACAATAAAGTAATGGTTAAATTATGTTCACCCATGTGCTGCATACAATCACTAAATAGTAAAACAAAAGTAACATCTAATATTTGAATCTAATTATATTCCCGGCTTTGTGCTAAACAAATTATATCGTTATATCATTTCATAGTCACAATAGCTAAATAAGGTAGACAAAGTTCATATTTCCTTCACTCCAGATTTATATATCTAATAGCCTGCCAACTGATATCTATTAGTTGGAATATAAGGGTAAAGAACAAAACAAATCAACAGGAAAAAGTGAATTGGAAGAAACAGAAACTATCCACAGAAAAGAAAAAAAAATTTTTAAGGGAATTTTGATTAATTAAATTAGTTAAAACTACAGGCCCGTATCACTGATGAACATGGATGCAAAAATCCTCAACAAAATTCTAGCAAACAGAATTCAACAACATATTAAAAAGCTCATACACCATGATCAAGTTCAGTTTATTCCAGGGATGCAAGGATTCTTCAATATATGCAAATCAATCAGTGTGATACAACATGTTAGCAAACTGAAAGATAAAAACCATATGATCATCTCAATAGATGCAGAAAGAGCCTTTGACAAAATTTAGCACCCATTTATGATTAAACCTCTTCAAAAATGGGCATAGAAGGGACTTACCTCAACATAGTCAAGGCCATATATGATAAGCCCACAGCAAATATTATTCTCAATGGTGAAAACCAGAAAGCATTCCCCCTAAGATCAGGAACAAGACAAGGGTGTCCACTTTCAACACTATTATTCAATGTAGTTTTGGAAGTCCTAGCTATAGCAATCAGAGAAGAAAAAGAAGTGAAAGGAATCCAAATTGGAAAAGAAGAAGCAAAACACTCACTGTTTGCAGATGACATGATATTCCTTACAGGAAAACATAGGCAGAACACTCGATGACATAAATCAAAGCAAGACCCTCTATGACCCACCTCCTAGAGTAATGGAAATAAAAACAAAAGTATACAAATGGGACCTAATTAAACTTAAAAGCTTTTGCACAGCAAAGCAAACTATAAGCAAGGTGAAAAGACAACCCTCAGAACGGGAGAAAATAATAGCAAATGAAGCAACTGACAAAAGATTAATTTCCAAAATGTAGTGTCAATGGACATCTAGGACATCTATTGTTCATCTGTCAGTGAATATATAGGTTGCTTCCATGTTATAGCTGTTGTAAATAGTGCTGCAATGAACACTGTGGTACATGTGTCTTTTTCAATTTTGGTTTCCTCAGGGTATATGCCTAGGAGTGGGACTGCTGGCTCATATGGTGGTTTTATTCCTAGTTTTCCAAGAAATCTCCATACTGTCTTCCATAAAGGCTGTATCAATTTATAAGCTCAACATATTGAGCTTTTACCACTCAATACCAGAAAAGCAAACAACCCAATCAAAAAGTGAGGAAAAGACCTAAACAGACATTTCTCCAAAGAAGACATACAGATGGCTAACAAACACATGAAAAGATGCTCAACATTGCTCATTATTAGAGAAACGCAAATCAAAATTACAAGGAGATATCACCTCATACCAATAAGAATGGCCATCATCAGAAAGTCTACAAACAAAAACTGCTGGAGAGGGAGCCCTCTTGCACTATTAGTGGGAACGTAAATTGATACAGCCATTATGGAAGACAGTATAGAGATTCCTTTAAAAGTACGAATAAAACCACCATATGACCCAGCAATCTCACTCCTAGGCATATATCCTGAGGAAACCAAAATTGAAAAAGACACATGTACCACAATGTTCATTGCAGCACTATTTACAATAGCTAGAATATGGAAGCAACCTAGATGTCCACTGACAGATGGATAGATAAAGAAGTAGTGGTACATATATACAATGGAAAATTACTCAGCCATAAAAAGAAATGCATTTGAGTCAGTTCTAATGAGGTGGATGAACCTAGAGTCTATTATACAGAGTGAAGTAAGTCAGAAAGAAAAAGATAAGTATCAAATACTAACACATGTATATAGAATCTAGAAAGATGGTACCAAAGAATTTATTTGCAGGGCAGCAATGGAGAAACAAACATAAACAGACTTATGGACATAGGGAGAGGGGAGGAGAGGGTAAGATGTATGGATAGAGTAACATGGAAACTTACATTACCGTATATAAAATAGATACCTAATGGGAATTTGCTGTATGTCTCAGGGAACTCAAACAGGGGGTCTGTATCAACCTAGATATAGGTGGGGAGAGAGATGGGAGGGAGGTTCTGGGTTGGGGGGGCATATATATATACCTATGGCTGATTCATGTTGAGGTTTGACAGAAAACAACAAAATTGTGTAAAGCAATTACCCTTCAATTAAAAAAATAAATACATTTTAAAATACATTTAAATACATTTTAAAAAGGAAGTTTTGATTAATATCAAAGAGAGATAATAGAAGATATTGCTTCTATGAGACAGCAACATTTTTTTTTAAATGCAGGTGGAATTAAGAAGAAATAACTCTTGAAAATTAATAATCTAATAGCAGACATTAAAAACTAACTAGAAGGATTGCAAGATGACATTTCATCAAACCCTCAGAAAGTAGAGAAAAGACAAAGGAATGGGCTCACACCAGTCACAATCAGTTCAGTTCAGTCTCTCAGTCGTGTTTGACTCTTTGCGACCCCATGAACCGCAGCACTCCAGGCCTCCCTGTCCATCACCAACTCCCAGAGTTTACTTAAACTCATGTCTATTGAGTCGGTGATGCCATCCAACCATCTCATCCTCTGTTGTCCCCTTCTTCTTCTGCCTTCAATCTTTCCCAACATCAGGGTCTTTTGAAATGAGTCAGCTCTTCGCGTCAGGTGGCCAAAATATTGGAGTTTCAACTTCAACATCAGTCCTTCCAATGAACATCCAGGACTGATCTCCTTTAGGATGGACTGGTTGGATCTCCTTGCAGTCCAAGGGACTCTCAAGAGTCTTCTCCAATACCACAGTTCAAAAGTATCAATTCTTCGGCACTCAGCTTTCTTTATAATCCAACTCTCACATCCATACATGACTACTGGAAAAACCATAGCCTTGACCAGACAGACCTTTGTTGGCAAAGTAATGTCTGCTTTTTAATATGCTGTCTAGGTTGATCATAAGTTTCCTTCCAAGGAGTAAGCGTCATGGCTGCAGTCACCATCTGCAGTGATTTTGGAGCCCCAAAAAATAAAGTCAGCCACTGTTTCCACTGTTTCCTCATCTAATTGCCATGAAATGATGGGACCAGATGCCATGATCTTGGTTTTCTGAATGTTGAGTTTTAAGCCAACTTTTTCACTCTCCTCTTTCACTTTCATCAAGAGGCTCTTTAATTCTTCTTCACTTTCCACCATAAGGGTGGTGTTGTCTGCATATCTGAGGTTACTGATATTTCTCCCGGCAATCTTGATTCCAGCCTGTGCTTCCTCTAGCCCAGCGTTTCTCATGATGTACTCTGCATGTAAGTTAAATAAGCAGGGTGACAATATACAGCTTTGATGTACTCCTTTTCCTATTTAGAACCAGTCTGTTGTTCCATGTCCAGTTCTAACTGTTGCTTCCTCGACCTGCATACAAGTTTCTCAAGAGACAGGTCAGGAGGTCTGGTATTCCCATCTCTTTCAGAATTTTCCACAGTTTATTGTGATCCATACAGTCAAAATGACCATTGTTAAAAACTCTACAAATAACAAATGCTGGAGATGATGTGGAGCAAAGGGGATCCTCCTACATTGTTGGTGGGAATGTAACTTGGTAAAGTCACTATGGAAAACAGTATGGAGGTTCCTCAGAAAACCAAAAATAGAACTATCCTATGATCCAGCAGTCCCACTCCTGGGCATACATCCTGACAAAACTCTAAGCCAAAAAGATACATGCACTATATGTTCACAGCAGCACTATTCACTATAGCCCAAGCATGGAAACAATCTGTATGCTCGTGGAGAGATTAAGGGGTAAAGAGGATGTGGTACACATACACAATGGAACACTACTCAGCCATAAAAAGAACAAAATAATCCCATTTGCAGCACATGGATGCAACTAGAGATTACCATACTACATGAAGTAAGCCATACAGAGAAAGACACATATGATATCACTTATATATGGAATCTAAAATGACACAAAGGAACCTGTCTGTGAAACAAACAGACTCATGGACATAGAGAATAGACTTGTGGTTGCCAAGGGGATGGGGGTTGGGGGTGATGAAGTGGGAGGTTAGGGTTAGCAGATGTAAGCAATTATATACAGAATGGATAAACAACAAGGTCCTACTGTATAGCACAGAGAATTATGTTCAATATCCTGTGATAAACCATAATGGAAAAGAATATTTCAAGAAGAATGTACGTGTATGTATAACAAAACCACTTTGCTGCACAGCAGAAATCAACATGACATTGTAAATCAAACTATATTTCAATTAAAAAAAAAGAGGGGGAAGACAAAGGAATGAGGAAAAGGAAAAGATTCTAAAGTCAAAAGAATTCTAAAACCAGTCCTCAAAGGTCCCCATTTGCAAAACACAAAATCAAGGAAGACTTCCTACTAGTCTGCTAATCCTCCCATCCAGCATCCAGCAAGAATCTGGCCTCTTTTTTATTTACCTGAAGACAAGGAAGCCCACAGTTCTTAGAACATCCATCTGGCACACACTTAAATATTGAATACATTATTACAGAGACTAACTGAAGATGGATTCTGTGATAGGTTAAGGACTTTATCTATACAAAGGGGTTGGCAAAGGATGGCCAATTCCAGCTACTGTCTGTTTTGGTAAATAAAGTTTATCGGAGCAGAGCCACATTCATTCATTTTTGTGTCACCTATGGCAGCCTTTCCACTAAAACAAATGAGATCAACAATTGTGACTGAGATTCTATGGCCACAAAATCCAATACATTTACTATAACGCCCTTTACAAAAAAAAAGTTTGCTGATTTCTCATACAGATTATTCCTTTTAGACCTAACAGTCCTTGGAAGTTGATGTTTTTCATCCTTATTTTACCACAAGGGAACCTGAGATTTAGAGAAGGCAAATGACATGCCCAGATTCAGACAGTAAGTATAAGTTTTGGGAACATGATAAAACTGTCTTTTGACAACCATATACAGTCTCCTATTGGAGTAATTTCCCCACCTCATGGGACATTTGTCTCATAAGAAATCAATCAGAGGACACAGTAGGTCACAGAACTCCAATATTGAGATATCAAGCCAGCCAAGATAACATGAGTATTCTTGCTGGAGCTGAAGGCCATCCCATGTGCCTCTGTCCTTTTACTTTTTCAGAAGTGACCCTGTCCACTGATATAGGAGCACCAGCCTTGTTCTAGTATCCCAACCAACCCTCTACTTTTGTTGTCGCTCAATCACTAAGTCATGTCTGACTCTTTGTGACCCCATGAACTATGGCACACCAGGCTTCCTTGTCCTTCACGATCTCCCACTTTGCTCAAATTCTTGTCCATTGAGTGATGTTAACTAACTAACTAACTATCTCATCATCTGTGGCCTGCTTCTTCTTCTGCCCTCAATCTTTCACTGCATCAGAACCTTTTCCAATGAGTCAGCTCTTCACATCAAGTGGCCAAAATATTTGAGCTTCAACTTCAGCATCAATCCTTCTAATGAATATTCAGGGTTGATTTTCCTTAGAATTGACTGGTTTGATCTCCTTACTGTCCAAGGGACATTCAGGAGTATTCTCTAACACCACAGTTCAAAAGCATCAATTCTTCAGTGCTCAGCTTTCTTTATGGTCCAACTCTCACATCCATACATGACAATTGGAAAAACCATAGCTTTGATTATATGGACTTTTGTCGGTAAAGTGACATCTCTGCTTTTTAATATGCTGTCTAGCTGTGTTATAGCTTTTCTTCCAAGGAGCAAGTGTCTTTTAATTTCATGGCTGCAGTCACCATCTGCAGCGATTTTGGAGCCCAAGAAAATGAAGTCTGTCACTGTTTCCATTGTTTCCCCATCTATTTGCCATGAAGTGATGGGACCAGATGCTATGATCTTTGTTTTTTGAATGTTGAGTTTTAAGCCAACTTTTCATTCTCCTCTTTCACTTTCAAGAGGCTCTTTAGCTCTTCTTCACTTTCTGCCATAAGGGTGGTGTCATCTTCATATCTGAGGTTATTGATATTCTTCCCAGCGATCTTGATTCCAGCTTGTGCTTCATCCATCACAGCATTTCACATGATGTACTCTGCATATAAGTTAAATAAGCAGGGTAATAAAATACAGCCTGACACACTCCTTTCCCAATTTGGAACCAGTTCGTTGTTCCATGTCCAGTTCTAATTGACCTGCATACATATTTCTCAGGAGGCAGGTAAGGTGGTCTGGTATTCCCATCTCTTTCAGAATTTTCCAGTCTGTTGTGATCTGCACACTCAAAGGCTTTAGTGTGGTCAGTGAAGCAGAAGTAGATGTTCTTCTGAAATTCTCTTGCTTTTTTGATGATCCAGTTGATGTTGGCAACTTGATCTCTGATTCCTCTACCTTTTGTAAATCCAGCTGGAATATCTGAAAGTTCTCAATTTACATACTATTGAAGCCTAGCTTGGAGAATTTTGAGCATTACTTTTCTCGTGAGTGGGATGAATCCAATTGTGCAGCAGTTTGAACATTCTTTGGCATTGCCTTTCTTTGAATGAAAACTGACCTTTTCCAGTCCTGTGGCCACTGCTGAGTTTTCCAAATTTACTGGTATATTGAGTGCAGCATTATAACAGCATCATCTTTTAGGATTTGAAATAGCTCAGCTGGAGCTCCATCGCCTCCACTAGGTTTGTTCGTAGTGATGCATCCTAAGGCCCATTTGACTTCCCATTCCAGGAGGTCTGGCTCTAGGTTAGTGATCACACCATGTGGTTATCTGGGTCATATTTGTATAGTTCTTCTGTGTATTCCTGTCACCTCTTCTTGGTATCTTCTGCTTCTGTTAGGTCTATACCATTTCTGTCCTATATCGTGCCCATTTTTGCATGAAATGTTCCCTTGGTATCTGTAATTTTCTTGAGGAGATCTCTAGTCTTTCCTTTCTATTGTTTTCCTCTATTTCTTTGCAAATGGGTCTCACTTGCGTGCTTATGGGTAAGCGCCTGCATACTAGGAGAAAAGTTACATAACTTAAAGCTGTCAATCAACTTGTTAAATAACACAAGACACAGGGAAGGATCACCACTCTAAAAAACCCAACACTATCCATTTGGCCTGCTCTCCTTTTCTAGAAGCATACTTTTGTTTTTTTAAAAATAAAACTCTGGCTGCTTAAAACTGTGCTGTCTGTTGATTGAATTATTTTCTTTGGGAGCACAAAAGCAAAGGTATTGCCACTTTGTTGGTAACACTACCTCTTCTGGTACAAGTACAAACTCCATTTACACTGGAAATTCTGTTTAAAACAATTTTTTTTTCTCCTGGTTGCACCATGCAGCTTGTGAGATCTTAGATCCCTGACCAGGGATTGAACTCAGCCACAGTAGTGAAAGTGCTGTGCCTTAAACACTAGACCACAGGGAATTTCCTAAAACAATCCTATAAAACAGAGAGCAAATCTCAGAAACATGCTCAGCAGACACATTTGCCCTGAGGCAAGTTCCAAGTACCCACATATTTCAGCAACTCAGAAAACATTCCAGCCACTGTCAGTGTCAATAAAACAGAAGTAAATGTTTTTCTGGAACTCTCTTGCTTTTTCGATGTGGGGATCACAACAAACTGTGGAAAACTCTTCAAGAGATGGGAATACCAGATCACCTTGCCTGCCTCCTGAGACTGCATGCAGATCAAGAAGCAACAGTGAGAACTGGACATGAAACAACAGACTGGTTCTAAATTGGGAAAGGAATACGTCAAGGCTGTATACCGTCACCCTGCTTACTTAACTTATATGCAGAGTACCTCATGCAAAATGCTGTGCTGGATGAAGCACAAACTGGAATCAAGATTGCCAGGAGAAATATCAATAACCTCAGATGAACTAAAGAGCCTCTTGATGAAAGTGAAAGAGGAGAGTGAAAAAGTTGGCTTAAAAACTCAACATTCAGAAAACTAAGATCATGGCATCTGGTCCCATTACTTCATGGCAAATAAATGGGGAAACAGTGCAAACAGACTTTATTTTCTTGGGCTCCAAAATCACTGCAGATGGTGACTGCAGCCATGAAATTAAAAGACGCTTACTCCTTGGAAGAAAAGTTATGACCAACCTAGACAGCTTATTAAAAAACAGAGACATTACCTTGCCAACAAAAATACGTCTAGCCAAAGATATGGTTTTTCCAGTAGTCATATATAGATGAGAGAGTTGGACTATAAAGAAAGCTGAGCGCTGAAAAATTGATGCTTTGGAACTGTGGTATTGGAGAAGACTCTTGAGAGTTCCTTGGATTGCAAGGAGATCCAACCAGTCCATCCTAAAGGAAATCAGTCCTGAATATTCACGGGAAGGACTGATGTTGAAGCTGAAACGCCAATATTTTGGCCACCTGACGCGAAGAGCTGACTCATTTCAAAAGACCCTGATGTTGGGAAAGATTGAAGGCAGGAGAAGGGGATGATAGAGGATGAGATGGTTGGATGGCATCACCAACTCAGCAGACACGAGTCTGAGTAAACTCCGGGGGTTGGTGATGGACAGGGAGGCATGGAGTGCTGCGGTTCATGGGGTTGCAAAGAGTCAGACACGACTGAGCAACTGAACTGAACTGAACTGTCAGTGTAAATATATGTCAAAGTCATCCAAGACCTTAGGCATATTAGGTGTCCTGAGGAATACCTGCTAGGGGCAGTCAAAGCTCTTGCTTCCTTCCAGAATGCCTCTGACAGATTCTGATTGTTTCCACCCCCAGTTGGGACATAGACAGGTATAGTGGCTAAAATAGTGACCATAATGAAGAAGGTTGCATTAATGCTGGCATAGGAAACTATGGCAACTAATTCAATCTCAGATCCTTTCCCCCTCTTCCTGAAAAATCAAAGGATGGGACTGAAAGCTCCAACCCTCTAATCACAGAGTTGGTTCTCCAGGCAACCAGCCCCCACACTACTTTTAAAAATCACCTTATTAACATAACAAGAGACACCTTTAAAAGTTGTAACAAAAACAGCTAAGTTAAAAAGAAAAAAAAAAAAAGACACCTTTATCACTCTCAGCATTTAGGAAATTCCAAGTTTTAGCCATCTGAATGACCAAATAAATATTTTCCTTATAAATCACAACGTCCCACTTCTCTTCCTCCTCCCAGTATTCACCCCATTCATTCAGGGATGCCTGCATCAAACCCAGGTGAGATGCAAAGTGCTTTGAGAATGCTTTTAGTGGTACCGTGATGACTTTGGCCATAGTGTCTAGAAGTTGGTGACTGACTCCACTGCACAGGAACAAATAATAGCTGAGTCCAGCTCCTGTAGCTTAGAAGCCAAGAACAAACTCTTCCAGCTGGCCACTCATGAGATCACCTTCTGATCATCAAAACCCCACAATAATTCCTTTGGTAAACCCCAGGCTGCTTCTCTACAAGAAGCGTTAGGTTGGGAGATTCTGTCATGTCAACAGCCTCTACAAAGTCAGTTAGATATTAACAAAGGTCCACTTACCTTCCTTACTCTGGTGAAAACAGCACACAAAGAGGGGGAGATTTTCTTCGGAAGAAATACCAGCATTCCCATCTATGATCACACTCGAGAATTCAGCTGCTTTTACCTGCTCCGCGAGCTTGTTCTGGATTTGAAGGCTTATTAGCTTATCAGTTCATTCTGTATTTATTCAGTTATTTCCAGAGCACCATGCAGCACATAGCTAATGTTCCCTTTCAATACTGGGTCCAATCCTGTAATATAATGTGAGAGTGCATACTTAATCCTGGTGTTAGTGAGCCTTCCATGCAACAAAATATTCTATCTCCCACAGAAAGTGAGTTTAATGGTCTACTTTAGATCATGACACCTTTTGTCAACAACTTCTAATACTCAGGGGCAACAAAAGCCTCCAGTTTTGCTGTGGCCTTACTATGTTATGATATGTTTCCCCAAGTATAGATCTGATATGTTTCCCAAGTATTTTTTTGAAATTTAAGTATAGTTGATTTAATGTTAATTTCTGCTGCACAGCAAAGCAATTGTTACACGTGTATTTGTATGTATGTGTGTGTGTGTATGTATAATAATAAGGTCCTACCGTATAGCACAGGGAACTTTATTTAATATCCTATGGCAAACTATAATGAAAAAAATACATATTTTTTTCAATATCCTGTGGTAAACTATGACATATATTCATTATAGTTTATATAATAAATTATATTAAAATATAGTAGAAATGAAAGAATATATATATCATTATAGATTATAGCTTACCACAGGATATTGAATGTAGTTCTCTGTGCGATACAGTAGGTGCTTATTATTTATCCATTCTATGTATAATAGTTTGCAAATGCCAATCCTCTTGATCTATCAATCACCATATTTTCCCAAGTAATTTCTTGACACTGGACCAGTTTGTATTTGCACAGAAACCAACACTACCTCCTTGGTTGTTAAACAGAACAGACAGACCAAAAATATTCCATCCAGGCATTTGGAGTATTGGACGAACTTGTACTACTAAAACATAAAACTGGGCATTACATCCCAAGAGTCATGACCCACTTCAGTGCCTGTTAGCTTCTTTATGAACTGGAATTCAGAAGTGAGGAACCACTGGGTTAGTAAGTAAGCTTCATTTGATATTACTTAGGTTCTTGTGATTGAATAGGCCAATGTCCTCCTCATGATGGACATTTTATTCATCCATGGATGTGTAATTTCCTGTGGTTTGTGAGTTTACCTCTTGCTTTGCAACAGAAAAGATTTAAAACTTCCCCATGGATGAAACCCTCAGGATATCTTCCTGTATATCATCAACATTTCTGTTAATTAAAAATTAGCTCTGTCTCAGAAAGTTAATATCTGCATGACTATTCACTGTGCAGGAAAATCAGATACAAATAAAGTAAATAGGAAAACAGTATTTCTACCAATGAATGCTACATCTGTGAAGAATCATGTTAACTTTCTTCTTTAAGTGACTACTGCTTTCTTACTGAGAAACTGTTGTCTAAAATCAGAGCCTCTGAAAAACCTTGTGCTTTACATTTTATCAGTAAGAATGAAACAATTTAATGCACCTTCCAGGGATAAAGCTTCAGAAAGGGTGCTTCTGGACATTTTAATAAAAACAAGACCATGGGTCCGTTTTGTTGCCTTAGGGCTGATGTTGATCACTTTAGAAAATTCTGCTCTGCTTTGTCTAAGCAATATTTCATTTGTATTTCATCTAAATTTCACGTCTCCACAATCCTACAACCCTACCTCATTCTTTTGTTCAGTTATATGTCCCGTAACGTCTCTGGTATGCAGTGTCCTTCATTATAATGTTATCAAGAGATCTGACTTTGCTGTACTACAGGTTTATTCCTGGTGGTCTTAGGTTGATGGGGCTTGGACCCTGTCTTGTTCAGCTTCCAGGGTCCAAACACGGAAAAATTTTAACAGTTGTGTGTACGAAAAATGCTGCCATGTCAGTAACAAAGGATGTTGCAGCCATCAATTACTGTAACTACCCCAACTATGCACTCAAGAGGGGAATCACGACGGAGAAAAGCACAGCTATTCTTTCTAGACAGCCCTAGAAGAACTACAGCTATAATACACTATAGCTGTAATAGCTAAATTATTGCTCAGTCATGTCCAACTCTTTGAGGTCCCATGGACTTGCAGCCCACCAGGTTCCTCTACCCATAGAATTTTCCAGGTAAGAATACTAAAGTGGGGTGCCATTCCCTTCTCCAGGGAATCTTTCCAACCCAAGGATCGAACCCGGTCTCCCACATTGCAGGCAGATTCTCCATGGTCCGAGACACCATGGGAGCCCATCATCAAAGAGATAATTGCAAAGAGCCCACACTCTTGCATTTTCCCATACATAAAAAAGCACTAAATTCGTGAACTTCGCCGGTTTTATTACAAAACTCCTGTGTATCCTAGCTCCTCCCTTACCTCTTCAGTAGTCCCTCAGAGAGATCTGAGAGGCTCTCTTCCGATCTTAAGTCCTCAGAAAAGCCACCAAATACAACATAATTCTCAACTGTTAGGTGGTAGTTTTTTCACTTGACTGTAATATGCATTTTTCATCCCTAAATATAATATGCCAGGTAGGCATATTATAGTCTACCATGCCAGTTTCATTATAATTGGGATGAGTTCATATCCCAGAAAGGGTACAGGAACAAGGTTGTCACGGTACTCGGTGGCTTTTACTTCATTTCTTGGAACAGGCTTAGATTTTTTTCCCCCTCTTTTTAGTCCCAAACATTTCCTCTGCTAAACTGATGCTTCCATTCCTCATGACTGAGAGGAATAAAAAACTCGAGACACGTTTACTCAGCTGAAGCTATACAGGTAGACAGCTCTGGCCACGTTGACATTCGCAGGTATTGTGGAAACTGGGGGGAAGGGGACAAGCTGCTGCCCCACCCCCGCAATCCGCGGCCTGGATCCAGGACCAGCGTACTCCTCTGCTCTCAGCCTCAAACTGAAACCCGAAGCAGGGTGCCCGCCTCGCCTTTAACATTCACCACTTCTTGTCACAAATAGGCACTAGGGCGCGCGGCTTAAAAGGAAACATAGTTTCCAAGACACTTCACGCTGACGAGACACCTGAGCCCTACAACGCTCTGCGGTCGCCATGTTTCTCGCGGGCGCCGGCTTTGACCCGCCTTTCCTCTCAGTGATTGGACGAGTAGGAACGGCGTACGACAGGGGCGTGGCCCCGCAGGGAGAGGCTAAGGAAACTACCGGACGGGGCCAGGACGCCATCTTGGATCCTGGCAACCTCCTCGAGTTGCCCTTCCTCCTGGTGATTGGACGAGCCGGTTACGTGTCCTGGAAGGGGCGTAACCAGCCAACAAGACCTGGGAACGTGCGTTTTCTTTTCCCTTGTTTCAAGGGTGTAACTATATGAGATGCTCTTACTCATTTCTGGACGACCCTGACGTCGCGATGCAGAAAAGGCTTGCTTGGAGAGTTATCTTGCATTTTAATGGAGCTTCAAAAAACCTGAAAACTGCCTGGGGCTGTTTGGGAAGGCGTCTTAAAATACTTCGAGTGTTCGCTTGGCAGCACATATACTAAAATTGGAACGATACAGAGATTAGCATGGCCCCTGCGCAAGGATGACACGCAAATTCGTGAAGCGTTCCATATTAAAAAAAAAAAAAAAAAAAAAACTTTCAAGGATGCGTTGCCATTTTTCAAAGAGAAAGACGGGGACCACATTGTAGGAAGAGGGGGCTGATTACATGAAAAGTCCCGAAACTTGTTAACTATTGCGATATTAGGGGTAAAGGAGGCAGAATGCCCAGAGAGAAAAAACCTAGGAAGGGGTTGGGATTAGACTATGGAGGCCTTGAATTGCTGGGGAGTTAGGACTTTATCCTGTAGATTGGGTCAGCGTTCCCAAGTTTTTTTGGCACCAGCGACAAGTTTCGGGGAAGATAACTGCTCCCCTCCTGCTGTGAGTTCTGGTTGCGGGGAATTGGGGACCCCTGGATTATGTGGTGAAAAATGGACTTTTGGAGTACGTAAAACAAGTGGGACATAATCATTTAGTGAACTCTAGAAAAATAACTGGGGAATCCCAGTCTTTCCCAAAGTATTCAGTGAACGACTTGGGGAGCTTGTTTATTAAATGCAAATTCTTGCTCCTCTGCAGACCTGCAGATCAAGATTCTCTGATTGTAGAGTTAGGAAATGTGTTTGGGGGAAATAAATGCACAAATCATAAAGGTAGAGATTTGAATGTTCACAAACTGAACACACTCGTGTAACCAACACCCAGATGAAGAAACTCACCAGCAGCTCAAAAACCCCGCTTCCCCCTCCAAGCAACTGCTGCCTGCACCAGGGGTAAAAATGACCAACATAGATTAGTTTGCCTGATTTGAATTTTCTATAAATGAAATTACAGAGCATATACTGGAGACCTATAAAACAAATAGCCTGTATTTTTAAATGTCAGTAACACAGATAGGTTTATTACAGATTTTAAAAGATCAGATGTAACTAAATGCAGGTTGTAACCCTTCACAAGATTATAAGCCCTGAAGACTTTTTTCATTTGCTGCCAATGACATAAACGGAACAATTGCTAATAGTTAAATAAAGAGTGCAAATTAATAAATTAGGTGGGAATTTCCTGGTGATCCAGTGGTGAGGATCCTGGGCTTTCACTCTGGGTCAAGAGTCTGGACCCTTGGTCTGGGAACTAGGATCCTGCAAGCCTTGAGGCACAGCCAAAATAATACATACATACGTACATGTACATACATAAGTGTGTGTATATATATACACACATACATATAACTATTATTAACTTACTGAATTTTACTATTGTACTGATTATATAAAATTATGCCCTTGTTTCTAAGAAATATCACATTTAAGTGTAAAGGAACATCATGTCTGCAGTTTCCTCTCAAATGGGTCAAAAAAATTATTAAGCAACAGGATAATGTTAACATTTGGGAACTCGAAGTGACATGTTTAGGGGGATTACTTATACTTCTTCTGTAACTTTTCTGTAAAGTTTTAATTCTTTTAAGAAGAAAGGTTAATAAAAATTAATGGGGTCACTTACGGAGAGAAAAAAAATCGTACTAAGACATCAGTAACATTTAGACGAATAGTGAAGAAAATATGGAAGAACGTTAAAAGATGAAGTCGAAAGGACTGCAAACAGTCACAAAGGAAAGCACAGCTTCTGTGCTCTCCTGCACCCTGAAGTCTTAAGAAACAGTTGCTCACGCGCTGTGTCGATTAAGCCAAACCCACGAAACCCAACCTCGAAAGCATAGCCGAGCTCCAGCAGACTCCGCCATGTTTTCCCAGTGACCATGTGTGCGTACGTGCGTACGTCCCAACCAATCGGTGCCCACGTCGGCGACTCGTTCACTACCGGGGCGGGGCGGTCTTCTACACATGCGCAAGGTTGGGCGGGCCTTCTTCCTTCTCGCTGAACGCCGCCAACATGGTGAGTATCGCCTGCGCGGGCTCCATGTCTGGCCCCTATACCGCTCCAGCTTTGCCTGGGCTGAGGGCCGGAGGCGAGCAGCGGCGCTCAGCGGATCTTAGGTATTGTGCAGTGAGGTTCCCCGGGTGGGCAAGACCACAAGAGTTGGGAGCTTTCAGGATGCGCGCCCGAGGAGCGCGTGGAGGGCCCGGCATGCCGGGCGCTCGCTGGGTCACGCGTGCGCGCTCTGGCCGCCCCCGCCTCGTCGTTTCGGCGGCCAGTCGCCTAGCCAGCCCGCCGTGGCCGAAGCAGAGCGTTGCATGGTGGTCTGGCCGTGCTGGCTTCGTGGACCTGGAGGCCAGCGGGAGCCTGACTTGCCACCGTTCCCTCTGTGGATTTCGTCCGTCCTGGTTGTCCCATGGCACTTCGGCGTGTTTTCCTCAACATTCTTTTTTCCTGTTTTTAGCCATACTCTAAGTTACAAAGACGGCAAACTGGATCGTAGTTTTAATCAGTCTCGCTGTTCTCTCTCCCCCCCCCGCCTCCCAATTTTAGGTGTTCAGGCGCTTCGTAGAGGTTGGCCGGGTGGCCTACGTCTCCTTTGGGCCTCATGCCGGGAAGCTGGTCGCGATTGTAGATGTTATTGATCAGAACAGGGTAAGTGTAAGGAAAAGTGTCACGGCTTCACATGGCACTGGAGGCAGTGTAGACGACAGAGGTAATGGTTTCAACGGCCCTCTTAAGATAGTACAATGGGTGGTAGTTTTAGTTAAACAGCCAGCGCAGATAAGGGTTACAGAGCAGAGGCTTGAATTGACCTGTATTGCTGGGTTTGAGTAATACTTCTGTCTTTTAAACTAGGCAGTTTTTTTTTTTTTAATAAATTTATTCACTTTAATTGGAGGCTAATTACTTTACAATATTGTAGTGGTTTTCCTATACATTGACATGAATCACCTACGGGTGTACATGTGTTCCCTGTCCTGAACCCACCTCCCACCCCATCCCATCCCTCTGGGTCATCCCAGTGCACCAGCCTCGAGTACCCTGTCCCATGCATCAAACCTGGACTGGCGATCCGTTTCACATTTGATAGTATACATGTTTCAGTGAAACTAGGCAGTTTTAAACTAAAGGTGGGCTAAAACATTGGCGAGATGTAAATCATTATGTTCAATGCGAATTTGGAACAAAGCCAGTCCCATAGAAAGCCCTTGTTTCCTGTTGTCACTACTTGAGCACCACAAACTAAGGGATTGAGCAAAGATAGTTTTTTTTGGTGGGAAGTGGAAGGATTAAAGACAAAACTATATGTTGGGTTCTATGCTTAACTATTACTGCTAAGTCCTTTTTTAACCTTTAAGAAAGATTTTAAGTATAAGAATTTGATGATTCTGAAAAGACTAATATTATGTAGGATATCTGCATTTTGAATGCTGTTACATTTTTATACTGAGATCCTTGATCTTACCTCTTCTAGGCTTTGGTGGATGGACCTTGCACTCAAGTAAGGAGACAAGCTATGCCTTTCAAATGCATGCAGCTCACTGACTTCATCCTCAAGTTCCCGCACAGGTAACTATCCAACTATCACCCCCTCCCATAGTTTTATTAATACTAGTAAAAGTTCGCTTAATTTCATTTAAAAATGTTGTTGGTTATTTTTTTTTTTTTCTCTTGAGAATATAGTAAGCAGTGTGAGAGTGAGAGCCATTTAGAAGAGAGATTTGCATTGTAAAACTAGACATTATTTACTAATAAAATGCCTTGCGATCTGGTGGTTCTCTGGCTTTCCCTTTGTCCAGATTTCCCATTCTTTTTCTCTTGTACCCCTTTCTTTCAGGATTCACACAACAGAGAACTTCCTATATGTGTGGTTCCCTGAACATGTGTTAGTCAATTTTAGCTTTAGAACAAAAAATACTATCATTAGTTGAACTTTTCATATGTGTCAGCTAATAGTTAACATACCGTCATCTCCTTATGACAGCCACCAAAGAGGTTCTATTCCTGGCTATTCATGAGCAATTAAGGCAGTCATTCTGTGATTTTTAACATGTTGTAGGTTATAGAAGTTAAAAACTGGTGTGTTGCTGTGTGGTGACGATTGTTTGCAATGTAACCTGTGCTATGACTGGTTTACTTTCTAAGCATACTGGATTTTGATGTTTGAAAGAAATTCTAAAGTGGTTATAATTCCATTTTATGGCATTTGAACACAAATCTTTAAGCATCACTGTACAGAATAAAGCAAGCCATAAGGGACAACTGTGTTATTTATGAAAAGGAAATTGCTTTCTACTCATCCACTATTTGAGTGATATATGCACATTATTAGAGGTGATTTTTAAACTCTGAAAGTGGAGTGGTTTGCATATTTTTATTTTAAAAATTGTGTGTTTTGAGGATATAAGACATCCTGGCTTAGTGAACACTGTTGGAACAAGTAGAAGATAATATTGTGCCTTGTGCTGTGTTCTGTGGAGACAACTACAACTGGAAGTAGAAAGTGGAAGGGTTCTTGTGGCATTTTTCTTGTGCTTTTTCAGAGGATGAAAAGCTGTCTTTGAATCTGTGTGACGTCAGAGCTGATTTCTTAAATCTTTGTTCTTGGTTCTTTCTAGTGCCCGCCAGAAGTATGTCCGGAAAGCCTGGGAGAAGGCAGATATCAATGCAAAGTGGGCAGCCACAAGGTGGGCCAAGAAGATTGAAGCCAGAGAAAAGGTAATGATTTAGAGATATTTGAATTTGGACATGTTCTGATTTTGGAGGATTAGAAGGTGGTTTGACAGAGTTCTTTTTTTTTTTTTTAAACACAGAAAGCCAAGATGACAGATTTTGATCGTTACAAAGTCATGAAGGCAAGGAAAATGGTAAGTTTTTGTGATTGTTGTGTTCCAGCCCTGAGTTTATTTGTCCGGTAATTTCTTTTTTTTTTTTTTCAATTCTTTTAAGTGTATTGACCATAAAGTTGACTTCATAGAATTCTTATCCATTATAAGGGTGGTCTCCTGTATCTACCTATATATCCATATATATATAGGATGGGTAAGAGTTTTGTGTGCATATATAATGAACATTTTTATTAAAATTTTTCAGAGGAACAGACTAATCAAAATTGAAGTTAAGAAACTTCAGAAGGCAGCTCTCCTAAAAGCCTCTCCCAAGAAAGCCCTTGCTGCTAAGGGGGCAGCTGCAGCAGCTGCTGCCGCTGCCAAGGTTCCAGCGAAAAAGATCACCACCGGGGGTAAGAAGGCTCCAGCCCAGAAGGTTCCTGCCCAGAAAGCCGCAGGCCAGAAGGCCGCACCTCCTGCTAAAACTCAGAAGGGTCAGAAAGCTCCATCCCAGAAAGCACCTGCTCCAAAGGCATCTGGCAAGAAAGCATGAGTCCGTAAGAGGCTATTCAAATCAGAATAAAGGTTCTTTTTGACGTGCTGGCAAATTATTTAATCTGTGGATTAGTCTTGTTGCTGGGGCTGGGTTTATGAGGTAGATTGATGGTAGGATTGTTACTGTCCTCACTGGAGAAGGAATTCCTGAGTCCCACTCTGTCCAGACTCAGATACTATCAAGTCATCACACAAAGTCCTAAGTAATGTTCTTATGGGAAATCACGATAATTAGGCCACTGGGTTAATTTTCTTTCCTTGTACAAATATACATCTCATAAATAACTAAAATCCCAGATGCTTCTTATGCTCAAGAGTAAATTTTCTTATAAAAGTACACTCTAGGTAAACAAATACTATATTTGGATAGGTTGGTTATTTAGTTTCCGGTTCACAGTCATTTCTCATTTTTGTTTAGTGGCATTAATAGGCAAGTGATACAGTGTAATAGTTGCTGTGATAGAGGAAATATGGCAATTTTGGATTACTTGTCCTTCTAACAAGTACACAGTGGGTTGTCTAAAGTGGGATCTTAAGTTTCCACCCAGAACACGGTGTGGGGGGAAAGGAGGTACGAATCTCAGGCATGTAGAAGACTTGCCAGAGACCACAGGACTAGGAAGCCAGGTGTTGGCTCTGTGGTGGGTGGATAGTGTATAGAAAGCCATAGAGTCCTTTTTGAATAGAGGGACGTATAAAATTTAGATTGTGTCCTGTTGAATGAACTGAAACATGGGACAGGAAGAGTTGGGAAGGTCAGGTGGTTTCAAGCTTGGCAGTACTCCTTACTCTGTAAAGGTCCAAAGTGGCACTAGTGAAATTGTGTTGAGGTTCATGAACTGCATCTTCTAGTATTCCAGTTAGCCTGAGTATAAAAATTTGTGAATGCTTTTTTGTCTGAAGTCATCACTGATAGCTCAGTTGGTAAAGAATCCACCTGCAATGCAGGAGACTCTAGTTCGATTCCTGGGTCGGAAAGATCTACTGGAGAAGGGATAGGCTACCCACTCCAGTGTTCTGGCCTGGAGAATTCCATGTACTGTATGGTCCATGAGCATGTATATTTTGGGCTTCATGGTGGCTCAGATGGTAAAGTGTCTGCCTCCAATGCAGGAGACACAGTTCAGTCCTTGGGTTGGGAAGATCCGTGGAGAAGGAAATGGCAAGCCACTCCAGCATTCTTGCCTGGAAAATCCCATAGTTGGAGGAGCCTGATAGGTTACAGTCCATGGGGTCACAGTCAGACAGCTAAGCGACTTTCAGTTTTCACTTTGCTTGTCTGAAAGTAGTTATTTCCCCCTTAAGAATTTTTACCGAAGCACATCTGATAGAAACTGCCCAGGTGAGCCACAGACAACACAGGTAAGCGGGTCTGTGCTTGGTCATTCACTTCAGTCGTGTCTGTGTGATCCCATGGACCGTAACCTACCAGGCTTCTCTGTCCACGGGATTCTCTAAGGCATGAATACTGGAGTGGGTTCCCATACCCTCCTTCAGGGGGTCTGACTGACCCAGGAGTTGAACTCATTCTATCTCCTGCCTCTTCTGCATTGCAGTTGGATTCTTTACAGCTGAGCCACCAGGGGAGCCCAGAGGGGTCTGCCCTGACTTCAAATGCCAATTGCAGGGTTCTCAGGCCTTTTGTACTTATCACGGTGCAGCTGTAATTGAAGTTCCCATGACTGCCTAATAGAACTAAGGCATGTTGCAGTCTTCCCCAGGTGGCTCTGCCTGCCAAGCAGGAGACTATCCCTGCAGGTTCTATGCCTGGTTCGGGAAGATCTGGAGAAGGAACTCGGAAGCATTTGTTACAGGCGTGTCCAAAAGGTAACTCAGAACAGCCAAATGGAAATGCATGAGTTAAGTTGTGAGGGAAGGGGCACACAGCTTACATGCCCTTTCTAGCTTGTTACCCTCCCAGCACCTTTATGTTCATCCTGGAAGCTGCCTTCCATTTAGAGCCCCCTACCCCTTTAGAGTTTCTATGGAATTTCATTAGGTAGGCATGTTTGATTAAATCATTGGCTATTGGTGATTAGTTAGATCCCCAGCCCTTCTGCTCCAGGCAGGTCGGGGGGTGGTGGTGGTGGTGACCAGGTCACCCACAATGGCCAGAGTCCTGGTGGTTCCTCTGCTGACCAGCCCCCCCATCCCATCCTGAAGTTAGGAGACCCTAGCTACTGGTCATCTCAGTCAAAAAGGACAGTCCTACCACTCTGGAGACTCCCAAGAATTTCAGAGGCTTCTTGTGTCAAGAACTGGATGCGAATACCAAATATGTAAATTTTAAGTCACAGTATTACACCCTGTATCTGATAATTTGCAGTTTATGAATTGACTCAGTTAATCCATTGAATTTATGAGTTTGAAACTATCCATTCTCAACTGAGAAACTGAGGAAGAGTTTAGTAATTTGCCCAAGGCCATACAGTGAAGACAGTTCGAAACTCGTCAGATCCCAGACTCCATGATTTTAGGTCACAGTCCAGGCCATCAGCCAGTAAGCCGAGGAGACGGGCTATATCATTAGATTAGATTGCTGCTGGCAAGTGTGGGGCTTCCCTGGTGGCTCGGACGGTAAGAATCCGCCTGCAATGTGGAAGGTTGTGTGCTCGATCCTTGGGTTAGGAAGATCCCCTGGAGGAAGGCATGGCAACCTACTCCAGTATTCTTGCCTGGAGAATCCACATGGACAGAGGAGCCTGGCGGGCTACAGTCCGTGGGGTCACAAAAGAGTCTGACAGGACTGAGCGACTAAGCACACACAACAAGTGTTAGCGACAGAACTTAAAGCATCGCAAGTGTAATGTGGAATCTCTGTCCTTGAGGAAGTGTTAACTTGGCGTAAGCAGCCACAGATACGAGCTAATGCGCGATCAGTCATCTGGGATCTGGCTTGGGGGGAACCATAGAGAAAGGCCAGCCTCCGGGCTTCCTAGAGAGGCGCAGAGAGCGCCAGTTGGGAGCGCTTCCGCTTCCGCCTTGGCTAGGTTTGGCGGGCTCGCTGACACACACGCTCACCGAGCTGCCGGGAATTCGGCGATCCCATTCCCTCGTGGCGCAGCCCTCCTCATCCTGGAGCTCGCCGAGCAGAAGCCTCCGAAGCTCTGCGAGCCTGGGCACAGCCCTTTGCTGGAGAGGAGCAGTCGACTTTTCTGCCCTGAAGAGCCGGCCCGACCTCCTTCCTCCGACTCGCGGTACTCAGGGTGCGGGCTGGTGACGTTTAGAGTCGCCTGTTTCCCAGGGTGGAGTGTTCATATCCGCATGCGGGCTTCGGTCTTCACAGCCCAACAAGGACGTTAAACGTTTTACCCTTTCCTCCCGGGGCCAGAACTCCGCTTGCATTTTGTTCTGCAGCCCTTGCAGAGGTCCAGAGGCCTATATTACCCTACTTTCTCTGCAAAAGCTTGTTTGGGTCAGTAGAAGCATTCGGCACAGACTACATAGTGATGCATTCAAAGCGGGCCAGGGATTTTCTTTCAGGTCAAATGTTCTGTAGTCCTTGACTCTTGCTTCAGAGATTCTTTCTAGGAATTTCTGTCCTCATCAGGTAAATTTGTAGAGTATCTTTCCTAGGATGGTGGTGAGGGGACTGAAGGAGGAAGAGGTGGCGAGTGTGAGGAACAAGACAGGGTCAGTCTCACTGTGGTTCTTTCTTCTCTTAGCTCTCCAGGTTCTTGCTTTTCCAAACAGAGAGGGCAGTGCATGAAGCCAGGGGTCATCAGCCATTCTCCAGACATGGTCTCAGGTGAGCTTTTCCCCAACTTTCCACATTCAGAACAGTTATGAAAGGGCATTACAGGACGTGCCTTGGCCAGTCATGTGCTTAGCTTTGCAGCCATCAAAGAGTATGGCAGAAGAGTGTGTTAGGGGAGTTAATGAGGGAGAGTAGAATAAATTTGGAAGGATCAGGTGTGGAAAGAGGGAAGCACCAGCCTAGAAAATCTAGAAAGTGAGAATCTACATCCAGGCAGACCGTGAGGACGGTGCACAGATGAACAGGTTTGGCCTGACCAGAGGGCTCATTAGAAAGGCAGAATCTCATCTACTGAATCAGAATCTACATTTGTACAATATCTGGGGAATTAATGGGCAGGTTAAAATTTGGGGAGCGCTAGTCTGTGGAGGTTTGTGACATTGTACAGGAGACAGGGATCAAGACCATCCCCATGGAAAAGAAATGCAAAAAGGCAAAATGGTTGTCACAGGAGGCCTTACAAATAGCTGTGAAAAGAAGAGAAGCAAAAAGCAAAGGAGAAAGGGAAAGATACTCCCATTTGAATGCAGAGTTCCAAAGAATAGCAAGGAGAGATAAGAAAGCCTTCCTCAGCGATCAATGCAAAGAAATAGAGGAAAACAACAGAATGGGAAAGACTAGAGATCTCTTCAAGAAAATTACAGATACCAAGGGAACATTTCATGCAAAGATGGGTACAATAAAGGACAGAAATGGTATGAACCTAACTGAAGCAGAAGATATTAAGAAGAGGTGGCAAGAATACACAGAAGAACTATACAAAAAAGATCTTCACGACCCAGATAATCACGATGGTGTGATCACTCACCTAGAGCCAGACATCCTGGAATGTGACGTCAAGTGGGCCTTAGAAAGCATCATTACGAACAAAGCTGGTGGAGGTGATGGAATTCCAGTTGAGCTATTTCAAATCCTGAAAGATGATGCTGTGAAAGTGCTGCACTCAATATGCCAGCAAATTTGGAAAACTCAGCAGTGGCCATGGGACTGGAAAAGGTCAGTTTTCATTCCAATCCCAAAGAAAGGCAATCCCAAAGAATGCTCAAACTACTGCACAATTGCACTCATCTCACACGCTAGTAAAGTAATGCTCAAAATTATCCAAGCCAGGCTTCAGCAATACGTGAACCGTGAACTTGCAGATGTTCAAGTTGGTTTTAGAAAAGGCAGAGGAATCAGAGATCAAATTGCCAATATCCACTGGATCATCAAAAAAGCAAGAGAGTTCCAGAATAACATCTATTTCTGCTCTATTGACTATGCCAAAGCCTTTGACTGTGTAGATCACAATAAACTCTGGAAAATTCTGAAAGAGATGGGAATACCAGACCACCTGACCTGCCTCTTGAGAAACCTATATGCAGGTCAGGAAGCAACAGTTAGAACTGGACATGGAACAACAGACTGGTTCCAAATAGGAAAAGGAGTACGTCAAGGCTGTATATTGTCACCCTGCTTATTTAACTTATATGCAGAGTACATCATGAGAAACGCTGGACTGGAAGAAGCAGTAGCTGGAATCAAGATTGCCGGGAAAAATACCAATAACCTCAGATGTGCAGATGACACCACCCTTATGGCAGAAAGTGAAGAGGAACTAAAAAGCCTCTTGATGAAGGTGAAAGAGGAGAGTGAAAAAGTTGGCTTAAAGCTCAACATTCAGAAAACTAAGATCATGGCATCTGGTCCCATCATTTCATGGCAAATAGATGGGGAAACAATGGAAACAGTGAAAGACTTTAATTTTTTGGGCTCCAAAATCACTGCAGATGGTGACTGCAGCCATGAAATTAAAAGATGCTTACTCCTTGGAAGGAAACTTAGGACCAACCTAGATAGCATATTAAAAAGCAGAGACATTACTTTGCCAACAAAGGTTCGTCTAGTCAAGGCTATGGTTTTTCCAGTGGTCATGTATTGATGTGAGAGTTGGACGGTGAAGAAAGCTGAGTGCTGAAAAATTGATGCTCTTGAACTGTGTTGTTGGAGAAGACTCTTGAGAGTCCCTTGGACTGCAAGGAGATCCAACCAGTCCATCCTAAAGGAGATCAGTTCTGGGTGTTCATTGGAAGGACTGATGCTGAAGCTGAAACTCCGGTACTTTGGCCACCTCACGCAAAGAGCTGACTCATTGGAAAAGACCCTGATTCTAGGAGGCATTGGGGGCAGGAGGAGAAGGGGATGACAGAGGATGAGATGGCTGGATGACATCACCGACTCTATGGACATGAGTTTGAGTAAACTCCGGGAGTTTGTGATGGACAGGGAGGCCTGGCATGCTGCGATTCATGGGGTCGTAAAGAGTCGGACACGACTGAGCGACTGAACTGAACTGAACTGAGTCTGTGTGGCAATACACAGAGGAAGGCCACCTCCTGAGATTAAATAGGCATGCCTCCAGGAGAAGTTTGCTCTGCAGACCACAGAGTCAGGGTGCAATGAAACCCAAATTGGGAGAATTGGAGGGTGTGGATTGATGAGAGAGGTGAATTCTTGGAGGAGTGCTGAGTTTGGAACTGAAGCCAGTGCCTCGAAGTCCACTGCAAAAATTTCAGTTTAATCTGTGTTAAAAGGCTGTATTCATTGTTGGCACAAATTCATGCAGCATTGAAGGAAGTTTTCCCTCTGGAGTTTTCTTACTGATAGAGGATGATTTCAGTGAATTTCTCTCTAGATTCCTAGACCATGCAGTGAGAAAGCTGGTGTGTCATGTAATGGATGTATCATAAAATGAGAAAGCTCCATCCCAGAAACTTAAGAGCAGTGTGTATTTGGTTCATTTTTCTGGACCTTGGATCATCCACTTATGTTTCAGCATTTAAGCCAACATCAGTTCCATGTTCGGAAAAATTTTAACATCTTTGGGTTCAGTCTTTTCTCTCCAGGGGCTTTGCCTAAAGTATGGTAGTCAAGGGGGATTATGTTCCACTAAGAAACCCCCCAACTGACGAATTCCCTGGCAGTCCAATGGTTAGGACTCAGGGCTTCCACTGCAGTGGGTGTGCATTTAATCCCTGAGGAGGGAAATACAATCCTCCATGCTCTGTGGTGTGGCCAAACAAACCAACCCAAGTAACAGTGACTTAAACGTGGCTTAAACAGGAAAAAAGCTTCTCTCTTACACCAGAGAAGTCTGGGAGAGGCAGTCTAGGGCGAGTGTGATGGCTCCACTATTACCATACATCCAGGTTCTTTCTATCTTTCTGCTCCACCATCCTAGCACTGGCCTTCCTGCCCAATGGTACTTCACAGTCTAAGGCGGCTGCTTGATCTCCAGCTATCATGTGCATTCTAGCTAGAAGAGGAGATGCTAAAAATGCAAACCTCTCAGCTGTTCTCTTTTAGAAACCTCTTAGAAGTGAGATAGATGGATGGATAGATATATTAAGAACTGTCAGTCTTTGCTACAATCTCTATGAGAAACATTTGTTATTTGGAATCACCTAGGAAGTTCCCCCAATCTCATCTGTTGTTGTAATAAGTGCAGAGATTTATATATTATCATGTGCCAGGTGATGTTTGCTTTACACATACTAGTTCATTCCATCCTTACAAGAGCCTCACTAGCTTCATATTGCTAGTATCCGTTTTTTAGATGAAGAAATTGAGGCACAAAAAGTTAAGTGTCTCATCTAAGTTCAGACAGCTAATGGCTATAGCGGTGGAATCTGAACCTCCGGAGTGTGACTGTAGAGATGGGTTTGTCAGCCTCAGTACTGTTGATGTTTGGGGCCAGGTAATCCTTTGTTGTGGGGGACCCTTCTGTGCACTCTAGGATGTTAAGTAACTTGCATCCATGGCCTCTAACCACTAGGTGTCAGTAGCTTCACCGCCCCCACCCCACCCCCCCAATCCGGAGGTTGTGGCAACTAAAACAGTCTCCAGACATTGCCACATATTCCTGGAGGACAATTGTCGTCCCCGTCCCCCCCCCCCCCCCACCCCAATTGAGAACCACAGCGCTAAAGCCTCTGCTGTTTGCCATGAATCTGTGCTGCCTGTGAAACCCACTTCCCATGTAGGGGAATCAACAGCCCTATTGATTTTTCAAAACTGTATTTGTTTTATTTGTGGCTTTGCTGGGTCTTCCTTGCTGCACACAGGTTTTCTCTAGTTGCAGGGGGCGGGGCTACTTCTGGTTGTGGTGTGGGCTTCTCGTTGCTGTGGCTTCTCTTGTTGCAGAGCAGGGGCTCTAGAGCTCAGGCTCAGGAGTTGTGTCCCGGGTTAGTTCCCCCCCACCGTGTGAAATCTTTCTGGACCAGGGCTTGAAGCCCAGTCCCCTGCATTAGCAGGGAGATTCTTAATCCCTGGACCACAGGGAAGTCCCCTGTTAATTTAATAATGGAGAGGGAGGAAGTGTCAGCAAAGGAATGAAGCAGAATGATGAGAGATAGAGCTGGATGTTGAGAATCTGCATGTTGCGGAGAACAAAGAACAAAGGATACATAAGTAATTAGAGAGGTGTGGAGGGTAGAAGCCCTAAAGTGAGGGAAGATGGTCAGGACTGTCTCTCAGCTGCTGACTCTCAAGGAAGTAGAGGCAGAATATTAACATTCAGGGTCAGCCAAGTGTCTGTTATCCACCGTTCAGTAAGGGAGCCACTAGCTAGGTGCCTATTTAAATTAAAATGAATTAAAATTAGAAATCCAGTTCATCAGTCACACTAGCCAGCTTTAAATTTCCTGGTCAAAGTGTTATCTGATTTCTTCACTGTATAGTTATTATTTTTCCCCTGCAACTGATTAGAAATCTATTGGGAAACATTTTTTTTTTTACATGATTAAGAAGTTGAGTATTTTATTATTAAATTGTTTATTCTCTTGCAAGGCTGTTGCTTCACTGTATAAAAATAGCACCAGCAAACACAGTATATTGCAAAATTAAGACAGTAATATTCTTCACTGGACACTGTACAACTAACAAACTTTTCTCCACTGGCAGTTATTTCTAGTGGGAAGATTATTTTGACCCAAATCCAAGGATAGCTGTAAGCAAGTTACAATGTCATATAAGGTATAAGATAACCATGTTATCCTTGAATAATTTTTGTAATTAGTTTTACCAGAGATAATTTCAGGAATTCTGAATGTTATAACTGGAGCCTAGCCT
Organism: Muntiacus reevesi; assembly: GCF_963930625.1. Taxonomy (NCBI): domain Eukaryota; kingdom Metazoa; phylum Chordata; class Mammalia; order Artiodactyla; family Cervidae; genus Muntiacus; species Muntiacus reevesi. Next base: position 72,934,431 of record NC_089252.1, read on the forward strand.
AAAAATCACAGGATGCTGTGGAAAAGATGCACAGTGTTTATCTGAAGGCATTAGAAAGTTAAGGGGTAGTTTCTTCAGGAAACATTGTTACAAGTAGTTTCTTTTGCTAAAAGTTGCTTTTTAAATATCTATCCACCACTAATTTAAGACAACAATGCTAGATTAAGTTGTTTCAAAGTAGTTTATTTGTGGGTTCCATTTTCATTCCTCAATAGATTTTATGTATTTCTCATATGCTTCTTCACTCATTGGTTCATCTAGTTCTGAAGGGTTACTGAATGTCATCTTGATCAGCCAACCATCTTCATAATTAGACTTGTTGACAAGTCCTGGATTTTCTGCTAGAGCTTTATTAATTTCAGTTACTTCTCCTGATAGAGGAGAATAGAGTTCCCTAGCAGCTTTCACACTTTCCAAAGCACCAAACTCCTCTTGTTTGTTCAACTTTGTCCCAACTTCAGGCAGACTACAGTACACAACATCTCCCAACACTTCCTGTGCAAAATTGCTGATTCCATCCGCTCCAGCACCGTTTTCTGTTGTTACCCATTCGTGTTTTTCTGTGAATTTCCGCACCGACAGCAGAGCAGGGCCGGTGCGCAGCGCCTGGACGCCACCCGCCCGCAGTCCCCAGGGCCGCGGCGAGCAGAGCGCACTAGCTGCCGAGATGGTGCGCGGGCTGCAGACCGCGGCCGCACGTTCCGCACCGCTTGCAGCGCCGTCGTTCGCATGGGTGCAGGGGGTCTCCGCGCCGCACCTAGAGCACCCCGGCCGGCGGGGGCGGGGGCGGGGCGGAGCGGCCCCGGGCCGGAGCGAGGGAAACATTTAAAATCATGCAGATATCCTGCTTATCAACATTTCCTCCTAGATTTTGCATCTAGCAGTGGTTCTTGTCTAAACCGGTCTTTGCAGTGATGGCTGTAAGTCCTCTGCTTCTTCTTCTTCTTCGGTGGCTCTTTTTTCCAGGACACGCCTTCCCGGAAGTTCGGGCCCCTCCCTTTGCCTCCGTCCAGGGCTTGAGAAGAAGCCTGTTGTTTCAGGAGCCAGTGACCTTTGAGGACGTGGCTGTGTACTTCACCCAGAACCAATGGGCCAGCCTGGACTCTGCGCAGAGGGCCCTGTACAGGGAGGTGATGCTGGAGAATTATGTAAACATAACCTCCTTGGGTGAGTCCTCCTTCCTTCCTAAAACTCAGCTTCTGCCCTTGGGGGCTCCTGGCTTCCTCTGTAATGTATCTGGGATCTCTAATACCACCAGAATTGATGCTCCATGAGCTAAGCTCCCCGATCCTCAGTTGCAGTAACTAACTACTGGAGAAAGATCTGGGTTCGTTTCAGTTTTAAACAAGACTTCCCCGATATTCCCTGGCAGTCCAGTGGTTAGGACTCCACACTGCCAAGCTGCTGCTGCTGCTAAGTCACTTCAGTCGTGTCCTACTCTGTGCGACGCCATAGATGGCAGCCCACCAGGCTCCGCCGTCCCTGGGATTCTCCAGGCAAGAACACTGAAGTGGGTTGCCATTTCCTTCTCCAGTGCATGAAAGTGACAAGAGAAAGAGAAGCCACTCAGTCGTGTCCAACTCTCAGTGACCCTAAGGACTGCAGCCCACCAGGCTCCTCCATCCATGGGATTTTCCAAGCAAGAGTACTGGAGTGGGTTGCCATTGCCTTCTCCAACACTGCCAAGGGTGTGGGTTCAATCCTTGATTGGGGAACTAAGATCCCAGAGGTTGAGCAGTGTGGCCAAAAAAAGAAAAGACTTCCTTCTTTCCCCTTGGGAATGCTCCTGGGAGGGGCTTTGCCCTGGGGTCAGAGCACTGAGAAGGTTCCATATTCATTCCTTCACTCTTTCAGTTCCCTGGAGGAGACTGTGGCCCCATCTTCTCTGTGTGAGTCTCCTAAGGCCTTCTGTACACTCCTCCAGTGACAGTGTGGACTTCCTGCGCTTTCAGAGCCAGAATAATCTTCCTGGGCAAAGCAGTTTGTGCCCTCATTTCATCCCCAGAGTCTCTCCACCCTGGCCTCCCTTCGTCTCCTGGGACGTCACTGCTTTTTCCACCTGGCAAAGTGGGGGGTAGACTGAGAGGGGTCCGAGGAGGCTCTCCTCAACTTTCTATTCCTCTTCTGTGTCCTTCAGCAGCATTTCCACTCCCCAAACCAGATCTGATCTTCTGGCTGGAGCAAGGGGAAGAACCAGGGCACCTGGATCCCTGGACACTGGTCGGGGGAGAGGACCTGAGAGGCATCTGCAGAGGTAAGCAGGAGAACCTGCCATTCTCTCCTCCATAGAGCTTCAGCCCCAAACTGGAAAAGACTAGTCCAGACCTTTTATTTTCCATCATTCTTCTTTGTAAAGCTAAAGGATTTCAAACTTTTAGTAGTGAAGGTAGACTTCTGTTGATTAACATAAGAATATACACAAAATAGACAACTTCTTTCTGTAAGGACATTTTGTATGTGTTTGTGTGTGTGTGAGAGAGAGAAACTGTAGCAGGAGAATGGACTTTTTATAAATTCCTAAACACTAAATTAGAAAGTAGCTTTTGAAAGAAATCCTGTTTATTTTGGGGAGTGTTTTTCTACTTTTGTTAAAAAAATGCCGTTGGCATCTTGATAGAGGTTGCATTGACTCTATAGATGACTTTTGGCAGTATTGACTTTTTTTTTAAGATTTATTTATCTATGGCTCTGCTGGGTCTTCCTTGATGTTTTCAGGTTTTCTCTGTTATGACGGGCAGAAGCTACTCTTCCTTGTGGTGCAAGGGTTTTTTGTTGAAGTGGCTTCTCTTTTTGCGGCGCACGGGGACTGGAGCACAGGCTCAGTAGTTGTGGCCTACAGGCTTAGTTGCTCCGAGGCATGTGGGATCTTCCTGGAACAGGGATTGAACCCATGTTTCTGGCATTGGCAGGTGGATTCTTAACCACTGGACTACCAGGGAAGTTCAGTATTGACATTTTAACAGTATTAATTCTCCCAGTGGAATATTTTTCCATTTATTTGTGTCTTCTTTGGTTGTTTTCATCCATGTCTTGTAGTTTTCAGAGTAGAGATCTTTCAACCCCTCGGTTAAATTTATTTCTAAGTATTTTAGTGTTTTTGATGCTGTTATAAATGGTGTTATAAAAGGGATCAATTTCTTTATTTCTCAGAAAACTCATTGTTAGTATTCAGATTTCTGTATGTTAATTGTATATCCTGCAGCTTTACTGAATTCACTGTTTAGATTTAGCAGTTCTTTTCGTTGAGTCTTAAGAATTTTCTGTATTTTAAATCTTATTATCTGCAAATAGAACAAATTGTTATTTCTTCCTTCCTAATTCTGGTACCTTTTCTTTCTTTCTTTCTTTCTTTTTTTTTTGCCTGTTTGCTCTAGCTAGGATTTTCAGCATTGTGTTAAATTGGAGTGGTGAGAGTAGACACTCTTGTACCTAATCTTAGAAGAGAAACTTTCAACCTTTCACTCTTGAGTATGATGTTAGCTGTGGGCATTTCATTTATGGCCTTTTTTATGTTGAGATATGTTTCTTCCCTGTGGCGGTGGTTTAGTTGCTAAGTCATGTCCAACTCTTATGATCCCATGGATGATAGCCTGCCTGGCTCCTCTGTCCATGGGATTCTCCAGGGAAGAATACTGGAGTGGGTTGCCATTTCTTTCTCCAGGGGATCTTCTCAACCTAGGAATCAAACTAGGAACTCCTGCATTGCAGGCAGATTCTTTACCAACTGAGCTACAAGGGAAGCCCATGTTCCTTCTCTACCTAATTTGTTAGGTTTTTATGGTGAATGAATGTTGAGTTTTGTGAAATTCTTTTCTTTACCTATTGAAAGTGAAAGTCACTCAGTTGTGTCCAACTCTTTGCAACCCCATGGACTGTACGGTCCATGAAATTCTCTAGGCCAGAATACTGGATTGGGTAGCCTTTCCCTTCTCCACGGGATCTTCCCAACCCAGGGATTGAACCCAGGTCTCCCGCATTGCAGGCGGATTCTTTACCAGCTGAGCCACAAGGGAATTCCTGGAGTGGGAAGCGCACAGGGCAAGAATACTGGCATGGGTAGCCTATCTCTTCTCCAGCAGATCTTCCTGACCTAGGAATCAAACTGGGGTATCCTGCATTGCAGGCACATTTTTTACCAACTGACCTTTCAGGGAAGCCTTTACCTATTGAGATGATCATATGATTCTTTTCTTTCACTCTATTCATATGAAGTTTCATATCAATTGATTTGTGGAAAGCACGTTTATTTATTGGGAATGAGTGGTTTCCTTTTTTGTCTTTTGCCTGAGGGATCTTAGTCCCTCAACCAGGGAAGCACGGAGTCCTAACCACTGGGCTGCCAGGGAATTCCCCTTTCTTGAAAGATAATGAATTGAAGTTAAATGTGAAGAACCATCCACAGATATGGTGGATAGTCTTCCTCATTCAGTCGCCCTGTTCTTATACTCCCTCAATCCCTAATGCTATTCAGAACCTCTGTAAACCAAATGCCCCTCTCTTACTCACCCCCACTCTGTCTGCATCCGGCCCCCTTAGATTGACTCCAGCACTCGAGCCCACCTTGATGGAAGAAGCTTTCCCAGGGCCCCGCCCGCCCTTGTCAGTGAATCCCTTTGCCACAGCTGCACATTGTCCATTTAGCCTGTCAATAGCTTTGGCCAGTAGGACTTCTTTACAGTGATGAAAATGTTATGTATCTGCACTGTCCAATATGGGAGGCATTAGCCACATGAGCACTTGAAATGTTGGTGATACAACTGAGGAACTGAATTTTTAACTTTGTTCCATTTTAATTAGCCACATGTGGTTAATGGCCACCTAATCAGGCAATGCAACCTAAAACAATTTTAAACACAGCCTCCCAGCTGCTGCTTTTAGTTTCTAGATCAGTGGCTGTCAAACCCTAGTGTGCAGTGCTTGTTAAATCACTTGTGGTGCTGGATGCCACCTCCAGAAATTCTAATTTCGTAGACTGGGGTGGGGCCTGAGAATCTGCATTTCTAACAAGTTCCCAGACCATGATGATCCTGGGACCACACTTTGAAGACCTCTGTTCCTGAGAATCTTGAACTGTGGCTTTAATATTCTGGGTTGCAACTCATTAGTGAGTTGTGCTCACTATTTAAAAATTAGACTAGATTGGGCTTGACTTAAATAAAATAGACCAAGCTAGTATAAAATCCATCATCTAGTCATCATTCTTATTAAGGGTCGTGTTCTTTAAAACTCTTATTTCCATGGGATCTAAATGATGAGTCCTGGTCAAAAAAACTTGAGAAACACTGAGCTAGAAGTTTCATGTGTCAAATCTTTGGTGTCTGGAAAGGCAAATATGGCTCACCAGTAAGAGTGTGGGTCCCCCTTCCCCACGAGTGGCCGTCTCCAGTCCTAGGAGGGTCTGAACCAGCCATGTCTTTTTTCCTTCCACAGCTAAGTCTCCCTCCCACTGGACAGCACACGAGTTTTGCAATTATGGTCCTTTTATGAACCCCTCACAACCCGCAGTGTTACAAACTGTCCTTTCCCCAGTCAGGCTTGCAATATAAAACATCCCTTCTTTAAACATTACAGAATATTATAAAGCATTTAGACAGTTTCTGGCCTTGATGGGGACCTTGAGATCCGCTGTTACAGACAGCATCTTCCCGCCCTCTGGATGCTGTGTGGTGTGAGAGCTGCTTACTCAGCTCTTTTTGCTCCAGTTGAAAGATCTTCTTCAACCTCAGCTCCATCTGCTTTCTTTTTTTTTTTTTAATTTTTGCCACACCTTGGATTTGTGGGATCTTAGTTCTCAACCAGGGATTGAACCCAGGGCCACAGAAATGAAAATGCTAAGTCCTAACCATTGGATTGCCTGGGAATTCCCTCCCTCTGCTTTTCTTAATTGTTCCCCGTTCAGCATTTTCCCCACCCCGTTCCTCCTGTTTTTTCTTCTCTCATTTGTCTCCATTAACAGTTGTTGCTGTCTCTGCTGATTTTGTTGTCCTAATGGCGTTGCTGCTTTCTCTGCCTCCAGTATTTTTACTTTTCCTTCCAGGTATCATCAGGAGGCTATGTCTCTCTCCAAAAAGTACACGTGTCCTGGTCACGGCATTAACAGTACTGCTTAATCCCTTTCTCCTTTCAGCATAACTAGGTGACTGTTCTGTTTTCTTTTCTTTTTTTTGGATACCTTTATCAATATATAATGCCCCTTTTTTTTTTTTTGTTACAGTCTTTGTTTTAAACTGTACTGTGTCTGGTTTGAGTATTGCTACTCCAGCTTTCTTTTTATTTCCATTTCCATGGAATATCTTTTCCCATCCCTTCACTTTCAGTGTTTGTGTGTCTTTATTACTTATTTTAAACTTTTATTTCATATTAGAATATGGTTGATTAACATTGTTGTGTTTCAGATATACAGCAGAGTGATTCAGTGATATCATGTTATGTTTTCATCATGCTAGGTGGTAAAGCCAAGACTGAGTACAGAGGGCAGACTACAGAGCTGAGCATTTCGAAGGGACCAGAGTATCACAAGTTGATAATGGAGGTGCCGCTGGTGGATGTTCCCAGGCACCCTCACTTTGAGAACAGCTTAGAGAAGCTGCAGCTGTATCACCCAGGGAAGAAAAAATACTCAAAGAACGGCAGTTTCACAGATTTGCCAGTCCAGGATCATCCATCCTCCACTGCTGAAAGAGGAGAGACAGCCAGACAATTGCAAGGAAGCTGTGGTGTCTGCATGCATCTCATTACTAAGCAGGGCCTCCCTAGAGAACAGGTATTTTATAATTGTGGTGAGTGCGGCAGATATTTCAACCAACATTCAGACCTTCACCAGCATCAGAGAATTCACATGGATGAAAAGCCCTACAAATGCAAAGAATGTGGCAAAGCCTTTAGATGTAACTCAAAACTGTCACGGCACCAGAAGATCCATACTGGGGAGAAACCGTACCCTTGCCAGGAATGTGGAAAAGCCTTCAGTCAAAACTCGCACCTCCTTCAGCATCAGAAACTCCACAGGGGAGAGAAGCCCTACAAATGTAAGGACTGTGGGAAAACCTTCGACTACAACTCGAAACTTATCCGGCATCAGCGAATCCACACTGGGGAGAAACCCTTTAAATGTAAGGAATGTGGGAAGGCCTTCCGGTGTAACTATGACCGCGTCATCCATGAGCGAATTCACACTGGGGAGAAGCCGTATGGATGTAAGGAGTGTGGGAAAAGCTTCAGATCAAATTCAGTTCTGATTCAGCATCAGAGGATCCACACCGGGGAGAAACCTTACAAATGTAAAGAGTGCAGCAAGGCTTTCCGCCGGAGTTCGCTGTTTCTCCAGCACCAGAGGTTCCACACTGGAGAAAAGCTCTATAAATGTAACGAATGTTGGAAAACTTTCATTTGTAGCTCACGCTTTATAGTACACCAGAGAATCCACACTGGGGAGAAACCTTATGAGTGCCAGGAGTGTGGGAAGGCGTTCAACCAGAAATTCACCCTGGTTCAGCACCAGCGAGTTCACACTGAGGAGAAACCTTATGAGTGTAAAGTGTGTGGGAAATCCTTCAAATGGAGCGCGAGTTTCATTCACCATCAGAAAGTGCACACCAGGAAGAAACCCGACCAAGTTACAAGGCCATCCCCGGTGAAGCCCTGCTGCCCCACTTCAGTCCTGTCCTCTCTGTCTCCCCAACATGCGTGACCTGCCCAGCCACGCCAGGGGCTCCCCTGTCTTGTTCACGGGCACTGCTGCTTCCTCCTGCTGTGCCTCCCTTCCTGTTGTTCCCCTCATCGGAAATGGCCAAGTCTTCACCTGTCCAAGTTGTGCATTTCTTTCAGAATCATGCTTCTCCTTGGAAGTCATCTACTCATAGCCTGAACCCTTTACCTCATTCCTTGTGAGCTCCTGCACGTTTCCAACTCCATCATCCCTAGTGTGGCAGACTTTCCTCTGGGCTTCTGCTCATGTCTTTGATGATACTCTTCTGGTCTCCTATAAGTAAGTCATTATTGTTTTCCCAGCTCCATTTAAGTTCTCATACTTAAGGACCAAGTTTGATTACCCTCTTCTGTCCCTTGGTAGGGCTTCCCTGGTGGCTCAGACGGTAAAGAATCTGCCTGCAGTGCAGGAGACCTCAGTTCGATCCCTGGGTTGGGAACATTCCCTGGAGAAGGGAATGGCTACCCACTCTAGTATTCTTGCCTGGAGAATTACATGGACAGCAGAGTCTAGTGGCCTACAGTCCAGCAGTTCAGTTCAGTTGTGCAGTCGTGTCCCAACTATTTGTGACCCTATGGACTGCAGCACACCAGGCTTCCCTGTCCATCACCAACTCCCAGAGCTTACTCAAACCCATGCCCATTGAGTCAATGATGCCATCTAACCATTTCATCCTCTTTCATCCCTTTCTCCTCCTGCCTTCAATATTTCCCAGCATCAGGGTCTTTTCCAGTGAGTCAGTTCTTCACATCAGGTGGCCAAAGTATTGGAGTTTCAGCTTCAGCATCAGCCTTTCCAATGAATATTCTGGACTGATTTCCTTTAGGATGGACTGGTTGGATCTCCTTGCTGCCCAAGGGACTCTCAAGAGTCTTCTCCAACACCACAGTTCAAAAGCATCAATTCTTATGTGCTCAGCTTTCTTTATGGTCCAACTTTCACATCCATACATGACTACTGAAAAAAATCATAGCTTTGACTAGACAGACCTTTGTTGGCAAAGTAATGTTTCTGCTTTTTAATACGCTGTCTAGGTTTGTCATAGCTTTTCTTCCAAGGAGCAAGTGTCTTTTAATTTCATGGTTGCAGTCACCATCTGCAGTGATTTTGGAGCCCAAAAAAATAAAGTCTCTCACTGTTTCCATTCTTTCCCCATCTAATTTGCCATGAAGTGATGGGACCGGATGCCATGATCTTAGTTTTCTGAATGTTGAGTTTTAGTTCAACTTTTTCACTCTCCTCTTTCACTTTCATCAAGAGACTGTTTAGTTCTTTGCTTTCTGCCATAAGTGTGGTATCATCTTTGTATCTGAGGTTATTGATATTTCACCTGGCAATCTTGATTCCAGCTTATGCTTCATCCAGTCCAACATTCCTCATTATGTACTCTGCGTATAAGTTAAATAAGCAGGGTGACAATATATAGCCTTGACATACTCCTTTCCCGATTTGGAACCAGTCTGTTGTTCCATGTCCAGTTCTGTTACTTCTTTACCTGCATAGATTTCTCAGGAGGAAGTTCAGGTAGTCTGGTATTCCCATCTCTTTAAAAATTTTCCACAGTTTGTTGTGTTCCACACAATCAAAGGCTTTAGCATAGTCAATAAGACAGAAGTAGATGTTTTTCTGGAACTCTTTCGCTTTTTCAGTGATCCAGCAGATGTTGGCGATTTGATCTCTGGTTCCTCTACCTTTTCTAAATCCAGCTTGAATATCTGGAATTTCATGGTTCATGTACTGTTGAAGCCTGGCTTGGAGAATTTTGAGCATTACTCTGCTAGAGTTTGAGATGAGTGCAGTGGTGTAGTAGTTTGAACATTCTTTAGCATTGCCTTTCTTTGGGGTTGGAATGAAAACTGACCTTTTCCAGCCCTGTGGCCACTGCTGAGTTTTCCAAATTTGCTGGCATATTGAGTGCAGCACTTTCACAGCATCATCTTTTAGGATTTGAAATAGCTCAACTGGAATTCCATCACCTCCACTAGCTTTATTCATAATGATGATTCCTAAGGCCCACTTGTCTTCGCATTCCAGGATGTCTGGCTCTAGGTGAGTGATCACACCATCGTGATTGTCTGGGTCATGAAGATTTTTTTTGTATAGTTCTTCTGTGTATTCTTGCCACCTCTTCTTAATATCTTCTGCTTCTGTTAGGTTCATACCATTTCTGTACTTTATTGTGCCCATCTTTGCATGAAATGTTCCCTTGGTATCTCTAATTTTCTTGAAGAGATCTCTAGTCTTTCCCATTCTATTGTTTTCCTCTATTTCTTTGCACTGATCACTGAGCAAGGCTTTCTTATCTCTCCTTGCTATTCCATGGAACTCTGCATTCAAATGGGCACATCTTTCCTTTTCTCCTTTGCCTTTGACATCTCTTCTTTTCTCAGCTCTTTGTAAGGCCTCCTCAGGCAACCATTTTGCCATTTTGCATTTCTTTTTCTCAGGGATGGTCTTGATCACTGCCTCCTATACAGTGTCATGAACCTCTATCCATAGTTCTTCAGGCACTCTATCAGATCTAATCCCTTGAATCTGTTTGTCACTTCTGTATAATCATAAGGTATGTGGTTTAGGTCATACCTGAATGATCTAGTGGTTTTCCCTCTTTCTTCAATTTTAAGTCTGAATTTGGCAATATGGAGTTCATGATCCAAGCCATAGTTAGCTCCTGGTCTTATTTTTGCTGAGTATACACTTCTCCATCTTTGGCTGCAAAGAATATAATCTGATTTTGATATTGACCATCTGCTGATGTCCATGTATAGATTCCTGGGGTCACACAAAGAGTTGGACATGACTGAGCAATTAACACCTTCACTTTCCCCTGGTATGAAATGGTAGTGTTTGTTCCTTTTTCTTTTTCTTTTTTTGACTGCACCATGGTGCTTACTGGATCTCAGTTCCCTGACCAGGGACTGAACGCAGGCCAAGGTCGTGAAAGCCTAGAATCCTAACCATTGGGCCACTAGGGAACCCCAGTAGTATTTGTTCCTTTTTTATTTATTGTTTTTTTTTCTGGCTGCTTCGAGTGTTTGTTGCAGCATGTGAACTCTCAGTTGCAGCATGTGAGATCTAGCTCCCTGACCAAGGATTGAACCTGGGCCCCCTGCATTGGGAGCACAGAGTCTTAGCCACTGGATCACCAGGGAAGTCCCAGTATTTGTTCTTTATCATGCCCAGTTTTGGCCTACCGTCAGTCCACTCCTGCCTTCTAGGGATACTAGAGTTGGAAGAATTGGTAGAATATTTTGGGTTTTAGGAGGATGGCATTACAACAAGAAGGGCTATCATAATTCAAAAAGTAGAGGAAATGCAAAGTCTGTGGGAGGAAGTAACCATGAAAAGTATCCAATGATTACTTTCAGAATTTCAGGAGGGCCCTTTTGGGGCCAGTAGCAAAGTTCACTGTGGGGCATCTAGCCTTGGATTTCTATTACCTCGATAGTGACCATTATCAGGATCTTGTGTAACCAAGCTATACAGCAGGAAAATAATCAGTGACAAGGACATGATTGAAAGGAGATGTGGTTTTTCTGTTTGGGTTTCTTTGCTAGTCCCATTCATGTCACTATTTAACTTTAGTGCCTACTCAAGTATGTAGGTACAGAAGTGACTTGAGCTTGTGCCTTTGAGGGCAGGTCTCTGGGTGTGTCTGTAAATTAGACATGGGGTGATCTTGTTGGCATCACACTGGGAAACACCGGAGGGAAGAAGAGAAGCCCAACAGTGACTTGCTGTAGCTCCTGAATTAGAAGAGAGCCTGTTCCTGATCAGTTACCATGCCTGCCCTCAACGTGTTCACAGCTGCTCCATGTCCCCTATCAGTCGTTTGTAAGGGATGGTGCTTTTTTATATTTAATTTGATTATTGTCACTGTCATCTTATGTTTTGGCCAAGCTGGGCAGCTTATGGGATCTTAGTTCCCTGACCAGTGATTGAACCTGAGCCTCCTTCATTGGTAGTGCAGAGGCTTAACCGCTGGACCACTAGGGAAGTCCTGGGGGTGGGGTGCTTTTGAATTAATTTTCTAATTAATGATTTTGATAACACTAGAGTTTAAAGAATGCTGATCTGACCAGATGTTATGATCTCACTGGCTTGATCACACTTTTCATCCAGTGGTTAGAGGCCCTGTCCTTTCTCAGAATCACAGCTTCAGACAGTGTAGCAATATTGAAGTTACTTTTAAATAATTACATGGAGATAGATACTAAGAAAATGATATGTACATTGGGCATAAAGACAGGGTTTGGATTTTGGTTAGGCTTATTGAGATATACTTTATAGACAGTTAATTCATACTTTTAAATATACAGTTTGGCGAGTTTTGACAAATGAATATAGTTATATAATTGAGACATAGAAAATTTCTATTACCCCAAAAAGTTCCCTCAGCACAGGAAAAATTTAAAAGGTTGGTAGGGTGTTAAGGATTTTTTTTCTTTATTCTCATTTCTTGATAAAGTTTATGTAATACAAGAGACTAACAGGCACAAATCAAACTTAATTTACCGAACTGTGGTCAGAGCTTCCACAATATGCAAAGATGCCTTATCCAGAATCATTGTAAAGAAAAAGTCAAAATGTAGGGAAATGACAGTAACTATGGTTTCATTCTTATTCCTGACACATTGTTGCAGAAACCAGTACTCAAGAAACCAAGCACCATGCTCAAGAGAGTTGGAGAACTCAGGTTTACTATGCCGGCGGGCCCAGAGGAGTTAACACTCCAGGCTCTGAGCCCTGAACAAAGTGCTTACAGAGATTTTATAGACAGACTGTAGTGGGCAACACTAGCTGTTAATAGGCTGGTTTAAACTAAGGGGTTTCACACACAGGAATAGCAGTCAAAATGGGGAGGGGGATGCCTCACCTTTACATGGACAGGCATGATCAAGCAGGTTTGCAGGGGCTGGGCATTTGCAAAGAGCAGGACAAGGGTGAGAGTTAAACTCCAGTTCCTAGTATTGTAAGTCCCCACTTTCTGAGACTACATGACCTACGTGATCCAGACTTTGCAAGGAGCAAGCTTAGTTACAGAGGCTCGAAGGAGCAGGAGGTTATGTAAAATTTTAACTTTTCCTCTTCACATGCACACCTATATATATGTGTGTGTGTGTTGGAAATAATATATATTTATATGTAATATGCATATATATGTGTGTATGTATATGAATATAAATTTTATCCTATTTATTTCCCCAAAACACCATTTAGCAAGAAGGGGCTCAAGGCACCTGAGAGGATTATAACAAGGAAGGGTGGGACTAAGGACTCTTAACTAGCCAGCAGAAAAGAGGAACTTCTAAACAGATTACACCATGAGAGGAAAGCAAAAAGTGTAGGAAAAAGTAAACAGATCTGCTCTGGGTTGGAAGTGGCTTTTGAGTCCTCCCAGCCAAGAGAGTTATGATTTTCTGACTTTTGGTAACTTCTGTTTTCCCATTTATTACCTCCTTTATTCATTAATTCAACAGGCATTTAGGGTTTTCGCCTGTTGTTAATTGAACATTATTATTATTATTCAGCACCTACTAGGTGCTGAAGGGTGAGAAATGGGCCATTCTTTCTAACTCAGGGCTCAGGGTCCTCAGGTGTCTGGCACTTCATTAGATGTTCAGGAGTTTTTTGAAAAGGGCCATAATGTAGCTCACAGAAAGGATAGATGTGTAAAAATAAACTTTCACAACTTTGTATTTTTTTCTGAAAGTGAAATAACAGTATAACCAGTTGACCTCCCCCACCCCCACCGATTTGCTTGAGGACTGCCTGCTTCCCTCCAGAAAGGCATGTGGGTGTCATTTTACCTGAGTTGTTCAGTTCTGAGACATTTGCATTGACCAATGACTTGCTAAGTATGTTATTTAGGATCTGTTTAAGAATAGCAGAGACCCACTTGAATTAACTCAGATATACTTAATTCATTATGACTCCTGTGTGTATCCTGGCACCCAAGGGTGAGATTACAGCAGAGGTGTCTGGAGTCTGGAAACCCAGTCAGAACCTCATGCAGCACTCAGGCTCAGTCTAAGCAGGCTTTGCACCTTCCATCTCTTCTCTCCTCTTTGAATTCCTGTTTTCTTCATCCCCAGGCACAGGGCAGAATTTGCTACAGGTCCCACATTTATAACTCCATTCTAGGGACCAGCCCAATCATAATCTCCCAGGCTTGATTCCATATTCTTAGGAAAGACTATCTGAACTGTCCAGTTTAAGTGCTGGCTTCTGGCCTACTCTCCTCTGAGGGTAGGGTGGTTCACACAATGCAGTGAGGCTGCTGGGGCCCCACCCTGTGGAAAGGGAGCAAGTACCCAAAAGATATCTGTGGCCGACTTCTCTGATGGCCATCTGTTGTTTTCTTCTTTTGTTGTGCCATGCAACTTGTGGGATCTTATTTTCCAACCAGGGATTGAACCCAGGCCTGTGAAAGCATGGAGTCCTAACCACTGGACCACCAGGAATTCCCTACAATCTTCCTGTCATTCCTATAGCTCCATGTCTCCTAGCAACAAAGATAATTTCAGGATTTTTTTTCCCTACTGGTGGGAAGCTTTGGGCAATTTATCTTTGATATTCTTCCACCAGACACACTGACCATCCTCCATTAACATTTCCTGGCTCACAGTGAGCTCAGTCTGTGCATTCAGATTCTCTTTTTTGATGGCTTGTGGCTGACCAGGATTGGGGTAGATTTGCTGGTGGGCTTATGTGAAGTGGCATGTGAAGTGACTTCCCTTATAGCCTAGCTGGTAAATAATCTGTCTGTAATGCAGGAGACCTGGGTTTGATCCCTGGGTTGGGAAGATCCCCTGGAGAAGGGAAAGGCTACCCACTCCAGTATTATGGCCTGGAGAATTCCATGGACTGTATGGTTCATGGAGTTGCAAAGAGTCAGACACGACTGAGTGACTTTCACTTATGTGAAGTGGGGATATGCTGCCAATGATTTCTTCTGTGCTCTATGTTTGGGGTAAACCAGTACTTCTGGCCATGGATTGAGGGAGGCTCTGTTGCTCTTAGATCGTTTTCTTTGGGATGTATGTGTGTAATTAACTCAGCAGTGGCAAGGCTGACTCTTCTGGTTATAGCTCTCCATCTTGTTCATTTCTGCTTATAGTTCTTCTGCTTTTCCTTCTCTTTTCACAGTCATTCCAATGTGGAAGCTGGGTTGCTGATAAGAAAAACAAATAGCGGCATGATTTCTCCCTTACAGTAGCTTCCACTGCCTTGCCTCTGAAAGGAATAGGCCTCTGAGAGAGTATTTCCCGCGAATAACATTCGTCTGGTAGAGATTTACAGGAACATCTTCACCTGATCATGACCTGCCCTCTAGAACAAAGAATTTGACATCAAGAAGCTTGCAGCAACTAACCACGCCCCTCCCTTACCTTTCCTATAAAAGGGCTTTGCTGAGAGCTTTTGGGGAGCTTGGGGTTTTTAAGGCATGGGCCACCCATCCCCTTGCTTGGCTATGCAATAAACCTTTCTCTGTTCCAGACTTTGAGATTTTGGTATTGTTTGGCCTCACTATGCATTTGGCACATGGACTTGCAGTTCCCTAACATTTATAGGCGAAGGTTCAAAGGCCTAGCCGAGAAAGGGCTTAGAGGAGCCTGGCTAGAGTTTGGTCAAGGACAGAATCTTTATCAATGGTTATGGTCACTGGACACTGATAGGGCCCACATGGCATCTCATTGTTAAGATGGCTCATTATGTTGAGCTCGAAAACAAAGAATAAAATCACAGTGATCCTTGAGACTGAGCAAATTGCCCAAATGGCATTCTGTTTTCTCACTGGCGCCTACCTTCTCAAAGCTACACGACCACCAGATTCCAGACCTCCAGCTACGTGACCACAGGACTCAACTACAGGATAAAAATTAACTGTCCCTTCAGAGAATTTTTCATTGTTGGGGTATAAGAAAGACCCCATAAGAAAGGGAGGATGCTGGTTCTCCTTAAGGGCCAGTCACCCTCTCGTTTCCCTCTAATAAATTTCCCTTTTCTTGCCTGATTGCCCGATTTGCTGTGTTTTTCTTTTCACTCGCCTTACAGACACATTCAGTAAAAATTACTTTCTATTCCAACCCAAGCAGTCACTGAGGCTAGGACCCTCCTTTAGCTGAGACTCAGTTCTGGATAATGCGGTGTTGTGGTAAATTTTGAGAAGCCTTGTGCTCTGCCAGTAAGTGGACAGAGCAGTTAAAACTCCATGGGTGAGGGCCAGGCTGCCATGGAGTGGTAGAGCAGTCACTGTTCTAAGAGTTAAGGGAATCCAGGGATGGTGGTGAGAGATGTGAAGGGGAGTAATGCTCACATGGACTGCAAGAGGGGCGGTTTCACTCAGGGCTCTTTTCTCCTTACTTAGACCTGAGACTCTTCCTTTTCTCAAGTCTGAGAGCCATGCAGGTGCAGGAAGCCAGGGAACTCCGGCCGTACTTCAGAAGGCATGGTCAGAGGCGATCTGGCTTCTTGACAGCTTTTCTTAGATGAGCGCTCAGAGAAGTCAGTACCAGACTCAGGCCTGCCTTGGCTTCCCTTTGACCAGCAGTTATGGCAGGTGTGGCTGTGTGTCCACCCAGGTGGGGTTGTGTTTGGGGAAATGTGCTTTAAAGTGAGATGAGATTATCCCAGTGGCAGATACCTTTGTCTACAGTTCAGTTGGTCCGTTGTGTCTTGACTCTTCGGGACCCCATGGACTGCAGCACACCAGGCTTCCCTTGTCCATCTCCAACTCCTGGAGCCTGCTGAAACTCATGTCCATTGAGTCGGTGATGCCATCCAACCATCTCATCCTCTGTCATCTCCTTCTCCTGCCTTCAATCTTTCCCAGCATCAGGGTCTTTTCAAATGAGTCACTTCTTCGCATCAGGTGGCCAAAGTATTGGAGTTTCAGCTTCAGCATCAGTCCTTCCAATGAATATTCAGGACTGATTTCCTTTAGGATTGACTTATTGAATCTCCTTGCAGTCCAAGGGACTCTCAAGAGTCTTCTCCAACACCCCTATTCAGAAGCATCAGTTCTTCAGTGCTCAGCTTTCTTTATGGTCCAACTCTCACATCCATACATGACTACTGGAAAAACCACAGCTTTGACAACATGGACTACTTTCGGAACAGTAATGTCTATGCTTTTTAATTGCTGTCTAGGTTTGTCATAGCTTTTCTTTCAAGGAGCAAGCATCTTTTAATTTCATGGCTGCAGTTACCATCTGCAGTGATTTTGGAGTCCAAGAAAATAAAGCCTGTCACTGTTTCCATTGTTTCCCCATCTATTTGCTATGAAGTCATGGGACCAGATGCCATGATCTTTGTTTTTTGAATGTTGAGTTTTAAGCCAGCTTTTTCAGTCTCTTTCACTATCATCAGGAGACCCTTTAGCTCCTCTTCACTTTCTGCCATAAAGTTGGTGTCATCGCATGTCTGAGGTTATTGACAGTTCTCCCGGCAATCTTGATTCCAGCTTGTGGTTCATCCAGCCCAGCATTTCACATGATGTACTCAGCATATAAGTTAAATAAGCAGGGTGACAGTATACAGCCTTGACGTACTCCTTTCCCAGTTTTGAACCAGACAATTTTTCCATGTCCAATTGTAACTGTTGCTTCTTGACCTGCATACAGATTTCTCAGGTGGTCTGCTATTCCCATCTCTTTAAAAATTTTCCAGTTTGTTGTGATCCACTCAGTCAAAGGCTTTGGCATAATCAATAAAGTAGATGTTTTTCTGGAATTCTCTCACTTTTTCAATGGTCCAACACATGTTGGCAATTTGATCTCCAGTTCTTTTGCCTTTTCTAAATCCAGCTTGAACATCTGGAAGTTCTTGGTTCACGTGCTGTTGAAGCCTAGCTTGGAGCATTTTGAGCATTACTTTGGTAGCATGTGGGATGAGTACACTTGTGTGGTAGTTTGAACATTCTTTGGCATTGCCTTTCTTTAGGATTAGAATGAAAACTGACCTTTTCCAGTCCTATGGCCACTGCTGAATTTTCCAAATTCACTGGCATATTGAGTGCAGCACTTTCACAGCATCATCTTTTAGGATTTGAAATAGCTCAGCTGAAATTCCAACACCTCCACTAGCCTTGTTCATAGTGATGCTTCCTAAGGCCCATTTGACTTCACATTCCAGAATGTCTGGCTCTAAGTGAGTGATCACACCATCATGGTTATCTGGGTTATTAAGACCTTTTTTGTACAGTTTTGTGAATTCTTACCACCTCTTCTTAATGTCTTCTCCTTCTGTTATGTCCATACTGTTTCTGTCCTTTGTTGTGCCCATCTTTGCATGAAATGTTCCCTTGGTATCTCTAATTTTCTTGAAGAGATCTCTAGTCTTTCCCAGTCTATCATTTTCCTCTATTTCTTTGCATTGATCCCTGAAGAAGGCTTTCTTATCTCTCCTTGCTATTCTTTGGAACTCTGCATTCACATGGGTATATATTTCCTTTTCTCCTTTACCTTTCGTGTCTCTTCTTTTCTCAGCTATTTGTAAGGCCTCCTCAGACAACCATTTTCCCTTTTTGATTTCTTTTTCTTGGGCGTGGTTTTGATCGCCACCTTGTATACAGTGTCATGAACCTCCTTCTATAGTTCTTCAGGCACTCTGTCTATCAGATCTAACTCCTTGAATCTATTTCTCACTTCCACTGTATAATTTCATGGGATTTGACTTAAGTCATACCTGAATGGTCTAGTGGTTTGTTTTCCCTACTTTCTTCAATTTAAGTCTGAATTTTGCAATAAGGAGTGCATGATCTGAGCCACAGTCAGCTCCTGGTCTTGTTTTTGCTGACTGTATAGAGCGTCTCCATCTTCAGCTGCAAAGAATATAATCAATCTGATTTTGGTATTGACCACCTGGTGATGTCCATGTGTAGAGTCTTCTCTTGTGTTGTTGGAAGAGGGTGTTTGCTATGACCAGTGTGTTCTCTTGGCAAAACTCTTGTTAACCTTTCCCCTGCTTCATATTTTACTCCAAGGCCAAACTTGCCTGCTACTCCGTGTATCTCTTGACTTTCCTATTTTTGTATTCCAGTCCCCTATGATGAAAAGGATGTGGTTTTTTTTTGGGGGGGTGGTGGTATTAGTTCTAGAAGGTCTTGTAGGTCATCATAGAACTGTTCAAAATCAGCTTCTTTGGCATTTGTTGTTGGAGCACAGACTTGGATTACTGTGATATTGGATGGTTTGCCTTGGAAATTAACAGAGATCATTCTGTCATTTCTGAGATACATCCAAGTACTGCATTTCAGACTTTTTTTTGCTGACTATGAGGGCTACTCCATTTCTTCTAAGGGATTCTTGCCCACAGTAGTAGCTATAATGGTCATCTGAGTTAAATTCACCCATTCTGGTCCACTTTAGTTCACTGATTGCTAAAATGTTGATGTCCATTCTTGCCACCTCCTGTTTGATCACTTCCAGTTTACCTTGATTCATGGTGGCTCAGATGGTAAAACGTCTGACTGCAATGCGGGAGACCCGGGTTCAATCCCTGGGTCAGGAAGATCCCCTGGAGAAGGAAATGGCAACACACTCCAGTACTCTTGCCTGGAAAATCCCATGGACAGAGAAGCCTGGTAGGCTGCAGTCCATGGGGTTGCAAAGAGACGGACATGACTGAGCGACTTCACTCTCACTTTTTCTTTCATGGACCTGACATTCCAGGTTCCTGTGCAATACTGTTCTTTACAGCATCAGACTTTACTTCCCTCAGCAGTCACATGCACAGCTGGGAGTTGTTCTGCTTTGACTCCATCTCTTTATTCTTTTTGAAGTTATTTCTCCACTGTTCTCCAGTAGAATATTGGGCACCTACTGACCTGGGGAGTTCATCTTTCAGTGTCCTATCGTTTTGCCTTTTCATACTGTTCACGGGGTTCTCAAGACAAGCATATGTAGTGGTTTGCCATTTCTTTCTCTAGTGGACCATGTTTGGTCAGAACTCTCCACCATGATGTCTTGGTGGCCCTACACAGCATGGCTCATAGTTTCATCGAGTTAGACATGGCTGTGATTCATGTGATAAGTCTGGTTAGTTTTCTGTAATTGTGGTTTCCATTCTTTCTGCCCTCTGATGAAGAAGTGTAAGAGGCTTGTAGGAGCTTCCTGATGGGAGAGACTGGCTGTGTGGGAATCTGGGTCTTGTTCTGATGGGCGGGGCCATCCTCAGTAAATCTTTAATCCAATTTTTTGTTGATGGGTAAGGCTGTGGTCCCTCCCTGTTGTTTGGCCTGAGGCCAAACCATCATAGGGGTAATGTAGTAATGTGGGGGCTAGAAACCCACATCAGTTTCTACAGACAAAGTCTACAAACAGGTAGGTCTCCTGTGCCAATTATTCACACCTATCTTTGGGGGCCGTGGGATTTAGGAGATTTTGGAAGACACCGTTGGCATAGTAGGATGAGTAGAGCATGAATCTAGGAGGGACAGGAGGACTGCAAACACCATGACATCAGGCAGTTCAGACAACTGCTGGGGAGACACAGGAGGACTGAGCAGTGCAGCAGAGGCTGTGGGCTGGGGGGCCGGGAATTCTCTGTCATGTTTCCATGGTGTTGAAAATGCTTTTCAGCTCCCAGGAGAAACTGTACAGATGTTGGTTAATAGGCTTTTCTAGCTCTGTGGCCTCATATTACATCTAAACTTCTTGAGGTTCAGTATTCTCACTTGTAAAATGGGGAACATAACAGTACCTACCTAAGAAATGAAGATGAAAAGCAATGATGCTTATAAAGCCTTAGCATAGTTTCTAGCACATATTAAGATCTCATAAATCTTAGTTATTATACAAAGGCCGTTTAAGTGTCTGGTGCAACACAACAATGAATATGAATTGATTGCAACAAATTCATATGTTTTCAAACATATTAGTTTTTCCTTTTGGATTGCTGTTGCTATCTAGCTGTTTCTGTTTGGTTTCAGTATCTATATGTGTAATTACAAAAGGGGAGCTGGGCTGGAGCAATGTGAAGCAGATGCTTAATTGCAGGAGAATTTGAGTATACAGTGTGTGAAAGGCCCCCATCATGGGGCTTCCTAGGTGGCATTAGTGGTAAAGAATCTGTGTGCCAGTGCAGGAGAAATAAGAGACATGGGTTTGATCCCTGGGTTGAGAAGATTCCCTGGAGGAGGAAACGGCAGCCCACTCTAGTATTCTTGCCTGGAGAATCCCGTGGACAGAGGAACCTGGCGGGCTAAATCCAAGGGTCGCAAAGAGTCAGACATGACCGAACAGCTGAGCACAAAAGGTCCCATCATGTGGCATTTGAAACAGCAGAGGAGAAGTCCCTGATAGTGCAATACCTGTGGTTACAGAAGAGAAGCCATTCCTGTTTCAGTTTCTATTCAGGGCCTCTGTCATGTAGTTGCACTAACTGAAGGTGCCTTTGTAATTAAACCTTTCTGGATAGTGGTGCTGAATTTCTCCAAGTTGAGCCTGGAACACACATACAGTTATATGGAGGGAAAGGGCTCTAAGCATAAATGCTAATCACTGTTTCCCTAAACTGTGCTACAGGCTGGAGCCCCAGCAGGACTTGTATCTCTAAAAACAACACAGTTATAAAACAGAAAAAACTCTCAAGGACTTATTTGGTGCCAGGCACCACCGTAAATACTTTGCCAATCTGTGAATTCATTTAATTATTAACCTTCATTTATTATTAACAGCCCTTTGTGGGGGGGGGGTACCCCCATCATACCCATATAACAGACAATGAAACAGGCAAAGCAACTTGCTGCTGATCCCCCAGTTATTAAATGGTATCGCCAGGTTTCTTTTCTTTTTTTTTTTTTTTACCACAGGGTTTCTGGAACTAGCTAGTTGATGCTCTCAACCCATAAACATTTGGCCACTGAAATGGTGGGCACTACTCTTCCCATTTCCAATTATCCCATAGTGGTGTGGACACAGGACCTAGGTTGCCTGGGCACGTTTGGAGCAATGTACCTCAGTTATCTTGAATGGTGACCACAATTGGCATAGACCAGAGAACCCTGGGTAGTCCTCAGGACTGAAACCATTCAGCAGTTTGAACCGGATTCCCAGGCAGATCAGTGGTGAAGAATCAGCCTGCAAATGCAGGAGATGCAGGTTTGATCCCTGGGTCTGGAAGATCCCCCTTGAGGAGCAAATGGCTACTCACTTCAGTGTTCTTGCCTGGAGAATCCCATGGACAGATGAGCCTGGTGGACTGGTACACCGTTGTCCAAATATGAGGGGGTCTAGTTCTATCCTAAAACGTCCCACACACGTCTAGGTCCTAGGAAGGGAGAGGGCTTTAAAAAGGTGGAAACCATGGTTTTCCTAAGGGCTGCCCAGCCTAGGACACAAGCAGGCTCCCTGGCGTGGGCCTCTGAGAGATGACACAGCAAGAGTCACTCTCCCCAAAATGCACAGCCCAAGCTCCAGATGACCCACAAAGAAAATGAGGCAAACAGCTGATGAAGCTGTCCGTTAACTGCGGCCCCACCTGAGCCCAGAGGCGGAGATCTAAGTAGATTAAGGGGTCAACAGTGCTGCCCCTAATTGGCTCAGCCTTTGGAGCACAAGGGTGGATGGACCAGTGTGAGGCTGTCACGGCTAACACCATGACAGGAAGCCTAGATTAGGAGTAGGCCCGGTTTCCCGGGGTAACATAATTATCAGGCCACCTGGAGCCAGCCAATCAACATGTACCTAGCAAGAAAAAGGGAACTTATCAGGGGAAAGCTGAAAGCCCACAAAGGATTGGGCCAACAGAAATTGCCTTGCAACTGTGTAACCAATCCACTTGCGCCAACTACCCGCAACTGTGTATGTTTGAATAATTGTACCCAATAAATACCCGAGAGAACTGGGGCTCGGGGCCTTTTCGTCCTCACACCCTTGGTGAGGGCGGGAGGCCCTGGCTCGAGTCAGTAATAAATTCCCCTATTGCAAGTTGCATTGTCTCGAGGAGTCTTCTTTCTCAATCGGGGATTTGGACTACGGGCAGAACATTTGGGGGCTCGTCCGGGATCCCTTGACCAGGGAAGAACGCTCTTTGGAACAAAGGGGGAAAAGGACAGGTAATAGCACCGGTGCTAAGGCAGGTCTGGAAAGTCCAGTGTAAATCCGAGGCCCTGCTAGAAGGCAGGAAGGTGTCTGGCATGAGGGAAAGCTTTCCATAAGGGAACAGATTGGCCGTTCCGGCTGACGTAAGGCCGAGGCCAGCGAGCATGCTGGAAGGCAGCAGGCTCTGCGGGAAGGAGACCTCCTCTCCTAAGCCCGAATCTGGAGAACGGTGGACACCATTCGGTAAGGTGACCCTTGTTCCAGAGGATAGGGAGACTCAGGGGGTCCCGCCCCCCAGTTCTGTGTTGTCGGCTGATGTGTGTCTGCCTATGTGTTTTTCTATGACTTTTGCGTCTGTATAACTGCCAGCATTGTCTCCTGTCTCATTGTTCTCTGGTGTGTCGTTGTCTACTTCCTCCTATAAAGCCTTGGAGCCTCATTTCTGTTTGTGAGATTTTCAGTGAACAGACAGACAGTTATCGGGGCAACTGACAAGTCCCGGCCAGGGCTACTCTCTGGCGGATTCTGAAGGCCTCCCAACAAGTCAGCCCCAGTAATGGGAGCCCGAGAGGGTGAAACTCCTTTCTTTCTTTCTCGTACTCTAAACCGAGAACCTGGCCAAATAAAAACCCTTCTGTGTGGGCACGGGACAGGCATTTAAGAGCCAATAGGGCGCCTGCCACTGGAAGACTCCTGTGAAAGGATAAGGGGGTCACGGAACGGGCTAGAAACCTCTAGGGTGCCCGCCTCCAGCAAGAAAACTTCTGTGCAACAACGCAGGCACATAAGCAGTTCCAAAAGCATACCATAAGCCCAACCTCTTGGCCGCCACCACTCCAGGTAGGATTTTTTGGTGGTCGTTCTCAGTGATTCTCTCTCTTCCCTACCATTTATTCTTTGACCATGGGGGCAAGGAGAATCCACCCCACTCTCTCTCATGACTGATCATTTCTCGGATGTCAAGGCTAGAGTGTATGATCTGTCGCTACTGGTTAAAAAGAGTAAATTAATAACCTTTTGTTCCGCAGAATGGCCCACCTTCCAAGTTGGATGGCCTCCAGAGGGAACTTTTCAACCTTCTATTATTTGGGCGGTGAAAGAAAAAATTATGGCTCCTGATTCCTGGGGCCACCTGGACCAAATCCCATATATTATGATCTGGCAAGATCTAGTAAAAGATCCGCCCAAATGGTTAAAACCTTTTGTTCACAAACTACCTGATTCTCCTAATGTACAGGCCCTGGTTATGGAAACCCCCACTCCCCCAGAGGAAGCCGAGAAGAACAAGGGCCCAAAACCGGTCTTGCAGGAATCCTCATACCCGAACCTGATTGACTTGGAGACGGAAATTAGGCCCCAGCCATATGCCCCTCCTCCATTGCAGGTTCCCCCGGGGGGAGGAGCCCCCCCCCCCCCCCCCCCCGCCGATGAATCAGAAGGGATAAGGGAACCCCGACCCTGGAGAAAAATAGAGGAAATAGGGGTGAGCAGGATCATGGGGACCCAGAGTTACCCTCATCTACTGTACAGGCACTCCCCGTCCGAGTGGGACCAGCTAACCCGGACGGAGAGCGAACCTATCAGTACTGGCCCTTTTCCACGAGTGATCTGTATAATTGGAAAACCCAAAATCCTCCTTTTCCAGAGAAACCCCAAGGCCTCATTGACCTCTTAGATTCCATTTTGTTCACTCATAACCCCACCTGGGATGATTGCCAGCAGCTGTTGCAGGTGCTCTTCACCACGGAAGAACGGGAGCGAATCCTGGCAGAGGCGTGGAAACGGGTCCTGGGGGTCGACGGGAGACCAACCGCCCAGCCTCATCTCGTGGACGAAGGGTTTCCTCTGTTGTGGCCTAACTGGGATTTTGAGCGAGTGGAAGGTAGGTAGCATCTCCAAGTGTACCGCCAGACTCTAATGACTGGCCTGCGAGCCGCAGTTAGGAAGCCGACAAATTTGGCAAAGGTAAATTTGTAGGCCAAGAGCCCACTGAGAGCCCGTCAGCCTTCCTAGAAAGGCTAATGGATGCCTTTAGGCAATATACATCTATGGACCCCCAGGCTGAGGAATCACGCACTGTAGTTCTACTAGCGTTTGTGAATCAGGCAGCCCCAGATATTAGGAGGAGATTACAAAAGATAGAGGGGTTAGGCGAACAGACAATACAAGACTTACTGAAAGCAGCTGAAAAGGTATTTAATAATAGGGAGACCCCAGAAGAAAGGGAGGAACGACTTCGTCGGGAGGAAAGGGAATTAGCTGAGAAGATCAGAAAGGAAGATAGGGAACATAGGGCGAAGGAAAACCGGAAGAACCAGAGGGAGCTAGCCAAGATTCTTTTTGCAGGGATGAAGGTCGGAACAGAATTGAGGGAGCCTAGGGGCCCCCAGACGGGAGAAAAAGAGAGACCAAAAAGGCAGGCTCTAAAGAAAGATCAGTGCTCTTACTGCAAAGAACGGGGGCACTGGAAAAATGAGTGCCCTAAGAGGGACCCGAAGAGAGGAACAACCCAGAGAGAATTTCCCCTGGAACTCGAGTTCTATATGCGGGGGAAGAAGTGACTAGGGGAGTCAAGACTCGGCACCCCTCCCCGAGTCCTGGGTAACCATACATGTGGAGGGGAAACCTGTTGGCTTCATGGTGGACACTGGCGCCCAGCACTCTGTTTTAAAGAAAAAACTGGAACCAATATCTAAGAAAACCAGCTTGGTGCAGGCAGCCACGGAGACAAAACGATATTGTTGGACCACGGAACAGAGAGTAAATCTGGGGACCCACCAGGTGTCCCATTCGTTTTTGGTGATACCAGAATGCCCAGCCCCTCTACTTGGACAGGACTTGTTGACTAAAGTTAATGCTCAGATCCATTTTGACCCTGGGGGAATGTCAGTCACGGATGGACTTGGACAGCCGATACATGTCTTGTCTCTAGCTTTAAGAGATGAATACAGACTTTTTGTGCCTAAGCCTTCAGAGGTTATAGCACCAGATATACAACCGTGGGTCCACAAATACCCATTGGCATGGGCAGAAACAGCAGGAATGGGACTGGCTAAACAGAGATATCCGATCGTCATTGAACTAAAAGCTGAGGTGACTCCTGTGAGGGTGAGGCAATACCCTATGAGCCAGGAGGCTCAGCGGGGGATCACTCCCCACATTCGACAGCTCATGGATGCCGGAATTCTCAAGCGGTGCCAATCCCCTTGGAACACCCCCCATGCCATCGAAGGGGTTTTAAAGCAGCCGCCGGGTAAGTGGATCTCCAATGCCCGTTTGACACATTATCAGGCCTTGCTGCTTGATGCCCAACGGGTGCGTTTTCAGACCCCTTGCTTCCTGAATCCAGCCACGCTCCTACCTAACCCAGAGAAGGACCACCCTCTCCATAATTGCAGTGAGATACTGGCTGAGGCCCTGGCGGCTCGAAAAGACTTAACTGATGTGCCGCTAAACAACAGTGAGCTAGTATGGTTCACTGATGGGAGCAGCTATGTAAAAGATGGAAAAGGGAGGCGGGAGCCGCTATAGTTGATGATTCAGGACAGACAATATGGGCTGAGACACTTCCCCCAAACATGTCTGCGCAAAAAGCAGAATTGATTGCCCTAATACAGGCTGTAGAACAAGCAAAAGGGAAGAGAGTCACCATTTTTACGGACAGCCGATATGCTTTTAGCACTGTCCATATTCAAGGTCCGATATATCAGGAAAGGGGTATTTAGAACAGCAGAGGGAAAAGAAGTCAAGAATTTGCCCAAGATCCGCAGGCTCCTGAAAGCTGTTCAACTGCGTCGGGCAGTAGCAATTGTACATGTCCCCGGTCACCAGAAAGGAGAAGACCCTAGGGCACGGGGCAATCGGGCTGCTGATGCGGCCGCTCGAGAAGCGGCCAGCCGGGACTACGCTGCCCCCATATTAGCCGTGGGACTTCCACCTCCTGGTATGGGGACTCTGCCGCCAGTCCCCGACTATTCCCTCCCTGACCTCGTTTGGATCAACGAGGATACCACCCTCCAGAAAGATGACAAAGATGGATGGTACCGAGATCAAAACAACAACCTGATATTGCCTGCCATCCTGGGTCGTCACCTATGTGAACACCTGCACACAACTACACACTTGGGAGAGAAAAAGACCTTGACACTTCTCTAGACGGCCTGCCTGAGGTTCCCTCAACAAAATGCAACTGTACGAGAGATCATCCAGGCTTGCAAAGCGTGTCAGCTGATGAGAACAGGGAAAAAGCAGCACGCGGGAACGAGATACTGAGGGGAAGAGCCAGGGCAACACTGGGAGATAGATTTCACTGAGGTAAGGCCAGGCAAGTACGGGTATCGCTATCTGTTGGTTCTGGTAGTTACCTTCTTGGGGTGGGTAGAAGCCTTCCCCACTAAGGGAGAGACAGCAACAGTGGTTGCTAAAAAGATCTTAGAGGAGATAGTGCCTAGGTACGGGCTGTCAGTGACTATGGACTCTGATAACGGACCTGCCTTTGTGAGCCAGATTGTACAAGGGCTGGCCCAAGCTCTGGGGACAAAATGGAAGTTACATTGTGAATATAATCCCCAGAGCTCAGGACAGGTTGAGAGAATGAATCAGACCCTAAAAGAAACTTTGACAAAGTTGACAATAGAGACTGGCAAGGACTGGGTGACCCTCCTTCCCTTTGCGCTCTTTCGAGCGTGTAACACCCCTTATAAGCTGAATCTTTCCCCTTTTGAGATTCTGTATGGAAGACCCCCTCCTGTGTGTCCTATATTCGAGGGAAAGTACCTACCACCCCCTACCTTGGGACAATTCCAGCAAACACTGATGGCATTAAGTAAGGTGCACAGCCATGTTTGGAAATTGATTCGAGAGATACACGAGGGTCCAAGCAAGGGGACAATCCCCTCACATAATATTGGCCCAGGTGATTGGGTTTGGGTAAAACAACACCAATCTAAAGCATTAGAACCTAGATGGAAAGGCCCTTATGTTGTTCTCCTTACCGCTCCTACTGCTGTTAAGGTCGAGGGGATCAGGCCCTGGGTTCACTGCAATCATGTGCGACAAGCCACCCCAGAAGAACAGGAGAAGGCACAAGCAGAATGGGAGGCAAGACCTCACCCGTCAAATCCTTTGAAACTGAAACTCGTACGACGGGAGCCCTCTTAACTCTCCTGCTGATAACAGTTTTCATCGGCCCAGGAGCAACCAGCCACAACCCCCATCAGCCAGCTAACCTGACTTGGGTGATCTACAATCCTGAGACTGGAGAAGTGCTTAATTCGAGCTCCAAGGTGGCCCCCAAAGAGACCTGGTGGCCAGTACTGACCTTTGATTTGTGCGTGCTGGCGGCTGACGGTAATGGGTTTGGTCCCCACCAACTGACCAAGTTCTTTGCCCATGGCTCTTTCGGTCTGTTCACCCGTAACTGTGAGCGAAAAGGCCCACAGTATTATGAACAGGTGCCTGTCTATGTCTGCCCGGGGGGAGGAAGGGATCGGAACCAAATTGAAAAATGTGGGGGAGTTGACTCTTTTTATTGCGCCACTTGGGGTTGCGAAACCACGGGAACAGTCCATTGGCTCACTAACTCCGACAAGGACCTCATTCAGGTAAAATCACCCCCGAATTCCCAGAAATGTCCAACTAAGGAAGTATCCCCAATTCTACTCACCAGTGGGTACTTCCACCAGAAAACAGGTGGTGGGCTTGCTCCGCCGGACTAACCCTGTGTGCCCATGAGGCAGCACTTAATGCCTCCCAAGATTTGTGTGTCTTAGTCCACCTGATCCCCTGGCTAAACTATTACTCAAAGAAAGAACTGCAACCAAGGTTAGACCCATCGGGTCAAATTAGGGTAAAACGAGAACCAGCCACTGCCCTGACTTTGGCAGCCCTATTGGGTGCTATAGGAACGGGAAGTGGGGTCGCAGCCTTAACATTGCAAGATAAACAATATAATCAACTAAGGGCTGCAATAGATGAGGATATTGAGCAACTCGAGAAGTCCATTTCACACCTCCAAGAATCCTTAAGCTCCTTAGCTGAAGGAGTGTTACAGAATAGGAGAGGTTTAGATTTGTTGTTTCTGCAACAAGGAGGATTATGTGCAGCACTGGGGGAAGAATGCTGTTTCTATATCCACCACTCAGGGGTGGTACAAAAATCTCTCCAGAAAGTAAGAGAGGGACTAGCCCAGCGGAAGAGAGAACGAGAAGCCCAACAAGGCTGGTTTGAATCTTGGTTTCAGCGCTCCCCCTGGTTGACCACTTTGATTTCCACCCTCCTGGGTCCACTCATAATATTAATATTGTTACTGACCTTTGGTCCATGCATTTTAAACCGTCTGGTCTCATTTATTAGGGAGCTCCTAAATACCATCCAAATTATGGTATTGAGACAACAATATCAGCCAATTTCACAGGGTGAAGAGGAAGATTCCTCTAAAAAAGTACAAAGACGGGGGGAAATGTGAGGCTGTCACGGCTAACACCATGACAGGCAGCCTAGATTAGGAGTAGGCCTGGTTTCCTGGGGTAACATAATTATCAGGCCACCTGGAGCCAGCCAATCAACATGTGCCTAGTAATAAAAAGGGAACCTATCAGGGGAAAGCTGAAAGCCCATGAAGGATTGGGCCTTGCAACTGTGTAACCAATCCGCTTGCGCCAACTACCCGCAACTGTGTATGTTTGAATAATTGTACCCAATAAATACCCGAGAGAACTGGGGCTCGGGGCCTTTTCGTCCTCACACCCTTGGTGAGGGCGGGAGGCCCTGGCTCGAGTCAGTAATAAATTCCCCTATTGCAAGTTGCATTGTCTCGAGGAGTCTTTCCCGATCGATCGGGGATTTGGACTACGGGCAGAACACCAGCTCCTAGCGCTGCATTACGGCGCCCACTAGTGACGTCACGGCCAAGTGACGGCCAGAAGCCCGCCCCTTCGGGTCACGTCAGGTCGCTCCGCCTGGACCACCGAAATGCGCTGCCTAGAAGTACGGTGGGCGCCAGCACTCTGTTCTGTGTGGGCTGTGAGAGTGCTTCTTGGGGTTCGGAGGGGAAGAGGGTAGGTTCTGGCGAGTTTTTCGTGCCAGTCTTGTCCGGCCCCGGCTTCCTCGTTTTCCTTAGCGCCTCGTCAGCACGCTGCCCCTGAACTCGCTTCTCTCTGACCGGCTGCCCCCGCCTCTCGGCTTCACAGAAGCCGCAGAGGTGGCTGTGGGGCCCCCTAGAGCCCCAGTCCAGTCCCTTGTCACCAAGGCGTGATCCTCTTTGTTTAAAAGAAGTTGGCCCAACAACCCCCCGTGGCCGGTACTGAAGTTTCTGATGTTTGGGATCTCCTGCTTGCTTGGGTGGAGAGCCTCTTGGGGTCTCCCATGCCCTGATAGCTCTTGTGACCCTGAATATTTTACTCAGTCTAAATCCAGCCACCCTTGTCTCCTCTCTATAGGCACTTTTGGGAGTCAATGACGTGGTCCCCATAAGCACTTTTTTAGGTTTTTAAATTTGTTCAGACCCAGCACTGTAGGGGTCGGATTCTTCTCGGTCCACTCGGTGTGAATGGGCCCAGTAGCGCTCTTGGGCAGAGGAGACAGGTGGTGGATTGTCCCTAAGACCAGCCAGAGCAATTCATGAAGAGGTGGGGGCAGTCAGCCAGTGGAAGGCTGGTAGAGACTCCTGCCAATGCTGGAAATGAGATGGAAGACTGGGCGTTTGTGGGTGATGATGTAGAAAAGGGACCATTGCGCTCATGGCTGTTCTTCTCTTAGCTTTTAAGGTTCTTGCTTTTCTAAACCGGGAAGAGTGCACTGAGCCAGGGAATATCAGCAATGCTCCAAATCACTTGGCCTCAGGTGAGCCTACCTTCATTTCAGTCTTAAAAGTCACAGTAGCTATCAGGTCATTAGGAAGGGACCAAAAAGGCCTCACTTGGCCAGGCTGTGGTTTCCCTCTTGAGTCCATCCCCCGGGCTAAGGTTGTAAATACGTGGTGGAGGAGTTTAGAGTCTTGTGTGTAGAGTGAAGAGTTTGTACATATACGTTTAAGTAGAAAAGGGGGGACCCATGTCAAGAAATTCCCCAGAACATGAAAATCGAGATCATTTGAGATATTCTACAAATAAAAGTTGTTTGCACAGATATAGAAAACAACTTTGCCTAAAGGGAAGCATGTTGGGGATGGAGGATAAATTAGGAATATGGGATTAGCAAAAAAATAAATAAGGTTGCTAGGTGAGAAAAATTGTTAATTGAAGAGATTGCTCCACAAATACTAGGTGTATCCCAGAGAGACCTGCATTGTTCCTTCCATATATGCTTTCAGATGCTAGGCACATAGGGCTGAATAATGCAGACAAGTTCTCCTTTCTCATGGAGGGTACTTTTACCAAAAACAAGTAAGTTGATATCATAAGTACCTGTTGCTCAAGTACAGTGCTTCCTAACAATGAGGTCCACAGCTGGGCAGGATCAGGACCACCTGGGTGCTTATTAAAATTGCAAATTGCTAGGTGCCACCCTAGATCAGTAATCATACTGGGGAGGAGGGTAGGGCGGGTTAGGAATCTGTTGTAGCAAATTCTGTGGGTGATTCTTACGCATCCGCTCAAATTTGAGAAGCCTCAAAGAAGCTCCCTTTGAAGGTGGTTGTCAGGGAATCCCTTGTGGAGGTGGTCACATGAGCTTGAGACACCATGAAAGGGGTAAAAATAGGATGAAGAACTACTGAAGAGAGCCAAAGCCAAACTTTCCAGAGAGTAGAGCAAATGTGTCAGCCTTGCGGTAAGAGAGAAAGCTGGGTGTATTCTAGAGCTAGAGAGAGGTTAGAGGAAGTAGTTCATTGTGAGGTGGGACAATTAGACATGTGTTTTGGAGGTCACTATGAAGATTTTGATTTCACTTCTGAGTTCAGTAGGAAGACCCTAAAGGATTTTAAGCAGGGCATGTGAAAGGGATGGATTTACATATTAAAAATATTTTTGGCCCATAGTGGTGAGTTGGTTGCAAGAGTGTGAGTCAATTAGGAGGATGTTGCAGTCCAGGTAAGAGATTAAGTATTGCTCTCCCTGCACCCTCATCTTTCTTTTTTTAGTAGACTCTTTTTTTTTTTCCAGAGAGAAATTGTAGGTTCATTGCATAATTGTGTAAAAAGAACAGAGTCCCCAAATGCTTTCTAGCCCCATACATGGATAGCCCATTATCAGAGTGGTACATTAATTCAACTGATGAACCTACATTGACATACTGTAGTCACCTAGAGTTCATAACTTGGACTAGGGTTCATTCTTGGTGTTGTACGTTCTGTGAGTTACACATGTGTAAATGATGTGTATTTACTATTATCGTATCATACCCTGTCTTTTCACAGGCTCTAAAAATCCTTTGTCCTGTCCTCCCTTCCTGGCAACTGTTGATGTTTTTGCTTTTTCCAGAATATTGTGTAGTTGGTATCCTACCTTTTCATGTTGGTTTCATTCACTTAGTAGTATTCATTTCAGGTTCTTGTGTGACTTTTCATGGCTTGATAGCTTATTTTCTTTTTAGTGCTCTATAATACTCCATTGATTATACCACAATTTATTCACCTACTGAAGGACCATTTGTTTGCTTCCAAGTTTTGGCAGTTGTGACTAAAGCTACTATAAACATCGTTGTGCTTGTTTTTGTGTGGCCATAAGTTTTTAGCTCATTGGGAAGATACCAAGGAGTATGATTGCTGGATCATATGGTAAGAATGTGTTTAGTTTTGTAAGGAGCTGTTAAACTGTCTTCCAAAGTGACTGCACCAGTTTGTATTTTCACCAGCAGTGACTGAGAGTTCGTGTTGCTCCACATCCTCACCAGTATTTGGTGGTGTCAGTGTTTCGGATTTTGGTCATTCTGCTAGGTATGTTGTGGTATCTCATTGTTTTAATTTGCATTTCCCTGAACACATAAGTTGTAGAGTATCTTTTTATATACCTGTTTGCCATCTGTATAACTTCTTTGGTGAGATTTCTGTTTGGGTCTTTTGCCCATTTTTTGATCAGGTTCTTCATTTTTCTGTTGAGTTTTTAGAGTTGTGTACTTGGGATAATAGTCCTTTATTATGTGTGTCTCTTTAAATGTTTTCTCACTATCTGTGACTTGTATTCTCATTTGCTTGAAGTATTGTCCTTTTAAGGTAGTGTTTAATTTCCCCTCGTCTTTTTGTTCAAAAATGTATTTCCTTCAAAACTTTCTCAGCTCTAAGATGACTTACTTTTTTTTCAAATGGCTTTAAATGAACCTCAACTGCTGCATAAATCTCATTGATTTTTTTTTTTTTTAAGTTGATTTTATTGGACTCATTGGCAAGATTGGGGATTGACTTCTTTACAAGTTTGATTTTTCCCATTTAGGAGCACTGTATATTCTAGTTTATTCAGTTCCTCTTTTATTTATTTTAATAGACATTTAGTTTTCTTCATCTTGGTTTTATAGGTTTTTGTTGGGTCTGTTCTTAGCTCATTTCATATGAATGGCATCTTATTTTCTCCCATTTTGTCTTTTAACTGTTTATGGTGACATTTAGGAAAACTAATCATTTTGGTTCATTTATCCTATATCTAGGTAACTTAATGAATTATTCTGCCAGTTTTAAATGTTCCTCATTGTCTTAGGTCTTGGATATTTTTTAAAAAGGTACCTATTTCATCTGCAAGCAAAGATATTTATGTTGCTTTTCTATATTTATGTGCCTTTTCCAGTCTTTTAAAAAATTTATTTATTTTTAATTGAAGGATAATTGCTTTACAATATTGCATTGGTTTCTGCCAAACATCAACATGAGTCAGCCATAGGTTTACCCATGTTCGTTCCTACTTGACCATCCCTCCCACCTCCCTCCTCATCCCGCACCTCTAGGTTGTCAGTGTGAGTTCTCTGAGTCATGCAGCAGATTCCCGTTGGCTCTGTGTTTTACATGTGGTAGTGTATGTTTCCATATGACTCCCTCCATACCTCCCAGCCTCTCCTCCTCCCCTCCCAGCCTCTCCTCCTCCCCTGCCCCCAGCCATGTCCATAAGTCTGTTCTCAATGTCTGTGTCTCCACTGCTACTCTGCAAATAGTTTCATCAGTACCATCTTTCTAGATTCCATATTTGAGCATTAGTATATGGTAATTGTTTTTCTCTTTCTGCCTTACTTTGTATAATAGGCTCTAGGTTTATCCACCTCATTAGGACTGACTCAAATGTGTTCCTATTTATAACTGAGTAATAAACCACTGTATATATGTAGCACAGCTTCTTTATCCATTCACCTGTTGATGGACATCTAGATTGCTTCCATGTCCTAGCTCTTGTAAACAGAGCTGCAATGAACATTGGGTTACATGTGTCTTTTTCAGTTTTGGTTTCCTCAGGATATATGCCTAGTATTGGGATTGCTGGGTCACATGATAATTTTATTTCTAGTTTTGTAAGGAATCTTCATACTGTTCTCCATATTGATTGTATCAGTTTGCATTCCCACCAACAGTGCAAGAGGGTTCCCTTTTCTCCACACCTTTCCAGCATTTATTGTTTGTTGATTTTTTGATGATAACTATTCTGACCCATGTGAAATGATGACTCATTGTAGTTTTGATTTGTATTTCTCTAATAATGAGCCATGTTGAGCACCTTTTCATGTGTTTATTAGCCATCTGTATATCTTCTTTGGAGAAATGTCTGTTTAGGTCTTTTGCTCATGTTTTCATTGGGTTGTTTGTTTTTCTAGTATTGAGTGGTATAAGCTGCTTGTATATTTTGGAAATTAATCTTTTGACAGTTGTTGCATTTGCTATTTTTTTTCTCCCATTTTGAGAGTTGTCTTTTCACCGTGTTTATTGTTTCCTTTGGTGTGCAAAAACTTTTAAGTTTAATTAGGTCCCACTTGTTTATTTTTGTTTTAATTTCCATTACTCTAGGGGATGGGTCATAGAGGATTTTGCTGTGATTTATGTCATAGAGTGGTCCTGCCTGTGTTTTCCTCCAGGAATTTTATAGTTTCTAGTCTTACATTTAGGTCTTTAATCCATTTTGAGTTTATCTTTGTGTATGGTGTTAGGAAGTGTTCTAGTTTCATTCTTTTACACATAGCTGTCCAATTTTCCCAGCAGCACTTATTGAAGAGACTGTCCTTGCCCCATTGTATATTCTTGCCTCCTTTGTCAAAAATAAGGTATCCATAGGCGCATAGGTTTATCTCTGGGCTTTCTATCTTGTTCCATTGGTCTCTATTTCTGTTTTTGTGCCAGTACCATACTGTCCTGATGACTATAGCTTTATAGTATAGTCTGAAGTCAGGAAGGTTGATTCCTCCAACTCCATTCTTCTTTCTCCAGATTGCTTTGGCTATTTAGAATCATTTGTGTTTCTGTGTGAATTGTGAGATTTTTTGTTCGAGTGGGAAAAATGCCATTGATAATTTGAGAGGATGGCTTTGCATCTGTAGGTTACATCAGGTAGTATAATCATTTTCACAATATTGATTCTTCTGAGCCAGGAACATGGAATATCTCTCCATCTGTTTATGTCATCTTTGATTTCTTTCCTTAGTGTCTTATGGTTTTCTTTATACAGCTCTTTTGTCTCCTTAGGTAGGTTTGTCCCTATGTATTTTATTCTTCTTGTTGCAATAACTGGGATTGATTCCTTAATTTCTTTGTCTGATATTTCTTTGTTAGAATGTATAAATGCAAGTGATTTCTGTGTATTGATTTTCTATCCTGCCACTTTATTAAGTTCACTGATAGTATCTTTAGTGTTTTCTATGTAGAGGATCATGTCATCTGCAAACAGTGAGAGTTCTACTTCTTCTTTTCCAATCTGGATTCTTTTTATTTCTTTTTCTTCTCTGATTGCCTTAGCTAGCAATCACTAGCAATCACTATTACTCAACTCCAAAACAATGTTGAGTAATAGTGGTAAGAGTGGGCACCGTTGTTTTGTTCCTGATCTTAGAGGGAATGCTTTCATTTTTCACCATTGAGAATAATGTTTGCTGTGGGTTTATCATACATGGCCTTTATGTTCAGATAGGTTCCTTCCATGCCCATTTTTTAGAGTTTTTTTTTTTTTTTATCATAAATGGGTGTTGAATTTTGTCAAGAGCTTTTTCTGCATCTATTGAGATTATCTTAAGGTTTTTATCTTTCAATTTGTTAATGTGGTATATCACATTGATTACTTTGCATATATTAAAGAACCCTTGCATCCCTGGGATAAACCTGACTTATCATGGTGTATGATCTTTTTAATGTGGTGTTGAATTCTCTTTGTTAGAATTTTGCAACTATGTTCATCAGTGATATTGGCTTATCATTTTCCTTTTTTGGGTTTTCTTTGTCTTGTTTTTGGTATCAGGGTGAGGGTGAACTCGTAGGATGAGTTTGGAAGTGTTCCTTCTTCTGCAATTTTTGGAAGAGTTTTAGAAGGATAGGGATTAGTTCTTCTTTAAATGTTTGGTAGGATTCACCTGTGAAGCCATCTGGCCCTGGGCTTTTGTTTTGGGGGAGATTTTTTTATTACAGTTTCTATTTTAGTGCTTGTAATAGGCTTGTTCATAATTTCTACTTCTTCCTGGTTCAGTCTTCAAAGATTGAACTTTTCTAAGAATTATCCATTTCTTCCAGGTTGTCCATTTTATTGGTATATGAAGTGAAGCTAAGTGAGAGTCTTTCAGTTATGTCCGAATATTTGCAACCTCATGGACTATACAGTCCATGGAACTCTCCAAACCAGAAAACTGGAGTGGGTAGCCTTTCCCTTCTCCAGGGGATCTTCCCAACCCAGGGATCAAACCCAGGTCTCCCACATTGCAGGTGGATTCTTTACCAGCTGAGTCACAAGGGAAGCCCTCATTGGCATATAGTTGCTCATAATAGTCTCTTATGATCCTTTGTGTGTCTGTGTTTGTTGTAACCTCTACTTTTTTCATTTCTAATTTTGTTGATTCTTCTCCCTTTTTTTCTTGGTGAGTCTGGCTAATGGTTTGTTAATTTTGCTTATTTTCTCAAAGAACCAGCTTTTAGTTTTATTAATCTTTACTATTATTTCCTTCATTTCTTTTTCATTTACTTCTGCTCCAATCATAAAGATCATAAAATCATAAAGATTTCTTTCCTTCTACTAACTTTGGGTTTTTTTTGTTGTTGTTGTTGTTCTTTTTCCAGTTATTTTAGGTGTAAAGTTAGATTGTCTATTTAATGTTTTACTGTTTCTTGAGGTAGGATTGTATTGCTATAAAAGTCCCTTTTAGAACTGCTTTTGCTGTATTCCGTAGGTTTTGAGTTGTTGTGTTTTCATTGTCATTTGTTTCTAGGAATTTTTTGATTTCTTCAGTAACCTGTTTGTTATATAGAAACTGATTGTGTAATCTCCATGTGTTTGTGTTTTTTTAAACAGGTTTTTTCCCCCTGTAATTAATATCTAGTCTCATAGAGTTTGGTCAGAAAAGATGCTTGATATGATTTCAATTTTTTGGAATTTACTGAGGTTTGATCTGGAACCCAAGATGTTTCCTCTCTTGGGGAATGTTCCAAGTGCACTTGAGAAGAAAGTGTATTCTTTGCATTTGGGTGGAAAGTTCTGAAGATATCAGTTAGGTTCATTTAGTCTAATATTTCATGTAAGGTTTGTGTTTCCTTATTTTCTGTTTTGATGATCTGTCCATTGGTGTAAGAGGGTGTTAAAAGTGCCCTACTATTATTGTGTTGCTATCAATTTCCATTTTATGTCTGTTAGTATTTGCCTTATGTATTGAGGTGCTCCTATATTGGGTTCAGTTCAGTTCAGTTGCTAGTTGTGTCCAACATTTGCCACCCCATGGACTGCAGCTTGCCAGGCTTTCCTGTCAATCAACTCCTGGAGTTGACTTGAACTCATGTCTATTCAGTCAGTGATGCCATCCAACCATCTCGTCCTTTGTCGTCCCCTTCTCCTCCCCCCTTCAATCTTTCCCAGCATCAGGGTCTTTTCCAGTGAGTCAATTCTTTGCATCAGGTGGCCAAAGTATTGCAGTTTCAGCTTCAGCGTCAGTCCGTCCAATGAATATTCAGGACTAATTTCCGTTAGGATGGACTGGTTGTATCTCCTTGCTGCCCAAGGAACTCTCAAAAGTCTTCTGCAACTCCACAGGTCAAAAGCATCTATTCTTCGGCGCTCAGCTTTATTTATAGTCCAACTCTCACATCCATACATGATTACTGGAAAAACCACAGCTTTGACTAGATGGAACTTTGTCAGCAAAGTAATGTCTCTGCTTTTTAATATGCTGTTTAGGTTTGTCATAGCTTTAATTCCAAGGAGAAAGTATCTTTTAATTTCATGGCTGCAGTCATCATCTGCAGTGATTTTGGAGCCCCCCAAAATAAAGTCTGTCACTGTTTCCATTGTTTCCCCATCTGTTTGCCATGAAGTGATTAGACCGGATGCCATGATCTTAGTTTTCTGAATGTTGAGTTTTAAGGCAACTTTTTTACACTCCTCTTTCACTTTTATCAGGAGGTTCTTTAGTTCTTCTTCGCTTTCTGCCATAAGGGTGGTGTCATCTTCGTATCTGAGGTTATTGATATTTCTCCTGGCAATCTTGATTCCAGCTTGTGCTTCATCCAACTCAGCATTTCGCATGATGTTCTCCACATATAAGCTAAATAAGCAGGGTGACAGTATACAGCTTTGATGTAATCCTTTCCTGATTTGGAACCAGTCTGTTGTTCATTGTCCAGTTTTAACCATTGCTTCTTGACTTGTATACAGGTTTTTCAGGAGGCAGGTAAGCTAGTATGGTATTCCCATCTCTTTAAGAATTTTCCAGTTTGTTGTGATCCACACAGTCAAAAACTTGGCTTAGTCAATAACACAGAAGTAGGTGTTTTTCTGGATGATCCAGCGGATGTTGGCAATTTGATCTCTGGTTCCTCTGCCTTTTGTAAATCCAGCTTGAATATCTGGAAATTCACAGTTCACGTGCTGTTGAAGCCTAGCTTGGAGAATTTTGAGCATTACTTTGCTAACATGTCAGATGAATACACTTGTGTAGTAGTTTGAACATTCTTTGGCATTGCCTTTCTTTGGGATTGGGATGAAAACTGACCTTTTCTAGTCCTGTGGCCACTGCTGAGTTTTCCAAATTTACTGGCGTATTGACTGCAGCACTTTCACAGCATTATCTTTTAGGATTTGAAATAGCTCACCTGGAACTCCTTCACCTCCACCAGCTTTGTTCGTAGTGATACTTCCTAAGGCCCGCTTGACTTTGCGTTCCAGAATGTCTGGCTCTAGGTGAGTGATCACACCATCATGATTGTCTCGGTCGTGAAGATCTTTTTTTGTATAGTTCTTCTGTGTATTCTTGCCACCTCTTCTTAATATCTTCTGCTTCTGTTAAGTCCATACCATTTCTATCCTTTATTGTGCCCATCTTTGCATGAAATGTTCCCTTGGTATCTCTGATTTTCTTGGAGAGATCACTAGTCTTTCCCATTCTGTTGTTTTCCTCTGTTTCTTTGCATTGATCACTGAGGAGGGCTTTCTTATCTCTCCTTGCTATTCTTTGGAATTCTGCATTTAAATGGGTATATCTTTCCTTTTCTCCTTTGCCTTTAGGTTCTCTCCTTTTCTCGGCTATTTGTAAGACCTCCTCAGACAACCATTTTGCTTTTTTGCATTTCTTTTTCTTGGGTACATACAGTCTTGTTTACTGCCTCCTGTACAATGTCACGAACCTCCTTCCATAGTTTTTCAGGCACTCTGTCAGATCTAATCTTTTGAATCTGTCAGTTTCACTGTATAAGGGATTTGATTTAGGTCATACGTGAATGGCCTAATGGTTAACTCTACTTTCTTCAATTTAAGTCTGAATTTTGCAACAAGGAGTTCATGATCTGAGCCATAGTCAGCTCCTGGTCTTGTTTTTGCTTACTGTATACAGCTTCTCCATCTTTGCTGCAACGAATATAATCAATCTGATTTCAGTACTGACCATCTGGTGATGTCCATGTACAGAGTCATTTCTTGTGTTATTGGAAGAGGGTGTTTTCTATGACCAGTGTGTTCTCTTGGCAAAACTGTTAGCCTTTGCCTTGCTTCATTTTCTATCCCAAAGTCAAAGTTGCCTGTTACTCCTGGTATCTCTTGACTTCCTACTTTTGCATTCTAGTCCCCTGTGATGAAAAGGACAACTTTTTTTGGTGTTACTTCTAGAAGGTCTTGTAGGTCTTCCTGGAACCATTCAACTTCAGCTTCTTTGGCATTACTGGTTGGGGCACAGACTTGGATTGCTGTGATATTGAATGGTTTGCCTTGGAAATGAACAGAGATCATTCTGTCATTTTTGAGGTTGCATCCAAGTACTGCATTTTGGACTCTTTTGTTGACTATGAGGGCTACTCCATTTCTTCTAAGGGATTCTTACCCACAGTAGTAGATATAATGGTCATCTGAGTTAAACTCACCCATTCCAGTCCATTTTGGTTCACTGATTCCTAAAATTTTGATGTTCACTCTTGCCGTCTCCTGTTTGACCACTTCCAGTTGACCTTGATTCTTGGACTTAACATTCCAGGTTCCTATACCATATTGCTCTTTACAGCATCAGACTTTGCTTCTATCACCAGTCCTATCCACAACTGGGTGTTGCTTTTGCTTTGGCGCCATGTCTTCATTCTTTCTGGAGTTGTTTCTCTACTGTTCTCCAGTAGCATATTGGGCATCTGCCCAGCTAGGGAGTTCATCTTTCAGTTTCCTATCTTTTTGCTTTTTCATACTGTTCATGGGGTTCTCAAGGCAAGAATATGAAGTGGTTTGCCATTCCCTTCTCCAGTGGACCACGTTTTGTCAGAACTCTCCACCATGACCCGTCCGTCTTGGGTGAACCTACACGGCATGGCTCATAGTTTTGTTGAATTAGACAAGGCTGTGATCCGTGTGATCAGTTTGATGAGTTTTCCGTGACTGTGGTTTTCATTCTGTCTGCCCTCTGATGTGGCATCCTGTCCCATAACCTCATGGCAGGTAGATGGGGAAACAATGGAAACAGTGAGAGATTTTATTTTTGTGCACTCTAGAATCACTGCAGATGGTGACTACAGCCATGCAATTAAAAGATGCTCGCTCCTTGGAAGAAAAACTATGACCAACCTAGACAGCATATTAAAAAGCAGAGACATTACTTTGCCAACAAAGGTCTGTCTAGTCAAAGCTATGGTTTTCCTGGTAGTCATGTATGGTTGTGAGAGTTGGACCATGAAGAAAACTGAGCACTGAAGAATTGATGCTTTTGAACTGTGGTGGTGGTGGTTTAGTCGCTAAACTCTGTCCAACTCTTTCGATCCATGGACTGTAGCCTGTCAGGCTCCTCTGTCCATGGGATTCTCCAGGCAAGAATACTGGAGTAGGTTGCCATTTCCTTCTCCAGGGCATCTTCCAGACCCAACGGTGGTGTTGGAGAAGACTCTTGACAGTTCCTTGGACTCCAAGATCAAACCAGTCAATCCTAAAGGAAATCATTCCTGGTTATTCATTGGAAGGACTGATGCTGAAGCTGAAGGTCCAATACTTTGGTTGCCTGATGCAAAGAGCTGACTCATTGGAAAAGACCCTGATGCTGGGAAAGATTGAAGGCAGGAGGAGAAGGGGAAGACAGGACGAGATGGTTGGATGGCATCACCAACTTGATAGACATGAGTCTGAGTAAGCTCCAGGAGTTGGTGATGAACAGGGAAGCCTGGTGTGCTGCAGTACATGGATTTGCAAAGAGTCAGACAGGACTGAGACTGAACTGAACTGCCCTCTGATGGATAAGTATAAGAGGCTTATGGAATATTCATGGGAGAAACTGACTGAGTGGGAAACTGGGTCTTACCCTGATGGCTGGGGCCCTGCTCAGCAAATCTAGTCCAATTTTTGTCCCTAGGCGGGGCTGTGTTCCCTCCCTGTTGTTTCACCTGAGACCAAACTATGATGGAGGTAATGAAGATGATGGGGACCTCCTTCAAAAGGTCTTGTGCAGGCACACTCAGTGCCTCCAACCATGCAGTGGGCCACTACTGACCCATGCCTCCACTGGAGACACCTGTACACGCATGGGCACGACACTCATGTTGGGTATATACAGTCTTTATGTCTTCTTGGATTTCTTGGATTGACCCCTTGGTCATTATGTAGTGTCCTTCTTTACCTCTTGTAATATTCTTTATTTTAATGTCTGTTTTGACTAACATTGAGCACTGCTACTCCAGCTTTCTTTTGATTTCCATTTGCATGGAGTATCTTTTTTCATTTTTTTTTTATTCCCCCCTACGCTTCGCTTCGCGAGAGAGCGCACGCACACACCACCCTGTCTGACATCATGTGACCCCCGGACTAGTTCTGAAGGCCAGATGGTAGCTTTTTCTCCCTTCTGCAGCGGATCTTCCCAACACAGGGATCAAATCGGGGTCTCCTGCATTGCAGGCGGATCCTTTACCAACTGAGCTATCAGGGAAGCCCTTCTATTGTTTTACTTTCAGTCTATATGTATCTCTAGGTCTGAAGTGGGTCTATTGTAGACAGCATATATGTGGATCTTGTTTTTGTATCCATTCAACCAGTCTGTGTCTTTTGGTTGGAGTGTTTAATCCATTTACATTTAAAGTAATTATTGATATATATGTTCCTATTGACATTTTTTTAATGTCAATTAAAACATTTGTTTGTTTTTGGTTTGTTTTCATAGGTCTTTCCTTTCTCTTGTGTTTATTGCCTATATATGTCCCTGTTTGGTGAAGCTAAATTCTCTTAACTTTTCTTCTCTGTAAAGCATTTGATTTCTCCATCAATTTAGAATGAGATTCTTGCTTGTTAGAGCAATTTTGGTTGTAGACATTTTCTTTCAGTACTTCACCTAGTACTGACCTAGGAACTGAAATTCCACAGGTGGTTTGTTTTGGCATTAAAAAGTATTAAAACAAGCACACTAAAACAAGAAAAAAAATGCAAACCCCAGACAAATGGCAAATGCAAAATCAGGCAAATGGTAACTACAATAATGGAATACATAAACACACACACATACACCCATAAACAAAACCAAAGCGGTCCAAAAAAAAGAAAGAAAGAAGATATTCGCCCTTCAAGCAAAGGAAAGCAAAAATGATATCAACTAGTTAAAAACAAAACTAACTAAAGCATAAACTGGAAAAAAAAAAAAACCAAAGCAATGTGCCAACTGGGGAATAATGCAACAAAAACAAAACAGGCTAATAAACATGGTGAGGAAAAGAGAGAAAAGGAAGAAAAGACTAGAAAAGCAAAGTTAAATAGAGGTAGCTAAAGGAGATTTATATATATTAAAAATAACAACAGGAAAAGAATAAGAAAAGCAGACAAAAATGTATGTAGAAAAATGATAATAAATTCAAAAAGTTTGTTTTAAAAAGGAAAAACCCCCTCAAAACTGCAAAAGGCCAACATAAAGTCAGATGTATTTAAAGGAAATAAAAAATTCTCAAAAGCATGAATAGATTTAATAGTACTAATAAGGAGAGGGGTGGCGGCGGGGTTAAAAAAAAAATAGTACTAATAAAATCAACAACTATAGCAACAGAGGAAAAGAAAAAAAATCCAAAGGCAACTACCATATAAATTAAAATATAAAAATAATATATTTTTTCTTGGATCTCAACTGTCAGTGTCTTTTCCCTTCCTGTGAGTCACAGTCCATCTCGTTTTCCTAGGATGCCCTCCAGTACTGGGCTGGTCTCTGGATCTGTTTGGGGGCAGCTCAGACTCTAATCTGTTCCTCCAATGTCGTGTTCTTGCCTCCATTGTCTGTAACTGCCAATGCCAGTGTGTTTTCTTTTGCGGGTCTCATTGACCTTTTCTATATTCCATAGACACAAAATCTGCCTAGTTGATTGTGTGGATTTAATCTGCAGCTTGTACCACTGGTGGGAAGGTTTTGGGTTCTTTTTCTTAGCCACACTGCCCCTGGGTTTCAGTTGTGGTTTTATCTCCACCTCTGCATGAGTCATCCCCAGGGGTTTGCTCCCACGGCTGCCCTGGAGGAATTGGATCTTCCCCAGGGAGGACTCTGTGTGGAGGTGGTGTAGCTGCTTGGATCGCAGGAGCCCTGGCAGTCTCAGGTACTCAGGGGAGCCACTGTCTAGGACAGCAGGAAATATGGTGCTCTTAGGGTTTTTCTTGGCTCCCCTGGTGGCTCAGAGGTTAAAGCGTCTGCCTGCAATGCGGGAGACCTGGGTTCGGCCCCTGGGTCAGGAAGAGCCCCTGGAGAAGGAAATGGCAACCCACTCCAGTATTCTTGCCTGGAGAATCCCATGGACGGAGGAGCCTGGTGGGCTACAGTCCATGGGGTCGCAAAGAGTCAGACACAACTGAGCAACTTCACTTACTCAGGGTTTCTCTAACCTCTGGCTGCTCTGTCCCAGTGGGGATCGCATGAGGAGGTGGCAAGAAAGCTTGCATCATGGGGACCCTGGCAATGCCTGATACACAGGGGTGCCGGTGGCAGTTGTCACAGGAGGCATGGTGCTAGTAAAGCTTTTTCTAGCTTCTGGCAGCTCTACTCCAGTGAGGATTGAGCATGTAGGTGGCACAGCTGCTTGCTTAGATCATGGGAATTCTGGCAGCGCTGTGTATTCAGGGACACCAGCTGCCTCAGAAGAAAGAGCTATGGTCCTATCAGTCTCCTAGCCTCTGGCAGCTGGTGATCAAGGGCCTCTGGCTGGTTCTTCTCTTGCTTGGCCTGTTCAGACACTTACAGGACCTTTACATTAGGGTCCTTCTCTGCTTTCGGCATGTCAGGCACTCACAGGATCCACCAGTTGGGGTTCATTTCTGTTTTATGGCACGTCAGGCACTTAAAGGGCCACCCTCGCTGGGGTCCTTCTCTGTTGTTTGGTACATCAGGCACCAAAGGGCCACCCTGGTGGGATCCTTCTCTGTTGCTCAGAGCGTCAGGAGCTTAAAGGGCTACCCTGTCTGGGGTCTTTCATCTGTCCAGTGTTGAATGTTTGGGGAGAGAGAGGCTATAGAGATGGCTCCACCCCGTGTGTGACTCAGCAGTATCCCCTGCCTCCATGTTTGCCTGGCTTTCCTTCACATGCATTT
This sequence comes from Muntiacus reevesi, assembly GCF_963930625.1. Taxonomy (NCBI): domain Eukaryota; kingdom Metazoa; phylum Chordata; class Mammalia; order Artiodactyla; family Cervidae; genus Muntiacus; species Muntiacus reevesi. The sequence continues at coordinate 72,979,286 of NC_089252.1, forward strand.
CCCACTGCAGTCTCCTCCCTCATGTCCACTCCAGCTGTCTCCCTGCAGTCAGTAGTAGACCTTGCCTTGGGGTTGCTCTGAAATCGCTAAGCTCCAACTCCCAGCTGCTATGCTTTCTAGGGGACTTCTGTCCCTGTCCAAGGAGAAACTCCAGAAAGAATGAAGAGTTTGAGCCAAAGCGAAAACAACGCTCAGTTGTGGATGTGACTGGTGGTGGAAGTAAAATCAGATGATGTAAAGAAATAGTATTCCATAGGAACCTGGAATGTTAGGTTCATGAATCAAGGTAAATTGGAAGTAGTCAGACAGGACATGGCTAGAGGAACATCGACATTTTAGGAATCAGTGAACTAAAACGGACTGCAATGGGTGAATTTAACTCAGATGACCATTATAACTGAGTAAGAATCCCTTAGAAGAAATGGAGTAGCCCTCACAGTCAACAAAACAGTCCGAAATGCAGTACTTGGATGCAGTCTCAAAAATGACAGAATGATCTCTGTTTGTTTCCAAGGCAAACCATTCAATATCACAGTAATCCAAGCCTATGCCCCAACCAGTAATGCCAAAGAAGCTGAAGTTGAATGGTTCCAGGAAGACCTACAAGACCTTCTAGAAGTAACACCAAAAAAGTTGTCCTTTTTCATCACAGGGGACTAGAATGCAAAAGTAGGAAGTCAAGAGATACCAGGAGTAACAGGCAACTTTGACTTTGGGATAGAAGATGAAGCAGGGACTGATGCTCAAGCTTAGGCTCCAATACTTTGGCCACCTGATGGGAAGAACTGACCCATTGGAAGAGACCCTGATACTGGGAAGGATTGAAGGCAGGAGGAGAAGGGGACAACAGAGGACGGGATGGTTGGATGGCATCACCAACTCGATGGATATGAGTTTGAGTAAGCTCTGGGAGTTGGTGATGGATGGGGAAGCCTGGCATGCTGTAGTCCATGGGGTCGCAAAAATTTGGATCAACTGAGCCACTGAAGTTATACAGCATCCCTGTTCAGGGTACGTATTGCTGCAGCAAGGATTGTCTGTGTGATTCTCATTCCATTCAGACAGTCACCGATCAGTTGCCTCACTGTCCAACAGCCTCAAGTGCTTCTCCTCTGTCCCAAACGGTTGTTTCAATGTGGAATCTCACCCCTGCTTCAGTTCATCCCCAGGTGCAGTCCTCTTCACATTCTTCTTTCCCCCCTACTTCTTTCATCCTACAGAGTTTGTATGGTTCTGTATATTCTTTTCTGGTGATCAGGTACTGCTGCTCACTCTCAACTGGTGTTCTGCAAGATCGTCTGTGTCTGAAGTTGTATTCCTGATGAATCCATGGAGAGAGAAGTACTGTTTGTCCACCTGTGCCTCCACCATCTTGGATATCCCGAACATGCCTATTTTTAGTTTTTTAAGGAACCTCTGTACTCTTTTCCACAGAGTCTGTATCAGTTTACTTTCCCATCAGTGGTGTAGGGAGGTTCTCTTTACACCACACCCTCTCCAGCATTTATATTGGTAGATTTTTGGATGATGGCTCTTCTGATCAGTGTGATACCTCACTGTAGTTTTGATTTGCATCTTTTCGTGTGCTTCTTGACCATGTGTGTGTCTTCCTTGGAGATGTCTGTTTAGATCTGCTCATTTGTGATTTGGGTTTTTTTTTTTTTTAATTGAATACATGAGCTATTTGTAAACTTGGGAGATTAATCCCTTATTGGTAATATGACTTGCAGATATTTTCTCCCACTCTGTGGGATTTTTCTGTGCAAAGGCTTTTGAGTGCAATTAGGTCTCATTTTCTTCTTTCCATTACTCTGGGAGATGAACTTAAAGATACTGCCGTGATTTATGTCAGAGTGTTTTGCCTATGTTTTCCTCTGTTTTATAGTATCTGGTCTTACATTTAGTTATTTAATCTATTTTGAATTTCTTTTTGTAGATGGTGTTAAAGAAAGTTCTCATTTCATTTTTTTTAATGTGTAGCTGTAGTGGACTATTTCAAAGGCGTAGCTTCTCTGTGTGTAGTGGAAGCTGGTGGGGAAGGCTAGAGAGAAACTAGGGCGAGGAAAACATGCGGTTGTGCATGTGTATTTTTGCTGAGCAGAGATGGGGAGAGTAGTTGGTGTACAGAGAATAAGGTGACAGGTTATGGGTACCTCAGAGTTCCCTGGCAGCTCAGCTGGTAAAGAATCTGCCTGCAATGCAGGAGACCCTGGTTCGATTCCTGGCTCAGGAAGATCTGATGAAGAAAGAATAGGCTACCCACTCCAGTTTTCTTGGGCTTCCCTGGGAGCTCAGATGGTAAACAATCCACCTACAATGCAAGAGACCTGGCCTTGATCTCTGGGTTGAGAAGATCCCCTGGAGAAGGGAATGGCTACGACTACAGTATTCTGGCTTGGAGAATTCCATGGACAGAGAGCCTGGCAGGCTACAGTCCATGGGGTTGCAAAGACACAACTGAGTGACTTTTACTATGGTATGTCAGGGCAGCAGATGCTAGAGAGACAGCTCCATGGAGACAGGGACATAAGCGGTTGATACAGTCACAGCCTGGAGAGCCCCGGATGCCAGGATGTGAGGTTGGGATGACAGTTTGGAGCCGCAGGGCTGAGCAGGTGGGACAGGCCTTGGCGTTCCACATTTGAAGGTGGGAGCCAGTGCTCTTGTCCATAGAACAGAGCTTCCACGGGGCTCAGTCACAGACCTTGGCAGGTCCACCTCTTCCCAGAAGCTCACACTGGCCCCCTCTGGCCCTCACTCAAGAGCTTGAGCAGGAACCTGTTGTTTCAGGAGCCAGTGACCTTTGAGGACGTGGCTGTGTACTTCAGCCAGAACCAATGGGCCAGCCTGGACTCTGCGCAGAGGGCCCTGTACAGGGAGGTGATGCTGGAGAATTATGCAAACGTGGCTTCCCTGGGTAAGGTCCCTCAGTGGCCCTCTGATAGTTGATGTCCTCCTCAAGTGTCTTGGAGGTTCTAGTAGTCCTTAGGGTTCTGTGCAGATGCTGGGTGGGGAAATCCCAGGTTCCCTCTGGCTTTGTTTTGGACTTTATTCCTTCCCAGGGAGGAGCGTGGTTTTGGACCTTGAAGGAAAGGACTCTTGGGGTGCCCCCAGGAGGCGTCAGTTCCTCCGTCCTTGCAGTGTCGTGGATGTGGGCCCTCTCCTGTGTGCAGGAGCCTCCCAGGATCTCAGTACATTCATCCTTCCTGAGGGGATGTCCTTTCTTCTGAGTCAGGGCGAGCTTGCACTTTCTCCCTGGGGAGAATCACTGTCTCCCTGATCTTTCCATGGAGTACAGTTGGGACCCCTTCCTCAGAACCCCTGTGTGGCTCATTGATCCCCCAGGAAGCCCCCTTCTCCCCCCAGCTCAACTTGCCTGCCTTGGGGTGGGCAGAGGGATCTCAGTAACAGCTCTGGATGTCTCCCTTCAACTTGTCTGTCTCTCTTTCTTGCTGGAGTAGTGTCTCCATTCCCCAGACCTGATCTGATCTCCCAGCTGGAGAGAGGGGAAGCTCCATGGGACCCCAATCCCTGGGAAGCAGAGGATTTGAGAGGCATCTGTCCAGGTGAGTAGGGGGACTTAGCACCTTCTGGTTTCGCCTTCCTGGTTTATTGGAAATGTTTCTTCTGCAGTGGAGAGCAAAGCTCCCTGTAGCTGACTCGGTCACTTGCTGACCCGTATTGAGTTCCTGTTCCTAACCTGTAAGGATGGTTTTCATGGCGGGGTGGTAGGGTTTCAGCCATACTTTAAGGAAAGTGTGATTCTGTGCATCAGACTGATTGATTTGTACCATAGCTATGATTTTATTTGCCTTTTTAGTGTTTATATCACTTTTAGTATTTTAAAGTTCCTGATGCTAGAATGTTGTAGTTTACAATGAATTTGTTTTAAATGGGGCCATAGAGGAAAGGGCAAGAATACTGCCCCATTTCTACACTGAACACACACACCCACTCACCCTAAAATTTCCTGGAATCTGCTGAGTTAATCCTGGGAGGTTTTAATTATTTGGGTTTTCTTTGCTCATTCCCAGGTGGCTCAGATGGTAAAGAATCTGCCTGTAATGTGGGAAACCTAGGTTTAATCCCTTGGTTGGGAAGATCCCCTGGAGAAGGAAATGGCAACCCACTCCAGTATTCTTGCCTGGAAAGTCCCATGGATGGAGGAGCCTGGCAGGCTACAGTCCATGGGGTCATCAAGAGTTGGACGCGACTGAGCGACTTTACTTTGCTTTAGGAAGAAATTTTCCAGGCTTCACTTCTCTCACATATTGTGATATTGTAAAAAGTGGTTTCTTTAGCAGTAAAACCATGGTGGCCTACAGTTCTCCAATCAAATTGTATTCCCACTGACTTTCTGAAATAAATAATGTTTTATCCCAAAATATTATATGAAATATTTAAAAGTAGAATTGTTGCGTTGTTATTTAGAATTCAAAATTGGGGGTGGTTTCCTGGCTTCCAGGTGGGGCATTGGGATCCATCATTTCTCTGTTTGTGTTTCTGGGCTTCTCAGCTGCTCCCCTTCATCTCACCGATGTCTCTTCCCTCCTTGGGGGTCTCCCTCTCTCTCTTTTGAAGCCTGTTTGCATTTCGTGCTGGTCTGTCTTACCTCACCCACTCTTTTTTTCCCCTCTTGCTTCCTTTCCTTCCTACTCTTTCAAGTTCTCATTTGCCCACCTCACCTTCCCTGGTTCATTCCCCAGCCCTTCCTTATAAGAGGCACTTCCTGGACTGCAGTGTCATCACTTGTCCAGTTTATGCTGTTGTTTTTCTTTTTCTTTCTTATCCTCCTTTGGAAGCTCATAACCATCTCATGGTATATTTTTGAAATATCGCATCCTAGAAGAGAAAACCAGGACTGCTGGAACCTGTTTCCCTTCCAGTTCAGTAATGAGGAAACTTGTGGTTTCTTTGGTCAGGTGGTGAGAGGGGCATCAAGACAGAAGAGCCGACAGTAGAGCAGCAAGCCTCTGAGGGCACAGAGGCCCACGGCAGGCCCATGGGAGGGCTTCTCACAAACGTGTCTCAGCACTTGGATTTTGAAAGCAAGGCAGTGTGGCAGACTTTCAGTCTGAATCCCAATCTGATACTTCGAGGCGGCATGAAGTTCTACAAATGTAAAGAATGTGGGAAGATCTTCCGATACAACTCAAAGTTCCTTCGGCATCAGAAGAGCCACACTGGGGAAAAGCCCTTCAAGTGCAAGGAGTGTGGCAAAGCTTTCAAGTCCAGCCAGAACTGTATCATACATGAGAAAAATCACATTGGTCAAGGACCCTATGAATGTAAGGAGTGTGGCAAAGGTCTGAGTTCCAAAGCCGCCTTGACCCAGCACCAGAGGATCCACACGGGGGAGAAGCCCTATGAATGTAAGGAGTGTGGCAAAGGTCTGAGTTCCAACACTGCCTTTACCCAGCACCAGAGACTCCACACTGGGGAGAAGCTCTATAAGTGTAAGGAGTGTGGGAAGGCGTTCACCCAGAAGATCACCTCCATTCACCATGAGAGAGTTCACACCGGAGAGAAAGCCTTCAAGTGGTACCCCATCTTTCTTCAGCATCAGAAAAGGCACCGTGTGGAGAAGCCCATCAGGGTGCTCGGGCCCCCCCTGCTGCGTCCCCAGGGCCCCTCTGCACCCTCAGGTCCCAGGCGCCTCCAGGGCCCGGGCTCTGCTCCTGCTGTGGCCGTGGCCTTGCCACACGCCATCCTCACTCCTGCCTCCGGGCCCGTGTTCATGCTGCTGCCCGCCGCTGGGGTGCTTTCGTCCCCTGTCCAAGTAGTTCTTGTCTTCCAGGGTCTTCCTCCTGCTGAGAAGCCTTCCCCAGTTATTTTGACCCCTGCTCCTCACCCCCCGTGACCTCTGTCTTGCCACTTCTCTGGCTGTTACAGCAGATCTCTAACCTACCTTCAGCTTGTTTATACTGCACCTGTGTTCCAGCTATTTGAGCATAAACCCCATTGTAATCGAGATATATTTAAAGACTGTGTTATATACAACATATTCTCTTCTGGGTAGAAAATGGAAACACTTGCCTTTGATATTGGTCCCTTGCAGACTTGAGCAGTGATGACCGTATCTGAATCATGGGGCTGCTCGTGGGTGAAGTGCTGGTAGGACGCTGCGGTGAATTACGGACATTTGAGAGAAGATACCCCGTGTCAGGTCCCTGTGATGTGAGAGAAGCTGCCTAGGAGAAACAGGAGGCATGTGAGATCTGTCAGACTTTAGAATTGGCCTGAGTTTCCAACCAGGGCCTCTAGAAATTAATGCAGGTTGTTCAGTGGTTGAAGGTTCATGGTGTTTTCATGCAGTTGAAATTGGGTTATCTTTGACACAGATCATTGAGGATCTCATACATCTGCAAAAAAATCATGTGAAGTAACCAGTTAAAAAACATGTATTGGGCTTCCCTGGTGGCTCTGGGGTAAAGAATTCACCCCCAATGCAAGAGAAACGGGTTCAATCCCTGGTCCGGGAGATCCCACATGCTCTGGAGAAACTAAGCCCCTGTGTTGCAGCTACTGAGCCCACCTGCCTCAGCTGCTGGAGCCCGATTGCCCGAGAGCCCATCCTCTGCAGCAAGAGAAGCCACTGCCGTGAGAAGCCTGTACTGCAACTAGAGAATAGCCCCAAATTGCTGCAGGTAGAGATCAGCCTGTGCAGTAAAGAAGACCCAGCACATCCAAAAAAAAGGAAAGAAAATACGTGTACACAGTGATAGCAGTTATTTATATGATTGATACCAATCATGTCGTGAAAGGTTTTTTTTTTTTTTAATCTTTAGTTTTGCTCTTGATACGTAGTTGTTTCCTTTTACCTTTGGTTTCCTAAGCACACATACACCAAAGCATTCGTCTTTGCTCCACCCATTGTGTACATTTTTCTTGGTGGTGGTTCTGGTTTGCTGTTTGCGAGCATTGGTTTCTGCATTTCCTTTTCTCCAGATAGCATAAATTATGAGTTTAGCAAATTACTGAAGAAATAAGAGCAGATGATTTGGGGGAAATCTGAATATGCCTGTGTCATGTTTTTAAAATAATTATTTATTAATTTTTGTTGGCACTGGGTCTTCATTGCTGCACATGGGCTTTCTCTACATGTGGTGTGTGGGCTTCTCATTGCAGTGGCTTCTCTTGTTGTGGAGCATGGGCTCTAAGGTGTGTGGGCTCAGTAGTTTTGGCACATAGCCTTAGTTGCCCTATATTATGTGAAGTCTTCCCAGACCTGGGATCAAACCTGCAGCCCACCAGGCTCCTCTGTCCTCTACTGTCTCTTGGAGTTAGCTCAAATTCTTATCCATTGATCGGTGAAGCTAGTTAACTATCTAATCCTCTGCCTTCTCCTTTTGCCTTCAGTCTTTCCTAGCATCAGGGTCTTTTCCAGTGAGTCAACTTTATATCAGGTAGCTAAATTATTGGAGCTTCAGCTTCAGCATCAGTCCCTCCAGTGAATACTCAGGGTTGATATCCTTTAGATTGGCTGGTTTGATCTCCTTGCAGGTCAAGGGACCCTCAAGAGGTTGTGACAGGTTAGTGAAGTAGAACTTTGGACTGCTCTTGCTTTTGACTTTAGATGAGGTCTTTTATAACTATGCAAAGGACTATGTGAAGTAATTCCTGGGAAAAGAACTTGAGTTATGCATTATAGGCACACCTTATTTTATTGCGCTTCATTATATCTGTTTTGCATATACTGTGTTTTTTACAAATTGAAGGTTTGTGACAATACTGCATTATTGGAAAATGGCTAATATTTTAGCAATAAAGTAATTTTTAATTAAAGCTGTTCCTCTTTTTTTTTTTTAACATAATACTATTACACACTTCACAGATTGTAAATAACTTTTATATGCACTGGGAAACCAAAAAATTCATGTGACTTGCTTTCCTGCCGTATTTGCTTTATCATGGTGCTCTGGAACCAACCCACAGCATCTCCAAGGTATGCCTTACTAGCACTGTTGTGCTGTGCTTCGTCACTCAGTCGTGTCTGACTCTTTGCGACCTCATGGACTGTAGCCTGCCAGGCTCCCCTGTCCATGGGGGTTCTCCAAGCAAGAATACTGGAATGGGTTGCCATGTCCTCCTCCAGGGGATCTTCCCAACTCAGCGATCAAACCTAAGTCTCCCGCATTGCAGGCGAATTCTTTACCATCTGAGCAACCAGGGAGCCCAAGAATACTGGAGTAGGTAGCCTTTCCCTTCTGCAGGGGATCTTCCCGACCCAGGAATTGAACTGGGGTCTCCTGCATTGCAAGCGATTGCATTGCATTGCAACCTCTTTCCCAGCTGAGCTATCATGGAAGCTGGTAAAGTATTAGCACAAATTTAAAGTAAACCCTTAAATGTTTATGGAAGGGGCCATACGTTAAAAAGTTGCTTTTCTATCTACATGTTTCTCCGTTGCAATTAGTGCTTTTTAAACTACACCATGTGTCTCAACAACCTGGTATAGAAAGAGTAATTTTCTGGCCTAACTCTCAGAGATTCTGGTTTTTAAAACAATGTTTTATGAGAGTATAGCTGATTTACAACGTTGTGTTAGTTTCTGCTCTATAGCAAAGTGTCTGATTGTGGATATCCATGGTGATGCTCAGCCCTTTAGTGTGGACCACACTTTGAGAGAGCTGCCTTGAGCAGAAGATGTCTGGGGGCGTACATTGATAAAGGGCTTGCACTGTTAACTCAGTGGTCTTCAGGAAAGAGACCTCTAAAAATAGTTTGGGTGGTGTCACTTTAGAAGGAGAGAGAAAAGGAAGTGGAATTGGTCCATAGGGAAGAAAAGGGAAGGGGAAAGAGATCTGATGTGGCCTATGGAGAGTCCTTGAGTTCTCAACCACCAGGAAGTTCCTGAGGTGGACAGTGGCTACTTTTTGCTGTTGTTGTGGCTTATTTGCATGTTGACTGAAAGAGTGAGAAAATTTTTTTGCTTATATAAAGTTAATACATTTGGGTTAAAGAGAGCACAAAGTGGATGCTGCAGATGCATGGAACTGAACAATAACAGTAAAAATGAGATGTAGCCGGGTCTATGGGATGTGACAGAAGGTGGGGCTTGGAATAAGGTTTATAGTCTTGGATGCATTCTTTTTGTGAAAACTCACTCGGTCGTGTTCTGACTCTTTGCGACCCCATGAACTGTATAGTCTGCCAGGCTCCTCGGTCCATAGGATGTCCAGGCAAGAACACTGGAGTCGGTAGCCATTCCCTTCTCCAGGGGATCTTCCCTAGCCTGGGATCCAACCCAGGTCTCCTGCATTGTCAGATTTCAGAAGTTACCTGAATCTTTCCTAACCTTTTCTGCCACATGGAGGTGCTGTTCAGCTTCCCGCAACATGCTTTAGGATTTTCTTAGCTCTACTCAAAGTCAAGTACTCCTTCACCTAATTTCGATTTTCCAAACTGTTATATTTAGCTTATTTCCACTGTCCTTCTGAGTTTATGCCTTTCAATTTTTAATCTCTTTCTCAATGGGGTTTCAGGAGGGTGTCAATGCTATGTTCAATGGCCATCTTTAACAGAGTCCTTTGTATCTTACTTCTGCTAAGTTTACTGGGGGAAAGGGTCTATATTTGTTTTTAGTTTTTGGGTAATTATTTTGGTTCCCACAACTACCACCATCCCCAACTCTGAACTACAAGACTTCAAACTTCCCAGGTGGATTAGTGGTAAAATATCTGCCTACAAAGCAGGAGACCTGGGTTCGATTCCTGGGTCAGGAAGGTCTCCTGGACAAGGAAATGGCAACCCACTCCAGTATTCTTGAGTGAAAAATCCCATGGACAAAGGAGCCTGGAGGGCTACAGTTCGGATATCACTATGCGACTAACACTTTCTCTGGAAGTGTAGGTGATGCTGGTGGGGTGAAGAAGAGGAAAATAAACTAAAAGTCTTCAAGAAACACTGAGATTCCATGTCACTTCCCCACCCCTCTCTCCTTGGGAGCAGTGTAGCAGGAATTTTGGGTGTTAGGGAACAAAAATAGATGTTAAGTCCTTCTCCCTGTAACCAAAACCTCCTCATCTCTTGAGGATGCTGCTTCCCCAGCACCATCCCTCACATCACATATTCTGGGTTCTTTCTCTGTGAAAGTTTCAGGCCATTCTTCACCTCTGACTTTCCCCCAAAACCTCCACCTTTGAATCCTGTCATCAGGCTGAAATCTCTGGGTCCCGTGTCCTTTGTTCCTTGAAGATGTCAGCTCATCACCTGCTCTTACTATGCTCAGCATTAATCTTCTCTTAATTCTTGCTGTTTTCAGTGGATGAGCCTGCCAACAGCTCACCTCTCATTTTCCTTCTTACCCTTTCATTTAACCTGAACCACTCCTTTGATTGTGTCCTAGACCTCTTCATGATACTCTATCTCTAGGGTTCCCTTCATTTTCCTGGACTGCTGCTATGCACCTCCTCTCTCAAACCTCCCAGTGCCTCCTGCCCAGTCCTCACCAGCCTCAGTTGATACATTCTGCTCTCTGCTGGGATAACTGAGTTCCAGGGAGTGGCTGTGGCTTCATCCCTGGTGCCAGAATTCTGAAAAGACACAGATGGGCCCTACCTCATCTCTTCCACCTTCTTTTCAACTTGCAATACTCAGTTCTCATTCTTGTATACTAAGGCAGTTCTGTCACATTCAGCAGCCCACTTCTACTTCCTAATTCTGTGTCTGTGTGTAGTTGCAGACAACATTATCTTTTTTTCTTTGGTCACACTGTGCAGTTTATAGGATCTCAGTCCCCCAAGCAGGAACTGAACCTGGGCCCACAGCAGGGAAAGTGCAAAGTCCTGTCCACTGGGCCATCAGCGAATTCCCCAGAATCTATTTTAACATGTTTAAGCAGAAATGGATTTGCTACAAACCACTAGGTAGCTTACAGAATTCCCAAAAAGGAACTAAGTTGGACTCTCACATAGGCAGATGGTCAGAAAAGGGACCAAGGACAGTACCAAGAGGCTCCAGTGGAAACCCAGCAGCTGCTGGTGCCTGCTACTAGACTGGCACCCTCACCGCACCGAAGAGAGGGGCTAGACCTCCAGGAGGTTTGCTACCTGTTCTGAGAAAAACCAAGTCATCCACATCCACTTGAGAAGGATCCTGACTATACGGTCTCATGACCTTTATTTCCATCTTCCAAGTTGTACCTGCTCAGTGAAAATTGGTTGTATGTGTACATCTAAAGAGCAAGGGCTTCTAGGAAATAGTTTTTGAATTCTGCCTCAGAAAGTGAGATTTATAATGTGGAGCAGTCCTAAAACAGAAAGGATTTTCAAAACATTTTGAACAGCTTTTATAAAATATCAAATATTCTTTTCAGACATAGAAAATGACCAAAATTTCTGAAGAATACATGATATTCATGGGTAGGGAAGGTCAATATCCAGATTCCAGTTTTTGCCAAGTGAATTTTTATGTTAAAAGTAATTCCAATCAAAATTTACAAGGGAAGTTGTGTGTGTGTGCACGTGTATACGTGTGGAACCTCACAAATTGATTCTAGAATTTATACAGAAGAGAAAAGGACAAAGAATAGCTAAGACATTTTTGAAGAAGTTGGCTGATTTTGTGCTACCAGATATTAAATATATTGATAATCAAAAGCAACAAAAGCAAAATCAAAGCCTCCCTAACCTTAACATACACTGTAATATGATTTATGTGAGTTAAAACAGCAAAGGAGTCTTTAAAATAAATACATTTTATACACAGTTATATACCTTTATACAAAGTACAGAATTATAGAGAAAGTATAAAGTGATCAGCATCAGTGGCACAGGCTGAGAAAATACACCTCCTCTCCTCTTCTTGTTCCTCTGTTCTCCTCTTACTACTTCATTCTGTCCCACATTCCAGGAACCCAGTCCCAAATGCTGCCCCTCAGTGGTCCAACACTCCATACCTTTGCCCTATTCCTTTTCTGAAAGCAATAGTAGATATTTTGTTTCTAAAATATCTTGAATTAAAGATTCTCAAAGTGCTTTACAAAATGTGGTCTTTTTACGCCTCTGTAAGTAGATCAGTACAAAAAGCTTATTTTACGGCTGTTCAGAAAGAAGTTATCTGATTTCAGTTCAGTTCAGTCGCTCAGTCGTGTCCGACTCTTTGCGACCCCATGAACCGCAGCACTCCAGGCCTCCCTGTCCATCACCAACTCCTGGAGTCTACCCAAACCCATGTTCATTGAGTTGGTGATGCCATCTAACCATCTCATCCTCTGTTGTCCCCTTCTCCTGCCCTCAATCTTTTCCAGCATCAGGGTCTTTTCAGTGAGTCAGCTCTTTGCATCAGGTGGCCAAAGTATTGGAGTTTCAGCTTCAGCATCAGTCCTTCCAGTGAACACCCAGGACTGATCTCCTTTAGGATGGACTGGTCGGCTCTCCTTGCAGTCCAAGTGGCTCTCAAGAGTCTTCTCCAACACCACAGTTCAAAAGCATCAATTCTTCGGCACTCAGCTTTCTTTATAGTCCCAACTCTCACATTCATACATGACTACTGGAAAAACCATACCCTTGACCAGACGGACCTTTGCTGGCAAAGTAATGTCTCTGCTTTTTAATATGCTGTCTAGTTTGGTCATAAGTTTCCTTCCAAGGAGTAAGCGTCTTTTAATTTCATGGCTGCAGTCACCATCTGCAGTGATTTTGGAGCCCCCCAAAATAAAGTCAGCCACTGTTTCCACCGTTTCCCCATCTATTTGCCATGAAGCGATGGGACCAGATGCCATGATCTTAGTTTTCTGAATTGCTTTAAGATAAAAATCATATTGTTTTATTAATTTTTTAAAGATTTGTTTATAGCTATGCTAGGTCTCCATTGCTGTACTCTGGCTTTTCTCTAGTTGCAGCGAGTGGAGGCTACTCTTTGTTGTGGGGCACAGGCTTCTCATTCAGTGGCCTCATTGGGATGGGGACGGGCTATAGGCTCATAGACTTCAGTAGCTGCAGCTCGCAGGCTCTAGAGCGCTGGCTCTATAGTTGTGATGTATGTGCTTGGTTGCCATGCAGCATCTGTGATCTCAAAGCAGGTATCAAACCTGTGTCCTCTTCATTAGCAGGTAGATGCTTAACCACTGCGCCACCAGGGAAGCCCCTAAGTCATATTATCTTAAAAGCTAGATAATATATAAAAGAATATGTTGCTTAAGGAAAATATTTTGAAACTTCTATTACATGAAGCCCAGTTGTAGGGCTGGCTCATCTATTTCTCATAAATGAATCAGTAATGATTGTTATTTCTAACGATCTCCTCACTAGTTACAATGTGTGTTAGTTGCTCAGTCTTGTCTGACTCTTTGTGACCCCATGGGGTGTAACCCTCCAGACTCCTCTGTCCATGAGATTTTCCAGGCAACAATACTGGGGTGGGTTTCCATTTCCTTGTGCAAGGGATCTTCCTGACCCAGGGATCAAACCAACGTCTCCTACATTGTAGGCAGACTCTTTACCGTCTGAGCTACCAGGACTGTTACAGGAAATTTCAGTTGGCCACAATTTTCAATTTACCCCATTACCACCTTCTTGAGGACACCTTGAATTGTTTTAGTCATGACCTATGGTTTATGGGATTTAGTTTCCCAACCTGGGATCGAACCCGGGCCCCTAGCAGTGGAAGTGGAGAGTCCTAACCACTGGACCACCAGGGAATTCCCCTTGGATTTTAATAATGATAAAAATATCTACTTTACTGGTGCTGTTTACCATTTAACATTTAAGCACAATGCCACTGAAAGTTAGATATTTCTATAACAGGTTTTTATTTTTAAAAACTCCAGGAACGGTAAATGATCTTGCTTCAGGACAGTGACTACAGACATAACTGAAGTGTATCAATGGCCACTTTCAGCTCTAATCTTTACTTTCTAAGAAAAGCAGTCTCAGATATAGCAGTTCTCAGTGTATCAAATAATTATGTGGGATAGATGAATTTTTTCTTGCCCTTGTTTTGCCAGCAATCTTAGCAGTTTAGTTATAATTTGTTCTTCAGTTACTACTAGCAAATTGGTTATCTAAGGAAGGAGTGATGTTCGTTAGATTCTGTCGATAAAAGTGTAAATAATGAGTCTCAAATGTATAGGGAGCACAAATGTGAAGCCAAATTGTGTCTGTTCCTAAGAATGAGGTTTTCTTTATAGCCACTGTTCTGGGAACAGAGCAGTTTTCTTGTACCTTTTCAGCTCTCTCATTTTCCATAAACAAGATGCCTGATTATTATTTTTTAAATATTTATTTATTTGACTGCATGAAGTCTTAGTTGAGGCATACTACAACGATCTTCATTGCTTCCTGTGGGATCTTTCACTGTGGGGCACAGAATCTCTACTTGCAGTTTGAGGGCTTAGTTACTCTGAGACATGTGGGATCATAGTTCCCTGACCACTGGGGTTGAAGCTGTGGACCACTGCAAGACGGATTCTTAACCACTGGACCAGCAGGCAAGTCCTGATACCTAATTATTTTATAAGCAATTAAGAAGAGGTGTCTACATTATCTCCACTTTTAATCTCTTGGCCATATAAAGTGGCTTTTAAATTTCTTTCTTTTTTTTTTTTTTTTCTGATTAGAAATAACATGCTTTGGAGCAAAAATTTTGCCTGGAAAAATACCTAGGCCTGAATTTCACCATGTTTAATTCTTTGGTGAATATATAAATACACACAAGGTGAATGTGGATGCATCCATGAATTATAATTATGCATACTCTGTCATAGAGTTCTTTTAAGTTAGCAGAATACAATGTAGGTGTCCTAGTAAACAAACGATCTATAATATGTTTAATAGCTGCATGATATTGCACTGCATGGATTTCTCTTCTTCCTGGAACTAATTTCTTATTATTGAATGTTTAGGATATTTCCATTTTGAATCTCTCTGAATACTTAGATGAACAGCCAGTACATATGATTGACACAGTTATGATTTATCATTATTTTTTACCTCATTCCATTTAAAAGAAGTGGAATATTTCTGTTAAACTAAGGGCCTCTTTGATACCCAGCCCAAGCTCATCCTGCTTACTGCACAACAGGCCAATAAATTAGGAGATGAGTTGTTGGAGCAAGAAATAATGACTTTAACTGGAAAGCCAGCAGGCCAGGAAGATGGTAGACTAGTGTCTTATCACAAAGAACCATCTTTCTTCAGTCAGAATTTGGGCTCCTTTTACACAGGGAAGGGGGAGGGCTCACTGCAATGCCAATGGGCCAGGGGGACCCACCCCTATTACACCTTTTGTTCTTCTACTTCGCTTATTATTTCTCCAGAGCTACTCTATAAATAATAAATGGCACTGCTTTTCATGTTGAAAAAGTCAGCGTTGGTGCGGCTGTCCCAGGGACGCTGGAGAGTCATGCCCTGTGTAGCCTTGTGTGCCTGTTCTCTGTCTCGGTGGGCTATTAGTCTCTCCCCTGTTACTCAGCAACATGCTCCCCCATTAACATTATGCTTGAGGTGTACTACTAGAGGATTCAGGAACGTAAGGGAGTAAACCAAAAAGAAATATTTAGAGCTCAGGAAATGGAGGATCCAGCATTCACAGGGTAGTGGAGGGAGGAGGGGAGAGCTTACACCGGTCCCAGGCAGCAGCCCGTTTGGACTGGAGCAGGACGATGAAGTATTGTGGGGTTAGGCCTCCAGGAAGAGAGGACAACAGTATTCTAATTCCAGGCACGTCATTATGCACCGTCAGAACACCAAGGACTAAAAGGGTGTGTGGGAGTGGGGAACAGGTCACACACATCAAGGAACTGGAATTGGAATGACACCAGACTTCTCAGTAGCATCATGGGATGCTCCAAGAGGATGGACAGTGCCTTAAAAATTCTGAAGAAAATTATTTTCAGCCTAGGATTCCATCCCTAGCCAAACTGTCCATCAAAAGTAAAATAATGCAAGTAGAATGCTAAGTGCTAACTATAAATGTACTGAGAGTACTGAAACTGTAAATCACTTTGTGACCATTATAATAAAGACTGGTTCAGGTAAGAATCATCAATGGATGCTCAGTATAGGGGGAAATTTAACGAGGATCAGAATATTTGTATCATCTTCAGTGTTTCCCAGGGAAGCTCATTAGTTGCAAGAGAAATCACAAAGTATCTACAAATTGCACAGCGCCTTGACTGGATTATCAAAATTAACACCACCAAAGAGGGGCATTTGGAGATTGTATCCTTCATACCTGATGACCTGAGAAAAGCACATCACTTGTGAGTATCCTAGTAAGGGATGATTATCCCGAATCTAATCACAGGGAATCACCAGGCAAACCCAGTATGGTGTATTTCTATTCAAAAAGGTGATTCTGTGTTCTTTTAAAAATGTGTCATAAAAGACAAAAGACTGAGAAGGTATTCCAGATTAAGTGTGACTAAAGAGATATGATGCTAAATGCAATACTTGAGTGGATGTTCTGTTGAAGGAAAAATAAACTGCTATAAAGGACAGTATTGGGCTGACATACAACATTAAAATATAGACAATAAAAAAAATATAGACAATAGATTAGATACAAATTGGATCAATATGAAATTTGCTAAAGGTTAAAGTATTGTTATTATGTAAGAATATTCTGAGGAAAGATACACACTGAAGTATTTATGGATAAAGGGACATGATGTATGAACATTACTCTTTTTTAATTATTTAATTGGAGGCTAATTACTTTAAAATACTGTAGTGGTTTTTGCCATACATTGACATGAATCAGCCATGGGTGTACACGTGTCCCCTATCCTGAAACCCCTCCCACTTCCCTCCCCATCCCATCCCTCAGGGTCATCCCATTGCACTGGCTTTGAGTGCCCTGTTTCATGCATCAAGCTTGGACTAGTGATCTAGTTCACATATGATAATATACATGTTTCAATGCTATTCTCTCAAATCATCCCACCCTCACCTTCTCCCAGAGTCCAAAAGTCTGTTCTTTATATCTGTGTCTCTTTTGCTGTCTCACATATACGGTCATCATTACCATCTTTCTAAATTCCATATATATGTGTTAATATACTGTATTGGTCTTTTTCTTTCTGAGTTACTTCACTCTGTGTAATAGGCCCAGTTTCATCCACCTCATTAGAACTGATTCAAATGTGTTCTTTTTAATGGCTGAGTAATATTCCATGGTGTATATGTACCACAGCTTCCTTATCCATTCGTCTGCCGATGGGCATCTAGGTTGCTTCCATGTCCCAGCTACTGTAAATAGTGCTGCGATGAACATTGGGGTGCACGTGTCTCTTTCAATTCTGGTTTCCTTGGTGTGTATGCCCAGCAGTGGGATTTCTTCATCGTATGGCAGTTCTATTTCCAGTTTTTAAAGGAATGTCCATACTGTATGAACATTACTCTTAAATATTTCAGAGAAAATCATCATCTGTCCCCACTCATCTACCCCTCTCTCCCTCCCTCCATCCATCCGTGAGAGAGAAAGAGGAGAGACAGAAAAAGAAAAAGCAGATATTAAAATGGAACAAAACGCTAGTAACAGGTGAATGTGTGTAAAAGGCAACACAAGTTTCATGTAACTATTCTTATTCTTAGAACTATTCTATAAGTTGTAAATATAAAAAAAGTAACATAAACATGTTTTCAGACATCCAAGGACCATATAGTTTAACCATCATGTTATAAGAATGTGTGCTTCAGAAAAAACTACAGATGATCTAGGAAATTGGAAATCCAGCACAGGAGAGAAGAAGAAAGGAAGCCCCGAGAAGGCAACAGTAATCAGTCCAGATTGGAACAGAAGGATAAAGCATGGTGGGAGAGAGATCTGGGGAAAAAATGGGACTGATAGATTACTTGGAAGTGTTTGAGTGTTCAGAAAATTATTGTTTCACAAATCTGTCGGAGAATTTGGGAAAAAAAAATAAGGGGCAATACAAAACAAAGCAAATTTCAAAAGAAAAAAAAAATTCAGGCAACTATGAAGTATAGGAAAAGCCAAAAACTTAGAAAGAAAAGGTAATCATAAAACACACCATGACTTATCAGGTAATGACATTTACAGTCATGATAAGTAAACACTGAATTTTTATAATCAAACTTTGTGATATATTGGGAGAATGATAGAGTATAGTGAGATGTAAAAAATTACATCCTCAATAATCACCATCAGAACTCAACAGATTCTAAACAGCCCTGTGAAGAGCAATGTAAACATATGTGGCAGTTGCCGCTGTTTGCCTACAAAACAGCCAAGCCGTTTGTTCCTCCTTCTGGATTTTGTTCAGCATTTCCCTCCTTCCACTGGCCATGTGTAGCAGGGGCATCCCCAAAGGGGAAATGCTCTTGGTCCAAGCTGATCATGCTGGGCCTATACCTCTCTTTTTACCAGCCAGGGCACGGCAGTGTGCTGTAGTTCTAGCTGATGACACGCTAGGGAGGGCTTCTCAGGGGTTTCAAGGAGTACATTTTACAATCTTAAGAAGTACACAGCAAGTGGCCTTTCGGCATTGTCATTTCTAGAGTGGTGTTCAGAGCTCCTGAGTCCTCTTGTGGGCCTGAGGGGAGCCAGACACGATGGCAGAGGGCAGAGCCCAGGTCCTAGAGGAAGGGAGCCCTGGTCACACCACAGCCTCTCTCTTCTTTTGAAGTATCTTGTAAAGATACAATCAAGGGAGTTCCCTAGTGGTCCAGTGATTAGTTGACTAGAGTTCCCTAGTGGTCCTGTGCTTTCACTTCTTAGGGCTCTGGTTCAACCTCTGGTCAGGGAACTCAGATAACAAGCCTTGCGCATAGCCAAAAAAAAAAAAAAAAAACCATGATACAATAAACATACAATAATATACAATTAAAGACAAAAAATTGTAGTCTTCACCATCTGAATCTTTCATCTATATGTTACTGTGAACAGAGTGTATGTTATTCTGGCCTTTTGCATATGTTTATGCATGTGTTTGATTTTTAATATATGTTCATATGTATGTGTTCATATACATGTACACACACACAATTCTTTAAACCCACAATGGGATCCTCCAAGAGACCAGTTCTCAAACTTGAACATGCTTAAGAATGATCCTGAGGACTCCATAAACACAGATTACCCGATGCCATCTGCAGAAACTGCCTCACTTCAGGGCTTACACCTCAGTCCTTCTAGGAACCAGTGGACAAACTCACCTGCAGTCCTGCCATGTGAGATCCTCTGAATACTCCCGATTCATGTTCCCATCCCTCCCATTTCTTTCCAATCCTGGGAGCATAACTGTCTTCGTTCTGGGTTTCTGTTCCAACTAGAAAAGCACAAAGCTAGTTAATGTCCTCCTTGTTTGACTTGCTACCTACTTCCAAACGCAGGTACTTTATGGAGACATTGAGAAACAAGCTGGCAGAGATCTTCAGGGAACACCAGCCGACCCGAATTGAAAAGGCTGTTTTTTAGAGATAATCCTCAATACCCTTCAGTGCAGGAGGGCCCCCAAGTGGTATATTAATAGCAAATGCCTATTAAAAAAATTTCTTTTTGCTTCAAAGAGATTTTTATAGTGATAAGATAATTATATCACTGCTGTGCTGTGCTGAGTTGTGTTTGACTCTTTGCAACCTAGTTATAGGCCATCAGGCTCCTCTGTCCATGGAATTCTCCAGGCAAGAATACTGGAATGGGTTGCCATTTCCTCCTCCAGAAGTCTTCCCAATCCAGAGCCAGAACCTGAGTCTCCTGAGTCTCCTGCAGTGCCGGTGGGTTCATCACCGAGCCTCCTGGGAAGCCCATTTGTATCATTAGTAGTTCCTTTTAATTTCTTGGGCAAAATTTAGTAGGTGAAGAATTGAGATAAACTTCTATTTCCTCTTGGAGGTACTTCACATGGGTAAAACAGGCCACATATTTGAAGGTTAAGGCCTGGCTCTCAGTGAAGAGCCCATGGATGGCTCTGTCTGGCATGGCCATTGCTGGTAATATATAGACAACTGGAGGTCCACAGCTTAGGTTAAATATGCTCATTGGTCCATCTTATTGGGAGAATATCAGTTCAGTTCAGTTGCTCAGTCGTGTATGACTCTTTGTGACCCCACGGACTGCAGCATGCCAAGTCTGTCCATCACCAACTCCCAGAGTTTACTCAAACTCATGTCCATTGAGTTGGTGATGCCATCCAACCATCTCATCCTCTGTCCGTCCCCTTCTCCTCCTGCCTTCAATCTTTCCCAGCATCAGGGTCTTTTCAAATGAGTCAGTTCTTCCCTTCAGGTGGCCAAAGTATTGGAGTTTCAACTTCAGCATCAGTCCTTCCAATGAATATTCAGGACTGATTTCCTTTAGGATGGACTGGTTGGATTTCCTTGCAGTCCAAGGGACTCTCAAGAGTCTTCTCTAACACCACAGTTCAAAAGCATCAATTCTTTGGCACTCAGCTTTCTATATAGTCCAGCTCTCACATCCATACATGACTACTGAAAAAGTCACATGACTACTGGAAAAGTGACATACATATAGTCACTTTGACTATATGGACCTTTGTCAGCAGAGTGATGTCTCTGCTTTTTAATATACTGTCTAGGTTTGTCATAGTTTTTCTTCCAAGGAGCAAGTGTCTTTTAATTTCATGGCTGCAGTCACTATCTGCAATGATTCTGGAGCCCAAGAAAATAAAGTCTGCCACTGTTTGCATTTTTTCCCCATCTATTTGCCATGAAGTGATCTGTGATAGTTAGGTTCCATAAAGTCACTGTGAACACTGAATTAGCAAATATAGAAGAACCCTTTCTCTCAAGGGAAGTACAGGAGTAGGTTTGTGAGACTCTGGCCATAGTTTCATAAACTAATAAAAACATGACCTTACTCAATGTGTGTTTTTAGAGACAAGCTGTTTAATATACATCATTGATTCATTAATACTGAACTGATGGCCAACAGTATCATAATGCATGCCTGAATGAAGTTTATCTAACAGACGTATTTTCTTCATAAGGCACATCATAGCCTTCTTGCTGTTAGGAACACTGGATTGCATTTCAGGACATAACTCCGGAGCCATCCTAAGCAGTGAAATTACCAACAAAAAGTGGCACAGAAGTGTGAACAGAGTGACATTAAATAGACTACAGAAAGGGCACTTGTGTATAGTCTAAAGGATGAATCAAGAAGACAGAGTCCCCTTGATCAACCTCATCTAGGAATATGCAGGGTGTGTGACTCAAGGCTTTTGCCATTCTTCACATGTCTGTGAATGACCACAAGAACACTGAGGGTATTGATTTTGGGGTTACTACTGAATTTTAGTGAGTATAGAAATTCACAAATATAGAACCTGTGAATATTAAGGATTGGCAGTATGCATCTCTTAAATATAAGAATTATTTTAAAAACATAGCTTCAATTACCATTTTTGCTGCTGGATTCCTTAACATTATGGAGTAGCCATCAAAATTCATATTTTCCCAACTGTCTTCTTAAAGCATCTTTATGAATCCATGGATTTAATCATAGCTGACATGTTTAAATTCATTTGCAAAGATTATTATGATTCATATTATTATTTATCTTCAATATTATCATCACCCATGGTCAGACTGTCCCATCTTTGGCCAGTAGGAGTTCCATTTGTCCAGGCAGCACTGGTTCCTTTCCGTGAGAAATGGGCTGTAGAGACCCTGCTACGGGTGCTCACTGCTGCTCAGCACCGTCAGCTTCCAGTGGACAGAACCGGCAATACAGGACGTACCCGTCTGTCTATGTGTCTGTCTACCTATTAGCTATCTATCTATTTAATCATAAAATACATCATGAATTTGAACCTGTGCTTCCTTTTAGGGTTCTGAATTATACGATTTTTACTCAGTTCTTCTAATACTTGTATTTCCTACTTGCCACACCCAGAATCTTTGTTTCAAAAACAACACGAATGATAAAATATCATGTAATTATTCAGCAGTTTTATCTGACATTGCATTACCCATGTGACAGGTCTAAAATAGCAGAACCACAGTAATATCATTATTCAAAAGTTACTTTGTTGCTGTTTTTTAAAATTGGAGGATAACTGCTTTACAATATTGTATTGGTCTCTGCCATACATCAACATGAATCAGCCACAGGCATACATATCTCCCCTCTCTCTTGAACCTTCCTCCCACCTCCCACTCCGTCCCACCCTTCTAGATTGTCACAGAGCACCTGATTTGAGCTCCCTGCATCAAACACCAAATTCCCACTGGCTCTGTTTTATATATCGTTATGTATATTTCCATGCTACTCTCTCCATTTGTCCCACCCTCTCCTTCCCCCACTGTGTCCACAATTCTGTTCTCTGTCTGTATCTCCACTGCTGCCCTGCAAAGAGATTCATCAGTATCATCTACAGTCCTTTTTGTACTTAGGATGCATCCCACTGGGAGTGTGCAGTCAAATACTTATAGCTTATCTCTGTAGTTTTGCTACAAAAATGGATACACAGGTTCATTTATTTCATTTTTTATATTTTGGGATTAATATTTTAAAGTGTAATGTTGTCTTAATAGATGTAAAAGAATCACATAGCATCAAAGACATATCTAGAAACCAAAATATATGCAAGGCTAGCTTGTATCTATCCCTGTCTCATCCACTCTATACCTTTCTTTATCCTATAGAAAACCCTTAAAACCTTTTTGTGGTTTACTTGTCTGTGGAAAAATAGAATTAAATCTGTACATACTTATATCCTTTATTATAGAAATAGTAGTATACACATTTTTCTGCACTTAAAAAAAATCACTTTAACAATGTATTTTGGAAATTGCTCCATAGTAGATGGAGATACTCATTATTACAATATAGTTATATACTACTCTATCATAAGGATATACATAATTTATTCAATCAGTCCCAGATTGTGGCATTTTAATTGTTTTCTGTCTTAGCTATTATAATGAGTGTCCTTGTATACCTCTCTCTTTCTAAAGATTTATTTATCTATTTATGACTGCAGTGTGATTTTTAAAAACTTATTTATGGCTGTGCTGGGTGTTCATTGCTGTGCATGGGCTTTCTCTAGTTGCAGTGAGCAGAGGCTACTTTTTAGTTATGGTGTCCAGACTTCTCATTGCAGTGGTTTCTCTTGTTGCAGAGCATGGGCTTTAGGAACCGTGGGCTTCATTAATTTCAGCTCACAGCTCTGGAACACTGGTTCAGTAGCTGTGGTACACAGGCTCAGACGTCCCTTGGCATGTGAGACCCTCCCGGACCAGGGATCAAACCCACGTCCCTGCATTGGCAGGTGGAATCTCTACCTCTGAGCCACCAGGGAAGCTCCATTTATCTTTTATATTTGCCAGTATATATTTGAAATAGATTTCAAGAAGGATGATTACTGAATCAAAGGGTAAAAGAATATATAATTTTGCTAAGTATCTTCAAATTCTCTTCCATCCAGGTTATTCCATTTGCATTCCTTCTGTGTGCAAGCCTGTGTGTTCAGTCACTTCAGTTGCCTCCGATTCTTTGCCACCCTAGGGACTGCAGTCCACCAGGCTGCTCTGTCTCTGGGGCAAAAACACTGGCATGGGTTGCCATGCCCTCCTCCAGGGTATCTTCCTGACCAGGAACCAAACAGGTGTCTCCTGCATTGCAGGCAGATCCTGTACGCACTGAGGTACTGGGGAAACCCCTGTATTCCTTCTAGCGATGTGTAAAGGTGCTGGTTCTCCCAAAGTTTCATTAACAAGAGTGTACTGTTGAACTTTTCGATTTTTGCTAATCTTTTGGAAAGGCAAGAAATTGTATCAGTGTAATTTGCATTTGTTATTATTGCCCAATACAATGTATTGGTAACATATAAAATAATACATTTCACAGAAACCCGAATCTCCTTTCTTAAAAAGTTAATGCAGCTGCACCAAATCAACATTTCCAGCTGGGGTGACTGGCTGGGCCTGAGTCCAGCTGTCCATGTTAGATGGGCGTGTGGTTCCTAGTTTAATACAAACTCCACTCTACCTCTCACTGGATTATAGAACCTGCCTTTCCCTGTCAGTGTTTGATCTGTCAGCCCATCCCTTGACTTGGAAAGTAGGTGTATCAGTTATCTGTTGCCAGAAAATGCGGCATCATGAGCATCAGTCACAGAACTGCAGTGACCTCTATCACACTGAGCATTTGTTGTTCTGCATCTGGGGTGGTTGGCTGGGTGGCTGTGCTGGTGTTAGCTGGGCTCACTCACTGTGTGAGGGTTTGGTTAGCTGTCAACTGATCTAGATTTTTGACTGTATGGTTACAGAGCCACATAGAGTGTGATCCCATAAATGTAAAGCATAGTGTGTATTGGGTGGTGTGCTCTTTGTCTGGATGCCGCTCATGCACGAGCCCTACTGCTAGGTTTATGGGGGGCCATGTCCCCCTAAGAGTCCTGTTTTTCTCTGGGTGCGTTGTCCCCTGATGACCCACTCCCAGCACTCTAGTCTCAGACGTCTGCTCGCTCAGTAAGGACTTTTGCTTCTCCCAGGTCCCTTGGCTCTCTCAAAGGTGGGAATGTGGTCTGGTTCCGCGTGAACCATGTGGTGGGGCAGAAGAATGGAAGTAGTAATGTTGACCTGAACAGAAGAAGGCTGAGCTCCCCGGGGAGAGGGATTCCTGTCCCTGACCACGTCTGGGCTCAGACAGCAGCTCTTCCCTGGGTCTCCAGCCTGCCGGCCCGCCTTGCAGATTCTGGACTTTCCAAGCCTCCACGAACCAATTTCTTTCTTTCATTATTGGAGTATAATTGCTTTACAATGCTGTGTTAGTTTCTGCTAAACAATGATGTGAATTAGTCATATGTACACGTATATCCCTCCCCACCTCCCACATCCCACCACTTTAGTGTTATCACAGAGCACTGAGCTGAGCTTCCTGTGCTTTATATTAATAGCAAGTCCCCACTAGCTATTTATTTTACACATGGTAGTATATATATATGTCAATCCTAATCTCTCAATTCATCTCAGTCTCCCGCCCCCTTCTCACCCCAGCCCCATGTCCAAATGTCTATTCTCTATGTCTGCATCTCTATTCCTGCCTTGGAAATAAGTTAATCTGTACCATTTTTTAGATCTGACATAAAAGCAATAATATGCAATATCTGTTTTTCTCTTTCTGACTTCACTCTGTATGACTGACTCTAGGATCATCCATGTATCTACAAATGATCCTATTTCATTCCTTTCACTGGCTGAGTAACATTCCATTGGCTTCCCTGATAGCTCAGCTGGTAAAGAATCTGCCTGCAATGTGGGACACCTGGGTTCAATCCCTGGGTTGGGAAGACCCCTGGAGAAGGGAGCAGCTACCCATGCCAGTATTCTGGCCTGGAGAATGCTATGGACTGTAAGTCCATGGGGCTGCAAAGAATCAGACACGACTGAGCAACTTTCACACATACACACACGAGCTCGTTTCTTTAAAGCTTTTTAAAGATGTGGTTTTTATTTATTTATTTCTGGCCGCACTGGGTCTTTCTGGCTAGCTGTGGCTGACAGGGGCTGCTCTCTGTTGTGGCGGGAGGGCTCTCACTGCAGTGGCTTCTCCTGTTGCGGAGCACGGGCTCCAGGCGTGAGGACGGACTTCTGAAATCGTGGTGCACAGGCTTATTTGCTCGCAGTATGTGAAATCTTCCCAGACCAGGGATTGAACCTGCGTCCCCTGCCGTGGCAAGCAGATTCTTATACACTGGGCCACCAGGGAAGTCCCTGCATGAGCTAATTTCTTAGACTCTCTGTACACACACACCCCGTTGGTTCTGTTTCTCTGACTAGTGCAGAATGTTAGCAGGGGAAGGGCTTCACCTGCGTTGTTGCTGGTTTCCTTCTAAGGCAGTTTAAGAACAAATACGCTTCCCCACAGTGAGAATTCATTTCCTTCAGTTTTACATGAACAGATGACTATTCCTCACATAAACAAAAGGCTGCCTTCATTTCTTGTCTATTACAGTTCTATTCTTAGGATTCCATCCCTTCTTGTTCCAAGTTGCACTCTGGAGATTTCTGGAATTAACTGACAATGTGTGGTCTAAGCACCAGATAAGTGTTCTGTAATCCCTAGGTTTTTCTCCTGGCAGGTTGAATGGGGTGGTCAGAGAGTAAGACTGATGTAAAAGAAGTCTTTTTACCCTGCCACGAATCTTTAGAGGATCTTTGTAGTTATACCCCTCAAAGATTTAGACCTTCCCTAAGCACTATTTATTTTCAGAAACTGTCCTGGGTTCCATGGCAGGTTTCATTCAGGCCAAATCGGATAAAAGGGATGGTGCAGTCATAAGACTACATTAAGCCATTTTGTCTCATTGAACCTACTAGAATTTGGTTACTTATTTTTGCCTGTGTGGCATGTAGGATCTTAGTTCCCTTTCAAGGACTGAACCCACACCCTGTGCATTGGACACCCAGAGTTTTAACCACTGGACCACCAGGGAAATCCCACTGAACCTAGGAGGATTTATACTCAAGTCTCTGAGTCTCAAAAGTGGGAGGCTCTGTGTGTCTTGGATGTTCTGAGTTTTGTACAAATGGCACCACTGACACATGGGCCTCACTCATCCTCCAGGATTCCTGAGCGCGCACGAGAAAGATCTCAGTAGCCAGGCTCGGAAAAGGAGAGGAAGAGACGGCACAGCAGGCAAGCTGGACTCTGCGTTCAGTGGCAGAGGCTAGGCTGCTCCTCTTCCTATCACATTATTCTGCAAATATTCCACGGAGTGTTTGTTCTAAACGTCCTCTGATTTGTCAGAGGCACCTTGGCATCACGGGGAACTGGCATCTGGGAGAAGCACTGAAGGTGCTTTGCAGTGGGGGCTGATTTCTTAAATGCACATAAATTCTGCACGCTGTGCATACAACCAAACCCATCACAAACACATGCTCTGAAAATCCTCTTATGAATTCTTTTCAGTCTGTGCCTCTGCAGAGAACACGGGTGTCATTTGAAAAATAATCACATGATCTCCCAGACTCACAGTGGGATGAACGAGGGACTGATGGGCTTGACTCCCCATATTTGGAACCTCTCAATCCCCAGGTTCCAACATTACAACTCACTGGTGGGGATGGAGGGGTGAAGGGAGGAAGGGGAGAGAAGGGAGAGAAAAGGGAAACAGCCAGTCACCAGTGGAGTCACAGCTCTTCTCTGGGGAGAGACTGATGTGAGGAAGGTGGGGGAAATACATCTACCACAGCATAGAGGTTTTTGAGTCAAATATATCTGGGTCCAAATCCAATTCCTATTGCTTACCAGCTGCATGACCAGAGGCAAGTCACCCAAAGCCCCGAGCCTTAGCTCCCTTACGTGTACAAAAAGGGTAAGAGCTAACTACCTTGAACAGTTGCTGGCAGGCTAAGATTATGATTGTGAAGAACACGGCACACAGTGGGTCTGCAGGAATGCTAGCTTCCTGACAGCTTTTCTTAGATGAGTGCTCAGAGAAGTCAGTGCCAGACTCGGGTCTGACTTGGCTTCCCTTTTGACAAGCAGTTATGGCAGGTGTGGATGGATGTGTGTCCACCCAGGTTGGGGTGTGTTTGAGGAAATGTGGTTTGAGGTGAGATGAGATTATCCCAGTGGGAGATACATTTGTCTACAGAGAGGACATGATTTTCAGAAGATCCATTTAATTGCATCAAGTGGAAGCACCTGTCAGTACAATTTTCTGGGGGCTAGAAACCCACATCAGTTTCTACAGACAAAGTCTACAAACAGGTAGGTCTCCTGTGCCAATTATTCACACCTATCTTTGGGGGCCGTGGGATTTAGGAGATTTTGGAAGACACCGTTGGCATAGTAGGATGAGTAGAGCATGAATCTAGGAGGGACAGGAGGACTGCAAACACCATAACATCAGGCAGTTCAGACAACTGCTGGGGAGACACAGGAGGACTGAGCAGTGCAGCAGAGGCTGTGGGCTGTGGGGGCCGGGAATTCTCTGTCATGTTTCCATGGTGTTGAAAATGCTTTTCAGCTCCCAGGAGAAACTGTACCGATGTTGGTTAATAGGCTTTTCTAGCTCTGAGGCCTCATATTACATCTAAACTTCTTGAGGTTCAGTATTCTCACTTGTAAAATGGGGAACATAACAGTACCTACCTAAGAAATGAAGATGAAAAGCAATGATGCTTATAAAGCCTTAGCATAGTTTCTAGCACATATTAAGGTCTCATAAATCTTAGTTATTATACAAAGGCCGTTTAAGTGTCTGGTGCAACACAACAATGAATATGAATTGATTGCAACAAATTCATATGTTTTCAAACATATTAGTTTTTCCTTTTGGATTGCTGTTGCTATCTAGCTGTTTCTGTTTGGTTTCAGTATCTATATGTGTAATTACAAAAGGGAGCTGGGCTGGAGCAATGTGAAGCAGATGTTTAATAGCAGGAGAATTTGAGTATACAGTCTGTGAAAGGCCCCCATCATAGGGCTTCCTAGGTGGCATTAGTGGTAAAGAATCTGCCTGCCAGTGCAGGAGACATAAGAGACATGGGTTTGATCCCTGGGTCGGGAAGATTTCCTGGAGGAGGAAACGGCAACCCACTCCAGTATTCTTGCCTGGGAAATGCCATGGACAGAGGAGCCTGGCAGGCTACAGTCCATGGGGTTGCAAAGAGTCAGACATGACTGAGCAACTGAGCGCTAAAGGTTCCATCACAGGGCATCTGAAACAGCAAAGGAGAAGTCCCTGGGTACCATGGTACCTGCGGCCACAGGAGAGAAGCCATTCCTGGTTCAGTTACTATCCTGGCCCTCTGTCGTTGCACAAATTGAAGACGCCTTTGTAATTAAAACCCTTCTGGACAGAGGTGCTGAATTTCTCCAATTTGGGCCTGGAACACACATACAAGTATATGGTGGGAAAGGGCTCTAAGAATAAATGCTAATCGCTGTTTCCCTAAACTGTGTCACAGGTTGGAGTTCCAGCAGGGCTTGTATCTCTAAAAACAATACAGTTACAAAACAGAACAGCCTCACAAGCACTTATTTCATGCCAGGCACCACCGTAAACACTGTGCCAATCTGTGAATTCATTTAATGATTAAACTTCAACAGCCCTTTGTGGGGGTACCCCCATCATACCCATATAAGACAGTGAATCAGGCAAACCAACTGCTGCGGATCCCCAGTTATTTTGAGTGGTTCAGCCAGGTTTCTGAAACTAACTGGTTGACGCTCTCAACCCGTAGACATCTAGCCACTGAAGCGGTGGGCATTACTCTTCCCACTTCCAGTTCTCCCACAGCGGTGCAGTCACAGGGCCCAGGCCGCGTGGGCACACTGGAGCAATGTACCTGTTATCTGGAATGGCAACCACAAGCAGTGTACACCTCCTGGGAAGTCCTCAGGACTGCAACCTTTCAGCCGCTTGCACCGGATTCCCATGTGGACCCGTGGTGAATTCGCCTGCAAATGCAGGAGACGCGGGTTCGATCCTTGGGTCTGGACGATCCCCCGGAGAAGGAAATGGCTACTCACTCCAGTGTTCTTACCTGGAAAATTCCATGGACAGAGGAGCGATGGGGTCGCAGAGTCGGACACTACTGAAGAGACTTAGCACACAGCACATACCTGGGCCCAGAGGCCGCGATTTGAGTAGATTAAGGGGTGCCGCGAAACCCAAACTCTAGTCGGCTCAGCGGCTGGAGCACAAGGGCGGAGCGACCAGCCTCTAGTTCTGTGTTACCGCGCCCACCAATGACGTCACGGGCAAGCGCCTGTCCGAAGCCCAGCCCCTTCGGGTTACGTGAGGTCTCGCCGCCGGAACCACCGAGATGGGCGGCCTAGAGGGATGGTGGACACCTGCGCTCGCTTCTGCATGATCTTTGAGAGAACCCCTTTAGGGGTTATGAGGGAAAGAGGGTAAATTCTGGCGAGCTCTTCTTGTCAGTCCCGTTAGGCGCCGGCTTCCTCGTTTTCCTTAGCGCCTCGTCAGCACGCTGCCCCTGAACTCTCCTCCCTCTGACCGGATGCCCCGGCGTCTGGGCCTCACAGAAGCCGCAGAGGTGGCTGCGGGTCCAGAGCCCTGGTCCAGTCCCTTGCCTATCGAGGCGGGATCCTTTTTTTGTCTAAAAGAAGTTGACCCAACAGTCCCCTGTGGCCGGTACTGAAGTTTCTGATGTTTGGGGTCTCCTGCTTGCTTGGGTGGAGAGCCTCTTGGGGTCTCCCGTGCCCTGATAGCTAATATGACTATGAATATTTCACTCAGTCCAAATCCAGCCACCCTTGTCTCCTCTCTATAGGCACTTTTGGGAGTCAATGACGTGGTCCCCATAAGCACTTTTTTAGGTTTTTAAGTTTGTTCAGACCCAGCACTGTAGGGGCCGAATTTGTCATGTGTGTCTCGGTCCACTCGGTGTGAATGGGCCCAGTAGCGCTCTTGGGCAGAGGAGACAGGTGGTGGATTGTCCCGAATACCAGCTAGAGCAATTCATGAGAAGGTGGCGGCGATCAGCCAGTGGAGGGCTGGTAGAGACTCCTGCCAATGCTGGAAATGAGATGGAAGACTGGGCGTTTGTGGGTAATGATGTAGAAAAGGGACCATTGCGCTCATGGCTGTTCTTCTCTTAGCTTTTAAGGTTCTTGCTTTTCCAAACCGGGAAGAGTGCACAGAGCCAGGGGACATCAGCCATGCTCCAAATCACTTGGCCTCAGGTGAGCCTACCTTCATTTCAGTCTTAAAAGTCACATTAGCTATCAGGTCATTAGGAAGGGACCAAAAAGGCCTCACTTGGCCAGGCTGTGGTTTCCCTCTTGAGTCCATCCCCCGGGCTAAGGTTGTAAATACGTGGTGGGGAAGGTTAGAGTCTTGTGTGTAGCCTGAAGAGTTTGGATATATAGATTTAAATAGAAAAGGGGGGACCCAGGTCAAGAAATTCCCTCAGAATGTGAAAATCCAGATCATGTTGTACAAATAAAAGTTGTTTGCACAGATACAGAAAACAACCTTATCTAGAGGGAAACACGTTGAGGGTGGGGGATAAATTAGAAATATGGGATTAGCAAAAAAGATAAGGTTGCCAGGTAAGAAACAGCTTGAGACAAATTCTTAATTGAAGAGATTGTTCCTCAAATAGTAGGGGTATCCCAGAGAGACCTGCATTGTTCCTTCCGTATGTGCTTTCAGACGCTAGGCACATAGGGCTGAATAATGCAGACAAGTTCTCCTTTCTCATGGAGGGTACTTTTACCAAAAACAAGTAAGTTGATATCGTAAGTTGCTCAAGTACAGTGCTTCCTAACAGTGAGGTCCATAGCTGGGCAGGATCAGGACCACCTGGGTGCTTATTAAAACTGCAATTTGCTAGGTGCCACCCTAGATCAGTAATCATACTGGGGAGGAGGGTAGGTCAGGTCAGGAATCTGTTATAGCAAGTTCTGTGGGTGATTCTCAGGCACCCTCTCAAATTTGAGAAGCTTCAAAGAAGCTCCTTTTGAAGGTGATCGTCAGGGAATCCCTCATGGAGGTGGTCACGTGAGCTTGAGACCTCAAGGATGAAGTAGAAATAGGATGGAGAACTACTGGAGAGAGAGCCAAAGCTGAGCTTTCCAGAGTGTAGAAAATGCATCAGCCCTGAGGTAAGAGAGAAAGCTGGGTGTATTCTAGGGGTAGAGAGGGGTTAGAGGAAGTAGTTCATTGTGAGGTGGGACAAACTAGGCACAACTAGTGTCTCGGAGGTCACTATGAAGACTCAGGTTTCACTTCTGAGTTCAGTAGGAAGATGCTAACGGATTTTAAGCAGGGCATGTGAAAGGGATGGATTTATATATTAAAGAGATTTTGGCCCATAGTGGTGAGTTGGTTGCAAAAGAACATGAGTCATTTTGGAGGATATTACAATCTGGGTAAGAGATTAAGTATTGCTCTCTCAGCTCCCTCCCTTTTCTTTTCTTAGTAGACTTCTTTTTTTTTTTTTTTTTAAAGAGAAGTTTTAGGTTCTTAGCATAATTAAACAAATAGCACAGAGTTCCCATATGCTTTCTGGCCCCATACATGCATAGCCCTCAGAGTGGTACATTAGTTCAAATTGATGAACCTCCATTGACACATCGTAGTCACCCAGAGTCCATAACTTGCACTAGGGTTCACTCTCGGTGTTGTACATTCTATGGGTTACACGTGTATAATGACGTGTATTTACTATTGTTGTATCATACAGAGGCTTTTCACAGGCTCTGAAAATTCTGTGTCCTACCCTCCTTTCCTGGCAACTGTCCATCTTTTTGCTTTTTCCAGAAAATTGTGTAGTTGGTATCCTACCTTTTTATGTTGGTTTCATTCACTTAGTAGTATTCATTTCAGGTTCTTGTGTGACTTTTCATGGCTTGATAGCTTTTTAAAGCGCTGTTTAATATCCCATTGACTGTACCACAGTTTATTCACCTACTGAAGGACCATTTCATTGCTTCCAAGGTTTGGCAATTATGAATAAAACTACTGTAAGCATCCTTGTGCTTGTTTTTGTGTGGACATACGTTTTTAGCTCATTGGGAAGATACCAAGGAGTATGATTGCTGGGTCATATGGTTAGAATGTGTTTATTCTTGTTTTGTAAGAAGCTGTTAAACTGTCTTCCAAAGTGACTGCACCAGTTTGTATTTTCACCAGCAGTGACTGAGAGTTCGTGTTGCTCCACATCCTCACCAGTATTTGGTGGTTTCAGTGTTTCGGATTTTGGTCATTCTGCTAGGTATGTTGTGGTATCTCATTGTTTTAATTTGCATTTCCCTGAACACATAAGTTGTAGAGTATCTTTTTATATACCTGTTTGCCATCTGTATAACTTCTTTGGTGAGATTTCTGTTTGGGTCTTTTGCCCATTTTTTAATCAGGTTCTTCATTTTTCTGTTGAGTTTTTAGAGTTCTTTGTGTACTTGGGATAATAGTCCTTTATTATGTGTGTCTCTTTAAATGTTTTCTCACTCTCTATGGCCTATATTCTCATTTGCTTGAAGTATTGTCCTTTTCAGGTAGGGTTCAATTCCCTCCCATCTTTTCTTTCAAAAATGTATTTCCTTCAAAACCTTCTCAGGTAGTCTGTCACACTTACTTTTCTCAGATGACTTTAAATGAGCCCCAGCCTCTGCATTCATCCCATTGATTTTTTTTGGTGGAGAAGTTGATTTTATTGGAATCATAGGCAAAATTGGGGATAATTGACTTCTTTACAAGTTTGATTCTTCCCATTTAGAAACACTGTATATTCTAGTTTATTCAGTTCCTGTTTTATTTATTTTAATAATCATTTTGTTTTCTTCATCTTTTTTTGCAGGTTTTTGTTGGGTCTACTCTTAGCTCTTTTCATACGAATGGCATCTTATTTTCTCCCATTTTGTCTTTTAATCGTTCATAGTGATATTTAATAAAACTAATCATTTTGGTTCATGTATCCTATATCTAGCTAACTTAATGAATTATCTTGTCAGTTTTGAATGTTTTTCATTTATTTTCTTGGGTCTTGGATATTTTTTAGGCAGATAGCCATTTCATCTGCAAGCAAAGATATTTATGTTACTTCGTTAGCTGTATTTATGCTGCTTGTCCAGTCTTTTACCGAAAGTAGAACCTCAGTGCATGCTAAATTATCAGCCATCAGCTTTAATGGATGTGCCCTGGCATTTCACTGTGAAAGTGGTATTTGCTGTTCTTTTCTGACCTTCATAAGCGTAAAAATTCCATTTGTGATCGAACCATTTTTGAAATTAATTTTTCCCCAAATTCACATTAATCATCTTGGATCTGCCAGACACTAGGAAAAGCTACTACTAGCTTTTACCTATTGCCAGGCACTAGGGAGAGCTACTAAGTAAACCTGCTGTGCACTAGGAAAGCAGTAATGAAGAAAGCAGAATCCTTGCCTCATGGCTTACTTTCTGGTGAGAGGGAGACACCTGATAAAAGTGTAATTTGTCAGATGATGAAAAAATACAGTGGAGAAAAATAATCTGAGGTACACAGGGACCATCCACAGGAGGAGGAAAATTATATCAACAACCTAACTGTCTTAAAATAGTAAGTTCCCCTTTATTTAAAAACACATGTTTTAGTTATTTTTGGTTGCACTGGGTCTCTGCTGTTGTGGCGCTTTCTCTAGTTGTGAGCGGGGACTGCTCTCTATTTGTGGTTTGAGGGCTTCTGTGTTGCAGTGGCTTCTCTTGTCGTGGAGCATGGTCTCTAGGCACGCAGGCTTCAGTAGTTGCGGCACAATGGCTTAGTTCCTCCACGGCATGTGGAATCTTCCCAGACCAGGGATTGAACCAGTGTCCACTGCATTGCCAGGCAGATTCTTATAAACTAGACCACCAGGGAAGCCCAAGTTCCCCTTTAATGGCATTTTTTTGAACTCATGATACCTGGGAATATTTGAAAGCAGGTGGGAAGAACAGCATGTCAAGGAAGACGGTACTGGGTGGGGAAGACTGTGAGAGCAGCTCCGGAGATGTGAGGGAATGAGACTTGACTTCCAGGAAGCAGAGTGAAGTTCGGTTTTTCTACCAGACTGTGGCTGCTGTCCTCAGAAGCCCTTAATGCCTTGTTGCTGAGTCGGTGATTACTCACAGGACATCGTGGTTCTATCTGATGTTTGGATTTTGGGCTCAAGTATTTCAGGGGCCCTGTGGAATTTGTCAGTGCTCAGTTTAAGGGTCAGCTCTCCTTTGAGAAGTTTCTAAATTTGTTCTTTTATGTTCTTTTTCTTTCACTCTCTCCTTTTGAATTCCCTAGTTCTGGTTTGAAAAGGACCCCCTCATAAGGACCTGAGTTTAGAGCTAGGAGAGTAGCTAGGAGCAGTTACCAGCATCTGTCCTGGGGATGTGTTTCTTCCCTGCTTCCTCCAGCAGCCGTTGTGAGAGTGTTCCCTTCTCCCTGTCACCTGTGGTGTCTCCAGAGCACAGGCTGCTCTGGGGGCTGCCAGGAGAGATTGGGACACTCAGAGAATCAGGGGCTTAGCTGAGCCCCAGTGGGTAGGTGTTTTCATTTTCATCAGCTGAAAAGAATGCTGACTGCATAGGGTAGTGAGACTCCCAGGAGGTGGAATCATCTGTGGGGTCATCAAGGTGAGAAGGTGCAGAAGTCTGGAAACCCCTTCTAGATTGGGAGTCCAGTCTCTGTGGTCTGCATGGGGCAGTCTGTCCATAGAAGCAAAGAGGGTAGCCTGTGGACGCCGTTAGAGACTGTTCTTGTGTCTCAGAAGATGCAGAGGCTCTGGCTTCTAGAATGATGTGTGCTGTTCTGAAATAGCTGATCCCTCAGTCTAGATTGGGGGAGGGGCCCCGTGTGGCCTGGAGGGAGCATGATAAAGATAGATTGACTGTTGATTTTGGAAGTTGTGGGTGTGAAAAGATCTTCTGCAGACAGGGGCGACACCAGGTTATGAGGAGGTTCAGGGGTTGGCTCTGTGTTTGGAGAAGTTCATGAACCCAGTGTCGGAGGCAGCTCGCTATGTGGGAGGAGCCCAGGTTTGCTGTTTGACAAGTTTGGGTTGAAGTCCCAGCTCTGTCACTTCCTGGCTGTGTGATTTGGGGCAAAGTAGTGAATTTTTCTGAACTTTAATTTCATTCTTTGAAAAATGGGGGTAAATAACTCTGACTTCACATTGTGTTGTAAAGAGTAAATGACAGACAAGATTTAGAAGTACCCACCCAAGAGTCTGGTGCCTAGGGTCTAGTCTATGAATATGAGTTCTCGTCACGCTTGGGATGATGGAGGTGGCCCGGGAAGACAGGGAGGAGTGAACTTTCACGAGTGGGATGAAGCGCAAGACACAGGGCAGGGGATGTGCCCGTGCCTAGAGACAGGACACAGCCAGCCCTCTCTGAAGATGTGTGGTTCAGAGAAGAGGCCAGAATAGGCAGGCTGCAGGTTTCCTTCAAGAGAGCTGGCTTTCTAATACGGTAAGAAGGAATGAAAAGAAATTTGTGAAATATTGGGAGTGTTTTTTAAGAAATGTTTGTTTCCTATTGTAATATAGTTGATTAGCAATGTGTTAGTTTCAGGCACACAGCACAGCAGTTCAGTTATACGTATTCAAGTATCTATTCTTTTTCAAATTCTTTCCCTATATTGGTTATTGCAGAATATACAGCAGAGTTCCCTGTGCCGTGCAGTGGACCTTCGTCAGTTATCTCTTTTAAACCTAGTAGTGTATACATGTCAGTCCCGAACTCCCACTCTTTCCCTCCCCACTGACCTTCCCCTCTGGTAACCACAGATTCCTTCTCTAAGTCTGTGAGTCTGTTTCTGTTTAGTTCTTTTGTGTCTTGTTTTTCTTTTTAAAGATTCTGCATATAGGCTATATCATATGATTCTCTTTCTCCATCTGACTGACTTAACTCAGTATGACCGTCTCTAGGTCCGTCCGTGTTCCTGCAGATGGCATTATCTTATTCTCTTTTTATGGCCAAGTATATTCCATTGTGGGCTTCCCAGGTGTCTCAGTGGTAAAGAATCCACCTGCCAATGCAGGAGACTCAGGAGAACTGCCTGGAGGAGAAAATGGCAACCACTCCAGTATTCTTGCCTGGTAAACCCCATGTACAGAGAGCCTGGTGGACTACAGCCCTTGGGGTCGCAGGAGAGTCAGACACAACTGAATTACTAAACGTCAGCAACAATATTCCGCTGTATATATGTACCATTCCTCCACTGATGGACATCTAGGTTGCTTCTGTGTCCTGACTGTTGTAAACAGTGCTGCAGTGAACACTGGGGTACATATGTCCTTTTGAATTACGGTTTTCTCTGGATATATGCCTAGCAGTGGGATTGCTAAATCATTTGGTAGCTCTGTTTTTGTTTTGTAAGGAACCTCTGTACTCTTCTCCACAGAGGCTGTACCAGTGTACATTCCCATCAACAGTGTAGGGAGGTTCACTTTTCTCCATACCCTCTCCAGCATTTATTGTTTGTAGATATTTAGGTGATGGCTGTTCTGAACAGTGTGATGCCTCATTGCAGTTTTGACTTGCATTTCTCATAGTCTCTCTAAAGATGCTGAGCATCTTTTCACATGCTTCTTGGCCATGTGTATGTCTTTTTTGGAGAAATGTCTGTTTGGATCTTCTACCCATTTTTGATTGGATTTTTTTTTTTAATTGAATGCATAAGCTGTTTGTAATTTGGAAGATTAATCCCTTGTCAGTCATATTGTTTACAGATATTTTCTCTCACTTTGGGTTTTTGCCGTGCAAAGGCTTTTGAGTGTGATTAGATTCTATTTGTTTATTTTTGTTTTTCTTTTCATTACTCTGGGAGATGAACTGAAACAGATATTACTGTGATTTATGTCAAAAAGTGTTCTGCCTATGTTTTCCTTTAGATCTTTAATCTATTTTGATTTTGTTGTTATACATCATGTTAGAGAATGTTCTGATTTCATTTTTTTTTTTTTTTTAACGTGTAGCTGTACTGGGGCTATTTCTAAGGAGTGGCTTCTCTGTGTATAGTGGAGGCTGGTAGGGAAGGCCAAGGAGAAACTGTATCAGGAAGTACGTGCGGTGGTGTACATGTGCTTCAGCTGAGAGGAGACGGGGAGAGTAGTTGGGGTACAGAGAATAAGGTGACAGGTTATGGGTGCCTCAGGGCAGTGGGTCCTAGAGAGACAGCTCCATGGAGACAGGGACATAAGCGGTTGATACAGTCACAACCTGGAGAGCCCCGGATGCCAGGCTGTGAGGTTGGGATGACAGTTTGGAGCCACAGGGCTGAGCAGGTGGGACAGCCTTGGTGTTCCACATTTGAAGGTGGGAGCCAGTGCTCTTGTCCATAGAACAGAGCTTCCTCGGGGCTCAGTCACAGACCTTGGCAGGTCCACCTCTTCCCAGAAGCTCACACTGGCCCCCTCTGGCCCTCACTCAAGAGC
This sequence comes from Muntiacus reevesi, assembly GCF_963930625.1. Classification (NCBI taxonomy): domain Eukaryota; kingdom Metazoa; phylum Chordata; class Mammalia; order Artiodactyla; family Cervidae; genus Muntiacus; species Muntiacus reevesi. Next base: position 73,017,082 of record NC_089252.1, read on the forward strand.
TTGAGCAGGAACCTGTTGTTTCAGGAGCCAGTGACCTTTGAGGACGTGGCTGTGTACTTCAGCCAGAACCAATGGGCCAGCCTGGACTCTGCGCAGAGGGCCCTGTACAGGGAGGTGATGCTGGAGAATTATGCAAACGTGGCTTCCCTGGGTAAGGTCCCTCAGTGGCCCTCTGATAGTTGACGTCCTCCTCAAGTGTCTTGGAGGTTCTAGTAGTCCTTAGGGTTCTGTGCAGATGCTGGGTGGGGAAATCCCAGGTTCCCTCTGGCTTTGTTTTGGACTTTATTCCTTCCCAGGGAGGAGCGTGGTTTTGGACCTTGAAGGAAAGGACTCTTGGGGTGCCCCCAGGAGGCGTCAGTTCCTCCGTCCTTGCAGTGTCGTGGATGTGGGCCCTCTCCTGTGTGCAGGAACCTCCCAGGATCTCAGTACATTCATCCTTCCTGAGGGGATGTCCTTTCTTCTGAGTCAGGGCGAGCTTGCACTTTCTCCCTGGGGAGAATCACTGTCTCCCTGATCTTTCCATGGAGTACAGTTGGGACCCCTTCCTCAGAACCCCTGTGTGGCTCATTGGTCCCCCAGGAAGCCCCCTTCTCCCCCCAGCTCAACTTGCCTGCCTTGGGGTGGGCAGAGGGATCTCAGTAACAGCTCTGGATGTCTCCCTTCAATTTGTCTGTTTCTCTTTCTTGCTGGAGTAGTGTCTCCATTCCCCAGACCTGATCTGATCTCCCAGCTGGAGAGAGGGGAAGCTCCATGGGACCCCAATCCCTGGGAAGCAGAGGATTTGAGAGGCATCTGTCCAGGTGAGTAGGGGGACTTAGCACCTTCTGGTTTCGCCTTCCTGGTTTACTGGAAATGTTTCTTCTGCAGTGGAGAGCAAAGCTCCCTGTAGCTGACTCGGTCACTTGCTGACCAGTATTGAGTTCCTGTTCCTAACCTGTAAGGATGGTTTTCATGGCGGGGTGGTAGGGTTTCAGCCATACTTTAAGGAAAGTGTGATTCTGTGCATCAGACTGATTGATTTGTACCATAGCTATGATTTTATTTGCCTTTTTAGTGTTTATATCACTTTTAGTATTTTAAAGTTACATAATGTTGTAGTTTACAATGAATTTGTTTTAAATGGGGCCATAGAAGAAAGGGCAAGAATATTCCCCCAATACCATACTCTCAAGATACATCCACCCATCCTAAAATTTCCAGAGTCTGCTTACCAGTCAGTCCTGGAAGGTTTTAATTACTTGGGTTTTCTTTACTTTAGGAAGAAACTTTTAAGGTCTCACTTCTCACACATACTGTAATGCTGTAAAAAGTGATTCTTTTAGTGGTGACACCACAGTGGCCTACAGTTCTGCAATCACCTTATGTTCCCTCTGACTTCCTAAAAGAAAGAATCTTTTATCCCAGAATATTATGTGAAATATTTAAAGTAGAATCATTTGGCTGTTACTTAAAATTCAGAATTGGGGGTTGTTTCCTGGCTGGTTCCAGGTGGGGCATTGGGATCCATCGTTTCTCTGTTGGTGTTTCCAAGCTGCTAGCTGCTCCCCTTTGTCTCATGGATGTCTTTTCCCTTCTTGAGGGTCTCCCTCTCTCTCTCTTTTAAAGCCTGTTTGAATTTCTTTCTGTTCCCTCTTATCTCTGCCATTCTTTTTTCCCCTCCTGCTTCCTTTCCTTCTCACTCATGAAGTTCTCATTTGCCCACCTCACCTTCCTTGGTTCATTCCCCAGCCCTTCCTTATAAGAGGCACTTCCTGCACTGCAGTGTCATCATTTGTCCAGTTTATGCTGTTGTTTTTCTTTTTCTTTCTCATCCTCCTTTGGAAGCTCATAACCATCTCATGGTATATATATATTTTTCACTTTTGAATACATATATTTAACAAAACAAATGGAATGTGATCAAAATACAAAGAGAAAGGGGGCGATGTTACACCTGGGCATCAATTACACATTTGGAATAGTTATCTTTACTTATTAAATTCTATCAACAGAAAAAATTTTGTTTAAAAAGACAACTAATAATTCTCTGATAATTAACTGTTAACAGAAAGGCTCTAAAGTAACTGCAGGGAAGAATAAACTAAGGGTAATACAGTAAAATGCATGAAGTTACTGCTGGCAAACTGTGTTTTTAAACTGGAAAAGTAGACCATCTCATGAAACAGTTGTTAATTGCGATGTGTTGTTGTTGTTTAGTTACTAAGTTGTGTCTGACTCTTTGTGACCCCATGGTCTGTAGCCCACCAGGCTTCTCTGTCCATGGGATTTCCCAGGCAAGAATAACAGAGTGGGTTGCCATTTCCTTCTCTTCATGGTATATTTTTGAAATATCACATCCTAGAAGAGAAAACCAGGACTGCTGGAACCTGTTTCCCTTCCAGTTCAGTAATGAGGAAACTTGTGGTTTCTTTGGTCAGGTGGTGAGAGGGGCATCAAGACAGAAGAGCCGGCGGTAGAGCAGCAAGCCTCTGAGGGCACAGAGGCCCACGGCAGGCCCGTGGGAGGGCTTCTCACGAACGTGTCTCAGCACTTGGATTTTGAAAGCAAGGCAGTGTGGCAGACTTTCAGTCTGAATCCCAATCTGATACTCCGAGGTGGCATGAAGTTCTACAAATGTAAAGAATGTGGGAAGATCTTCCGATACAACTCAAAGCTCCTTCGGCATCAGAGGAGCCACACTGGGGAAAAGCCCTTCAAGTGCAAGGAGTGTGGCAAAGCTTTCAAATCCAGCTACGACTGTATCGTACACGAGAAAAATCACATTGGTCAAGGACCCTATGAATGTAAGGAGTGTGGCAAGGGTCTGAGTTCCAACACCGCCTTGACCCAGCACCAGAGGATCCACACGGGGGAGAAGCCCTATGAATGTAAGGAGTGTGGCAAGGCCTTCCGTCGGAGCGCTGCCTACCTGCAGCACCAGAGGCTACACACGGGGGAGAAACTCTACAAATGTAAGGAGTGTTGGAAAGGCTTTGGGTGTAGGTCACTTTTTATCGTCCACCAACGCATCCACACCGGGGAGAAACCCTACCAGTGTAAGGAGTGTGGGAAGGCGTTCAGCCAGAAGATCGCCTGCATTCAGCATCAGAGAGTTCACACCGGAGAGAAGCCCTATGAGTGTAAGGTGTGTGGGAAAGCCTTCAAGTGGTACGGTAGCTTTGTTCAGCATCAGAAAGTGCACCCCGTGGAGAAGAAGCCCATCAAGGCTCTCGGGCCGCCCCTGCTGCACCCCCAGGGCCCTTCTGCACCCTTAGCTCCTGGGCATCTCCAGGGCCCGGGCTCTGCTCCTGCTGTGGTCGTGGCCTTGCCACACGCCGTCCTCATTCCTGCCTCCGGGCCCGTGTTCATGCTGCTGCCCACCTCTGGGGTTCTTTCATCCCCTGTCCAAGTAGTTCGTGTCTTCCAGGGTCTTCCTCCCGCTGTGAAGCCTTCCCCAGTCATTCTGACCCCTGCTCCTCACCCCCCATGACCTCTGTCTTGGCACTTCTCTGGCTGTTACAGCAGATCTCTAACCTACCTTCAGCTTGCTTTGTAGCTTTTACACTGTACCTGTATTCCTACTATTTCAGCATAAACTCCATTGTAATTGAGATATATTTAAAGACTGTGTTTATATAATGTATTCTCTTTTCTTCTGGGTAGATAATGGAAACACTTGCCTTTGATATTGGTCCCTTGCAGACTTGAGCAGTGATGGCCGTATCTGCATCCTGGGGCTGCTGGTTTGGGAAGTGCTGGTAGGACGCCGTGGTGAATTAGGTACCTTTGAGATAGGACATCCCCATATAAGCCCCCTGTGATGTGAGAGAAGCTGCCTGTGAGAAACAGGCATGTAAGATCTGTCAGAGTTTAGAAGTGGCATCAGCTTCCAACCAGGGCCTTTAAAAATAAATGCAGGTGGTTCAGTGGCTGAAGGTGTGGTGTATTCATGCAGGTGAAGTTGGGTTGTCCTAGACACAGACCGTTGAGGTTCTTGTACGTCTCTGCTAAAAATATGTGAAATAACCAGTTAGAAAACATATATGTGGCTTCCCTGGTGGCTCAGTGGTAAGGAATCCCCCTGCCAATGCAGGAGACATGGGTTTGATCCCTGGTCCGGGATGATTCCCACATGCCGCAGGGCAACTAAGCCCATGCGTCACAACTACTGAGCCTGCTCTCTAGAGCCTGGGAGCCGCAACTACTGAGCTTGCGAGCCCTAGAGCTTGTACTTTGCAGCAAGAGAAGCCACTGCAGTGAGAAGCCCATGTATTGCAACTAGAGAGTAGCCCCCACTTGCTGCAACTAGAGAAGAGCCCGTGCAGCAATGAAAACCCAGCACAGTCAAAAATAAGTAAATAATAATGATAATAAATGTATGCAGTGATAACAATCATTTATATGATTGAGAGCAATCAGGTCTTGAAACATGAACTTGTTTTTTATCTTTAGTTTTGCTCTTGATACCTAGTTGTTTCTTTCTTTCTTTCTTTCTTTCTTTTTTTTAAGCAAATGAACTTTTAAAAAATTTTTTGGCCGTTCCAGATCTTCACTGTGGCACAAGCGCTTCTCTAGCTGTGACACATGGGCATAGTTGCCCCTACGGTATGTGGGATCTTAGTTCCATGACCAGAGATTGAACCCAGGCCCCCTTGCATTGGGAGCTTGGAGTCTTAGCCACTGGACCACTTTGGAAAGTCCCTGGTCATTTCCTTTTAACTTTGGTTTCTTTAGTACGTGTACACCTAGACATTCATCTTTGCTCCGTCTGTTGTGTAAATTTTTCTTAGTGGGCATTTTGGCTTCCTATTTGCAAGTAGCACTGGTTTCTGCACTTTTCTCCAGATAGCATAAATTATAAATATGAGTTTGACAAATTACTAAAGAAATAGGAGCAGGCGATCTGGGGAAAATCTGAATATGCCTGTGGAATTTTTTTTTTAATAATTTTTATTTATTTTTGTTTGCATTGGGTCTTTGTTGCTGCACGTGGGCTTCCTCTAGTTGTGTGTGGGCTTCCCACTGCAGGGGTTTCTCTTGTTGCAGAACATGGGCTCTAGGGTGCTTTGATTCATGGTGACACATGGCCTTAGTTGCCTCATTTATGTAGAATCCTCCCAGACCAGGGATCAAACCTGTAACCCACCAGACTCCTCTATCCCCCACTGTCTCCTGAAGTTAGCTCAATACATGTCCATTGATCAGTGATGCTATCTAAACATTTCATCGTCTGCTGCCCCCTTTTCATTTTGCCTTCAAGCTTTCCCAGTATCAGGGTCTTTTCCAGTGAGTTGACTCTTCACATCAGGTGACCAAAGTAATGGAGTTTCAGCTTCAGTATCAGTCCTTCCAGTGAATATTCAGGACTGATTTCCTTTAGGATTGACTGATTTGATCACCTTGCAGTCCCAGGGACTCTCAAGAGGTTGTGACAGGTTAGTGAAGTACAGTTTTAGATTGGTCTTGTTTTTGACCTTAAATGAGGTCTTTTATAACTATGCAAAGGACTATGTGAAGTAATTTCTGGGAAAAGAACTTGAGTTATGCCTTACAGGCACACCTTATTTTATCGTGCTTCATTGTATCTGTTTTGCAGATACTGTAATTTTTACAAATGGAAGGTTCGTGGCAGCACTGCATTATCATATAATGGCTAAGATATTTTAGCAATAAAGTATTTTTTAATTAAAGTTTTTCCTTTTTTTTTTTTCCCTCTGACATAATACTGTTATACACTTCATAGACTATAGTGTAAACAACTTTTATATGCACTGGGAAACCAGAAAATTCATGTGACTTCCTTTCTTGCTGTATTTGCTTTATCATGGTGGTCTGGAACCCAACCCACAGTATATCTCCAAGGTATGCCTTTATCAACACAAAGTAAATCCTTAAATGTTCATGGAAAGTTGCTTTTCTATCTTGCAAGGTAGATTGTTTCTACCTTGTAATCAGTGCTTCTTAAATTTTGCCATATGTCTGAATAACCTGGTGTAAAATGAGTAATTTTCTGGCCTAACTCTCAGAGATTGATTTTATAAAAACTTCTTATTGGAATTTAATTGATTTACAATGTTGTGTTAGTTTCTGCTCTATAGCAAAGTGTCTGATTGTGGATATCCATGGTGATGCCCAGCCCTTGAGTGTGGACCACGCTTTGAGAGACTGCCTTGAGCAGAAGCTGTCTGGGGGCGTACATTGATAAAGGGCTTGCCCTGTTTCTCAGTGGTCTGAGACCTCTACAAGTAGTTTGGGTGGTGTCAGTTTAGAAGAGAGAACAGCAAGTGGAATTGATCTGTAGGGAAGAAGAAGGAAGGGGAAAGAGATGTGATGTGGCCTATGGAGTCCTTGAGTTCTCCACTGCCTGGAAGTTCCTGAGGTGGACTGTGGCTGGGTTTTGCTGTTTTTGTTGTTGACTTGCATGTTGGCTGAAAGAACATTTTTTTTCTTACATAAATTAATACACTTTAAAATAGCTCCTGAGTTAAAGAGAGCACAAAGTGGATGCTGCAGATGGTTTAGAAATGAGCAACAATAGTCAGGAGACTTAGTGGGGTCTATGCGATGTGGCAGAAGGTGGAACACAGAGCAAGGTTTACAGTCTTGGACGCATTCTTTAGAAAACTAGTTTGAAGGCTTGCAGTTCAGAAAATTTGGGCTGGTGGTAGTGGTGGGAGCCAAAAAAATTAACCAGAAACTAAAACCAAACAAATAGACCCCTCCTCCTCCAGTAAACTTTGTGGAAATAAGATGCACAATGTAGTTTTGTAAAGATGGTGGTTGAACATGTTGACATTCACACCCTCCTGAAACCCCATTAATAAAAATGAATTAAAAATTAAAAGACATAAACTCAGAAGGACAGTGAAAATAAGCTGATGATAACACTTTGGAAGCTCGAAATCGGATGAAAGAGTTGTGACTTGGAGCAGAGCTGAGAAAAGTAAATCCTAAGCCACATTGCAGGGAGCTGAGCAGTGCCCTCATGTGGCAGAAAAGCTTAGGAAAGACTCAGATAACTTCTGGAAGTGTATGGGGATGCTAATGGGGCAAAGAACAGGAAAATTGGCTTAAAGTCTTTCTTAAAGACTTAGATTCTGGGTCAACTCCCCACTTTTCTCTCCTCGATAGCAGTGTAGCAGGAATTTTGGGTGTCAGGGAACCACACTGAATGTTAAGTCCTTCCTGCTCTGATCAAAACCTCCTCACTTCTTGAGGATGCTGCTTCCCCAGCACCATCCCTCACATCACATATTCTGGGTCCTCTTTCTCTGTCAGTTGCAGGCCATTCTTTACCTCTCACTTAGCCCCCAAACCACCTCCACCTTTGAATCCTGTCATCAGGCTGGAACCTCTGGGTCACGTGCCCTTTGTTCCTTGAAGGTGTTAGCGCATCACCTACTCTCACTCTGCTCAGCGTTAGTCTTAATTCTTGGTGTTTTCAGTGGATGAGCCTGCCAGCAGCTCACCTCTCATTTTCCTTCTTACCCTTTCATTTTACCTGAAACACTCCTTTGATTGTGTCCTAGACCTTACCATTTTAAAACTTCACCCCTCTGTAACCTCAGCACTTTAAATATCTTGCTCTGTGACCTGTCTCTCCAGTTTCTTCCTTTTAGGATCCTGATGCTAAGTCCTTCAGCTCCCACTGTTTCTCTCTTTCACTGCCCTTCACTTCCTTCATGCCTATTCTTTCTTTATCCCGCTTAAAGTCCTTGGTCAGTTATTACAGCAGCTCCTCCACATTCTCCTTTAATGGCCTTGCCCTTTTCTGGCTTTGGTATATACTCATTTGGCAGGACTCCATCTCTGACTAAATGCAGTTCTTTGCCTTCTTTGTGCCTGCATCCATGCTACCAAAAGTGGTCAGGAGAAAGCACATTGTCATGTGGAATTATCCTGCTTGAGGTTCATGACAACTAACTTCAAGTAGGCCCTCAATGTCTCTTATAGTCATACTGTATCTCCAGGGTTCTCTGCATTTTGCTGGACTGCTGCTACGCACCTCCTCTCTCAAACCTCCCAGTACCTCCTGCCCAGTCCTCACCAGCCTGAGCTGATGGATTCTGCTCTCTGCTGGGATAACTGAGCTCCAGGGAGTGGCTGTGGCTTCATCCCTGGTGCCAGAATGAAAAGATACAGATGGGCCCTACCTTATCTCTTCCACTTTTCAACTTGCAATATCTGATCTTCTACCACCCAGTTCTTATCTCATGTACTAAGGCAGTTCTGTCACAATCAGCAACTCGCTTCTACTTCCTAATTCTCAGTCAGTGTGCAGTTTCAGACAGTAGAATCTTTTTTGGGGTTTTTTTTTTTTTTTTGGGCCACACCATGTGGCTTATAGGATCTTAGTTCCCCAACCAGGAATTGAACCTGGGCCCATAGTAGTGAAAGCATAAAGTCTTGTCCATTGGACCATCAGGGAATTCCCCAGAATCCATTTCAACACGTTTAAGCAGAGAGGGATTTGCTACAAACCACTAGGTAGCTTACAGAATTCCCAAAAAGGAACCAAGCTGGGCTCTCACATATGCAGATGCCCAGAAAAGGGACCAAGGACAGTACCAAGAGGCTCCAGTGGAAACCCAGCAGCTGCTGGTGCCTGCTACTAGATTGGCATCCTCACCGCACCGAAGAGAGGGGCTAGACCTCCAGGAGGTCTGCTACCTGTTGTGAGGAAAACCAAGTGCATCCACATCCATTTTGGTAGGCTCCTGACTATACGATCTCATGACCTTTATTTCCATCTTCCAAGAAGTTGTACCCGCTCAGTGGAAATTGGTTGTATGTGTACATCTAAATAGCAAGGACTCCAGGGAAATAATTTTTGGATTCATCCTCAGAAAGTGAGATTTATAATGTGGAGAAAGGAGAAAGGATTTTAAAAATATTTTGGGCAGCTATAAAATATCAAATACTCTTTACAGGCATAGAAAATGACTGAAATCTCTGATGAATGTGCTATATTCATGGGTAGGGAAGGTGAATATCTAGATTTCAATTTTTACCAAATGAATTTATATATTAAAAGCAATTCCCATCAAAATTACTAGAGGAGGGGGTTGTGTGTGTGTGTGTGTGTACGCGCACGTGCATGCAGACACACCAACAGCCTTACAGATTGATTCTAGAATTTATACAGAAGAGCAAAGGACAAAGAACAGCCAAGCCATTTTTGAAGAAGATGGGAGATTTTGTGCTACCAGGTAAACATTAAATACATTGATAATCAAAAACAGAACAAAAGCAAAAACAAAACCACACCCCACAACCTAATATACACTGTAATATGGTTTATATGAGTTAAAATAACAATAGAGTGTTTAGAAATAGATGCATTTTATACAAGTAGTGAAGTAGTGAAAGTCGCTCAGTTGTGGAGAATTCCATGGACTATAGAGTCCATGGAATTCTCCAAGCCAGAATACTGGAGTGGGTAGTCATTCCCTTCTCCAGCGGATATTCCTGACCCAGGAATTGAACCAGGATCTCCTGCATTGCAGGCAGATTCTTTACCAACTGAGCTATGAGGGAAGCCCTAGTTATGCACATTTATACAAAGAGCAGAATTTTAGAGAAATTACGTTTAGAGCGATCAGCACCAGTGGTGCAGCCTGGGGAAATATACTGTCCTCTCCTTCCTCCATTCTCTTACTGATACTGCTTCTCTCGTTCCGTCCTCCATTCCAGAAACCCAGTCCCAAACGTTGACTCCCAACTTTTGCTCTATTTGTTTTCTGAAAACAATCGTGGATTTTGTTTTCAAAAATATCTTGAATTAATGACTCTCAGAGTATTTTACGAAATGTGGGTCTTTGAAAACCCCTGTAAGTAGATCAGTACAAATAGCTATTTCATGGCTGTCCAGAAAAAAGTCATATGATTTGCTTTAACCTAAGAATCATATTATTTTATTTTAAGATTTACTTATTTTTAGCTGTGCTGGATCTTTGTTGTTGTGTTCAGACTTTTGTCTAGTTACAGCAAGTCGGGCTTACTCTTCGTTGCAGTGCACGGGTTCATTGCATTGCGGCAACCTCATCGGGGTGGAGCAGGGGCTATAGGCTCTGCAACTTCAGTAGTTGCCGCTCACAGGCTCTAGAGCGCTGGCTCTGTAATTGTGATGTGTGGGCTTAATTGCCATGTGGCATGTGAGATCTTCCCAGAGCAGGGATCAAACCTGTGTCCTCTTCATTAGCAGGTGGATTTTTAACCACTGCGCCACCAGTGAAGCCCCCAAATCATACTGTGTTAAAAGCTAGATATTATATTAAAAAATATATTGCTTAAAGAAAACATTTTGGCACTTTCATTACATGAAGCCCAATTATAAGACTGGCTCTTGTATTTCTCATAAATGAATCAGTAATGATTGTTATTTCTACCAGTCTCCTCACTAGTTACAATAGATTTGTGCTGTTAAAGGAAATTTCAGTTGGTCACAATTTTCATTTTATACCTTTGCCACCTTCTCAGTTCAGTTCTGTCGCTCAGTCATGTCCAACTCTTTGCGACCCCATGGACTGCAGCAGGCCAGGCTTCCCTGTCCATCACCACCTCCCAGAGATTGCTCTGATTCATGTCCTTTGAGTTGGTGATGCCATCCAACCATCTCATCTTCTGTTATCGCCTTCTCCTCCTGCCTTCTGTCTTTCATCAGGGTCTTTTCCAATGAGTCAGTTCTTCCCATCAGGTGGGCAAAGTATTGGAGTTTCAGCTTCAGTATCAGTCCTTCCAATGAATATTCAGGACTGATTTCCTTTAGGATGGATTGGTTTGATCTCCTTGCAGTTCAAGGGACTCTCAAGAGTCTTCTCCAACACCACAGTTCAAAAGCATCAATTCTTTGACACTCAACTTTATTTATAGTCCAACTCTCATGGATTACTGGGAAAACCATAGCTCTGACTAGATGGACCTTTGATGGCAAAGTAATGTCACTAGTTTTTAATATGCTGTCTAGGTTGGTCATAACTTTTCTTCCAAGGAGTAAGCGTCTTTTAATTTCATGGCAGCAATCACCATCTGGTGATTTTGGAGCCCAGAAAAATAAAGTCAGCCACTGTTTCCACTGTTTCCCCATCTATTTGCCATGAAGTGATGGGACCGGATGCCATGATTCTAGTTTTTTTAATGTGGAGTTTTAAGCCAGCTTTTTCACTCTCCTCTTTCACTTTTATCAAGAGGCTCATTAGTTCTTAGCTTTCTGCCATAAGAGTGGTGTCATCTGCATATCTGAGGCTATTGATATTTCTCCTGGAAATCTTGATTCCTTTCCCAGTTTTGAACCAGTCCATTGTTCCATGTCTGGTTATAACTATTGTTTCTTGACCTGCATACAGATTTCGTAGGAGGCAGGTAAGTGGTCTGATATTTCCATCTCTTTATAAAAATTTTCCAAAGTTTGTTGTGATCCACACAGTCAAAGGCTTTGGCATAGTCAATAAAGTAGATGTTTTTCTGGAATTATCTTGCTTTTTCTGTCATCCATTGGATATTGGCAATTTGATCTCTGGTTCCCCTCCCTTTTCTAAATCCAGCTTGAACATCTGGAGGTTCTCGGTTCACGTGCAGTTGAAGCCTGGCTTGGAGAATTTTGAGCATTACTTTACTAGCGTGTGAGATGAGTGTACTTGTGTGGTAGTTTGAACATTGTTTGGCATTGCCTTTCTTTGGGATTGGAATGAAAACTGACCTTTTCCAGTCCTGTGGCCACTGCTTAGTTTTCCAAATTTGCTGGCATATTGAGTGCAGCACTTTCACTGCATCACCTTTTAGGACTTGAAATAGCTCAGTTGGAATTCCATCACCTCCACTAGCGTTGTTCATAGTGATGCTTCCTAAGGCCCACTTGACTTCACATTCCAGGAGGTCTGGCTCTAGGTGAGTGATCACACCGTTGTGATTATCTAGGTCGTGAAGACCTTTTTTGTATGGTTCTTCTGTGTACTCTTGCCACCTCTTCTTAATAGCTTCTGCTTCTGTTAGGTTCATACCATTTCTGTCCTTTATTTTGCCCATCTTTGCATGAAATGTTTGCTTGGTATCTCTGCTTTTCTTGAAGAGATTTCTAGTCTTTCCCGTTCTATTATTTTCCTCTATGTCTTTGCATTGATCCCTCAGGAAGGGTTTCTTATCTCTCCTTGCTATTTTTTGGAACTCTGCATTCAGATGGGTATATCTTTCCTTTTCTCCTTTGCCTTTAGCATCTGTTCTTTTCTTAGCTATTTGTAAGGCGTCCTCGGACAACCATTTTGCCTTTTTGCATTTCTTTTTCTTGGGGATGGTCTTGATCACTGCCTCCTGTATAATGTCACGAACCTCCTTCCATAGTTCTTCAGGCACTCTATCTATCAGATCAAATCCCTTGAATCTATTTGTCACTGCCACTGTATAATTGTAAGGGATTTGATTTAGGTCATACCTGAATGGTGTAGTGGTTTTCCCTACTTTCCTCAAAAAGACCTTTAATTTTTTCTTTTCCACTGCAGGGGGCCAGGTGTTTATTTGTTTGTTTGAAAAACACCTTCTCAAGAGCACCTTTAATTTTTTTTGGTTGTAACACTTAGCTTGTGGGATCTTAGTTCCCCAACCAGGGCTTGGTCCTGGGCCCCCTGCAGTGGAAGTTGGGATTCCTAACCCCTGGACCATCAGGGAATTCCCCTTGAATTTTAATAATGATAAAAATATCTACTTTCCTGGTGCTATTTACCATGTCATATTTAAGCACAATGCACTGAAAGCTGTATTTCTCTATGTCAGGTTTGTATAAAAAGAAACTCCAGAAATGGTAAGTGACGTTGCTTAAGGACTCAGCGACTAGAGACAGAACTGAAGTATTTCTTTTTTTTTAGATTTGAGTTCTTTATTTTTTTTTAATTAATTTATTTACATTGGAGGATAATTACTTTACAGTATTGTGGTGGTTTTTGCCATACATTGACATGAATCAGCCACGGGTGCACTTGTGTCCCCCCCATCATGAGCCCCCCTCCGACCTTCCTGCTCACCCCATCCCTCAGGGTTGTCCCAGAGCACTGGCTTTGAGTGCCGTGCTTCATGCACCAAACTTGCACTGGTCATCTGTTTCACATATGTTAATATATGTGTTTCAATGCTATTCTCTCAAATCATCCCACCTTTGCCTTCTCCCACATAGTATGTTCTTTACATCTGTGTCTCTTTTGCTTTCTTGCATATAGGGTCGTCGTTACTGTCTTTCTAAATTCCATGTACATATGTTAATATACTGTATTGGTGTTTCTCTTTCTGACTTACTTCACTCTATATAACAGCGTCCAGTTTCATCCACCTCACCTCATTAGAACTGACTCAAATGCATTCCTTATTATAGCTGAGTAATATTCCATTGCACATATGTACTACAACTTCCTTATCCATTCGTCTGCGGATGGACATCTAGATTGCTTCCATGTCCTAGCTATTGTAAACAGTGCTGCAGCGAACACTGGGGGTACATGTGTCTCTTTCAATTCTGGTTTCCTTGGTAGAACTGAAGTATTTCAATGCCCATTTTCAGCTTTAATTTTTACTTTCTAAGAAAAACAGTTTCCAGTATAGCAGGCATCTTCAGTGTATCAAATAATTACTTACATGGGATAGATGAATTTTTTTCTTGCCCTTGTTTTGCATGCAGTCTTAACAGCTTAGTTGTAATTTTTTCTTCAGTGACTGCTAGCAAATTGGTTAACTATGGAAGGAGTGACGTTCATTAGATTGTATCAATAAAAGTGCAAATTATGAGTCTCAAATGTATAGGCAGCAAAAGTGTCTAGACAAATTCTATCTATTCCTGAGAAGGAGGATCTTTTTATAGCACTGTTGTGCTGGGAACAGGGCAATTTTCTTGTACCTTCTCAGCACTCTCATTTCTATAAACAAGATACCTAATTATTGTATAAGCAATTAAGAAGAGGTATCTATATTATTTCCACTGTCTTGACCATATAAAGCGACTTTTAATTTCTTAAGTTTCTTTTTTTCTAATTAGAAATACATGCTTTGGTGCAAAAATCTTGCCTGGAAGTACCTAGGCCTGAATTTCACCACTTTTAATACTTTGGTGACCACACAAACACACAAAGTGAATGTGCATGCATTCATTAATTATAATTATACATACTCTGTCATAAACTTTATCTAGTTAGCAGAATACCATGTACCTGTCCTAGTTGGCAAATCATCTGTGATATCATGTTTAATAGCTACATAAAGTTGCAGTGCATAGATTTCTCTTCTTCCTGGAACCAGTCTCTTATTATTGAACAGTTGGGATATTTCCATCTTGAATCTCCTTAAATACTTTGATGAACATCTAATACATACATGATTGACAGTTACGGGTTTTTATTATTTTTTTTTAGTTCATTTCTACAGTTTTCTTTAAATAAAAGAAATGGAATATTTCTGTTAAACTAAGGGCCCCTTTGATACCCAGTCCAAGCTCACCCTGCTCCCTGCAGGACAGGCCAATAAATTGGGAGATGAGTTGTTGGGGCAGGAATAATGACTTTAACTGGAAAGCCAGCAGGCCAGGAAGATAGCAGACTAGTGTCTTGTGTCCAAGAACCATGTTCCTTCAGTCAGAATTTGGGCTTCTTTTACAAAGTGAAGTGGGAGGGCTCATTGCAATGCCAGTAGGCCTTGGGGGCCCGTCCCCATTACACCTTTTGTTCTTCTGTTTCGCTCTTATTATTTTTGCAGAGCTAATCTATAAGTAATAAGCGGCACTGCTTTTCACACTGAAAAGTTGGTGTTGGTGGGACTGCCCCAGGAACGCTGGAGACGTTACGCTGTGCAACCTTGCATGCTGGTTCTCTCATCTCTGTGGGCTATTAGTCTCCCCCCTGTTCTCAGCAACATGCTCCCTCATTAACATTGTGCTTGGGGTGTGTTACTAGAGGATTCAGCAAAGTAAGGGAGTAAACCAAAAAGGAGAAATGTTCAGAGCTGAGGAAACGAAGGCTCCAGCATTCACAGGGTGGTGGACGGAGGGGAGCAGAGCTTACACCGGTCCTAGGCAGCAGCCCGTTCGGACTGGAGCAGGACGATGAAGTATTGTGGGGGCTAGGCCTCCAGGAAGAGAGGACAGTGTTCTAATTCCAGGCACATCATGATGCACCGTCAGAACACCAAAGATAAAAAAGGGTGTGTGGGAGTGGGGAACAGGTCACATGCATCAAGGAACTGGAATTGGAATGACACGAGACTTCTCAGTAGCATCATGGGATGCTCCAAGAGAGTAGACAGTGCCTTGAAATTTCTGAAGAAAATTATTTTCAAACTTGATTTAGTTCCTAGCCAACGTGTTAGTCACTCAGTAGTGTCTGACACTTTGCGACCCGTGGACTGTAGCTTCCCAGGCTCCTCTGTCCATGGGATTTTCCAGGCAAGAGTACTGGAATGGGTTGCCATGCTCTCCTCTAGGGGATTTCCCCAATCCAGGGATCGAGCTCAGGTCTCCTGCATTTTAGGCCGATTATTTGCTATCTGAGTAGCCAGACTATCCATCAAGTAGAATTAATGCAAGTAGATTCTACATTAATGCAAATAGAATGCCAAGTGCTAACTATAAATGTACTGAGAGTGCTGGAACTAGAAAAATCATCACTTTGTGACCATTATAATAAAGATTGGTTCAGATAAGAGTCATCAATGGATGCTCAGTATAGGGGGAAATTTAATGAGAATTAGAGTATTTGTATAACCTTCAGTGTCTACCCGTGGAAAGCTTATTAGTTGGAAGACTAATCACAAACTACAAATTGTACAGCATTTTGACTAGGTTATCAAACTTAACACCACCAATGAGGGGCATTTGGAGATTGTATCCTTCATACCTGATGACCTGAGAAAAGCACGTCACTTGTGAGTATCCTAGTAAGGGATGATTATCCCGAATCTGATCACGGGGAATCACCAGGCAAACTAGTATGGTGTATTTCTATTCAAAAAGGAGTTTCCATGTTCTTTCAAAAATGTAATTGTCATAAAAGACAAAGACTGAAAAGGTATTCCAGATTAAGTGTGACTAAAGAGATATGATGCTAAATGCAATACTTGAGTGGATGCTCTATTGAAGGAAAAATAAACTGCTATAAAGGACATTATTGGTCTGACATACAACATTAAAATATAGACAATTAGGTAAAAATTGGATAAAAATTAGTTTGAAATTGGTATTAAATTTACTTAACATAATAATATTGTCATTACATAGGAGAATATTCTAAGAAAATATACACACTGAAGTATTTATGGATAAAGGGCCATGATGTATGCAAATTACTCTGTCTCCTTCCATCTATCCCTCCCTCCATCCATGAGAGAGAAAGAGAAGGAGAGAAAGAAAAAGGAAATGCTAAAGAAAATGGAGCAGAATATTAGTAATAGGTGAATGTGGGTAAGAGATAACATGACTTTCGTGGAATTAGTCTTAGAACTATTCTACAGGTTTGAAATTTAAAAGTAGTATCAAATGTATTTTCAGACATCTAAGGACTAAGTAATTTAATCATCATGTTACAAGAATATGTGTGCTTCAGAAAAAGTTATGTAGAAAAAAATACAGAAGATCTGGGAAATTGGAAATCCAGCCCAGGAGAACAAGAAAGGAAGCTTCAAGACGGCAACAGTAACCAGTCCAGATTGGACTGGTTACCAGAAGGAGAGAGATCTGAAAAAACAAAAATGAAACTGATAGATGACCTGAAGTGTTTGACTGTTCAGAAAAAAATATTGTTTCACAGATTTTTGGGAGAATTTGGAAAGGATATTAAGGGGCTGTACAAAACAAAGCAAATTACAAAAGAAAAATCTAGGCAACTATGAGGTACAGGAAAATGAAAAAGTTGAATAAGAAACATGTAATCATAAAACATACCTTGGCTTATCAAGTAACTATTTACAACCATGATAAGCGAGCACTACATATCTTTTTTTTTTCCATTTATTTTTATTAGTTGGAGGTTAATTACTTTACAATATTGTAGTGGTTTTTGCCATATATTGACATGAATCAGCCATGGATTTACATGTATTCCCCATCCCGGTCCCCCCTCCCACCTCCTCTCCACCCGATCCCTCTGAGTCTTCCCAGTGCACCAGCCCCAAGCACTTGTCTCCTGCATCCAACCTGGGCTGGTGATCTGTTTCACCCTTGATAATATACATGTTTCGATGCTATTCTCTCAAAACATCCCACCCTCGCCTTCTCCCACAGAGTCCAAAAGTTTGTTCTGTACATCTGTCTCTTTTTCTGTCTTGCATATAGGGTTATCGTTACCATCTTTCTAAATTCCATATATATGCGTTAGTATACTGTATTGGTGTTTATCTTTCTGGCTTACTCCACTCTGTATAATGGGCTCCAGTTTCATCCACCTCATCAGAACTGATTCAAATGAATTCTTTTTAATGGCTGAGTAATATTCCATGGTGTATATGTACCACAGCTTCCTTATCCATTCGTCTGCTGATGGGCATCTCGGTTGCTTCCATGTCCTGGCTATTATAAACAGCAAGCACTACATATCTTACAACCAACATTTGTGATATATTGGGAGAATGATGGAGCATAGTGAGATGTAAAAAGTTACATCCTAATGATCACAACCAGAAAATGGATTCTGTCTAAAATTAATTACTCTGTGAAGAGCAGTATAAACATGTGGCAGCTACTGTTGCTTGCCTACAGAACAGCCAATCTTTTTCTTCGTTCTACCCAGTTTTCAGCATTCTCTCCTTCCGCTGTCCATGTGTAGCAGGGGCATCTCCAAGGGGTAAACCCTGCTTGGTCCAAGTTGATGGTGCTGGGCCTATACCCCTCTTTTTACCAGCCAGGGCACGGCAGTGTGCTGTAGTTCTAGCTGATGACACGCCAGGGAGACCTCAGGAGTTTCAAGGAGTACATTTTTCACTCTTAACAAAAGAGACACATAACAAGTTAATCTTTCATCCATACGTTACTGTGAATGGAGTCTGTTATTCTGGCCTTTGCATATGTTTATGAATGTGTATGATTTTTAAATATGTGTACGTATATATACACACGTGTGTGTATGTACGTGTACTCACACACAATTTTTTAAACCCACAATGGGATCCTTCAAGAAACCAGTTCTCAAACTTTTACATGCTTACAAATGATTCAGAGGACCCCATAGGCACAGATTACCCGATGCCCTCCACAGAAATTGCCACACTTCAGGTCTTACAGCTCAGTCCTTCCAGGAACCGGTGGACAAACTCACCCGCAGTCCTGCTACCTCAGACCCTCTGAATACCCCCGATTCGCATCTGCATCCCTCCCATTTCTCTTTCCAATCCTGGGAGCACAACTGTCTTCATTCTAGGTTCCCCTCCCAACCAGAAAAACACAAAGCCAGCATTGCATCTTCTTCCTAGTCTGGTTAATGTCCTCAAGAAGTTTGTTTCTAATAGCAAATGCCCGGTTTTAGTTTTTTAATTTTTTGGCTTCAAAGAGATCTTTAGAATGATAATTATATCCTGCGCTCTGCTGTGCTCAGTCGTGTCCGACTCTGTGCGACCCCATGGACTGCAGCCCACCGGGCTCCTCTGGCCATGGGATTCCCCAGGCAAGAATACTGGAGTGGGTTGCCGTTTCCTCCTCCAGGGGATCTTCCCGAGCCTGGAGTCTCCCGAGTCTCCTGCCTTGCACGTGGATTCTTTACCACTGAGCCACCTGGGAAGCCCAGTTATATCACTAATAATCTCTTAATTTCTTGAGAGTTAAGGCCTGACTCTCAGCAAGATCCCATGGGTGGATCTGACTGGCAAGGGCATCGCTGGGAAGTAGACAACTGGAGGTCCATAGCTTGGTATTAAATATGCTCATTGGTGCATCTTTATGAGAATGTAGCAAATGCCTGTTTTTAGATATTGTTTTCATGCTAGACTCTGATTTACAGTTATTTTTTTTTTTAAGAAACGAAACACAAACCCTTCTTAACTGCCCCCATAGGGAGAGGGAAATCCAGATTTTACTTTCTGAGATATCTGGCTACTCTCATGGGAGAAGAAAAAAATTGTTTTCACTCTTGGATGAATGACAGTAGTAGAATAAAAAAAAAAAAACCCAAATCAGAAGCCACTTTCTTAGTCACGCTGCCACATCTCCCATGTGACAGCTGCTGTAGTAGGCTCTGGTAGGTCATCGGATGAACCTTTGCAGACTGTCTTCTGTCTTGTCCTTGACTGATTTACCATGTTCTGTACAACAAATATCCTCCCTTAAAGATTGCATGCTCATTCTATTTGATTTTCTACCCACCCCCAAACCCAGGTCTGTTTGGAGACATGGAGAAACAAGCCGGCAGAGATCTCCAGGAAACACAAGCAAACCCTAATTGAATATGATTGCTGTTTTTTCAGAGAGAAGCCTCAGTCCCCTTTGATGCAGGGGGAGCCTCCTGAGGTTCTGGCCTCCTTTCTGCTCCCGATGCTGGGGCTGGGGAACAGGAGAGGACCAGTGTCTGCTTTCAGCGTGTCCCTGGAGGCTTCCTCTCTCCTCCTTGTGTGGTCACAAGTAAGAGTGCTGTCAGGGTGCTGATCCTGTGGGGCTGCAGGTGGCCCTGCTCCACGTGCCTCCAGCACCACCTTCTTCCTGCCGGGATTCCTGTCACCAGTCCTGGAGTCTAATATGAGCTTTATCTACTGCACCATCAAGGGCCCCGTTTGTGGAAATGAGCCTCTGGCGGGATGGCCAGAAGATGCCACCAGGCAGGATCCAGCGTCCTCACGTCCACAGGGGCCCTTCTTGGATTCCCACCTTGTTCCATTTCCCTCATCTCAAAGGACAAGCCCCCCAGCACCCTCCAGCCCTCCGCCTCCCTGGGAGTTTGGTCAGGAAGTTTGTGCTGCGCAGGGCTAGGGCCCCGTGTCTTAATTTATTCTGTGCTCTGGGGCTGATGGGTTGGTTTGTTTTGTGCTAATAAAAGGATAGTTAATTAAAAAAAAATGTTTCCTTGTAAAATGTCCCCCGGTCTTGATATGTATGGTTACTTCCTCTGGGTACTGACTTGTTCCTCTCTTCTCCATATCCTTAAAGTTTGTCAAGAGATTTGTTTAGATTCTGGCAAAAACATGTAATGGTGATGCAGTATCTTTCAGGAGGCTTTATGCTAAGATAGCTTCCTATTAGGGCTTCCCCAGTGGCTCCGTGGTAAAGAATCTGCCTGCAATGCGGGAGATGCGGGTTCAGTCCCTGGGTTGGGAAGATCCCCTGGAGGAGGGCATGGCAACCCCGCTCCAGTATTCTTGCCTGGAGAATCCCCATGGACAGAGGAGCCTGGTGGACTACACTCCATAGGGTTGCAAAGACTCAGACATGACTGAAGCAACTTAGCATGGACACGTGCACCTTCCTGTTAACAATGCTGAGTTTGATAACTTGGTTAAAGTGGTAATCACTCAATCTTTCCACTGTAAAGGTACCTTTTTCTCTTTGAAATCACTGTGTAATTTAATGTCATGATACTTTAACATTATGCTAATTTTTTATTCCCCAACAACCTTTTATCTAATTGTTTTAGATCCATTAATGATTTTTTTCCTGAATAGTTCATTAGAAATTGTAGGAGGGTATTTTTCCAGTTCTGTTATTTCTTCTACATTATTTAGCCAGTGTAAAGACAATCTTTTTAGGGAATTCCCTGATGATCCAGTGGTTAGGACGTCATGCTTTCACAGCCATGGCCTGGGTTCAATCCCTGTTAGGGAACTAAGATCCTCCAAGTGTGTAGCATAGCCAAAAAAATAACAACAATGATAATCTTTTTATCCTTTTTTACTCTAAATATTGCTGTGGACTCATGCTTTTTTGTAATCGTATTTCTTCCTCTAATTATTCTTAAATTATCTCCAATTAGTCCTTGATCATTTTTGTGTTTTCTGGCTGATAATTCCCATCCCCAGCCCTGAAAGAAACCATTTCTCCAAGGAGCCCTGGTTTGGGGGACAGTATTTGGAAACTGAGAGCTGGGAGCCGGGTGTCTTGAGTTAGCTTGGGCATGAATTGTCCGAGGCTGAGGTTGGTACATCTAGTCTAGTTCATGGCTGTGGGGCTGTTGGACCTTTTTCTGGCTTTCCAACTCTCTCTTCATGCAGAAACCCAACCTGAATGATAATGTAGATCTCTGTAATCTTGGTGCTGAAAGATGGTAATCAACAGTCATCAGTTGTTGGTTCTCATTTGAACTTGTAGCCATTGTGGTGGTTTTTTGGTGGTGTTTTTTGTTTTGTTTTGTTTAGAATACGAAAAGAGTAAATAATCTATGGTTGACTGACATGTCTAATGCATACAGCTCTCCCGTTCCAAATAACTGACAGAGTGCCTGACACATTGAAGGCTTTCAATAAATGCTTTTTGAAGAAATAAATTACAAAAGCATCTTTGTGTAAGTAGTTATTGCCTTCATCATAATTCATGCTATAACTTAATGTCACCAGAAGACTAAGCAGTAAATATATAGGGATTCATGAACTATAAATTGTAAAACAGCCTTCACTACATACTAAAATACAGACAAATAATATCTATGGATCCTAGTTTGTTTATAAATTGAACAAGCTGTTCCCACAATGATAGGATTACTTTAAGGACATGCAGAAAAGATTTTCTTAATACATAAAGCAAATGTACATTTGTAGATGGACTTCCCTGGTAGCTCAGATGGTAAAGAATGTGCCTGCAATGCAGGAGACCTGGGTTTGATTCCTGGGTTGGGAAGATCACCTGGAGAAGGGAATGGCAACCCACTCCAGTATTCTTGCCTGGAGAATTCCATGAACTGAGGGGCCTGGCAGGCTATACAGTTCATGGGGTCACAAAGAGTTGGACATGACTGAGCAACTAACACTTTTACTTTCACATAGATAAGTGCCTGTTATTAGCAAAAGGCAAATGAACAACATAGGAAGTGGCGTGTTAGTCTTTCCTTATTGATGAGGAAGGGGGCAAAATTAGGACTGTTTACAACTTTATTTTATTTGTGCCTAGATTTTAAGCAAGTGATATTTCTAAGAAAAACTGGTAATATTTCTAAGAAAATGTGGTCTGAGAAAGCACAATGTTAGTCATGGAATATGAAGGGAATAAAATGAAATCCTGAGTCATGTTAGGTCCTCTTAGCTGGGTGCACATAGACCCAAAAACCAGTTCAATTTGGTTATATTGGGATCAACTGAGACTTCTGACTTTTCTGGTATGAGAATGATCCAGAGAAGGGATGAGCCCTGTTCAGATCTCCACCCTCATTTTTAACCCATTTGAAAAAAGATTCACCAGTCATATATTAACAGTTTCCATATTTCATTTATCATCCTCTCTCTCTCCATATATACACTATGCACACACATACATAAACGTATATACCTGTGTATGTATATGTGTGTATATATATATATATATATATACACACACACACTTTTTTTTTCCCTGAATCATTTGAGAGTAGTTGCATGCCTCATGTCCTTTCACTCTTAAACACTTCCATGGGTAGATCCAAGAGCAAATATATTTTCTTCTGTAACGTCAACATAGTTGTCAGATTCAGGAAATTTAACATTGATCCAATACTATTTTCTAATTTATACTCTACATTCCAATATTGCCAATTATTCCATTAATGTTGTTCATAGCTATTTTTATCCTAAGCCAGGATGACACATTGTGTTTAGTCTTCATGTCTCTCTGTGGTCCCGTAATTTGGAACAGTTCCTCAGCCTTTCTTTATCTTTTGTGACCTTTACCGTATGTAACTTTGGTTTCTATAATGTTTCCTCATTGTTAGATTCAGATTATATACATTTTGGCCAAGAATAGCCTAGAAATGATATTACATCCTTCTCAGTGTAATTGTGGGTTGACTTCACTGGATGCTGTGAACGTTGATCATTTGGTGAAGCTGGTGTCCATCAGCTTTTTCCACCATTAAATTCCTGTTTTTCCTTTTGTAGTTAGTAAGTACTTTTGCAGGAGATGCTCAGGGTTTATGTAAATATCCTTTTCCTTTCTTGTCTGTATCATCTCCCTGATTTTTAATCTCTCTCTCTATGTATATAATCTGTGGAACAAAAGACAGAACATGAATCAAGTTTTATAATTCTACTGAATTATCCTTGGCAGGTAAAATGGCTGCAGAATGCCAGCAGACTTCAGACTATTAATTCAGTAGACTGACAAAAATGCCAGTCAGGTGAAAGCTGCCAGGTATTTTCAACCAGAGCTATAAACAACCCCAGGGGAAGAAAGAATAAATTCAGGTTGAGACTGGAGCTCCTAAGTCTTCAGGTCACAACTGTCCTGCTACTCAGAGCCAGGCGAACCTTGGCTAAGATGACCCTCTAGGTGATCCCACAGTATTCTTAGGACTGGGAAGACCCTCCATGTCTCTGCTGTGTTGCTGTTTCTTTTCAAAATGTACTTCGTTTCCAAGGCTCAAGTTCTTTCCTGAGGAGAAGCTTCACCTCTTCATGAAGAAACTTTAGACCTGTGAGGGGTGTGTAGAGGTCACTTCCACCCTGACATCCTCCAATGCTTGGCAGTGAAGGGCAGAGAGGTCCCCTGCCTTCACTTGGACTTCTGGGTTTGGGCTTTTCTGGCTTCATTTGAGCATTTCTGGCTTCACCATATTCATTTCATTGATATGGTGCCTTTTGACCTCTCCAGTGAGAACTTTCATTTTACATGTGTGGTATGGACCCTTGACATACCTCCTAAGAAAAAAATGATAATTCAGAATGAAGATCCCTAGTTGGGTGATTTGTTAGTGATAAACTGATGCTGGATTTTCCTAAGTATCCATGACCCCAGGATGGAATTATTCTCATAGCTACGTAACAGTACAGTTATTTTCATTCACTTCTTCACTGGCAAGGAAAACTAAGGCTTTATGGGCTTGCATGGAGATTCATATACAAAGAGAATATCCATAGCTTTAGTCATGAAGAAAAGTGATAGCCAGAGTTCTTTAAGCTAAAAAACAACTGTTATGATGGCAAGAGACTAAAGCCTACTTTTATTGAAATATAACTAGGATACAATCACATGCACATATCTGGAGCATTTGATGAGTTTGGGCAGTTATGTGTATACACCTGTGTATCTTCAGCAAGACAAGATGTAGAGCATTTCAGTCATCTCAGAACACTTCCTCCTGTCCCCTTCCAGTCAACTGAGGTGGGTATATTCTAATTTCTATCACCATCTCTCCCTGCAAGGCATTCTAACCACTATTTTAACTTGTTTCTCAAATGGTTGGTTTTGCCTCTTTTTAATCTTCATGTAAAGAGAACCATACTCTTTGGGGATTTTCTTTTTCTTTTTTTTTTTTTTGGCTGTATCACAAGGCATGTGGGATATTAGTTTTCTAACCAGGGATTGAACCCCGATCCTCTGCAGTGGAAGCGCAGAGTCCTAACCACTGGGCAACCAGGGAAACCCCTGTATGTACTCTTTTGGGGTCTAGTTTCTTAACATTGTCTGTGAGACTCATCCATTTGTTTGTTTTTAAAAATTGCTATGTAGTAGTCTCCAACATTATGTTAAAGCAAATTCCAAATACATGGTCCCATTCATAAATGTCTCAGTAGGTAACTTTAAAAGATAGGTAGTTTTTCAAACCCTGTATTATCACATCTAAAAGAAATCAGCACAGATGCTCTGACATAGTTCTGAACCTCCGTCTGGGGGGTGGGGAATGTTGAGGATTGTGATTCAGGCTGGATCAGGAACACAGGGAGTTGGGGTGGGACTTGCTCAGGGCAGAGGGGTGCAGAGTGGAAGGAAAGCATTCATGAGGCTTTAGTGAGGTCTGGGGAAGAAAAAGGCACAAAGAATGAGGGGGTGATGTCATCCCGTGGTCCAGGTTGGGTCATGAACACTGGAGGCTCCGGGCTTGCTAAATGTACGTGGAATAAATGAGTGGCAACGTCAGTGACCTGGGATGACCAAATGCCCTGTTTTCTACTCATTCTGCCTTTTAGTTTTGGATTCCTAGCATCTGAGCCATATACCTTAAGAAACATTTATTCTTATGTGTGTTTATTATGCTTAAAGATTCAAGGAGCCTGCCTTCAGACACACAGTATCTCTCAACCCCAAATACCTTTTCTTCTCTTTGTTTAAAATGGGTCTTTATTCACATACCCACCCCCTCTTCTTGCAGGGATTTGATTTTGGCTAGAAGAGGTTGGTCCCGTTCCCAGGTTATCGTGAATCTGCCTGCATACTCTCTTTTCTTGTTCATTAAAAACCATGCTCTCCCATTTTAATTTTCTATTCCAAAAATGGTGTGTATTGGTCCAATCCAACATGCAAATCAGTGACAGCACATTTCATGTTTTTGGTCTATTTCCCTGCACCTAGCTCTCTCTGCAGCCCTCCTGCTGTTTTCCTGCCTGTGTGTTCTTTTATCCTGTTGATAGCTTTCATTTTGGTCTTCCCTTCGCATCTGGCCCTTCCAGCTGGGCTGCGGTTCTGCATTGCGGTTGGACCGTTCAGCGATTGGACGCTTTCCAGTCCCCGCCAAATGCCGTCTCTTTCTGTAGCAGGAAGATGAGCTTAGGATGTCTTTCTTATGGTGCCCTGAATGATGGATTTTGCTTTGGGTGCAAAAGCCCATACTAACTTGAAATGGCGTGATTTTCTGTTGTTGTTATTTGAGATATATAGTTGAAAAGACAGGATTCCTGACTTCAGGAAATATAATATCACGGAAATATCAACATATGCAAAATATATAATGGGGAATAGAGGACATGGATGTGGTATGTGGTATATGTAGAAAAATGAGTAATTCAGCCTACTCCTTGTGGGGTGAGGTAACATGCATCACTATGCTCTAAGGTAGGTATTATAAAATTTCCTCTAAATAAAGGAGTGTACACCTTTAAAGGACTAAAGGAGTCCTTTAAAGGTGTACATTCATGGAGTTCCTTTAGAGATTGAATGCAGGTTCGATTCCTGGGTTGGGAAGATCCCTTGGAGGGGGAAATGGCAACCCACTCCAGTATTCTTGCCTGGGAAGTCCCGTGGACAGAGGAGCCTGGCGGGCTACAGTCCCTGGGTCGCAAAGAGTCAGACAGGACTTAGTGAGTCAACAACAGGCTGCTCTGCAGTAACAGGCAGCTCACCCTCTCTCAGTGGCTTCAGACAGTGAAGGGTAACTTTTTTGCTCATATTCAAGCCCATGGTGGATTGCTCTGAGATTGTTCCGCATCATTGTTTTCATGACAGTACTCTGGTGACAGAGTATTCACCACCCGGGATGTTCCTGATCACTATATCCGAAGGAGAGGAGAGCACAGTAAAACTTGCACAAGCTCTTGAAGCTTTACTCACATGTAAATGGACTCACTTCTGCTCTTTTTATTGGCCAACAGGGCAAGACTATATGATCTTATAATCCAGAAGTCAATTTATCCAGAAGGGCAGAATCTAGACTTAAACCAGATCTTATGGTTCTAATGCTTTATCTCTTATAACACAGCTGTCCCAAATGATACTTGCCATAGTTTTTGGTTCTGAGGCTGGAATATTCCCTTATTTGTATTTCATCAGTAAAGGCCAGATACTTCATGTACAAAGAATTTATTTAAGGACTTCCCTGGTGGTCCAGTGATAAAGAATCCACCTTCCAAAGCAGGGGATGCAGGTTTCAAGCCCTGATTGGGGAACTAGGATCTCACATGCTGTGGGGCAGCTAAACCTAGGCACCACAACTACCGAACTGACACAGTCATAGATAAATAAATAAACAAACCTTAAAGCGATGTGATTCCAACTTTAAAAAAGGAATTTATCTCTTTAGCATACCTGTTTATTTATATATAGATATGTATATTAAATTTCTCCCGTTCCAATTTAGAAAGCTCTGTTGGAAATGAATTTTCATTAAAGTGGTACAAAATCAGAAAATAAAATATGCTTCAACACATTTTCCAAAATAATCAACACAAACCCAATGTGAGAATCAAACCATTAATACCTTCAGAATTAGCCCCAGATTATTAAAATGCAATTATACTTGAAAAAGTAACCCAGCAGGGGGGCCACGTTTATTTATTTTTTCTCATTTTCACAGTAAATTTTCTCAGTGTGCAGGGACACTGCCTCCATACTCTCCTCCTGACAGCTGAACAATACCCAGGACTCAAGGATAAGATGATTTA
Source organism: Muntiacus reevesi (assembly GCF_963930625.1). Taxonomy (NCBI): domain Eukaryota; kingdom Metazoa; phylum Chordata; class Mammalia; order Artiodactyla; family Cervidae; genus Muntiacus; species Muntiacus reevesi. The sequence goes on from NC_089252.1 coordinate 73,044,277, forward strand.
TGACTTCCTATATTGATTTCAAAGAAACCAATCAAATACCAATCAAATGGAGTCAAATACAGCTTGCAGGAGTGTTTTATGTGGCTCATGGGGTTTAACATAGTTAGCTGCCAGTACTTGGAAGTCTGACATACAGGTTTGAATTTGCAGCCTTTCTTGGGAAACTGGAAGAGCTGGCGACTCTGGGGCACTTCCCCTGTGGCACCACTTGGCGGAGCAGCGGCTGCCCCTTAAGGAAAGCCACGTGTCCTGTCATTGGACACGTCCCTTCTGCAGCATGCAACCCCCCACCCGCCCCTGCCCAGAGCCTCGTCACTCCTTTGAGATTCCCACATGAAGACAAAGAGGAACTGGGGCCTTTCTCGACATCCTTCCCTCCCCGGTTCTCTGCCGCCTTCCCAGCCCCAGCTGTCAGAACCCTCTTGATGCACTGAGCTACCCTGTAGGTGGTGGTGGTTGTTTAGTTGCTCAGTCTTGTCTGACTCTTTGTGACCCCATGGACTGCAGCACGCCAGGCCTCCCTGTCATTCACTGTCTCCCAGAGTTTGCTCAATCTCGTGTCCGTTGAGTCGTAGGGGAGTCGTTGCTCAGTAGGGGAGCCTCCCTTGGAGCTGCCTGCAGGGCTGGGAGCCAGATGCCAGAGCAGCAGGCACCGGTGGACTTGGCCCTGGGTAGTGTGCACACATTCCCTTGGCTCCTCTCACGGACCTCAGGCGATTCCTGGCTCCTTCAGTCTTGGGGCCCTGGCTTGCCTTTCTGCTTCTGCTCTTGTCAAGGGACAGTCCACCCCTTGTTTGGCTCCACGAGGTGCATGGGCTCTTAGAGATGGCTGCAACCTTCCCTCAGCTCATAACCTGGCCACTTCCTCTGGCTCTGTCCACCCCTTGGGCTCCCAAGTGGGCTTGGCACTGCTGAAAACTTTTATTGGCCTAAACTTTGTTATTTATTTGCATAGAAAATGTCTGAAATGGTATCTTAGCTTCAGGAAGCTGAATGAGTAACTGACCAATGGGCCAGAATAGAGTCTGACCCACTCATAGTCCTCTGATTTATGACAAAGGTGACCCTGTGATATAGTGGGAACAAAATGGTCTATTTTGTTTTGTTTTTATTTATTTATTTGACTGCACCGGGTCTTAGTTGCAGCATGTGGGATATAGTTCCCTGACCAGGGATCAAACCCCGGGCCCCCTGCATTGGGAGAGTGGAGTCTTAGCCACTGGACCACCAGGGAAGTCCCCCCAAATGGTCTTTTGAATAAAAGTCTTGGGTCAGCTGCATAGCTACATGGGGAAAGAGTCTAGTTTACCCCTGCCTCATGTATACACAAAATGCAGGTGGATTTCAGATCCAGAACAGAAAGGCTTCTGGAAGATTACAGAGAACATCCTCACGACCCATTTGTTTATTCCGTTCTGGTTTTTCAGCCATTCAACACAAATAGGGATTGGGATCTTACTGTATTCTGGACTCCATGCTGAGCAGCAGGAACACAAGAATAAAGAAGACAGTCCCCTCTCTGAAAGAGCACAGTTTCACCGCATGAGAAGAAGCAGGATGCCAGCAAAGTATGACAGGAGCCGCAGCAGTGTGCTCTGTGAGCCAGAGATGGAGTGCCCGGTCCAGTCCAGGGGAGTGAGGAGGAGGGCCTTCTGGAGGAGGTGGGGGTGTATGAGGGAGGGGTTAGCCAGGAGGGATGAGGCAAAGAGCATGCCAGGCTGAGAACCCAGCATCAACAAAGGCAAGGAAAAACAGGGCATAAGGGTTGCCACGTATTGCTTCAAAACATGTAGAAATTTGTGTGGCTTGTTTCTTGGATTCTTGCAGAGAAATATCACATGTTTATCTGTGCAGCACATTCACTGTGACAGATGTGATGTGATGTTGAGGCTGGGTCTTATCCTGATTACACAGGTGGGTAGGCAGATTTGGAGAACTTGGGTGACTTACTGAGTCCACCTAGGTGGAGACGGTGAAATTTGAATTCAGGCATTTGGTTGATTACTTTTATACTCTCTGCCACACCAGGTGACTGCCGGTTCAGCTCCGGCCAAGCCCTCCAGATGTTACAGAGTCCTGTGGGCTTTATGGGCAAGAGGAAAGATGCTCTGGGCAGTCTTGGCTGGGTTTAGAATTAGGCAGTTAGTGCCTTCAGGCTTCCCGGCATGGTTAAAGCTGAGGAATTGGCACAGGGCAGGATATGTGGACAGCTTCCCAGAGGACCAGGGCCACAGGGGTGCTGAGTCCCAAGTGTCCATTTCCCATGTGATGGCTCGGGGTAGGCGGGCAGCCCTGGAAGAAAATGCACACTCGGACGCCATGCCCAAGGCTGCCACTAGGTGGCGCCCAGCTGCAGGCATAAACGGGCAACTCGGCGGTGGCTACACCTGCGCAGAGGGCACCCGAATGTAGTGGGATCTCTGCCCGAAAATGTGAAAGTGTGAAGCGGGCGGGGAGAACTGGACACGCGGAAGATGATGGCATCTCTGTGCGGGCCTTCCAGGATCTGCTCTTCGGCCTCATGAGATCTGAATGCCCTGAGACTAGCAAGGAAACCCTGCCCTGTCGGTATTTACCCGAGGGAGGGGGCACACAGCTGGGTTTGGACTCTGGAGAGGTCATGGCACCCCTCTCCTCCTCCACAAGTGTAAACACACCCCTGTGCCTGCAAGACCCCAAATGAGCATGGTGCGGATCATCAAGGAGTATCTCTAGGTTTTCTGATGGTGCAGTTCTGGAGGGCCTTATCAGACCTCCTCTCCTTTTCTGATGTTCCTGGCTTACCAAGCATTGGGCAATCCATGTGGATGACAAGCAAGGCTCTTGGCACTTTGAAACCTCAGTTTTTTCCTCTGTGATGTGGGCATGATTACAGCTCGAGCCTCCTGGAGCATCACGTGAAAGAATAGAACTAAGAGTACTTTGGCCATAAGGGCTTACTGTGGCTCCACCTATAGTCCCAAGCCTCCTGTTATGCCATTTACTCCTCTTCCTCCTCTGGGATAGCATCAGTCATGTGCCGGGCACAACGCTGAATGTTTCATCATTCAGAAACCTCCACACAGTACTTCTAGACTCCCAGCAGGCTAATTAGTAGCAGAAGGAGGCTTCGGACCCAGGCTGTGGCTTCAAGACTTAGCCCCTTCCCCATTATCTGAGATGGCCTCTTCCAATCAAAGAGATATTGCTGCAGTGGGAGACAATGTCTTATCGTCCACATTTTCATTTATTAGCAGATGGAGGCTTCAAAGTCCTTTCCCCTCTGTGTCTATACAGCTGCAGCCTCAAGTCTCCTCTTTGGGCTCAGTGGTACTTCGGTCCCATCTGCTTCTCCCTCCTGGGGTGGAGTGGAAGAGAGGAGGGTGGTGGGAGGTCTGGAAAGGCAGGATGGAAGGCCCTGCTCTGGGCACGTCCTCCTGCAGGGAGAGTGGACGAGGGGAGGGGTCTCCCCGCCCCAGGCACCACCTGGCTTCCTCAGGGACAAAGACATTTCCAGGTGTGTTCTCAGTGACCTGTTTAGATTCTGTTGACTGGAGTCACGCTGAGAACAGAGAATTGGAAGATACAGGACATTCTTCCTGAGGCTGACGGTCTCCTCACCACCTCAGAGCTGTTACCTCCTGCTTTTCTCTTCTCTGAAAGGCCCCAGGGTGTCTGGGAGCCTCCCAGGTCCCAGGGCTTCATCTAGGAGATGAGGGAGTGTTTGTACCAGGTGGGCATTGGACCTGGTACCTTTTCAGAGTTTTTGTAATTTCGTGAAGGGATGTCTGTGTTAACAGGGATCCTGGTCAGCATCTGAATTTTAAATTCATTAAGAAAGAGTAAGGGGTATGAGGGGTATTAGTAGCCCAGTCATGTCTGACTCTTTGTAACTCCATGAACTGTAGCCTGCCAGGCCCCTCTGTGGGATTTCCCAGGCAAGAATATTGGAGGCAAATATTCCCTTCTCCAGGGCATCTTTCCACCTCAGGGATCAAACGGGGGTCTCCTGCATTGCAGGCAGATTTCTTTACAGTCTGAGCTACCAGGGAAGCCCAAAGAGGGAAGGGGATGTGTTTTGTAAGCATCTCAAGTTATGGCAGCAGGGTTGAAGGATGGGATGGCAGGCAAGAGGACAGAAAGGGTGCTGGTGGTAAACGCCCCTTTCATCCTAAGGTTCTGGGATTCAATGACCGGATCACATTCATTTGTTTTCATTAAGATGTAAATGACTGATACGTTATACAACAATCCTTAGATTTTACCCAGGGACTATGAACAAGTCCTCTTTCAGCCACATTCTCCAGACGGCACTTCCAGAAGTGAACACAAGGAGCTGCACCGCTGTGGGAGATTTCTTCCCCAGCTCCCCGGCCGTGTGCTCTAGTAACCCAGCCTCCTTCTGGGAGGAGGTGGCTTGAGAGGGTCAGCCAGGCCCAGGGTGAGCCTGGAACCCTGGCTCAGGGACCCCTCCCTCCCATGTCTGCTCCCCCTGGGGCCCCACGGGCACCTCTGGCCAAGTGGTACAGGAAAGTTGGCCCCTCTCCCTGTCACTGAGGTAACCAAGCGAGGGAGTGGACCGGGAAGAAAACCTCTTCTCCTCCCAGGACAACTCCAAAGGCCAATATTTAGTCCGTGGTCAGGTCCCAAGTCCCAGTTTCCAATTCAGCAAATCGGCCCCTGAGCATAAGGGCAGTGACATCCAGGTGCCAAGAGGTTAGGGAATCAACCACGTATTTTCTAAGGGCTTTCCAGATGGACTCTAGGCAGGAAGATGAACCAGCGGTCAGGTGACTGCGTGATGTTGCCTGCAGAAGAAGGCAAGGGTGGGCAGTGCGGTGGAACTCAGCAGGGGGCACCCCACCTGAGGGGTCAGGGGAGGAAACAAGGGAAGAACCATCTTGGGAAGGTTGATGCTTGGTGACAAGTTCGAGTTAGGCAGGTGATGAAGGCTAGAAGGGCTTCCAGGCAGAGGAGCTGGTTATGCAAGCCCAGGGGAGCCCTGGGCTCAGCAAACAGCCCTGCCTTTGAGAGAAGCGACCCTGTGGAGAGGTGGAGCCTGAGAGCTAAATGAGCCACTTTAGGGACATTCAGGAAAGGAAGGCATGCCCAAGGGTACACACAGCATCTGAGTCAACAGCACCAGGGACTTGCCTGGTGCCCCAGTGGTCATGACTCCATGCTTCCAATGCAGGGGGCATGGGTTCAATCCCTGATTCGGGAACTAGGATCCCATGCCTCGTGGTGTGGTGCCCCCCCCCCGTCCACCCCAGATTAAGTCAACAGCACAGACAGAAAACCAAATGCTGTCCAGAGCATCCCATCTAGTCCCTGTGACCTGGGGGAGCAGGCAGGCCAGAGGGCATGGAGCAGGGCTAGGCTGCCTGGGGCAGTGGGGGCAGAGATCTCTTCACACTCCATTAAACATGAATCGCTCATGGGGTCCTTGCCACACCTGGCCCCTTCTAAAGGTCACTGGTCCAGAGTATCTGGCACTGTGATCTGTAGCCTCAGCCAAATGGGATATCTCTGGTCAGGGGTCATCTGGGTGAGATGTTTACAGAGTTGGTTCCTCTGTGTGTGTGTGTGTGAGGGGGTCACAGCCCAAGACGGCCCTGGCAGGAGAAACGCTGTCAGAAGATTCCAGGGCGGCCAGGATGCTCCTTGCTCTACCAAGCCTCCCAGAGCCCTGGCAGTGGGGGAGGGGATTAAGGAGACACCCCCTCCCCCAACCTTACAGCAGAAATAGCCTCCCTGAGTCCTGGCCACTCCCAGCCTGGCCCTGTGGGCCTCACAGGCAGGGCTTCCTCGTTGCTGGTCTGGTCTGGTGTGGATAACGCAGGTCTGGTTACATCATTTCACCTTTCCCAAGAAGGGGCATTCCGGCAGTGATGGCCACAGCACACAGGATCAGGGAAGGGGCAGCGGTGTCAAATGCTGATACTGAATAAGCCAGTTGCATCCACTGGGCAAATCACTCAGCTTCTTGGAACCTGTACTTTATAGAGGCAACATCTCCACCTTGCAGAGTTAGGGATTGAATGAGACGATGTGTATAACGCGGAGGCGCAGGCCCAGTGGAGTCCTTCCAGCCACGATCTGGCACCTCACAGAGGACCATTCTCCAGCCACCTTGGGCCAGGTGGTAAGAGAGTCTCCAGCGGCTGGCAGAAGCCTGGCTGCGCCTTAGGGTCCCCAGGCTTGGCCGGCTTCCCGGGTGCCCTGCCGCTCATGGCCTGCAGGGGGCAGCAACGGGACACGCAGCCGCATTCAGGCCTCTTCCCCATCAGGCACTGTTCTCCTTGCGTCTGGGATAGAAAGTTCTCCAATTGCATCAGTGAATGCAGCTTGGGTCCATTTGTTTTTAAATGGGTGACGTTTGAGATTCCTTTGTGAAAGCCCTTCACATCTGGCATCCAAAGAAAATCATCAGTCTAGACTCTCAGACTGATAGCAGCTTGTATGACATTTGGGCCTGTTTTCCAGTAAAAGTGCCTGCCTGCTCCCAGCCCCAGCCCCCCCCCCCCCCCTGCGCTCCCGCCTTCTCTTCTTGTGACCTTTTATCTCAGCGGGAGCCCTGACTAGAAAGAGGGTTCTGGAAATGTGGTGTGTTTCTCATTAAGTTTCTGCATCAAAAAAAAAAAAAAAAGAAAGAAAGAAAGAAAGAAAAATTCACGTGATGCAAAGCTCTTTTTTCCCCCATTCTCTCTTTACCCCTATGTATCTCCAGTAACTCCTGCTGCTTAGGTTTTATTTAATTTGAGATAACTGAAGATGGAAATTTTGTTGATACCAAGAGTTAAAAAAAAGTCTGTCTCTCGGGTCTTGGTGATATGCTTGGGTCCCTTTTCCTCGCTCAGCCTGGAGGGGGTCACAGGATTCCAAACAGAATTAATCCTCTCGAGGGCCCGACAATCCCCATGGCCTTTTTTCCAAATCTGAACATTTCTTTCTTGAAAACCTGAGACTTTGACCTGGGAGACTATGGGTTGAGCAGGCCCTGGGTTCTGAAGGGCCCTTAAGGAGCCTCTGGTGGCTCAGACGGTAAAGAATCCGCCTGCAATGTGGGAGACCTGGGTTCGATCCCTGGATTGGGAAGATGCCCTGGAGGAGGGTAAGGTAACCCACTCCAGTGTTCTTGCTTGGAGAATCCCCATGGACAGAGGAGCCAGGCAGGCTACAGTCTACGGAGTCGCAAAGAGTCAGGCACGACTGAGTGAGGAAGCGCAGCACAGCTCACAAGGAGCCTCTGGGGCAGGAGGGCGCCTCCCGGCTCTCAGAAGGTCACTGCGGCGAGCCAGGTCCCCCCTTCCCTGCAGGTGTCGAGAGGCCTCCATTTGAGCCCAGTGGTCTGTGGCAGCAGAATTGAGACAGAGGGGGACAGAGAGAGAGAGGGGGGAGGCCACAGGTCCTGACGACTCCAGGTTCCCTTTATCTTCTGCTGGGACCAGTGGGCCTACATTTTCCCTGGAGGCAGCCTCTGTGAAAGCTGAAGCCACGGGTCAGGGTTGTGAGCTGGCGTGTCTCAGAATAGGCTCATAGTGTGGGACTCCCCTGGTGGCCCAGTGATTAGGACTCCATGCTTCCACTGCCAGGGGCCAGGGTTTGATCCCTGATCAGGGAACTAAGATCCCACACGCCTTGAGGGGAGGCAAAAAAAAATTAAAAATTAAAGACTCAAAATAGGCTTCGTTCCTAAAGCAGAGGCCTGTGAGAGCAGGGATTGGGTCACCCCGTGCAGGTAAGCAGTCCAGACATGGAGGTGTGAACCTGGGGTCTCTCCTCAGCTGGTCTCGGCACTCTGAGCCCCTGGGACGCCTCCTCCCTCAGCCCCTCACCTTGACCTCAGCAATGGGAGGGACCGGCCTTCCATTTTCCCTTGAAGAAACAGGGGCCCAGAACTCATGGGTCAGCATCATCCTCTGCCTTAGGGTTGCCCCTTCACTGTGCCCCCTCAGAGGCAGACCCCAGAGGGGCAGGCTGACGGTCATCTCCACGCCTGGCTCTTGGCTGACTTCTCCCCTTTCCCTCTCCTCCTGGGGCAACATGGCACCCTCTGCTGTCAGCAGTCAGAGAAGCCTTCAGGATCCAGCTCTACCCGTATGAGATTCGCCTCTGAACTGCAGGGCAGAAACAAGAAGTGGGCCATCCACTTAGAAGTCTGACTGCCACTAGCTCCCCAGGGGCCCTCAGGCAAGTCCCCTCCACCCTCTGAGCTGGTCCTCGTCCTTGCTACCTGGGGTCGGATCTGATGTTTGCTAAACTCCCAGTTCCAAGAGCCTATGGCGGGAGTCAGGGCATGACTGCCCACAGTGGCCTGTTTTTCTCAGGAAAGCTTAATGGGCCCACAGCCAAGCCCATCATTTCCATACCGTCTGCGCTGCTTTTGCAAGGCAACAGCAGAACTGAGTCATTGTGACAGAGGCCGCGTGGCCCTCTAAGCCTAAGATATTTACCATCTGCCTCTTTACAGAAAAAATTCGCCAGCTTCTGGTCTATGGCTTCAATTTTATTTTATTTTCCCCAGAGTGAGGCAGAGTTGTTCCCAAAGGCACAGTCCTTTTGTTTTGCCGTGATGGGTCATTTGAATGAGGCAGAAGAAGCTCTTCCCGGATCCCGGCCAGAGAGCAGGTGAAGGAATCAGAATTAGTCAGGCCAGGCGGCTGTAACAAATACCCACAGGCTAGGCGGCTTCAACCACAGATATTTATCTTCTCACAGTTCTGGAGGCTGGAAGACCAAGGTCAAGATGCTCACAAATTCAGTTTCTGAGGCCTGTCCTTTTGGCTTTGAGGCCACTATCTTGCTATGTCCTCACACGGCCCTTCCTCGGAGCGCGGGCATGGAGGGGAGGGGAGGGGGTCTGGTGTCTCTCATAAGTTCACTAATCCTCTTGGATCAAGGCTGTAGTCTTATGACCTCCTTTAACCTTAATTACCTGCTTATAGGCCGCATCTCCAAACCACAGTCACTGTGGGGTTGGGACTTGGACATATGAATTCTGGGGAGACACAGTTCAGTCTATAACAATTCTAACCCTTTGCTCGGGAGACCTTCTAATTATGCCTCCCTGACAGATGGGGAACCCACAGCTGTGGAGGGTCAGATGCTTGCTCTGGGTCTTTGGTTGGATTTTCCAGAAGCAGACCTTGAGATGAAGACTTAGGTGCTGGTGAGGTGCTGGTGATGGGCTTGCTGGGGGACAGGTCAGGGAGTCTGCAGGGGCAGGGTGAGAGCTCAGGCGTGGACCCGCAGCAGGTGGCTTCATCCTGCAGGGAGCGCTGGGCTGTGGGTTCCCTGGGGTCTGAGACACTGGCACCCGTCAGTCACTGGCTCAAGGCTGCCTTGGGGGACGTCACCTCCCAGGCATTTCCAGTCTCTACAGGTGCGGGCAAAGCAGCTCTAGTCGCCTGAAGGCGGTCCTTGATGGGAGGTGCAGGCGTCAGAAGTAGGGGGTTGTGCAGCAGCTGCGGAAGGGATTGGAGGGGGCCTGGGCAGGGCGTTGCCTGTGTGGTTACACCCTGCAAGGAGAAGTCTGAGACGACAACAGAATGTTTACCCAAGAGTGCAAGGCTCGGTCTAGGAGGAAGGATCCATGCCTTTGGATTCTCACGTTCCCGGCCCTGGCACACAGTAGGTGCTCAGTTAGGCCTCAGGGCTGCGTGCAGAAGAGCTGGAGTGATGGGTGACGGGCTGGGTCAGGCGTGGAGGGTCACGGCTCTCCTCACAGCTAGGGCCCCTGCCCTGAGCATGACAGTCCAGAAAAGCTTAGGGATTGACCGGTCACCAAAACAAAGGACTTTTGTGAATGTGGGTCTCACAGACTTTCTTCACAACACAAGAGAGGGACTTCCCTCGGGGCCTAGTGGTTAAGGTGTCAGGCTTCCACTGCAGAGTGCGTGGGTTCAATTCCTGGTCAGGGAACTAAGATCTTGCATGCTGCGTGATGCAGCCAATACACACACGCGTGTGAGTGCACACACAGTACATAGGAGTAGTCTTTTCCCAGGGGTGTCCTGAGGGGAGGGGCATGGAAGCCTTGGGGTAGGGTGGGTGGGAACAGGCTAATCACAGGTAACCTGAGTAGGGTTTTTTTTCCAACTTTTTTTTTTTTTAACCCATTTCAGAACAAATAGGATGGTGCCTGATTTCACATGTTTTTTGGTCAGTTTTGTCACACAGCCTAAATTTTTTTTCCTTGGGGAGTATTGAACTGAAAAGCTGTTAGAAATAATGAGAGTTCAGTAAGGAAGCCAGTCACAAAATAAACGTACAAAAATCAATAGCTTTCCTATTTCCCACAGTAACCACTCAGAAAAAAATAATGGAAAAGAAAGATCTCGCTCACAGCAGAAACAAAAAATATTTATCACTTCGAAGCAAACTTGTAGGAGAAGACACACATCCTGAACCTTCGTCTCTCTGCCCCAGTCACCCCACCGTGGTGGGAAAGACAATTGTTATATAACTATGAGCTCGGATTCCTGGCCCCCACCTCTCAGAGCATAGCGGGTCAGCGTTTCCTTGGCTCTCTTGGTGGGAGGTTTTTGTCTCTCAGAGGCATTTTGAAGATATAAGCTCATGACAGCTGCTCTGGGCAGCTGCCAAAGGGCGGCTGGCCGGCTGGGTGCCCGTCGTGGTCACCGTGTGTGGTCACCGAGCCCAGGGCCTGGCCTGGACCAGGGGCCACTGGAGTGGTGCTGCTTCCTGGAGGGCCGGTTGACTTAGACAGGAAGAGGGCTGACCGCTGCTCCCACTCAGGGAGGTCTCGGTGATCAAGCTGGCTGTGCCACCATAGGTGCGGGGCCCAAAAGTCATCATTGGAAAGAGTTCTTCCTGGAACCAGACTGGTGTCTTGTCTGGGGTGGAGTGAGGTCAAGGAAGAAATCCCAGGAACACCCTAAGCCAATTTCTGACTTGGGTGGAAGTGTCACACACACTGTTGTTGTTGTTGCTTAGTCAGTAAGTTGTGTCCGACTCTTTGCTACCCCATGGACATTAGCCCGCCAGGCTCCTCCGTCCACGGGATTTTCCAGGCAAGAGTTCTGGAATGTGTTGTCAATTTCCTCCTCCAGGGGATCCTCCCAACCCAGGGATCGAGCCCTTGTCTCCTGCATTGGCAGGCAGATTCTTTACTGCTGAGCCTCCAGGGAAGCCCGTTACTTACATTAGTCAGGATGATTTTCCTTTGTAAGGGGCAGAAAGCCTAGCTTAACCTGCTTTTCCCTTGCCATATGCCAAAATGATATGAAATAAAACAAGAGGATTCTGCCCATATCCCCTTGGTGCAGGGCAAACGTCTTAACTGCCCACTACCAGCCCCTAAAGCTGCCCAAGGAGCCTGCTTTGCCCATTCTCATGGTGGGCCAGCAGTGAAGGGTGCCACGCCCCTCCAAGGAGCAGCCTGACGCAGCAAGAGGAAGAGAGGTGGGTCAGCGCCTCAGCTCTCTTGCCCCTCGAGCAGGATGGCTCTGAAGTGTGTTCTCCGCAAGGTCTCCCACAGTGCCTGGATGGGCCTGAGCTCAAGCTGGCCTTTAGCAGTTACCTGCTCAGTAATGTATCTTCTTTTCCTTGTCTTACTTCTCCAGTCTCCTAGTGATGTGTTCTGGGATGACTGTGAAATAAACTCTTTGCATATGCATCCTTTTAGAAGGCTCCTCAACTGAAGGAGAGAGATTGATTCAGCCTCGTATAACTGGAGCCCAGACGTAGATTTGGCTTCAGGTAGGGTAGGATCCAGAGGCTCATTAGAACTTGCTCTCTCTCCTCCCATTACTTGCTTCCCAGGCAAAATTTCTCAACATGCTGGTTCCCAGCAGGCTTATATTCTCCCAACTAAACCACCCTAGCAAAAAGAAGAAGCTCCAAGCGAATCTTATCTTTATTTACTTATTTATTTAATTTGGCTGCGCTGGGTCTCAGATGTAGCAGGTGGGATCTTTGATCTTCACTGTGGCATGTGGGCTCTTTAGTTGGGACACATGAGATCTAGTTCCCCAACCAGGGATGGAACCCAGGCTCCCTGCATTCCGAGTGGGGACCACCAGGCAAGTCCCCCAGGCAAATCTCAGAACTGAGGACCACTGGCCTGGCCTGCAGTCTCTGAGGCAGCACTGAGGCCAGGTGGATGGAATGGCCTGATTGCCCAGCCCCGAGTCAGCTGCCTGTGGTTCTCTGGAGGAGAAGGTCTTCTTCACCCACTCCCCATCTCCTTCTCCCACCCGCAGCATGTCATACACTGGAAGGATCAGAAGCAGGGACCAGGGACTGGTCTTTTGGAAGTAAACGAGGGCAGACACTTTCTGTGTCAATCTGCCGATGTCTGTAGAAGGGAGAAGCCTTGAATGTACCTGTCCCTCTAGAGCAGACTTGCTAATTACCATCAGACAGTATTGGTGACCCATTTTCAGAGAATCTGTGGGTAAGCCAGGCCACCATTTTCCTCAAAGTTATGAGAGAGAGAGAAAAGAACATTGCATCTGAAATGCTGCATCTGCTTTTCATACTCATGATTTCTGTGGATGAAACCAGTCTTTGATGGGAAAATAGAAGGTGAGAAGAGGGCTTATATCTGGAGATTAACTACTGTGTGCTAGGCAACATCTTAGCCCTGTGTGGTTGGGATTCATTTAACATGAACCCCACCTGTTCCTCTTACGGATGGACAGACCCAGAGATAAAGAGATACTAAGTCAGGTGCCGAGAAATCAAGATAGAAATTCTGAGCCTGGACTGTTTTCACCCCTCAGCCATGGTATTGTCACTATTTTAGATGCTTTCTCTCAGAAAATGGGCTTCCCAGGTGGTGCTAGTGGTGAAGAACCTGCCTGCCAATGCAGGAGATGTAAGAGACGGGTTTGATCCTTGGGTTGGGAAGATCCCCTGGAGGAGGGCACAGCAATCCACTCCAGGATTCTTGCCTGGAGAATCCCACAGACAGAGGAGTCTGGTGGACAACAGTCCATGCATGGGGTTGCAAAGAGTCAGACTTGACTGAAGCAACTTAGCATGCATGCCCCCTTGGAGAATGGTGTCAGAAAAGGGATGTGTGCTCTTCTGGTTCTGTGGTTAAGATAACCCATCTTGCCTCGAGTCCAAGTACCTTGATATTGGAAAGGGGAAGGTTAAAGTGAGCAGGGCACTGTTATATATACATCGTGTAAGAATTACAAGCAAACCATCAGTGCTCATGAAATGACAAAGAGTTTAATAGCAAAGAATTCGTTGTGTGTTCAGACCAGGCTGGTGAAGCCGATCTGTGTAGTTCACAGGACAGGCAGGAAGAACCAGACAGCTTGTCTCCCAAGAGCACGGACTCTGCCTGCGTGTATTATGACTTTGTGTTCAGCACCCAGCCTGACACACAGTAGGTACTCAGCACACATCTGGTGAATGAATGAACAAATGGGTGCATGTTGGTGGCTTTTTTAAAAAAACAAAGCAAAACAGTATCACTTTCCAAATGTCTTTCCATGCCGACAAAGAAATCATTTCTACTGGCTGCATAATAGTTCCTAACAGGTCCATAAAACACTTGATTGAACTGAGAGTTCAGTAGTGTTTGATATATTTAACTATTGAATTCCCTGTTTTTGAACAGTTGGATAGTTTATATCTTTGTTTTCGTTTATTTATTCAGTCATGTCCATCATCTTTGTGACCCCATGGGCTATAGTCTGCCAGGCTCCCCTGTCCATGAGATCTTCCCAGGCAAGAATACTGGAGTGGGTTGCCATTTCCATCTCCAGGGGATCTTCCCAACCCAGGGACTGATCACATGTCCCCCTTATTATCAGGCTGATTCTTTACCATTGAGTCACCAGGGAAGCCCAGTTTGTATCTTGGGAGGATATTAAACAATGCTATGAGTGAACATCCTTGCACTTAAATTTTTGCAATTTTTCAAATAATTTCCCTAAGATATATGCAAAAAAGAATTACTTGGCTAAGTAGCATGCATGTTTAAAGGATTCTCCATCCCCCCCTTTATTTTTGGATACATAGGCAAATAGATATCCATATATAATAAGAAAAAATGTAATTTACTTTAAAAACAAAACAGATTTGCCCTTGACGCAGTCTTGGGCTAGACATAGCACACATTAGCACTCCAAAGCTAATTAGTTTGTTTTTATGAATTCTTGTTTAAAAGAAGTGAGGCCCTGGATGAGGTTGGAAAATCCTCTGCTTGCTGTTTATTCCCGCCATCCGGTCCTGTGAATCTCTGTTGACTCTCTGGAGGGATGAGTGCCTTGTCTTTGGGCTGACGCCGTGTCTTACGGAGCTCACATCTTCCTTTGCTTCCTCTTCACCCCATCACCTCATTAGTGCCTCGCACAGGATCCAGATTCCAAAAATAGTTGTGGAATTAAGCGTTGGCAAGAGGGTGGGAAATCCAGACTTGCACACACTGTTGGTGGGAGCATTAATTGGTAGAGCCACTTTGGAGGCAGTTTGGCAGCGTCTGTTAACATGTAAAGTGTGCATACCCTGTGATTCAGCAATCACAGCTCTCCACATCTTCTCAAGAGAAACTGTTGCACATGTGCAGACGTTCACTGCAGCACCAATCTTGAGTGCAAAACCGAAAGTAACTCAAATGTCCATCAGTCGGGGAATGTGATGGAAAACATTTTTGTCCTGTGCAGTAGTTCAAGAGGGTGAAACAGACCAGACGCCTGTGCAATAGTTCAAGAGAATGAAACAGACCAGCATCTGAAAAGTGGATCCTGTGAGCCAAATCCAGGCCAGCAAACACTTTCTATTCATGTTGCACAGTATTTTTGCTCCATATAATCTGCAACTGTTTTAGTAGAGTCTATTATTGTTATCTGTGGTAGTTAGTTTCCATAAAGTTACTATGAACACTGAATTAGGGAATACAGGACACTTACTCTCAGGGGAAATACAGGAGTAGGTTTCTGTGAGCCAGTTTTGTCAACCAGTAAATTCATAGCTTTGTTTTGTGTGTGCTTTGTTTAGAGACAAATTATTTAATATGCATTATTGATTCATTAATACTGAACTCACAGCCAACAGTATCATAACTCATGCCTGAACAAAGTTTATCTAACAGATGTATTTTCTCCATAAGATGCATCACAGCCTTCTTGCTCTTAGGAACACTAGATTGCACTTCAGGACATAACTCTGGAGCCATCCTAATCAGTGAAATTACCAACAAAAAGTGGCCCAAGAGTGTGAACAGAGTGACATTACATAGAGCACAGAAAGGGCACTTGTGTATAGTCCGAAGGATGAATAAAGAAGGCAGAGTTTCCCTTGATCAACTCAAGCAGAAGCTACTTGAGGCAAAAGCGACTCAAGGTTTTTGCCATTCTTCACACGTCTGTGAATGACCACAAGAACACTGAGGGTATTGATTTTGGGGTTACTAATAAATTTTAGTGAGTACAGAAACCCACAAATATAAAACCTATGAATATTAAGGATTGGCTGTATGCATCTCTAAAATATAAGAACTCTTTTAAAAACATAACCTCAATTACCGTCATTGCTCATCATTGCTCTTAATTCCTTAACATTATGGAATAGCCATCAAAATTCACATTTTCCCAATTGTCTTATTAAAGCATTATTATGAGTCCATGGATTTAATCATAGCTGACATGTTTGAATTCATTTGCAAAGATTATTATGATTCATTTTATTATTTATCTTTAATATTATTATTACCCATGCTCAGATCGTCCCATCTTTGGCCAGTGGGAGTTTTTTCAAGTTGGCATAAACCCAGTAGGCTTTGATAGTTTTCTTTCTGATACAATTTGATATTTAGGCTCCTCTTACTTATTTCCTGTTCCAGACCCAGAATTAGCTATTTCTCCATGCAGCATTGGTTCCTTTTCATGAGCAACGGTCCCTGGAGAGCCTGATATGAGCGCTACGGGTGCTCGCTGCCTTCAGCACCGTCAGGTTCCAGTGGACAGAACTAGGAAACACAGGAAGTGCCTGTCTGTCTGTGTATCTGTCTACTATCTAATCAGTCGTGAAATGCATGATGCGTTTGAACCAATGCTTCCTTTCCGTTTCTGGATTATACGGTTTTTACTCAGTTCTTCTAATAGTTGCATTTCCTTCTTCCCACACCCAGAATCTTTGTTCTCAAAAACAACATGAATGAGAGAATATCATATGATTATTCAATAGCTTTATCTGACATTGCATTACCCATATGACAGGTCTAAAATAGCAGAACCACAGTAATATCGTTACTGAAAGCAGTTACTTTGTTGCTGTTTTTTAAAATTTATGTTTCACTGGTGGATAATTGCTTTACAATATTGTATTGGTCTCTGCCATACATCAACATGAGTCAGCCACAGGCATACATATGTCCCCTTTCTCTTGAACCTTCCTTCCACCTCCCACCCATCCCAACCTTGTAGGTTGTCACAGAGCACCTGACTTGAGCTCCCTACATAGTACACCAAATTCCCACTTGCTATCTATTTTACATATGGTTATGTATATGTTTCCATGCTACTCTCTCAATTTGTCCCACCCTCTCCTTCCCCAACTGTGTCCACAATTCTGTTCCCCGTCTGTGTCTCCACTGCTGCCCTGAATATAGGTTCATGAGTACCAACTACAGTCCTTTTTGTACTTAGGATGCATCCCACTGGGAGTGTGCAGTCAAATGCTTATAGCTTATCTCTGTGTAGTTTTGCTACCAAAATGGATACACAGTTGGTTCATTTAGTTCATTTTTTATGTTTTGGGATTCATATTTTAAAATTTAATGTTGTCTTAATAGATGTAAAAGAATTACACAGCATCAAAGACATATCTAAACAGCAAAATACGTGTAAGTAAATCTAGCTTCTATCTATCCCTGTCTCATTTACTCTATGCCTTTCTTTATCCTATAGAGAACCCTAAAAATCTCTTTGTGGTTTATTTGGCCATGGAAAAATAGAATTAAATCTGAATATATTTATATCTATATATCTCTTTATTATAGAAATAGTAGAATATGGCATTTTTCTGCACTTAAAAATCACTTTAACAATGTATCTTGGAAATTACTCCATAGTAGGAGATAGAGACCTTCCTCATTATTACAATATAGTTATATATTACTGTATTACTCTACCATAAGGATGTATATAATTTATTCAACCAGTCCCAGACTGTGGCATTTTAGTTGTTTTCTGTCTTAGCTGTTATAATTTGTGTTCTTGGACATCTCTCTCTCTCTTTTTAATATTTATTTACAACTGCACTGGGATTTTTTTGAGATTTATTTATTTGGGCTTCACTGGTTCTTTGTTGCTGCACAGGGACTTTGTCTAGTTGCGGTGAGCAGAGGCGACTCTCTAGTTACGGCGTGCAGACCTCTCATTGCAGTGGTCTCCCTTGTTGCAGAGCACGGGCTCTAGGGTGCGCGGGCTTCAGTGGTTGCGGCTCCCAGCTCTAGAATGCTGATCCAGTAGCTGTGGTACACAGGCTTAGGCTGCGGCCTGTGGGATCCTCCCAGGCCAGGGATCGAACCTGTGTCCCCTGCACTGGTAGGTGGTAGGCCACCAGGGAAGCCCCATATATCTTGTTTTATAGTTTTGCCGCTATATATTTGAAATAGATTCCAAGAAGTATGATTATTAGATCAAAGAATAAATGAATATGTAATCTCGCTAAATACCTTAAAATTCTCTCCCATAGGAGTTATTCCATTTATGTTCCTTCTAGCAATATGTAAAGGTGCTGGCTCTTCCAAAGCCTCATCAACAGAGTGTACTGTTGAACTTTTTGATTTTTGCTCATCTTTTGGAGAGGTGAGAAATTGTGTCTCAGTATAATTTGCATTTCTATTATTATTACCCAACTTTTTGGAGGAAAATACAATGTATTGGTAACATGTAAAGTAATACATTTCATAAAAACCCTAATCTCCTTCTTTCTTAAAAAAGTTAATGTAGTTGCACCAAATCAACCTTTCCGCTGGGGTGACTGGCTGGGCCTGAGTCCAGTTGTCCACATTAGATGGGCATGTGGTTCCTAATTTAATACAAACTCCACTCTCCCTCTCACTGGATTATAGAACCTGCCTTTCCCTGTCAGTGTTTGATCTGTCAGCCCATCCCTTGACTTGGAAAGTAGGTGTATCAGTTATCTGTTGCCAGAAAATGCGGCATCACGAGCATCAGTCACAGAACTGCGGTGACCTCTATCACACTGAGCATTTGTTGTTCTGCATCTGGGGTGGTTGGCTGGGTGGCTGAGCTGGTGTTAGCTGGGCTCACTCACTGTGTGAGGGTTTGGTTAGCTGTCAACTGATCTAGATGATTTTTGACTGTATGGTTACAGAGCCACATAGAGTGTGACCCCATAAATGTAAAGCATAGTGTGTATTGGGTGGTATGCTCTTTGTCCGGATGCCGCTCATGCACAAGCCCTCACTGCTAGGTTTATGGGGGACCATGTCCCTCTAAGAGTCATGTGTCCTGTTTTTCTCTGGGTGCCTCATCCCCTGATGACCGACCCCCAGCACTCTAGTCTCAGACGTCTGCTCGCTCAGTAAGGACTTTTGCTTCTCCCAGGTCCCTTGGCTCTCTCAAAGATGGGAATGTGGTCTGGTTCCGCGTGAACCATGTGGTGGGGCAGAAGAACGGAAGTAGTGATGTTGACCTGAACAGAAGAAGGCTGAGCTCCCCGGGGAGAGGGATTCCTGTCCCTGACCACGTCTGGGCTCAGACAGCAGCTCTTCCCTGGGTCTCCAGCCTGCCGGCCCGCCCTGCAGATTCTGGACTTTCCAAGCCTCCACAACTGCACAAACCAGTTTCTTTCTTTCTTTTTTCTTATTGGAGTATAATTGCTTTACACTGCTGTGTTAGTTTCTGCTGAACAATGACGTGAATCAGCCATATGTATACATATATCCCTTCCCTCTTGGACTTCCCTCCCAGCCCCTCCTCCAACCCTCATCTCACCCCTCTGGGTCATCACAGAGCACCAAGCAAGCTGCCTGTGCTTTAAGCAGGTTCCCACTAGCTATTTATTTTACACGTCAGTCCTGATTTCACAACTTGTCTCACTCTCCCCTTCCCCCACTGTGTCCACTTGCCTGTTCTCTACGTCTGCATCTCTATTCCTGCCTTGGAAATAGGCTCATCTGTACCATTTTTCTCGATTTCATATATATATACATTAATACATGATGTTTGTTTTTCTCTTTCTGACTTACCTCATTCTGTGTGGCAGACTCTACATCCATCCATGTGTCTACAAATGACCCTATTTCATTCCTTTTAGAGGCTGAGTAATATTCCATTGTATATATTAATATGTGCATGACCTAATTTCTTAACTCTCTCTCTCTGTACACACACACCCTGCTGCTTCTGTTTCTCTGACTAGTGCAGAATGTTAGCCGGGGAAGGGCTTCACCTGTGTTGTTGCTGGTTTCCTTCTAAGGCAGTTTAAGAACAAATATGCTTCCCCACAGTGAGACTTCATTTCCTTCAGTTTTACATGAACAGATGACTATTCATCAAATAAACAAAAGGCTGCCTTTATTTCTTGTATATTACAATTCTATTCTTAGGATTCCATCCCTTCTTGTTCCAAGTTGCACTCTGGAGATTTCTGGAATCAACTGACAATGTAGGGTCTCAGCACCAGATAAGTGTTCTGTAATCCCTAGGTTTTTCTCCTGGTGGGTTGAATGGGGTGGTCAGAGAGTAGGACAGAGGTAAAAGAAGTCTTTTCACCCTGCCACAAACCTTTAGAGGCTCTTTGTAGTTATACCCCTCAAAGATTTAGACCTTCCCTAAGCACTATTTATTTTCTGAAAATGTCCTGGGTTCCAAGGCAGGTTCCATTCAGGCCAAACCCAATAAAAGGGATGGTGCAGCCATAAGAATACATTGAGCCATTTTGTCTCATTGAAGCTACTAGAATTTAGCTATTTATTTATTTTTGACTGTGTAGCATGTAGGATTTTAGTTCCCTTTCAGGGACTGAACTCACCCCCCTGTGCATTGGAAGCCCGGAGTCTTAACCACTGGACCACCCAGAAAGTTCACAGAACTTACCAGAATTTATACTCAAGTCTCTGAGTCTCAAAAGTGGGAGGCTCTGTGTGTCTTGGATGTTCTGAGTTTTGTACAAATGGCACCACTGACACACGGGCCTCACTCATCCTCCAGGATCCCTGAGCACGCACGAGAAAGATCTCAGTAGCCAGGCTCGGAAAAGGAGAGGAAGAGACGGCACAGCAGGCAAGCTGGACTCTGCGTTCAGTGGCAGAGGCTAGGCTGCTTCTCTTCCTATCACATTATTTTGCAGATATTCCACGGAGTGTTTGTTCTAAACGTCCTCTGATTTGTCAGAGGCACCTTGGCATCACGGGGAACTGGCATCTGGGAGAAGCACTGAAGGTGCTTTGCAGTGGGGGCTGATTTCTTAAATGCTCATAAATTCTGCACGCTGTGCATACAACAAAACCCATCACAAACACATGCTCTGAAAATCCTTTTTATGAATTCTTTTCAGTCTGTGCCTCTGCAGAGAACACGGGTGTCACCTGAAAAATAAATAATCACATGATCTCCCAGACTCACAGTGGGATGAACGAGGGACTGATGGGCTTGACTCTCTCATTTGGGTCTCAACCCCCAATTCCAACATTAAAAGCCCACTAGTGGGGGGAAGGGTGGAGGGGTGAGGAGAAGGAGAGAGAAGGAGAGAAAAGGGAGAAAGCCAGTCGCCAGCGGAGCAACAGCTCTTCTCTGGGGAAAGAGTCTGATGTGAGGAAGGTGGGAACAAGAGCCACCACAGCATAGAAGTTTTTGAGTCAAACACATCTGGGTTCAAATCCAAGCCTTGCTGCTTGCCACCTATGTGACCAGAGGCAAGTCACCCTGAGCCTTAGCTTCCTTACTCGTACAAAGAAGGTAATAGCTAACTACCTTGGAGACTTATTGGCAGGCTAAGATCATGATTGCGAAGAACATGGCACACAGTAGGTCTTCATAAATGTCAGCCGTTTCTTTTATTTTTATCACATGTCTGATTGTGGCCCTGTAAGGAAGGCCCCTGAGCACATCTCTACCTTCTGGGAGGGCTGTGGAGAAGGGAGACAGAGGGAGGAGTCCCTGTGATGAGTCAGTGGAGGGTGGAGAGTGGAATTCTTGGCTCCAGGTCGAGGAAGTGAAGTGAAAGTCGCTCAGTCGTGTCTGACTCTGTGAGTCCTATACAGTCCATGGAATTCTCCAGGCTAGAATATTCCTGCGGGCTGATTGTTTACCAGCTGAGCCACAAGGGAAGCCCAAGAATACTGGAGTGGGTAGTCTATCCCTTCTCCAGTGGATCTTCCTGACCGAGGAATCGAACCAGGGTCTCCTGCACTGCAGGCAGATTCTTTACCAGCTGAGCTATGGAAGAGGCTGTCTAACTAAAGGGACTGATTCTTGATAAGCCATTGCCTGGATGGTTGGAGGAACCAGATGAGCCCTGGGGACAGGTGTGGGTTTTGTTCCCTGGCCCATGGCCACCTTGCTGGGGGAGGCAGCTGAGTGCAGGGAATATCCTGCTGTTGTTCAGTCGCTCAGTCATGTGACTCTTTGTGACCCCATGGACTGCAGCACGCCAGGCCTCCCTGTCCTTCACCATCTCCCGGAGCTTGCTCAAACTCATGTCCATTGAGTCAGTGATGCCATCCCACCATCTCATCCTCTGTCCGCTTCTCCTGCCTTCAATCTTTCCCAGCATCAGGGTCTTCTCTAATGAATCGGCTCTTTGCCCCTACTTATCTGGGCCGTGAGTCTCTCTGGACAGAGTCCTCAGCAGGGGCTTCCTGTGTCTCTCCCACATGCCCCACAGAACAGGCACTGACCCCTGAGAGGCTGTGGCTCTGCTTAGAGCAGCTTCTCTGGCCTCCACAGGACACATTTCCCTTACATTATTCAGTTCTCTGTGTGTGTGTGTCTTAATATAGATTAATAGGAGGTCTGCAAGGTGAAAAACTCCAAAAGAAAAATGAATCAAACAATCATTCCACAGAGAGACCTCTCCTCTGCCCCCACGCATCTCTTCTTTCCTCTGATAAACTCGATGTTAACCCCAGCTGTTGCATCATGGTAAAATCTTGGCCTTTCCGAACTATCCATGATGGTTAGATCAGGGTCACTTTTCCTCGAAGGGTGAAGTTATATGAAAGAACTGCGTTCCCCAAAGTGAGATAGCAGCGTGCTGTACTGGCAAAGTAGAGGCTTTGAGTACAGTTGGCCTGAGTTTGTGTCCTGACCTGTGACTCTGGGGCTGTGTGACCTTGTGACCTGGAGTAAATTACTTACCTGCCTTGAGCCCTAGTTTCTTCATATGTGTAAAAGATCTTGGTTTGCCTTCTTAAAAAAAAAACAAAAACTTTTTTTATTTTTGAACAGCTTTATTGAGATATAGTTTACATACCATAAAATTCATCTATTTAATGTGCACAGTGTAATGGTTTTAAGTATATTTAAGAGTTGTACAATCATCATCATAATATAATTTTAGAACATTTTCATCATCCCCCAAAGAAAAGACTGGTTAGCAGTCACTCCCCATTCCTAGCCTCCCCCATCCCCTGGCTCTAGGCAACCACTAGAGTCACAACCATTTTCTGTCTTATTGTCTATTCTGTACATGTCATATAAATGGAATCATAGAATATGTGGTCATTTCATTTAGCATAAAGTTTTCAGGTTTTGTCCATACTGTAGTGTGTATCAGTACTTTATTCCTTTTCATTGCTGGGTAGCATTCCATTGTATGGATATACAATATTTCATTTAGTCATTCATGAGTTGGTGGACATTTAGGTTGGTTTCACTTTATTCCTGTCTTTTTGAGTTGAAGTATAGTTGATTTACAACATTGTGTTAGTTTCAAGTGTATAGCAAAGTGGTTCAGATATATAAAAGATGGGTATAATAAAGGATAGAAATGGTATGGACCTAACAGAAGCAGAAGATATTAAGAAGAGGTGGCAAGAATACACAGAAGAACTATACAAAAAAGATCTTCACAACCCAGATAATCACAGTGGTGTGCTCACTCACCTAGAGCCAGACATCCTGGAATGTAAAGTCAAGTGGGCCTTAGAAAGCATCACTATGAACAGAGCTAGTGGAGGTGATGGAATTCCAGCTGAGCTATTTCAAACCCTAAAAGATGATGCTGTTGAAGTGCTGCACTCAATATGCCAGCAAATTTGGAAAACTAAGCAGTGGCCACAGGACTGGAAAAGGGCAGTTTTCATTCCAATCCCAAAGAGAAGCAATGCTAAAGAATGTTCAAACTACTGCACAATTGCACTCATCTCACGCACTAGCAAAGTAACGATCAAAATTCTCCAAGCCAGGCTTCAGCAGTATGTGAATCGTGAATTTCCAGATATTCAAGCTGGATTTAGAAAAGGCAGAGGAACCAGAGATCAAATTGCCAACATCCGCTGGATCATGGAAAAAGCAAGAGAGTTCCACAAAAACATCTACTTCTGCTTTATTGACTATGCCAAAGCCTTTGGCTGTGTGGATCACAACAAACTGGAAAATTCTTCAAGAGATGGGAATACCAGACCACCCTGCCTGCTTCCTGAGAAATCTGTATCCTGGTCAAGAAGCAACAGTTAGAACTGGACATAGAACAACAGACTGGTTCCAAATTGGGAAAGGAGTACGTCAAGGCTGTATATTGTCACCCTGCTTATTTAACTTATATGCAGAGTACATCAGGAGAAATGCTGGGTTGGATGAAGCACAAGCTGGAATCAGATTGCAGGGATAAATATCAATAACCTCAGATACCACCCTTAAGGCAGAAAGCAAAGAAGAACTAAAGAGCCTCTTGATTAAAGTGAAAGAGGAGAGTGAAAAAGTTGGCTTAAAACTCAGTATTCAGAAAACTAAGATCATGGCATCTGGTCCCTTCACTTTATGACAAATAGATGGGGAAACAATGGAAACAGCGTCAGACTTTATTTTTGGGGGCTCCAAAATCACTGCAGATGGTGACTGCAGCCATGAAATTAAAAGATGCTTGTTCCTTGGAAGAAAAGTTATGACCAACCTAGATAGCATATTAAAAAGCAGAGACATTACTTTGTCAACAAAAGTCCATCTAGTCAAAGCTATGGTTTTTCCAGTAGTCAGGTATGGATGTGAGAGTCGGACTATAAAGAAAGCTGAGCACTGAAGAATTGATGCTTTTGAACTGTAGTGTTGGAGAAGACTCTTGAGAGTCCCTTGGACTGCGAGGAGATTCAACCAGTCCATCCTAAAGGAAATCAGTCCTGAATATTCATTGGAAGGACTGATGCTGAAGCTGAAACTCCAATACTCTGGCCACCTGATAGGAAGAACTGACTAATTGGAAAAGACCCTGATGCTGGGAAAGATTGAAGGTGGGAGGAGAAGGGGACGACAGAGGATGAGGTGGTTGGATGGCATCACCGACTCAATGGACATGAGTTTGAGTAAACTCTAGGATTTGGTGATGGACAGGGAGGAGCATGCTGCAGTCGATGGGGTCGCAAAGAGTCAGACACGACTGAGTGACTGAACTGAACTGATGTGTGTTTGTATATACATGTTTTCAGATTCTTTTCCATTATAAGTTATTATAAGATACTGAATATAGTTCCCTGTGCTATAGAGTAATCTTTTTTACTTTTCTATTTTATATACAGTAGTGTGTATCTGTTGGTTTGCTTACTTTTTGTATATGCCTCATTTTTTGCAATATTTGTGTTCTTTTCAAAACTGGAATTATGATTTTAGAAAGTAAATGAGAACTGAACATCAAATTTTTTTGAACATCAAATTTTTAAATGATCATTTATAATCATGCCTTGGATTGTATCCACCTCTGGATCATGTCAGGGTATCAGGAAAAAGGGCAAAAATTCCCCGAGGTTTTATTATACTGGGTAGGATTGAGAAGCAGTGAAGATTTTGAAGAAACAAGATAAATGAACGTCTCATTTTTGACGTTAAGAATCAGAGCATTGAAGGAATAAAGATCCTAAAAAAGCTAAAAATAGTTACCATGTGATCCAACAATCCTGATTACTCCTGGACATATATGTGGAGAAAACTTTAATTCAAAAAGATACATGTACCTCATTGTTCATAGCAGCATTATTCACAATAGCCAAGACATGGAAGCAACCTATATGTCCATCAACAGATGAATGGATAAAGAAGATATGATGTATATATACAATGGAATACTACTTAGCCATAAAAAAGAATGAAATAATGCCATCTACAGCAACATGGATAGACCTAGAGATGATCAGATTAAGCAAAGTAAATCTAAATTATGACACAAAATGAACCTATGTACAAAACAGAAACAGACAACAGATTCACAGACACAGAGAACAGAGTTGTGGCTGTCAAGGGGGAGTGTGTTGGGGGAGGGATGGGTTGGGAGTTTGGGATTAGTATATGCAAACTATTATATATGGAATGGATAAAAAACAAGGTCCTACTGTATAGCACAGGGAGCTATCCTGTGATAAACCATATGGAAAAGAACATGTGTAACTGAATCACTTTGATGTACACCAGAAACTAGCACATCATAAATCAACTATACTTCAGGTTGAGCTTCCCAGGTGGCGCTAGTGGTAAAGAACCCACCTGCCAACGCAGGAGACATAAGAGACGCGGATTTGATCTCTGGGTCGGGAAGATCCCCTGGAAGAAGGCATGACAACCCACTCCAGTATTCTTGTGTGGAGAATCTCATGGAGAGAGGAGCTGGCGGCCTACAGTCCATAGAGTTGCAAAGAGTCAGACATGACTGAAGTGACTTAGCATACAGACGTACTTTAATTAAAAAAAAAAAAAAAAGATCCCATGCCATGTGGAACGTGCGGCATCATAGATCATTCTCAGCAATCTTGCAATTCCTGATTCAACGCAAACTCGTCCCTCTGCTTTTGCCCTACTCAGAAAGAGCAACAGTGGAGGCCATGGTGGCCAAGTACCTCACTCTGCCTTCAGCTAGACTTTCATCCAGCAAGGCGATTGTCCCCGCACCAGAGGCGTCATGGCTGTGGAGAGCCTGCAGTTTGAAAAGTCCTCCACTGGTGGGTGGGATCATGGTGGGGTTGGGGGAGGTTCACAGCATTCCCTGTTGGGTGATGTCTCCTGACCACCTGCTTCTGCTGTAGGAGCCTGGGGGATGGGGGGTTATTGGGAGTAGAAAGATGCAGAACCTGAACTCTGATGGGCTTCTGCTGATGTACTGGGTGGTCAGGACCATGGGGACTCTGAGGTTAGCAGATACCAGTGACCCCGAAAGGGTCCCAATCTTCCCATATATAGAGCTCAATGTACATGATGCAGCTAAACCTAGGGAAGGGAGAATGTGGGGCTTTTTGGATTCCAAGTGGCTTGTCAAAGCCTTCCTCAAAGGCTTCATTTACTGTTGGTGAGGGGTTTCTGACCCCAGAGGAGGTGCCCTAGTGCTCCTACCTATAGCTCCTTAACCCGCGGGCCTTTTTGGAACATCTGTCAAGAAGAGCACGTAATAATTATCATAGAAGAAGTTTGTTAAACAATGCCCTTCAAGAAACTTCAAGCTGTTGTAACAGTGACTATCATTACATTGCCCTTTCAGCATGTTTATTCATCTCTAACAGAGTATATAGAGAAATCTCCCCCTGACAGTTGGATGCAAGTTCTTGTCACTGTTCCAAGGAGAAAATTCTCCCAGGAATGTAGTTTATGGAATCTTTCCCTAATGAGGCGGTTTTCCTGCAGGTGTTTATTGGCAAAGCCCTCCAGAGCAATATTATTCCCAAGACACTGTAATGTGGATAATATCCAACCTTTTATTCCCTTTCAAGAGGTAAACCATCCTGCTAGTTTGCTTGCTGTGGGCTGTACGTGATGCTTTATCATCTTTACTAAGCACTGTGAGTTCAGGAAAAGATGAGATTTCTGTTTCTGGCAAAATGGAAGATTAGAAATTCTAAAACCCTTCTCTTATGAAACAACTGAAAATACTAGATAAAAATGCTTATGTAAGAAACATGATTTTACATGCATGGATGACCTTGTAAGAAAAGGAAGGAAGTCATCAGAGACCAGGGACGAAGTAGATGTGGGAGGGAGGGCAGGGCTATGAGTGACAGGTGACATTGCTGGCTGCCCGGAGGCCCCTGCAGCCACAGACAGGAGGTGGATGAGACTTCAGGCCTGGAGAGAGCCAGAGGGTCTTCTCTCCACACAGTACAGAGTTAGGATTCACAAAGGGCTACACTTAAAAAAAAAAATTATTTGTCTGCACCGAGTCTTAGCTTGAGTTGCAGCTCGTTGGGCCTTTAGTTGTGGCATGCAAACTCTTAGTGGTGGTGCATGGGATCTAGTTCCCCAACCAGGGATCGAACCCAGGCCCCCTGCATTGGGAGTGTGGAGTCTTAGCCGCCAGACCACCAGGAAAGTGCCAGGGCTACACTTTTAGTAAGAAAGCAAACCAGGAAAAACCCTCCTTGCCAAGAAAAAATGCAAGGAAATGCATCTGTGTCAGCATCGTCTTGATTCTGAGTAAGAGGGGAAATTACCCTCTGGGAATCTATGGACCCAGGCTGGCCCTTGGGAGGGGTTGGTTATTTGCAACATTTGAAATAAACGAGCTGAGAATTTTAATTTAATGTGGGCCCAGCATGGCTATCCCTCCCAATACTTTGAAGAAACAAATGGAGTTCCTTTCTAAACTCAGAGAAGTCCCTCTGATGGAATTCTAATGATTAAGGGCTCACACACACGTATTATAAAACTTTGCAGGAAACAAGGCAGCTTGAGACAGTCAGTAGACACCACTGTCCAGGAAAACCTCTTCTGTTTCTCTGTACTGTTAGTGCTCCCAGTATTTCCCTTCTGGTCATCAAATGTGAGTTTCCCCTCCCTCTACTTAGCAATTCTCTGACACCACCTGGGTGTCCTACAGTTTAACTCAATTCTAACCCTATTACTTGGAGACAGCATCAGATCCTACAAGTGAAGGCTCAGTCCCGCAAGAATGGCCCCACTTCAGCTGCCAAACACAAGTGCAGGCTGTCCCCTGTGCTTCCGACAGTCGGACTATGAATTGGAGGTTCCCACAACCCCCTCCTTGGCTTCAGTAAAGTGGTAGAGTGGCTCAGGAGAACTTAGGAGAACAGAACTCAGAACAGGCTACTCACGCCATCACTGGTTTATTACCAAAGAGTAGGACTCGGCACCAGCAAGATGGAAGGGATGCCTAGGGTCAGGTGTATGGAGGGGGGCGTGGTATATCCATGCCCCCTCCAGGGTCACCACCTTCCAGAAGAACCTCCACATGTTCACCATCCCAGGAGCGCTCTCCTGCTCCTTTGGTGAGGGTTTTCTTTTCTTTCTGTCTTTCTTTTTTAAATCACTTATTTATTTTTGGCTGTGCTGGCTCTTTGTTGCTGTGTGGGCTTTCTTACTTGCAGTGAGCAGGGGCTATTCTTTGTTGAGCTGCATGAGCGCCTCATTGTGGTGGCTTCTCTTGCTGTGGAGCGCGGGCTCTAGGGTGCATGGGCTTCAGTAGTTGAGGTGCATGGGCTCTAGAACATAGGCTCGACAGCTGTGGCCCATGGGCTCAGCTGCTCCGTGACATGTGGGAACTTCCCCGACCAGGGATCAAACCTGGATCTCTTGCCTTGGCAGGCAGATTCTTTATCACTGAGCCACCAGGGAAGCCTTAGTGAGGGTTTTCTGTTGAGGCCTCATTGCATAGTCATGATTGACTAAATCAAGGCCGTTGGTGACTAATTCAATTCCTCTCCCCTCCCTGGCGGTTGGAGGTCAGGAAGAGAGGAGAGGGGATATACATGAAAGTGCCAACTTTTTGGTCTCATGGTTCCTCTGGCACACTGCTCCCATCCTCCAGGCTTTCTAAAAGTCATTCCATTAACATAAACTTGGGTGTGGTTGAAAGGGGCTTGCTAAACAACAACAAAAGATACTAGAAGCTAATTCTTATCACTGAGGACATCCAAAGGGTTTTAGGAATTGTGTGCTAGGAAGGGATAAAAGCTAAATATATTTCTTATAAATCACAATGTCATCATACTATACTTTAGAAAAAGATGCAGTAAAACTTCAGAGGTCAGAATTATCAGATCCATACAGAATATGAAATAAATATTCCCACAGCTTTAAACCATTTTTATTTATTTGGGCACATGAAGCGGGTGGGATTTTAGGTCCCCAAAAGCGTAAGTAGTGAAAGTGTTAGTTGCTCAGTTGTGTCCAACGCTTTTCGACCCCATGGACTGTAGCCCTCAAGGCTCCTCTGTCCAAGGGATTTCCCAGGTTAGAATACTGGAGTGGGTTGTCATTTCCTCCTCCAGGGGATCTTCCCAATCCAGGGATCAAACCTGGGTCCCCTGCATTGCAGGTGGATTCTTTGCCATCTGAACCAACTGAACCTTTAGTTCCTCACCAAGGGATCAAACCCGTGCCCCTGTAGCAGAAGCACAATGTATGTCCTGGGTCTTTATCTAATTCAAGTTAGCAGTGGAATGGGGCAAGAATCTGGAGTTTCTTACCCCAAAGCTCCACAGCCACTTCTCATCTTGGTGTACTCAATTCTTGCAGAGAAGTATTAAGAGTAGAATTTTAAAAAGCCTAACCCGGGCTTGGTGACCCAATCTTTCCTTTTGATGGGCAGGAGTGTTTACCTCTGTGAAAGTAGCCACGGGAATCCTGGATTGGGGTACAGCCCTGAGAGCCCACAGCCTGAGAAGAGTAAATTGTAAATTGGTGGATGGATTTGCTCTGCCTGTGATTCAGAAAGCCTTTGCTCCACTTCTGGGTGCCTCAGCATTTGCCTGGAGGGAATCATTAATCAGCCCGATCACCTTAATTAAAGCTCTCCAATATTTCATTGGAGATTAATATCTATTTGCGAAGAGCTGAATTTTCCACAGTTAGGTGCAATGAGCTCCAACTCTGAGTCACAGACACTCTAAATTTCATCAGCACCTCTGGGGCAGAGCCATGTAGGGGATAACTCTGAAGGTCTCATGGGGCACTTTACCTACATGGAATAATTATTCCTACTCTCCACCATCTCTACCACTCACCTTCTACTACTCTTACTATTGTTACTATGCACCAGGCACAGTGCAAACTTCTTTTTTGTGCATTATCTCATTTAATCTTCCAAACTATGCAATGAGGTAAGACTTACTATCCCTATTTCTCAAATGAAATAGTTGAAATTTCAAAAGGTTAAGCAATGTGTCCAGCAGCAGAGCTGGTGAATATCATATCCTGGATTTGAATACAGTTTGAGTCAATGTCTTTAACCAAGATGTGAAGGTTTCATTATGTCTCTCTCATGTTTGGGACCCCATGACATTCCCAATCCTTGACTTGGTAAAGGGATTGTATCTGTTGGAATGCTTTCTGCAGCAAATACCTTAGTCAGGTCTCAGCTAACTTAAGTCATCAGGAAATATGTTGCCTCACACTCTCAGACAATAGTCCAGAGGAGGTGGGTATCAGAGAGGAAGGTACGTATCATCATGGTGGCTTTGGTACTGTGTCTCTGAGATAACTCTGGCTAGATCTTTCTCTATGTGGGCTTTATCCTCAGATGGTCTTCCCTCATGGTGCTAATATAGTTGCAGTTGCTCCAGGCTTTCCTTCTGTATTCCAGAGGAGGAGAAGGAAAGAACTACTCTTTAGAGTGAGAAAGACTGTGATGTGCACAGTTTCTGGTATTTGCTCACCTCTTATTTATGGGCTCAGTTGACCTTAAAGATGATCGAATTTGTCATGACCATCATGTCTCCAGACTGGGCCTCTCTCCTCACCCTAGCAGCACTGCCATGGCTCACCACCAACTCCTTTGTCCTTGTCTTTTGGGGTCTAACAGGCTACCAACTAAAGCTAACTAAGTGGCTGGTCTGGTGTGTGCTATGCTACCGTGGGCGAAATGAATCTGTGAGCTACTATTCTATCTTAACATGGAAATTCTATATTTTTAACTTGAAATGGAACTATGGGTAGACACGACACTGTAGCAGTGGGTGAATTATATTCAGGATAAGATCCTTATGATGTTTGTCATTCCAAAAGATGTTTCTGGATGACTGAAACAAACTCAGTAGATTTGTAGTAAGAACACTGGACTGGAGTTCAAAAGAATAAACAAAATTCTACCTGTGAGGGACTTAGCCAGAGCCTGGCATGTAGTTGTTGCTGAATAAACAGTAGCATAACATAACATAACAGTGGCACCATAACCACCATCGTTACTTCCACACTGGTGTGTTCATCAATGGTCTTGGACAATTTCCTTGAGTTTCAATTTTTGAATCAAGGAGTATGGCTGCTCTTACCTGCAAAATGGAAACTGTACCATCTTCCTTCTTCTGGTCCCTTGTTGGTTATTTTGTGTCTCACGTGAAAAAAGGCAGTGGATGTGCTCTGTCAACAGTAACCTATTCTTCAAATGGGTGGGAGGAGCCGGGTGCTTCACCAGTGCCTTGCTTTGAAGAATGAATTAATATTTTCAGGAAATGTTCATTGAGCATTCACTATTGCAGAACCCAGTGTTAGGGGTCAGTGTGGATATCACTGTCTAACCAGGGGCAATGAGATGTGACCAAGGATGTACAATAAGTATTATTAGGTATGCCAGTCCAGCACTCTGTGGAGCTTGGTGGAGGGCAGCAAGATCAGTGTGAGTGGGACCAAGAAATGTATCCCGAGGCCAGGACATCGGCGCTGAGTCTGAGGGGGAAAGGGAGCTAGCCAGAAGGTGGGCAGAGGCAGTGGGGACAGTCAGGGAGGAGACGATGAGCGTCACAGAACCGGGCCATGTTCATCCTGGCTGGGGTGTGGCCCCGGGTGCACTGGAGGGCAGGGAGAGGTGGGTGGTGGCAGGCCCCACAGGGCCTTGTATGCCATGCTAAGGGCTTGGGACTTATCCAACAGCAAGCCCTTAGTGGTGGCATGGAAACCCACAATCGACTTAGCTGCTTTGTGGAAAGTGGATTGAAGAGGGAGAGACTGGAGCCCTGAGACCAAGAAGAAGGCCGTGTGGTAATTCAGCCAACAGTCATGGGGAAGGGGAAGAGAGATGGAGATATTTGGGTTTGATTTAGGAAATCAAATCAACAGGGCTTGGTGACCAACTGGATAGTGGGGTGACAGAGAGGGACTCCAGGGTGTCACCAGGTCTCTGGTTTGGGTGAGTGCCTAGAGCCAGAGAGACAGGAAAGGCAGGAGGAAGAACCAACTCTATGATGCTGAACACATGACATGGATCTGATGGATGAAGATGCCACTCAGGAAAACCTCCCAAGGGTGGCTTTCATGAAAATCTGGATTTGAGGCTGAAGCGTCACCGTCGCTCAGAATCTCTGTGCTCCTCTCTGCATCCTTGGTGAAGATGGCTTGGCAAACAGGACACGGCAGAGGCTCACACGGGTGCCAAGTGGACGAGCCCACAGATGCTGATAACTGGTATTCTGTCAACTGAGACAGGCAGCAGGAGGGCCTTTGTGTTTTGTGGCATTTGCTTGGGGTGACTCAGAGCGATTCGAATGTCTCTTTGCTGCTTGCCGATGCGGCTGCATGGTAATGCATTCTTTTGTCTTGTCCAAATATTAATAAATATTTTGCATCGAGCTGCTGGGAGCCTTTCTGGAAGGTCTAAGGGCTTTGAGCAGGCTCTGACTGAGGGAGAACTGATCTCTGCCGGGGAAGAAGCTGTATCTCTGTGCTGCACACCAAGTCCTTTGGCGGAGGGTTTCAGAGCTGCTGCTGGTGAAGGGAGAGGCCTCTCATGGCCTTTCAGCCAGAGCTGAGCCGGGAAAGACCGAACTGTTGATGCATCCACCTGAGATGGAGCTGGGCATCATCCCTGGGAGCTCCGTTTCCTCCCACCTTCCCAGGCCACTCACTACTCCCAATTGTGGACAAAGAGGTCGTGGATGGAGAAATGGAAAGCCACGAAGAGGGTGTGTTAGTCCACGCGCCATGCTAGGTGTGAGCTTTTGCTCTTTCAAAATAATTTTCAAAATAGCCCCTTGAGGGAGACTTTCATTCCACTTAGAGACAAGGATCTGGAAATCGACAGATGCTAAGACCCTGTCTAGGACCCCACAGTGAGTCCAGAGCTGTGATCTCCCCACAGGGCTGTCTGATATTAAAGCCCATGCTCTTTTCTCAATCAGATGAAAAGAAGAGAGGACAAGATCCACAGGCAACTAGAGTGTCAAGGAGGATTCCTTGTGTAAAATGGATACAGCACTTCAAAGTTCCACTATATTCCCAGGAATGATAAGCAAGATTCAAACTACTGAACCAATGGAAACCATGAAAACTAAGGGCAGAGTTGGGTCTCAAATAACCTCAAAGTACTAATAAAAGGCCAGATCTAACAAGATGATATAGCACAAGTGTTATATATTAGATTCTTGCAAGTACCATGGACTAGACCAGCTCATGCATTGTATAGGCACTTTACACATAAAATCTCATTTGATGAGCACTGCTACCCAATGAGGGGCTTCCTAGGTGGTTCAGTGGTGAAGAATCTGCCTGCCAATGCTGGAGACTCAGGTTAGATCCCTGGGTTGTGAAGATCCTCTGGTGGAGGAAATGGCAACCCACTCCAGTGTTCTTACCTGGAAAATACCACGGACAGAGGAGCCTGGTAGACTGCAATCCATGGGGTCGCAAAAAGTTGGACACGACTTAATGACTGAGCATGCATGCACACATCCAATGAAGTAGACACTGTTATACCATTTATAGTCAAAAAACCAAAAAACAACCCAGGTGTAGAGAGGGTAAGTAATTGATTAAGGTCACACCACTAAGAAAAGCTGACTCATTTGAAAAGACCCTGATGTTGGGAAAGATTGAAGGCAGGAGGAGAAGGGGATGACAGAGGATGAAATGGTTGGATGGCATCACCGACTCAATGGACATGAGTTTGGGTAAACTCTGGGAGTTGGTGATAGACAGGGAGGCCTGGCGTGCTGTGGTTCATGGGGTCGCAAAGAGTCAGACACGACTGAGGGACAGAACTGAGCCGATACTAAGTAAACTTTGGATCCAATCTGACCCAGGACCCAAGTAGTCTGATCTTAAATCCCATCCCCTTGACTACTATGAACTGTTACCTCCCCATTGCAGCCAGCTCAAAACTTGCTTGGGTAGAACGATTAGATGGGCCCCCATTACCATCAGGGAGGAAACAAGGATGCTCAACATTGCTACTCTTACTTAACAACTTACAAAATAGAGGAGATAGAGCAAAGGAATAAACAGAATTAAGGCTGAGTTCATCATTACAGATATTATTATCACCTATTAAAAGAAAAACCAAACAGACTCAACTGAAAAATCATTTAGGATAATATAAGATTACAGTATGAGGGTCATATTTTAAAATAGCAAAATTGATTATTTTTCTATGTCGGCAATAATCACTTATAGATTTTACCTTAAAAGTCCCATTCAAAATAGGAATACAAATATAAAAATCTTAGGGATAAAGTCAGCCAAGAAAAACACAGAAACAATATATAAACAGAGGACAAAAGTTTTACTCAGAGACATAAAAGCATGAATAATTTAAGAGGCATACCAACTTAAGAGTGGGAAGACCCAATAATTATGGATGTCAGTAATTCCCATAATAATTGCTGAGTTGCAATTCTGTTAATTCTATGTCAGTGTTTTTTTAATTGATATAATACTTATGCATGGGATGACAGTAATTTCCAAATTAATGGTTTCGTACACTTCTTTTAAATATATATATATATATATATATATATATATATTTTTTTTTTCCCCCCCCCCCCCCTTTGGCCACACTGTATACCTTGTGGGATCTTATTTCCCTGACCAGGGATTGAACCTAGGCCCATGGCAGTCGAAGTGCTGAGTCCTAACCACCGGACCACCAGGGGATTCCCTATATTTTTAATATGGATCTTATAAGAGAGTTAATATGTGTTCTTGATTAAAAAAATCAAATTGTACAGAAAGGTTTGTAAACTGTTTCTTACTTCATCCTTCCCACCAACCCCCACTCTTCCAAGATGAATCTTATTAATACGTTTAGCTCTTTCCTTTGAAAGTTACTTCACATTTTAAAATAGATACCGATCAGTTTTGGACATTCATTGTTGACCTCCTGCACATGGGGACTTGGTTCCCTTCCACTACCTCTCCATCTCTCTCCAATGGCCTAATATAATTATATCTCTGTTTATGGTTTCTATGGGTTACATTTATCACTTTTGGAAATAGGCTTACACTTTTTTTTGGCTGCATCACTCAGCTGTGGGATCTCAGTTCCCTGCCCATGGATTGAAACTGGGACAATCATCATCGAAAAGACTAACCACTAGACCACCAGGGAACTCCCAAAACTGTTTCTTGTTAGGCCAGTAATAGCGTCTTCTGCCTCCTCATTTGGTGAGATGAAGGTGTTAACATCCCTACAGATCTTCTACCCTGTTTCCACTTCATTATCTGTACTTAAATGTCCACATCGTCAAGGTGGAAGATGCGTATGTTGTGTTCTTTTGTCCCGAGTCTTCTTGCTTGACTCTAGGTAAATTTTTTAAGTGGAAAATCATTAAACAGTGATTGCAGTGTTGTGACTACATAAAAACTGTTCCTTGCAGAGACAACTAGCGTGTTGTGATCACGGCACCTTCCTTGAACAGGCTGCTTTTATATTTTCCTAGAGTTTAAAAGATCTCTTCTTTTCTTTTTAAATTACTTGCCTTCGGTCCAAATTCTGGGGGGTAAATGATCTCTTTAAATCTCACCTTCAAAAAAAAAAAAAAAAAATCTCACCTTCAGACTCCAGCCTTCCAACCTCTGCTGCTGTCTCAGCTGCTTGCCCATCTCTCTGACTTCCCCTCACCCTTTCTGCTCTCTGTTTTGTGGGGGCCATGTCCACTCCCTTATTTGGGGGACTCACATCTTAGTGAATTCCTAAGAAAGAACAGATGGGAAGTAAATTTTCTCACTTTCACATAACTAAAAGTGACTCTTCATTCTATTCTAACTCCTAACGGCTTTAGCTCTCATTGATTAATCATTGTCTGAATCATTTCATTCAGGGCTGCAAACTGGTTATTTTTAAACCTTTTCACTCCTTCTACATTTTTTAGCTGGCATTCTTCTGTAAAGAAGATTTTTTTTTTTTTAAATCATCATTAGGTGTAAACTGCTACTCCTGAAAAGCAGAGGGTTGCTTAATTCTTCTAACAACTTTCAGAATAAGGAGTCGGTGAAAGAATCCCAGGTCAGATTTTTTTCGGCTGTTTTGTTTTTAAATGTCAGTTGAATGCATTATATTTGTGAAAGTGAAAGTGTTAATCACTCAGTCATGTCCTACTCTTTTGTGACCCTATGGACTGTAGC
The DNA here is from genome assembly GCF_963930625.1 of Muntiacus reevesi. Lineage (NCBI taxonomy): Eukaryota > Metazoa > Chordata > Mammalia > Artiodactyla > Cervidae > Muntiacus > Muntiacus reevesi. Next base: position 73,080,693 of record NC_089252.1, read on the forward strand.
TTACCAGGCTCCTCTGTCCATGGGATTCTCCAGGCAAGAATACTGGAGTGGGTAGTTATTCTCTTCTCCAGGGGACCTGCCTGACCCAGGGATTGAACCCATGTCTCCTGCATTGCAGGCAGATTCTTTACCATCAGAGCCACCATGAAAGAAACATAAAGCCAAAAGACACCTGGCTACCCTCCCATGTGGCTCATGCATAAGCAATCCACTGTGATGTCCGGATTCCTTCCTGTTTGAGAATCAGAAGGACATGGAGAGTCCTGCACTGACAGATTCAAATCCCCAGCCTCTACTTCAGGACAGGTAGAGAAAGGGAACAGGTCTCACCTCCTGGGAAAGCTTCCCACTCCCTCCGGTGGCATCTCAGAAAGAATACCCTTAGCACCAGCTCAACCCACTGTCATTTGGGCATTTTAAAATTTCATGCTCCAGATGTTTTTAGAATAATTGCTCTGCCCAGCAAAGCCGTGTCTGCCTTAGCAAAGGTGTCCTCCCCAAATTCCCCTCCCCTCCCCAGCCCTGTCCTCACATGGGGGCTTGAATTAAAGGAAAAAAAGATCCCTAATGGTTCTCCAGTCCTATTTGGTTAATTTGTCGTGTTGCAGTGAATACCCCTGGGCTTGGAGTTCATTGGAGCTTTGCAGTAAAAGGAGAAAAAGGAGGACATTTAAACTGCTTTGGAATCCTCTTGTCTCTTCAAGCAAAGATTGTAATTTCTGGTTCAAAGGAACTCTGGCACAGACAATTTGCCTTATTTTGATTGTCCCAGGGGAAAAAATATAACCAACATCCAAAGTGGTCTCCTTTCCTGGTGTGTGTATACATTCGCCTACCTCTCCTTGGCTGTGGATTTCATTTCTCTCTCAACACAGCTGTGGGCCCTCTGCTGTTCTGGACCCTGGGCTAGACACAAAGAGTGTGGCTACATCTCGGGGTGAACAGTCGTTTCCACACTCTCCCCCGAGAGAGTTTCTTGAGGCAAGGCAAATTGCTCACAAAGGGTTTTCTCATCAGGAAGACAACAGGGTGCACTTGGCAGAAGTCCTGTGTGACAGTATCCTGTGCAGTGTGGGCATCCAATAGGCAGGCAGTAAACTCACCCCCATCTCCCACAGTGGCACTCCCCCAAATCTCCTCTGGACCTGCAGTTCCTTGCCTCCATCTGTAAAATGGTGGGGATCAAGGGCAGTGCTTCCTGGGGAAGCAGATGGGAATTCCCTAGACTCACAGGCAGGGACTTCAGCTGTGCTGCTCATGAATGGGAAGAATCTAGGGAAGACTTCACCCAGAAGCCTAGCTCAGGGAATAAGGCCACCGGAAAGATGGAGCTTATTACTCCCATGATTCCCACTGGCTTTGCCATTTTTTCCTTTCAAAATGAAACTACATTTATGCATTTCCCCCCCCAATACTAAAAGAGTATGAAAAATTCAAATACTACAGAGAAAGTCCAAGTCCTTCTATCCCATGGAGGGAAATACTATTAATAGGTGGATATACACTCCTACAGACCTAAAAACATGAAAAATATAGAAATGTAACTTAAATTCTATTACATATATGTAATCTCTGATTCTGTTCTCTCTTGAAACATATATATTGATGTCTGTGTGACCCTGTGTCACCAGCATCTTTCCAGGTCAGCCTGTATTTACATGGAATTTTTGTTGTCTGGAATTCTGGATCCCCTTTTCCCTCCTAGTTGGTCTAAGGACCTGATGTCACACACCTTCGAACTGCTTGGGGCATTCTTGCTAACTTCTCATCCTAACAGATTTTCCCAGGAAGGAGGGCTGGAATGAGTCTGTCTCTGTGGTAGCATGCTTTCCTCTCCATGAGTACTGACCACAGTGATAGAGGTGTTATTTACTTGCTAAGTCGTGTCTGACTCTTTGCAACCCCCATGGGCTGTAGCCCTCCAGGCTTCTCTGTCCATGGGATTTTTCCAGGCAAGAATACTGGAGTGGGTTGCCATATCCCACATTAGGAGGGCACCCACATCGCTACAGCCCTGACTTGTGTTTTGAGCCTCCCACTATCCATGAAATATTTCCTCTGCTGTCCTTTCCCAGAGAAGGCAAGTCTGCAAAGCTGTAAACCAGATCTCTGCTCTTCTGCTCAGGCCTCGGTTTTTCTTTTCTTCCTCGTTTCATTGTTGATTGGAGTATAACAGAGATGCAGGAAAGTGCACACATCTGATATTTGCAATAACACACAACTGATATTGGAACCATCGGTATATCCACTGCCCAGGTGGAGGAGCTAGTCATAGCTCCTCCATAGCCCTGGGTGCTGTCTCCTCTTGGCCTCTTTTTCCACTGCCTACAGCGCAGAATCTCTTCTGGCTGCCTGTGGGGCCAACAGCACCAGGCAGCGCAAAGCTGGGCCAGTGCATTTCTTACCCCAGGGGTCACTCCCTCACCACCCCCACCCCCGACCTTCTCCAAAGAAGTCACCACCCTCAAAGAACCAGCCGGCTTCTTAGTTCTTCCCATCTCCATTTTCCTGCACTTCCACGTCGGCCTGGACCTAGGTCCACACCCGAGCTCCCAGCAGCACCACCCCACCCTCTGAAGCCCCAATACAGTCCAGAAAGAGTTAAACTCAGGCGAGCACCAGCTCCACGCAGTTAATCCCGGATTCTCGGCACTGATCTCCGCGTCTGTCATTTGCATTTCTCTCTTTTGTGCGGCTTTTCTTCCTCCCCGTCTGCGGCCCGGGCGCCCGCATTAGCATACGGAGCCCGGCGCGGGCTGCAGGGACCCCGCTGCGCGCCAGCCTGTGCGATCTGCAGGCGCCATCAATTTTTCAGCACTTTTCTCATTTCTCATTACAGTCAGGCCCATGCGGCTCCCCACTCAATACTCTCCTCGGCCGTCCTGTCGGCGAGCTGGCTGGCTCGCCGGGGGCTGTCACGTCCCTCCCTTGCACGCCCTCGCTTGTTGGGGCCCCCGCCGTAATTAATCACAGTATTAATCCTGGCCAAGCTTGTCTTCCTGAATAATTGTGTCAACGCGCTCGGGTGTCTGGGCCCAACAGAAACGAGACCAATTTTGAGCACTGGACGGTATCCCTGCGCCCAGGACCCTCGCGAAGGCCTGAGCTCCGTGCTTGCCCCGTGGCGCACGCACACACGTGCACGCACACGCGTGCACGCGCGCCGGCTTATAGGGCACTTCCAGGCACAGGCTCCGCACGGAGCGGGAGCCACCTGTGAGGAGCAGAATGATGGAGCCCACGAGAAACCGCGTTTCTTCTCAAAGTAGGCCGTATTGTAGGGAAAAAATGGGGCTCATGAGGATGGTCAAGTCTCAGGTTTCCTCGAGTGCCTAGACAGTCGCCAAGGCAGGGTCCTTGGCTTTGGGCAGGAAAGCGTTCAAGAGCAAGTGGTAGAAAAGTGAAACATGTTTATTTAGAGAGAGCCACTGGCAGAGTGTGGGTCCTCTCAGAAGGCGAGAGCGGCCCTGGGAGATACACGCTCCACAGACAGAGTTCACACTGTCTCAAAGGTGAGAAGAGGCCCTGAGGCGTGGGGGTGGCTGATTTTTAGGGGCTGGATAATTTCATAGGCTAAGGAATGGGAGGAATGTTCTAGCTCTCTTGGAGAAGCAGAGGGGATTCTAGGAGTTGGGCCGCAGCCCCCTTTTGGGCCTTTTATGGTGGGCCTTGGATCTGCCATGGCGCCCAGGGATGTGCCGTTCAGTGGATGCTAATATAATACAGTGAGCACGTAATAAGGCTCAAAGTCTCCCGGAAGTCAAGTCTTCTGCCGTCTTGGGCCTAGTGGGTCCTAACTGATTTCTGTTGTATCTGGCCTTTCATGGTCGTGCCCTGCCCCCTTCCTTCCTGGCTCAGAAGCATGGCCATACCATGAAGTTATCTTTAGGTACCGAAGTGGATGGTTGTCATAGCGATGTGTGCATTATTAAGAGAGTGTTGTTCATCCCAGCAGCTAATCTTATAATGAAGCTGCCTCATTATCAGGTTGAGGCAAAATAGGCTTTTCTCTCCTTTTTTTCTGGGGTGGGGGGCTGGGGTCCAATGCGGTCCCCAGGTTCAGCTCCATGCTGGATCACGGAGTCCCAGCACGCATCTTTTGTTTGATTACCCTGTCCTTCTTCCCTGCTCTTCTCTGGGACAGATGCAGGACACGGGGACTAGGCAGGGCTCGTCCCATCACCAGCGCCTGCTGTAGTTTGTGAAGCACTTAAGAGCAGCTGAGAACTGTGTTGGCCCAGGCACCTGGAGCCTGCGTGAATTGAAATTCCAGATTGGCGTGCAAACGACTGATTGCTCTGCTTTTCTTCTGCACCTGTTTCTCTTGCCTTCACAGCCCCAGGAAACCAACCTAAAGGACCAGCTAGTGCTTTTTGTATCACCCCACCACCATTTAGAGGGGACTTCTTTACTTCCCAGTGGTCACTGCAATTTTGTAAATTTTTAAGACTCATTAGAAGTCCACCATCACCAAGTTTGGGTGCCTGATGACTCTTTCCTTTATAACCAGGTGTCAGTTAATTTTAAATCATTTTGGAATTGTTTGCCTTTGCTTTCTTTGTCTCTGGTTTTTAGGGTTTTTTTTGGTAGATTGTTACAAAGGTCTGTTGGGTTCAAGTTTAGATTTCATGCTACTTGTGAATCTCAGCTTCCCTTTTCTTGTATAATTATGCTGCTTTTAATTTTGCTCACCATGTAGGTTAGGGGAGCATTTTCTACAAAGAAAAAGGAGCAAGCAAACAAAGTAAGCTGCTGCCAAGTACACCGTCCAGTGAGATGGTTGTCATGCATCTAAGAGGTGAGTGCAGAAAGGGAGAGGCTTGTCCTTACTTTACTCTCTGTCGGGTCACAGTGAGCAGAGTTGCTGCCCTCCCAGGGACAGCCCTCGGGATGCCCAGGTGCCCTCAGCACTGCCTGTCTCCTGTCCACCAGTTCTTCCAGAGCCTTCAGCAGCCTGCCCTCCAGCCCTGTGAGGCTAGCATTTTGTGGCAGGTTTTTTCAGAGCACAGTCCACCGATGATGTGAGGCTCACCCAGGGTCTGATTAGAAATGCAGATGCTAGAGTTCCCTGACCAACTGGATTTGCCATTTTCAAAAAGTTCCTTGAGTAAATATGACGCCCATAGATTGTTTTTTATGAGCCTCTGTTTAATTTAACAGTGCGTTTCCTTTTTCTTTCCCTCCTTTTAAAAGTAATATAGCGAGATGGTGAAGCTGGTTCAATGAAAAGGAGAATTAATCCTGAGTTGCCAGCCTCCCTCCTCAGGAACTCCTAACATTTTTGGTTTTTAAAAATACATCTTTTAAGAGACATTCTTTACATATTGTTGTATTATTGTTGTTGTTTAGTCAGTAAGTCGTGTCTGACTCTCTGCGACCTCATGAACTGTACCCACCAGCTCCTCTGTCTGTGGGATTTACCAGGCAAAAATATTGGAGTGGTTACCATGCCCTCCTCCAGGGGATCATCCCAAACTAGGGATCGAACCCATGTCTCCTGCACTGATAGGAGGATTCTTTACCCCTGATCCAGCAAGGAAGCAGTAAATATTTATATAAACTACTTTAAAATCCGTAATACATTGTTCTGTCACTTGCTTGCTTCCCCATGAGATGTATCTTGGCTATGGTTTCGTATCAACATATTGAGATCTTCCTCATTTAAAAAAATGAAAAAAAGAAAAAAAAATTTAAAAAAAAATGGTGGTCCAATACATTTTGTATGGAACGTAGTAAGTTTTATGGGTTTTGGTGATATTTCTTGTCTCAAAACCAGAGTTAGAAATGGTTCTTAAAGAGAGTTTGAGCTGATATTTCAAAGTGGCAGCCAGAAGCCCCCCAGTGAGCCCCCCATTGGGCGGAAAGGTCAGGCCACTTGGGGAAGGGCAGAGAGTTGTTCTCTTCTGACCAGGGGATTCTCCTTTCTGAAACAGTCAAAAACATGGGCCTTGTGGTGATTCTGTGAGTGTCAGAAACCATTTCTGTCAGGAACTGTACCGCATTTTCTCCTGAGAGCTGATGGCATGGTTGTCTCCTGGGTTTGGACACAAACCTGGGGCAGCCATGCATTCACTGGACCTGGATGAGGCAGGGACTTGGTGGGTGTGGGGTCAGATGCCACAGGAAGAGAAAGTGCCTTTCCCAGCACAACGCCACCGTGGGGGGTGGGACAGAAAATCAGGAGCGGTCTTGGGCAACCGCCCTTTACAGCAGTCATTGTATAGAAAGGCTGACGAGAAGGAGAACCAGTGTCTCCCAAACTGTAGTCAAACCTGGACCCAGAGTGTGAGCAGTGGAGGGACTGGGCAGCCCTTCTCAAAGTGCAGAAACCCTGGTGTCAGGAAACGAGGAAACCAGTCCCGAAGGCGGGGCCACAGGAAAGATCGGGAGGAAATGAAGGAGTCTCCTCCAGTCACTTGGGGAAGAAACAGTGGGATTTCGCACTAGGACTGCTTTGTACTAGGGATTATTTTTAAAGTGTCTCATAAAGGTGGAAAAGAAAAGAAGTGAAGAAAGTGTTAGTCACTCAGTCGTGTCCGATTCGTTGTGACCCCATGCCCACCAGGCTCCTCTGTCCATGGAATTCTCCAGGCAAAAGTACTGGAGTGGGTTGCCATTCCCTTCTCCAGGGGATCTTCCTGACCCAGGGATCGAACTCGGGTCTCCTGAGTTGCAGTTACCATCTGAGCTACCTGCGAAGCCTGTAACGGTGGAAGGATGATATTAAAACAATAGAAATGGATATTTGTATTTTTAGTTCCCTCATTTTTACCACAGTGGTCTCCCCTCTACCCCAAACCTTCCAAGGGTCTAGGGGACCAGCCTGAAATAATTGTTTCAGGGACAGAAGTGATAAGCAGAAAGCAGAACGTAGCCTTCCAGTTTCTTCCTGACTTTGGGCTCCACAAATCGGGGCCCTCAGTGGATGGAGAGGACTTGGGCATAGACAAAATGCTAGGGGACGTAGCATGAGGAAGGGGGCTGTTTGAGGGGAGACGGCTTCTCCCTCAGCGGGGGTAAAGGGAGCCAGAAGGAAAGTGACGAGAAGGATGGGCTCTGGTGGTCCTAGAGAGAGGGGCCCCAGCTCTGGTTTCTCGGTGTAGCATTGGGGAAGCAGCCAAAGCCAGCACAGGTCGATGAAACCTGAGAGGAGGCTTCTGTGTTCTTCCCTGGGTGGAGCCCTGGGGAGGTGGGAATATGGAATGTTTCCGAGGATTCTGTAACCCCCGTGTGGCCTGGCACAGAAATAGAAAGAGGGCCTGAGGGAGCCAGAGGACAGGAACACGGGGCAGCTCAGCCACAGCTCTGTAGCCTGGTGGCCGGGATGTTGGGCTGGAGATGTCCCTGCTGACATCTCAGGGGGCAAGTGACGGGCCCACCGGTTACAGCATCTCCTTCCATCTGTCCTTGCTATGCCTTTAGCCTGCAGAAATCCCCGGGAACCTGGACTTAAACCACGTTACTGTGAGTTTCTCTGGAAACAGATCCTGAGACAAGGATTCACCTGTGCATGTGTGCTAAGTCGCTTCAGTCGTGTCTGACTCTGTGCGACCCTATGGACTGCAGCCTGCCATGGGATTCTCCAGGCAAGGATACTGGAGTGGGTTACCATGACCTCTTCTAGGGGATCTTCCCGACCCAGGGATGGAATTCGTGTCTCTTGTGGCTCCTGCATTGCAGGTGGATTCTTTACTGCCTGAGCCATCAGGGAAAGGAGGTAGTTTGTCTGGGAGGAGATTCCAGGAAGTGGAAGTGAGGGGATGGGGGGAGTGAGCCAGGGGAGGAGGAGAAGCCAGTGGAAGGGGCAGCAATGAGCAGGTTAGCCCTGCAGGAGCTGGGGCTCCGTTTCTCTGGGGACCCTGGGATGGCCGGGTCTCAACATGGTCTTCCTAGATGACCTGGAGGCCAGGGCGCCTCCCCACTGAAGTAGCAGAACAGAGAGGTGTGGCGGCTTCTGCTCGGCTTGGGCTCTGGCAGCATATGTGGACCCTTGTGGACCTATCATCTGCCACTGGGCTAAAGCCACGTGTCTGGGGAGACGTGGTGTGGAGCATCCCGAGTGCCCGCTATGCACCCTGGGGAGGACAGGGGCCAGCAGTTGCCTGAGTTTGGGTTACCATCGCCCTGGTGGAATGAACTGGAGAGAGACATTAAGTTGAGTACTAGAAAACTCAAGAAAATTACATCTGTTAGACATGTGTGTTAGTAGACTGAGATTTTATTTCTGCTTTTATATGAAATATAGGGTTAATGTCAGTCTAGTATAATGGAAAGAAAATAACTTTTAGAGTCAGATCAGCAGTGGATTCAAATTCAGGTCCTATCACTTAGTGGCTGGGTAACCATCAGTTGGTCGTGTTACTGTTCTAACCTTCATTCCTGCTTGTGTCAAAATGGGAATGATAACACTTAGCTTGGAGGTTTTGAGGGGATTAACAGTGGCTCATGTGAAAGCCCCAGTGATTGGTTTTCAATAGGTATCATTTTACTAAAGCTCAGTTTTATGTGAAAATATTTTGCAGTTTTACATTTTATTAAATCTCCTTTACCTGCTGTTTTTCTCCTAGAATCTTCTTGTTATTGAGAAAGTTCTTAGCGAAACTGTTGTTGCCAGGGACTGTTGTAAACAGTGTAAACGAGTGAACCACAGTGTCACTGTCCTCATGGCCCTGGAGTCTGGCACAGTTGTACCAGGGAAGCAGGACACTTGGAGGGTGGCCACTGTGTCCTTTCTGTCCAAGTATGACGCATGTTACACTCAGGCTTGTTTTCCCGGACGACCTTTGGGTATTAAGCATTTGACTTGGGTATTTGTTTTTAGCTTGCAAGCCATTGCAGCAGAGGAATTCCCTTCCTTTCTCCTTTCCAGCGTCTCTCCCCACAAGCCAATAAAGCCTGAATGTTCCATAGTTGCAAGTGGTGAGACGTGCATCTGTATCAGCAGAAGCCAAATCGACTGCAGCTGGATGGAGCTGTGATCAGGGCGGAAAAATTGGGCAGTGAGGTGGCTGCACCGCCTGGTGTTCGGCCTTCATTAAAAACTGGCTGACTCAGTGGAAAGACTCTTGCAGACACAATGTCTGCCGTCCTCAGAAGAGCTGCCCTGGGGGTGCGGTGTAGCCCTTGTGCTGAAAGCAGGGTGTTCTGGGCATCCTTGTCCCCCCATCCCCCATGGTGCCTAGCATGGTGAGCCTTTGCTCCCATGGGTGGCATTAACGTCATAGATATCTGAGCACACTCAGAACTCTTGTTAGCCCCTCCTCAGCCACAGTGGAAGCCTCAGTGCTTCTGTGAGGTCCCAGGAGTTCAGTTGCTGAACCTGGCAGGGCGTCACTTCCAACTCCTCTTTTGAATTCATTATCTTTCATCTGATGTCCTCAGTTTCCATTCCAGCTGGAGTCGGCCTCCCTGCTCAGTCCTTTGGCAGAATATCAACTTGGTTTTTCTGTTTTCTTTTCACCCCTGGATGCTTTCTCTTAGCTGCACTACCCAGGCTTCTTGCCCTGAGGGAGTTTATCTCACTGGGTGAATCACTGTGTGTATTAGTCAGTTTCTGTTGCAATAGGGCAGCATAACAAAGAGCACACATTTATTGCTTTTGTTTATTGACCTGTGGGACCTCAAAGGTGGCTCTGCTTCAGGCTGTGGGTCTCCACGGGGCTCCTTCTCCTAGTACCAGTGACTCTTGGGAGCATGGCCTTCCCATGGCAGGTGGCAGAGGCTCAGGGGGCCGAGTGTGATGAAGCAAGTGCATTGAAAGCCGGTGCTCACCACACCTCCACTGACATTCCACCAGGCAAAGCAAGTCGTACAGTCAAGACCCCTCCCTGTGAGTGGATGGAGGTGTGCAGCCCTGCTTGTCTAGTGGGGGGCCCTGCAGAGTCGTGTGGCAAAGGATGTGGGTGCATAATGCTGCGGTGGGGGTGCTGAAGGGTAGGAAGCAGTAGTCCAGTTTACCACCTTGTGCCAGGCAACCCTGGGCCATCTGCCGAACATCTGACTTCCAAGGAGATTCATGCCCCTTTGGTGGCGAGTTGTCTTTCTGTGAATTACCAGAAGATGCCCCTTGTGGGCAGATGGACAGTCAAAGGTACTCCTTCCTGCGGGATGGTACAGCCCTAGTCTGGGGGGTTGGCTTGCCAAGGGGAGGATGGGCTGGAATCCAGTCCCCACTCACTCCCTGGGCAGGCACCCTAGAGCCAGGTCAGCCTCCTGGTCTGTGCCTTGTGACCCTGGGCATACCCGGGGGTGGCTCACAGGACCTGAGGAAGCACTGTTGTCACAACTGAGTTCAAGCTGTGCAGGGTGGTGCAGTCTGGGGGTAGTTTTCTGTAGTTGTCAATGCACGCCAAAAAAGTGTGTTTTTTCCCCCCTTTTTTGACCCTACCTTCAGAAAATAAATGAAGCCTTTTCTTTCCCAGAAATAGCCTTGCCAACCAACCACATAGGCCAAACCCAGTGTAAAAGGGACGATATGGTTGCAGAACATTCATAATTGTAGAGTAGCCCATCTGTCTTTGAAGAAAGGCCTTCTTCTTCTTTCCCTGGGAACGACCGCATAACCCGCAATTACCCTCACATTCCAGAATCAGAGGCCACGTCATACTCTCTGGACAACAGTGATAGCAGGTTCTGACAGTACAGTCTCCCGAGTGCTATGATCTACCCTAACCAGCCGTGCAGTGTAAGTGAAGAGGGGGTGTCCTCCAGGATTTGGGGGGCCACGTATGTGTGCATGCCATGCTCACCTTCATACTTCCTGATTACCAGAAATACCACAGGATGATTGGAACTCCAGTGCAGAGGAAGACTCAGGCTTTGGCAGATGGCATTATCAGTCTGCATCCTCAAACTGCCTGATACCCTCACCCTCACCCATTCTGGGTGGGATGTTGTCTCCACCCCTTGAATTTGGGCTTGGCCATATGACTTCCTTGGGTCGGTGGTCTATTGACAGAAACGAGTGGGTACCACTTCTAAGCCCAGGCCTGGAGAGGTCTCAGATGCGTCAGATCTTTCTCTTATGCTCAGAGAAGACCTTCTCGGTATCTGCATCCCACTGAGTGTGGGCCCTGGAATGAACACATGTGGAGCAGAGATGAGCCAAACCTCAAGGAGGGCCAAAGCTTGAGGCAGAAACACTCAGCCAAACCCAGCCTGGATCTGCCAACCCCCAGATGACCTGGGGACCCACTGGCGTGTGAGGGGAAATGCGTGATCATTGCTAAGACTTGAGGTGGTTTTCTGGCTAGCATTAACTGCAGCAACAGTTCACGGATTCACTCGTCTCCTGATGGAATGCCACAGTATGCTGACCTTGGACACCGGCTGTGGCTGGGACACAGGAAGCACCCCAGCAGAAAGGCCATTCTCTTTTTTTGACTTGAGGGCTGAGATCTGCCTGAAGGAGAAAGTGTGTGACTCAATTAAGATACAATTAAGATCCTCCTCCATGGCCTGCCTTTCATCTGCTGCCCTCATTATCCTGCTCCCTTTTCTTCTCACCGTGGGAATGGTGCTGCTGTTGCATGCTGATGAGTTTGTCTGTGGCCCAACTTCTGAACTAGAGACGTCTGGGTAATTAATTTGGATTTAAGCTCCTCCAGCCAGCCCTTGATAGAACCACGACTGAGTGCTTCGGAAGGCCTTGATTTCTCCTGGGCACTTTTTGGGTACTTAGAGGTCAAGAGTCATTTGATACCTGTCTATCTACAGTCAGTCTCAAAGTGAATTTTGAAAAATGTATGAAAACGTACAGTGGTTTCAAGTGACTTAGCTGACTCCTGGGAAACTCCCCCCCACCCCCACCCCCCCCCGCTGCCCCACACACACCCTTCCCCCAACATGCTCTGAAGTGTTTTGCATTTCATCCTTACCTCCTTTGGTTACTGAGCAAGTCTCCCTCATGAATGTGTGAAATATTTGCTGGGCACAAGGCTTGACTGGAGCCCAAGCAGAATATGGACACCTTGACACAAGACCCCTGTTGAAGGAAGGTGATGATCAGGGAGACATGAGGCTATAACTCCAAAGCGCAAGGGGAGATGAGCACAAGAGGGAATAGTCCCGTTTCACATGTTACTGTTTCTGAATATTCAGTGTACTTTCTGACTTCTCGTATTTCTTCGCCTTCTGTCTATCAGCTTTGAATCTTCTCTAAGGCCTAGTTCTCTAGATTTCATGAGGGTTAAATGAAGCCTCTCATGCTCAGAAATCTTGTACTTACTGCAATGGCTTTCAAAATGTTTGCTGTGTTCCATAGTAAGAAATCAATTTTGCATCAGTTCCTAACACACACACACACACACACACACACACACACACACACACACGGTTTTATATGAGTTTAAAGTTTCACTCTTTGTCTTAACCTGGGTTCTCCCAAAAGTGGACCTCAAGATAAGGGTTCATGTGCAGGTGGTTTTTTTTGGAGATGATGCCAGGAAAGACTAGCAGGGGAGTGGGGAAGTGACCAGGGAAAGGAAGAAAGACGTTTGAGAATGTATTATCAAGAGATGCTTAATCTGACTCAGGCTCTCTGGCAACAGTTTTTGTGGGAGCCGTCTTAAAATTGGCCCCCAGTGATCTTGGCCCCCCCAAGTTCATGTCCCCTGCGTAACTCCCTCCCGCAGTGAGCTATGCATGTGGTGCATGTGTCCAGAAAGACATGGCAGAAAGGAGTGATGCCATTCACTATGGGCAGCCTCCGAGATGGCCTCAGTTATCTCTCCCTCCTGAGGCCATGCCCTGTGGAAGTCCTTTTCCTGGAGGAGGGCCACTTGTAACCAGCAAGAAGTAACTCTGTTCTAACCAAAAGACTGTAACAAAGGCGGCAGTTCTCACTTCCCAAGATTAGGTCCCAGAAAGACTCTGGCTTTCGCCTTGCTCTTTTCTCCGCTGACTCTGAGAACAAACCAGCCCCCATGCTGTGAGCTGCCCTATGGAGAGACCCACGTGGTGAGGAACTAGTGTCTCCAGAAAACAGCCCCCAAGGCCCTGTGATCCGCCACTAGCCCTGCAAGGGAACCTGGAAGGGGATCCTTCCCCAGTCGAGCCTTGTGATGACTTCAGCCCTGGCTGCAGCCTTGAGAGAGACTCCGAGTCAGAGGCACCAAAAGGTACCCCCTTCCCTTCACTAAGCTGTTCCCAGATTCCTGACCCATAGAAACTGTGACTTAATACATTTTTAAGCTGATAAATCTTGGGGTCATTAGTTATGCAGCTGTAGATAATTAACACAGCGTCTGAGTTTTGAGGCAAGGTCATAACAGACTTTACTGTTTATACTTTGGTCTCTCTTGGATTACGGCCCCAGGGAAAGCTAGCCGCAGATTGTGAGGACACTCAAGAAGCCATGTGGGCAAGTGTGTGTGGTGATAGACTGAGGCATCCTGCCACTGGCCAGATATGTGGATGAGCCACCTTGGAAGCAGTTCATGCAGCCCCAGTCAAGCCTCGGACTGACCGCAGCCCCAGCCGACATCTTGGTTACAAGCTCATGAGTAACCTGGAGCCAGACCGGCCAATCTCAAGCTGCTAGGTTTTGGGAGTAAGTTCTTATGCACTCAAAGATAATGAATACAGTGTATAACAAGTGACTCAGAGTCTGTTCTGCCCAAATGAGAGATGCCCATCTGTCAGTGGATGCGGGCTGCTTCCCAGGGGTGTTGATTCACCCCCTGGGGGCAGAGAGGTGTTTAGTGCAGAGGAAGCCTTCAGGTATAGAGATGCAGGTTCTGGCAGTTGGAAGTCAAGCCTGTGTGTACCCAAAGGTAGAGGTGAGGAGGTAGGAGTTGGGGGGGTTCCCAGAGCCTACTAACTGTCAAACTCAATTCAAATCTCATATCTATTACTTCCATTCCTCCAGGCAAGCTTGGAGCCCCTTACTTTCTTTTTAGAGCCTGGCTCCTCCTGGATGTTGTCCCTGGTAAAAGGGAGAGAAGTCAAGCATCTCTTTCCATAATAGTCCCCTCTTGGGTGCTCCCTTTGACGGGCACTGGTGTTTCTTTTTTAAAAAAAAGAAATTTATTTTTATGTACTTATTTTGTTGTGCCAGGTCTTGATTGCAGCATGTGGGATCTAGTTCCTTGACCAGGGATAGAACCCGGGCCCCCAGCATTGGGAACAGAAAGTCTTAGCCTCTGGACCACCAGATAAGTCCCAGTGATGGTGTTTCTTGGGCTGACTCTGACCGGTTATTGATGCTCTCTGTGACCTGAGTCCAAAGGCGAGGCTTGCTTGTGAGGGATTTAGGTCTGGAAGGGCCCTGTGGTCATTCCCTGATGAAGACTGACTGCTCCCACACCCCACTCAGCGTTCACCGTGGAGCCTACCTCTCAGCCTCCTGCTGCCTGCCCTACCCTGCCTGGCATACAGCCCAGAAAGACGAGTCCAGTCCAGTCTGTGATGTCTGCTTGACCTGTGGGGGACTTAACAGCACCATCCTCAGCAGACAGGCTGTCCCAGGCACTCTGCTCCTGTCATGTGCCACCTCTCTAGGCGTGTCCCTGCTAACGTAGACACAGCTCGTGCCTGGGACTTGAGGGGCCAGACTTGTAGGAACCCTCTTGTAGGAATCCCAGATCCCTATCTTGAAGCCTTCTTCCTTGGCTTTGAGGAGAGGTCAGAAGGAAGAATCACACTCATATCCAGCATGGCCTTCCAGTTGTGGCTGCACCATGGGCCCCAGCTTCTGTTTCTGGAGGAACAGTCTTGTCCAGCACCTGATCATATACATAAAACCCCTTTCTCAGTGCCGACGCAACTTATACTCCACAAATCCTCACTTTCCTCCTCCTCAGTGTCAGGGATGGGACATGCACCAGTGTGGTTGGCCAGGGGACATGGGTTTAATGCAAAAACGGGACTCGGAGGGAGGGAAAGGAAAGAACGGGTGCATTCCTGCTTCTAGTGCAGTTTTGCATGGCGTGGGTGCTCACGGAGCAGGCTCAGGAGCCTTTTCAATAGGAAGCAGGTATACAGAGAAACAGAGGTCAGTGTCAGTCTCTGGTGCTGTGGGGGACACGGGGTGGTGGCCTTGCCTGGTCGTCAGTGGCTGCCCCCACGAGCCAGGGCTCCCCCTTCCCGGGCACCAGGCACTGCCATCCTGCTTGCCTCTTTTCTGTGAAATGTGGGGAGATGCAAGGCCCTCGCCACGTGCCCTCCCTTTTGGAGGCTGCCTTGGCTTCCTCCCCTTCTCTTTATTCCTTCCTTTCTTCTTCCATCCGTATATTTCTGTATCTACTACAAAGGTCAGAAAAACAAATCAATGAGAAGAAGGACCCAATAATCTTGAGACCTGGCTCGGGGATGGGAGGTGGGGAGGGAAGCCGCTCAATAAAATGAAAGAGAATTTGAAAATTCCCTGAACCAGGCACAGCATGGGGTCCCGATCAAAGGGCCAGGCAGCTTCAGCTTCTTGTGTGCAGGAACTGGATGCTCTGAGCTGAGGAAGAGACAGCCCCTGGCCTTGGCCTCTTTCCCCCGCCCGCCCAGCATACACACATGCACACGTGTGTACACGTGCACCTACACTTCTTGGACTACCACATGACTGCTAAAGAAGATCTGAGCATGGATTTCTGGAGTCTGAGAGGCAGAGGGGAGAAGGCATCGGGAGCCCGCTTAAGTCCCCGTGAAAGTGTGAAAGTGTTAGTGGCTCAGTCGTGTCCAAGTCTTTGCGACCTCATGGACTGTAGCCCGCCAGACTCCTCTGTCCATGGGATTCTCTAGGCAAGAATACTGGAGTGTGTTGCCATGACCTCTTCCAGGAGATCTTCCTGACCCAGGGATTGAACCCGAGTCTCCTGCGTTGCAAGCAGATTCTTTACCCTCTGAGCCACCAGGGAGGCCCTAAATCCCCATAGTGGTTCCAAGGCTGTCTCATTGTCCTGTCCACGCAAGAGGGGTCAGACGCCCTCTGAGGACCAGACAGTTGTATTAAGGGTGTTCCAAGTCCCTCCTGGCTTTTTTCTGAAATGACCTTGGAAAAGGTGAGAAAATAAAAACCCATTAGTATGCAAAGAGCTGAATCAGCTTTTTAAAGCCCCTTCCTGTGGGTAGTAGCTCTTCTGTGAAGTCCTTCCTGATCTCTACCACCCCTTCATCCCCCACCCTGGCCTTGATTGAACATTTTCCCCTTGAAGTACCCACCGTACACCAGTAATCTCCCACCAGAGTGTGAAGCATCTGGGGTTCTTTATCATTCTTCATGCCTAGTCTGTCCCATTCTGTTCTAAGGGGGCCAGTGATAAAGCAGATCACGGACAGACTGGACATCACCCCTTATTGGCAAGTGACCTTGAACAAGTGATGTAGCTTCAGTTTCCTTATCTGTAAATTGGAGATGATAAATGTAATTCTTCTTTTGAACAGTGGCTCTTCAGATATATGAGGGTAGGTTTTGTCCTTCAGGCTCTGCTATAATATTTTTGCATTTCTTCGCTATGTTGTGTAGCTTCCAAAAATCCAAAAATATTTTGAGCAAGAATAGCATTGTCAGCATCAGGATAGAGAGTCTGCCCTTCAGGGAACCTCACTCGGATGTATGATCTGGCATATTTGCTATCAAGTGGCTCATTGTTTGATATGATGCTTACTGTACATCCGTGTAGAAAACATGAAGACTTCCCCAGGTATGTAGGTGAAGGCAATATGTGTGCATGTCCGTATTTGAGTGCATGTGTGTGTATAAGCATCTGTGTTTCTTTGTGAGTGCATGTGATTATTTTCCTGATTCTTTCCAAAGAGTTTTGAGGTGGTTTGAAGATGAAAACAGAATAGGAAATGAATCATTTGCTAATAAAATGGAATAAAGATTACGGAAAGGATTCGAAAGTAGGTATTTTAGGATGTCTGAGTTGAACAGATTAAAGGTGCAGGAAATTTGGCTCTTTCTTGAAAGTTAAGGCTCTAAAACAAAGCTTTATGGTTACCTTTTTTTTTTTTTTTTTCAAAAATGGTTTTGTTTCCTGACTACTTCCCACTTGTAGTAAGTCAGAGTAATGGCAACTAGATCCAGGGAGATGAGAAATTTAAGTAGGCTTAGGAGCTGGTAGTCAGCATGTTGATTTGTGTCTTTTTTCATCTATTTTTGTTTGCTTCTTAGTTCAGTTCAGTCTCTCAGTTGTGTCTGACTCTTTGCGACCCCATGAATCGCAGCACGCCAGGCCTCCCTGTCCATCACCAACTCCCGGAGTCCACCCAGACTCATGCCCATCGAGTCGGTGATGCCGTCCAGCCATCTCATCCTCTGTCGTCCCCTTCTCCTCCTGCCCTTAATCTCTCCCAGCATCAGGGTCTTTTCCATTGAGTCAGTTCTTAACATCAGGTGGTCAAAGTACTGGAGTTTCAGCCTCAGCATCAGTCCTTCCAATGAACACCCAGGGCAGATCTCCTTTAGGATGGACTGGTTGGATCTCCTTGCAGTCCAAGGGACTCTCAAGAGTCTTCTTCAACACCACAGTTCAGAAGCATCAATTCTTCGGCGCTCAGCTTTCTTCACAGTCCAACTCTCACATCCATACATGACTACTGGAAAAACCATAGCCTTGGCTAGATGGACCCTTGTTGGCAAAGTAATGTCTCTGCTTTTTCATATGTTTCTTATTTATGTAACAACAAAAACAAAAATCCTATATTTGTAAGCCAGTGTCCACATTATGCCATACACAAAATTGTTAGAGGGATAAACTTTATTCTTTCTATAAACTGAAGCCCCAGAGCATTATGCCCATTGTATAGATACACTGCAATTTATTTATCCACTTTCTGACTGGTGGATATTAAAGCTGATCCCCTGGATGGTCTTCTCTGGTGGCTCAGATTGCAAAGAATCTGCCCACAATGTGGGAGACCCAGGTTCTATCCCTGGGTCAGGAAGATCCCTTGAAGAAGGGAATGGCAACCCATTCCAGTATTCTCGCCTGGAGAATCCCATGGACAGAGGAGCCTGGAGGGTGTCAGTTCATGAGGTCTCAAAGAGTCAAGCACCCCTGAGCAACTCAGACACAAAGCTGTTTCCACTTGGGACTTTTATAAATAAAGCTGCTGTGAATATTCTTGTACAGGTCTTGTGGATTTATGTTTCCATTTCTCTTGAGCAAATAAATAACAAGGGGTGAGATCGCTAGTTCATGGAAGAGGTGAGTGTTTCGATTTCACTAGAAAGCTAAGCAGTCTTCCTCAGTGACTTTCCTAGTTGACACTCCTTCGCCATGATGTCCCGGAGTTCCATTTCCCACTTATCCTCACTGATACTGGTATTGTCCACATTTGTTGGTAGCCGTTCTAATGAGTCTGTAGACGTCTTGAATTGTGGTTCTGATTTTCCTTCCCTTGATAATCAGTGACTTTGAACACTTTTCCCTATGTAATCTGGCCATTGGAATAGCTTCCTCAGCGCCCAAAGGAATGAGCTTCTGCTGTTCACATTAACAGACTAATTTCAAACACATTATGTTAGTTAAAGAAGCCAGACAAAAAGGAGAACATACTATATGATTTTGTGTCCTGTAACTTGACTGAATTCAGTGATTAGTTCTTAATTTCTTGGTCTAGTCAGGGTTTTCTCTACAGAGCATCATAGTATTTGTAAAGAGTGATAGGTTTACTTCTTCTTTTTCAATTTGGGTGCCTTGTATTAATATTTCTTTTTCTTGCCTATTTATCATGGTTGGGACTGATCTCGGGTGGCCTCAGCTTGAAGCAGGGATTCAGTTCCTGGCCAGAGATTAAGGTTGGGCCGCAGCAGAGAGTGCTGAATCCTAGCTTCTAGACCATTGGTCAGTGACAAGGCCCTGGCCCTTCGGCTTTGCAGAAAAGAATTCCCACAAAAACAGAAAGTAGTGAAACAAAGTGTTTCTTGGAAGGAAAAGAGTACAGTATGTGGATAGACACAGGGGTGGACTCAGAGAGTTGCACTTTTGTGATATTAAATAGTTTAACACAGTGTATCTTGTGGGTTTCCTTTGGCCAATCATTTTGCTTTAGCTGGTTATGAATCTGTGTTTGGTATATATTGGGGTCCTCCAATATGTGTGTGCACATCTCTCAGCCAAGTTGGATTCTAGTGAAGAGGCCTATAGGAAGGTTGATATCATTCCACTCTTGACCTCCAAGGGTCTTATTAGTCAGGAAGGTCTTCTTGACTTTGGGAATGGGGAATATGTGGTCTTTTATCTCTTATCTGGGCAGGCTCAGCCTCTCCTGTTCTTCTCCTATAATCTTCATCTTGGAGTATGGGTCCAGCTGTTCATCCTGGAGCCCATCTATCTCCTGTCTCAGGACTTCCAATACTATGTTGAACGAGAATGGCGAAAGTGGGCATCCTTGTCTTGTTTTTGACCTGAGAGGAAAAGCTGTCAGCTTTTCCACATGGAGAATGATTTTAGTTATTGGTTTGTCATATATGATCTTCATTATGTTGTAGTGTGTTTCCTCTATACCACTCTATTGAGAGTTTTTAGTCATAAATGAATGTTGAATTTTGTCAAGTGCATTTTGTACTTTTCTGCATCTATTGAGATGATCATATGATTTTTATCCTTCCTTTTGTTCATGTGGTGTATCACACTGATTTGCAGAATATGAGCCATCCTTGCATCTCTGGAATACATCCCCTTGGTCATGGTGTATGATAAGAAGCAATACTTTTTATAATTTTATAAAAAGTCACCCTTTAAGTCTACAGAGGCATTGTGGTGAACATCATGTCATGAAAAGCTTTTCATGAGCAAAGCCTGCCTGGGTATTTGTTGAAATAGCAGTTTAAGATCATTTTGGCAGAGAGACATCTCTTCCTAAAGATATAAGCCCAACTTGAAAACATTTTTTTGCTTGTTTGTTGATTCCCGCTCCCCTCTTTCATCCATCCATTCATCCATCCATCCCCCATACAACCAATAATTTCTGTGTACTTAGACTGATGAATACTATGCTCTCGGCTAGCTTCTGGAGATAAACTGGTATTTTTTTCCTTCTAAGCTGGGGATTCAGTGGCATTTTTATTTGTATGATCCTGCCTCTGACTCTCCAGGACTCTGGAACATCTCTGACCAGGGTATGAAACACACCCTTGCTTTCCTGGCTGACGAGCACAGCTCTGCCTTTGGGTATATATACACGTGAGCTGAGGAAGGCTCTGTAAGGCAGTGTTTTCTCAGCTCCACACTATCAGCTCTGCTCTGTCTGTGGTTAAGGAGTCTTGCTGGCTTCAGCTCATTTGTGTTGCTGCCCTGTCTGGTCTTTGGCACCAGAGGACTCCTGGTGGATCGGGCGTAAAACACCAATTTAGACTTAATTAGAGAATAATCTTGCATTCTGAAATAGAAAAAAGAAGATGGGGTAATAACCAAAGCAATGATCTCTTACATTTGTATAACTCTTACCCACTTCTGACCATTTTTAGTTTTTCTATCGCCGACCAATAGGAAGGTAGGGGATAGATATTACTATTATCATTTTTTTTTATTGTGGTAAAGACCGTATAACATAAGTGTACCCTCTTCACAGAGTTTTAAGTACACAGTGTAATATTGTCAGCTGTGGACACAGTGTTGTGTGGAATTTCTCTAGAGCTTTTCACTCTATACCCATTGAGCAGTTCCCCATGTCCCTCTCCCCACAGTCTGTCAAGCAGGTTCTACTTTGTGTTTCTATGAGTTTGACTACTTTAGATACTTCCTCTAATCGGATTCATGTGTTTGTCCTTCTGTGACTGGATTACTTTTTATGGTTGAATAATTTTCCATTGTATGTATATGCCACATTTTCTTTATTCATTCTACTGATGGACCGTTTAGGTAGTTTCCATCTTTTGGTTATTGTGAATAGGGCCACAGTAAGCATAGGAGTCCAAATATCTTTTTGAGATCCTGATTTCAGTTCTCTTCGATAAATACACAGAGGAGGGATTGTTGGATTATATGTGGTGGTGCTAAGTTTTTTGAGGAACTTCTGTAGTAGGGGTGGGGGGGGGGCACAGACCCACTGACACCTGGCAGATACCGCTTCACCAGTGGTCAGCACTGCTGTGACCCATTTGCTCAGCCCCGGAGCCTGAGGTCTGCTGGGTGCTGGGTGCCTGGCTCCCTCAGTGATGATGGCCAGATGGGGTCTGGGGGCCTGGTTCTAAGGGCGTCTTGGGCTGCGATCTGCCTCCTCAGCTGGTCTGGCCACTGGCGGGAGGACCCAGGCTAGGGGCTGCACCAGCACTCCTGGGCAGGGTGACTGGCCTGCGTGGGGACCCCTGCTCTTAGCCAGGGCCTGGGCCTGGGCCTGGGAGGGTGAAAGTTGAGTCTTGGGACCTTGAACAAGTGAAATGAGAGGAAATGATGTCGCTTTGCTTACAGATTTGTTAAGTGTTAAAAGTCACAAGGGGGAATGGAGATAGAATTCAGTGCCTCCGTTTCCCTTATTTGTATAATTCTCAAGGCTATGACCTTTAAGAATATTACAACTTTAGATAAAAAGTTGCAGAACAGAGAATAACATTTGTTTTGTTGTAAGTTGAAGTTTACAGGAACATTGTGAACTAAAGGGTCCACACAAAGAAGTTTGTGACAACTAACCACGTCCCTCCCTCACCTATAAAAGGGCTTTGCTGAAAGCCTTCAGAGTTCAGAGATTTTAAGGCATGAGCAACCCATCTCCTTGCATGGCCCCACAATAAACCTTTCTCTGCTTCAAGCTGTGACATTTCACTATTGTTTGATCTCCGTGTGCTTTGGACACATAGACTTGCATTCAGTCACACTTTCATATTATTTTCCATGGTGGTTGTACCATTTAGGAAAGTTAAAAAGTCGCTCAGTCATGTCCAACTCTTTGGGACCCCATAGACTATACAGTCCATGGAATTCTCCAGGCCAGAATACTGTAGTGGGTAGCAGTTCCCTTCTCGAGGGGATTTTCCCAACCTAGGAATTGAACCCAGGTCTCCCACATTGCAGGCAGATTCTTTATCAGCTGAGCCTCCAGGGAAGCCCGGAGGTAGATATTTTTAATCTACCTCCTAAATGGTGTACTCCTGATGCACACAGGAAATCCCAATTCATGGACCAGCTGGACACAGCTTCCCCGCTAACTTCTGACATTTATAGAGCCTCAACAGATGGAGTTAGCCAAGCAGTCGCAGAATTTGCTTGGGATGGGGACATTCCCATTAACTCTTAGCATCCTTGTTCACCAGCACTTCCAACCAGCTGTTCTGGGAGCTGGAAATTTAGGGAGATGGTAGGCAGTCAGTGGCCCTCTCACCAACAGGAAGGAGAGAAGGAAAAAAAGGCTCAGAGAGATAGAGTGACTCAATTAATTCTCCTGGCTGGGCCAAGAATAGATGGCAGGGCCAAGAATAGAATTTGTACGTGATCAGATGTCAGAGATTTGTCTCATAGCAACTGACCTCTTGTTGCAGTGTAGGATTCTTATTTCACAATCAAGATTTCAGTCATTTCCTATTAATCTTTTTATTATTTATCATGTAGCAGTGGAGTTTGCAGAAATGAGATGATATCATGTGAGTCGAAGAGGACCAGGCTTGAAGAGAAGTGGAAAAATGATTCCTGGTTTGCTGTATGATTTCAATACCAGACTGACATGAAGCAGGTGTTTTCAAAGAAGGGCCATGGCTATAGATGGAAAGTGGGAGTGTGGGGGACTAGTGAGGACCTGCTCCTACTCAGACTGAGAGAGCAGTTGGAGACGTGGGTGGGCTAGAGCTGACTAAAGGCAGCATCAAACTGGGTGGTGCTTGGATATAACAAGCAGGTTGAAGACTTCCGTGGTGGTCCAGTGGTTGAGAATCTCCTGCTAGTGCAGGACGTGGGTTTGATCCCTGGTCGAGGAAGATCCCTTGGGCCCCTGTGTGCCGCAGTTACTGAGCCTGTAGCTCTAGAGCCCATACTCTGCAGCAAGAGGAGCCGCCGCATTGAGAAGCCCACACTGCACCTGCAGAGCAGCCCCCCTCCACCACAACTGGAGAAAGCCCACTTGCAGCAACAAAGACCCAGCACAGCCAAAACAGAAATAAATAGCATTTTTATATAAAAAATCAGGCTGATGTTCACTCTGGCAGGAAAGGGCCCTTGGATGGGACAGTGAGGGAGACTGGAAGCTTGGCTTGGAATAAAGGTTTGACTTGGAAGGTGAATTGACAAGCATCTGTCTAGAATGAAAACAGACATAGAGAAGGCATTTGAAAGACTCTTAAGTCTTAAGGCAGAGAGAAACAGACTCGATATTGAACTTGATATTGGATCTAACACAATGCTTTGTGTGTAGTAGGCCTTCAACATATATTGGCTCCTCAAAAGATGTTGTGTAGTAAAAATCAAATGAATACAAATAACCTCAGGGCAATTCTAGGTGAACATCTGTATAGTGAGTAGAAGGATCTTTGCAATAAGGATGCTAATGGCTTCTTCATTATAAAAATCGTGGTCACCCTTGTAAAAGCAGGGGTGCAAAGACCCAGAGTTCCTTTCCAGTCCTATTTGGTATTTGATTTTCTCCTTAGTGAACTTGTGAATCACCTTTTTGGAACTCCCTTGGTTTCATGTCATACATTTAAAAAACAATAGGATAAATGATCTCTAAGGCCAATTCTAACTCTGAGTGAATGATTTGTGTTAGTACCAAATTTCTCCATAAATTATCCTGTGTTTTTGTCATCTCTGAGGTCTCCTTGATTTACTTTAGCTCCTATGGTTTAACTCTGTAGATACCTGTGTAGGTTTTGATGTCAGGGGTTATGTAAGGGCAGTTCCATGCCCTTTTCTAGCAGAAGACTGTCCTTGGTTGACAACTTCAGCAAGAACTATTCCCAGGAAGGCCTTGGCATGGATGTGAACCAACTGTTTTTTTCTTTTTCTCAGAGGTCTTTGTACAGAACTATAAAAGTGAAGGTGAAAGTGTTAGTTGCTCAGTCATGTCTGACTGTTTGCAACCGCTTGAACTGGAGCCTGCGAGGCTTCTCTGTCCGTGGAATTTTCCAGGCAAGAACACTGGAGTGGGTTGCCATTCCCTTTTCCAGGGGGTCTTCTTGACCCAGGGATTGAACGAACCTGGCTCTCCCACGTTGCAGGCAGATTCTTTATCGTCTGAGCCTCCAGGGAAGCTCTGAGCAGAACTGTGGTAGATGGCAAACACGGCCATGGTCACTCTCCTTCCCGTATTTACAATGTGGCTTTGCGACTCCTCCCGTCAGGATGTGGAGTTCATTTACTTACACTCTTGGTCTGAGACGGCTCTGTAACTTAATTTGACCACTGCAAAGTGGTGGCAGGGACACAGCGCCTGTTTTGTGCATGATCAGCCATCATGTGACAACGCAGGCTAGCAAGCTAGAGAATGACAGTCATGTTCGATGGAGACAGGCCGTCTTAGCTGAGGCTGTTCTGTCAGTCAGTTCCCAGCTGACCTGGCAGCTGTCTGCAGAGGCGTGAATGAGGTGAGACCAGAAGAACCATCATCTAAGACCAGTTCAAATCCTTAAAACAAAGAATCATGGGTGTTTTAAGTTGTTACATTTTTGATGATTCGTTACATCGCAAAAGTCAACAGATAAAATCTGTAGACTGTACAAAGCCAGGAGTAAACACTGCTAGAAAACATGCACTTTGGGTGATTGTGACTTGTTGCTGTAGGTTCGCCAGTTGCAATGACTGTATCACTTTGGTGGAGGATGTTAATAATGGGAGAGTCTGTGCATGCGTAGGGGCAGGGAGTATATGGGAAATCGCTGTACCTTTCTCTCAGTTTTGGTGTAAGTGTATAACCACCCTAAAAGAAAAGTCTTTTATTTTTTTAAAATTAACAGATAAAAAGAGTTGATTAGGGAAATGACCAGTAGAATCTCCAGAATCTAGTGTAGTTGCCTTGGAGGCTCAGTATGACCCTTTGCGGCAGAGAGAATGCTTTGTGCTCTGTAAACCATTTCATTTTCCTCCTGGCCATCCAGGAGTACTAAATCTCCCAGTCTCCTTCCAAATGTAACGTGAGCAGAAGTAATGAGTGTCGTTTCTGCACTGGAGCCGTTCAGTGTTCAGTGTACTTTCCTCAGAGTCTTTCTTTACTTCATTTGCCAGCTGGATGAAACCAGGGCGACATCAAAGACCGTGCGATGGAATCAGACGGCTTTGAACAGGATGCCTCAGCGGTATCCGACTTTGATGTAAGTCATTTTATGTTTTTTGAAGCTACTGAGGTTTGGAATTGTTTGTTACAGCAGCTGGCGTTGTTTGCCCTGACTAATACCTACTCAGAGACAAGGCACAGTAAATGCTTTAGTGCTCTGATGAAATTTATTTTCAAGAGATTCATTGTATTATTTATTGTAAATACTACAATATAAATTAAAATTAGATACTACATCTACATGCTTCAAAATTAAAAAGATATAATAAGATTTGGAATGAAAAAAATAAAGCTTCTTTTCATCTGTTATCTAGCCATTGAATCTTTTCTTTCAAGGCAGTGTTAGATAGTTCCTATGTTTCCTTCAAAACTATTTTGTGCATGGGCAAATAAGTGCATATATATATTCCACATATCTAGTATATACATATATATATATGTATTTTGCAAATGGTAGCATATTTTGCATATTGTTTCCTTACTTAAAAAAGTTTAACACTGAATTTTGGAAAACTTTCCTTATAGTACACAAACAGCTTCTTTTTTCCCCAACTGTGTACTATTACATTGATGGACATATTATAATTAATTTAAGTTGATTACCATTTTGTCAGATGCTGCAGTGACCCCGTCCTTATACATATGCCATTGCTCACAAAAGTGTGAGTTTGCCTTAAGGAAAAATGAATTAGAATGAAATAGCATTATGCATTTGTATTATTGCTGGAGGTTTCCAACTTTCCTTCACAGAGATTTTATAATTTATGCCTCTGTCAGCAATATATGAAATGCCTGTTGTTCGACATTGTTTCCAATATAATATGATAATCAATGTTTTGATCTTTGATAGCTGATAACTTTTCTATTGTGAGTACATTGTGAGTCTTTTCATGTGTTTAAGAGTTATGGACTTTGTTTTGGTCAACTGTCCTATCATTTGTGCATTTTTATATGCTATTGGGTCATTGGTGTTTTTCCATTACTTTGAGTTGTTGGAATAGATTACATTCATGTTGAGAAGAAGAGGGAATCTGTCTTTACTGCCCTCAACTGAGCATATAACTCAGAGCACTCAGACAGGAAAGTAACCATTGACAATCCATCTGGTCACAAGGAGAACAAAGGAAACTCTATCTTTGTTCAAGGTCATATCCATAGAACCTACCATAAGGGCTGGCACACAAGAAGTGCTTAATAAATATTTACTGAATTTCTAATTAACAAATGAATGATTGCCAAATGCTGGAGCTTTTTTTTTTTTTTTTTCCCTGACACTGAATTCCTTCCAGAACTTGGTTTCTGCTTCTGCAGATGGTTCCATGGCAGGGTCTTGGATGTTGGTAAAATAGGCATTAAGTATTCTTCTGTTACATCAGCTGGAGGAGAATGCCAGGGAATGCGTAAGGAAGAGCCAAAGACCCTCCCCACAATCCCAGGGCTTTGGGATTCCATGTAGAGCTAAATGATGATGTGTGTGGTGCCCAAGACGTAACCTCTCAATTCCCACTTGGTCCTTCATATTACTGTAGCAGAATGGAGTGAAACAGGAGGTACAGGCAAACTTTATCCCCCAAGCCTGTTCTCCTGTGAATGCCAGTGCCTGTTTTCTCTTTCCCAATGTCAAAATCACTTCTTAGGAAAGGTTTTGCTGTTGGTAACCTTGGTTTGGGTTTCTCCAACAGCTGACTCTGAGATGAGGATTCATATATAAGCTATTTATTTGGAAGGTAAGATGGGCAAGAGGGAAAGTGAGTCAAGGAAAGGGAGGAGGCCAACGTAGAGTGTGCCACACTCCAGCTACTGCTGTGGGAACCTGGCTCTTCACCCCATTGAAGAAGCCACAGTAGACACATCTCAGAGCTTCTCCTACCCACAGGGTGAGAAAGCCAAAGTGTCCATAACCTAATTCCAACCAGTTGTCACTTTTGACGTACTGTGGAGTTTGCAAAGTAGGGGCGAAACCAGGGCAAGGAAGGTCCTCTGGCAAAGAGATGCCAGCCTTGGCAGTGGAGAGACAGGCCAGTGGGTGCTCCAGGTTTTTCAGTGAGGGCACTGATATCTACTCCAACCATTTCTACTGTAGCCTTTTGTCCAATCTGACCCACCCCGTTCCTCTAGCTCATTTTCCTCCCAACAGCCAGAGTGACCTTTGTAAAATGAAAATCTGATCCATTCACTTTTCTATACGTAATATAAAGCACCAGCCTCTTAGCAAGGCTCCGGGGCGCCCCAGCTGTCCAGGTTGGTAGCTCACAAGTGCCCCCCAGCCCTGCAGGTTTCAAACCTGATGCTCCTGTTGCCCCCATTCGCCCCTTCACCGCCCTCACATGCCTGACACTGTTCCCTGCTGCACTGGCCTGTCTGGTTCTCAGCCATCAACCTCTGATCCTCTGACCACTTCGTCTGGTCTCTGGGTCACTCCAGCTGCTCTGAGCACCTCTAGGCCAGGAAGGCCCATGTGGCTTCTGTATGCACAGCCCCGGCGCCTGGTGTGCTACTGGCCCTCAACTGCTGCCTGTAGAATGGACGCACGGATTTAAATGATGGAAAGAAAAGCATCAGGAGCAGGTAAGAGAAGATTTTGAGGGAAAGGGAAAAATGGGTGTCTGCTAAGCATCTACTCTTACCAAACCACACTTGAGTCTGCTTGCTCACATGCACTAAAGCAGTCTACTGACACTGAGTTGCAGTGAAGGAAGGTGCAACATTTCTTCAGGGTTGCAAGCAAGGAGTCCAGGCAGCTAGTGTTCAAAAGACCAAGCTACCTGAAGGCTTTCAGGGAAAGGCTTTTAAAGACATGGCGAGGGAGGAGGGTTGCAGGGTGTGTGATCAGCTCATGGACGTTCTTCTGATTGGTTGGTGGTGAGGAAATTGGGAGTCACCCACCATTAACCTTCTGGTTCCAACCAGTTGGGTTCTATGTGCGTGTGGGCAGCACACAGTTCACTTCTTCCATCAGGTGGGGGTTTCAGTGTCTGCAAAATGGCTCAAAGGACATGGCTCAGAATATTATCTAAAGTCCTTGAGGAGGACCTAAAGGTCCTTGACTTTATTTAATGGCTAAACTATTATTATTTTGTCTTGCTTGACTGTTTTCCTTGCATTGTGCATTGTCTCTCTTCTGATTAAATTTACTCTTTGGAACTCGAGGAAGGCCTGGGAGGTTAAAGTTTTTCTTTAGACAAGAGGCAGATGGAGGACACATGGAGTGAGTCTGTACTGGGAAAGACCCAAAGGGAACAAACAGGTGTCTGCTAAGCGCCTCCAGGGAAGAGGGAGCTTTGTCATCATTATTTCATTTGATCCTCATGGTGATCCTCTTAGGATTCCCATTGGAAAAGCGAGACAGGTTAGACAAAGAGGAGTTAAATGACTCTTCCAGAGTCATACAGATGGTGAGTGTTGTAGCCATTTGCAGATGTTGACCTCATTGATGTGAAAGCCCATGATCTTTTTCAAGACACCAGTTTGCTTGTGATTGTCCACTCTCTTTGTATGCCATCAGGTCAGTTCAGTAGGTGGGAACCTTTACTTCTTTCAGTCAGAATGCACATCCCCTCTTTGGGGCAGTGATGCCACACGAGGAGAAGGGCAGCAGAGGCACTGGAAGCCTTGACCTGACCCCCCTCCCCCTTTCCTCGCCTCTTCCCTGGAGTTGCCTACAAAGCCCAGAGCCTCTCATAGTTCTGAACATCAGCACACATTATTAGCATCAGGTCTCACTGGGACAGAGTGCTTATTGGAATCTTCCAGAAGCCTGCTTATCAAGCATCCCACACCAGAGAGGTCCCGGGTCTGTGGAAACAAACCCCTTTCCATCAGCCTGAGATGGAATTAACCTCTCCTAGGACCTTGTGCAGCCTTGAAGAACCAGTCACAGTTGGCTCCATGTTGAGTTTCCTTGGGCTTTATTTTCTTTTTCCTCTGAATCTTGTGGCTGTTGCATTAGGCACCAGCTCTACAAGTTGCTTAGAAACTGCTTTGTGTCAGCCGACTCATCCAGGTCCCCGTGTGCAGGCAGCATGATAAGCACCATGATTTGTTCTTTAAATACAGACGTATAATTAAGAAAAACATTCTGATGGCTGCGAAGTCTGGCTGGCAGTGAACAGCCAGTGAGACAGGTGTCCAGGTGGAGCAGAACTGGGGATTTCAATGAGAAAATGAACAAATGAGATGCCCATTCACTCCTCTGTAAACTTAGGGTCAGTGCCAATTTTAGGTGACTCACTTTTTTCTTCCCTCCTCAGTTCTGCTCTTCTCTGGCTCTGCCCACTCCTTCGGGACCAAAGATGTTACTTTAGGGGTAGATATTTCAACTCCATGTTTTATTATTCTTAACGTGACAAAAGATGAAAAAAGAATGTGCATATGGCAGCGGACTTCTGCTATGCTAGTCAGTCCTGCCTCCATGTCCCCTTCTTCTGCTAACAGCACTTTGATTTTGCATTGGGATACCACCACTCCCCTGCTCAAGGTGACAAGGCTTGTGAGGGTGATTCCACCCAGTTGCCGGGTGCAGACACAGGACTCAGACTTGGCCTGGGGGGATAGTTCAGTACCGCAACATAACCTTGGGAGCATCAGTCCTGGGATTTGGTTGAAAATCTGGCAAGGTGGCATTTCTTTCTGCTGAAATCACAAGCCTAGTAGGGTAGACACCCGGTTCCCTTGGGTCCTCGTAGTCATCATGTGGGGAAGACCCACTGGGCATGCAGCCCAAATAGAGAGGATGAAGTTAAGAGATGGAGATCACATTGCTGGAGCTCCTGGATTCAGCCTTTTCAATGAAGTGAGTCTGTTTCTTCTCTCCTCCTTTGTTTTTGCTTTACCCACTTTGACTTTGGCTTTTGTTATTGGCAGCCAAAGTAGTCCTGGAAAGCAATTGTGCCAGTTTCTTATTCCTTCCACCAAAGATCTACTTCCCACTTTCTAAATAGAGCCAGGACAGAGGACTTTGCCTCATGGTGGGTCCCACTAAGGTCCTGATACCTATAGGTGCTGTAATTTCTTCGTGTGGACAGTGGGTGAAGGGGAGTTGGCTGTGTGCTCGGGAGCCTGGACCAGGGGAAAGAAGTCTTGGAACTGCCTTTGAAGTCACTAGAAATGTGTGTTATTAATACATGCCAGGATGTGGTGACTGCAGAGAGACCTCAGATATGGGCTGTTGACTCCAGGAACTTTGGGTTTTTAAAAAAATTATTTATTTTTAATTGAAGGATATTTGCTTTATAATATTGGCTTGATTTCTGCCACATATCAACATGAATTAGCCATAGGTGTATATATGTCCCCTCCCTCTTGAACCTCTCTTCCAGGAACTTTGATTTTGGGAAAGGGTGACAGATGCATGTACAGATAAAGCTGAAGACAGGCCCTGCGGGGAGATATAGACAGTCAGGGTTGTAGGAGCTCATGAAGGGTAGAGAGCGGCTGGTAGAGAGGCAGGCTCATGAAGGGTAGCTCATGAGCGGCTGGTAGAGAGGCAGGCTTCTTAACGCTGTTGGGTCCGGGGCTGAGAGTGGTCTGTGGAGGGGAAGGCAGAAGGACAGGGTTAGCAAAACTCAGAGAGCCTCCATTTCTGCCTGAGAGGGCCCTCCTGTGGTCCTCCAGTCCCCCTCCTTTCCATACTCCTTTTTTCTCTGTCCCTCCCAAACTCTCCCAGAGCAGAGCAGTGGTGGGGAGGTTGTTTTGGTGGGAATCCTTTTGTCTGCTTCTCCCTCTCCCGGAGTCCAGCACAGGGTGAGTGGGCTTTGAATTACATCAGGGCGGAAGTAGGTTAGACTGAAGGAGGAACCACGCAGGACTTCTGGAGGGTTCCAGGAGTCCGCCTCAGTTGCCAAGGCAACATGCTGACTCTTTCCCTGGAGGAATTTTTAAAATAGGTCACACGTTCCTTTTTATGGGAGATTGGGAGTCCTGCCAGGAACGATGATGGGACCCTGTAAAAGACTCAGCTTGAGAGGTCAAATTCTGTCAAATCACAGATTTCATTTGTAGACATCTGTACAAAAGGACGACCCTGTCTTATCGGCAGGGCTGTTCTCGCGGGGGACCCGTTTGCACAGCCTGGGAATGAGACGTGGTGGTGCCAAGAGCCTGTGTGGTTATGGTTTCTTGACATGCCCCCTCTAGGGATTTAAACACTTGAGTGTTACCTGAGAGCTTCCACCCTTCCTCATAGGAGATGCAGGTGCCTCTTTATGTCTTTCCTTCCAGTACTGGAGCAGAGTCCCCTTAAATATCCCTCCTCACTGCTTCCTCAGAACTTTGGATCCAGAGTGGCCTCTCTGATTGGCCTCCTACTAACCAGGAGATGCAATCAGGATACTGAAATTTTGGAGTCTTGGTTCTTAATCTGTAAAAAATTAGGGAGCAGTTCATCTACCTGGACACACTCGGCAGAGAAGGAGATGAAATAGTGCTGAGAAATGGCCCAGCCCGATATCTGGCACAGAGGAGATATGTAGACCATGTGTAGATATGTAGTATCAGCTTCCTTTTGATGTTGTGTTTTCATCTCTTTTAGAGGGAATTACTCAATTTAGGGTAATCACATCTCTTGGTCCCAACTCCCGTGTCCCTTAAGCAGAGATGCCTTCTCTGAAGCCCCACTTCATGCAAATCTCACCTCATGCTCTCTCCTGGCCTCCTTTATTCTCCTTTCTAATTTGTACTTACTTGTATATGATTATTTGATGAACATTTGCCCCTGCGGTAAGAATTGGAAGGCAGGGACCTTGTCTGCTGTGTTCTCCACTGTATCCCCAGTGCCTGGCATCCAGTGAAGTTTTAGTAAATATTTGTTGAAGGAACAAATGAATGATCAGAAACCCTGCTCAGTAGTTGCATATGTCTTTGCTTAATAAGACACAGGGGAAAGGAAGACCTCTTTCTCTAATAAACGTAATTTCTCTGGGAGGAAAAAAATCTTTGCAAACATGAGCTCATGTGATGTAGAGAAAAAATTAAATGGGCCCTTGGTGGTGAAAAAGTGAGTAACTCCTAGAGATGCATGATCTGGTTGAATTTTGCTTTCATTTGCTCTGGTTTTAATGCAGCAGCCTTTGCAGTCTGCATCTGTTGCTTCCACCTGCTGAATTCCATGGACTGGATCACACCTGTGTTACTTTAGGTTCTTGGCAGAGGTATTTCAGCTCAAAATTCATTAAATACCTGTCAATATGTTTCTCTCTTTTCCTTTCTACAGGCTGTGGGTTGTGTTATCCCCTGGGCCATCTTGCTTTTGCTTCCTTGGGGTGGGCACAGTAACAGCTGTCTCCCAGCCTCAATGCATGCACGTGTGTGCACATGCTTGTAGGCATGTGTCAGGCATGGCAGACAGGGCTGGGAGGGGCAACTCATGGAAAACAAAGAAGTCACTCTGCTGGAAATGAGTCAGGTGGATCAAGAAAAATAACACACAGTTGGTCATTGAAGGATCCTCCTGCCATCAAGTAGGTGAAAAACTAAGCAGAAGTCCGAAGGGAGCAAGAATACATTGATGAGAGAATCAGGGATGCAGGATGGGAAAAGACAGTGACTCTGATTTCTATACCGTGCCATGTAGAGGCTAAGGGTAAGCAGGGTCTCCAACTAGTTCTTGTGGCCATCTTTACCATTCTGACTGGAGATAAGCTTCTTCATCTCCACAAGCCCCATCAAAGTTATCTTTTTATCAGCAGAACTGAAGCAGGGGTTCCTGGGAAAGTTCTGCAGGGTGAATGACATCTAGGAACTCTCTCAGAATCCCTTCAGTAATGGAGAAAGAGATAGTGTCCAAGATGCATTATGGTCTACTCTCCACTTCCATGGGAAGATGCTGAGTTGGAAAGAGGTTGCCCAGATAAAGAGTATTTCCCAGCCCACCTTGTACTCATTTGTAGTCATGTGACTTGCTCTCACCAATAGAATATGAGAGGAAGTGATATTTGTTGCTGCCGGGCCAAGGCTTTTAATAAAAGAAGCTTGGGCGCACATGTGTCCCCTCCACCCTGATCGTCTGCCAGTTGGATATGTGTGATGCTGAGGCCTCAGGGAATGCGGCACGTGGAAAGGTTCCTGGTGTCTGAATGACCACGGAGAGGGGAGCCACTGGCAGACTTCGAACGCCTTTCTGGGTTCGTGTGCAAGACAAACTTTTACCGTGTCAGAAATTACACGTATGGATCTCTCTATCACAGCTGCTGGGTTTACACCGAGAAACAGAATACTCCCAGTCTGAGCCAGAGCAAGTGGCAGGGGAGAGGAGATGGTCAAAGATGCTCCCGAATCTGTGTGTATAGATTCTGGCACACTGTTGTTTGTGAGCAGACTCAGCAGCTCAATCTCCAAAACCATCTAAATAGTCTTTCGTTGGGCTCAATGTGCTCATCCTTTTTGAGTAGGTAATCCAGTCACATGGTTCAAAAAGTAAAATGTTATGGAAAGACACAGAGCGCTGCATCTCAGCTTTGCCCTCTCTATCCTGTATCTGTGCCTCGTTTAACACACAAAGGGGTCACTACTTTTGTTAGCTTCTTTTGTATTCTTCTAGAGTTTATATAAACATAAATTTTATTTATATTTATATAACTAAGTATATTAAGTATATAAGTATAAGCATGTATATGCAGATTGCTTCATTTTATATTCTTTGTTTAACAGTAAACCTAAAACACCTTTTCATATCAATGCATGACTTCTTCATTTTTTCAGAGCTATGTAGTATTCCACCAAATGAGTTTGTCATAATTAATTTAACCTGTTCCTTCTTGATGGATGCTTGAATTGTTTCCACCCTTGTTGTTACAGACAGTGAACAAAGAGTAATCTTTTCTTGAGTGCAAGAATATCAGTAGGACACATGTCTGAAAGTGGGATTATTTGGTCAGGATGTAAAATGCATTTATAATTTTCATGGATATCTGCTCCTGCAGATATTTGAGTCTGGTTCCTGGGAAGGTCCAGCACACATTCAAGTTAGTGCCTGGTATTTAATTTTTCCAGAGGTTGCTACCACCAGGCAAGGCGCTCGGTTAAACAGAGCCTGTGACCAGAGCTCAGTCTTGGTTGCAGTATCTTAGAACTCCTCAAGGTAGGAGCGATGGTCTTTCCAGAGTCCTCACGTCTCTGCCAGCCAAACGTGGTGTGTCTGTGCTCTGTTATCTTGTAACGCAGTATGCATGAGAGCTGTGAGATCTGCGTTGTCATTCCCTGTGGGAATAGAGGCTTTCTGACTGACGTGGATGGGTAGTGACTCTCAAGGGAAGTGATGTATATAGCAGAGCTTCAGAAACTGTGTGCTTCAGAACTGGGGCTCTAGACTGAGACCACTTGGACTTGGATTTCTGGCTTCATCTTTTCTTAACTTTATGACCCTGGGCAGGTGTTTAATCCCTTGGAAAGACCTTAGTTTCCTCAGCTATAAAATGGGAGAGGTAATGAAAAAGTTGTTATGGGGATTATAAAAGATAATATAAAGAAAACATTTATCACAGTGAATGGCACAAAGTGCTCCAGGTAAATGTAAGTGTTCATTGATCTGTATGAGCCAGCAAGCGTTATTGGTTCTTCTAACTGTAACTCTCTTTATGCAAGCTGTGGTTCAGTGATATTTATGGTACACCTGAAAGTTCCTCGTGTTTGTCACATTTGCTCCTCTGATTCATTCTTCATGATGACAAACTGATCTGGGACAATATTGGTGTATTTCACATGAAGACTTTTGGTTCAAGAGTTATCAGCTCAGATGTGAAATAAACTCATAATCCAAAAGAATGATAAATTCTTAAACAAATGCTCCCTCCCTCTGATAAGCTATTTTTCAGTTTGGCCGTACCAAGTGATGTTTCTGCTGTGTCAGTGCAGAGGAAAACTGAGAGCAGGACAGTTTCTCACCTGCTGCTTTAAACAGATGGACTTTATGGATTGATGTCCACAGGGGATGATCTGGCTGCCATTACATTCTGATGCCTCATCGTTTTCACATAGTAGCTATAATGATGTAATTGAGGATCATCTTTTCTTTCTCCCAATCAACATTTTTTAAACTATTTTGAAAATTGAAGTATAGCTAATTTACAGTGTTTTGTTAGTTTCAGGTGTTCAGCAAAGTGATTCAGTTATGCTTATATATGGATCTCTCTATATATTGTTTTTCAGATTCTTTTCCATTATAGGTTATTGCAGTATTCTGAATATAGTTCCCTGTGCTATACATTAGATCCTTGTCATTCATCTATTTTATATATAGTAGTGTGTATCTGTTAATCTCAAACTCCTAATTTCTCTCTCCCAAACCTACTGTTCTCTTGGGTAACCATAAATTTGTTCTCTATGTCTGTGAATCTGTTTCTCTTTTGTAAATAAGTTTATTTGTATCATCTTTTTAGGTTCCACATCTGTATGATACCAAACGATATTTATCTTTCTCTCTCTGACTTACTTAGTATGATCATCCCTAGGTTCCATCCATGTTGCTGCAAATGGCATTATTTCATTCTTTTTTAAGGCTGAGTGGTATTCCATTGTGTATCTATACTGCATCTTCTTTATCCTCCATCTGTTGATGGACATTTTGGTGACTTCCTTGTCTTGGCAACTGTGAATTGTTTGGCAGTGAATGTTGGGGTGCAGGTAGAAGGTTATCTTTTTATACTAAGGCGTTAGCAGTGTGCTTGAAGGATAGTATTCAAGGTAAACATTTACTGAGTAAATGAATGAGTGAATGAGCCAATGGAGAAAGACCGTTGATGAATAAGAAATAGAATATGGGAGTAAATTCATGCTTTTGAAGAGTTTTAATTTTCATTCTACTTTTGGTTCTATTAATATTTCATGGGTCATTATTTTCTCTGGTCAAGAGTTTTATTCAGTAACCACTATGGAGAGAGAGCTTGCTGTGTGAAGACCTAGTGCTTGGGGCTTGTGGGCCTATAAGGGTCATCAGTTCTCTGTGTCATTTATTAAATTTTAAATTAGACAGTGTTTTCACCTGGCACGAATTAAGATGTCCCCAGTTGTTTGACTCTAATGACTTTGCACCAGAACTCTTACTAACTTTAGAAAATGTAGCTTTGAGTATCTTCTGTCTATTATGATTCAGGTAGGAAAATCGTCACCAAATGTAAATGAGAATGAAACACAAAATGTGAGCAATAATAAACTGGGCCTGAATCTGACCTCAAGCATCCCACAGCTATCAAACATCCCACATAACGACTGGGGCGGGGACAGGCAGGGCGCCTGTGAACAAGCCTGATGCTCCAAGAACTCTCCCAGTTCCAGTGGCCTCTGACCTCACCCTAAGCCCTAGCCCCACTTCCTGCTATTACGTTGTCAACAGCTAAATGCAGCCCCGCTCAATCCTTTTGAAGGCAGTGACCCACTCACCTTTGCATAGGAGACATGAGTGTGTTCTCAGCTTCCAGCTGCTTTCTGCCCTCGGCCACCCAGCAGGACGTGGTAAATTGGATCTGAGCACATGTGTTCTAGCATGACCTTCTGCAGCTGTGGCCTGAAGTGAGCACTTTGCCTTCATTGTTCAAAGCTATGATGTTTTCTGTTTAAATGCTACTTGTAAGGATAGAATTTTATTTGTTTATTTTTATCATGTATTTGTTTATTCTTATTGTCCTTAGGCCAAGAAACACATAAAATCAACATGTTTTATTTACAAAAATCCTGATTTAGGATAAAGATGTCCAATTAAAGACACCCTCCTGCCACCACTGCCTTGAGCAGTGGGCACTTTTTTATAACAGTAGGGACAAGGGCAGGTGGAAGGTGTTACAGAATATTCCCAACACCCACATGCAGGTGTCTCCATGGCGTAGGGAAGTGAGCAGCTGTCTCTCACTGAGAATTGCCTGGGCCAGCCACCATGCTATATACTTAATATAAACTTAGTTCTTACAAGAGCCTTTTTATAAATGAAGAAGCCAAGGCTCAGAGACACTGACTCATCAGACCATCCAGTGGTAAGTGATAGGGGGTCTTATCATTCCTTCATGGGGTCTGTCACCCAAGGCAGAGACTCAGGCTGTGGGCCAGATCTGGCTTTGCTTTGTATGTGGTGTTTAAAAAGAATCCAAGTTAATTTGCTTCATTTACAAGCCAGGACATTTCGCATAAAAAGGGTGTCTCTTGAAGAACATCTGGCCACAGTAGACTGCACACCTGTGTGGTAGAATTGCTTGAGTGGTACCTTCTCCCATGTAGGGGGACCCTTCCCTGGAACCTCACAGCCCTAATTTGGCCCCGTTTATTCATGGATATCCTCTGCCTGGCCCCTCGGCCATTAGAGTTTCATACCCTTGTTCTAGGTTTCTCTGTGAATAATGGAAGGTATGTTGTGTGGGGTGGACATGGTGAAGGAGAAGGTAGGGGGTTAGGGGATGAAGAGTGATAAGCAGGAGACATAGTCTAGAGTATCCTGGAGCCAGCTCAACAATTCTAGGCTGTGTTAAGTACTTTGAGTCTGGACAGCTTAGGGTCTAATAAAGGGGCTGCACTAGTTCATCTCTGATTTTCCATCTAGTTCTGAGCTTCTTGTTAGGTCTTATGTACATGTGCTCAGTTGCATTTGACTCTTGTGACCCCATGGACTGTGGCCTCCAGGCTCCTGTCTTCATGGGATTTCCCAGGCAAGAATGCTGGAGTGAGTTTCCATTTCCTTTCCCAGGGGAATCTTCCCGACTCAGGGATTGAACCTCACTTCCTGTGGCTTCTACATTGGCAGGATTCTTTACCACTGATCCTCCTGGAAAGCCCCTTGCCTCTCCTATAAAACCATGTACTTCCCTTATTGTGAATGAATTTGTCATAATTCTCTGTTTTCAACTGTGAAAGAGAACTAAGTCAAGGGCTTTATGAAGAAAGAAAGAATTTCACTTTCATCCAACTTTTTCAACATCTCAGGGCCCTCTTGACTAACTGGATCATAGAAAATGAATGGTCTTCTTAGAATTTGCTCCTGTGAAGGAAGTTTTAGATGGTCAGACCCTGGGACACTTGTGTGCATGTTTTATTTTACTTAAAAAATGTTGATTTGCCTGCTCCAGATCTTAGTTTGGCACATGGGATCTTTAGTTGGGACAGGCAAACTCTTAGTTGTGGGATACAGGATCTAGTTCCCTGGTCAGGGATCAAACCTGGGCACCCTGCATTGGGAATGTGTGGAGTCTTAGCCACTGGACCACCAGGGAAATCCCCTGGTGCACATTTAGAGAATAGATACACCTTAGGATTCTGCCAGACATGTTTCTCTGTCCACATGGTGGCAAGACCTTTGTACAGTGCACTGTATATCCTCTTCCTTTCTCTTAGACTCCAGATTCTGCCATCTTCTGCTTGCTATAAAAGAATCAGCCCTTCTTTTGATCCTTACACCAAGCCCAAAGAGCACAATTGTGGCGCACTTGGCTGAAAAGGAGGGCTTCTCTGTTTACTTGATATTAGGAAGGCCATAATAAAATTTTGATGTATGGCTATATAGCACCTAATACAGAAGGTGTGAATAGTGGTTGCTGAATTCATGAGCCTGAACATGTTAGACATGTTTTTTGACTAAACCCCCTCAGTTAATTTCAATGTGCATTACTCTTACATCAGTTGTCTACTTCTACAACTCATTCTGAACTGTCTGCTTAGCTCTTTTCCTTTTCTCCAGTCCAAGCATGGGTCTTTACCTTCACTCATATTGATCGTTTTTCTATTAGATTTGTTGTATTTCCAGTTATTTGGCTACTGATTCTTCTTCTTGATCCCGTCACCTTCATATTCTCCACGGTTTCCCTCAGGCTGTCTCTCACTTCTGTCTTCATCCAAGGATCAGTACAGTTCTTAACTGGAAGTGAAGGTAAGAATCTTGGCAAGAAATCACATGGCCGATGCTGCTACCTCCTTTTCTCTTGGAGTTGTTGGGTAGCAAAGGATAGAAAATGGCTCAAACTAGATTACAAAAAGGAGGGTTTATTTTGGCATTTGGGTGCTTTGATTTCTCTCTGCCATTTGGGTCCTCAAGGTTTCTGACTTCTGCTGTGGTGCCTGTTACAGTTGCCAGCCCTGCAAGCTTGCAGTTCTGCTTGTCCACCAAGGTTCAGTGAGCATCATGGCTGCCCTCACGTTCCCTCAGACCCAGGGACCACTTGTCCTCCTGGCTCAGCTCCCTAGGTTCGTGTCTCCTTGGGACTGACCCATTTTGGTACAGGTATCCATATCTGTTTCGACCATCTATGACCAAAGGCACAATCTTATAGTTGGCGGCCTGTTCAGGACTGTGAGTGGAAGAGTTTCTCCATGTTGTGATATAATAGAGTAGAAAATGATTACACTTACCTAGGTTTCCTTCAAAGGCCAAAAATGCTTCTATAGTCAAAAGGGCATTCATGGGGTAGATATTGGAGACATCAGCATTTCAAGGTTTCACAGCCTTCTGGGTAGGCCTACTCCCTGGTTCTGCAGAAGATAGAGCATCGTCCATTCAATGTCTGTTGGAAGTCTACTTTTTTGGGAAGGCATTTGTTTGTTCATTACTGGGGGAATACCAGCAACTTGGTATTGTCCCATTCTGATTTTAATTAGAATATTAATCAGCTACACTCTACAAAATTTTGGCTAAAAAATCACCATGCAATATACTAAAATTCCTAGGAACAGAGCCAGTTTAGTTTGTATTAGATTTTTGCCCCAGGTTAGCATTAGGGGCTTATTATTGCACTTCCCATGAAGCTATTATTATTATAAATGTGCATATTGTGCAAATTAAAATCGTATTTCATTTGGAGAAAAATCTCTCTGCTCAAGTCCTAGTGACTGTGTCTTTGTTCCTGAGGGAATTCAGTGCTCATGGCGCCTCTTATGGTAGATCTAGCAAGGAATTGCCTCTGGGACACTCAGCCACTTACCACTTCTGGAAGGACATAGTTTATCCACTGCTGCTAAAGGCTGCACTGAAGGCTCAGAGGAGAAACAGATGATGGCCATCACTGTGTCTTTGTTCAAACTTTTTGCACCCACAATGATGTGTGATAAATATATGATGGGAAAGTATGGTAAGTGCCAAGGCTGTTATGGGCTGTCCCTGTTTGTCAAGCCCACAGGTCATCCCTGCTGGGCCCCTAATGTGCAGAGACCTCTGCCCTGCTCACCCTGTGTTGCACAAATCTTCTTATCTTCCTGTCTTCCACCTTCAGCTTATGCCTAAGTATCTAGTGATCTCCTGCCACTTGCACAAGCGCAGCCAAGGTTCCAGCCTCTATCAGGGAGTCTGAAGGGTCAAGTGACCTTATCATTCAATCTAGACATGGACTCTAAAGACAAACCAACCCCACTCATGAGCAAAATCCTGTAAGGTTTACTGAAGGAAGGGGCAAGGTAACTCAACCTCTCCAGGCCTCAATTTCCCCCATGTGAAGTGAGAAGACATTGATTTAGTCTGGACTCAAACCCAACTCTGCCCTTCCAACTGTGGCCTTTGGGCCTAGCTCCTGTGACTCTATGCCTCACACCCTCTCTCTGGGCTCTGAGCAGCAAGTGGGAAGACGTGAACAAAAGAGCACATGGAAGTTACATACAAAGAGCCACGTGGAAGTGATTCTTCAGAACTTTGATTTAGACTCTTTTTCCAATCCTCATGTTTTTGGCAGCACTGTTTAGTGGTTCTGGACTGTGACTTTGGAGCCAGATAGCTGTGTTGAGTCTCAGCTCTGCTAATCACTAGCAGTGGGAATAACTTATTTCCTGACCTGGGTATTGATTTCATAGATATGTTCAGATTGCAGAAGCTCATGGAGCTGTGTGCTGAAGCTCTGTGCATTTTCTCCATCTGTGTCACACCCTTAGAATGGTGTCTTCTTTTTATTAGTACCTAGAAATTAGTAAAATTCCTGGGAAAACTCCAGACTTTCAAAGGTTATAGAATTGGCTGTGTCCAAGCCAAATCTCCAAGGGGTAAGGAGCTTTCCAGCTTGTCTGGATTATAGGTAGAATAAGTAGAAAATCACACTAAGGTATAGATGTGACATGATGAGAGGACTGGGG
Organism: Muntiacus reevesi; assembly: GCF_963930625.1. Classification (NCBI taxonomy): domain Eukaryota; kingdom Metazoa; phylum Chordata; class Mammalia; order Artiodactyla; family Cervidae; genus Muntiacus; species Muntiacus reevesi. The sequence continues at coordinate 73,121,850 of NC_089252.1, forward strand.
TGACATAGAAAGTCCCAGAAAAGTGAGGGATCTAGAGGCCCAGGAGTGGTGAGCCTCTTCGGCTGAGTGGCAGGGGTGGGCCCTTCGTGACTGCTCCATCCCCTTGTAGAATACAGTGCACATCTGTAGAACTCTGGAATACAGCACCCATCCTGGATTGTGTGCAGAATACATCACGCATCTCAGTGCCCACTGTCTGAGGCAGCAGTGTGCGTTAGATGATGGACACCCCTCTCCATTTTCTGGAGAAACTTAGTGGGCTTTGAGTCCATTTTTATTTCTTTTGTGCAGTTGGGCTCCTCTGTTTTATCATTATTCTTCCTATAGAAGAGACAATTGCCATGAGTCTTCAGGATACATGAGGAGACATCAATCGGGTAAAGGACTTAAAGCCCAGGTCCCAGGAGATTGACTTTTGATTTTCCTCTCCCTCTTTCTACCTTTGTAGTTCTCTGAGGACTGAGAGACTTCTGAGATCTGTATATAGAAGAGAATAAAACTACTATGTGGGAAGGGGTTAGAATGAAGATTGGGGTTTGCATTTTAATCTTACAGACCATCTTTTTGGATCTTATTGAGGATTTCAGCATAAAATCCCAGAGTGATTCAATGGCCATGGGTTGGATTGAGGGAATTCCAGAGACCTGAAGAAGAATAGTATGCTCCAGCACTTACTCACCAGCTGCCTATATTAGATGTCTCTGGTACAAATGTTTCCTTTGTGTTAGTGACTCTCTAAAGAGCGATATTGAATTTCTGAAAGCCTATGAAGATATGCCAGAGCCCTCTTTCTGTCAGGGAGAAGAATTCTATTTGATGGAACACCTGTTTGTAGGTCTGAGACTTTTACTTTCTTTGTTTTTAGCTGAAGACTCAGTTCAGTTCAGTCATTCAGTCATGTCCAACTCTTTGCGACCCCCTGGACTGCAGCTGAAGACTACCAATTGACATATCAATTAAGGAACATATTCAGAAAACCTTTCTATGAGTTTTTCAAAGAAGGAAAATTGGAAATATTTGTATCTACTTGAAAATATCGTGTACTTCCAGTTCCAAATGAGATGGAGTAGATGCATTTCTTCTTACTCATCCTACTTAATAGAAAAACTGGACATTATAAACAGAAGATTCTGGAAGATATGAAGAAGTGGATCAACCAGAAACTTCAGAGCTTGAGGAACCGCACAGTTGTTAGTTCCCTGGTGTTTCTTTTTGCCTCCTTATATCCCAGACTGGATACAACCCTGTCCACCTTTCCAGAAGCTGGCAATCCAGAAATGTTGATGGGTAAAGGCAAAAATAGGGCAAGAAAAGCCTCTCTTTAGCCAAAGGACCATGAAAGTTACAGCTTGGAAGGATAGAAAAATGATTTGATGATTATTACAAATTATTATCTCATCCAGTTAAACTAGACATACATTTTCCTTATCCCCATCAGCAGTGGCTGAGTGGGAAGCTGAGACCCCACGCAGAGTAACTCACCTAGTACTCTCACCAGTCTTATTCAGCATAGTAGTTGAAGCTTATAGTGCAATAGGCAAGAAAAGAAAAGAAAAGGTATACAGATTAGAAAAGAATAAAAGTATTCATAGAGGACATGCATATAGAAAATCCCCATAAATCTACCAAAAAACTTCTAGAACTAATATGTGAGTTGAATAAATTTGCAGGATAAAAGATCAACATGAAAAAGAAAATTGTATTTCTATACAGTAGCAATGTATGCATGGAAACTGAAATAATAAACATACCATTTATGATCACTTAAAAATATTTAGTTATAAATCCAGCAGAACTCGTACAGAAATCATATGCTGAAAACTGCAAAATTTTAATGAAAGAAATTGAAGATCTAAGTAAGTGGAGAGATATATATACCATGTTCATGGATTGAAAGACTAAACAGAAAATTAATTTCTCCCCAAATTTATCTATGTGTAAGTCAACATGATTCCTATTTAAATCCCAGCAAGATTTTTTGTAGAAATAGACAAGTTTATTCTAAAATTTTTATGGAAAGATAATGAAATAAGAATAGCCAAAGAAATCTTTAAAAAAAACTGAGAGGAATCAATCCACCTGATTTTAAGACACAATATGGCTAAACTATAACATTTTTAGAAGAAGATAAAGGAGAAACCTTGGCGGTCTCCCAGTGCCCCCCCTGCCCACTGTGAGGGGGTGCAGTGGGGTCCCCCAGCCTTGCAGGCCACCATTGAAATACCACTACTCTGATCATTTTTTCACTGACCTGGTGAGACAGAGAGGGGTTGGTGAGTCTCAGGGGCTCTGAACAGCAAGTGGGAAGCTATGACAAACCTAGACAGTGTGTTAAAAAGCAAAGACATCACTTTGCTGACAAAGGTCCTTGTAGTCAAGGTTGTGGTCTGTTCAGTCAGTTCAGTCCGATCCTGCGATCCCATGAATCACAGCACACCAGGCCTCCCTGTGCATCACCAACTCCCGGAGTTCACCAAAACTCATGTGGATCGAGTTGGTGATGCCATCCAGCCACCTCATCCTCTGTTGTCCCCTTCTCCTCCTGCCCCCTAGTCCCTCCCAGCATCAGGGTCTTTTCCAATGAGTCAACTCTTTGTATCAGGTGACCAAAATATTGGAGTTCAGCCTCAGCATCCGTCCTTCCAATGAACACCCAGGACTGATCTCCTTTAGGATGGACTGGTTGGATCTCCTTGCAGTCCAAGGAACTCTCAAGAGTCTTCTCCAACACCACAGATCAAAAGCATCAATTCTTCAGTGCTCAGCTTTCTTCACAGTCCAACTCTCACATCAATACATGACCACTGGAAAAACCATAGCCTTGACTAGACGGACCTTTGTTGGCAAAGTAATGTCTCTGCTTTTTAATATGCTATCTAGGTTGGTCATAACTTCCCTTCCAAGGAGTAAGCGTCTTTTAATTTCATGGCTGCAGTCACCATCTGCAGTGATTTTGGAGCCGCAGAAAATAAAGTCTGACACTGTTTCCACTGTTTCCCCATCTATTTCCTATGAAGTGATGGGACCAGATGCCATGATCTTAGTTTTCTGAATGTTGAGTTTCAAGTCAGCTTTTTCACTCTCCTTTCATCAAGAGGCTTTTTAGTTCCTTTTCACTTTCTGTCATAAGGGTGGTGTCATCTGCATATCTGAGGTTATTGATATTTGTCCTGGCAATCTCGATTCCAGCTTGTGCTTCTTCCACCTCAGCGTTTCTCATGATGTACTCTGCATATAAGTTAAATAAGCAAGGTGACAATATACAACCTTGACGTACTCCTTTTCCTATTTGGAACCAGTCTGTTGTTCCGTGTCCAGTTCTAACTGTTGCTTCTTGACCTGCATACAGATTTCTCAAGAGGCAGGTCAGGTGGTCTGGTATTCCCATCTCTTTCAGAATTTTCCACAGTTTATTATGATCCACACAGTCGAAGGCTTTGGCATAGTCAATAAAGCAGAAATAGATGTTTTTCTGGAACTCTTTTGCTTTTTCGATGATCCAGCAGATGTTGGCAATTTGATCTCTGGTTCTTCTTCCTTTTCTAAAACCACCTTGAACATCTGGAAGTTCATGGTTCACGTATTGCTGAAGCCTGGCTTGGAGAATTTTGAGCATTACTTCATTAGCATGTGAGATGAGTGCAAGTGTGGTAGTTTGAGCATTCTTTAGGATTGCCTTTCTTTGGAATTGGGATGAAAACTGACCTTTTCCAGTCCTGTGGCCACTGCTGAGTTTTCCAAATTTGCTGGCATATTGAGTGTAGCACTTTCACAGCATAATCTTTCAGGATTTGAAATAGTTCAACTAATTCCATTACCTCCACTAGCTCTGTTCGTAATGATGCTTTCTAAGGCCCACTTGACTTCACATTCCAGGATGTCTGGCTCTAGGTGAGTGATCACACCATCATGATTATCTGGGTCGTGAAGATCTTTTTTGTACAGTTCTTCTGTGTATTCTTGCCACCTCTTCTGTACTGATGTGAGAGCTGGACAATAAAGAAGGCAGAGTGCTGAAGAATGGATGCTTTTGAACTGTGGTGTGGGAGAACACTCTTGAGAGTCTCTTGGAAAGCAAGGAGATCAAACCAGTCAATCTTAAAGGAAATCAACCCTGAGTACTCTTTGGAAGGACCAAACTGAAGCTGGAGCTCCAATACTTTGGCCGTGTGTTGTGAACAGCTAACTCATTGGAAAAGACCCTGATGCTGGGGAAGAGTGAAGGCAGAAGGAGAAGAGGGTGATAGAAGATGAGATGGTTGGATGGCATCACAGATTCAAGGGACATGAACTTAGGCAAACTCCGGGAGATGGTGAGGGACAGGGAAGCCTGACACACTGCAGTCCTTGGGATTGCGAGGTGTCGGACATGATTTGGAGACTGAACAACATAGAAGAAAATATTTGGGACTTGTAGCTGGGTGAAAAGTTCTTAGACAATATACCCAATATGTGATTCACAAAAGAAAAAAGATGATAAATTTAACTTCATCACAATTTAAGCTTTTTCTCTGCAAAAGACCCCATTAAGAGGATGAAAAGACAAGTTGTATACTTGGAGAAAAGTTTTGCAAATAATATATATGACAAAGGATTTGAATTGAGGATATAAAAGAAGTCTCAACACTCAATGGCAAAATCACAATCTAGTTAGAAAATGGGCAAAAACATGAAGAGATATTTTACTAAAAGATATATACAAATGGAAAATAGGCACCTGAAAAGAAATTCAATATCACTAGCTGCTAGGGAAATGCAAATTAAGACCACGAAGATATATCACTGTCTTATTGTTGAATAGCTAAAATAAAAAATAGTGACTATACCAAACACTGACAGGGATGCAGAGAATCTGGTTCTTTCATAAATTACTGGCGGGAATTTAAAATTCCCACTCCAGGAAGTGGTTTGTCAGTGTCTTACAAATGAAACATACACTTATATGACAACCCAGCAACCATACTCCTGACCATTTGCCCCAGAGAACTGAATCTTATGTCCATACAGAAACCATAATGTGAATGTTTAGGGCAGCTTTTTTTGTAATAGCCCAAAATAGGAACCGAAGTATTTTTCAAGCGGGTGAATGGCTAAGCAAACTGGAGTACATCCATACCGTGGAATGAGTGTTCGATCACTCAACTGGGTCTGACTCTCTGTGACCCCATGGACTGTAGCCCGCCAGGTTTCTCTGTCCATGGGATTCTCCAGGCAAGAATACTGGAGTAGGTCGCCACTGCCTTCTCCAGGGGATCTTTCAGACCCAGGGATCCGACCTGGGTCTCTTGCATTACTACGGATCAATAGAAAGGAACAAACAATTGGTATAATGGGTGAATCTCAGAGGCATTGTGCTGAATGAAAAAAGCCAATCTCAAAAGGTCACATACTGCCTGATTCCATTTATGTAACATTTTTGACATGCCAAAATTATAGATAATGGAAAATGGATTAGTGTTTGCCAGGAATTAGGGATGAGTGGGAGGAGGTCAGTACAATCATGAAGGATTAGCATGAGGGAGATTTTTGTAATGACAATAATTTTGTATTTTGAGTGTCGTGGTGGTTACATACATTCATACATGTGATAAAATGACATAGAGCTATATACACACATTGTATCAATGTCAACTTCCTGGCTTTAATATTGTACTATAGTTACAAATGGCAAGTAGCTATTGGGGGAAAGGAAGGATTCACAAGATCTCTCTATTTCTGCAAGTTCCTGTGAATTTTTAATTATTTCAAAATAAAAAGTTAAAAGAATGATAAAAACCAAAAGAAGTAAAAATCCTTATACGTATTGATGCAGTTGATTCAAATTTAGGATTACAGAGCAAACCTTATTGATCTGACATCTGTGTCTTTTTCCTCACACTGAGTAATCTTATTCTCAATGACACCATCACAAGTGCACATTTTTAAAAAATAGTACACATCTAACAAACTCTTAGATATTAATACCAACACTCCTGTCAGTGTGATTATTGAAATAAGAATTTTGAATTTCCATCTTCAACATGTGTCTTTCTAGGGATGTACAGATAATTATTTTAGAATCTCTTAGAATACTTTGCCTTGGGACTAGGCTGCCAAAGGATGTATACATTTATGTTCACTTGCTTAAGTTTTTGATTTTAGGTATTGCATTTTAAAAATTTAATTTCATTTTGAATTTATGTAAATTATTTGCATCATTTCAGGTAAAGTCATCAAAACTGGGTATATTCAGAGAAGCCTGGATTTTATTCTATTTCCCTCTGTTTATAGGTAACCATTAAATAATTGTATGGTTCGTTCTTCTGTTTTAAAATATGTATTTGCATATACGTGCATATCTTCATATCTACCCCTTTTAAGAACTGTATACAAACTTCACCACATTGAAATCTTTACTTAGCTGTTTTTCCTGGTGACTACTTCCTGACACAATACTTATTTTGACAGATGCACAGCACTCCAATGTGTGGATATGCCATTCTTTATTCAATCATTTTCTACTCACGGGCATTTAAATTTTTTCTAGTTTTCTACTGTTACAGATAACACGGTAGCAAATGGTCATATGAACATATCTTTCCTTATTTTTGCCAGTGTGTCTCTGGGATAAATTTGTAGAAGTGTGATTGCTGGGCCAAATCATAATTTTTATAGACGCACGGATTAAACACTGAAATGGAAAGCAGAATTTCAATTTTGGGAGGATGACCGTGGATTTTGATCTCTAGGTTCTTCCTCAGAGTAGTGGGATGCTCCGCCATGGGGATGGGACCTGCTCTCCTCTCCAACCCCATTGAAGTTCTAGCACTTTTTTTTAACCAACCACTATCCATCTCTCTCTCTCTCGGCCATGCCATGCACCTTAAGAGATCTTAGTTCTCTGACCAGGGATTGAATCATGCCCTCTGCAGTGGCAGCCTGGAGTCTTAACCACTGGACCACCACAAGGAATTTCCCATTATCCATCTCTTGATGTAACAAGACTCCTGTGTGTCCCAGGCATCATGCTCATTCTATCCCTACATCCCAGGAAGAGAAGATTATTAGGAAAGCTGAGAAAACTGAGATTCAAAAACTCTCTCAAAATGCAATAGCTAATAAGTGATGGAGCCAACTTCAAAAATTGGTCAGTAGAATATTCTGCAGGATAATGGAGTGAAGGTGTTTCCTGGTACTTTTCTCCATATATTATCCAGTTTCTCCAATTATTATCAACAGAGAGAACAAGAAATAGGGAATTATGAAGCATTTGGAACCCAGAAAAATGATTCATGGCTTTGCCAAGAGGATGAAGCTCAAAACTGAGTGGCTGCAAGTGTGTGTGAGCATTTGGATGAGTGTGCATTCGAGTCTGCACATAGCTCTGCTTCTTGCTTTTGTCATGCAGAATACAGGAAAGACTCAGATATGGATAGCACAAGAGCCTCAGAATGCTCCATGAGGGGACTCCCCTGGCGGTCCAGTAGGTCAGACTCAGAATTTCCACTGCTTAGGTTCAATCCCTGATTGAACAGGGATCCCTCAAGCAGTGTCGTGTGGTCCCCCCATCCCCCCAAAATGCTGGGTGAGTTGGGACACTGGAGACAGTAGTCATTTGAAAGTTGATGTAAGAAGCAGTTAGGTATTTGATTCTCATCCCATTTCTGCAAGGGACCTAGAATTTAATCTTTGGAGAAACTGAGTCAGGGGATAAGATGAGGGGCTGAGAAAGACAGCTGTGTCTTGGTTTGCCTTAACAGGAAATCAGTAGGTGATATCTAAAATTGATAAATCTGGAGAGAACAGCAAATGTGTATCATTTGGAGGCATAGCAGTAGAAAATAACCCAAGATGTTAAAGATGATTGCTTAAACAGAAATAAATATATAAATGATACAATGGGAGATAGATGAAATAAGAATGGCCAAATGTCAATAATCCTTGAAACTGTATAACAAGTACTTGGAGATTCATCATACCATTCTATTTTTGTATATGTTTGAAAACTTCTCTAATCAGAAATTATAAAACCAAGGGTCACTTTAAATTACTATTATTATTAAAGCACCACTTGACTATTTTTTCTCTTTTTATTTTTTAAATTATGAAAGTATGATAACATTTACAGGAGACTTGGAAAATATAGAACAAACTTACATATAGTTACACTATATATTGCAATTGTTTTTATGTCGATAAATTAAGATTTTTAATTGAAGTTTCAGTATCAAACTCTCAAAACTTAATAGAATGAGTATACAGAAAAGTAAAAGGATATAGTAAATCTGAAAACCACTATGAACCAATTCAGCATAACTAAGATTTATACAATTTTCCCACAACAGTAGGATACAAATTCTATTCAAGTTCCTTTAGACTATAAACTAGGAGACACTGGAACATATCCAGGGCATAAAGCAAGGTGCAAAAATTTCATGGTCTAAAGGAATTGAAATCTTACAAAATCTGTTCTCTTATTGTAGCCATGCATTCCGGGAAACAAATTCACTCAGAAGGACAATGCAGATAGTGGAGTGCAGTTTATTACACCGGTGGGCCCAAGGCAGAGTCTCCTCTTAGCCAAGGACCCCGACCAGTTTTTGTGAAAACCTTATATACCCTAAGTATTAGGTTCCCTGAAACTAGTCTGAACAAAGGAAAAAGAAAGGTACAATCAAAGTTAATCCATGATCATATGCCTTAAGCCTCGGTAGTTAACAGTGAACAATTATCAATAGGCCTGTGGTCATACCCCAATAAGCATAATAGAACGTATGATTCTTTTCGGTTACACAGATAATTACGGTACTCTTTTAGGCTTTGGAGAGCCCTGGGGCTCTCCCTTCTGGGGGCCTGGTTTTCCGGTTGGAATGTTTGTAGATACTGGGCCTATAGCTCAAAGTCCACAGTCCGGCCCAAGATGGAGTCCCGCTTTCAAGATAGAGCCTGTTCTGTTTCCTCCTTCAGTATAATTATGTTAGAAACTAATATCAAAAGATATTTGAAAATAACTCACATATTTTCAAGTGCAATGTGACATTTAAGAGAAATCTTTGACTTAGACATTGAAAGCCTCAATAAAGTGAGAAGATTGAAAAACACAGAGGGAAGCACAGCTTGAATTTTATATATATATATACATACGTACATGTGGCTTCCCCATGGCTCAGCAGGTGAAGAACCTGCCTCCAATGCAGGAGACCGAGGTTTGCATCCTGGGTTGGGAAGATCCCCTGGAGGAGGACATGGCAACCCACTCCAGTATTCTTGCCTGGAAAATTCCATGGACAGAGGAGCCTGGTGGAATGGTCTGTGGGGTCACAAAGAGTTGGACATTACTGAAGTGACTGAGCACTCATACATATATATGTTTGTTTGTTTGTTTGACTGCACCGAGTCTTAGGCTTGTGGAATCTTCGGCATATGGAATCTTTAGTTGCAGGAGTCAGTTTTGTTTTTTTTTTTAAGCTGTGGCATATGCCATCTAGTTCCCTGACTAGGAATTGAACCTGGCCTCCTGCGTGGGGAGCACAGAGTCTCAGCCATTGGACCACCAGGGAAGTCCCACCACTTGACTTTTGAAGTTGTTTACCAGGAATACGCTGCTGGCAAAACAACAACAAACCTGGTTTGTTCACTCCTGTGTCTATGGTCTTAAGCAATTAAAGTCAGGACCACAGCAGATGTCCTGGAGGAAGCCCTGGTGTCTGGGATTAAAAACTGGAGAGTTTGGGAAAGTTGTCCAGCCTCCCTGGGCTTCAGACTCCTCATCTGTACACTGAAGAGTTTGAACCAACTCCAGAGTCTATAATATTAGGGTTTAGAAGGGTGGGAGCAGACTGTGGCAATGGAATGGGACAAGGTGGGTTGGAGGGGAGTGTGTTAAGATTTCTATGAGAAAATGAGGATTAAAAGGAAAGTGAAGATTCACTGCTGTCAGGGAATTTTAAATTAAGGGTTGCTTCCACTTTTCCTTATTTTCTTCTCCAATGCTTTGTAATCCTCTTCAGCCAATTTAGGAAATGCCTCTCTGTGCTCGGGGAGGATTATATTCCAATAGAAGCAATATTTGATTATGTGGAGGAGCTTAGCAGGGACCGGTGAATACCACTGGTGACGTGACTAATGAAAGAACAGGGCCGACGGTATGTGAATGCGGACGAGTGTTGTGTGGCTGAGCTCTCAGTCTTAGTTAAATCAACGGGTCCAATTTGGTCTGCTGAACAAACATATTTATGGAGGTTTATTGAACACAAAATTAATTTCTGAGACATTAATCTAAAGAGAACTCGACTGACAGCAGCAGTGGTGGTGTTTAATGGAAGACAGAGTGAACAAATGAGCCAGGCCTGCCACAGCACTTCCTTTTGTTGAGAAAATATGAGTATCCCCAGGGCTTTCATAGACTCTAATCCCTTCTTTTGAACAATACGGCCTCCAAACAGACCAAGTGAGCAAAACAGAATCCTGAAGAAGGCACAATCTAAGAGAAAAACGTCCTGAAGTCGCCATGGTTTCAGGAGGAGATGCCATCTGCTGTGGATGCATCTTCTCTTCTGGTTTTGTTTTCTTTGTGAATATGCTTGGGGAGGGGTTTGTTTTACATGAGACTCTAACCTGTCTTGTCTCACTGTGGTCAAGAGACCAACAATAGCAGCATCCCCTAAGAGCTGTTAGAAATGCAGACTCTTAGGTGCAGCCCAACACCTGCTGAATTTGAATCTACATTTTAACCAGATTCCAGACGATTTGTAAGCACGTTAGAGCTTGAGAGGGCCTCCCTGGTGGCTCAGACGGTAGAGAATCTGCCTGTAATGTGGGAGACCTGAGTTCAATCCCAGGGTGGGGAAGATCCCCTGGAGGAGGAAACAGTCACCCACTCCAGTATTCTTTCCTGGAGATTCCCATGGACAGAGGAGCCTGGCCGGGCCACAGTCCATCGGATTGCAAGAGTCAGACACAACTGAGCGACTAACACACACATAAGAACTTGAGAAGCTCTGTTTCATCAAGTTCTCTCCTTTATGAGGGAAAAATATGGGCAATCTGACCTTGAATAGTGCCGAAAACTGAGGACAGTTGGTATTTCTGCTCCCCTCCAAATTAGAAAACTAAAGATGGATGCAGAAAATTTGAAACAAAAGGGAGAAGTACAAAGGAAAAGATAGTCATCTGTAATCTTGTGAATGTAACTACAATGAACATTTTAGAGTATGTCCCTCCTAACTTTGTTCTGTGCATGTTCTGTGTCTTTTTAAATACAAAAGATAATTCCTCATTCAGTCATTTAGTCATTCAGCACTTGTTGAGCATTTGGGAGGTGCTGGGTGCTGGGGATACAGTGATGAATAAAATTGATAAGTTTCCTGGGGAACCCAGTGTGTAACCCTGTGAGACTTAACCAGTTCCTTACGGTGGAGGGGACCCTGGAGTCTCTGAGTCCCCTTGCCCAGTCTCTGGCTTCTTGTTCCTCTATATCTCTGTGGAGCTAGCCCTCTGGAGACCGTAATGTTCTCTTCCAAATCTGCCCTAAGTGGTCTTCCCCTCATCTAGAGACTACCCCCTTTAATCCACCCTTCCTTGAGGTCTTGTTAATTATTAGGTGAGCTAACATTATTGAGTGCTTACAGTGTACTAGGCACTGTATTAAGTGCTTTGCATGTATCACCTCCTATCCTTGCAACAACCCTATTTGGTGTATAAATCATCCTCATATTTCAGAGTTGCCCAAGGTCACGTAGGCAGGCGGTAACTGGCAGTCACATCCCAGGGCTAGCATTGATCTGACATACTGGTTCATGCTAGAGTGTTAATGGGTAGTTAGTAGCATGTGTCTAATCTGTGCATTTAATAGGGAACTGCTAGAGAACAGACAAGACACCTTAACCCAAAAGAAGGAATCTCTGATCTTAATGTCTTAGGAAGAGAGGAAGATCAAGTTGGGTAGAGGGAGTTAGAAGAGGATCTTCTGTGTATACCCCATTTCTCATCATTCAGTTTTTTAGTGATCTTGTTGCTTTGTTTGGTTAAACAGGAAAAGAAACCAAAAAGAAATTTCAGTTGCTGACTCTATAAGCCCTTTTAAGAAATTTGACCTCCTACAACATTGTCTATTTTAAATCCCTAACCAGGCAATTGTTGACCCAGAAGCATCCTCCTCATTTTTTAAAAATGTAAATATAGTTGATTTGCTACAAGGCAAATTGCCCTGGTAGCTCAGTTGGTAAAGAATCTGCCTGCAGTGCAGAAGACCCAGGTTCGATCCCTGGATTGGGGAGATCCCCTGGAGAAGGAAATGGCAACCCACGCCAGTGTTCTTACCTGGAGAATCCCATGGACAAAGGAGCCTGGTGGGCTGCAGACCTTGGGGTCGCAAGAGTTGGACACAACTGAGCCACTAAACCACCACCATAGTTGATTTACAGTGTTGTGTTAGTTTTAGGTGTACAGCAAAGTGAATTTTATATATACATATATATGTCTTCCTTCCTCTTTCTCTATCCTTCTTTCCCTTTGTTTTTCTCTTCCTTCCTCCCTCTCATCCTTCCTTCCGTCCACTCATTCTTCAAGGCTCAACCTGGGGGGGGGAGCTAAGATGGTGGAGAAGTAGAACGGGGAGACCACTTTCTCCCCTACAAATTCATCGAAAGAACATTTGAACGCTGAGCAAATGTCACAAAACAACTTCTGACTGCTAGTAGAAGACATCAGGCGCCCAAAAAGCAGCCCATCGTCTTCGAAAGGAGGTAGGACAAAATATAAAAGACTCAACCTGGGACTTCCTGCTCCTTGAAGTCTGATGTGCATTACCAAGCCTGAGCTGCCTCTTCTCTTCTGTCTTCCCACTGTGTAGTTACAGGACTCTGAGTATGTGATTGGTGTCTCTAAGCCTCAGCCCCTCATCTGTGAGATGGGAATAGTCCTAGGGTCTGTATTGTAGGACTGTGGCGGAAGACTGTAGGAGATATGTTTAGCTTCATGACCCGCATATGATAAACACTAATGGTAACTGTTGCTTCTCATACTACAGCATTTAATCTTTATTTGCATGTCTGTTCTCCCCCTCCTTTGGGGCTTACCTTGTGGCTTAGCTGGTGAAGAATCTGCCTGCAATGTGGGAGACCTGGGTTCGATCCCTGGGTTGGGAAGATCCTCTGGAGAAGGGAAAGGCTACCCACTCTAGTATTCTGGCCTGGAGAAGTCCATGGACTGTATAGTCGACAGGGTTGCAATGAGTCAGACATGACTGAGTGACTTTCACTTCACTTCATTTCTCCCTCTTTGACTTCTGTAGTGCAAAGTCAACATCTTACTCATTTTTATGTATCTTGGCGAAGAAAGATGGATCCAAAATTGTTCAGTGAAAGTACTAGTAGAAAAAAAGAGTCAGCGCTCATATTAGACAAGAAATTAAGACACGATTTCATTTATGGTGATATATCATGCCCTGGGGAGGAGACACTTAGAGCTGATGGTTGGTATGAGTAAATATTTAACATGTTTTCAAAGTATTGATAAAAATCCAGAGTTGGTAAATATCCAGTCATCTTGCCTCTCCCTTTGTATTTGTTGCCGTAGCAAATGGTTTGGTTATTCTTCAGTGTCAGATTTTGTAGTTATAGGTTTAAGGAGAACTTGTTATTGGTTTAGGGGAGATTTATGTTGATCAGTGAGTTGAAAAATACCTATAAAATGTTAAAAGATCCAGTAGTAGCAGGTATTAGAAGAAAAAACCTTTAGAGCAAATTGATAATATTATGGTGATAGAAAAAGTGTGTGTGTGTGTTTATTCACACAAATAGCCTTATACATATCAAGTCATGTTGACACTGATTTGGGTGCAGACTCATCTTCATTACTACTGCAGATGAAGTGAGTGGACTCTGGTAGTTTGGGGTTGAATCTGTTCCAAAGGACTTTCTATCTGACACAAGGGATTTAAATTATTTATGAACAAGGATTTCTTGAGACTGTCTTAAGTTGTTACCTGCTTCCCAGGTTACAGAGAAAAGTCTAGGGGTAACCTTTCCTTGGGTTTACTTTTTTTAAAATATGGGTTAGTTTGTTATAATAAAAAATTCTGGTTAATGAATTTCTTGGGGAATTTTATGCAGATAAAGAAAAATGTGAATAGAATATAACTACATATAAATTCCACAAATGTCTTAGGTTATTATTAACAAAGGAAGACTGTGTTTCTCAAAGGACTAAAAATGACCTAGGATAGTGTTAGACCTCTTAAGATTAAATAATAGCAATAGTTACTATAATTACAATGTTGAATTTCTCCTAGAGGCTCAATAATAATTGTCTCCCAGCTTCTGGTTGAACTCTCTGGCCTGCTCTGACTGACAGCTGAGTTTGAAATGAAGAACTCTCCTTCCAGATGGCCACTCTGATATAGCATCTGCAGCCTCCGAAGTTTAGGGTCATGCCTATTGCTCCAGCTTCCTGTTTAGGAAGTATTCTTGGCTTGCAGCTTAGGTTGCATGCTTAAGCTTTGTTTCCTTTTAATTTGTTTTTCTTTTCAGCACAGCATTATTTCCTTTGTTGACTGCAATCCCAAATGACCAATGGGACACAAATGATATTTTGAGTATGTTCTGAGTAAAGAGCCCACCTACTAATGCAGGAGACGCAGGTTTGATTCCTGGGTTGGGAAGATCCCCTGGAGGAAAAAATGGCAACCCACTCCAGTATTCTTGCTTGGGAAATCCCATGGATAGACGGGCTTGGCAGGCTGCAATCCATAGGGTTACAAAGAGTCAAACATGACTTAGCGACTAAACAACATGTTACCTGGGCCAGATCCACCATGGCAGCCCCCTTTTCAATCAGTTTAATTAAGATTCCCAGAACTCCTTTATGAACAAAAAAGTACCTTAGACAAGTGGCCACACACGCACAGTCAGACCATCAGTGTCCTCTCTGAGATTTGTTCTGATCTAGTCTGAAGAGGAATGCCTTTATCCACTTGTCAATCATCATTCATCATCCATCTATCATTCATTCTTGAAATGAACATTAAATATGTACTAAATGTCAGGCACCTTTGTAGGTTTTAAGGATATGAATGAGTTTCTGTTTTCAGAAAGTCCATACGTAAACAGGGAGAAAGACCCTTAGAAATTAGGGTGACTAGTACACTGTTACAGGGTGTGTACATATGATAGGGCTTGGTGGTATAATCTTTAAAGATTTCTTGGAAGGTTCTTGGGTGGAATCAAGAACTCTGAACTTGTCCCATTTGCTCAGTGGTGAGTCACTGGGTGAGTGGGGGTAGGCAGAGAGGACAAACAGAAATATTTTCAGTTGAATACACCTGACATTCTCAGGTGTAGAATGTGTAATCAGAGAGAATTTTATAGGTGGTGCTCTTTGAAAATGGTGTGATGTGGTGATAGACTGCCTTATAGTGAGCAGAACTTGTGAATATTTCAGGTATTTTTATACTCTTTGTAACTCTTGGAGCAATGGTTAGGCAATGGCTTGTCTTTGTCCATGACACATCAGCCTTACTCACTGGGGTCAGCCTTCAGAAGGGGTGTTCCAGACCTTGACCTTGTGGGGCTGGTGAGAGATTGGGATGGGAATGGGCCTTTAAAATGGCCAAAGAAATAAGCTTTGGAACTTCCCCGACCCGGCTTTTATTCCTAGGTCTTCTACTTAACTTGGCCATGTTTCTTAACATTCTAAGTTTAAGTTTTCTTTGTTTGTAAAATAGAATAAAACCTGCTTCATATGTTTGTATTTGAGAATTCAATAAGGTGATGCAGGCTTGATTGAATTCTCCAGTAACAGACTCTAGGTTGAGGATTTATGTGAAATGATTTATTACGGAGCAGACTTAGGAAAAAGATTGTTTTTAAGTAAGAAGAGATGCAGTTATATATATTTATTTTCCTCAGTGCCTCACTGATTTGAAATTCCATCCTTTAAATATATAACTAATGCTTTGTTTCCATTCATCATTGTTTTAATAACTGTAGATTTATATAGCACATTTAATATGAAGGAATTAATCCCCTTCATTATTATCATTTTGGGAATATTCTGGCTATCCTTACACCTTTGTTTTTCCAGATGAACTTTATAATCATTTTTATCAATTTTCTAGAAAAGTTATCTAGGAATTTTGATTGAGCAGTAGTTCAATTATAGATATGGAAAGGTAACATTTAAAATCTTTTAATCTTCCTATAGAAGAGCATAACATCCCTCTCCATATTCCTATGGTTTTTTTTTTTAAGATCCTTTAATACAATTTTATAGTTTTAATCTGATAGGTCATGTACTGGTTTTTGGGATTTACTCATATGTACTTTACATTAATGTGATGGGATCTGCTTTTATATTTCTAAGTGAATTTTTTTCTTGGTGAAAAAGCAGCTCACTGATTTTCTGCACTTATTTTATAGTCAATCGCTTTATTGGATTTGCTTGTTATTTCCAAAAGTTTTTCAATTGATTTTTTTGTGTTTTTGAGGAATGCAGTGACAATTATACAAATAGTGGGAAAGGTGCTTTCTCATTTAGAATATTAATGCTTTTTTTTTATTGTTTAGTATGTTTATCTGTTCAAGACCTTTTATCAGATACTTATTTCACTATTAAGCAGGATATAAGTTATTGACTTTGTGTATATATATGTCATTAATTCTATTGAACTTCTAAAAAAATTTGGATGTTGTGCTTTTTGGAAACCTCTCAGGATTATCACATGATTTCCTGTGATTCATTAATATGAAGAGATACAATATTAGATTTCCTAATTTTGTATTGTGCTTACCTTCCTGGAATAAATCCCACTTGAATTAATTTCTAAAATATCCTAAGAGTCTATTGCTATTATATTCTGACTTTTCATATATATATATATTTATAAGTATTGGAGTGATTTTTTTAAAAAAGTATCATGGACGAATTCTGCCATCAGCACAATGTCAGTGTCTTTAGCAGAATGAAGACGTTTTCTTCCTTCCTTTTTCTCTGGTGTGTCCTAAATAGCACGTTCTATGTGTGTGCTCAGTTGCTCAGTAGTGTCTGACTCTTTGTCACCCCATGGACGGCAGCCCACCAGGCTCCTCTGTCCTTGGGATTCTCCAGGCAAGAATGCTGGGGTGGGTTGCCATTCCCTTCTCCAGGGAACCTCCCCGACCTAGGGATCGAGTCCGGGTGTTTGTGTCCCCTGTACTGCAGGCGGATTCTTTACCCGCTGAGCCGTCAGGCAAGGTCCCCACCCCCTCCCCACCCCCACCCCGCTCCAAATAGCATGCGAGGTTTGATTTTGAAATAACTTATTCCTGAAACAGTTTAAAACTGTCACTTTTTTTGTGGAGTAGTTGCTGACAATTTCCCCAGTTTGATCTGTGGAGATAGGAGAAAGTGAATTATTTTCAGCCTCTCTTATCAAAGGGAGTCGTCTGTGAACACTTTAGCTATTAACTGAACCTAGAATTGGCTTTTCTGGGAGGCGATTTCCTTTTCTTCTAAGAGGACACCCAGGGGCGTCTGCAGCCGTGTGAGCTGCCTCCCAGGTTTGGGGGATGGGAACTTCGTGTACCAACTTGAGTACTTGGTCACCACCCGCCTCCCCTCCGCCTCCTCCAGGACAAAACTTGATTGAGAAGAAGAGAAAAAACAGGGAAAGCTGGGTGCTTAAATCCTGTGCCTGCTTTGTCCTCCCTGCTCCCTCCCCCTAGGGACCTTGTCACTTGTATGTAAAAATCGGTATTAACCAAATGTTTTCAAATGCCTCTTAAACATCTCCCAAAGAAAATCCCACAGGCCCAATTCTCCCTGTCTCTTTGCCCTTCAAAGGCCTTCCCTTTGGTGTTCTTCATTCTATTAATGGCACCTCCACCCACTCACTTTCTCAAAGCAAGAATTTGAGCTTAGCTCTCTCATTTGATGCATTGAGAGTCTCTCTCAAATTCATCTCTCTCTCTCTCCTCATTGCTGCCTTACTCCAGGTCCTTAAATCTGGTCACTTCACTATAGCATTAACCTTTTCCTCAGTCTCTTATTTCAGTCTTTCCCCCTGGTGTGCGCTCATTCATCAAATCTCCTCCCATTCTGCCAGCATGATCTTTTAAAAAATGATTTTGATTTTTTATCAAAGTACTCTATATATATGTTTAGTTGAAAATATAAAATACACTTAACTATTCTACATTTTTTTTTCATCAAAAAAGCTTTGAATTAAAACCACAGTGAGATAGCCTGTCACACCTGTTAGAATGGCTGTACCTCCAGAGAGACTTGACCTTGACCCACACAAATTGGTTGAAATGTGTGTCTTCTTTAATGGCGTTGTGTAACTTTCAAAATATACTCTGAGCTGCCTTAAAGATCGACTCTGCCTGTAGCTTTTCCCTCAAGGTCTGCACCCTTCCTTTGCTTTTCCATGATGTCTTTGTTTTTGCTTTTTTTCAAAAATATTTATTTATTTGGTTGTGTCAGGTCTTAGTTGTGGCCTGCGGAATCTTTCACTGCAGAACGCAGATTCTCTAACTGCGGCCTGTGGGCTTGAGCTTAGTTGCTCTACAGCCTGTGGGATCTTAGTTCCTGGAAAGAGGTGCTTTGAATGCCTCTCTCAATGCTTATTACACTGCATTGGTTCTATGCAGCTGTCTCTTCTCCTTCCAGTGAGCTTCCTGAGGGCGGGGACTGGCTTCTGTTAGCTTTTCATCCTGAGACATTAGAGGAACTCAGTGTTTGTTGAATGGATATAAACAAAGCTACCGTAACCTTTCTTTCTTAGGCTTGTCTCCTCAAAGTATGGTTTGTTAAAGAACTGCTCCTCCTAGAATTCACTAAAAGAGGGGAAAGTGGGACAGGAAGGGGAGAGAAGTGAGGCAAGAATATAATTTTAGGCAAAATTAATTAATAACAGCCTCTGCCTACTCCTTTAGGCGAACCCTGGAGGGTTAACGGTTCCTCAGAGTTTGTCCAAACTTGAGGCAAGAGAGTTGGGTTTTTATAATCCCATGGGCTAAGGTCTGTCCTGGGATGAGGCCACCAACCAGCCTAGTTGACTCAGGACTATCCTGGTTTTAGCATGAGAAGTCTCATTC
The DNA here is from genome assembly GCF_963930625.1 of Muntiacus reevesi. Classification (NCBI taxonomy): domain Eukaryota; kingdom Metazoa; phylum Chordata; class Mammalia; order Artiodactyla; family Cervidae; genus Muntiacus; species Muntiacus reevesi. The sequence continues at coordinate 73,140,905 of NC_089252.1, forward strand.
CCAGGAAACCCTTCAGCTGGGGTGAGGATAGTTGGCAGCATTGACAGACGTTTCCAGCTCTCTCTGCTTGCAGGAAGAGTGACCCCAGTAACCCAAAGGAAGTCCTTGGAAGAATCACAGTCATCAGAGGCAGTGGTGGGCAGAATAATGCCCCTCCCCACAAGATATCCACATCCTAATCCCCAGAAAATATGACTGCTTTATCTTAGATGACACAAGGGACTTTGCAGATGTGATTGAATTAAGGATCTTGAGCTGGAGAGATTATGCTGGATTGTCCAAGTGGGCCCAGTATAACCACCAGGATCCTTGGAAGTGGAAGAGGGATGCAGGAGAGTCAGAGGAGTTGTGATGACAGAAGTGAGATCAGAATGATGCCTTTGCTGGCTTTGCAGATAGGGCTGCAAGCCAAGGAATGCAGTCAGCCTCTGAAAGTTGGAAAGGTAGATGGATTCTCTTCTAGTCTCTCCCAAAGGACTATAACCATGTGATGTTGATTTTAGCCCCGTGAGACCTATTTTATATTTCTGATTTCTAGAACTGCAAGATAATAAGTACATGATGTTTTTGTCTTATTTATTTATTTTTGGCTGTGCTGGGTCTTTGTACTGTGTGGGATTTCTCTAGTTGCAGAGAGTGGGGGCTTTTCTCTGGTTGCATGTTTGGGCTTCTCATTGAGGTGGTTTCTCTTATTGTGGAGCCTGGACTTTTGGGTGCTCCGGCTTCAGTAGTTGTGGCTCTTAGGCTCTAGAGCACAGGTTCAATAGTTGTGGCACATGGGCTTAGTTGTTCTGTGGTGTGTGGGAATCTTCCCAGACCAAGGATCAAACCCGTGTCTTCTGCATTGGCAGGTGGATACTTTACCACTGAGCCATCAGGGAAACCCAGTACATGATGTCTTAAGTCACTAAGTCAGTGGCAATTTGTTACGGAAGCAATAGGAAACTAATACAAAGGCAAAGATTTATTGAACAAGGGAGAAGGGGTACCCCAGTGATCCCTACTCCCTTTAATAAGACTTTAAGGTAACAGTTGATGAATTAGTATCAAGCGATGGAAGTATGGCATAGTGATTAAGCTAGGGGTTCTGGAATTTGCTAATCATTGATTATATCTCGGCTTGCACTTTTTAGTTTTAACATAAGTCATTCTGAACCTCAGTGCCTCATCTGTAAAATGAGAATGATAGCAAAACCTAAGAGCTGTTCTAAGGGTTAAACTAAATGAATATGGGAAGTGCCTGATGTGCAGGAAAATCTCAATGCAGGTATTGCTGGTAGCACAGGGGGATCCCACTCAGCTGTGAAAGTCTGGAGACAGCACAAGGTGGACATCAAGCTGGGCGAATATGAAGGATTCGAATTACTTAACTTGCCCAGAGGTTCCAAGGTTTGTGTTTATATACAGTATGTACCTACGAGAGTTCTATATGTCACCACAGTGGGAATTATATCATGCTGAGTCCAAGTGTAAAACACATCACTGTATTTTAAATCACTTAACAGAGGTAGGGAGTTGTTGAATATTGTACATCAGGCTCCTGCGTATGTATATTAACACTTTTCCATTCATGGTTTGTTTTTTTAAAGGATGGCTTTCACCTTCTCTCTTGCTGTTTTCCTGAGGTCTGTGTTAAGCCCATTATACTTGGGTCAGTCTTTCTTCCCAAGGTTATCCGGGGGGTATTTTCCCAAGCGCTCTGATGTGCTAAGCAGCCATAATTCAGTTCAGTTCAGTTCAGTCACTCAGTCGTGTCCGACTCTTTGTGACCCCATGAACTGCAGCACGCCAGGCCTCCCTGTCCATCACCAACTCCCAGAGTCTACCCAAACTCACATCCATCGAGTCGGTGATGCTATCCAACCATCTCATCCTCTGTCATCCCCTTATCCTCCTGCCCTCAATCTTTCCCAGCATCAGGGTCTTTTCAAATGAGTCAGCTCTTCGCATCAGATGGCCAAAGTATTGGAGTTTCAGCTTCAACATCAATCCTTCCAATGAACACCCAGGATTGATCTCCTTGCAGTCCAAGGAACTCTCAAGAGTCTTCTCCAACACCACAGTTCAAAACCATCAATTCTTTGGTGCTCAGCTTTCTTCACAGTCCAACTCTCACATCCATACATGACCACTGGAAAAACCGTAGCCTTGATTAGATGGACCTTTGTAGGCAAAGTAATGTCTCTGCTTTTTAATATGCTGTCTAGGTTGGTCATAACTTACCTTCCAAGGAATTAACGTCTTATAATTTCATGACTGCAATCACCATCTGCAGTGATTTTGGAGCTCCCCAAAACTAAAGTCTGCCACTGTTTGCACTATTTCCCCATCTATTTGCCATGAAGTGGTGGGGCCGGATGCCATGATCTTAGTTTTCTGAATTGTTGAGCTTTAAGCCAACTTTTTCACTCTCCTCTTTCACTTTCATCAAGAGGTTCTTCAGTTCTTCTTCACTTTCTGCCATAAGGGTGGTGTCATCTGCATATCTGAGGTTATTGATATTTCTCCCAGCAATCTTGATTCCAGCTTGTGCTTCCTCCAACCCAGCATTTCTCATGATATACTCTGCATATAAGTTAAATAAGCAGGGTGACAATATACAGCCTTGACGTACTCCTTTTCCTATTTGGAACCAGTCTGTTGTTCCATGTCCAGTTCTAACTGTTGCTTCCTGACCTGCATATATGTTTCTCAAGAGGCAGGTCAGGTGGTCTGGTATTCCCATCTCTTTCAGAATTTTCCACAGTTTATTGTGATCCACACAGTCAAAGGCTTTGGCATAGTCAATAAAGAAGAAATAGATGTTTTTCTGGAACTCTCTTGCTTTTTCGATGATCCAGCGAATGTTGGCAATTTGATCTCTGCCTTTTCTAAAACCAGCTTGAACATCTGGAAGTTCACAGTTTATGTGTTGCTGAAGCCTGGCTTGGAGAATTTTGAGCATTACTTTACTAGTGTGTGAGATGAATGCAATTGTGTGGTAGTTTGAGCATTCTTTGGCATTGCCTTTCTTTGGGATTGGAATGAAAACTGACCTTTTCCACTCCTGGGGCATAATTGGGGAATGTTTAATAAACAACCACCAAGTTGCTATCAGAAGTGGGAGGACTGGTGTAACTAGTAATTTTGTAATACTGAGTGAAGTTCAACTGCAACTATGAAGTCACTTAGTGTGTCGGATAAGGGTCATTTCAGTCTAGAAACTTACAGTCTCTCTCTGTTATCTGGGTGCCTGCTGTTCAGGTGGGTGGTTACCCTTTTTAAAAAATTCATTTCCATTGGAAAACAGCGACTAAAACTCAAATCAGCTTATGTGGAGACTTTTAAAGAACTTTTCAAGGAGGCCAAAGCAGTTGATTATAGGAAGGAGGTGAGAACCTTCCAGAAGTGGTGTGTCTGAGGTCTGCCTTGTCCTTCCTCTCTGCCCAGGACACAGGACACAGAGCTGTTGGGCATGCTAGCAAGGCTTTCTTCTACATTCCAGAGCTGTCAGTGGTTTGGCCTGAATCTGTTTTACACGTGGTGCATTTTCTCCCTGGGTGCAATGGTGACAGAGAAGGGGCTGGAGCCGGGTGCGGGGGAGGAGGTTTGTAACCCCGGGGGTGGGGTGGGGGCCCCCGATGCTTGGGGAAGAAGGGAGTGGGTGTGGGAGAGCCTGCTTTGCTCTGAGGCTGCACCAGCTCCTGGACAGGCTGAAAACCCTCTCTGAGGAGGACCGGTTAAAACAACAACCAAAGACATTAGTCAGACCTTATGGGGTGATCTTACAGCCAGAGGAAAAGTGTCTAGATGGAAGAAGGAGGTGGGCAGTGGTGGAAAGATCAACCCGCCGCTCCTCCCCCAGAGCCCCGGGGGTGCAACCCTCCAGCTCCCCTCTCCGCCCTCCATCTGGCGGCCCTGGAGCCTGGCATCCCCCAACATCCCCCCCAGCCTGCCTCCACCCCTCGCCTTGTTCCCCAGATGAACTGCCCTGTCTGCCTGGCCTTAGGTGGAGGCTCTCAGGGAAAGAGCTGTGTTTGTCTCCACTGTGTGTTGAACTTGGCAGGTGCCTACACATCTCCATCCAAGTCAAACCACCACCTTTCAGAAGAGAGGGCTGAGCCCAGAATCCACGGCTCGGGGCGGGCCCTGGGACCAACCACTGATGGTTGGAAGCAAACCTTGCCCTCCTCCCATGCCAGCCTGCCGCTGGTGATGCCTGGGAAGGGAAGAAACAGGCGTTCAGGGCTGGAAGGCCAGGAGGAGGCTGGATGACTGTGAGCAGTAGGAATGAGGGTGGCCACCCAGCCAGAGGTTCTTTAGCCCCCGAGAGCCGGCTGTTGCCTTGGAGGAACAAGCGGTTGTTGACCACGTGGATGCCACCTGGATGAACACTTGCGTGCACAGAAGCAACTGGATGATGAGTTCCTATTGCTCAGGAACCAGATCTCCTACCAGAAAGCTCGGGAAAGATGAGGAGTCCATTCGGGGAGTGCTTCTCCCTCTTCTTTCACTTCCCCCAGCCCTTGTGAAGTCTGTTGCTCCCACAGAGAGAGGCTGCCCACCAGGGACCAGGAAGGACATCCTGCAGATTAGAGAGGGCAGAGAGACCTCCAGCCCCAGGTTCTCATTTGGAAATCAGTGCCTGATGGTGAGGGCCCTCCTCCGTTTTGCCAGTGACGGTGGCTTCCAGGCTGTTCAGAGAAGATGTCCAGACACCAGCTGCATCACATACTAGCTACATGACTTGGGCAAATGACCTGGCCTCTGTACAGACAGAGAACTAGTCTCAAGGTTTTGTAATAACTTATCCCTGGGTCAGGAAGATCCCCTGGGAATGGCAACCTACTCCAGTGTTCTTGCCTGGAAAAGTGTGTGGACAGAGGAGCCTGGTGGGCTACAGTCCATGGGGTCACAAAGAGTCGGACATGACTGAGTGACTAACTTTACCATAAGGAAAAGGAACCTGAAAAATATGTTTATGTTAAAAAAAACTCAAAACCTAAGTGTCCATCAGTTGATCAATGGATAAAGAAGATGTGGGATATATATACAATGGAATATTATTTGGTTATAAGAATGAAATCTTGCTATTTACAACAACGTGGATGCATCTGGAGGGCATTTTGCTGTGTGAAATAAATCAGGCAGAGAAAGACAAAGGCTGTTTGATATCACTTATATATGAAATCTTAAAAACAAACAAGTGCACAGAGATGGAGAACAGATTGTTGGCTGCCTGAGGTGGGAGTGTGGGTAGGCACAATGGGTGAAGGAAGTCAAAAGGTGCAACCACCCAGTTACAAGATAAATCCTGGGCATGAAATGTATAGCATAGTGACTAGTTCCTAATACTGTACTGCATATTTGAAAGTTTGCTGAGGGAGTAGATATTAAAAGTTCTCATCACACACAAAAGTGTTCCCATCACAAGAAAAAATTTCTTTGTAACTCTGTGTGGGATGTTAACTAACTAGACTTATTGTGGTGGTCATTTTGTGATAGATACAAATATTGAATGATTATGTTGTATACCTGAAACTAATATACTTTATGTCAACTGTACCTCAAAAAAAAAAAAAAAACGAACCTGAAGAAGTTACATGGAAAAACATCAGAACTTCATTAAATCTTGTAGCAAGTATTTTATTGTTTACTTTTTTGATTGAGATGTGTAACATCGCTAACAGTTTTGGTGCTTGTGTGCTTAGCCACTCAGTCATGTCTGACTGTTTGCCATCCCATGGACTCCAGCCCGCCAGGCTCCTCTGTCCATGGAGTTCTCCAGGCAAGAGTACTGGAGTGGGTTGCCAGGGGATCTTTCCAACCCAGGGATCGAACACAGGTCTTCTGCATTGCAGGCAGATTCTTTACCATCTGAGCCACCAGGGCCTTAAGCAGCTTTTGTTTGTAGCAAGGAGTTGGGTCGCACTGCAGACTGGCTCTGTTGTATGGGGCTCCTGGTGTGTGTCTGTTGGCTGACATGTCTAAGAGCAGAAATGAGCCTGGGGGCTGAGTCTCAGAGACAGGAGAAAGAGGGCTGGTTCCAGGTCTCGTGTCCCTGTAGACCCAGCCCCCCAACAGGGGATACAGAGCATCCACCTACCCCGCTGAGATCTGCAGTACTCATAAGGGTTTGGATTGTCCTGGAGCTCAAAGAAAAGTGTGCCCTGCCGCTCAGGGGGTGCAGAATCCTGCAGGGACTGGCACTGACACAGTAGCCAAGGTGGCGGCTAATTTCTAGCATGTTCAAAACAATATTATTTTTAGATGCAGCTGAAGAGCAAAGTTCACCTTGAGCTGCAGGAGGAAAGGTGAACATTATCGGGGATGAGCCTAACTGCATCAGCCAGCCCCCGCGGTTCACTGATGGCCTCGATGGGAATTATTAGAGAGCACTGCACCCATTTGGAATATTTTCGCCCTGACGTACCTCCTTGCGTAGGTGTAGTAATGGAGAAAAAGAGACAGAGGGAGAGAGGAAGAGGAAGCGGGACAGAGAGAGGAAGACCCGTCTTCTTTTTAAGAGAGGATCAATAATTAAGGATCAATACTTTGTGCAGTGAAGCTGCTGGTCCCAGGTTTCTGGTTTGCAGCAGTAGCTGCTACTTACTGAGGCTGCTTCCCCAGGGGAACGCAGGAAGCCGTCATGCTGTGCCAGCTCAGCTGGGCCTCTGGAGTGCCCTTGCGCTGGGCAGCATTCGATAACTCATCACTGACAAAAGAGCTGCCAGACAGATGTAGGCAGACTTTTTTTTTTTTTTTGTACGTACTGTATCACATTACCTTGGACAAACTGAGCTCGTCCTTAATTCGACTGCTCACCAGCCCCCCCATCCCCATGCCACTTCTCGGAGGATATAAGCACTGGATGCATTAACATAGAAATGTAGACAGTAAGGTCCTGGCGAACCTGTTTTTCTGGAAGATCTCTACTGTGAAAGTCTGTGGTGTGGCAATCCATCCCTGAGACAGCACTGAAAACCCACAGAAGGCAGAGGGGGCGCTTGTCACCTGTCAGTCCCCGCCTCTCCCGGCAGCCCAGAGTCCTCAGGGTCCTCTTCTCTGTGGGTTAGGAGCCAGGTTCTCTTCAGTCTCTTCAGGGGTGGGAGCTTCCCACTGTTAAACCAGCCCTGCCCCTCTTATTTATTTTTTCTAAGTACGATAGAAGTTTGCCTGCTTTATCATTTTAAAGCCCTGTCAACTTTATAGTAAAAAAATGACTCCTCCCAGTGTTTTATTTCGTGTTTCTTGGATCTAGAGATACTGAACGGCTCTTTTCATATGCTTACAATAGATATTCGTTGTGCTGTATTGTAATTCTGTCTTTCCTCTGCTCATTTTTTCTATTGGTGTGATATTTGTTTTTATTTTTTTAAAATCGAAGTATGGTTGATTTACAATGTTACGTTAGTTTTAGGTGTAAAGTGACTCAGTTATATATATATATTCTTTTTTAGATTCTTTTCCATTATAGGTTATTACGAGATATTGAACATAGTTCCCTGTGTTATACACTAGGTCCTTTTTGGTTTTCTATTTTCTATATAGTAGTGTGTATTCCTTGGTGGCTCAGTTTGTAAAGAGTCTGCCTGCAATGCAGGAGACCTGGGTTCAGTCTCTGGGTGGGGAAGATACCCTGGACAAGGAAATGGCAACCCTCTCCAGTATTTACGCCTAGAGAATTCCATGGACAGAGGAGCCTGGTGGGCTACAGTCCGTGGGGTCACAAAGAGTCGGACACCACTGAGCAACTGACACTTAACAGTGTGTATCTGTTAATCTCAGTCTCATAAGTGTATCCCTCCCCTCTTTCTTTTTGGTAACCATACGTTTGTTTTCTATGTCTGTGAGTCTCTGTTTTGTAAATACAAAGTTCATTTGTATCATTTTTTTAATATTCCACGTATAAGTGATATCATATGACATTTGTCTTTCTCTGACTTAACTTCACTTAGTTGGATCATCTCTAGCTCTGTCCATGCTGCTGCAAATGACATTATTTTGTTCTTTTTTATGGCTATTTCCGTTGCATGTGTGTGTGTGTATATATATGTAAAACCATATCTTTTTTATCCATTCATTTACCAATGGAGATTTAGGTTGTTTCCATTGATGGAAAAGAGTGGGATTACTGGATGATACTGTTTTAAAAATTAACCTCAAAGAACTCTCTATGACTTAAAACAATAGCCTTTACATTTTCATAGTTATTTTTAATATTTCTTTCCTAAGTTATAATTTGCCTTTTTGCTATTGTTGATTTTGATGGAAAGATATTTTTTAAATTTTATTTATTTTTTAATTGGAGGGTAATTGCTTTACAGAGTTGTTTTCTGTCAAAGCTCAACATGAATCAGCCATAGGTATACATGTATCCCCTCCCTCTTGGACTTCCCTCCCATCTTCCTCCCCATGCCACCCCCCTAGATTGATACAGAGCCTGATGGAAAGATATTTTTAATTTTATGGACTTGTATCTTTCTCTCTGAAATCTTTTATCCATAGAAACACCTTCATTCTAGAAAAAGCTATCACTTACATTTTAGTCTATATTTTTACATTCTTTAAAAGTATTTAGCCCATATTTAACGCAGATGAATTTTTGTTTATTGTGAAGTCTGAATGAAATCTAACTTCCCGCCCTTCAGAAATGGCCATTCTCCCCAGTACCACTTGCTCAATCACCCATGTCTCCTTCTTGGTTTATGACCCCTATAATCTGTGCACAGCTGTGCCATGCACAGGGCCTGATAACTCTAGACCTAACTTTCTTGGAACAGCTTCCGTCATTATGAGTTTCTTCCCAGTATCGACCTGAAATCCGCCTCTCTATTACTTGTTGAGCCTTCTGTCCCGGTCATCCCCAAATATGAGGGCCCCGTCACGTCGCCATGGCAGAGCTGTGTCCGTGGCTCCGTGGGAGGACGGTCACCATCAGAGCACCTTGTTGCCCAGTGCATTTGGCTCTTGCTGTCTTCTTAGTGAGAGGCGTCATCCTCTGCGTCAGGCTGTAGCCGCTGAGAGAGTTATCTTGGTGCCTCTGAGGGCAGCTTTCTCAAAAAGGCTGGTATAAGGAGAGTGGCCTCCACTGTCAAGGGAGAAGCAGTTTTCAAAATGTGTTGCTTCTTAAAGGCTTGCAAACAAGGCGGCATTACCCACGGGGAGTTGGATGGGTAGGTAGTGGTTCTGAGTTGTCAAGGGGATCAGGATATGCCACCCTAAGTATACCCCTTTGGTATAAAAGTTATTTTGAGTTCAAGGTATTTGATTACCTAAAACCCTCTATCTGTCTGAAAGCAGAACCTCTCCCACAAACTCAATGATCAGCCATACCCTCCCTGGGAACAACTCTAGTCTTCTCAGAGACAAGAAGTTGGCACCACGCTCCACCAGACTTTGTGACAAAATTATCATATTCCTATCTGTTCTTCTTAGGGTCCATTTATCTTTCTGAAAAGTCATTTGTTTTTCCATTAGTACCCTTCTGCCCTCCTCATCTCCTGTTAAGATGTTATGTAAGGCCCAGTTCTTACCGTGAGTCACGTTTTTTCCCCCTGTGAACTCCTGTGTACAGCCATGAATAAATACCTGCCTTTTTTCTTGCTAATCTGTCTTTTGTCAGTTTAACTTGCACATCCCCAAGGACTAAACATAAGAGGGTAGAGAAAAAGTTTTCTTTCTCCCTGATGATCTGTAATGTGGCAGGTGCTAGAAAGAGAAACTCTCCGGGCACTTTTTAGGCCAGTTTGCCCACTTCCACCCCGTGGAAGAGACTACGAGTGTGAATGTGGTCTAGCAGAGCTACCACCTTGGTGCCTGAGCTTGTGACCCTCAGTGCTCGCATAGGCTCTATCCCTGGGCACGAACATGCAAGGGAAAGTGTGGGTCCAGCAGCCACAGTCTGGTGTGAGAAGCTGTGTTTGTCCTAGGATACCCGGATCCTGATTTTCTCCTGAATTACTGTACAAGGCGAAGGCTGCTTCCTTTGTGACTAAGTAGCCTCCTGGGAGTTCTGGGCAATACAGTTTGGGTGGATGGCAAGCCTCAAGAGGGATATACTCAGCCAACTTTTAATGAGGCTTCTGTGTACTCAAGTAGGTAATTAGGGAAAGTAAAGAGATTTGACATGCATTTGTGGAGTGGCTCAAACCAGTTAAACCATCAAAACAGGTCGTATTAAATTAAACCAGCTGAACTAGATAGTTACTGGCTATCCCTTCCAAATCTTGTTGGGAATATTACTATTTTTATAAAATAATCCTTAAAATAACTTCCCGTGAAAGTTCCATGGTTCTCTACTGACGTGTGTATGTATGTGCGTGTGTCTCGTCGTGTCCGTCTCTTTGTGACCCCATGGACTGTAACCCATCAGGCGCCTCTGCCCATGGGCTTTTCCAAGTAAGAATACTGGAGTGGATTGTCATTTCCTCCTCCGGGGGATCTTCCCGACCCAAGGATCAAACCCGCATCTCTTGCGTCTCCTGCATTGGCAGGCAGATTCTTTACCACTAGCGCCACCTGCAGTGGTTGTGGGGAAATGGACATTTCTGTACATTAAAAGTGAGAGTGAAAAATTGGTGCAGCTCCTGTATTAGCCCATGTATAGCAAGTTGAGCAACTTCACTTCTGAGAATTTGTCATACATATTCTTAGACATGTAAAGTGATATATGTGTAAAGTTAGTCATTCCTGTGTTGTTTGAAACAGCTGCGATAGGAAGTTGAACATTTAACATTGTGTGTGTGCTCAGTCATGTTCGACTCTTTGTGACCCCCATGGACTGTAGCCCACCTGGCAGGCTTCTCTGTCTGTGGAATTTTCCAGCAAGCATACTAGAGTGGGTTGCCATTTCCTCCTCCAGGGGATCTTGCTGACCCAGGAATTGAACCCGAGTCTCTTGAGTCGCCTGCATCGGCAGGAGGATTCTTTAACACTACACTACCTGGGAAGCTCTATGATAGGAAATAACCTATTATAAGTATCCCTTGAGAGGGCACTGATTAAATAAGTGGGAAAGTGAAAGTCGCCCAGTCGTGTCCAACTCTCTGAGGCCCCATGGACTGTACAGTCCATAGAATTCTCCAGGCCAGAATACTGGAGTGAGTAGCCTTTCCCTTCTCCAGGGGATCTTCCCAACCCAGGGGTTGAACCCAGGTCTCCCACATTGCAGGCAGATTCTTTACCAGCTGAGCTACTAGGGAAGTCCAAGAGTACTGGAGTGGGTAGCCTATCCCTTCTCCAGCGGATCTTCCTGACCCAGGAATTGAACTGGGGACTCCTGCATTGCAGGCAGGTTCTTTCCCAGCTGAGCCACAAGGGAAGCCCAATTAAATAAATTAAGCATGATGCATATATTCAACAGAATATTTTGTGGCACTGTGATTAAAAAAATATAGGTGAGGAAGTACTTCTTATAGTGATATGGAAAGATCACTACCAAAATACAATGTTAGGGGTAAAATCCAGGAGTGGAAAATGTGTACTTCATGCTGCATTTTGGTAACAAAAAAAGGAATGATAAATTTGTGCTTGTTTGTACTCAGTATTTGTATCCAAAATATCCAGTTGTAGGAGGAAAAGGCTACCTTTTATTCCTTTCTAGGCTTTCTGATTTTTGAACTATATAAATGTGTTGCCTAGTTAGGATATGAAATGCTGTGATTTTTTTTTTTTAAGTTGAAAATTCTACTCCTGTTTGTCTTGGCCGGGTAATATGCCTGTCTCTGACCCAGTCATTATGTCTAGGGTGAGGTACTCTTTTTGGCAACCTTCACTAGAATGAGGTTGGAGGAACGTTTCCCAGAAGAGAAGTGCTGTTCTGAGCAGATGTAAATACAGTGTTGATTCTAGCCAGAGCACGGGGTCAGGTGAACCCCACAGGCAAGGGCTCAGGTTCCGGCCAAGGACTCTCTGGGCCCTGTGGGTCTCTGGAGCCCCAGGTGAGGTCTGGTCCCAGTGCTGCCAGGCTAGCCCTCTGCTCTCCCCACCCCTCATCTGCCTGGCTTTCCAGAACTAAAGGGTCACTGTCAGAAGCTCCTTTTTTGCTTGGATGGGGGAGCTCTCTAAAGGGATATTTGGAGGTATAAGGAGTCTCCTCCTGCTGTGGACATCATTATCCCCAAGTCCTTCTGTTTTACTGGTGTAATCAATCCTACTATGTGCCTCAACCACACACACCTAGCAACTTCTCTGTAATCCTTCCCATCCTCCTCCTTGCCCTCATCCTCCACTTTCCCATTGAGGACAGTCTTGCCCTGTTCTCCACAACAAGCCTGTCACAAGCAGAGCGTGAGATGGATTTGTTTGTGTGTTTGCACATGTTTGATTGGGAGAGAGTTTTCAAGACAAGGGCCTCCTTTGTGGCTCAGATGGTAAAGAATCTGCCTGCAATGCGGGAGACCTGGATTTGATCCCTGGGTTGGGAAGATCCCTTGGAGAAGGGAATGACTACTCACTCCAGTATTCTTGCCTAGAGAATTCCATGGGCCAAGGAGCCTGGCGGGCTTACCGTCCGTGGAGTTGCAAAGATTCAGACATGACTGAGCACTAATACTTTCACTTTCTCAGGACAAAGGAAGGGGAGGAAGTATGATGAGTCTTTGACTGACGGCTTATGGGGCCTGGTCATGCTTTACCTCCTGACAGGATGGCTGCCATTCAGTTGGTCAGGGGCAGTTTTGCAGAGAAGGGCCCTCGGGCATCACTTGTAGCAGTAAGGAGAGAGGTGGGGACCTGGGCAGGACAGCCACAGCGTCCAGTACTGCTTTGGTTAGGTATCTTTAGAACACTGTTTTCTGAGCATTTTAAAATGATGTTTACTTAATTGCTGTTTCTTCTATCCTTCCCTTATTTGCCTGTCACCTAGACCAATGTGGTATTTCAAAGGGGATCCCAAACATCAGTCATTTTGTCCATAAATATGAATAGCTTGAATATTTGAAAGTACTTTTCATAATCATAATAACATAACACCTAATAGAACAGTATTTTCTTAATATTATTTTATACCCAAGCTGTGTTTAGATCCCCTGAATGTCCCAGATATATCTTTTTAGATGTTTTTGTCTAAAGCAGGATTCAGACAAGGACCCCACGTCATATTTGGTTGACCATCCGTCTCTAGTACCCGTCTCTCCTCTTCCTTATGCCTTTTATTTGTTGGACAAGTCAGGGCATCTGGCTGGGAGGATGTCCACATTCTGGTCTGAGCGTCACGTCTCCACTGTGCTGTTTAGTATGTGCCTCTATCCTCTGTTCTTCCGGCAAACTGGCAAATGAGGGGCATTCGGGGTGCTCGCTGCTACTGAGTTATTGTTACTTCTAGGCTTTTCCAGTGGACTGTGGTAGGAAACAGACATTTAAAAAAATAATTTATTTTTAATTGGAGGATAATTGCTTTACAATATTGTGTTGGTTTCTGCCATCCATTGTTATGAATCAGCCATAGGTATACATGTGTCTCCTCCCTTGTGAACCTCCCTCCCACCTCCCACCCCATCCCAGCACTGTAGGTGGTCACAGGGCCCTGCTTTGAGCTCCCTGCATGATACGGCAACTGGCTACCTGTTTTATATATGGTAATATATATGGAAAGCAGACCTTTTTTTAGAAAGAGAAATGGTCTGTTTATACTGTTAGTTCCCATTTAAATTTAAGATTATATGATTTGTGATTCAATTTGAAAATTTCATAGTTGTCTCTTTTTTATTTTGCTGAAAATCATTAGTCTTAACAAGAATTGCATAACCATTCGTCCTCTCTCTGTCCTTATATATCCATCTCTTTATGGATTGATTGATACAGATATATTTCTTTATGAATAGCTTATCAGTATTATTTCAACCCTTGTTGGAGGGCCACGGATGCCTCCTCCAGCCTGGCCAGTGCCTGACACACAGTGGACATTTAGCCAGTAGATGAAAGCGTCCAGGTCTTCATCTAAAGGCTGAGAGGTCTGGGCACTGGGTTTGGGATGCTGACACTATCCCTGACTGCACACGTGGCCTGGAACGATTGCCTCATGTTCCCGAGCTTCTGTCTGTATATCTGTAAAGTGGATACCGAGTCCTGCAGGGTGAGATGAGACAGTGGATATAAGAGCCTTTTGTACAGGTAGGAACCTGTTCACAGAGCAGCAGTAGGGATGTAGACATAGAGAACAGACTCATGGATAGGGGTTGGCGAGAGGAGGGAGAGGGTGCGATGAATGGAGAGAGTAGATGGAAGCATATGCACTAACTTATGTAAATAGATAGCCAATGGGAATTTGCTGTTTGACTCAGGAAACTCACACTGGGGCTCTGTAATAACCTAGAGGGGTCTGAATGGGCAGGAGGTGGGAGGGAGACTCAAGAGGGAGGGGACATATGTACACCTATGGTTAATTCATGTTGATGTATGACAGAAAGCAAACCAATACTGTAAGGCAGTCGTCATTCAGTTAAAAATAAACAAATATAAATTAAAAAGCACCTAGTGAGCAAAGGCAGTAGCCCCTAAAGGCCTGTGCAAAAGTTCCACGGGGTACTGAGCATGGCCTGTTTTAAGGGAATCATTGTCTAAATCCTTAATCTGCACACACACATTTTTCCAGTTTGATTTGAATGAGAATACATTTGAATTTTTATATTAAAAAAGGGGCAAAGGGCATACCTCTCACCTACCCCTAATCTGACTAAGATATTAATACGTTGCTGCACGGTGTGAAAACCTCAGGGAGAATGGAGAAAAATAAGAGAAGGAGCCTTTGCGCAGTGGTCCCCAAACTTTCAGTACCAGGGACCAGTTTCGTGGAAGACAGTCTTTCCACAGACCAGGGAGGGAGTGGGTTTTGGGATGATTCAAACACATTACATTTGTTGTGTCCTGCATTTCTAACCTCACGCCGCCACTGGTCTGACAGGAGGTACCGGTCTGTGATCTGGAGGTTGGGGATCCCCGCCTTATTGCTTAAGATTCCATTAACTCCTGAGCTCTCTTATCTCCCCATCTTATACATTTTGTGTTGAGAGGACAAAGGGTTTAAGAAACAGTGTTTTGGCCATGTTAGGGTGTTCTAAGTAGCCTCTGTAAGGGGAGTCGAGATAATTTTGCTTCTTGAAGGAGAGTCCAATGACAGCAAAATGAAAAGAGCATCAGTCAGAAACACTGAATTCTAAAGAAGAAAGGGCTCAGATTTTTAAAATGTATGTAAATGTAAGCAATACTTTCCAACTATGATCAGTACTAAACCCAGGTCAGGTTTTCAGCTGAAGGAAATAGCACCCTAGCGCAGCCCAAGCATGTAACTTAGTGACACTGATTCGTTTAAATATAGCTGAAAGGCTTGATAAGACATTCAAGATACATCAGATAAACCCACAGATAAAAACTTTAGGCAACTTGTTTTGGATGTAGTGTATGCTATTCAGTGAGGTATTTTAAAATTCTTTTTATGAAATCATATCATGAAATAATCCGAAGATAGTTAATGCTCATTTTATTTTACTGTATAAAGTATTTAATCTTTTCCACCTCCTATTAACAAGAATAATGTTATCCTAGCTTCTGGACTGATTAATTTTCAGCAGAATGTACCTTTGTCTTTCATTAAATGCATATGAAAAGCTAGGTCATACTTCAGCTCATTAGAAGATCCCTTTCCAATTATATTGAACTTTTTATATTTAAAAATTATCAAAATTTGTAATATGTATATATTTTTTGCCGTTTTGGTCCGTTGTGTGACAATTCAATCCAGAAGCATTTTTTAAGACATGAAGAGCCTTACATTCACAAGAATAAAATGCATTTTAATGTATTACAATATGTAATGTACCTTTCATGTATAATGGCAATTCCCTGGTACCTCAAACAGTAAAGAGTCTGCCTGCAGTGCGGGAGACCCAGGTTCAATCCCTGGGGTGGGAAGATCCCCTGGAGAAAGGAATGGCAATCCACTCCAGTATTCTTGCCAGGAAAATCCCATGGACAGAGGAGCCTGTCCAGGATATAGTTCATGGGGTCACAAAGAGTTGGACACGACTGAGTGAGTTCACTTTCTTTCTTTAATGTATAATAGGGTGATCAAGAAAAAATTCTCAAATTTTAGAAGTATGTTAAATTATGTTAAAGGTTTGTGAAGGGGGAAAAAAAAAGGTTTGTGAAGGAATAGCAAAAAATATGAATTCCAGGAGAAAAATGAAAGATGTAAAGTTTCTCAACAGTGAAGAAGAGATTATTCATATATTTTAAATTGGGTGGTAGTGAGCATGAAATGATCATGAGCCCAAGTTCCCTTTAATATTTTCAAAGACTGATAGTTTTATGTTTAAATGTCAATCTTTGCTGCAGAGAGAAAATGATATCCCTTGCAGTCACTAAACTTAGGATGAAACTTTTAGATGTGATCTTAAAAATATGCAATGGGGTACATAGTTGTTCACAATTCCTTTTGAGACATGCATGTAAGCAAAAAAGTGATGACCATGGAACTGCAGGAAAGTCACTGCTGCAAAGAAACTGTCCATGCTGTCTTCCCCTTTTGGGTTCTGCCCAATGTACCTTCCTAGTCCATGGCCAACATGGCCATGGGATTCATCTGCCTGAGTAATTTTAGGCTAACCTGCCCACAGAATTGCTCTTTTCAGCCAACTGCCAGTTGAAGTAATAGTAATAATAAACAACACATTAGTTAACTATATCCACAATCACATTTATGAAAAAACTAACCAGAAAAACCTCGGTGGTACACATCAATAAATATTTCAGGTCACAACGTATGGTTTGGCTGGGCAGGTCTGCAGATCTTGCCCAAGCTCTGTTCTTATCAGCTGGGCTCACTCATGCATCTGCAGCCACTGGGGGTGCCTTGTCTCTCCTCCACATCATCTCTCATCTTCTAGCTGCTCAGCGCGGGCTTATTTTCATGCTAGGTAGGCAGGGTGCTCAGAGGAAGAGGAAAGCATTCACTCAGCACTGGCACGCCATCACTTTCCCCAAACCTTACTGACCAAAGCAACTAAAGAGAAGGAGGGAAAGCGAGGAGGAAAGGGCACTTCTTTTTTGCCAGTAAGTAAAAAATCTTTCCTTAATTCAGATTGGACCAACTTGGTCGTATCTGCCTGCCTTATCCAATAACACTACCATGGGAAGGTTAAATGCTGATTAGCTGAGGCCTGTGAATCATTCACTGGCAGGGGAAGTGGGGCAAATTATAATCGGCTGAGACTAATCAAGGTTTCCCTCTGGAGTGAGAGTCAGTTTTTCAAACCTCATTGCCACTGCTCAATGGGCCAGGAGTGGAATGGAATTTGGGTGGTCAGCCACGATGTCTACTGCCTATATGCTGTTATTGCCCTCACATTGCACATCAAGAAACTAAATTTTAGGGAAGAGAAGGGGAGGGAGTGTGGGGTCGTGTAGACTTTTCTGCAGCCAGCAAACAACTGGGCTCAAGACACAGCCCTTCCACTGGCTCATGGGGAGACTGAGAACCTCACTTTCCAACGCTGGGCTTTCATCCCAACCCTGCTTGTACGTAGTTTATCTCCATGCTTCTTTCTGGTGTGGCTTATTCACACTCCCAAGGCCAGTAAGCGGAAGTGTCCTAAACCTGAATTTGGTCACATGGCCACACCTAGCTCAAGGGAGGCCTGGGAAATTTCATCTCTAGGTGGCTAAAGTTTGGGGTGATTTTGTTCCAAAAGGTTTAATGAATGTTGAGAAACAGCACTCTGACCCAGAGTCCTTGTAAATCTACCAGCTTTACTTTCAATAACATAATGCATTGCAGCCCATCTGAACAATTAAAATATTAACTTTTTTTATTGATTCATAGACTTTTCACAGATGCAAATTAAAATAGTTTTATTATTCCTAGATATAACAAGTAGAGGATTAATAGTTAAAAATTTCACTGGAAGTATTTTCATTCTTACTAATTCATTTTAATCTATAGTCCTTCCTCAGCTAAAACTGGACAATGAGGCTGAGGTTTATATTCTCAGGAGTGGACTGAAATGGACGATAGAAATGAGCCAGTGCTTAACTTTGGGTTTTAAAGCTCATGACAGAGGCAGTAAATTTGAGCGATAAAAAGACTTTTAAAATTTTAGACCCCTTTGATACCAGAGGCCCAACATTTATGCTCTAAACAAGAGTTTCTGAAGGAGAGTATGATGATGAAAGAACTTGTTTTCCTCCCCAAAAGGAAATAAGGTCTGTAGGCTGGATCTTACTGGATCTGACTCCAGCTCGAGTCAGAGAGCTGGAGAGGGAAATTGACATAAAAGTGCCGGGGTGGGCTTTTGAGCAGTGCTGTCCATCGTTTCCCACATGTTTGGGCCGATCCTGGTCTGGAGATGTTTATCAGAAGGGTGGTGGAGCCAGGTCACCCAGTTTGCTTCCCAATTTTGCCATTTCCTGCCTTCTAATTTGGGCGGCTTCTCTCTCTGTCTGAATTTCCTTTTAAGACAGAGACAGTAATAATATCTACTGTGTACTGTTATTGGGAGTCAATGAATAGAAGCATATACAATTTTTATAACAGAGCCTGATGTGTGATAAGCACCCTGTAAGTCATGTTATCCATATCTGGGAGGAGAGGGAGCAGTATAGAGTTTCATTTCGTTTTTGATTTTTGAAAGCTTCAATTATAGCATTTCTTCCACCTTTTTTTTGGTTACATGTGATTCAGATGTTTTACACTTGAGAATTTAAAATATCTTATGAAATAAATATTTAAAGTGTAAATAGGTACCAAGGATGGAGAACTTTTTTACAGACATTGAGTGTACTACATGAGATTCAGAATCTGTAAGTCATGTTTGATGATATACCTTGTAGAAATTCTAGATATAATTTAAAAAGGATTAAGTAAATTAGCATTCAAAGAGGCATACGATTCTTATAAGCAGTCTTGGCATACCTGTCATCTGCTACTAACAACATTTCCAAGTTTGATAAGCATGGCATCCATCCATCTGTGGATACTTGCAGGCCCAATGTAAAGAAACTATTCCTTAATAAAATTTGCTAGAAACACACTTTGAGGGGGAAGATTTCCATAAGCACAGAAAGAACTAATCTAACCAATTTGAAAAGAATTAGCTTTATGCTGTCTTGAAATTACAATAGCAATTGAGTCCAGTATCCATTTGACTAGAAAGAAGGTTGTTTTCTTAGTCTTCGTGCCTTTCCTCCATACCTCACATGCTTCTGTGCACACACAAACATACATCCCACATCCCAGTAGGAAGCACAGCTTTCTCCCTAATCATCTTCTGCTCAGGTTGCCATAGCAACCCTTGTAGCCAAGTTTCCAGCTGAACAAGTTTCACAAGACACCAGAATATTTTCCTGCACTGCTCTCACTGGAAGAAGAGTCTGAATTGGGCTTAGCTGGCTCAGAGTGGCCTGCAGTGAGGACAGTGGGAAGACTCTGAAAATACATACACCTCACCAATTGTGGGTGGAGACATAGTGGAGGAAGACTGCCAGTGTATTTGGGGTGACTTACCAGCAAAGGGTCAGCTTACACATGGGTCCCCTCTCTAGATACTCTGTAGGATTCTGGGTCCCGGGAGGTAAGGACGTCTTTACAAAGAGGCACATCTGCTGGTGCCCAAGATGGGTTTGCATCTGCCTGCAAACCCATGCTTTCTTTCTGTCTTATGACTAGCAGGATTTGAGCTGGACAGAAAGTGCCATCTCTTCTCTTTCACAAGAAATCAAAACAAAAAAACTCCTAAAAAGTTCATGGTTAAATGTCAACCAGGGTTTCTTATTGGCCTATTTGCGCCAGTTGCCTGCTGTTGATTTAAACCAATAGTCATTTCCTCAGCTCCCACTGCAGTCGTTCCGTGAACAGAACCCCAAGTGTGGGGACTGGGCGTGAGGTCTAGAATAAGGTGAAGATAAAGGAGTTCACTCGAGAGAGCACGCCTATTAGAGCCCACTGATGCCAGAAATCTATTTAAGCCCTGTTTAGGGACAGATAGTCAGCATCCTCTAAGAAAATACAAGATCGCATGATAAGCAAAGCTTTTCAACCTCACAAAGTCTCTTCCCTCGACAGTATTTCATTGGAAACTTGTTGCATGTTTACAAGGATAGGAAAGATCTTCTTGTATCTGTCTGATGGAGAAATGGTATAAGCCTTGTGATAAAACCTAAGTGACATTACAGGAAAATTTATAACTTTTATCAGAAAGCTAAAAAAGATGAAAAAGAAATGAACTAAGCTTTCTATTCAAGGGGCTAGGAAAAAATAGCAGGATAAACCCAAAGTCCTTAAGAAATAGGATTCAAATCTGGGCTCTGCTGTTCATACTGGCTAAGAGACTTTGAGGCGAGTTAATTCACCTCCTTAAACTTCAGCGTCTTCAGTTGTAAAATGGACATAAAAATAAACATATCTATCTTCACAAGTTATTGTAAGGATCAAATAATATATAATTGAAGTGCATTGTTAATGATATATTATTATGAAGGAGTTTTTATTGACATGGAAAGGCACAGTATGTACACATAATCTCATTTTTGTAAAAAGAAAACAGTGTAGGTAGAAAAATCTGTACAGATGGCTACTAATATGTTAAAATTGATATCTGTGTCAGTATGCTTAACTTTTAAAAAAATTATCACACCTCCTCCAAGCCTTTTCCCCCCAAATTTTGCCCTCAAATGAGATTCTAATATCACAGATATAGTGTATGTCTAGCTGGTTATGCACTGTATGACTGTCTGTACTTTATATATGTAAAGAGTGAATTTTTCTCCCCAATAGGACCAACTTTTGACCCCTTAGGGGCCATACCATCCCCATTGAGTGTGCCCAATTTACAAATAGTAGAAATATAGCAGATATTTGTATTTTCCTGTACTTCTCACCTTATTTCTTGCTCTTCTCCTTCCTTTCCTTCTTCCAATTAACATGCTTTCCTTCTGTAATTTAAAATAGCATGGTGGTTACAAAAAATAAATATGGGTGATAAACGTACTGGATACTTCAAGACCTCTTCTTTATGTATTGAAAGTCAATACAGGGACTTCTCTGGTGGTTCAGTGGTTAAGACTTCGTGCTTCCAGTGCAGGTGGTGTGGGTTCAATCCCTTGTTAGGGAACTAAGGTAAAAGTAAAAATTTAAAAAAGTCAATACAGCTCAAAAGGTATCCTGAAATCAAACTGCCAGAATTCGAATCCTCACACCATCCCACATTTGCGTGACCTGGAGCATGTTGCTTACCTTCTTGAAGCTTTAGCTAACTCATTTTCAAACCTGATATCTGCAGTGTATTTCCCTAAAGTGGCTCATACTAAATCCTCATGCCAAGTTGGTGGGTACTGATGTATTTACAAGACAGAAAATGCACGTAGCTGGGGCCTCATAGATAAAATGCCTTCTGCTCTAACGAGGAGAATTTTCGACCCCATAGAAAAAAAGATTTGTCCGTCATGCCCCTTCTGCAGCAAACCGTGTGGGTGTTTGTTTGCCGACTGCTCTTCCATCCTCCCTCAGCCTTAATTAAAAACCTAATTTCTCTATTACCATAACAATGAGTGGAACAACAACTGATTTGTCTCACCAGATTAATTCTCCTTTTGGGAACTTGGGAGAACATTATTTATCAGAGCAGCAGACAGAGATTTAAAAATGGAAGCATGTTTCCAATATATATGCCAAGTTCAAAAAAGATGGGACTAATATTTCAACATTTGGAGGCATCTTGGAGATTCATTCACTATCATGTCCCCAGCAATGCTGGTACATAGAAGACCCTTGGTACTGTTGAATAGATGACTGGAATTAGTATTGCCCAGATCTCACTCTTCACAAGTTTTAGCTGCTGCTTTGTTGTTCAGTCGCTGAGTTCTGTCCAACTCTTTGCAACCCCATATACGTCAACACACCAGGCTTCCATGTCCTTCACTGTCTCCCAAAGTTTGCTCAGACTTATGTCGCTTGAACTGGTGATGCTATCCAACCATCTCATCTTCTATTGCCCCTTTCTCCTCTTGTTCTCAGTCTTTCCCAGCATCAGTGTCTTTCCCAGTGATTCAGCTCTTCGCATCAGGTTGCCAAAGTATTGGAGCTACAGCTTCAGCAACAGTCCTTCCATTGAATATTCAGGGTCAATTTCCTTTAGGATTGACTGGTTTGATCTCCTTGCTGTCCAGGGCTTCCCTGATAGCTCAGATGGTAAAGAATCCACCTGCAATGCCAGAGACCTGGGTTTGATCCCTGGGTTTGGAAGATCCCCTGGAGAAGGGAACAGCTACCCACTCTAGTATTCTGGCCTGGAGAATTCCATGGACAGAGGAGTCTGGCAGCTACAGTCCATGGGGTTGCAAAGTTGGACACTACTGAGCGACGTTCACTCTGTCACTCTTTTGAGGGACTTTTAAGAGTCTTCTCCAGCACCACAATTCGATTGCATCAATTCTTTGGTGCTCAACCTTGTTTATGGTCCAACTCTCACATGTGTATATGACTGCTGGGAAAACCATAGCTTTGACTAGAAAGACCTTTGTTGGCAAAGTGATGTCTCTGCTTTTTAATACACTGTCTAGGTTTGCCATAACTTTCTTCCCAAGGAGCAAGTGTCTTTTAATTTCATGGGCTGCAGTCACCATCTCCAGTGATTTCGGAGCCCCCCAAAAGAAAATCTGCCACTCTTTTCATTATTACCCCATCTATTTGCCATGTGATGGGGTGCCATGATCTTAGTGTTTTGAATGTTAGACCTTTAAGCCAGCTTTTTCATTCTCCTCTTTCACCTCATCAAGAGACTTTTTAATTCCTCTTCACTTTCTGCCATTAGAGTGGTATCATCTATATAGCTGAGGTTGTTGATATTTCTTCCAGCAGTCTTGATTCTAGCTTGTGACTCATCCAGCCTGATATTTTGCATGATATACTCTGCATATAAGTTAAACAGGGTGACAGTATATACAGCCATGTCTTACTCCTTTCCCAATTTTGAACCAGTCATTTGCTCCATGTAAGGTTCTAGCTATTGCTTCTTGACTCACATGTAGGTTCCTCAGGAGACAGGTAAGATGGTCTGGTATTCTTATCTCTTTAAGAATTTTCCACAGTTTGT
Organism: Muntiacus reevesi; assembly: GCF_963930625.1. Lineage (NCBI taxonomy): Eukaryota > Metazoa > Chordata > Mammalia > Artiodactyla > Cervidae > Muntiacus > Muntiacus reevesi. The sequence continues at coordinate 73,163,971 of NC_089252.1, forward strand.
TATGATCCACACAGTCAAAAGGCTTTTGCATAGCCAATGGAGCAGAAGTGCATGTTTTCCTGGAATTCCCTTGCTTTCTCTATGATCCAACGAATGTTGGCAATTTGATCTCTGGTTCCTCTGTCTTTTCTAAATCTGGCTTGTACAACTGACAGTTCTTGGTTCACATACTGCTGAAGCCTAGCTTGAAGGGATTTTGAACATAACTTTACTAGCATGCAAAATGAGTGCAACTGTACAGTACTTAGAACATTCTTTGGCATTGCCCTTTTTGGGGACTGGAGTGAAAACTGACCTTTTCCAGTCCTGTGGCTGTTGTTGAGTTTTCCAAATTTGTTGACACATCGAGTGCAGCACTTTCACAGCATCATCTTTTAGGATTTGAAATAGCTCAGCTGGTATTCTATCACCTCCAGTAGCTTTGTTCATAGCGGTGCTTCCTAAGGCCCACTTGACTTCACACTCCAGGATGTCCAGCTCTAGGTGAGTGACCACATCATGGTTATCCAGGTCATTAAGACGTTTTTTGTATATTCTTCTGTGTATTCTTGCCACCTCTTTTTAATATCTTCTGCTTCTGTTAGGTCCATACCGTTTCTGTCCTTTACTGTGCCTGTCTTTGCATGAAATGTTCCTTTGATCTCTCAAGCTGGGTAACTGTTGCTTACACAAAGTATTTACAATCTGTTGTAAGAATTTAATTTGTTTATATATCCCATTAGAAGTTTCGTATATTTTCTTTTGTTGGCAATTAGGAAAGAATAGGTTTATCTTGTTATGCACAGTCAAAATTAACAGACTCCTCTAACGTCATTTTATTTGCCAGTGGTGAAGTATTTCCAAAGAATGAAAAACGTATTTCCCACATAGTCTCTGAAGCTGCTTTTTTTTCCTCAGGAAATATGGCTGTGTCATGGGATATAACAGTAACATAGGTATAAACATGTTTGAGAAGGTGAACACACTAAATATTTTAAATTTTAAGGTAAATATTTTGATAGTTTAGAGAACTCCCTCACACATTCTTTTATAAGTTATTTTCTTAAGAATCAAGAAAATTTACCCAACCTCAAAGTCATGCCCAGAGCGAGAAAGGGTGAGAAATATCTTTTCCAAGATAGTTTAAACATCTCACAATTTCATCTTCCTTTCTCATTTTGCATATCCTAAAGTGTATTCCAAAGAATTACTGAATAGAAATGAAGTAAAATTATATATTATCAATGAAGAAAAATTTGCAACTTGAGAATCAGCACCGGCCTGATTTCTGGCATTAGCCGAAACCTTCAGAGGAGGAGGAAAGAGGGACGGGGAAGCGGGTGGGGGAGAGCCGAATGCCTCCTTCGCTGCGTGTCATCTCTGATGGGTAGGATTCAGTGAGTCTTACATTTCTGTGACTAGATTTTTCCGAGCTGAAAATCACTGGTGCCAGCTATGTTTGGGCCTTTGCTTCAGGCACTCCTGGGTGTGATTTAGGAACTATTTCCAACCCTAATGGGATAATTTAGCACCCAGTCTCCAAAACCTTGTGCTCTGCAGTTCTGTGTTGAAGAGCTATAGACTTTCAGAGCCGGGAGGTAAATAAAAGCCAAATTAAAAATCTCTCAAGAGATCCTCTAGTCCCGGTTATTAAACCTCTGTTATTTTATTTTGTTGTTTATATATTTTATTTTTGGTCATGTGGGATCTTAGTTGCGGTATGCAGCATCTTTCATTGTGACATGCAGGCTCTAGAGGGTGTGGGCTTAGTAGTTGTGGTGTGAGGGCTTCATTGCCCTGTGGTGTGTGGGATCTTAGTTCCCCGACCAGGGATCGAATCTGCATCCCCTGCATTGGAGGTGGATTCCTAACCGCTGGACCACCAGGTAAGGTCCAATTAAAACCTCTTTTTAAGCAGCAGAACTTGTTCTAATGGAAGTTTATCTGGAAGTTAGTCCCTTCTCTTCTTGCCACCTTTTCTTACTCTCTCACTGTGTTTCTTTAGATATCCCCCAAACAGTCTTCCCCCAGGTGTTCCTGCCAGGGTCAGCTTTTGGCAGAAGCCAAAGCAAGACATAGAGCCAGCCGGAGTCTGAAATCAAGGTCTAATGTTGAGGAAAGAGAATTGACAAGAGCCAGAGCCCTGTATGTGCCTGGTGGGGATGAGGAAGGGCCCTAGGGGGAAAGGCTAGTCAAAACTGAACTCAGTCCTAACCTTGTGATGGAAGTATTCTGAGGAGACAAAGGCAGAAAGCTAGCTAGGGCCTAGCAGTCAAGGTTTTGGTTAGAGGAGGGTTGGGGTTTGAAGACCTTGGAGCAACAAGACTAATTCCTGATGCTGCCAGCTGTGACCTGAGTTTCTCATATGCCCCCCTGGGTGAGGACTCACTCTGTACCTGGCGATGAGACCTCCTGGCCTGTTGTCAAGCAGAGCTGGAAATAGTGACACCAAAGCACCCCCAGACCCTAGCTTCTCTAAAGGGCTGTAGCTGAACAGATAGGTTTTCTAGGATGGGAAGTGGGAATGAGCAAGAGAGTAGGATTGTGAGTTTGAGTCAAGAACAGAAGATCTAAGGGGTTGCAAAGATGATGAGACAACTCTACCTGTTGGGTTGGACTTTGTGACCTTATTAAGGGTAAGTCGTTCCTCTGTGGACTCTGGAAACCTGTTCTTACACAGGTTAATATTGAAATATTTTACAACCAGTCAGACACAGGCACTGAGGGATCAGCACAGCCCTTCTTAAGGCTCTTCTACAAGGCCCCAGTTCTGATTAGGTCAGATGGGCTCAGTTTTCAAAGCTAGGTCAGCATCTTTCATGAGCAGTGGGAAAAGACTTCAGGTGGGTTTTTCTGGACACAGGATGGTCCCCAGGTTACTTGGGGTTGTTTCCCTCTTTCTGAGCATCTCCACTCAGACCTAGAGGATAGAGCATGACAAAAGGGAGGAGGAAGCTCTAGCTTGAAATCGCCAGCAGACGTTGGGAGATTCAGGTTCCTAAAATGCCTTTAGGCATCAGTTTTCTTGCTTGATGTGTGTGTGTGTGTGTGTGTGTATGTATGTAAGAGAGACAGAAACAGAGAGTGATGGTGGTCCCTTCACAATCTGTCGATGATACCTCCTACTATCATTTTCAGGGCATTTACTGTGGGCTGGACACTCTCTGAAGTGCTTTTCTGGCATTATAATCCTCACAACAGCCCTATGTGGTAGATATTATTTGCATTTTACACACATGAGAACTGAAGCTCATCTAGAGCAAGATAGAACTGAAGTTTGAGCCTGGATCTATTTGATGTCAGATTCTGAGCATTTAACCACCAAAGCATATGGACCTACAGCACGCTGTGTTCCTGCAATAGTCTGCAAATTCAAGTCCTCATACAATGTGCAACCCATCTGCCTCTCTTTAAGGATAAGCAGAGTGCCAAATTATAAGCCAGTATAACAGAGCCAACATAAGAGGGAATGATTGTATTTTGAAAGGATTCATCCGTTCATGAAGTAATTCCCACAACAGGGAGCTCTCCTTGGGTACTGAGTTAGTTCAGAATTTGATGTGCTGTCCTGTTTCCATGGAGTTGTATTTATACCACCCTATTACTCATTTGGGGCTTCCCTGTTGGTTCAGCAGTAAAGAATCTGCCTGTGATGCAGAAGACGCAGGTTTGGTCCCTGGATCAGGAAGATCCCCTGGAGAAGGAAATGGCAACCCACTCCTGTATTCTTGCCTGGGAAATCCCATGGACAGAGGAGCCTAGTGGGCTACAGTCCATGGCGTCACAAAAGAGTTGGACATGACTGAGCAGCTAAATAACAACACCACCATTACTCATTCAAAGCAGTAGGATGATTTACATTTATGATGATTTATATTTATATTTATATCCTTTCTGAGAAGTGTAGAATCCTTTGCCATTTCTTCCCAGATCCTCAAAGCTTCTATGCAATGGTTACAATTCATATTTCACTGATGGGAGGAAGAAAGGTACAGAGAAAGGGGAGGATCAGACCAAGGGTGCTGAATGATGACCAATCTGGGCCTGCACTCCTGAACACAGACCCGGCACTCCTGCCCAATCATCCGTGAGTGCTCCATGGTGCCTTCACAAACCTACACCTTGCGGGGGAAGACTCTTCATTTGAAAAAGTTCCTGGAGAGTCTGCACAGTGAATGTGCAGCACCTGCCTGGTCCTATTAAACTCCCTGAAGGGTGATTTTTCTGGTGCCCAAGGGCATTTGTTTCTTACCCATTTCCACACAGCCTTTCACCTACTTGCATTGCCACGGAGCCTTGATGAGAGGCGAGAATATAGCATGCTTTTAGGCTGCCCCTCAGTATTTCCCAGGCCTGCCTGCAGGAGAACGTGAACTTTTAGGTGCCAGTTGTGAATCAACCAGGCTTCCTAACATGTCCGCCTATGGCCTGGAAAATCGCAGAGCTCTACCTGGTGCTTGGAATTCTCTTGAGGCTTTGAGAGTGCTTCCCCGTCAATGCCCTTGTGGTCATGGGCCCCTTCCAGGGGCCAGTTAATATCCTCACCTGCACTTGCAGTCTGGGAAGCCATTGCTGCCAACAGCATGAAAAGCTCAGTGTAAATTCACCTGCTTACAAGTGTGTATGTCCCTCATTCATGAAGGCTTGGTAGCATCCTCACTGAATAAGAAAGTAGATTGGGGTAGGGGCACCTTCCCTCCTGTGAAATGAATATGCTCAGGCACCAGCCCAGGTTATAGTGGGTGCTGTCATTACTCTAACAAAAGCTTCCTGTTGTTCAGTTGCTCAGTCATGACTGACTCTTTGCGACCCCATGAAATGCAGCACACCAGGCTTCCCTGTCCTTCACTGTCTTCCTGAGTTTGCTCAAACTCACATTCATTGAGTCGGTGATGCTACCTAACCATCTCACCCTCTGTTGCTCCCTTTTCCTTTTGCCCTGAATCTTTCCCAGCATTAGGATCTCTTCCAGTGAGTCAGCTCTTTGCATCAGGTAGCCAAAGTATTGGAGCTTCAGCTTCAGCATCACTGCTCCCGATGAGTATTCAAAGTTGATTTCCTTTAGGACTGACTGGTTTGATCTCCTTGCAGTCCAAGGGACTCTCAAGAGTCTTCTTCAGCACCATAGTTCAAAAGCATCAATTCTTCGGCACTCAGCCTTCTGTATGGTCCAACTCTCACATCTATACATGATCAGCTTCTTGATCAGCAAATCAAGGATGCTTCCATTGATTGGTGGACCTTGACTTTCATTAAGGCTGAACATAATGAATGGTCATGTGTAGAACGTCTTGGTGTTTTTTTGAACTATGAATAGATAGTTCAAAATGAATAGATTTAATTTTTTAAATTGGAGGATAATTGCTTAACAATGTTGTGTTGGTTTCTGCCTTACAATATGAATCAGCCATAAGTATATGTCTTGGTGTTTTATAGAATTACTCACAAAGTCACAGTTCACAGACTTTATGTGTTTTATTTTTTGTACGTTTCTATATAGCCAACCTCATTCCACAGTGGACCTGAGTTGATATATAACAGAAGCAGATAAAATAAAATGGTAAAATATAGCTTAAAATTAAAATACAGGTCCAAAGAAGTACAAACAGTGAATTCCTTTGTTTATTCTTCTTTTCCTTTCCTGTTTCATGGATCTCCAAAAGAGGCTTGCTTTTTTTTTTTTTTTTAAACAATCAGCTAATGATGACCTAGATAAATAGGCAGGTAAAAAGGTAAATAATACCTAATGGTAAATCAGGATGTGCAGGCTACGAGTCTCTCTAGGTACGTGCTGGGATTGCAGCTCAGTCTTGGCTCTGAACGAAAAGGGAAAGGATTCATTAGAAAGAATGAAATAATGCCATTTGCGGCAACATGGATGGACCTGGAGATGGTCAGAGTGAGTGAAGTAAGTCAAAGACACATATCATATGCTATCACTTATATGTGGGATCTAAAAAGAAGTGATACAAATGGACTTATTTACAAAACAGAAAAAGACTCACAGACTTAGAGAACAGAGTTGTAGTTGCCAGGGGTAAGGATGTGGGGGGAAGCGATAGGGAGTTTGGGATGGACATGTACACACTGCTGTATGTTTAAAATGGGTAACAAGTATGTACTGTACAGCACAGGGAACTCTGTTCAATGTTACCTGGCAACCTGGATGAGAGGGGAGTTTGGGGGAGAATGGATACATGTATATGTAGGACTGAGTCCCTTTGCTATTCACCTGAAACTACCACAACATTGTTAATTGTCTATACTTCAATATAAAATTAAAAATTAAAAAAAAAACCAGGAAGGGGAAAGGAGTCAGTGAATATATTCCTCATCAGCAGGAAGAACACCTATCTGTTCCTCAGGAGAAGTAAAGGTTTTAGTGCTCGACTCTAAGAAATGCCTCGGGTGCAAGATTCCAGAGGGGCCCTGCACTCCTGGGTGGACAGGAGCTTCTCAGCGCATTCTTTGGAGGCAAATGGGAGGTGAGGGCAAGACCAGCCTCTGGTGGCCAGGCTTCACTCACAGATGTCAGAAACCCTGAAGACATCCTGGCTTGCCTCCGTAAGCGTTTGCCTCTTGTTCTGAAGCGCCCTGGGGCAGGCAGCAGCAGGCATTTGGAGGCCGTGCTCCCTGAGAGGGGCCGGTGGGCAGGTTTCTGAGCCAGTGGCCACCAGCATGGGCTGCTGCATGGTTTTTCAAACGTAGAAATGCCTCTGGCACAAGAACTGTGCCTGGGTCTCCAGCACTAACACGGAAGCTGGGAGAGAACCCTGAAACAGGGAAGGTGGTGGGGTCCCCCAGTGGAGAACAGTGACAGGGCTGGGGCCTTCCGTACACACGTCTTCTCTCCCATGTCGCCTTGGGTGGATGATTGCCTTCTGGGTTGGTCTTCCACGGGGCAGGATGCAGTATGGCCAGAAGGAAGTCCCCCACTGCCGTGGGGACAGAGGAGGCAACGCATGCAGGGGGGCTGGCAGTCTTCCTCCCCAATCCCACCCTGAGGGGCAGGCTTGCCTAAGGGTGAGCCCAGAGTGCTCCCGAGGGGCTCGACCCTAGGAGGAGCTTGCCATCCCCAAGCGAGTGGACGGGTCTGGCTATGTCAGCTGAATGCCAAGGAGATTGGGCAGAGTGGGAGCGGGGTGAGAGCTCTCAGGGAAAAAAATTCTAAGACATCCAAGGAGTGTGTGTGCTCTTAAGAAGCCCAACAAATGGAGCAACCTGTGTGGGAGGAGCAGAACCGAGGGAACAAATAGATCAAGAAGTTTAAATAAGCAGAATAAATATCCTCTGGGAGATCGGAAGCAGGAATAAATGTTTATGAAGAAAACTAATTAGAGATAATAGGTATGAAAAGTAGAATTAAAATAGAGTACCCAGTGTGTGGGTTGAAGAACTTGGAGGAATCAGCTTGAGAGTGCTTATGGAGAGGGATGTTTGGGTCCTCCTTATTCCAGGAGGTATCAGAGAGGTAAAGAGGTGGAAAGAATGACAGAAAACAATTAGAATTAGAAGTGTTCTTGTTGTTGTTGTTGTTTTACCCATAAAGCTCGCAAAGAGGGGAGTGAGTAAATGGAGGAGAGAAAATAAATGTTTGAAGAACTAATGACTGAAGATTTTATGAGATGATTAAACCCTCTGATTTGATGGATGCTTGGAATACCAAACAGGATAGGTTCACACACACATACTACACACACACACACACACACACACACACACACACACACACAAACAATTGTTCAGTCGTAAAGTAGTGTCTCTTTGTAGCCCCACGGACTGCAGCATGCCAGCCTTCCCTGTCCTTCACTGTCTCCCAGAGTTTGCTCAAAGTCATGTCCATTGGAGTCAGTAACGCCATCTAGCCGTCTAATAAATACATCAGAGCCCGAGGAAAGTTTCCAGAGACAGAAGGCAGACCCCTTCAAGAGTCCAGCTTCTCCACTGCCACGTGGGAGGTTGGGAGATGATGGTGTGATGTCTGCAGAGCATGCAAGGAATCTTCCTACCTGAAATTTTGTGTCTTTCTAAGTCATCACTTAAATGTGAATAGGAAAAAAGGCATCCTCAGAGGTGGTCATTGTTGAGGAGGAGTTACGGTTGGTAGTGGTTGAGAAAGCCTGCTCTGTCTCAGGTGCCTTGTGATGGGTTGGGAGTGGAGAGTGGCCATGGGCCAAGGCTGAACTCATGAGTTCTGATAAAAGAAAGTCCATGTCCACCTGTGCGTCCTTCATCTGAATAAGATAGAGCCTGCGCCACTGCACACACATGCTGCACAGAGTCCCTTTTAGAAGGAGTTTCCAGGAGCGGGGATGAGCAGTGGGGGCAATAAGGGCGAACGCATAACTGAGTCCAGTTAATTATCACCTCAGTGAATAACAGCTTGAGGCGCATAGCCATCAGTTGCAGGACTGAAATGTCAGGCCCTCTCAGCATTGCAGGGCGTTGGTGGGGTGCAGAGCAGGGAGAGATGAGAGGGGATGGAAGAGCGTCAGGTGGGGGACACACGTGGGCATGGATGTTCTATTTTTCAGAACTCAGGAGTTCAGCCTTGGTCAGTGGCCACTTCCCACTTCCCACTACCCAGCCCTTCACAGAGGCACCAGAGGCAGAGGAGGTTTTCTTTTTTTAAAATTGGAGTATGGTTAATTTTCAACTTTGTGTTAGTTTCTGCTGTATAGCAAAGCGACTCAGTTATAGAGATATGTATTCTTTTTCATATTCTTTTTCCTCATGGTTTATCACAGGACACTGAATATAATTCCCTATGCTACACAGTAGGACCTTGTTGTTCATCCACCCTGTATATAATGGTTTGCATCTGCTAACCCCAAACCCCCAATTCATTCCTCTGCCTCCCTCCCCACCCCCGGCAACCTCAAGTCTGTTCTCTGTGTCTGTGAGTCTGTTTCTGGTTCCTAGATAAGCTCATGTGTGTCATATTTTAGACTCCACACATAAGTGATACCATATGGTGTGTGGCTTTCTCTTTCTGACTTACTTCACTTGGTACGATCATCTCGATTCATTCCTTTTCATGGCTGAGTAATATTCCGTTGTATGTACACCACATCATCTTTGTCCGTCCATCTGCCAGTGGACATTCAGCATGTTTCCATGTCTTGTCTGTTATAAATGTTCACTGCTGTGAACATAGGGCACATAGTGAACGTGAAAGGCGTTCAGTCGTGTCTGACTCTTTGTGACCCGATGGCCTATACAGTCCGTGGAATTCTCTAGGCCAAAATACTGGAGTGCCCTTTCCCTTCTCCAGGGGATCTTCCCAAACCAGGGATTGAACCCAGGTCTCCCGCATTGTAGGTGGATTCTTTACCAACTAAGCCCCAAGGGAAGCCCCCATAGAGTACATACATCTTCTCAAATTAGAGTTTTGATTGAATATATGCCTAAGAGTGGGATTGCTTGATCATATGGCAACTCTGTTTTTAATTTTTAAAGGAACTTCTTTACTGTTCTCCATAGTGGCTGCGTCAGTTTACATTCTCACCAACAGGACAGAAGGGGTTCCTCTCAGAAAAGTTTTTCTCAGTGAGTACCAACCAAATGTCAAACATCCTTATCCTTCTCAGAAATAGCAGTCTCTGAATTTTGTTCTTCTTTATTTAGATTTATTTTTTTTTTTGAGGGAGAGATGTGGACCGTTTTATAAAAGTCTCTACCAAATTTGTTACAGGGTTGTTTCTCTTTTATGTCTTGGGTTTTTTTTGGCCACGAGGCATGTGGGATCTTAGTTCCCCTGACCAGAACCAGAGATGGAAGCAGCACCCACCCCACCTGCCCTGCATTGGAAGGCAACGTCCTAACTGCTAAACCACCAGGAAAGTCTCTGTCTTTATTTATTTAGAAGATATTTATTTATTTGGCTGCACCAGGTCTTCCTTGCGGCATACGGGATCTAGTTTCCTGACCAGGCATTGAACCCGGCCTCCTGCATTGGGAGCACAGAGTCTCAGCCACCGGACCTCCAGGGAAGTCCCTGAATCTTGTTCTTTAAAAAAAGAAGAACTCTGGGACAAACCCATTTCAGGATTTAGGGCTGGGAAGGTCTCTTTTCTGACAAAGTGGACTGAGCCGTCCCCGGGGAGACCCCGCCAGCCCGTCGTGTCCTTGGCCCTACTTGCCAGGACGCCTCGGGCTCAGCTGTCTGGCCTGTGCAACCCCTCACCCTGGCTTCGCTTTTCTGTGACTTGCCCTCTCCTCCCTCCCCATCCTTGCCCCATCTCTTCACCAGTCCTCTCCTGTTTATTCCTGGGCTTCATTTGTAAAGGTGATTTTGGACACTGCTTTCGTAGACTTTTTGCAGGAAGTCAAGCTGTCCTGGAGTCTGTGTCGGTCTGCAGTCAGGCGGTGAGGAGCTGGACCAGCGAGCAGCCCCTGCACTGGCTCTGTGAGCTTGGACGAGTTGGTTCTCTTCGCTACTCCAGCTTCCTCACCTGCAGATGGTGGGTGCTGACGATTCTCACACCAGGGCTGCTTGTGGGGAACAGCGATCATGAGGGGAAAGGGCTTGCACGGAGCTTGGTCTGCATGAAGTGCTCAGTGGATCTTGGCGTTGTGGTCAGTACTCTTTTTTGTTCCTGTCACATCTTTTAGTTTCCTCTGGAATGACACAGCAGTCCTCAGTTACGACCATGTGAATTATAGACTAGTGGTCAGCAAATGGCTTGCTGTTGGACTTTTCTCTGAAAGATAGAAAGTGGTCTGCTCCATATGTTAGAGAAATGTGTGTGTAGGTATGTGTGTGTGTGTGTATGAAAGTGAAAGTGTTAGTTGCTCAGTTGTGTCCATCTCTTTGCAACTCTACGGACTGCAGCCCGCCAGGCTTCCCTGTCCTTCACTGTCTCCCAGAGTGAGACAGACTGATACAGTGCTCAAACTCAAGTCCATCGAGTTGGTGATGCCATCCAACCATGTCACATATATGCATATACACATGTATATGATATATATATATATATGTGTATATATAGATAGATTCAGAAAGAGATAGAGACAGAAGGAGAGACAGTAATGTGAGCCCCACAATGGTTGCCTGTGATTGATGCTTTGGCTTGGAGTCATGAACAGATTGAGCCTGCAGTTGGTGCTGTGGCCGTGCATGAGGCCCCAGACACTGCCTGGCTTTCCGAGTGTGTTAGTGGGTCTCTGTGAGGGACCTCTCTCCAGCATCCCCAAGCCTGCTCCCTCTCACTGGCATGACACTGGCTTTAGGCCCCTTTCTCCTACTCCTCAAACATCCCTCTTGTAATTCCATGAACAGGAAGGACTTTGAGCTTGAAGAAGGGATATTGAACAACCTCTTGTAACTTCCTTTGGCTTCTCTTTGGCCCCTTCCTCACTGCCTGCCTGTCGTGGACCACCCAGCCAAGCCCAGATCTGGCCATGCTTCTTAGGTTCACATTCCTCACCGCACATCCCCCCAACACCCACTGTGGATCTCTGGGGGCGTGAGAGCGGATCCTGGGCTGGCCAAGGGTGAGCGCCCAGGCCCTCGGGAGAGGATCCCATGGAGGGTGGGCTGCAGAGCTGAGCACAGACACAAGTTAAAAGGTGAGAGAATAGTGCATAAGGCTATGAAGGCAAAGGGCTGCCCAGCAAATGCTCCCTGTCCACCTGCCAAGTGGAATTTGCTCAAACATATGGCTGCAGTTCGCTGCACAGCCAGCTTCCTGGCCAGAAACTGCTGGAGAGTGGAGCCAGGCTCGCTTCCAGATGGGACCAGCCTGGCTCCCACATCTCTGCTTGAATGTGCCACAGGCGTTTCAGAACCTAACGTGTGCCTCCCATCCTCTCTGCCCAGAAGGTGCCTGGTGGCAGCTGGTGATCAGCTCTCCCCTGGTTCTCCCTGGAGCAGGGGTCCAGCCCTTCTTGAGAGGGGGAATCTTTGTTTATGGTAAACAGAATCTTTGTTATAATTTTTGGGAAGCCAGGCCTCATATTCCATCACCTAGAATGGTGCCTGGCAGGTGACTCAGTCACATTAATTGAATGAAAGGGGAGGGCTTTACAGAACACTGGATGTCTTTTCCATGCCCAGCAAGTCTCTTCTCTGTAGAGGTCTGAGAAGGAATATGTGGATGTCCCGGGCATCGGTGGCTGTGGTTCACGCCTCCCCTAGCTGCTGTAAGGGCTGCTGTGGCTCAGAAGGCCCCCTTCTCTGGAGAATTGCCTTCAGGGCCCACCTTGCCCAGGAGGTATGAACACCCCATCCAAGGCAGTCCATGAAGAGTGACTGACAAGGGGTGCAAAGCCCTTAATTGCTTTAGGGGGTGACTCTGGAGTAGAATTTCTGCTTCAGAGTATGCTTCTGGCCTCCTCACCCCACCGGGCTCAGGCTAAACTCAAGAGAGACCAGATACTTCACCTCCTCCCCATCCTTGTCCTGCTTCCCTCTCTTCTCTGCACGGAATCACTGCCTCAGGCTCTGCTTCCAGGGAGACTCACCTTAGACATCCCCCAAGAGACTCCACTCCTGCTCTGAGCTCGGACTGTTGAGTTTGGAAGGGACTTTAGAGCTAAACCTCCTCCATTGGGAAGGCGAGGAAACCCAGGCATAGGATTGAGGCAGGACGTCTGGCCAGGCTCAGAGGACAGCCCGCTCTGGCTGTTTAGCTTGATAGCTGCCTGAGGGTGTGTAAACCATATACTGTGGTGCTCTGGGAGGATCCCCTCAATCCCTGATCTGACCTCATCCCCCTCGTCCCCCAAGGTCACCAGGTCAGGGAAGCCCCGATACCTGTACCAAGACAACTCGAGGGACTCTGTTCACAGGAAGGGGACACCGTCCTGTCCTGCCTCTGCCTGGAGAAAGGCTGCTGCCTTTTGCTTCACAACTGCACGGAAGGGGCCAGCTCCTCCATCCCAGGATGCCCAGAGCTCACTTCTGTTAAATGAACTCTCTTCCTTGGGAAGTGAAACAACAATTTTCTTTTTTCTCTGCGTAGTACGCCATCTCTTTCTCACCTTTATCGCAGTCTTCCCTAACTACATGTATGTTTTTATGGTACGTTCTTTTGAGTCCATTGTAGCAAGTAGGCATGACACCCATAAGTGCTTAGGCATTGGATTTCCTGCTGAAGATCTCCAAAGCAGTTGGGATAACTAAGTGGAAAGTAGAGTGGATGGAGGGAGTATCTTTTGACTTTTCTTCTGAGGAAGCAATGATGTTCACAGCCCAGGATTCTTCTCATTCCCCTGCTTATCCTTGGGCTCCTCCAGAAATGTCTCTAAAAATCAGAGGCAGTTATTGCCCTTGGAGGGGTTCCAAACCCAGATCTGGGTGACTCTTGGCTTGTATTATCAAATCCAACTATCTCCTTGGGTCAGATTAACTGAACACTTGCTGGGTCTCTGGGCGAGTGAAGCTCAGAGATCAGGAGAGTCCTGGACTTCTGCACTGGTTTTCCAGGTGGCTCAGCAGTAAAGAATGCACCTGCAATACAGGAGATGCAGGAGACCTGGGTTTGATCCCTGGTTCAGGAAGATCCCCTGGAGGAGGGCATGGCAACCCACTCCAGGATTCTTGCTGCGAGAATCCCATGGACAGAGAGCCTGGCAAGGTATAGTCCATGGGGTCACAAAGAGTCAGACATGGCTGAACATGCATGCGTGGACTTCTGCATTGGCTAAACCTGCTTACAGACCCCGGCTGATGGACGCTCCTCCCAACCCCGAGGTGACTGGGCTAGAGCACTGTGTGAAAGGGTGTTTGACTGCACTGGGCTGCTTCCATCGTGGAAGGAGCTGCGTTTTGTCCTTACTGGTCTTGACTCTTATCTGGATACAGATTTGCCTTCCCTGCACTCATGCTTCTGCCAAAACTACCACCCCTGGACTTATAACATGCTTTATAATCTGTCACGTTTCCCAAGCTGTCACTGAGCGTGGTAACTCGGATCTACTTGTCAGACTGCAGGACGTTTGGGAAAAAGGAATTAGGGAATTTTCAAGATAGGTGGGGCCTTGGAAATCTCCCAGCTGGGGGCCCAGAGAGGGTGAGAGATTTGTTTGAGGCCACACGGCTGTGTGTGCAAGAACACCTGGGAGGGAGCACTATATTTTGGTGCTCTTTCCATCTAACTCAGGAAATTGTAAGCAAACCCAGAGTCTTGGTCCTGGGATTTTCTGACTCTTAGAGCAGAAACTCCTTTAGAGGACTGGCATCCTCACTAACTATCACCGGACTGATCCTCACTTAATCAATATTATGAAATAGGCTGGTGAGTCTCATCTGGGACCAGGTGACTTTTGTCATCCCAAACCACTGGGATTAAGACCGTGAAAGTGTGGGATTTCCATAAAAATTGGGCAACTGTTTCTGACAAAAGGGAATCTGTCTGTTTGAAAGATGAAACTCATAGATGCCTACTCTGTCGGTCTATGTGAAGTCCCACATGTTTCTTTACACCGGCTGCAGGAGCTGTGAGCTTCTGGGAAGGCCACACTGCCCTTTCTAGTGCCCTGGAGACCCCCGGGCTTGCCTTTACACACAGGGGCCCAGAAAGCTCAGCCAACACGCAGTGGTCGTGGTCAGGCTGCCTAGGGAAAGGGCAGGAAGTTGTGGTGGAACAGTCATACAGACATGCTAAGTCGCTTCCGTTGTGTCCGAATCTTTGCAACTCCATAGACTGTAGTCCACCAGGCTCCTCCTTCCATGGGATTCTCCAGGCAAGAATACTGGAGTGGGTTGCCTTGCCCTCCTCCAGGGGATCTTTCCCACTCAGGGATTGAACCTGAGTCTCTGATGTCTCCTGCATTGCAGGCAGGTTCTTTACCACTAGCACCACCTGGAAAGCCCCAGAACAATCGAGGCTCCTGTAATACATAATTTTACCCCAAATGGAAAGATTTCAGCAGCTTATTATTTTAACCGCATCACCCATTAAAAGAAAATGCATCGTCTTATGTCCTCTTTGATCGAGACTGAGTGCTTCATTGATGCTTGACCCACCTGTCAGGTGTGTGAAGGGGAGGTGGTGAGCCTGGCACCTGGGAACTAGGGCCTGAGGACCCCCTGCCAACTGATGCCCACCCCAGGGAGCCTGAGGGTTTTGAGGGCGCTGCCTGGCACTCTGGGGGAGGCATTTACCTGGTCACATCCTGGGGGAAGGACTGGGTGGGGCAGCAGATGTAAACGTCTGTGATTTCTTGGAGCTCTGCTCAGCTGGACCTTTGGCTAGGCAGGGGTTGAGCATGGTACAGAATCGGGGAATCTTGAGACAGTTGTGGCCTTGGAAATCTCCCAGCTAGCGGTCCAGAGAGGGTGAGAGATTTGTGTGAAGTCATGCAGTTGTGAGTGGACGAGAAGATGGGACACTTACCCTTTTTGGTGCCACTTTTGTGTTTTAGTGCTCTTTGCGTTAACTCAGGGGATGGGGTTTTATGGAGAGATGGATTCCTGAAGGTGGTGTGGCCCACCTCTGGGAGCCCCAACACTCTGGTTCCATTAGCCCAAGGCTTCTTACAGCAGGCGCTTGTTACTCTCAATCTAAGGACTTTCTTTGGCTGCAGGGCCATATAAGACCAGGACACAGGGCACCAGGGAGTTAACCACCCCAAGGCAGGCTTCGGGCAGTGAGAGGTGGGGATCGGTGTATACATACCTCATCCCTTTACCCTTTGGACCAACCACTTCTTCACTCTTATTCTCAAAAAGTGCTCCCAGAGCTAGCAGCCTCAGCATCACCTGGGGACTTGATAGAAATGTAAATTCTCAGTCCCACCCACTTCAGACCTGCTGAATCAGAAACCCTGAAGGTGGGCCCAGCTGTCTGTTCTCATAGGCCTTCTAGGTGATTCTGGTAATGCTTATGAGAATCCCTTCTACACGGCCTCTTAGAGTCCTTCCCCAGAGCCCTGCTTGCTCCGGGATAACCTGCTCATCATTGCACCCTGCTTGGTCGCTCTTTGCTTCTCTGCCCACTCCCCATGCCTCTGCCGATGCTTTCGGAGATCATCTTCCAAAGAAAATGCTTGCAGTAGAATCCCTGTTCCCTTGCTTCCAGGGGGACCCAGTTAAGACAGGTGGTGCAAAGGGCCGCAAACACCTCTGAGGTTCCTTTTCTTTTTCTTACGATCACAGTTGGTTCTGGACACAATGTGAGGTGATGCAAAGCTTGTGATAAGTCCCGTCCATCTGCCAACAGGGAATCTGGTGCTTCCTACCCAGGCACCAACATGCAGCCCCAGCACTCTGAAAAATGTACACGTCACCCAACCTCAGGAATCACTTCCTTTGTAAAAGAGCAACTAAGAGCTGCATTTTCAGCTTTGCAGTTCTACTCCTGTGGAGCAGCAGAGTCAGCCATCACGAAACACTGACTCGATTGCACACTGGCAGCCCTGCAGGCGCCGCTCTTTCTTGAAACACAGCCTTGCTGGAATTTCCCCCTCCTGGTCCTTGGTGAATCAGGTACGCTCGCCCGTGTACCTGACAGCAAGTGGGCAGGAATGGAGCCTCTAAAAGGCCAGGATGTGTCTAGCTGGACTGGGGGCCTTGGGGGGTGGCTCCTGAGGAGGGGGTTTCTGCTGCACGGCTGAGGTCCTGGGGCTAGGTGGGCCTGGGTGGAAATAAGATGCTTACTGCCTTGGTTTATCGAGCACCAGCGCTTTCCCCTGACATTGCTAATTGTCACAACAGCCTTACGTGGCGTCAGTGACTCACCCTTTGATGGTTGGGTATCAAGGTGTTCCCTCCATTTGTAAAAGCTCACCGTTTGCTTGCCTGGTGACTCAGTGGTAAAGAAGTGAAGCGAAGTCTCTCAGTCGTGTCTGATTCTTTGCAACCCCATGGACTGTAGCCTGCCAGGCTCCTCCCTCCGTCCATGGGATTTTCCAGGCAAGAATACTGGAATGGGTTGCCATTTCCTTCTTCAGGGGATCTTCCCGACCCAGGGATCAAACCTGGGTCTCCCGCACTGCCGGCAGACTCTTCACCGTCTGAGCCACCAGGGAAGCCCATCAGTGGTAAAGAATCTGGTTGCAATGCAAGAGATCGCCTGCAATGCAAGAGACCCAGGTTTGATCCCTGGGTCAGGAAGATCCCTTGAAGAAGAAAATGGCTGCAGTATTCTTGCCTGGGAAATACAATGGACAGAGGAGCCCGGTGGGCTACAGCCTGGGGTCACAAGTGTCAGACATGACTTAGTGACTAAACCACCACCACCATTTGCCACCGCTGCCCCCACTCCATGCCAGAGGTTTATGTGTTGTTGTTGTTCATTTGCTAAGTCATGTCTGATTCTTTGTGACCCCCTGGACTGCAGCACACCAGGCGTCCCTGTCCTTCACCGTCTCATGGAGCTTGCTCAAACTCATGTCCATTGAGTCAGTGATGCATCCAACCATATCATCCTCTCTCGCCCCCCTTTTCCTCCTGATCTCAGTCTTTCCCAGCATCAGGGTTTTTTCCAGTGAGTCAGCTCTTTGCATCAGGTGGCCAAATTATTGGAGCGTCTGCTTTAGCATCAGTCCTTCCAGTGAATAGTCAGGGTTGATTTCCTTTAGGATTGACTGGTTTGATCTCCTTCAAGTCCAAGGGACTCTCAAGAGTCTTCTCCAGCACCACTGTTCCCTCTGCATCTGTATCATCTCTAATATTGACCAATCTCATGGTTGCCAGCCTGTATTCTCACAGTGAGAACAGTGAAGCAGATATTAACCTCATTGTTAATGGTTACTATAGATCCAAGTGGGTATTTCTGTTTTCTCAAATCTATAATGACAAGGAACACATTTTAAAGGAAATAAACTAATACTAATTGCTTCCAAATATGATCGGTAAGACAGTTCTTTCTAAGAAAATACATATTTTATAATCTTGGCTTTTTTTTAACCGCTTGTTTGAGGTATATTTTATGTATCATGAAACTCACCCATTTCAAGGGTACAATTCAAGGCTTTTTAGGAAATTTACAGGCTTGTGCAACTGTCACCATTAATCAGTTTTACAGCATTTTACAACAATAAGATCTCTTGTGCCAACTTACTGTTTTTTTTTTGTTTTTTTTTTTTTTTTTTAATATTATTTTATTAGTTGGAGGCCAATCACTTCACAACATTTCAGTGGGTTTTGTCATACATTGACATGAATCAGCCATATAGTTACACGTATTCCCCATCCCGATCCCCCCTCCCACCTCCCTCTCCACCCGACTCCTCAGGGTCCTCCCAGTGCACCGGGCCCGAGCACCTGACTCATGTATCCCACCTGGGCTGGTGGTCTATTTCACCATAGATAATATACATGCTGTTCTTTCAAAACATCCCACCCTCACGTTCTCCCCCAGAGTTCAAAAGTCTGTTCTGTACTTCTGCGTCTCTTCTTCTGCCCTGCATATAGGGCCATCATTACCATCTTTCTAAATTCCGTATATATGTGTTAGTATACTGTAATGTTCTTTATCTTTCTGGCTTACTTCACTCTGTATAATGGGCTCCAGTTTCATCCATCTCATTAGAACTGATTCAAATGAATTCTTTTTAACGGCTGAGTAATATTCCATGGTGTATATGTACCACAGCTTCCTTATCCATTCATCTGCTGATGGGCATCTGGGTTGCTTCCATGTCCTGGCTATTATAAACAGTGCTGCGATGAACATTGGGGTGCACGTGTCTCTTTCAGATCTGGATTCCTCAGTGTGTATGCCCAGAAGTGGTATTGCTGGGTCATATGGCAGTTCTATTTCCAGTTTTTTAAGAAATCTCCACACTGTTTTCCATAGTGGCTGTACTAGTTTGCATTCCCACCAACAGTGTAAGAGGGTTCCCTTTTCTCCACACCCTCTCCAGCATTTATTGCTTGTAGACTTTTGGATAGCAGCCATCCTGACTGGCGTGTAATGGTACCTCATTGTGGTTTTGATTTGCATTTCTCTGATGATGAGTGATGTTGAGCATCTTTTCATGTGTTTGTTAGCCATCTGTATGTCTTCTTTGGAGAAATGTCTGTTTAGTTCTTTGGCCCATTTTTTGATTGGGTCGTTTATTTTTCTGGAATTGAGCTTCAGGAGTTGCTTGTATATTTTTGAGATTAATCCTTTGTCTGTTTCCTCATTTGTTATTATTTTCTCCCAATCTGAGGGCTGTCTTTTCACCTTACTTATAGTTTCCTTTGTTGTGCAAAAGCTTTTAATTTTCATTAGGTCCCATTTGTTTATTTTTGCTTTTATTTCCAATATTCTGGGAGATGGGTCATAGAAGATCTTGCTGTGATTTATGTCAGAGAGTGTTTTGCCTATGTTCTCCTCTAGGAGTTTTATAGTTTCTGGTCTTACATTTAGATCTTTAATCCATTTTGAGTTTATTTTTGTGTATGGTGTTAGGAAGTGTTCTAGTTTCATTCTTTTACAAGTGGTTGACCAGTTTTCCCAGCACCACTTGTTAAAGAGATTGTCTTTTTTCCATTGTATATCCTTGCCTCCTTTGTCAAAGATGAGGTGTCCATAGGTTCGTGGATTTATCTCTGGGCTTTCTATTCTGTTCCATTGATCTATATTTCTGTCTTTGTGCCAGTACCATACTGTCTTGATGACTGTGGCTTTGTAGTAGAGTCTGAAGTCAGGCAGGTTGATTCCTCCAGTTCCATTCTTCTTTCTCAACCAACTTACTGTTAATCTCCATCCCCACCCCAGCCCCAGGCAACAAGTAGTCTACTTTCTTTCTCTATAAATTTGAACCTTGGCCATTTTAAGGTGCAATATTTCTCAGCTCCTGTGTTCTCATTTGCCCAACTGGAGACTCGACAAGAGGTAGCATGGTCATGGGACGATGGAAACGGTGTGGACCAGGAGCCACGAGAAGATCAGCTCAACTGGGACACTCACCCGTTATGTGGGAGGGGTGGGTGAGCCGCAAGGGTTACCCTCTTGGGGCTTAGTTTCTTCATCAGTAAAGCTAGTGTTACAATAGCTTTGCAGACTTGCCAAGAGATAACTGATGTGAGAATTCACTGTGAGCTTAGTAGGTGGCATCATCCTGACTCAGAGGTGAGGAAAGGGAAGCTTAACTGGAGAGGGGTGGGGCTGGAGACTATGCACAGTGTTTCTGGTCCTGAAGCTCAGGTGTTTCTTAGTTCTCTGAGGTGGACAGAAGAACATAATTCTCTGCTGGGCTTATATATCGTTGACCTTCATTTTGAACTGAAATTCTGCTGCCTGTGGCCCCCTAGCAGCTTTCCCCAGCAGGCCCCACTGCAGATGCAGCCAGGCAATGAGAACCAGGAGTCTCTTCCAGATAGTCAGCTCTAATGTCTGGTTTCCCTGCATGCCCAGGGGAGCAACTGTGGGCCAGGCATCTAGGTTACCTCTTCTCCAGCTCGCACCTTCCCATCACTCAGTCCTTCCATCTCAGGCTTGTTTGTGCACCTGCTCTTCATCAAGGTGGGATCCTCTCCAGCTCTGATAGCCAATCACTGTGCACTCACCTTCCCGTGAATGCATCAGAGGCCGGTCCCACTTTCTCCAGCCCTGACCTTCGTGACCAGATACTAAAGTCATCCTGCCATCAGTCATTTGCCAGAGAATCAACCGACAGGTTCTGTGCTTGAGCACAAAGGAGCCAGCCACAGCTCCAGCCATGTCTTAAACTTAAAACCTCCACAGTCAATACTCAGCTCAGTATATTTGCCAAAATGATTAGCTGCAAAAAGCCCCAGGCCCCTCCCTGAGATTCTGCGCATGTCTTGTCAGGTAGGAGGCACTGAGTGGGGAGCTGGAGTCTGCCCTTGATTCCATGTGAAGGCAGCACAAGGGCCCCTGGGAGTCCCCTCCCCCATTCCGCCAGGGAGCTTACCCTTTTGCAAAATAAGTTTGGTCTGGTAGGTGTTCTAAGTTATTTTCTACGGCCTTGTCCTTCCACCTCTCCACCCAGCACATGCCATGTTCTGGTTTTATTCCCTTTGTATATTTTGGGTTTTATGTAAGATTTTATTCCAAAAAGAATTCCACTGCTGAAAAGAATGGAAAAACACTGGGTTGGTTGCCTCTAGCTCTAGCAAATAATTTAAGAGGTTGTAAAAAATTTCTTTCAAAAGCAAGCCCAGTCCCTATGATTGATACAAAATAGCACTTGGTTGACAAGCTTTCTACAGCTTTTTATTTTTTTACTTTTTAAGAGTCTTCCTTTTAGCATTTCACTGACAGGTGAGCTTTCAGAAATTTTATTTGGAGCAACAGATAAAGTAACAAACGCCACGGACATCTGTGCAGCACTCTTAGCCTTCACGCTGGTTATTCTGTTCCGTGCCCAGCTGTCTCCTGCATGTAGATCATTGAGGGGTGCTCAGTAAGTGGAGGGTCTCGAGAGAGCCAGCAGAATGGGCTTAACGCAAAAAAGCAGAAGGTGCCTCCATAAAGGTGCACCAACATTTCAGGCAGGGACCCAGCTCTTCATATGCTTTCAGTCAAAGGTGGGTGCAGGGTGCCCTTAGTGACTTGCCTCTGTGTGTGTGTGTGTGTGTGTGTGTGTGAGTGTGACAGAGAGAGAAAGACAGGGCTTGGGAAGGAGCCAGAGGGAGAGCAAGGTACAGATAAAGGCCCAGAGAGAAAAATGTCCATAGAGAGATACAGTTACATAGAAATAAACACACAAAGACAGACAGAAACCAAAGTGGGGAACAGGAAGACAGATGTGGGTACCGGGGAGATAGAAAAATAGGAAGTCACAGAGAAACAGCGAGTGATGGGATCAGTTGAAACATTTGTTGAATACAGCTTAAAAGGGACTTGGAAGAGTTCAGATACTTGTTAGCAGAACCATTAGTGGATTGTATCTAGGCAATTTGAATTAAGAAACTGTTAAAAATTTATTGGACAGTTGGAGACATTTGAACAATAACTTGGTGTTTGATAATATTAACTTGACGTTTGATCATTTTTGAGTGTGTTAATGGGATCACAGTTGTGGTTTTTACAGAGTGCTTGTTATTTGGAGACATCTGAAATATTTATGAGTCAAGTGATTCAGTGTCTGAGCCTGCTTCGAGATAGTGTTGGGGGAGCGGTGGGACAGAATGTCCATGATTGTTGCCATAGGTTATTTTTTAAACTTTATTTATAATTGGAGGATAATTGCTTTACAATATTGGATTGGCTTCTGCCATATATCAACATGAATCAGCTGTAGGTATATATATTGTTGAAGGTGGGTGATGGGCACACAGAAGTTCCTGATTCTGTGTGTTTGACTTTTTCCATAGTATGAAGTTAAAAAAATATTTGTTGAATGCTTGTCCTGGGTCAGGCATTGTGTGGGGAATGAGAGAGGGGGTGAACAAAACAAAGACAGATGTGGAGATGGAGAGGAGGAGAGGAGGCAGAGGCAGACAGAAACCCAGAGAGGCAGAGAAAAGAGAGAGAGGAGGTGGGGTGCATGCTCAAGGCCAACATGCAAAGAGCAGGCTTCACCCCAGTGGTGCTGACATATTGACAAATGCCCCAGGGTTCCTCGGGCCCTCCCAGGCTTGGGTGAAAACTCAGATGATATGGACAGTAATCGCCCCACCCAGCCAGGTTCCTGGCAAAACCTCCTGTACAAGTTTCCTGGGAGCCCTCTGGAAGCTCAAACCCAAGCCCACTCGGCAACCACATGGTGTCCCTAGCTCTCCCACCTCTTTCGCTGCCCCTTGGCCTAGAGTGTTGCCTCTGCTGGGCCAGAACCAGGAAATATTTGCAATAACTTATTGCTGTTTACTGCCTCACCTCCCCCTCTTTGTTCTATTAAAAAAAAAAAAAATTAGCATCCAACCCAGGCAAGATGGTTGTTTGGGACACTAGACCACCATCTCCTTGGTCTGCTGGCTCTCCAAATAAAGTGGCTATTCCTTGCCCCACTCCAACACTCTCTAGAATGGTTGGCCTGCTGTGTGGCAGGCATTACGAGCTTGGACTAGGGAGTATGGGCACCTCCCTCCATCCTTCCGTCTCACTGGGCACTGTGGCCTGTCCTGGGCACCGCCATGCCTACTGGACGTTGCTTCTTCTGCCAGGTTGTGGTTACCCACACCGGGAGCTGCTGGCTTGACCAAATAAAATGCTCGAGCCCTTTGTGTGACCAAGTACTCCGGGGAGAGGAAGGCGTCTCTCTACTCTGGCTCACAGGAGGCAGAGGAGAGGCGGAACTGGGCTGCTGCTCTTTCCCTCAAGCCTCAAATTCTTCACACCACACCCCTTCCCATGTCCCTCTCCTCCAGTGATATAGAAATGATTTCTGAAGCCATTCTCCTAGTATGCAGATGTGTGCAAAGAGTGCCCTGGTGCAAAGGCACATATTTCATCTCTTAGGTGTGGGTGACCCATCTTCTTCCAGAGGGCAGGGATGCTGGCCATGACTGAGGAGCACCTGCACGGCATGGGGTCCTAAGCCCTTCACTTGTGGTCTCCTAATGGGCACTCTTTCCCCAAGCCTGACCCTCTCCTTTTCCTTCCCACCAGGAAGATCTCTTCTCAGAAAAGCAGTCAGGTCTGGCTGGCTTCTGCCAGTGGAATTTGCATTCTAAACCTCTGTGCTTTTGAATGGGGCTTGGGACCATGTTTAGGGCCGAGGTCGAGAAATTGGCTGAAGGGTAAAGGCACCCAAAGGTTGGTTAAGCATTATGCTGGGTGTTTTTCATATCCTGCGAGATGAATATTATTATTTTAATAGTAATCATGAGTTCAGTTCAGTTCAGTTGCTCAGTTGTATCTGACTCTTTTCGATCCCATGGACTGCAGCACGCCAGGCCTCCCTGTCCATCACCAACTCCTGGAGGTTACTCAACTCATGTCCATTGAGTCGGTGATACCATCCAGCCATCTCATCGTCTGTCGTCCCCTTCTCCTCCCACCTTCAATCTCTCCCAGCATCAGGGTCTTTTCAGATGAGTCAGTTCTTCACATCAGGTGGCCAAAGTATTGGAGTTTCAGCTTCAACAACAGTCCCTCCAATGAACACTCAGGACTGATCTCCTTTAGGATGGACTGGTTGGATCTCCTTGCAGTCCAAGGGACTCTCAAGAGTCTTCTCCAACACCACAGTTCAAAACCATCAATTCTTCAGCACTCAGCTTTCTTTATAGTCCAACTCTCACATCCATACATGACTACTGGAAAAACGATAGCTTTGATTAGATGGACCTTTGTTGGCAAAGTAATGTCTCTACTTTTTAATATGCTGTTTAGATTGGTCATAACTTTTCTTCCAAGGAGCAAGCATCTTTTAATTTCATGGCTGTAGTCACCATCTGCAGTGATTTGGACCCCCAAAAAATAAAGTCTCTCATTGTTTCCCCATCTATTTGCCATGAAGTGATGGGACCAGATGCCATGGTCTTAGTTTTCTGAATGTTGAGTTTTAAGCCAACTTTTTCACTCCTCTTTCACTTTCATCAAGAGGCTCTTCAGTTCTTCTTCACCTTCTGCCATAAGGGTGGTGTCATCTGCATATCTGAGGTTATTGATACTTCTCCCGGCAATCTTGTGTACTGTCGTAATTATAATAGCAACTAGCCTTTATTGAGTATTTACTATGTACCAGGTGGTGTGCTGTGTGCCCTGCTGCCTACACACTTAATTTTCACAAGAATCCAATGAGGCAGGTTGCTTTGTTCCTTCCATCTTATCAATGAGAAAGCTCTGGGGGGAGTAATGTGTGCAAATCCCACTGTATCAATGCTTGACCTTGTCCTGCTCCTGTTGTCTGACCTGCGTGTTGAAGTAGGGAATGCTTGGCTATCGTGGCTTAAAGACTGTGTGTGCTGTACCTGCTAACCTTGAGAAACCTGTTATGATGAGATGCTGATCCTTCTCTTTTTCTCTAAGATGATGACTGACTCCGAAACAGAAAAAGAAGAGGCAGCAAAAAGGCTTTCCCTGTCATGGGCAGAGCACGTCAGCTCTATTTGAGATGCTAGGACCACCCCCCACCCCCCACCCCCTGCCACCCACCGGAGACAAGTAAATGCCTCATCCTTCTCATTGCTTAACCAAGCTGGGATCCCGTCACCCTGTTGAGCCCGGCGGTTTTTGACAATCCCAAATGGGGCTTTGTGTCAGTTCTGCCAGCATTAAGATAGGTGTCGCCACCATTAGCCTCAGGTGTGGAACTGGCTTGTCGGAAGTGACCCCTTATCCTGCCGTTCCTCTCATCCAGGCTTTGAAGGTTTGCTATTGCACTCCACCCTGAAGTCAGTGCTGGTTCCTCTGTCAAATCTCTCCTCTGTTGAAGAGAATTTCCAGATGCATGGACATGGCTTCTAGCCTAGCAATCCCTTCCAGACATAGAAGTCTGATCTCTCATCTCCTCTCTTCATTGCTCCCGTCAAATCAGGAAGAAGTACAGGGTGTTATTAGAGACTCTTAAGTTCTCCTGGAGCTTGGCTACACGAAGTGTGTAAAGTGTGTTCCATGGACCGGTGGTGTCAGCATTCCTTGTTTGACCTCCAGAACTTCAGGCCCAGCCCTCATCTGCTGAACTTTGGACTTAGATTTTTGACAAGATCCCAGAATATTACAGTTTGAGACGGACTGCAAAACTGGTGGTTCTCAAACTTGGCTGGGGGAATTTCCCAAAATACCTGTTCCTGGTTCCACTTCCCAGAGCTGCTCCTTTCCTTGGTCGGGAGGTGGTTCAGGTAAGGGGTTATTAAGAGGTCCTCAGGTGATCTCATGTGCCGCTGGGGCTGGGAAGCCTGGCCTTAGAGAACTGGGTGATACCCACTCCTCACTCTGTTAATGGAAAGGAGGGGAGTGGCCCCCTTGCCAGAGTTCTAGCACAGGGGTGAGGAGACTGCACCCCTTGCAGGACTCTGATGTAAGCCCATCTCTTCCTCCTCCTCACTCCCAGCCTGGAAGGCACAGACAACCTTCTCTTTTGCCACAGACAAAGGGGGCCTCTTTGG
Source organism: Muntiacus reevesi (assembly GCF_963930625.1). Classification (NCBI taxonomy): domain Eukaryota; kingdom Metazoa; phylum Chordata; class Mammalia; order Artiodactyla; family Cervidae; genus Muntiacus; species Muntiacus reevesi. The sequence goes on from NC_089252.1 coordinate 73,189,847, forward strand.
CATCATTTTCTGGAAAGGTGGGAGGTGGGGAGCAGCTAGGGTACTTGCTTTGTCACAGAGAGAAAGAAGGACTTCCTTCCTGCAGGATGGGAAAGCAGAGAAGGGCTTTGGCTTGGGCTGTTCCCTCCCCTTGCTCGTATGGGGAAATCAGAAGTCCCGGTGGGCAGAGCTGGGGGAGCGGGTGCCCAGGGCCCTCCTGGCGTCCCCCAGCTGGTGAACTGCAGCCCTGACTAGCGAACTGCAGGAGTGACGGGCCCCCACTGCCCCCTGCGTCCTCCACCCCGGCCCTGCCAGTTCCTGGCACTCCTGCCGGACTGAGGATCGCTCATTGCCGGGGCCCTGAGTCTCTGCGGTTTCCTCCGCACAGCTATTTTGGGAACAGGAACTCAGACGTTTGGGTGGAAGAGGACAAGCCCAGGGCCTGGAGGCAGGCCGGCCGAGGGGCGGGCCGGCAGAGGCAGCCCCCAGCGGCCTCCTCCGCACACAGGCCCGGTCACGTGGCCCCGGGGGCTGCCGCTTGAAAGAGCCTCCACTGTCCACGCTTCAGGTTTCAAAGAACCTGAAGGAGGCGAGGCCTGACTCTGTTTATTTGTTTTAAAAGCAAGAGGGGGGCTCCGGCCAACTTGCATTTTCAGCTCCGGAAGAGGGGTGTGCGCACGCACACAAGCCAGACAGACTTCTCCACGTTTGTTTTTCTGACACGTTGGAAACCGCGCGGTCGGGAGAAAGTTCCTCTCACGTGCTGGGGCCTGCTTTCCCCGGGACGTGTCCAGCGGCTGCTGTGTCGACACTGCCACGCTCAGCACGTGGCCTCCCAAGGGGCTGATGTGATTTGTCAAGGGGAAGACACGACCCAGCCCCTGTGGGGGGCTCGGGCATGGTTCAAGGGGAGGGTGGGCATTCGGACTCCCAGGATGACCCAGTTGTCACCCCTCCAGAGGCCATCGCTGCATCCCTCGGGCTCCCTGTTCGTAGGAAGGGCTGTGTTACTGCGTGCAGCTGCTGACCGTCCTGCTCTTATAGTGCCTGGGGCGGGGGGAGGTTATAAGCGAGGGAGGGGAGAGGCCAGGGGTTGAGCATGGTTCTCCGCTTCTCTAGTTAACTCTGCCTGGGAGGCCCCTAGCGTTGGAGGAAAGGGCTTTGGCGTCTCAGAGATCTAATGGAGGTGCCCGTGCTGGTACATGCCAGCTGCTATTTTAGCATTTCCTCCTTGTGGCGACCTTCCAAGGAGGGGTGCTGAGGATGGTGCAGGCACTGACCCTGAGGTGGGCATCACGGCTGCTCCCTGGGTGCCCATGCCTCTCGCCAGTTTGTCCTTGGAGGCCTGCTGGGTGGTTTCTGCTGTCTCTTCAGCCGCAGTTTGAGGCCACGTGCCCTTCCTTTGCTTTCAGGAGACGAAGGACAGCCACCCCTTCAACGGCGAATGTTTCGGATAGCAGACTTCACAGTCCAAACAGCCCTCTAGACCCCAAGTACAGTTAGGGAACCTTTTCTTTTCCTCCATGTAATATTAAACTTCACCTCTCCTGGATGGCAGGAAACTGCATCCAGTTCCATGTCATGATTCCAGGCATTTCTGGGGTGGGGTCGGTTCAGGATCTACAGTTGACAGTGTGCGCCCAGTGCAGCCCAGGATGACAGGGTGGGCCTTTGTGTCTCTCCTCCTGGTTCTCCTAAACTGCTGGGCTTTAGGAGCAGTCCGTGAGTGAGTGACGATCTGCAGTGACCTGTGGGTAAGGAGGGAGCACCCACTGCTTTGGCTGCCGCCTGGGGGGTAAGGGTGGCTTCCCCCATACAAGGAGACAGGATGCTGACAGCCTAGCTGAGGAATGGTGCTCATGTCATTTATACTCTGGGGGTGGCCTGTGGGTGGTCTGATCTCCAAAAGGCTCCCCCTTTTGGAGCCTGGAACCAAATCAGTCACGCCTCCCTTTGACCCTCAATATGTAAACTGTTTCCCTCCATTTGGTATGTATCTCCTTGAATCACCTCATTCAGCTGGCAGCTCCCAAGGCAGCATGTGGCTCTTTCCGCGGTGGTGGGTTGTGGGAAACATTGGAGCCTCCTCGCGATGCTGTGGCCGCAGAGAATGCTGTCCACCTCCCTCCTTTCCTCTGTGCCAGCTCCCCTTACACCCCGCTGGCTCTAGTGAGGTACCTGGGTGAAATCGCCACCTTGGGGAATCCCCAGAAGGAAAGCAAAAGGCCTTTCTTCTCTCTCTCAGCTCTCCCCAGACCTCCCAAAGAGCCCACTTCTATTTCTCCTCTCCGAGGATAATGGTGATGAAGGATGATGGTGATGATGATGTGTGTGTTCAGTGAGACACATGGCTTCTCATTCTCATCTTTAAGTTCTGCTCTCCTCCAGTCAGGCAGAAGGAAAATCTGAGTTTTGCCCCCTGACACCCCTTTGCATCCATCTGTTCAGTCTCCATCTCGGAACTGTGTTCTCGTTTGACGCTTCTAGCCAGGGAGTGCCACTGCTCATATACCCTTGACTGGAGACCGATTCTCTTCTACCTGGGAAGGTTGTCCTCTTTGACCAAGCACACAGCTTCAGGAGGGAGGCACATGGAGCAGGGAGGGAGGAAGGGGACACCCCTCTAGCCGGCCAGATGGCCCCCACATCCTTAGAACTGGGTCCTTTAGGGTCAGGGGTTCTGTTACCAGTGCTGGAGGCATCTGTGCCTCAGTGGATGATTTTGATTTTAGTTCCCAGTTGGTGGAGAGTCCCAACAAGAAGCCATAGAGGGTCAAAAAAGGGCACATTTAATTAATATGTCATGTATCAACCTGCCACAGATTTGTAATTTTTGAGTTAACCAGTTTCAACTCCCCTCTCAAGCTGTCCACTAGCCACCGGCAATCATCTCATAGTTTGACTTTGGACACTTCGCTTCAGATCTCAGGGCCTCAATTTTCCAAGGCTGGATCATCTCTCAGGCCCCTTCCAGCTCGAAATTTCTAACACGCTCGTGTTTGGGATTCTGCACAAGCCTCTGGGTGCTGAGCCCTGACGTCCATGTGAAATACACTGAGTCCTCATCAGACTCCAATTTTCTCTAGGAATGGAGGGGAGGTCTGTTATAGATTCAATATAATCCACTGATAATCCAAAAGCCCACGTTAGCCTCTGGTTTTGATCTCATGCATTAGAACTGCGAACAAGCTGCAAAATTGACCAATTTGAATTCTACCTGTCCCTTCCCCTTCTATCCTCTCAAAGACATTCTAATTTGATCTGTAATGTGGCCAAAGGGCAGACAGTAGAAGGGAGGAGAAGCCAGAGGCATGGAAAATCCCCAAACTGGATCATCCACCCCCTGGATAATGGGCAGTGACCTGAGCAGAATTCTCAATGAGCACTCATTTCCCCCCCAAGCCAGACCCTGTCCCCACGCTGTAATCTCCATGGCAAAATGCATTAAATTGTCGAGCTCCTTAGACAAATTCTACCATTTCTTACCCAGTTCACAGGCAGGCTAGATTTTTGAAACTGAGAAGCTAGTTAATTGTCATTTGGATGTAGCAGAATTTCAAGTACCTTACAAAGGGAATTTCCTGACGGTCCGGTGGTTTGGGACTCCGTGCTTCCATTGCCTTGGGCCTGGGTTTGATCCCTGCTTGGGGATCTAAGATCCCGCAAGCTGTGCGGTATGGCAGAAACAAAAAACCTTACCAAAATGCCAGTCTTGGGTGGGTGGTGGGCAAGGACTCAGTGGCTCAGTAGTAAAGAATACACCTGCCAGTGCAGGAGACGTGGGTTCAATTCCTGAGTCAGGAAGAACCCCTGGAGAAGGAAATGGCAACCCACTCCAGTGTTTTTGCCTGGGAAATCCCATGGACAGAGGAGCCTGGAGGGCTGTGGTCCCTGGGGTCGCAAAAAGTTAGACACGACTGAACAGCAGCAACAGCATGCCATTTTACATTTTTAAGGGGGAAAATCTGATTGGTTCTTCTTGGCCAGCCAGTGGATAAGCTGTCTTTGGACCAGATGACTGGATGCTCATTGCATGCTCTATCTGCAGTCCCTGCCTCTAAGAGACTGACCTATGTACTTTAAAACTCTGACCAGAGGTACTTGGACCAGGAGTGGACATCTGAGCTGGTTAGTGCTTGTATTAAAAAACTTGAGGGCTCTGTGGGGAGAGACTAGACCAGTCATGGGGCCAGGTCCTTCCCCACCATGGACCCTGTGGTCTGCATGAGGACTACACGAGTCTCTGAAGTCCTTCAGGCTCCAGTGTCCCATGTCTTTCCTAAGCCTAGAGTCTCCTGTAGCCTCTCAGATCAGATCTCAGCAGGGATGAAGATTCACTGAGACAGAGTGCCCACCTTGGGGTAAACTGGTGGCCAAGAGCCCCTAAGCCAGCATTGAGATGGTAGAGAGGGCTGGGAGTTGACGGTAAATCACAAGAGTCAGTGGCCGGGACTCTGTCAACTGTGACTCTAGGAAGGGATGGACAACCAAAAAGTAGAGCTGAGAATGTGTCACTTAGCGTCCTGGCTGGGTTGGCTACCTGGATGCTTCTGGTATACAGAGTTGTGTGGCCCCATCTCAACCGTCTGACTTTGCATGGGGCTGGGGAACTTTCCAGGGAAGAAGACCCAAATCCTGCCCACAGCTGGAGTTAGGCCCCCCCTCCCCCAGATGCCCTTTACCTGCAGGTGCACCCAGCTGCCAGCTGCTGTGACTGTGGGCTGCTGATGGCTCGCTGGCTTTTTCCTTCTCCAGAGGACTGCCCTTGGCTGAGCCTGAGGTTACATCTTATCTCGAGAGGCAGCCTGTAACTGACTGATACACGGGGACAGAAGTTCAGCTCCTGGCTTTAAAGTGGGACTAAAGTTATGCTGCAGTTCAGCCTCGGGAACAGCCAGGAGATCAGGCTGAGGCCTGTCTCCAGCGGGGACCACACCCAAGCTTAGCTTCTTCCTTGCTTCCTCCTGCTCCCTCCATCATCCTTCTCCCACGACCTACCTTCAATAAATCACCTGCCTTTTGCATTTCTGTTTCAGGTTCTGCATCTAGAGATCACACCTAAATGACATTGTGCTGATTAACACTTGCATCTTAGAAATTTTGTGGGGCCCACCTTTTCATATCTGTTTATTTCATGACTTTGGGATCTTTCATCCTAACAAGGAGGATCCAATATAGTGAATTTATTAAGGCCCTTCAGGAATAATGGAACCACTACTGTACTGGATAAATTCATTTAGAGCAGAAAGATTTTTGGAGGGGAGTGTTAAGGAAGATTTTAATTTACTATCCACTCATAAATATTTGTACTGTAACTATTGAGTTAGGAAAAAAAAGAATGTATTTGTGTTATTATGAATTGCTTCCCCAACACACAAATTAATAGAAATTGCTTAAAGACTATGGTATAGGAATTTCTATCCTAGACTTTTCCTTTATTGTTTTCCTTTTAGCTCATATCCCATTTCATCCTCCTCCTCCTCCTCTTTTTTCCTTCTCTCCTTGGCATTCACTGTTACTTTGTTGCTCTCATACTCATCTCAAAAATTTCAGCTCCTGGAGTCATTACAATGTGTATATCTTCTCAAAGGAGTTCTGTATCACTTCTTGTCCTTCAAAAAAATGATCTCAATCTCTATCATCTTAAGAAAGAAGCCCCTGCTTCCTGCTTCACCCCACCATGTTGCTGAAAAGGCACTTGCAAATTATACTTCATCAAACACTTTCTAGACCTGTGGCAAACCTTTCTTTTTGAAATCCTAGAGCAAGCCTTGGAGTATCTCCCAGAACAATAAAAGCTTATTAAGTATCCGGTGAATTATAATCGCTGGAGGCCATGAAAAATAATAACTTATTTGGTGATCACATAATGTTTCTATTTTTTCACTATAGGTTACTAGAGACACAACTTTTCAGTTTTTTCCAGCACACTTAATTTGAGCTATCAAAGCTCCTTATCCTCACTTTCTTATTCTTTCTTTCTTTCTGTCTTTGCAAGAAAAATACAAGAAAAGGGGAATTAAATTGAGTCTTTTCATCTCATCTTATTATCAAGATTCTGTTCTACAAATTGAACATGAAATGATATCCAAAGGTGGCTTGAAGTTAGTAGGACCAGCAGGGTTCCTAGAGTCCAATTTTATCCTTTGATATAACTCTCAGGAGATTTTTTTTTTTTTAAAGACAAAGCAAACTTGGAGAGCCAACTTCATCAGAATCAATCATAAAAGTCAAGTAAGAAAATCTGGATAATGCAGAGGAGGGTCAGAACTCTTACTGTGTATCCAACAGTTTGAGAAAGTCATAGAGAGTGGATAGGCCCAGGTTGTCATTATTGGATTTAAGTTCTTGAATAACCAGCCCCACCCTTCCTTTCCACACTTATGTTCCATTATTATCTTCTTCTCTCGTGTTTATTCACATTCTTCCTTTTTCTCTGTCAATGTATATGCACATATCTACACACACACACACACACACACACACACACACAGAGATGTATACAATTTAGAGAGCAGTCCTGCTAATTAGGACCATATCTACATCATGAGTGTTAAGATTCAGAGTCTGTCATTAACCTTGTTTATTTCAGGGATCAGCTGAAGTTCACTAAAATTCCTAAGATATTTTCCTAGTTGATGGTGAAGGCTAAAATTGCCAGTTAGAATGTTAAAATAGAGGATGCCCAGTTAAATTTGAATTTTTTAAATAAGCAATGACTAATGACACCTACTTAGACTAAAAAAAATTGTTATTTCTCTGAAATTCAACTTAACCTGAGCATCTGTAGTTTTATTTTGTTATATCTGGCAATGCTAATGGAGGTGGTAGATGAGTCAGGGTCTTCTCAGAAAAAGAGATCATATGTTTAAATTGGGTAATTTGCAGAAAGTGTCAAGAAGAGATTATTTACAGAAGTGTGGACAGTCTCAGCAGAACACACAGACTGATTGCAGTCTGAAACAGCAGGGTACAGTGGCTGCTTCTAAAGGATTGAGGAGAGGGAGAGGTTTCAGAACCCCGAGACACAGAGGCCCCAGGAGAGGGATGCAAACGAGAGCAGTGACGTTTGGGGGAGAGGCAGAACCCAGCTGGAGGCCTGGACGTGAGAGAGTCTGTTGATGTGGCTCACAAAATCAGCTTTCTGGGGCTGGTGTGGACAGGCAGAGATGAGATGGAAAGGGTCAAGTGGAATATATCCAGCAGAGGGCATCTTGGTGACTCTGGGCATTCAGGTGGTGTGGGTCTACTGTGCAATAGGCTCTGACACTGGGACCTCACACTTCACTGTCACATGCTTGTCCGGGGGGCTCCCTCTGCCCTGGGAGACTCTCAGTGTGTGAGCTTGGGCAGACGGGCTGCCATCCCTCATGAGAGGCAGACTGCTCTGTGGTCAGTTTTTCCTGGGTTTGTCTTTCTTTCTTCTTCCCAACTGCAGGTGAGAGAAAGTTCAAGGAACCCTCCTGGCCTCTGTATTGGAGTTCTCCAAAGAAACAGAACCAACAGGATCTGTATCTGTCTATATGATTGTTTTATATTTGTTGTTGTTCAGTCGCTCAATCGTGCCTGACTCTTTGCAACCCCATGGACGGCAGCACAGCAGGCTTCCCTGTCCATTACCATCTCCCAGAGCTTGCTCAAACTTGTGTCAATTGAGTATGGTATATCGTCCAACCACCTTGTCCTCTGTCATCCCCTTCTCCTCCTGCCTTCAATCTTTCCCAGCATCAGGGTCTTTTCCAATGATTGTTTTATATATATATGTTCAGTGGCATTTCAATTTTCATATAGATTTTTTCATATATATATATAAGACATATATATATATAGATACACATACAGAATTCCTTATTACTCAGGGGAGGTCGGTCTTTTGTTCTACTCAGATCTTCAGCTAATTGGATGAGGCACACCCACATTTTGGAGGACAATCTGCTTTACTCGACCAACCAATAAAAATGTTATTCTCATCCAAAAACACCCTCACAGGAGCATCCAGAATGATGCTTGACCAACCATTTGGGTACCATGGCCCAGCCAAGTTGAGGCATATAGCCATCACAGACTGTTTTTAGTGTAGTTGTTGACCAGAGCCACAGAGGTCATCTGCCACCTCCTGCGGTACAGTGGAACAACCGAGGCTGGGCTCTCCTGTGCAGTTCTGGAGCTAACATGAGAACATAGCACTCCTCTGGCCCTGGCTGCTTCCTGTCTCTTCCCCAGGAACCTGCCAAAGGTGCAGGCAGGTGGCCAAAGATTGGAGGATTTTGAGTGTTGGTCCTTTCACCCTCAATCTTCAGCTGCTTGGAGGCATTTGGAAAAAGAGGCTACCACAATCAAGAAATCATTTACCTGTAATGATTGTTACTAGTTCTCGATCATGGAAGACATTAGAAGCCAATGTCATAGTTTGCTAGTGTATGATTATTTTGTTTATGCTGGCAATACTGGTATTAATACCTAGCCATCAAGCCTAGGAGTTTTTCAAACTCTCACGAGGTTAATTCCTAGAAGACCTGCTTACCTAATAACTAAACTTAGCAAGCGATGAGTGTCTTTGGAAAAACCGTGGTGCTTCTCAGGCAGATATGAATGGGTCCTGATACTCAGGAATGATTCAGGTTCCTTTGTATTAGAAATAATATTTAGTTTACATTATGAACCAATTTCAGGTTTCACACAATTAACTGATTGCCCTGACAATGTTCAGTGGTATTTCGATTTTCCTATTAGGTATTTCTGCTCTAGGTATATTGCTACATCAAAGCTTTTTAGCATTACATAAGTGAGAGTGAAAATAAAAATTATGGTCTCATCCGTAGATAAAAGCTAGTGATTGGGCTGCCTGTAATGGTCCAGTTGTCCCAGGAGTTACAGACATTTTTAATTACTGAGGTGAAAGCAAATGTTTACATTGTATTCCTAGGGAGCCACACTGTGATTCTTCTGTTTTGTGGCAAGAACTTCTTCCAGTCTTTCCATGGCTGATGGTTGGTTTACCTCATAGTTAGTTAATACAGTTTCCAAAAGATGGTACCACCCTTGAGTCCTAGATGGCAGGGTGTCCGTAAAGTATTGGAAAATCCCAAGGTCCAGGAAATTCCAAATGAAGAACTCAGAGTATCATTTCTTGAATTTGTGTTTTCCTGTAATAATCTTCTGTTGATAAGCTTAGCAAAGTCACATTTTACAAAAGTTTTAATTCCCCAACAAGATCAACAGGAGATTTATTGACTTTCAGTAGAGATAATGCTTAAGTGTCTCGGCTAAATTGTATTTTCAGTCTCCATAGGGTCTTACCTCACCCAGCGGCTGAGTGCTGGAATAATGCACAGGTGACTAGTTCAAGGACATCTTGTTTGATTAAGTGTTCAATCAATCTCTTATGCAAAACAAGAGCTCCATTTATAGATTTCAGGGGAATTGGTAAAATCATTATCAAAGGCTCTAATCAGAGGATTGACAAGTTAGGTTTGTTTTAGAAAGGTCTTTCTCACTGTGGTGTGGAAAAACATTTAGGGGGATAAAGATTAGCAGCAGGAAGACCAGTTGGGGGTTCTGCTGCAGTCCTCTCGAAGTGTCTGAACCATACCGGGGATGGTAAGGTTGGTGAGGAGCCGGAAGCCTAGCCTCACACGTGGTGCTCATGAATCCAGCCTCACAGACCGCCTGTGACGGGGAACATAATTGGCCACGGGCTCCGCGCTCATGCTGGGCAATCCAACAGCATGCTTGTGTCAAAGCCATGCTTCCCATGGACTGCTCTCTGCCAGTTATGGAAGGTGCCAGTAATACAGAGTCAGGAATATTCCCGGGAGACCTTGGACTCCTCTGATGGCTGATTTTGGCTCCACAGCTCCCGGATGGCTTTGTGGAAACTTTCTTATACTACACAGCGGTAAGGACACGTCTGCCCAGCCTTCCTCCCCTCCCGCTTGCCCAGGGTCACACTGCATCGTGAGCCGATGGCTCTTCCCGCCTTGCTGGCATCCTCCACATGCTTTCTTTTTTTTTTACTTTACAATATTGTAGTGTTTTTTGCATGTTTTCTTATAGGCATTTCCCTAATCAGAATCCTTGCATGTTTACACATGCTTGGGGTCTGCTTCTTGGAGAACCTGGACTAACACAGGAGACAATGTCAAATTTTAAAAAATGTTAGCTATCTAAAAAGTAGACTTGACAAAGGAACCAGGGAGAAAGATGAGTTTTCGATGCCTCCTGGTCTTCTGACCAGCAGTGGAGGAAGCACTGGCAGAGCTGGAGAACCTAAAATGAGGAGTGGGTTTAGAGTTGAGATTTGCTTTATTTAAAAAAAAATTTGTTAAGAGTATAGTTGATTTACGGTGCTGTGCTAGTTTCAAGTATACAGCAAAGTGACTGTTTTACATGCACATATATTCATTCATTTTTAGATTCTTTTCTCATATATGTTATCACAGAATATTGAGTAGAGTTCCCTGTGCTATACAGTAGGTCCTTGTTGGTTATCTATCTTATTATATAGAATTGTGTGTGTATGTTAATCCCAAACTCCTGATTTATCCCTCCACATTTCCCCTTTGGTAACCAAGTAAGTTTGTTTTTGATATCTGTAAGTTTGTTTCTGTTTTGCAAATAAGCTCATTTGTATCATTAAGAAAAAATTAGATTCCATATGAGTGGGGTCATTTGATACTTACCTGTCTTTTGCTTCACTTAGTATAATCTCTAGGTCCATCCATGTTGGTACAAATGACATTCTTTCATTCTTTTTTATGGCTGAGTAATATTCCACTAATATATTTACCGCATCTTCTTTATTCATTCTGTTGCTGGACATTTAGGTTGCCTCCATGTCTTGGCTATTGTGAATAGTGCTGCAGTGAGCATTGGGGTGCATGTATATTTTCTTTTTAAAAAAATTTTATTGGAGTATAGTTGATTTATAATATGTTAGTTTCAGGTGTGTAACAAAGTGAACCAGTTATAAATATACAAATAGCCACTCTTTTTAAGATTATTTTTCCCACATAGGCCATTACAGAGTATCAAGTAGAGTTCCCTGTGCTATGCTTTAGGTTGTTATTATCTATTTTATAAATATATACTAGTGTGTACATGTCAATCCCAAATTCTCAATTTATCTCTCCCCCTCCCCTTATCTCATGGCAACCACAAGTGTACTTTCTATATCTGAAACTCTATTTCTGTTTTGTAGATAAGTTCATCTGTACCCTTTTAAAAAAAGAGATTCCACATATCAGTTCAGTCACTCAGTCATGTCCAACTCTTTGCAACCCCATGGACTGTAGCATGCCAGGCCTCCCTGTCCATCACCAGCTCCTGGAGTTTACTCAAACTCATGTCTGTCGAGTCAGTGACGCCATCCAAGCTTCTCATCCTCTGTTGTCCTCTTCTCCTCCCACCCTCAATCTTTCCCAGCATCAGGGTCTTTTCAAATGAGTCAGTTCTTTTTATCAGGTGGCCAAAGTATTGGAGCTTCAGCTTCACCATCAGTCCTTCCAATGAATATTCAGGACTGATCTCCTTTAGGATGGACTGGTTGGATCTCCTTAACAGTCCAAGGAACTCTCATGAGTCTTCTCCAATACCACAGTTCAAAACCATCAATTCTTCGGCGTTCAACTGTCTTTATAGTTCAACTCTCACATCCATACATGACTACTGGAAAAACCATAGCCCTGACTAGACAGACCTTTGTTGACAAAGTAATGTCTCTGCTTTTTAGTATGCTGTCTAGGTCGGTCATAACTTTTCTTCCAAGGAGTAAGTGCGTTTTAATTTCATGGCTGCAATCACCATCTGCAGTGATTTTGGAGCACCCAGAAATAAAGTCAGCCACTGTTTCCACTGTTTCCTCATCTATTTGCTGTGAAGTGATGGGACCAGATGCCATGATCTTAGTTTTCTGAATGTTGAGCTTTAAGCCAACTTTTTCACTCTCCTCTTTCACTTTCATCAAGAGGCTCTTTAGTTCTTCTTCACTTTCTGCCGTAAGGGTGGTGTCATCTGCGTGTCTTAGGTTATTGATATTTCTCCTGGCAATCTTGATTCCAGCTCATGCTTCATCCAGCCCAGCGTTTCTCATGATATACTCTGCATATAAGTTAAATAAGCAGGGTGACAATATACAGCCTTGACGTACTCCTTACCACATAATAGTGATATCATATGATATTTGTCTCTGTCTGACTTACTTTACTCAGTATGACAATCTCTAGGTCGATCCATGCTGCTGCAGATGGCATTGTTTCATTCTTTTTTATGGCTGAGTAATATTTCATTATATTTATGGGCTGCTGCTGCTGTTTAATCATTAAGTTTTGTCTGATTCCTTGTGACTCCTTAGACTGTATCCTGCCAGGCTTCTCTGTCCGTGGGATTTCCCAGGCAAGAATACTGGAGTGGTTGCCTTTTCCTTCTCCAGGGCATCTTCCTGACCCAGGGATCAAACCCACAACTTCTGCTTGACAGGCAGATTCTTGTCCACTGAGCCACCGGGGAAGCCTATGTATACATCTTTTTTATCCATTCCTTATTGGTGGGCATTCAGGTTGACTCCATGTCCTGGATATTGTAAAGAGCGCTGCAATGCTTTGGGGTACATGTATCTTTTCAAATTATGATGTTCTCCAGGTATATGAAAATTTGCTTTAAACCCCTATGTTCTTCATGATGACTGGGAGCTCTTGATACCTGAATAGACACTCTTTGCCTCCCCTCACATCTAAAGTGTATAGACTGTTGCTATTCCTGGCTTCTCTTCCTGAGATTTGAGGCATGAAATGATGCAGGAACCTCAGCTGCTGTCTTTTATTAATTTCATTCTGCCCCTCAGCTACTAATATGAGGATCTGCACACTCTTCTGAGAACACAGTTGTTCTCCGTGCTTTTGCTTCTGCTCTGTCCTCAGTCTGGGAAGCTCACCCAGAATTCCTCACCTTCTGCAACATTTTTCCTCCTCTGGGAAGTAGCTGCGTGAGAGAACAGGAAAGCCTGGGGTTTGAGGTCATGAGTCATGTGGTTAAGTTCCAGCTCTGCCACTGAGAGGCAGCTATGGTGAAGCATTTAGCATGGATGAAATCCTTGCCCTACCAGCCACAGTCTTTGTGACCTTGGACAGGTTGCTTCACTTCTGCATACCTCAGTTTCTTCTTCTGTAAAAGAGTGATGCCAAAAATTTCCATCTCCCAGGGTTGTTGTGAGGTTTGAAAACTCAGTCTTGACAGTGACTGGCACATGGTCTGGGCTCAGTATCTAGGTGATTTCTAAGCCTGGAGTTTGTATTTATTTTAATTTTTTTTTGGTCACACCATGTAGCTTTTGGGATCTTAGTTCCCCAACCAGATATTGAATCCAAGCCTTCGGCAGTGAGAGTGAGAAGTCTTGACCACTGGACCACCAGGGAAGTCCCCAAGCCTGGAGGTTTTGATCTTCCTGGGCCCTTAACTGCATAGCGAGAGTGTTGGCCTAGAGGACCCTGTCAGATTCTACTGCCTAACTTATGTGCAAGGGTCCTTCCTCAGCTCACTCTCCACTGCCACCCTGAAGCCCATGGTTTCTTCCTACATGTCCCACAGCGTGCTGGGGCACCTCTGTGTGGTTCTCATTCTTGTTTTGCTCTATCTTTTACTTGACTGTGCACAAATCTCTCTAATCCACTGGATTGGAAGCTATTGGAGGGCAGGGAATATGCCACAGTCTGCCTTATAACCCAACAGTGACCAGTATGGTGCTTAGCAGGAGCACAAAGGTGCTTGTAATAAATTAAAGTTGGCCTCTGGAGAATGATGGTGGCAAAACTGAGAGTTATTATAATAATATTTGGGTTGAATTCTGACTCATATCAGTCACCATGCTTAAGTACTTTTTATGGGTCATCACCTCTGACTCCTATCAGACATAAAGATAGGCATTATTAGTCCCATTTTGCAGATGGAGAAAGAGGCTGAGAGGCTTAGTAGCTCAGTGGTGAGTGACAGTACTGGGGTGGACACCCAGTTCGGCTGGCTTCCAAAGATACTAAATTGCCAAGTCTTTGAGGCTCTTCCTTCCTCAGACTCTTTAGGCTGATACGTGCTGCCGTCCCTTCCACCTTGAGTGGCCCCAAAGCCACCGAGTTGTCGCCTGCCTGCCAGTGCACCCCTTCCCATCCATCTCATGCAGCTGCGGTTGTCATTCCAGGCTGGCCCTCCCCAGCAGCATCCCAGCACTGGTCCTCGCCATCCCCATCAGCTCCTTCTGCTGCCCAGGATCCTTGCCAACTGGATGCCTCGGTGCATCCGAAGGTGTCAGTTACTCCAAAGGTTATTTGTCCAGGACAGTGTTCTCACTCAGGCTGTTGGTGCCTGGAACCCAGCATGGGAGCACTTTGAGTCCAAGACAGGTTAGGCTGGAGGGAAGGGGTATATGGGGAACAGCAGCAGCTTCTGGTCCTTCTTGAAGCAGATCCCAGACACCATTTCTTAGGGAGAAGCATCCTTTTCTTATTAGAGAGGGCTGGAAGTGAGGTATGAAACTGTTTGTATTATGCTTACTCCTGGGGGGATCTGTTAATAGAATCATAAACCTGTGACGGCCTCAGAGCTTCTCAACTCACTGATCAGGCAACTGAACCCCAGCAAGGTCGTCACAATGAGACGTCCAAAGTGGCCGAGCCAGGACCAGGAGGAAAGCACCACAGGGAAGGCACATCGTCATTAGAGCTGGGCTCCCTCCCTCCCCTTCTTTCTCCTCTCGCCCACTTGCTTGTTGCCTTTGCTGAGCAGGAGGCTAAATCAGAGCCATGGTTCTGAGAGATCAGGCTCCAGAGTGGGCAGGTGCTGAGGTTACCCAGCCGCGCAGTGAATCGCTCTGGATGGAAGGTCACCTTAAGCTCGTCCTCCTGTGGTCAGCTCCACGGGGTGTGGCCTTTGTCAATAGCTGTGGAGAAGCCTGACTGGTCCTGTCTCAAGATTAAAACCCCTCCTGTGAGTTTTAACTTGTTTGTATTTAACTTACCTTCGTGCTGTGCTGCAGCCGTGACAACCCCATGGGCTGTCCTGGGAGATGCAGAAGCCCTTTCCTGGGACTATCTAACTACAGGTTTAAGGGGAAAATGGGATTATTGGAGAAAACCACTCCCTGGTGGCTCAGTGGTAAAGAACCTGTCTGCAGTGCGGTAGACCTGGGTTTGATCCCTGGGTTGGGAAGATCCCCTGGAGAAGGAAATGATAACCTACTCCAGTATTATTCCTGGGAAATCCCATGGACAGAGGAGCCTGGTGGGCTATAGTCCATGGGTCACAAGAGCAGGACACGACTGAAATGACTGAGCGGTAGAAATCTCCAGGAAGGCAGCCACTTTTAAGAAAACTATAAATGGCCAAAATGGACTCAAAAAAGCATAAAATCTATACATACTAATAATTATGGAAAACTCTAAAAGTTATCCAAAATTACGGGAAAGAAAACCACCAGTTCCTAGCAGGAACACGGTTGAATAACTTTTTTAACTTTTAAGAAATGCATTATTCTTTTGTTATATAAACTATTGCAGAACTAAAAAGTGGGAAAAGAGCCTCCAATTCATTTCACAAGAGAAGCATAACCCTGATTACTATTCAAAAAAGAAAATTACAGGCCAATCTCATTTATGAGCATAGATGTAAAAATTCTTAATAAATGATTACAGTAACTGAAAAACATAGTGAAAAGAATATGTCAAGGGTTGTCAGAATTCAAGGATGCTTTGAAATCAGATAAACAATAAATAGAATTCACCAGTGGATCACAGAGGTAATGAAATTTATATCTATTTCTGATGTTTAACTAGGAGAATGATGATTATTTTTGTTCTCAGAGTTGTTTTTTTTTTTTTTTTTTTTCCTCTTCCCTTTTCTACCCCACCTGAGGCTGTTGTTCTGAGGTTGACTTCTACAGACTACATCCACTGGGTCATCTGTGTTTGGCTGTTGGATGTGGGCAGAAGCCTGGAAGAGAAAGAGGGGTGGGATAATTATTCTCTGCATTCCTCCCCAGCTCCTGGAGTCTCAGGGGTGGTGGTGTTCCTTTGTGGCTGCAACGATATTTTCCCCTGCCCTTGTCTCTTCAGGCCTAGGGGTGGTAATGGATTTCCACTGTTGCTGGGTCCTGGGTACCTCAGCATCTCTTGTCTGTTCCCTCAACCCAGCCCACGCATCTATACTTAGTGTCCTCGTTCACGTCTGTTTAGTTAAATTCCTTCCAATGTGCCATCTGCTTCCTGCCAGGTCTTGACTAATTCAGCATGATGAATAATATTTACTGTAAACCAATAAGCAGCATCATATTTATTAGTGTAATTACATTATTTGGTAGCGCAATAACAGGGGGGAAGCTCTTAATTTTCTTTTTAGACAGTTTTTGGGTCAATGAGAAAATTGAATTTGAAATCACAGATGATAGAAATAAGCAATAATAAAATACAGAGTATCAAAATTAATGGAAAGGAGTCAAAGCTGGTTTCCCTGGGAAATAAAACCATAAACATATATATTAGAAACTATAAAAGAGGGAGGTGGGAGGGGGGATCGGGATGGGGAATACGTGTAACTCTATGGCTGATTCATGTCAATGTATGACAAAACCCACTGAAATGTTGTAAAGTGATTGGCCTCCAACTAATAAAATAATATTAAAAAAAAAAAAAAAAAAAAAAGAAACTATAAAAGAAAAATTTTTTAAATGTGTTCAGGATGTTAGGAAAAACCATCAAGGGTAATAAATGGAGACCTGGATTTAATAAATTACAAAGCAGAAAAAGAGGAATCAGTAAATTAAAAATCTGGTTTTAATTTCTTTGACAAAACCACTTATATTAGAAATAAAATTAAAAATTAGAATGGAGGATTATACAGTATTCTTGGGGCTTCCCTGGTGGCTCAAATGGTAAAGACTTGCAGTGTTGGGGGGGATCGAACGTAGGTCTCTCTGGGTCGAGAGGATCATCTGGGAAGGAAATGGCAACCCTCTCCAGTACTCTTGCCTGGAAAATCCCATGGACAGAGGAGCCTGGCAGGCTACAGTCCATGGGGTAGCAGAGAGTCAGACACAACTGAGAAACTAACATACAAATAGATGATAATAAAAGGAGTTTTAAGAAATGATTGGCAAACCTAGGTGCAAATTAGGCTGAAACGTGGATGTAATTGTTTAGAAAATATAGAAATAGCCAAAATTTACTCTAGAAGAGACAAGAATTCTAAACAGGCCAATAATCAGAGAAGAAGTTGAAAATGCATCATTCTCTAATCACCAGGCCCAGATGGTTTCTCAGGTAAATAATTTCAAACGTTCAAGGAACAGAGAAATCCAACACATAAACTGTCTCCAAGCACATGGTAAAAGAAGGACGCCAAAAGTAATGGTGTCACTCAAATCAGAGTGCAGAGAAGACCTCCAGGCTCATTCCTGAATATTGATGTAAAAATTGTAAGAAAAATCAGTAACTAGAACTGAGCATTGTGTTAGCAAAATTTTGAACCATGGCTCAGCAAAATCCAGGTTCAATAAAGTCAAAGGTGGTTCAAAATTATGAAATCCTCAGTACAGTTCACCCCAATCAAAGGAGAAAAGCTGCATGTTCATGTCATGGATTAAAAAAGTCATTTGAAAAAAGATAAAATAGAAATATATAGATATCTGCTCCAATTGCTTATGTTATCTCCATCAATACGCCGGGTTAATAATGAAGTATTTAACAGCAGTATTGCCATTAAAACAAGTGACAAAATGTGCCTTCTGAACTGAGCATTTGGGTTTTCTGGAAGTTTTAGCCTTTACAAATAAAGTGGTTTAAAAGTAAGGGATTAAAATAATGGATGGGTGGAGGGAAGCAACATTATAATTATGTCCTGAAACCATGATTGTAAACCTTGACTAACCCAGAAAAATCAACTGAAAAACTATTAGAGACAATCAGAAGATTCAGTAAGGTAGTTAGAAATTTAATACATAAAATCAACAGGCTTCCTTTACACAAACAGTAGATGTAATATAAAAGAAAATGTCTCATTCATAAGGGCAACAAAGACGAAATATTATTGTGTTAGGAATAAAACCTCTGCAAGACACTGGGGTTCAAATAATCCAGTCTGATGTCCTCACATGGAACATGACACAGGAAAGGAAGGACCCTTTTCCTCCTCTCTTGTGCATGAAAAATCAACTGTCCTGGTGTGTCTGAGACTCTTCTCATTTATCAGTAAACCTCTCCTGAAGACGTGAAATGTCCTGATTTTGGCAATGGATGTAAAGGTTAGAGGAAAAAAATAAATAAGCTATATGGCAACCCCCATAGGGACTGAAACCAACATTAATTAGTGTCAAATGGATACATATTTCTGAATTTGATGTCTCTGTTTTTCTCCCTAAATGCTTGTGTTGGCAGCCATGATTTGCTGAATCTATAGTGGTATAAAATATATTATTGTAACCCTCCAGATGGTGGGACTTTGTGCAGTGTATGGCATTGTAATTGTGGATGTTAACAGTTCATTTTTAATTTGTTTGTGGAATATCTCTTGGGCTTTGTATGGATATAGTGCTGGTTTTATTTTAAACAGCTTTATAGAGAGTAATAATTCACATACCATTAAATTGATCTATGCATGCACGTACAATTAGTGCATTTTGGTATATTCATAGAGTTGGGCATCCATCACCACAGTCTAGTTTTGGAACCTTATTATCACCCGGAAAGAAAACCCTTACTCATTAGCAGTCACTTTTCTACCCTAGACCCCTAACAAACTCATGTACTCTAGGCAACCACTAATCCACTTTCTCTCTCTATAGATTTGTCTCTTCTGGACATTTCATTTAAACTGAATCATACAATGTGTGGTCTTTTGTGATTTCCTTCTTTCATTTTGCATAATATTTCCAAAGTTCACTCATCTTCTAGCATTTGTCAATACTTCATTCCTTTTTATACTGAATAAGGTTCCACTCTATGGATATATCACATTTTATTTAGCCACTCATTAGTTGATGTTGATTAGTGTTGTTTCTACTTTTTGGCTATTATTAATAATGCTGCTGTGAATGCTGCTATTTGTGTACAGAATTTTGCGTGGACATATGTTTTCATTTCCCTTGTGTGTAGATTTCATTTCACCTGGGAGTGGAGATTTTAGAGATTTCTAAATATAGTATCATGTCATCTGCAAATAGCAACAATTTTATTTCTTCCCATCCAATTTGGGTGACTTTTTTTTTCTTGTCTGATTTCTATGGTTAGGACTTGCAATACTATATTAAATGTATATTTATTTTTGACTGTGCTACTCCAGCTTTTTCTCTAGTTGTGTCGAGTGGGGGCTGCTCTCTGGACGAGGTGTGCAGGCTTCTCATTGCAGTGACCTCTCTTGGTGCCGAGCATGGGCTCTGGGTGCACAGGCTTCAGTAGTTGTGGCGCATGGGCTCAGCTGCTACAGCTCCCGGCCTCTCAAGCACAGGCTCAGAAGCTGTGGCTCACAGGCTGAGTCGTCCTGCAGCATGTGGGATCTTCTGGAGCAGGGGTGGAACCCATGTCTCCTGAATTGGCAGGTGGGTTCTTTACCTCTGAGCCAACAGGGAAGCCCTATGTTAAATGTCAGTGGTAAGAATGGACATCTTTGTCTTATCGCTGCTTTTAGAGGAAAAGCTTTCATTTTTTTCACCTTTTAAGTATGATGTTAGCTGTGGGTTTGTCATAAATGGCCTTTATTATGTTGAAATGTTCCCAATATACCGTTTTTGAAAGTTTAAAAAAAATTTTTTTTTATTTATGTTGAATTTTGTCAAAAGGTTTTTCTGCATCTATTGAGATGATCACTTGATATTCATCCTTCATTTTGTTAATGTGGTTTATCACACTGATTGCTTTGAGGATATTGAACCATCAATTTTTTCCCACTTGATTGTCTGTGAAATTGAATGAGGCTTCATTTCTTGATTCAGAGGATGCAGTGAAAATGTTTTGTAGGGGAACAAAAAGGGAAATTTCGATAACAGATATATTGGCCCCTTACACTATAATGTGGATTCTGTCAGATCCCAATGACATACTTTCTATAGTGTATCAAGTGATGTCTTATTGCAAAAAAGAACAACGACAATGACTTACAGAAATTAGCTTCCAGCTCTTCAGAAATGTGTGGTACAACTTGTGCTGCACAGCTCCCTGTGGGATGAGGCTGAAGCTCCCCAGCTGAGACCACGTTTTGAGCTCCTCCCCCTTCCCTGTGGCGCTTTCCTCCCTTCTCCTGAGTGCTCATGCTCAGTGTCTCAGTCGTGTCCGACTCTTTGTGACCCCGTGGACCGTAGCTTGCCAGGCTCCTGTCCATGGGATTCTCCAGGCAAGAATACTAGAGTGGGTTGCCATTTCCTTCTCCAGGGGATCCTCCCAACCCAGGGATCAAACCCACATCTCTTGTGTCTCCTGCATTGGCATGTGGGTTCTTTACCACTAGCGCCTATTCCTCCATAAATTAATTGGTCAAGAATATCCAGCTTCAGGTTCTGTTTCAGTATCCTGACCACAGATAGACCCAGAGGAAGATTTCATCCAAAGAGTAGGTGACAACTTGACCGAGAGCCGGGATATGTGTTGGTTTTCAGATCTGTCCTGTTTGTCCCAGCACAGTCCTCTTGGTTGGGGCATACTCTAGAGAAGAGGAAATGTTAATGGACCCAAGAGCTGAATGTTTAAAGTCCAGGCCACTTCTATCATGGAGTGCCCTTATCTGGGTAAGACACTGAAGTGGAAGCATCCTTCTCACCCTCCTGGACCACTGTCACCTGGGTGGAGCCCAAGGGATGCAGGCTTAGCAGAATAGGGATCTCTGCAGATTCCCTGGCTTCAATAAGCAGTGACAATAAGCCACAGGATTTGGGGAGAACAGTGGAGGCTGGGTCCAGAGCTATCCAGAACTGGCAGCCAAGTTGGGATCTTGTCCTAGTCACTGTTGTTAACAAGCAGTGAATGGGGCCCCGGGACATCATGAAAAGTCGAGGTGGCAGTAATGGGTAGAAGCTGCAGTCGTGTTGATGGAATGGCTGGCACAGGAATGGCTGCCTTCTTCTGACTCCATGGGGCATGATGGAGCTTCTGCTTCACTGCTGAGGAGTGAGAATCACCAGGAATGAAGGAGGCACCCCTAAAAAGTTTTGCATAGATTCACTCAACAAATACTATAAAGTCAGCCCTATGTCTGGCATAGTTGTCTATTAACTTGGCTCATGGTTACTGGAAACAGGCTGTGTAGCAAAAGTTCACCTTCAGGAAGGTAACCGGGAGTGTTCTCAGAAGTAGCATCGGTAGGGGAGTTACAGAAGCAAGACTGGGCAGAGGGAGGTGAACGGTGATGCAGTCACTCATAGGTCCCAGCAGTTTCGCAGGGAGCTCTGCAATGAAATGGCCCTTTGGAGTTGTTCCAGGTTGGAACAAAAGGGCTGGGCCTTTATACCCTCAAACCTACAGGTCATTGATGTGGGCTACCTCTGTGGAGGAGATGTAACCCTGAAAGAGGCATTCCCGTTGGCAGAAGGCTATCCCGAGGGAAGGGCTGATCTGTGAGCCAACTCTCTGAGCAGACTGAGTTGTGAGCACCTTGATCCTGAACTTATGGTGTGGGCAGCAGACGGTGTGACTTGTTACATAGACCCCAGAGGTCCAACAGGGATATAGAGAAAAACCCCTGCTTCATGGAAATTGTATTCTAATGGAGGGGGACAGATCATAAATGCACAGGATGAATGTGGAAATCCTGTCACAGTGATTGTCACTGGATGGGCAAGTTCATAAGTGATTTTCCTTTTTGTTATTCCTTTTCATGCGTACTCCCTAAGCATTCAATAATGAGTATGTATTACTTGAATAAATAAAATATAAACATTATTTTAAAAATCTTTTGGGAGGATGTATGGGTAAGAATAGTCAAGATTAATTTTGATTGTATAGACTTAGCAGGGTAAACTTCACAGCTACTTAAATGATAAGGTGCACGACTATGCAGGCAGAGTAATGGAGCCAAACAAAAACTTCGGACAGGGACCATGCCTGATGTAACTCTTTGGTCTGTGATACAGATGACATCTACCTCTGTGAGGCTCAGTTCCTAGATCTACAGAGTGTTGTGAAGTAGAGCAAGTGATGTCTGCTGTGTGTCAAAGGACTTGGTACATTCAGAGCAGAAAACAAGCGCTGATCAGTGGTAGTCGGTGGGGGGCAGGGGGGTGATTACTATTAGTAAAATTACTAATACTCACTCCTGATGGATAAAGATTTTATGTGAAAAAGAGAAAGTACGTGTATTCCAGGTAAATTAAAGAATTACGTGTAAAACACTGTCACTGCAATCCAAATGAATTTAATAATTTTGGAAAATCCATACATTGATAGTTCAGTGTCCCCAGATCAAAAATGCTAAAATTATAGCTTTCAAAGCAATTTAACCAAAAAATAAATGTTAAGAAATGGAATTTGGGCATCATTAGAAGTCTTCTCACGAAGGCCAGATTTTTCCCTTGCAGAATCAATTTGCTTTCCTCCACTCTGATAGCAGCAGGGCCTGTGCTTCTTGTTTGGAAATTCCTCCTAAATGTCTGTTTAGGATTCTGCAGTTGCAGCCTGCCATTTCCCTCCACCCCTGCCTCATACTTTATATCACCCGAAGCTCCCCTAATAGGAGCCATCTCTAGAGACATTATCTGACCTCCTCTACCCCACATCTAATAACTCGGAGAGTTTTCAGATGTTTAAAGTGTCAGACACACCATTATCCAAGGAACTATTTTACCTAGCAATTTACCAAGTTTCACAAAACCATTTTCCCAAGCACTGACAATACTTTGTGCAGGATAAGGAAGATAAGTATAGAAAATTGCAGGGATGAACCAAACATCCCATGATTTCACAGATGGATCATTACCAGACCCTCATGAAATCTTGTTTATCTTGTTAAAGATAAATGAGTTAGAAATGGGCAAGATGGTTTTGGTAAAATAACTGTATTTGGCATCTGTTTACTGTGACCTTCAAAAGCACTCGGAATATCTCATATCTTTTAATTTCCCGATTTTCACTAGTTCCTCATGATTAAGCCAACACTGACACATTTCTTTTTGTAAATCATTTATTTATTGTCATTTGCTTTTAATTATGATATTAGTGTATTTTAGAGAATTATGAAAATAGAGAAACATAAAAAGAGGGGAAATGTCAATGTACTCTTGAAACACAGACAGCTATTACTAAATTTTAGAATATTTCTTTCACCTTTTTGATTCATATACACAGATATACTGCAAAATTGGGATTATACTCAATGTTTAAGGAGGTAATTATCCTTTTAAAATTTTCCTTATTTTAACAACAGTCAACTTATTTCCTTAAGTCATAGTCTACTTAATTCCTTAAATCATGTTCAGAAACCTAATTTTTAGAGATTATCCAGCATCTCCTATATTGAATTTTTGTAATTTCTTCAGTTGATTTTTAATTTTTGGACATGTAGTTTGCTTTCAGTTTTTCACTGTTATAAGTACCTTCCTTATAGATACCTATCGACAAATCTCTTTTTTGTTGGATTTCTTATTATTTTCCCAATGTGAATTCCTAGAAATGGAGTTACTAGCCAGAAGGCATGAATAGTTTTTAAGGTTTTTCATAAGTTAACTTACTCTTTAAATCTCAGTGTCCACATTATAACTTGAAATAGTAATAAGACCAACCTTGCATGACTGTTGAGAGGACTAAGTGAGAAGATTATTGCGAGATTTTAGCAAGCTCTGCAGTAGTACACAGAATACTACAACATAGTACTATCGTCATTCCATTCCATCCCATTCTAATCCGTGCCAGTTGGTTCCTAGGCAGGCTAATTAGCTGATCCTATTCCAAGCTTG
Source organism: Muntiacus reevesi (assembly GCF_963930625.1). Classification (NCBI taxonomy): domain Eukaryota; kingdom Metazoa; phylum Chordata; class Mammalia; order Artiodactyla; family Cervidae; genus Muntiacus; species Muntiacus reevesi. The sequence continues at coordinate 73,213,740 of NC_089252.1, forward strand.
CTGAATACAAAGAAAGAACTTTAATAAGTTCCTGGGTAGCTGGCAGCTCCTGGGACTTCAAGCTAGCATCTCATTCCCCTGGGAGGTCATCGCTGCTTTTGCTCCATTTCCCTACCTGAGGTTTTTTGCTACAGAGATTTGTATAGGCTGAAACAGAGCCATCTGAGGGAGTGGTCAAAAACTCGTCTATTTTCTGACTTTCCAAGCCCAACTCTGAGAAGTCTGATCCCAAGATTTTACTTCTCTGTGGAATCAGGAAGAGGGACTAACAAAGATGGTTTCTTATTTTTAAGGGAAATCTAACTTCCTGAAAATATTCCTGGAATACACATCTACACCCGCAGACACACACATGTATGCTCCATGTGCATCACAATCAAGATTAACATCCAGTTTTCGGGAGATGGTTTAGGAGGCCAAGTTCACTCCTGGTGGCTGCTGAGTCTGTCTGGGGGAGATGAGGAAACAAAGCCAATAGCCACTTGAAGAATCCCTCTCAAGGCTGTCTTTGGGATCAGAGCTGTCTGACCATAAGCTGTCTAAGGGATAATGAATTTCAAGTCACAAACTGAAGCAAAATGTAAGAAAATTCAAATCAGTTAAATACAACTGAAGAGTCAGTGTGCTGAGGGAGAGGAGTGGCTCGCAAGGACAATCTCATTTCATCTTTAATTTGCACATGGTAAAGATTGATTTTCTACAGCTAATCCAAATTTATGACACATCAGGTGATATTTAAAGCACTCAATGGAGCATTTGATAGCCAAACATTTTTCCTGATTAGTACCCACTTGACCTGGTGACCCAGGGATGAATGCTGATCACCCATCCCCCTCCTAAATGGAATCACTGCCAAGCAGTCAGCAGATAAACAGCCAGACTGCAGTCAGAGTGTCCAGCCTTTTAAAAGTCTGGTGTTCTCAAAGGGTGGGGGTGGGATGGGAGCTGGTGGGTTTGTCTTTCTCAAAATTACACGTGTCAGGGATTTTTATGGCTTTCACACCCCTAGCCTCATTTATGTAGATTATACTTATAGAGCAATCATAATATGCCATCTTTCTTATACATAATCTCAACAGTCTTGATGGATAGGGATTATTAATCTCAAATGACAGATGGCAAAGCTGAATCTCAGAGAAGTTAGGTAATTTCCCCAATCACCTAGCTAGTAAGTGGCAGGGTGAGGATTGAAGCTAGGTTCTGGTGAGCCCAAAGCTTAGTCTTTCCAGTTCAGCCCTGTTCACTAAAGACTCACAGTTCACTGCCTTGGCTGGTAGCTGGGTTTGAGCAGAAGCTATCAGGAGCCTGAGTTAAGGCATGGGGGAGGGAGTAGCCAGACAGGCCAGAGGGGTATCTGCATAAATCTGTGAGCCAGATATCAGGAAATTTTGATCATGGTTTTTATTCTATGTATTGTTTCTTCATAACATCCATCCAGGGAGCTGTAGAGAGGGTAACACTGGTTGAAGAGCTTGTTTTAACCACCCAGCATGAATAGCTCCATCATTCCATCATTTGTGAACCTGTCACCAAAGGGGCTTACCCAGGAATAAACTTACCCAACCCTGAGTTTTATATCAGCAAAGGTGATTTCTTCCACCAAGATGGAGTTGGACTCATTTGTTGGTCTGATGGTCTTCCCGAGGACACTATTCAGGCAGCTACTTACTGTTTGGCTGCTCAGTGGGGCTGGATGATCCAACACAACTCCCTCACGTGTCAGATGAATGGTTATGGCTCTTGACTGGGCCTCACTCACCGCAGGTTTTTCATCCTCCAGCCAGCTAGCTTGAGCTTCTTCATTTAGTGCTCTCAGGGTTTCAGGGGGGTGAAAGCCTCCTGAAGTTACAAGGCCACTTGAGACCCACACTTGGACCTCCAATATCATCACTTGTACTGCAGCCTACTGTTAAAAGCAAGATACAAAGTACCCAGTTTCAAAGAGGCAGAGAAAAAGACTCCATCTCTTGATGGGGAGCATAGGGGCATTCTAACAGAAGTGGGAGAAATCTATGGCCAGATTTTACAATCTCTCCCAGTGAGAAGATAACCCCACTTGGATAAGGAGGATGTTCCTCTCCAGTGCTCGTCAAACTTGGACAAGTACATGAATCACCCCGGGGGCTTTTAATAATGTGATTCTGATTTACTGGGTCTGGTATGGCAGCTTTTTGTTGTTCATTTGCTAAATCGTGTCCAACTCTTTGTGACCCCATGGACTGCAGCACACCAGGCTTCCCTGTCCTTCACTGTCTCCCAGAATTTGCTCAAATTCATGTCCATTGATGATGCCATCCAACCATCTCATCCTCTGTTGTTCCCTTCTCCTCCTTGTCCTCAGTCTTTCCCAGCATCAGGGTCTTTTCCAGCGAGTAGGTTCTTTGCATCAGAGAGCCAAAGTATTGGAGCTTCAGCTTTAACACCAGTCCTTCCAATGAATATTCAAGGTTGATTTCCTTTAGGACTGACTGGTTTGCTCTCCTTGCAGTCCAAGGGACTCTCAAGAGTCTTTTCTAGAACCACAGTTTGAAAGCATGAATTCTTTGGTGTTCAGCCTTCTTTGTGGTCCAACTCTCACATCTCTACATGACTTCTGGGAAAACCATAGCTTCGACCATATGAACCTTTGTCAGCAACGTGATATCGTTGCTTTTTAATATGCTGTCTAGGTTTGTCATAGCTTTCCTTCCAAGTAGCAATCATCTTTGAATTTCATGGCTGCAATCATTGTCCAGAGTGATTTTGGAGTCCAAGAAAATAAAATATGTCACTCCTTCCACTTTTCCCCCTTCTATTTGCCATGTAGTGATGGCACCAGATGCCATGATCTTAGTTTTCTGAACGTTGAGTTTTAAGCCAGCTTTTTGACTCTCCTCTTTCACCTTTATCAAGAGGCTCTTTAGTTCCTCTTTGCTTTCTGCCATTAGGGTGGTATCATCTGCATATCTGAGGTTGTTGATACTTCTCCCTGGTGTGGGGGCCTGAGTTTTCATCCTTCTAATAAGATCTCTGGGGATTCTGCTGCCACTAGGCCACAGAACATACTCAGAGCAGCCAGTTTCTAATAATGAGGTGGAATAGCATTCACTCCCTTTTTTCTGCTAAGCTGGACTATCACTGGCCTGCTGATAATGTACTGGTTCTTTTAAGGGTAGAAAGCCCCCACTCTGTGCCTTTTGTTTGGAATATGAAGTCAGTGAAAGTGTCTGTGACCATGTCTGTGTGTTACATGCATGCTTTTGTGATCTCATCAGGAAAGATCACGAAATGGTAATATTAAAGTGTTCACTTTGTGAAAAATGCCATCAATCTCTTTGATAGGATTTTTTAAAGGTTTTAGTTTTATATTTCACATATTATTAGAACAGATTGCTTTGACTAGATAGATGGTTTTCTGAGTCCAGAATGGGTAAAACTTGTCTGATTGTGTTCAGTTCCAATTTTCTGGCATAATAACTTCTTTCCCTACAGGGACTGTGCTTAAGACTGTCTCAGGCAGGGCTCCTGGGCTCAGGGACAGATGCTAGGGTAACAGAACCCTGGGTAAAGGCTGGGATTCTGGTCGCTAGTAGCCCGCACAGGGTATGTGTTCTCTTTCCGACATAAACCAACGGTACAGCTTGTGCTGTGTTCAGCTGCTTCTGTCCTGTCTAACTGTTTGCAACCCCATGGACTGTAGCCCGCCAGGCTCCTCTGTCCATGGGATTCTCCAGGCAAGAATCCTGGAGTGGGTTGCCATTTCCTTCTCCAGGGGATCCTGCCAACCCGGGGACCAAACCCTCATTCTCTCTGACTCCTGCAGTGCAGGTGGAGTCTTCACCTACTGAGCCACGTGGGTGCAGTTTGTAATACAGTAAATGACTGTTCTGAGTTTGTGCCAATTTTTTGGTTAATATGGGAGCAATCAGGCATTTATGAACAAGGGTGGTCGGTCATTCCGTTTGTTCCTTTGTTTGTTTTTAATGTCACCAAGCCATTTTAGTTTTGTCCTTACAAATGTTGGTGAGCTGGGGGAAACTGAGGCAATGCATAGAGGTTGTCTTGGATAGGGCAGTGCTCCAAAAAAAAAAAAAAAAAAAGGGTAAGAAGTACAGACATAGACACTCGGCCACAAATGTGCTTATCTTTCTCTTTGGATGAAACTGAATCAAAATTAGGCACCAGGCCAACACCTAGAGACAGTTGTTTATTTTTTAATAAATGTTTAAAAATGGTTGCCCAGTTTCTTTTCAAAATGGATAGTTGAAAGCACAGGTCAGTTAGACAAGGAGGAGAAACATTCTGGCTGTAAATTAGTAGAATGTCAGTGTTTAGAGGGACTTCAGAGAGCAATTAATTCAAATCTGTTATTTCACAAATGGGAAAACTGAGGCTTATGAGTTCCAAACTTCTACAAAGCTTGCTTGCAGTCAATCTAATTTGCTCTCAGTCACTTCAGTCATGTCTGACTCTTTGCAACCCTATGAACCTTAGACCACCAGGCTCCTTTGTCCATGGGATTTCTCAAGCAAAAATTCTGGAGTGGACTGCCATTTCCTCTTTGAGGACAACTTCCCAACCCAGGGATCAAACCCGTGTCTCTTAAGTCTCGTGCATTGACAGGCGTGTTCTTTACCACTAGCGCCACCTGGGAAGCCCAGCTGCTCTATAGACTCAAAAAAAAAAAAAGTGAAGGCAATTTGACTTTCTGAAGTTGCTGTCATGCTATTTGCCCTGGTTCTAAGGTTTCTTGTTCCCTCATTGGAAACCTCTTGTCCTACATTTGAGATTTTCCAAATCATTCCTTCAAAATCATGAATCTGTTAACAGCCCTGTTTTTCCCTTATGGTCTCTTCCATTCTATTGTGAAAGTTTCTTATTTCACACTATTACATTTTTTTTTAAAGTCACCCTGACAAATGAGGGAAATAAAACCCTTCCGAGGGTGGTTTCCCATCAACCTCTGTTTGTCCTGTGCTTTGTTAAAGATAGAAAGGGCAATAAGAATCCAATATCATAGCCAAACCACCCGCAGGCTTTCAGAATTATACACTGAATTGGCTTCCTCTGTAAGGACCCATTAGTGTTTGCTGGAGGAGGTAGGGGAAGAAATCCCATGTATAATGCTGGACATTTTGCATATACCAGCCAATTGCATCACCATAACAACTTCCTCTATTTTCCCGAGGAGAAAATGGAAGCTCAGAGAAGTTTAACTTCATTTGCCCAAGATTTCACAGTAAGTAGAAGTACCTGGCTTCGAACTCAGATCTCCAAACCCTTTGATCTTCATTGTATACCTATAGTTCTCAAATGCTTGCCCAGGTTGTGTTAGAGTCATTGTAGAGATTTTTTTTTAAATACAAATTCTCAGGATTCACCCTCCAGTATGACCTCATAAATCTAGGCCAGGATCTGGAAATCCAGAAATCTGGGTTGAGACCTAGAAATATATAATTTCTGTGTCTGTATCTGTATCAGCATCTATCAGTTAGCATTTGACACATAATAACTTGCCCCAAATTTAAAAGTTTAATGCAGACTTTTACTTAGGTAGTGGTTCTTTTGAAAAGCATTTATTTGTTTATTTAATTTTATTGGTGTATACTTGATTTTTAATATTTTGTTAGTTTCAGGTGTACAACAAAGTGATTCTGTTGTACACATACATGTATTCATTCTTCTTCAGCTTTTTACCCATTTAGGTTATTACAGAATATTGAGTAGAGTTTCCTATGCTATACAGTACTATAGTAAGTCCTCATTGGTTATCTATTTTATATATAGTAAACTTTGTATATGAACCCCAAGCTTCTAATTTATTCCCACCACACACATTTCCTCTTTGGTAACCATTAATTTGTTTTCAAAATCTGGAAGTCTGTTTTTGTTTTGCAAATAAGTTCATTTTTAATGATTTTTAAAACTAATTTTCTATGTGAGTGGTATCATATGATATTTGTCTTTGTCTGACTTACTTCACTTACTAGGTCCATCCATGTTGCTGCAAATGGCATAATTTCGTTCTTTTTTGTGGCTGAGTAATGTTCCATTGTATATATGTACCACATCTTCTGTATCTGTTCATCTGCTAATGGACATTTAGGTTGCATCCATGTCTTAACTATTGTAAACAGTGCTGCAATGAATATTGGGGTGCACCTCTCTTTTCAAATTTTGGTTTTCTCCAGGTGTATGCCCAGTAGTGGGATTGTTGGATCATATGGTGATTCTATTTTTGGCTTTTTAAGGAACCCCAGTACTGTTCTCCACAGTGACCACACCAATTTACATTCTCACCAACAGTGTAGGAGGGTTCTCTTTTCTCACACCTTCTCCAGCCTTTATTGTTTGTAGATTTTTTGATGATGGCCTTTCCGACTGGTGTTAGGTGATACCTCATTGTAGTTTTGATTCACACTTCTCTAATAATTAGTGACATTGAGCATCTTTTCATGTGCTTTTTGGCCATCTGTATGTCTTCTTTGTAGAATTTTTTTATTTAGATCCTCTGCTCATTTTTTGATTGGGTTGTTTGTTGTTTTGATATTGAGCTATGTGAGCTGTTTGTTTTGGAGATTAATCTCTTGTTGGTCACTTCATTTGCAAATTTTTTTTCCTTCTGTGGGTTGTCTTTTTTATTTATGATTTCTTTTGCTGTACAAAAGCTTTTAAGTTTAAATAGGTTCCCTTTGTTTATTTTTGCTTTTGTTTTCATTACTGTAGAAAATGGATCAAAAAAAACCTTGCTGAGATTTTTGTCAAAGAGTGTTCTGCTTATGTTTTCCTCCAAGAGTTTTATAGCGTCTGGCCTTACATTTAGGTCTTTGATCCATTTTGAGTTTATTTTGGTGTGTGGTGTTAGAGGATGTTCTCATTCCATTCGTATACATGTAACTGTTCAGTAGCTCCTGATCCAGTGAGTGGGGAATTTGGACTGGCCTCTGCTGGGTGGCTCTTCTCCTGGTCTTGCTGGGCTACAGTGTCAAGAATTCCAAGAGCAGCAGGAGAGGACAGACCCAAGGCACAAGCACTCTTCAGGCTTCTGTCATATTTGTGTCCTATTTCTGCCGTCCCATTGGCCATTGCAAGTCAAGTGGCCAAAGCCAGGGACTAACCCAGAAGGTGCCACACAGGGACATGGATACAAGGAGAACAGTTACTGTGACCATTTTTGTGACCCATCTATTTGCTGAAGAGAAAGAAAGAAATAGGGATGTTTATTGAACACACGTGGAAATAAAAGCTTAAATGGTATTGAAAGGTAATGGTATTGAAAGGTAAATGGTATTGAAAATATTTCTGTGCTTCATTTAGCCCCTTCTATCATAATCCTCTTCTCCAGGGGTGACTACTTTTAGCTATTTGTTTTCACCTGGTGGTGTTTAACTTTTTATTGCTAATTCAATGATTAAAAAAAAATTATTATGGTTATATAGGGAGACAACTTAATGAATTGTTAAAAAAAATTCATTACAAACAACAGAAGCCTCCGTCTTATTTTGCTCTTCTTGAAGTTAACTGCTTTCAATTCTTTTAGCTGATTCTTCTGGTAGCTACCTCTATATACGAAGTTATATATAATACACACACACATACTTCTCACCTTTTTGGTGTTTATAATCCTCTCACTTCAGAAGATGCAGGTCCAGTCCTCTTTTATCTCCTCTCTACCTTATCAAACCACACACTCAGTGCTCCTCAATGTTAAAACAGAAAATATCAAGGTCTAAGATGCAGCACTTTCATCAGACATCCAAGCATGTTGTTCATTTTTTAAAGTGGCTATCATTTATTTATTAATTAATATTTATTTATTGACTACACTAGGTCTTAGTTGCAGCATGTGAGATCTAGTTCCCCAACCAGGAATCAAACCCAGGTCCCCTGCAATGGGAGCATGCTTACCTACTGGACCATCAGGGAAGTTCCTTTTCATTTATCTTGGTGATAATGGAAGACCCACACCCAGTCATGGAGTAAGGCATTCCTAGTGTAACTTTCAAAAAAAAAAAAAAAAATCATTGAACACCAGCTAGGTGTTGTGAAGATATGAAATGTCCCAAGCTGTGGTTCCTGACCTAGAATTTGTGTCCAGTGTAGTAAGGGGTATTCGTGCAATATGGGAGGGAGGAACAAAAGGCTGGAGAAATGCATTGGAGGGAGGCACCCCTTCTAGCTGGCTTAACTGTGGAAGGTGCGGAGAAGGTAGTGTCTCGACTGGGTTTCCCTAGGCCAGCATGTGTCCGGTAGGAAGCTTACATTACATGGAACAAAAAACATACTCAACATAAACAGCAGAGTAATTTATTGATTCAAGTAACAGAAGTCTCAGTTGGGGCAGCCCTAAAGGTTGATGGATCTGGTGGCTCAGTATCTCACTAAAGAATATCCTCTGCTCCTCACATGGCCTTCCAAGGTGCTGTCTTTGTTCTAAAGCTGGTTGGTTGGATGGCTGACAGTAGCAGGGCGTGCCTTTGCTTCCCCTTCTGTGTCTGGTGGCAGAGAGAATGCTTCTGCTCCAGCTTTTTCCCAAGCAAGAGGCCTCCATTTCCATCACGTGGATGGCTTAGGTCACATGTCCCCTCCTGGGCCAGTGACTGTGGTCAAAGAATGTAGTGTCCTGACTGGTCTGAGTCAGCCGGGGTCCACCCTGGTGCTTAGTGGAAGGAGTCTATTCTTTGAGTGAAAATCTAACAGAAGAAAATTTAGGATTCTGATAGAAATTTCAGGGTGGAGAATGGATGCTGGGGAGGCAACCAGGAATAGCCACTGTAGCAGAAAATGCCATTTTAGACAAGATGTCAGTAGGAACAGAGGCCTGAGGCTGAGAAGTATAGTCTTAGTTTGGGGAGTGGCAAGTATGACCGAATAAAGGGAGGAGTAGAATCCTGTACCTGCCTTTACCTGGAGTATGACTTACCTCTAGGTCTTTGATCTCCTCTTCCACAAGGAAAACAGCCCTCTTGAGGTCTGTGTATCACAGTAAGTCTCCTGGACAGACTTCAGGGGATCTATAAACCTCATGAAATTATGTACAAAGATGTGTGTGCACATATTTCTGGGGCAAGACAGTTTAAATTTACTCAGATTTTGTAAGTGGCACATGATTCTGAGTAGGTTAAAACCATAAACGCAACTAAGGTCACTCATGACTAAGATCAGTGCAGAAGACTGGTAACCTGTGACCTTCTTCCTGATCTTTCACTCTGATTTACTTTGATCCCGGCCCACCTGTATCCTGGACTCAAATGCATGCCTTTTCCAACCTACTTCTATGACATTCCATGGACTTGACCTTGTATGGATCCAATCCTTCCACATTAGCTTATTTTTTAAACAAATGAAGAAAAGGACAGCTGGTTAATAAATGGAATTGGGATATCTAGCTAAACATTTTGAAAAGATAGCCCTCCTAATTTCTACACAAAAAATAGATTCCATATGGTGTAAGGGAATAAATGTAAAATATGTCAGCAAGAATATACTAGAAGATGTTATACTTGAATAATGACATCATTTTAAAGTATGAAAGGAATTCCTAAATATCAGCTCAAGGACAGTTATCTTAAAAACTTACATAAGGATTAAAATCTCTGGACATAAAAAAATAACAAAAGATTAAAAGGCAAGTAAACAATAAAAACACATGAAACATGTGTGACCAAGGACTAATATAATTAATCTATATTAGAAAGCCTTGTAAGTCAATAACAAAAGAGCAATTCTCCAAAAAACAAATGGGCTACAGACATAAAGCTAGTTTAACAAAAGATGAATTACAAAATGCTAATAAAAATGGGGAACACTTCCATTTTACTTATGATAGAAGAAGTAAAATGAAGACAATGAGATTTCACTTAAAACCGTCACAATCAGTAAAGGAAAGCTATAAAGAAATGAACCTAAGAATACCTGCTGATGAACTTAAACTAGTATCACATTTTTAGAGAGGGGTCTTGATGGCTTTTAGTAGGAACAAAAATCCTAAACATGTGTGTTTCTTGATTTAGCAATTTCACTTTTGGAAAATTAGTTTAATGAAATAATCATTCACGTAAGCACAGTTGTGATTCCAAGGATACTTGGTTTTTGTTTGTTTTGCTTTTTAGAATTTTCATTGACGTGAAGTTTCATTGCGTTAGTTTCTGCTGTCCAGCAGAGTGAATCAGTTATATGTGTGCACGCATCCCCTCTTTTTCAGATTTACTTCCGTTTAGATTCCTACACAGCACCGAGGAGAGTTCCCTGTGCCGTGCAGTAGGCTCTCATTAGTAATCCATTTGGAATGCTTTTTTTTAACAGTGGAGAATGGGAACATTCCACTGTTTAATCATAGGATATTGGTTCAAGAAATTACAGTCTAATTATTACATTAGAACACTGTGGCTATTACAAATAATTTTGGAGAACTATATCTGTAGACATGGAACTATGCCAGCAATATATTAATAAGTGAAGAATGTGGGTAATGAAATAGGAAGTATCATGATTTTGCTCTTGCAATATGTGTCTATGTACAGACACAGAAAATGATTCTCTGAGCAGCACTGTCCAATAGAAATACAATGCAAGCCCTGTAATTCTACGCTTTCTAGTAGTCACATTCAAGAAGAAGGTGAAAAGAAATTCATATAACTGATCTTATATTTTATTTAACCAATATAGTCACAACACTATCATTTCAACATGTAATCAATATAAAAATTATGAAGACATTTTACATTTCCTTGTGTGTGAAATCTGTAAATCTGATGTGTGTTTTCACCTTAAACACATCTCAGTTCCATCTGGCCACATGTCAAGTGCTCAGTTGCCACCTGGGCCTAATGGCTACCAAATCTGGACTCCTACCAAATTTGACTCCTATTCGCCAGGTCTGAATAGCAGTTGAAGCAGTTGGTGTCCTGTGTGTTTTTTCTGTGATTGTGCTTTCTGGAATGATCATATATTCCTTTTTATTTCATAGGAAAAAAAAATGAAGAAAGTTTTCTATTTACTGAGAGGAAGGGGTCAAAAGAATAATTTTAGTGTGAGCTCAGGCAGAAGCAGGAGAGAGAATCAAGCACACTGACCACGTACACCCAGAGAACAGAACAGAATTTCTGAGCTCTTCGTAGATAAAACTCCTGGGACACCAACCCAAGAGGACGCTTAGCTATTTTAAGAAACACTGGAATTTTGTTCAAGTAAAAATACTGATTAAAAAAAATTAGCTATCACCTGGGTTTTGGAAATCAGATAATTCCTTTTTAGAGATATTCCAAGTAATTCTACGGGGGTATGATGAGAAAAACATTTAAAGCTTTTCTTCATGTGGATATTAATCTTAAATGAAAAATGTTTAGGAGAATCCTGCAATATACTCTCCAGTTAAGCCAGATCGGTGGGTGGAAATGTTCCAGCAGAGATAACGTAAAAATAGAATCGTCATTCAATCACAATTTAAATTATTCAAATGTCTTCACATCAAGTAGAATTTAAGTGCATAGATAGAAATAACTTATTCTTGTTGTTAAGACACATAAGTAACAGAAGTAGTGATACTCACGCAAGAGGAGCCACGTGAAGGAAAAGGTCAGCTGCAGAACTAACACCTTTCTTGCAAGGAAGCTTGTTTTATCAAATTTGAACCCGCCAGCTAATTTTACTTTACTCCCCCACTGAACTGTAAGTTTCACATCTTATTTGCTGGTACTTACTCCAGCCTAGCACAGATCCTGGTATGTGGTCAGTGTTTGATACTAATTTTATTAACAAGCATAATTTAGTGAGTTTCTATTATATGTCAGACCCTGTTTTGCTTGGGATACATCAGGGAAGAAACCAGACAAAAATCCCTACTCTAATGGAACTTCCATGCTAGAGAGGGGAAACGGACAGTAAACAATAAGCATTAAATATGCAAATTGTATAATATGGTATAAAGTGGGAAGTAGAATGGAAAAAATAGAGGAGAGTCCACACCCATGTTCATATCAGCACTAGTCACAATAAGCAAGAGGTGGAAACAACCTGAGTGTCCTTTGATAAATGCCTAGATAAACAAAATGTGGTAGATACAGACAATGAAATATTATTCAGACTCAAAAGGTAAGGACGTTCTGATACCTGCTACAGCATGGATGTCATGAAAAGTGAAAGTGATAGTCATTCAGTCGTGTCAGACTCTTTTCAACCCCATGAACTATACAGTCCATGGAATTCTCCAGGCCAGAATACTGGAGTGGGTAGCCTTTCCCTTCTCCAGGGGATCTTCCCAACCCAGGGATCAAACCCTGGTCTCCTGCATTGTAGGCACATTCTTTACCAGCTGAGCCACAAGGGAAGCCTAAGAATACTGGAGTGGGTAGTCTAGCCCGTCTCCAGGGGATCTTCCCGACACAGGAATCGAACCGGGGTCTCCTGCATCGCAGGCGGATTCTTTACCAACTGAGCTATCAGGGGAAAGCCATGGATGTCATGTATCATCCATAAGGATGATCCTTAAGGACATTATGTTAAATGAAATAAGTCAGACACAGAAGGACAAATACTGTATGATTGCACTCATATGCTGTATCTAAAGTAGTCAAATTTGTAGAAATGGAAATAAAATGGTGCTTACCAGAGGCTGGGGGAAAGAGGGAGTGGGAAGTGGTTTAAATGGTACAGAGTTTTAGTTTTGCAATGAAAAAGTTCTGGTGTTTGGATGCACAATACGTTAGATATACTTTACTGAATTGTATGCTTAGAAATAGTTGCAGTGGTAAATCTTATGTTCTGCATTTAAATGAAAGGGCAGATTACCAGTTAGGCATGACACTATTGGGTGATTGATGTAAAATGACAATCTTTAAGGCTGACCTCCACCTTCACATTTTTGTTGTCAAAAAATATATTCCATAGGAAGGCTTTTTTTTGTCCCTGTAACACATTTTTCCAATTTTGGGTTAAGCAATCAAGGTAATTTATATTAAATATTCTGCAAACCTTGCCAATAGATAATAGATGTTCAACTCTTAAGAAATGCCAACTGGAGTCATTCTGTCCAAAGATTGACTCAAATCCCATTCCAAACCTTACAGAAAGTGAAATGCCATCCAAGGTTGCACCTTGGATGCACCACATCCAAGGGTGCACTTCTCACATTGACCTCCTGCCTGTACTGAACTAGTTCTACTTTCTGCTCTTCTTCTGAGCTGTGTCTGCCGTCCCCAGCCTACCTCAGTGAACTGTCTTCAGTACTCATCCATTTAGACGCTGACACACGGCCTCTTCAGGTGTATTAGAACTTGCTGCAAGTGGGAGACACAGCAGGACAGTATGGCAGTCAGTGCTGGCAGCGGAGAAGTGAATTCTGTAATCCATGCTTCCCAACACAGTAGTACCAAGCACCCCCAGGGGCTGCAGCAAACTCACGTCTGTGCTGTAGGCTCGTCTACATTTTCAAAAGAAGCAAAGTAATATTCAAAATCTGTTGGGCCCTGCACAAGCTACCAGCTCAAAGTAGTTCCCTGTTTCAACAGTAGATTGTGCTACATTCCTTTCAATGATATCTTATCTTTGTGAATCTTGGATGTTCAGGGTTGATGAGATAAAAAAGCAAGTACCTTGTGGAAATCAACATGGAACAGGAGACACTGTTATGTTTGGATAGATTAAGCTGTTTGGGTTTACTGCTTAATAAAACAATGATTACATTTCTTTTGTGGGGGTGGGGAGGGGCACCAGAAAAAATTATAGGGAGACTAAGGGTACTGTGAGCCAGGAAAGTTTGGGAACTGACGTTGTAGTTCTAACACTGTTGAAAAATGTTGCCGGGCCATCTCTGCCATCATAAGTGCCAGCTGCTGGTCACGCTGTGTTCTGGGCTCTGTCTCTATTTCTAGCTCCTGTGGGTTTCCAGCGTGGGTCACTTCAGCCTTCTTTTTCGTTTCGGTACCTCCTCCCAGACCATGTCCTCAGGGTATTCCCTTCCATCCTTCGACAGCCTGTCAGGGTATTTCCTACATAAAGACAGTTTCCTCCCTAAAAGAAATTCTTTTTCCAGCAGATTAAAAAAAATTATTATTTTTCCTCTTCTGGTATAAATTGTTGTGATATGAGAGAAGAGACCCTGCACCATGAGGCCACTAGGCATTCGGGAATAGGGAGACAAACAGGCAACTCAGAAGCACAAAAGGGCAACTCAGAAGGATGATGGGTGATTAAAAGGAGCAAAAAGAATCTAAGCAAAGTTCGCCTACTTCAGTTGCACTGTGACCACAGACTGTGTCACCAGATGCATTTAAATCTGCCCCGGGTTCAAACACAGAACATATAACACAGATATAATCTCCTCCCTGACTCTACAAACTTTAAACTTTGCCTAACTTCAAAAGGCAGGATTTTATAGTGTTTTGATGCCTTATTTCCTCCTGTAATTAAATATACTGGTATAAGCTCTGGGGCTTCCCTGATGGCTCAGATGGTAAAGAATCTGCCTGCAATGCGGGAGACCCGGGTTTGATCCCTGGGTTGAGAAGATCCCCTGGAGTAGGAAATGGCAACCCACTCCAGTATTCTTGCCTGGAGAATTCCATGGACAGAGGAACGTGGTAGGCTACAGTCCATGGGGTCGCAAAGAGTCGGACACAACTGAGTGACTAACACTTTCAAGCTGTGGGAGCAAAACCTAGTAATTTCATCTGGTGGGTATGTCTGTTTTCTGAATTTCTCCAAAATTAGTGAAATTTTTCTTAGTCTCCATCTTTGGACCTGAACATCCCCAGCGACCGATTCTTTCCTTGCCTTGTCCTCTATTCCATTCTTATTTAAGAAGAATATTATATAATTTTGCTAACTTGTGTGGGGTAGGGGATGGTGGTGGTGAAAACCTAATCTTTCATGAGAAATACTTGACCTGGCATTTGTGAAGGCTCTACCTGCATCATTTGCTGTGGAGTTCGATTAATGTAAATATCCGTATTCTCCTCACCTCCACCTTGGTGCAACAGTATTCTTTTCCATATCCATCACTGTCTAATAGTTCACAGGATCACAGAGACATGAAACTATTCCTTATGTAGTAGAAGTCTCTCCCAAGTGGGTTTTTTTTGTAGTTACTATGAAACACCTCCAGTCATAAGTCTCCTTTAAAATGGGTTTTCATGTTCTGCTCTGTGTTCCAAGAACCAACTTTTCCCTAGGATTGGTTGCATTAATTTGTGTTAATCCCTATTAATAGGACCTCTGCACTGCTTACAACACCCTGAGAAGGCTATTTACATAAAGCCCAAGTCATACATGTAACGAGAGAGAAGGAATCCGGCATTCTTGAGGCTTCAGACGGGAATGCCTGCTTGGAATTATTTCTTGTTCATCCATCTGAAGGACCCACAAGATCTCCTGAAATTTTAGGTGTGGAGACTATGTTTCATTTTCTGATAGGTGCAGAGATCTCAAGAGAGCATTTTTAAAACTGAATTCTGTTCCACGCACTGGACTACAGACTTATTGAAGCTGGTCCCCAGATGTGGCGACTGTCAAGTCCTTTCCATCCTGTAGGTGTATGTTGTTCTTACTGGATGTGATGGGGCTCATTCCCCCTCCCACTGAGTCTGTCCTGGCCCTTTGAGTTGCTGTGACCAACACAATGTAATGGAAATGACACTGTGCCAGTGATAGACCTAATGTTTAGGAAGTCTGGCAGTTTTTGCTTCTCTCTCGGGAGCCAGCTGCCAAATAGGAAATCCATCTGCTCCGAGACTACTATGTGGAAAGAAAGCCCGGGTTTCCAAATGGCGGGGGGAGGGGCAAAGAGAGAGAAAGAGCACTCGCTAGCTAGCTGGCTGCTGGATCATCCGCAGCTGTTCCAGCCACAGAAGAGTCACCCAGCTGAGCTCAGCTTAGGTTGCAGAATCATGAGAAATCATTCAGCTTTGGGAAGGTGTACTGTGTGGTAGCAGATAATGGAAACAGTGCCCAGTAAGTATTATTTCATGTAATCGATATAACAACCAATGCTGTGAGGTACGGTTTGCTTTCTCTCTTCCACAGAGGAGGGGACTGCGGTTTTGAGAGTTATGTAACCTCCCCATGTCACACAGCTAGTAAATGGCTGAGCTGGCACAGGATCTCAGGCTTGCTTGATTCCAGAGGCTCACATTTAGCCGAAATGCTCTCCACAGAAAATGAAAACTCCCATGTATGTGGTATACGATAGGGGTATTCTCTGTTCAAAGGAAATCTGTTAAAATGCTTGGACTAACAGATGCTCATAGCTCCTGACTACCCCTTCCCTTCATGTTTCCCTAAAAGAACCCCCATCGTCAGGCTTTTTATGAAGAGGGATGGCAGCCGTGTGAGCCATGTCTGGGGTGGCAGCTGCTGACAGGGACACGGAGGATGAGAGGACAGCTGGAGAAGGAAGTGGCATTTGTTGAATAGCTACCATATGCAGCCTGCTGTACATGACTGCCTGATCGAATCTCAGGCAACCTAATAAGGATGGCACAGTGATCTCTGCTCTACCGATGAGAAAACTGAGGGGCCGAGAGGCGAGGGAACTTGCCCAGAGGAACCTGGATATAAATATCAAACACAGGGTTTCCTGCACATCTGTCCAGCTCCAAAGTCTGCAGTCTTTCTGATCTAATTAAAACTAAAGACCCAGGCTTATCCCGTATGTACAACGTTAAGATTTTTAATGTTGGAGCTGAGAGATTTTCCAGTTTTTATGATTTATTTTTCAGTGTCCTGCTTTTGCCAAAGCCAAAAGTCAACCCAGAGGGTGAAAAACAGAGGAAAAGCAATGGAACATTTCAAAGAAAGATGAGTGAGAATTAATTGAAATGCCAACCCATTCAGGAAAGCAAAACAAAACAGAAAAACCTCTTGGTGCAGCCTCCCAAGATAACCAAGTGTGGCAGGAGTGCTGAGCTGGGGCTGACGCTAGACAGCTGGGCAGATGTGGCAGTGAGGTCTGAGAACTTGGGCACACACATTTCTCTCTACAAAATGTCAGCTTGAGACATAGTTCAGCGTGGAAGTTGAGTTATGTTTTATTCGGTGGGAACTTTTAGGACTTCAAGCCTGGAAACAGCATCTCAAGTGACCCTGAGGGAATTGCTCTGAGGAGGTGGGGGCTGGGGGTGGGGTGAGGAGTCAGGTTATATCGTAGTTTGTAACAAAGGGCAGATAGTCTGAATATCAAAAGTATCTTTGTGAATTAAAGAAAACCAGTTAAGGAATCTCAATTTGGATATAAATTGATTGGATATAATCCAAGTTAAGGAATTTAGCACTTTTCTATGTATGGGAAGGTGCAGGAGCCTGGGCTCACTGAAATCATTCCTTTCACATGCATCTCAGCTATCCTGGGCCAGCATCCTGCATTTCCCTTCAGTGCTCACCTTAGGGAGTGGCTGCAGCCCAGTGGCTTCTGGTTGGCAAATATTGTTCTTCCTGGTTGCCCTGGGGGGGCTGGAATCACTGATGACTGTGACCCCCTCATTCACTGATATGGCAGGAAACATTCCATTTCTCAAAAACATCTTTAGCAGAGACTGCTCATTTCTGTTGTGGGTTTCTGAGGAACTTTTAAATGCTTCATGAAGTCAAAACCACCTCTGAAATTTTCCCTGTACACTTATGGCCCCTTCAAAGTATAGCCGCAAAGATTCCAGTGTCCCCCAGAGCATCCATGGCCCTGTGGAGTCACCTGGAGTTTCTGCCCACTTAAAGGAAGGTTGTCACTGCATCTTGGGCCTTTGTCTGCTTTTGTGAAGGTACACACTCTCTCACTCTCACCTGACAGGGCTCACAGCATGCTACCCCATCAGCAAACCAAGTACTGTCCTAGTTCTTTAGGATTTCCTAGTTACTTAGGAGTCAGCCTGGATAGCTAACTAGTGCTGTCTCTGTTTCTGTCTCTCTCAGAATAGAGGCTGTGGGGATCAGCTGAGTGTTGTTTGTGTTTTGCACAGTCTTCCCTGACTGTTCCTGCATTCCTTTTCCTCCTGCCTGAGACTCAGGCATCTGTGGAATGCTCCCCCTTACTCAGACACCCAACAGGTGTGGAGGCTCTGGAGACCTGTGCTGCCTTGGTGGCCTTGCCTTGGGAGGAAAAGCAAGACCAGCCACCCAAGGGCCGTGTCTGACCCTGGTGCTCTGCGTGCCTCTCTGATCTCCTCTCGTTACAGCCAGGAGGCTGCAGCAGGTCTCCTGAGGGGCCTTCCCTCCTCTGACATGCTAAGAGCAGGGTCTTTCTCCCATCAGCAGATTCCCACGATGGGGAGGACCATCTCCCCCTCCAGCTCTTAAAGGTTCAGCCCTGCCATGTTTATTTGGGGAGCCAACCACAGGGTCCTCCTGAGAGGAGCGGTGCATGGGCGTGTCTGTGAGCTTACCTGAACTTTGTTCCCATACATAGGACTCTCTTGCTGTTTACACATCAGAAAGTAAGCAGGCACACAATTAGATACATAGCTGGCCCCCTCTTCCTTGCCAAATAATTGCAGCATTTGGTTCTTCCCCAGAATCACTCTCCTGTTAAAAAGTAGAGGAGAGGAAAGGAAGACCTTATCAACCCACCCACATGTTCTGGTCGAGCTGCTTAGAGAAGTAGCAAATTGAAAGCCTCATTTTTTGATTTTGTTGAAAGCAGAGCAGCAATAAGCACCCCGTGGCCGCCCCTCTCCCTACCTCATAAATGTTTCTGGAAGCTTTAGACAACTGGGGCTTATGAGAAACTGACTGAAAATATTTTTGGAGCTATGAAGTCATCTGTCATACCACCAGGAGGATTGGATCTAGGGCTTCCGGCTCCATGGCCATATATAATACCGTATCTTGCTCGCTGCTCTGCACCCTGAGCTGTTAGAGCGTGTTTATTGTCCTCTCCACAGCTGCCTGAAAATGATCTATGGAACTGTCTGAAGAGGTTCTTTGGTCATCACTGCAAAGCAAGGCTTGGGCTACAGGCAGACACACGTTCTCACGTTAAAAAAGATAATGAAGGGAAGAGAGACAACATGGGATCAGGCACTGGGAGAGTGACTTGAACAAGTCACACAATCTTTCTGAGCTTCAGGTTTCTTGTATGAAAAATGGGAACAGGAATATATACATACATGTATATATACATATATTTGCCTTGCCTGTCTCACGAAGTTGTTATTTTCAGGTTCAAATAAGGTAGACAAGAGTAATATGTGCGTTTTGAATTGCTAGAGAAATGAGAGTCTGAATTCTCAGGATAAACATGGAGAAGAGCCTGTCTTGACTGGGTCAGCTCAGAGATACTCTTTTAAAGACTGTGGTGTTTATGATCTTTCCCAAGGTATAGGTTGATTTTATTTTCTTCCTCTGTAAGGAGAGAAAATGCATCCCTAGGAAGGCTCTTAAAATTCCCTGCCCTAGGTCTGAGAGAGGCACAGCAGGGGCGGGAACATCTGGAAGCCCTGCCTGCTTTAGGGTGGTCCCCAGATGCAATTTTGGTCATTTTATCTATGTTCAGGAGGAAGACACTCATGTACAAGTGTCTCATCTCATTCTTGAAGCCATTCTTCCTGTATGCCAATATATAATAGATACTTGTCAAATTATTTGATGAGACTCTAAGCAAAACAACATAGAATAAAATGCCATTGGGAAAAGAAGTCAGTTAAGTTTTAAACCAAGTTTTAGGTAAGACCAAGTATAGGATGCCAGCTCTGTCTGCTCAGACTAATGAGTCTCAGGAGGAGCTCATGCACCGTTGAAAGCAGAACCAGCTCAGATGAAAGTATACAGGAATCAAGGCACTTCAGAGTTGGAAAAGCCTTTGGGGTCCCATTTCACTGATAAGGAAAATAAGAGCAAGGGATTTGGCTAGACGGCCCCGGAAGATGAAAGGTGGACCTAAGACACAAACCGAGGTCCTCCATAACCATTGTATTTTCAGTAAACGCAGGACTATAACTTTGTCAAAGCATGACTAGAGTTCCAGACCCATATTTATAGTTCCTGATCCAGAACAGCAAGCTATAGCTGATTCACTGAGGCTCAGTCATAGCCTTTTATTCAGCTGGATCCCAGGGTCTGGAAGGACAGACTAGTGAGACACTGTAAGCACTGGAAATATATCACAAGGCTGGTGGAAAGCTCGAAAGGTCCCAAAGGATGCAGCATACAGCTCAGACAGGAGGTACAAGGATGGGATATCCAGGCAGAGAATGAATGAGTAGCAAGTGTCTTGGCGGGAGATTGAATGGGAGACATGTGGGAAGACAGGAGGGTGTCACGCAGGTGGCACAGGATGAGTAAGAACAAGAAAGTTCCCGAGGAACTAAGGCAGGGTGGGGAAGAAAGAAAACCAAAGCCAGAAGTAGAGTATAAAACATCAGCCTGGTTCAAAAGAAAAAAAAAAGAAAAGAAAACCCAAAACTCAAAGGGATGCCTCCAGGACCAGGAGTGGAGTATAAGGCCAGCATAAGTCTCATGTGGGTAGAGCAGGACACCTGGCCTAGGACCTGTTTAAATATCTTAGGATCAGGAAAGGACTGGTGTCCGAGTCTGGAGGTGATAGTGAAAAAAAAGGAAAGTGTTGGTCACTCAGTTATGTTCAACCCTTGGTGACCCTATGGACTATAGTCTGCCAGGCTCCTCTGTGCATGGGATTCTCCAGGCACTAATACTGGGGTGGGTAGCCATTCCTTTCTCCAGGGAATCTTCCTGGCCCAGGAATCAAACCTAAGTCTCCTGCATTGCAGGCAGATTCTTAACTGTCTGAACCGCCAGGGAGTGGCTCCAGTTATGGAATCTAGAAACCTGCAGAAGGTGAGAAGGCAAATGGATCTCATTCTTCTGTGAATGAGAACCTATTTCATCCAGAGGTGAGGAAATGAGACAAAAGGCAGATGAGTCCATGCATAAATATTTCTAAAACTCTTATTTCCAAAACACATTCTTTTAAAAAAAAAATTGAGAAGTAGAGGCAGAAGATCTAACGGCTGGGGCCTTTTTTTTTTAAATTGGAGTGACATCGCACAGATAGTCCTACAGTGGACAACAAGGAAGGAACACAGCCCTGGATGGTAAAGGAGGAAAACCAATCCACTAGGTCTCCTCCCACTTCCAGTCCTCATCATATTTTTGGAAATACACAGTGTAGTCAAATGTCCCATTCTCATAAAGATCTGAGCCTTGAAATCTTTGATTTTATTCACAGCTGGACTTGGGTCTGGGGTGACCATTGCTTAAGTGATCCCACGCCTTAGGGAGCCCAGGTTGGGGCTTTCATGTTCAAAGGACATCATCCATTGAAGAGTTGGAATATGGCCTTGCTCTGATCTTCATAGTATTCAGTTCTCATGGCCAAAGCAAGGCTTACTTTTAAAATGTGACTGTGTTATCTTCCTTTCTTCCCCACCACCCATATTATCAACTGTTCAAAAACAGAAGAAGATGCAACGTAGGCATGGAGCTGTGGCCACACTGGCAGAGTTTAACTCTTGGGCTTTCATGACTTTTCCCAACAGGCAAACGTCTCGTAAGACATTTTCATTATGAAAACAAACCATGTCGGCTAAACCTTTCAACCGTGCTCTGACAGTTGGACTTGAGATAAAAGAGAAAAACTTTTCAAATCTGTATTCAGCCAGCATAGTCTGAAATTTCCAATTTGCAAAAATTCAGAGGAGGGTGCAAATTCTTTCCTTTTGTTGAGAGAATAATGATGTTATTAACCACTCTCCAAGCTCAAGACATCAAGATGGGCTGGTGTAGTTCAGCCCAAGAATCAGTTCTAACATGTGAAGGGGTCAAATTGGACAAGAATGCACTTCCCTGGTGGTCAGTGGTTGAGTCTGGCTTGCAATGCAGGGGACACATGTTCAATCCCTGGTCGGGGAAGTGGGATCCCACATGTGATGGAGCAGCTAAGCCTGTGGACCATGACTAGAGAGCTCATGCGCCACAGCTAGAGAGTCCATTTGCCACAACGGAAGATCCGGCATGGCAACTGAGACCCTACACGACCAAAAATAAATTAATTAATACATAGTTTAAAAAATCATGTAAGAAGTATTTCTGCATTACTGATAAACAGCATTAACACAGGGTAGGGAGAAGGTGCAGATGTAAACTACAGTTAAAAAATTATTGGAATCGGTGCTGCTTGTTACTTTGTGATACGACCAGGCATGTAGGGTGGGTGCTAAGAAAATATAGTTGGTGTGGGGGCAGCCCAGGAGGTCCTGGGGAGGCGTAACTAGTACAGAAGTTCATTCCCCAAGGAAGAGGAGAAGTGCTTCTTGTGGAAGAAAATGTGACAGAGATACGAAAAGATTAAAGTCTAACTGAGCACCCACTGTGAGCTAAACGTTGTGCTAGGCATGTAGCATATATGGTTTTTCACTTAGACACCCCAACTATGAACTAAGTAATGTTATTCCCAAGAAATGGAAACTACTAATAATAACTTAGAGAAGTAAAAGACTGTTAGAGCTGAGTGTCCCTCAGCCTCGATGGCCTGGAGCTCAGGCTGGAGTCGCCAAGCAGAAGGGTTTACAGGACCCTACCTTACTCTGGAATCAGCACACAGCTGCAGCCTTTACCTGCCCAGATCAAGAATGCGGCTTCAGCTTGGAGAGTGAACAGCTTCCTCTCAGCGCGAAGCAGCATGCGCCCCGGGGGAACAGCTGGCATAACTGGCCCGACTGGACTGGACTGGGAGCTGCCTGCTTCCAGGTCCTTGAGGGGAACTCACCTTGCTCCTTGTCTCCCTGCCTGGCTCGGCTCTGCAGTGTTGAAACACTTGGGATTCAGCTCTGCTCTGCCTCCAGCCTAGCCGTGCTCTGAGCTCCTCTCCCAAAGCCCACACCTTTCCATACCCTCAAGAGCAGCCTAGCGTGTTTGCCTTAAGGACTGCTTCTTCCCTTTCTCTGTATTGTCTCACGTTTCAGGGTAACCCCTCTGTCCCCTCCCAGCAAATAGGACCTCTCACCTGCGGGCAGCAGTATCTCCTGGGACTTACTGGCCTGCATATAGATACCTCAGCTCCCTGCCTGCCGTAAGCTGGGCTGAGAAGACACCAGTGAGTGTGATCAGGAACCAGAGGAGGAAGGGATGGGATTCAAAGGGAAAGAGTGGTGAGAGCAGCTTGGGTCAAACCACAGACAGCGAGAAAGGCCAGATAGGGGATTTAGGTATTCAGCAGGAGGATTTTATTAAAGATGTGATGATGTTAGTATTTCATGATCAGGCTGGAAGCGAGAAGAGATTGGATATGTGAGAATGATGAAGCAAGTTACATAGCAACCCAAGAATGCGACCATGCGACCAAACCAGAACTAAGGTTTTTCTGTTTTGTTTTAAATCAATCCAGATACCTTAGACTCCACCCAACTCACACCAGTTTGTAGATTCCAACCGATTTTATTTAAACAGTGTCACCAGATCTCTTGGATTCACAGCCAACAACTCCCAAATGATAGGTAGCCTCCTTCCTGTCTGTGGAGCTAATTTGGTGTGATAGAAGCAATAATTCAAGAATAATTCTTTGCACTGCTGGAATCTGAGTGCTGTTCTTTTTTTAATTTTTAATTGAAGTATAGTTGATTTATAATATCATGGTAGTTTCAAATGTATAGCACAGTGGTTTATATATATATATGTGTGTGTGTGAATATATATATGTATATGTATATACACACATATATATATACACACAGGACTTCCCTTGTCGCTCAGATGGTAAAGAATTTGCCTGCAATGTAGGAGACCTGGGTTCGATTCCTGTGTCAGGAAGATTCCTGGAAAAGGAAATGGCTACCCACTCCAGTATTCTTGTCTGGAGAATTCCATGGACAGAGGAACTTTGGGGGCTACAGTTCATGGGATTTCAGAGAGTAAGACATGATTGAACACACACACTGTCACATACACACACACACAATTATTCTTCAGATTTTCTTCCCTTATAGGTTATTACAAAGTATTGAATATAGTTTGCTATACTATACTTGTCTTATATGCAGTCCTTGTTAGTTGTCTATTTTATGTGTAGTAGTTTATATATGTTAATCTCAACCTCTTAATTTACCCCTCCCCTCATCTTTCCCCTTTGGTAACCCTAAATTTGTTTTCTATGTCTGTGAGTCTCTTTCTGTTTTGGAAATAAGTTCATTTGTATCACTTTTTTAGATTCCACATATAAGTTGTATCATATGATACTTATCTTTCTCTGTCTGGCTAACTTCATTTAGTATGATGATCTCTAGGTCCACTCATGTTGCTGCAAATGGCATCATTTCATTCTTTTTTATGGCTGAGAAGTATTCCATTGTGTCTGTATACACCATCTACTTTATCCATTCATCAGTTGATGGGCATATAGATTGCTTCCATGTCTTGGCTATTGTAAATAGTGCTGCAGTGAAAATTGGGATGCCTGTATCTTTTTGAATTATGTTTTTTTTCCCCCCAGATATATGCCCAAGAGTAGAATTTCTAGATCATATGGTAGCTCTATTTTTAGTTTTTAAAGGAACCTCCATTCTGTTCTCCATAGTGGCTGCATCAGTTTACATTCCCAACCGTTCAAGCGTGTTCCCTTTTCTCCACACCCTCTCCAGCATTGTTTATAGACTCTTTGATGACGGCCATTCAGACTAGTGTGAGGTGGTATCTCATTGTAGCTTTGATGTGCATTTCTCTAAAAATTAGCAGTGATGAACATCTTTTCACGTGCCTGTTGACCATCTGTGTGTCTTCTTTGGAGAAATATCTATTTAGATCTTCTGCCCATTTTTTGATTTGTTTGATTTGATTTGAATTGTTTTTTTGATGTGAATTGTTTATGTATCTTGGAGATTAATCCCTTGTCAGTTGCATCATTTGCAAATATTTTTTCCCATTCTGTGGATTGTCTTTTCATTTTGTTTATGGTTTCCTTTGCTGTGCAAAAGCATTTAAACTTAATTAGGTCACATTTGTTGGCTTTGTCTTTATTTACATTACTCTAGGAGACAGATCCAAAATGATATTGCTGTAATTTATGTCAAAGAGTGTCCTGCCTATCTTTTCCTCTAGGAGTTTTATAGTATCTGATCTTATATTTAGGTCTTTAATCCATTTTGAGTTTATTTTTGGCATGATGTTAAAGAATGTTCTAACTTCATTTTTTTTTTCATGTAGCTATCCAGTTTTCACAGCAGCACTTATTGAAGAGACTGTCTTTTCTCCATTGTATAGTCTTGCCTTCTTTGTTTTAGATTAATTGATCACAAGTCTGTGGGTTTGTTTCTGGGCTTTCTATCCTATTCTGATTTATATTTCTTTGTTTGTGTCAGTACCATACAGTTTTGATTACTATAGCTTTGTAGTATATATAGTCTGGAGTCAGGGCACCTGATTCCTCCAACTTCCTTTTTCTTTCTCAAGATTACTTTGGCTGTTTGGGCTCTTTTATGTTTCCATGCAAATTTTTAAAACTGTTTGTTCTACTTCTGTGAAACTTATCATTGGTAATTTGATAGGGATTGCATTGAATCTGTAGATAGCCTGAGGTAGGATAGTCGTTTGGGCAGTATTGATTCTTTTAATCCAAGAACACAGTATACCTTTCCATCTGTTTGTATCTTCTTCAGTTTCTGTCATCAGCATCTTATAGCTTGGATACAGGTCTTTTTCCTCCTTAGGTAGGTTTATTCTTGGATATTTTATTCTTTTTGATGTGATGGTGAATGAGATTATTTTCTTAATTTTTCTTTCTTATCTTTTATTGTCAGAGAACTATGGTTTTCTTACAAGGATCTGAGAGATAGAGGTGGAAGCAGAAATCTCAGAAATAGCACATAGCACATGGCTTTTGATTGTGTAATAAGGAAAGGGGATTTCTCATAGTAATTCACTTTTTTAAAACATTTCAAATCTTTAGAAAGGAACCATTTGGTGTAAAATCTACTCCACTTTCAGGCAAGGCTTCACTCAAGTTATCTCAGACACAACTTTTTATTCCTGATGTTCTCCCAACTCTCTACAGGGTTTCAGGGTCTCACAGCCACAGATTGCAGATGTTCCGATGTTCTCCCTGCATAGTGGAAGCATGTTAGCATTCTCTTAGATACAGTTTGGCTGCAGGAGGACTGCACATCATTTTGATAGGGTTCTACAGGCCAGTGGAAGTTATAGATCCCCACCATCACAACTCTTGGGCAGTTTACAGCCATTGGCTGACCAACACACAGTTTCAAAACCCCAGCCCCCTTATTGCCAGGTGGGGCAAATTCTGTGGTTCAATTCACTTTCCAGATCAAAGATCAGGGGATCAGATTAGACTGAACTCCAGCTGAGACCCCATCTCAGATTAGTTCTCCTTCTTCTTCCTTCACTGTCCTTTTCCCGAGGGCTTTCCCCCAATAAGTAAATTGTGCGAGAATCCCCATCTCAGGCTCCGCTTCTAGGGAACTGGAATTAAGACCCCTGGGGTTTCAAAGGGGTTAATTCATGAGAACTGAATCCACACTGTAGGTTGAAGTGAGTACAGTTTACTAAACAGAAAACATAACTATAACAACCCGTGCTTGTGGTTGAAACCCACTGAGATTGTGGAATTGTTTGTTACATAGCAATATCGCAGTATAAAGTTAACCATTAAGGCCACCTCTCCAATCTTTGGTTATTTTCCATCTGTAAGGTGGTAAAAGCAGTACCTATTTCTAACAGATGCTGGTTCCTTGGAGCTCCTGGATCCATGAGTTTCAAAGGAAATAACTTTTGTAAAGATGCTAAGCACAGTGCTTAGCACAATGCCCAACAGTACATACATGCTTCATAAATGGTGGCTTTATCAGCATCAGTAGCATTAATACAAGATTTACCCATTGGGTCATTTAAAATGACTGTGGTATAGTGTACATACTCTGCAGTGAGTTCTGGATTAATCTGTGATCATGGTTTCATAAAGCTAGAGCCCGCATGATGCCCAAATCAACTGGGCTCAGATCATATTGCTCTCTGAGCTGACAACATTTTAACTTGAATTTCTTTTAGTACATCAAGTGAAGACTGTGAATTGCAGGTGCTAAAATCCATTATCAAATCACTCGGTTTGAGATCTGTGGGCCAGGGGAATACACTACCACAATCCCTACACATCATTAAAGAGCTGGTTTTCTCAAGAACATCAAGTGAGAAGAGTAAGTTAATGAGAGCAATAATAGGCTTCCAGATGAAAATTCAAGTTTTGAGAATTAGGTCATCCTAAATGGAACTCAGAAACCTGGGCCTAAAAATAGACTAATTCTCTGCAGGGTAAGAGATGAAGTTTTGGGGCCTGTGTTGAGGCAGAAAGTTAGAAGTGAGACCCTTGCATAAAGTCAGGATCTTCAGATATCCCACACTTACAGAAATGATTTGATGGTTAATTTTATGTGTCAGCTTGGCTGGGTCACAGTGCCAAGATATGCAGTCAAATATGGTTCTGGATGTGTCTGTGAAGATGCTTTTTGAGATCAACATTTAAATCAGTGGATATTGAGTAAAGAATAATATGAGTGAGCCTTGTCCAATCAGTTGATGACCTTAATTTAAGGACAAAGGTTGATCTCCATAAGCAAGAGGGAATTCTACCAGCAGGTCACCTTTGGACTTGAACTGCAACCTGTCCCTGGGTCCCTGGGTCTGCCAGCCTACCCTGCAGGTTCTGGGCTTCCCAAGCTTTCATAATCACATGAACCAACTCCTTAAAATAAATCTCTCTCTACATATATACACATTCTGTTGGTTCTGCTTCTCTGGAGAACCCTAATACAAACAGTGAACTAGAAAGTCTACTTAGCACCAAAGGAAAGTGACCAACAAGCTTAAAAGTGAGAGTCACTCAGTCATGTCTGACTCTTTGTGACCCCATGGACTGTATAGTCCATGGGATTCTCCAGGCCAGAATACTGGAGTGGGTAACTGTTCCCTTCTCCAGGGCATCTTCCCAACCCAGGGATCAAACCCAGGTATCCCACATTGCAGGAGGATTCTTTACCAGCTGAGTCACAAGGGAAGCCTACCAACAAGCTTAAATCTCTCTCAACTCTCCTCTGAATATAAAATAATCTCCTTGGGGAATTTGCATCCATGGGGTTTCTACATATAAGGTCCAGGTTCAAATTTATCCCAGGAGACTCCAGTCAAGAAATTAATAAACAGTGATCCTTGGTAGGAAACATCTCCGAGACATCTGGAAAGAAGCAAAACTAAAACCCTTTTGGAGAGATTCCTCCTACCCCAACTTAAAACCTTACAGGACACCCACAGATGTAGCCCACACAGTATGAACTCATGATTTAAAATTATAAAACAAGTGCTCAAAAAAAACTCCATGAGCCATAGTCAGGAGAATCAAGAACAGCAGATTTGGTCTCTTAAAAACTTCAGATAATAAAAGCGTCAAATTTAGAATATAAAATAAATATGTTTAAAGGAATTAAATAGAGATAGTATTATTATACTGTTAACTTACTGTAAAGTTTCAGTTCAGTTCAACTGCTCAGTCATGTCCAACTCATTGTGACCCCATGGACTGCAGCACGCCAGGCTTCTCTGTCCATCACCAATTCCCAGAGCTTGCTCAAACTCATGTCCATCGAGTCGGTGATGCCATCCAACCGTTTCATCCTCTGTCGTCCCCTTCTCCTCCTGCCTTCAATCTTTCCCAGCATCAGGGTCTTTTCCAATGAGTCAGGTCTTCGCATCAGACAGAGGGCAGACAGATGAAAAACCACAGTCACTGTAAAGTTTGGGGCAATTATTTAATCTCTATGCTCAAGTTTCATAGTCTGTCAGTGGATCCCTGAAATCTGTGTTTTTACCAGATTCCAAAGAGTTCTGGCTTCCCAGGTGGCTCAGTGGTACAGAGTCCACCTGTCAAGCAGGAAACACGGGTTTGATCCCTGGGTTGGTAAGATCCCCTGGAGAAGGAAATGTCAACCCAATCTAATATTCTTGCCTGGGCAATCCCCTGGACAGAGAAGCTTGGCGGGCTACAGTCCATGGGGTCACAAAAAGTTGGACACGACTTAGCAACTAAACCACCACCACCAAAAAGTTCTAATGCATATTCTTTCTTGAGACTTACTACCCTAGTCACACTGGGTCAGGGACTTCATAGGACATCACATATTCTTCTGCCTTCAGGAAGGAGGGTCATCCTTCCCATTGCCTGCCCCACTCTCCTCTTACCTTGTACAACAGGTAGGAACACCTTCCCCTGAGCAGAAGTAGCAAGAGACTCAGTGTGATGATTTTACTGTTCGCTTAATGCCACCAGGAGAGATGCCATCAGGTTTGATGGGGAACCTTGGTTACCAGCCATCTGTGCTTGAGGATAAGCAAAGCAAAGGTGAGCTACTGGATCAAGGGCACAAGTGGCCTTAGACCCAAGCTCCAGGAAGAGTAGCAGTTAATCACCCCTGCTGTTTAGTCCAGCAGGGTTCTGACTAAATCATGTTGCCGTAGTAAGATGCCTGGAGCTGCAAGAAGGGGACCAGTTGAGGTACAAATATGAGGACTGTATGTGCATGCGTGCTCAGTTGCTTTAGTCATGTCCGACTCTTTGTGACCCCATGGACTGTAGCCTGCCAGGTTCCTCTGCCCATGGGATTTCCCAGGCAAGAATACTGGAGTGGGTTACCATGCCCTCCTTCAGAGGATCTTCACAACCTAGGGATTGAAGCTGTGTCTCTTGCATCTTCTGCATTGCAGGCGAATTCTTTCAGTTCAGTTCAGTCACTCAGTCATGTCTGACTCTTTGCGACCCCATGGACTGTAGCGAATTCTTTACTGCTGAGCTACTGGGGAAGCCTGAGGACAATATGGCAAGAGGAAAATGGTCATTACTGAAAGTTTCCCATGTAAGTCCTAACCCTTCAACAAAATATAGAGAAGAAATGGAAGAGGGAACACCAAGGTGGTTCAGGTTAGAAATAACCTGGTTACTTCTCTTAGGGAGGGTGGGAATCCTGTCTCCACATGGGCATAGTTCAAAGCCCATGTAGATGGGCTCATTTGGCTTTGGGGTGGGGGGATGGGAAGGGTTTTCCAAGAAGGTGGGTCTGATGATGATCTCCCCAGAGATTATAGCAAGAAAGTCAAATATGAGTTGAAGGAAGACAGAAGCAGCTATGAGAGATGGGTGGGTCGGGGAGCTTGGGAGGCAAAGAGTTTCCCACATTCTCAGTTAACACCTGTGTGGTGATACGGGAGCCTCACAGCACACACACAGGATGGCCCAGAGGTGAACAAGTGACAGAATAATGAGGAAATCACACCCTGGGAAACAAAGTACAAAGAGTGTGAGCAATTCACCTAGGGCCCAGGCTAATGCACACACCCAAGGGAGTCAGGGAGTCCCTCCCCAGGAGTGGGTGGTGTGTCTACCTAACGAAAGGAATTCTGTCCTCAGGATACTGGAGACACAAACAGATCACGAGCAGAACAAGTAGCAGGAACTGATCGTTCCACCTGCTTTTACATGTTGACAACTATTTTTCCTCCCTTTCCTTTGTCCCATTAGTGGGATACAATCTGCTCTGGGAGGGGAGGACACTTCCCACCTCCAGGATTGAAAGCAAGTGTCTCATCACTTGCTGGCAGGGTTTGAAGAGCAAGCCCTCCCTGCCCTGAAGGAAAGGGGAACCAGTTTTTTGGTTGCTAAATGTTTGAGCTCCAGATTTTAATGAGCCAACGTTTCATTGTGAAAGAAAAGAAAATAGGGCTTTTGTATGGAAGAAACAAAAGTATAGGTCAGAACCCAAAGGAACGCCGTGGGAATATGAGCAGCAGGTGATCCTGGATGGGGTCTTGAAGCTTCAAGATACACACTCTGAACACCCAGAGGAGAGATGGGAGGGAGCTGAAGACCCCCAGTTTGTGAAGGTGGTTAGTGATGACCTCTTTACTTTGGAAACATTCCAGAATTAGTCCGACAATCCCCAGACACTAGTTTTATATGAGAAGACACCTCGTTAGCCATTCCAGGATATGAATGACATGACTATGACACCAGGGGAGACAGTGTGTTCTTTCATAGCAGTTTGCTGATGACATCCACCTTCAACAGAGGCTTGTCTAGAGGAATGCATCACACAAATGACAGACATGAAACCCACTTGTAACTTTACCTCTTTGAAGGAAGCAGCACAGCAAAATAGCATTGAGTCCCATGAAACAACAACCACCACACTGAGCCCATCAGTACACAGACCACCTCAGGCCTGTTGCACTTGCTATTCCCTTTATGAAGCATGTATGATTCCTGCTCTCATTGCATTCCACTGTCTGCTGAAATCTCAGCCCCTTAAAGAAGTCTTACAGGACCCCTCTCAGTTGTTTCCAACTCTACTTGCATTCTCTTCGTAGCCTACATTATTTCTGGTATTATTCTGGATACTTGTTTATTTTCTGTTTCTCCTTCTAGGAGATTAGCTTCAAGAGGGCAGAGAATTTGCTTTGTTCACCGTTCCATACCTGGCACATGGTAAACATAGTCAATATTCAGTGAATGAATGGTCTATCAAGATAGAAAAATTTAGCCCCTCCGTAGATACTAGAGTTAAAATATACACATATTTCAAAGTGGTTTATTTCAAGTCAGTGAGGTATCATCCCAGGCAACAGGACCCTCGGTGAGCTCAGGGAAACCAGATTTTCCCACTAAACCAGTCTTCTTTTAGAAAAGGAAAAGTGGTCTGGGAGCCTGAATTACCTGTTGGATTACTCGGTCAATTGATCTGTCAGCCACTAGTTTCTCTTTGTGTGGTTGTCAGAGCTCAAGAACATAAATCAGCTGGTGTCTGTCACTGGACCACAGCAAGGAAATAGGGTTTGTCTTGTGACGTCTATTCTTTGCTTCCTTGTCTTCTTGCTCTATTCCAGTCTTCAAATTTCAGTGTAATTTTATTTCCTTCTTTAAACCTGAAGAAATAAAAGGGTGATGTAAAATATACTTAATGCAAAAAGGTGTACAATAAAGAGTAAATTTCTCTTGACCTGAAGGCACTTGATCTTCCTCATCAGAGACATCCACTGGCATCTCATTGTGGTTGCAATTTCCACTGCCCTCATAGCAATGAAATTAATCACTTTTTCATGTATTTTTGGCCATTTGGCCATCTTTTTTAAATGACTTGCTCAAGTCCCTTGCCTCTTTTTTATTGTTATTTTTTTGTCTTTTTCTTTTTCATTTATAGTACTTTATATTCTAGACACAAGTCCTCTGTCAGTTATATGTGTTCCAAATGGGTTTTCTCCCACTTAGTGACTTACATTTCCATATCTTTGAAGATAATTTCGTGCTTTTAAAAGTGATTTTTATAAACGGAAGTTCTTAATTTTGAGTCCTGTTTAGTCATCTTTTCTCTTATTGTCAGTGTTTTTTTTTTTTTTTTTAATGCCTTGTTTAGCCCAAGAAATGCAAAAAGTTCCCAAGAAAAGGGTGAGTGGAAAGACCAAAGAGGCATAGACTTTCCCACAACTTGCTTTTGAGTTTTGAAACTTAAGTTTAAAGATAAGTATACATCTGTGAAAATGTCACCATAACCACTACCAAAAATGTAACCTTCACCTCTAAAAATTTCCTACTACTTTCTTGTGATAAGAACATTTAACATAAGATCTACCTTCTTAACAGATTTCTATTTCATTAATTACTGTGTGTTTATTATTTCCTTTCTCCACAATAATGAAGGTATTTTCCTATGTTACCTTCTAAAGAATTCATTGTTTTGTCTTTCACATTTAGGTTTAAATCCATCTGGAGTTGATTTTTATGTAGAGTATGAAGTAGGCATCCGCTTCATTTTTTCATATAGGTATCTCATTGTCCCTGTGGGCTTCCCTGGTAGCTCAGATGGTAAAGAATCTGCCTGCAATGCCGGAGACCGGGGTTCAGTCCGTGGGTTGGGAAGATCCCCTGGAGGAGGGCATGGAAACCCACTCCAGTATTCTTGCCTGGAGAAGCCCCATGGACAGAAGAGCCTGGAGGGCTACGGTCCATAGGGATGCAAATGGTCAGACATGACTGAGCAACTAAGCATAGCACACATCTCATTGTCCCAGTACCATTTACTAAAAAGTCATTTTACTAATTCCCTGCAGTGCCATCCTGGTCATAAATCAAGTATGCGTACATATACTAAGGTTTGTTTCCTGGTTCTCTTTTCTGTATCATTGGTTTTTTTGTCTCCGGGAGTTGGTGATGGACAGGGAGGCCTGGCGTGCTACAGTCCATGGGGTTGAAAAGAGTCGGACACAACTGAGCGACTGAACTGAAATGAACTGGTGTTTTTGTCTAGATCTTTACCTTAGTTGTCTATACCTCAATAATTAGAGCTTTATTAATAATTCTTGTCATCTGGCAGAGCAAATCATCCTGATTTATTTATTTTTTCTTCAAGAGTGGCTTGGTTCTTTGCTCTGCTATTTCATTTCAATAGAAATTCTAGAAGGAACTTACTGATTTTCATGGAAAGAAAAGCCATTCATATTTTGTTTGGTATATGAAGTCAAAAAGAATTTATGACTTTTATGGTCCTGACTCTTCTAATCTATGAACATGGTATGCCTCTCTTATACATATGTGTATATTGCATATGCCTATATATATTAATACATTAATATATATATGCCTCTTGCATACATTATCTATCCTATACATTACAGAATGGAAAGAAGAGCTATAGAATGAGATTTCAGAGAGGACAGGCACTAGGACATGCCAGGGGCCCAGGGAGCAGGAAGTAATATTTTAGTTTTTACATTACTCTGTGCAGAAGTTGAATTCCAAGGAGCAATATCTCATTTATGTCAAGTGTCTATCTATCTCTTGGCCAGGAGCAGGTAGAGCACACTGGCTTCTCAAAAGCAATTTCAGAAGTTTTTATCAAAAGATTTGGGAATAGATGCTGGGAAGACAAAAATAACTGATGTCTACTACAGATACACAAAGGGAAATGCACCAGGAGGGACACAGAAGCATGGAAGCAGAAGAGAAAGAAAAGAGGAAAGAAGTGGAACAGGAGAGGTGGGTGGTTTGGACCAGTATAAGCCATTTGAAATGGCAGAATATGTCAAAAATCAAGAAAAATAACTGAAGCTTTTCCTCTGCCCAAGGACAGTCTATGACTTTTGTGAGTCTCCATGGATCCCTTCCTCCATTAAAAAATATTAAAAATTATATTTTGTGACAGTGTTGGTATAAAGACAAATATAATACAAGCTGGGTTTTCATTATATCTTTTTAATGATTATGTTCATCCCTTTTTCTAATCTTAAAAAAAAAACTAAAACGTTTTCATAGGCCCCAGACAGTGGCATAATATATGAGTCAGCTCTGCCTCTGCCCTTTTCTCCTCTTCTTCCTCACCACTCTTCCCCAAGATGAAGCTTGCATTGCATTTACCATTTCTGTGCAGGTTGATCCAGGCACCTGGGGCGCTTTGCCCCAGGACTCTCTCTGACTGCAAGAAGAAAGGCTAAAATTGCTGGGGATTTGCCATCCTCATGCAGCAGCTCTTGCCCAGTAAACTGGTGGCTCAGACGGTAAAGATTCTGCATGCAATGCAGGAGACCTGTGTTCGATCCCTGGGTCGGAAAGATCCCCTGGAGAAGGGAATGGCTCCCTCTCCAGTATTCTTGCCTGGAGAATCCCCAGTGGACAGAGGAGCCTGGAGGGTTAGAGTCCATGGGATCACGTAGAGTCGGACACGGCGGAGCAGCTGATACTTTCACTCACTTAACCAATAAATAATGGGAGGTGGTATGTAAATACCCCAGCTCTTTACCCATCAGGCTGGAAACTCAGAGGCACTGACAACCTGAGCAAGATGAAGCTCTGGTGTTGCACAGTGGCTGCCTGTTTGAATATGGGCCTTTTATTGGTTGCTTGTCTTCCCTATTTTAATTCTCTGTCTTACCAGAGCTTCCTGGCATGTGCTCCCAAATAAACCATTCACACTCAAATTTTTGTCTCAGGGTCTGCTGATGAGAGAACCCAGATTGAGACACTACTTTTCAGGGTACCTTGTACTCGGGGACAGAACTCACTAACATGCCAGCCTTGCCACAAAATGGAAAGGGATGGTGCTTTCACTCTGCAGAGAGGGGAAGAACAAAGACCCACCAATTATTTTCTTCAGAGCTACTCACTTGAGGGGGGAGGCCTTGAATATTTTCCTGGTTGGCTGTAATGAGGATATTATTCCAGATGTTTTCTTGGTCATCAGACTGTCTTAGCCCAGGCATTTTCTCTTGTTTCAATTTCATATAAAACCTTTAGCATTGGCCAGAGAATGATGGAGTATTTAATTCAATCAAAGCCTGGTGAAATCTTTCTTCCTAGTACTTGGCTGACTGAATCACTTAGTTTATATAAACCAGCAACAGCAGGGCAAAGTACTTTGACGGTATGAAGGGTTATGGAAAGGCTAATTCATATTAACCATGTGAGTTATGTTTTCATTTACTTTAATGTGGTGGATTTGGCCACAGGGGCCGGAGGCCTCATGACTGCCCCTCAGAAAGAAATTTTAAAGGAATGTGTGTTTTTGGAAAATCACTTTTCTGTAACACATCCAGAGTTCTTTTAAAGATGCTTTAGCTTGCAAAACTTCCACTGTAGAGCCATTATTTACGTTATGAGCCAAGGCAGAGAGTTTGGGAAACTTTGAAAGAGAGGAATCTAGAAGAATTCGTACACATTTTCCTAGCATATTCACTAGTGGAACAAATGTGCTTGATTCTTTATTTAAAATAACTCTTATGGTTTCCCCCACATTTGGCACATCTACGTTTTCCTCTCCAATGTCCCTAAGAAGTCAGATCACACACATGATGATTTACAGCATGAGCTTCAAACTCAGAAAGACCCAGGTTTGAACCCTGAGTCTATTTCACTTTTATGTGACCTTGGACTAGTTACTTAGCCTCTCTATACCCCAGCTTCCTGATTTGAAGAGTGGAAATAATTATACCCACCCCATAGGCTGATGAGCTTGTGTGCGTGCTAAGCTGCTTCAGTCATGTCTGACTCTGTGACCCTATGGATGGTAGCCTGCCAGGCTCCTCTGTCCATGGGATTCTCCAGGCAAGAGTACTGGAGTGGTTTGCTGTGCCCTCCTCCAGGGGAACTTCGTGACTCAGGAATCGAACCTGCATCTCTAACGTCTCCTGTATAGGTAGACAGATTCATTACTGCCACTGTCACCTGGAAATCCCATGAAAGTGCTAAGCAGGTATTAAATACTTTATGTACTAAATATGATTATCTTTGGTTTCTTGTTTTTAGCCAGTGTTTCCTTAGATCGTTTACAATGTCCTCAGCGAGTACAAAGCTGCTTTCACTCAAGGCCAGGATACTCCTCTGTAGATGACCAACTGGTATAAGGTCTGAAGGTATGAGATCTTGCCCACATGTAAACTCCTGCCAGAAGCCTGATTCATTACCCACCCATCAGACACTCTTTGGGATGGTATGACTAGGGTGGGACTTGATCAGGTCAGAAGCTATGGTCTCTGAAAGGCCAGTGAAGGGATGAAAACTGATATCCCAGTTGGGATTTGAAGTTTTGCCTCAACTTTCTCGCCTTTCTGACAGCAAGGTAATTAGGTGAGAGATTAGGTAGAGACCTGAAGAGCTGAGAGGCAGGAAAAGTAAACTTCGCTTGTGGACAGGGACCCCCAAAGACACAAAATCGGGCACATGAGGCAAAGACAAGTGTAGACTGTGTACAGAGCCGTCCAGAGTCCAGCAGTAGGATGATTGTTCAGGTGACTGTGAACTTTGGCTTCCTAAACAGTCAACCCAGCTGACCCAGAAGCTAAAAGTAATAATCATAAAAATAGTGACACATGCTGTTGGTCCTTTGTTGCATGGCTTGCAGAGCAGGTTCACATCCATTACTTCCATACCTTGTAGAGTGCTCGCTGGAAGCTGTTGTCATGGTCACCAACATCCACATTTGTTTCCTAGGCAGAAATGCCAAGGTAGAGCTGGCAGCTAGGAGTGAGAAAACCTGGGAGGAGGTCTCCACCCCAGCCATCCTGTTTATTAGCTAAACGACAAGGGTCAGCCACACAGCCAACTGATTTACCTGTAAAGCAGGGATGTAATAAAGTCTATCACAGAGCTGTTGGGAGAATCAGTTGAGGTAGGGTATGTGAGATGCTTCATAAAGTTCAGAGGGCTGTGTAAATAATCTGTTATTTCATTGATGGTGCTTAATCCAGGGCCTTGCATGTAACATGGAGAAGGAAATGGCATAACAATGTCTTAATATTGAAGTCTCTCCAGAGACAATGAAACACAATAGTGTGGAATTGCAAAACAAGATCCCTCATATAGAAATTACAAAGGAGGGAATTCCCTGGTGCTCCGGTGGTTACGACTCTGCGCTTTCACTGCTGAGGGCTCAGGTTCAATTCCAGGTCAGGGAACTAAGATCCCGCAGGCCACTCGGTGTGGTCAAAAAAAATTATAAAGAGATTTGTCAAGAACTGGTTTCTTGATAAGTCCTGAGTCCTCTTCCACCCACCATTCGACTATATTTTGTGTAAAAAATACACAAAATAGTACAGAGTAAGGAGAGAGAATTTTGAAGGTGTATGTGTGTTTATTTATTTTTGGAGAAAGCTGTTGCCATGACATGAGATGTCTCACTCCCCTTAAGGGAGAAATGGTAGGAAGTGCTCCCTTCGCGTCAGATTTAGTGAGGGGGTTTTCCATGGGGCTGTGACATGCATGGCCTGTGTTGGGAAATGTGGAAGGAAAGATCAGTGTCTTACTACAGGACTGGCAGAGACAAAGTGGTCCCAGGCTGCAAGACTGAGGAGACAGAGCCGGGTGGAGGAGGACTCTGCAGGAGAGGAAGAGTGGGGTGCGCTTGGGTTCCTCTCAAGAGAAGCCCCCGGAGCTGAGGATGGAGGGCTGTATCTCTCAGGGCTGTGGAAAGAGCCTCAGCTGACTTTGGGAAGAGAGAAACATCTGTTTGGAGGGAGGCAACTCCCAGTGAAGGGCTAGCAGGGACCCTCCAAGGAGCCCACAAGAGCTCTCTGAGAATAATGATCAGCTCCAAGCATCTGCCGGAGCAGAGAAGACAGATCTGGTCCTGTTGGCAAGCAAGCAGGATTTCCTCTGCCCCTACTCCCCTCCTCTCCCACTGCTGACTGTTAAACCAAGAACGTTAAGCCAAGCATGAGACCCTTCTGAGTGGGAGCCCAGAGCACGCAGGATGATGGCCCTATGGGATCTCTTCCATTAGCAAGTACTAACAGAATCCTGGGATCTGACTGCCATTCACGGAGATCTTCCCTAGGCTGCACCTCTCAGAGTGACCTGAATAAGCATCAGCTGACAGCTCACCTTTACCTCCTCCAGGTGGTAAACTGAGGCCCGGGAGATGACTAGTGCCACCGGGAGCAGGAGGACCCCATGGACACGGCAAAGTCTCAACCCAGCAATGTGGCCATGGGTCCCAGGGCAAAGAGAATTCGTTGGCAGGGTGCAGCCGCCGTAGACGAGCCCAGGGATGGCTGGAATGTTCTCCTTCGATCTGGGAACTGCAGCCTGAATCTCAGCTCACAATGAGCTGCTGGGCATAAACTGTTTGGCATTTTGTGGACTGGTGGTTAAAATCCTGGCCAGATTGTTTTGGGACACAGTCATTATCTGCTATGGGTAGACGACACTCCTGAGAGGCCAGAAAGAGCAAGTCTTTGAAGAATGTAAATGAATTAGGAAAACAAGATGTGAGTGATTCAGGGGGCCTCCTGCAGCGTCCTCCTGCCTTTAGCCACACCTCCCCATGTGGGTTCACCGATAAGAGTCAGCTCAAGGGAGATGGCGAGCCTTAAATAATGCCATTTTGGCCCCTAGTCCCAGTTACATCCCAGCAGCTTCCAAAGCGGAAGAAAGTCTGGTGGCTGGTGGTAGTGTTCCTCCCACTTCTCCGTCATCCTGCAAATACCATCTTGGAGGCAAACAAACTCTTTACTACAAGGAAGACCCGCCTGGCTACCATGTACCCCATGCATGCATTTACGTGTCTAACATCAACCTTTCCTGGTTAGTACGCTCCATAAGGGCATGGGCTGTGCCCATTGAGTTTCTCACATTCCTGAGTATGTGAACCTGTCTCAACATGATTCAGCATTTGTTGAATCAGCGTGCGTACGTGTGTGCTAAGTCACTTCAGTTGTGTCCAACTCTGTGATCAACTGCTGGATTTAAAACAGGTAGGTGAGTGAAGAATCTCACAGAGAGCTTAAGTCCTGGATTGCTAGAAGGTCTGGCTTGTATCGCCACTTGTCTTGAGTTACCCTCCTGGGAAGCAGAGCATAAAAAAGTGATCGAGGGCATGTGGCTTGTTGAGAGGGTTCTCAACAAGCCAGGGGAAGGGGGAGAGGGAGCCGGACAGAGCAAGTGGGTGGGCTGCTGCAGGCTGCCGTACCTGGATCCCTGGGGAAGCTCTAGAATACGAACTGCACGACAGACCTGTCTCACCTGGAGATAAGGGGTCAGCTTTTTGTACCCCGTGCCAGCAGGTAACGGGCTTGCCCACTGCCTCCATGGGGAGGTGTAACCTCCTAAGGGAATTCTTTGGCCAGAGGAAACAGCTGCGATTCTTTAGCAGCCAACACTGACAGCCACTGAGGGGTGGGTGCACCAGCCAGTCTCCATCCTACCGCCCCACGCCCACTCACCCCCTCCTCCAGTGGGCATGCCTGAGCAGGTAGGTCCCAAGGTTTGAATTCTCAGAATATGAGAAAACTATGCTTTGGTCCGCTAGCCTAAGCAGCATTCACAGCCGGAGGGGTATCTGGTGCTTTCCCAGTGATCACAAAAGGGATGCTTTGTTTTCCGTTTGGCTGCCAGTCCTTTTGAACACAGAGGACTCTGTCCAAGCCCCTGAGGGGAGATGCGGGGAGCTGGAGGATTACCAAAACCTTACCCTCCTTCCCGGCCAGACTCGGCCCATGTGGAAAGCAAGAGGCGTGCGATGCAGAGAAGAGTCAAAGTGACTTACAGGCTCAGCTGAGAGATGCCAGAAGCAAACGAGCGTCAGCTCCCAGCGCCCCTGCGGAAACCCTCCTCTGGCTTGGAACAGCACTCAGATCAAAATCCAAACTCCACGTGGCCAACCCTGCCTCGCCTGCTCCCTGCCCACCTCTCCCATCTCATCTCCTCCAGTTTATCCGCACTCACGCCCCAGCAGCCCAACATCTCGTCTGTTCCGCAAAGGGGCAGATCTCATCACTGACTCGGGGTCTCGGTGCTTGCTCTTCCCTCCACGTGGAATGCTTTTCTCCGTGATCCTCTCCCCAGACAGGCCATTGTTGATCGCTGTCCAAGGTGGTCCATACCCATAACCTCTCGTCACCTGACCCACCACTTCCTAGCGTTTCTCATCTTCATTTATTATCATATGTAACATTTGTTTGTTGCTTTCTCCCCTCCCCACCTTCTCTCCAAAATGCAAGCTCCATGGGAACAAAGATCTTGACTAACTTACTCAGGCGTGGCTCACTGTGACTCCAGCAACTACATATAGGAAAGTCAGGGAAGGGAGCTATTATGAGAGCAAAGTAGGAAGAATCATGCATTATATTTGGTAGAAGTTGAGTTTGAAGTTCCAGTGAAATATGTGGATGGAAATGCCCAGGAGACAGCTGGAGATGCCTGCTAGACCCAGGGGAGAGTTTGAGCCTGGGATATATATTTCGAAGTCCTTCCCATAAAGCTAATAGCTAAAGTCCTGGGTGTGGATGAGAAGACAGCTCAGAGCAGAGCCTTAGGCAACACCTACATTCTGGAGATTCGCTTTACCACTGCCTAGAATGTTCCTCCACCTGCCATTAAGCATCCCTGTCTCAACACTAAAGTTGCAGTTGAGAATTCCTTCCCCCTCTCCCCATGTTTGTAGCCCCTGCCCCATTGCAAATGCAGAACAGCCACCCAGCCCCTCTGGAAGCTGCCCTCTCCTTCCAGGGAGCCCACAGGAGGCTCTCAGGCCAGGCCCGCCTCTCAGTGCTGTGTGCATGGATGCTCAGTTATGGTCCCTGGGAGGGAATCTGTGGCGGTGGGGGCAGAATGCACAATAGAGATTGGTGCGCCAGATACGAGCCTGGATCAAAGAGGAACCCAGAGTTTATGAAGTCCTTTCATCCTCCCTGATGAAAGGTGATACATGAAGGCAAAATTATCATGATTATTTCACTGGGTTCCAATTGGAGATGGGCTGGAGCTCCCCAGCATGGACAATAGCAAGCAGCCTGTACAAATGTCTCCGTGATACACACAGGCTGTATACAATCCAGTGTGTGTGTGTGTTCGTCAGTAACATCACCTAAGCATAGTTTATGGGTGAGGAAGCCCTGAAGAGAATCACAAACTTGAATTCCCCGAGCCCTATAGATGCAGACATACCATGAAATATACATATTTTATAAATGTGTATTGAAAAGCCATAAAGAGGCGGGGTGGGGTGGGGGTGGGGTGCAGTAAAGGAAACAGTAAGGACATTTGGATTTGTCAGCGTCTCTCCAGAGAGAGCCCTGAGGATATCCCATTCTTAGAATAAAGCTTTCATTTCACAGTGCATCAGTGAGAAAATTAACAAGCTCCCTCCATCCTGTTCCATAATTCATTCTCTTTGTTTTAGATATTGAGCTGAGATGGTGACTTAAAGCCACGCGAAATAGCTTTTAAATAAAGACCTGGGCCTGGCAGTTTTGCCTTGCCGGTGATGGAAAACCTGCTTGGCCCATCATTAGCTGAGACGGACATCGTGTCACTTCGTCATTCAAATTTCTTTTCCATTTAACGCTGTGTCCTTCACCTGGTGCTAGCTGAGGCACTGCAGAGGATGTGGTTTCCGGGCTGAACATTTCTCCCCTGCCATCATCCCAGTATTACTGTTGTGGCTGGATTTAGAGGTCCTTAGCTTGAAGCCAGGATAAGATAACAGCAATGTATGTGAGTTGGGGAGTGGAGAGCTTTTTCAGGGGCTGTGTTTACCTGACCTTGCCCTCTGCTTTTCCTTCCTCAGGGAGAAGCTGACTGCTGTTTTCGGCAGCTCTGCGTGTCTGGGGAAAGTAGAAGGCCACAGGAAGGTGACAGCTTAGGCAGGGCTCTAATAGCAGGTCCCCCAGGCTGGGTCATTTGCTGGGCTGACAATCCAGTTGATGCTTGCTTGGGTTTGGGGCCTTGCATTAATTTGGGTGCTGATATCCTGGTGACAGCAGCTGAAGGAAAGTGAGCCAGAGATCAGGGATGGGAAACCTTGAAATGACTCCCCTAAATGATGGTTGACTTGTTTTATGGCATCACACCCCCAAGGCACACGGATGCCGAGGTGTCAAATAGGTGGACTGGGTACCTTGCTAGGTGGTCTGTGGTAGCAATAGTATTGTAGAGTTGACCTGGTGGCTTCATCATCACTGGTCTTTGTCTAGCTGGGTGTGGATATCCATTAGTCTAGATACCATTTTCACTCACTGCTTAGTTTTTTATTCCAGTAGAAATAGGGGGCTTTCTCCCCGCCATCATGCGGGAGAGATAGAATGCAGAGGTGATGCCTCTCAAAGGCCATATCAGATTCCTGAAGAGAGTATAACAGGTTTAAGTGGGTCAGATGCCATGACTCAACAGCTTCTCCTTGATCCTTTAATCTCACATCTGAAGCCCAAGACCTAGCCAGCTTACCTGGAGCAGCACCCCCATGGTACCAGCAGGGCTTGTCTTCTGGGAGGTTGAATAATCCACCTGCTGTGCCATTCCACACTTGGTTTGAGCGTATGACCACAGTGTATTAAGTGTGAGTGATTGTTTTAACGTCAAGCAAAGTCAGGCCAGGGAAATTCTGTCCTCTGGGAAGAGAGCCACAATGACCAGGCTACCACAGAAGCTCATGAACACCAAGAACCCTCAGGATGAAAGGGTCACCCTAAGTGAGTTGGAAGGAATGGAGACAAAGAATACTACAATCCCTGGGCTAAGAAGAGTAGGAGTGAGTTTTCCCTCCATTTCTAGCAACTGCTACACACACACAAGCGCGTGCACACATGCATGAATACACACATACAGTCCCTTCCAGAAATGCCATGGCTTCAAAGAAGAGACAGCTGCATCCCTGGCCCCTCATTCGTCACCTGCTTGCTGGCCTCAGCCTGATAAGACAAATCCAGATCAAATTACCTGGCAGCTGGGAGAGCTAGGCGATAAGGAAATGCAAACTCAGTAGGAGTTCAGTAGAGTAGCAAAGATCAAATTGTGCGTTAAATTTTCCAGGAACTAAAACCCTGTTCTCTCTGCAAAACCTAGGGGAGGCATCTCAAATCACTCAGCACCAAACAGGGTTCCTTGGAGAAAAACAATGCCCTTAGCTTCCACTGAAGAAATTAAGGACAAAGCACCTAGAGACCAGCCCATTCCCGCTGGGCCAGACGATAAGAGAGTAAACACAAAAGGTAGAGATGAACACGATAAAGGAGGTGAGTGGCCAAGGCCAAAGAAACTTAGAGCAACTGAAAGAACACTGAACTGAGCAAGAGACTTGGGTTCTTGTCCTAGCTTGCTCTCTCTCTTTCTCTCCCTTTGAAAATGCACTCAAACCCATCAGGGATTTAGTATTTTTTGTAAATTGGTGGAGTGGAGAGCTCTTCCAGTTGAGATCCCTCTGACTTGGCTTACCCTTTCAACTGGGGCATTTTCTCTGCTAAATCTCCATTTTTACTACAAAATACTCCAGTTAAGTGTTAGTCACTCAGTCATGTCTGACTCTTTGCAACCCCATGGACTGTAGTTTTCCAGGTTCCTCTTTCCCTGGGATTCTCCAGGCAAGAATATGGAGTGGATTGCCATTTCCTTCTTCAGGGAATCTTCCCACCCCAGGGATTGAACCCGGGTCTCCTGCACTACAGGCAAATTCTTTATTATCTGAGCTAGCAGGGAAGCTCCAGAACACTCCAGAGGTACTGTCAAAGCTTTTAACTTTGTTCATCCAAAACCACCAGTTTTCTTTGGGATGTAGCATCCAGACCTGAGCTCTCAAAAGAGCAGTGACTTCAGGAAATTTTCAAGGGTGATGAAACTATTCTGTATATTTTTTGTGGCAGTGGTTACACAAGTCTGTGCATATGTTAAAGATCATAGAACTGTACTGCAAAAGTGAATTTCTGGTGTGTAAATTTAAAATATATAAAGGAAAAATCATCAGTGATCCTCAAACATTAGATCAGACTAAATTCCTAATGAGATGAGCTCTCCTCCTTTACCAAAAAGCAAAAAAAGAAGAATGCAGGTGTGGTAAAGTGGGCCCATCCAAGGGAGGAATTGAATGGCTTGACTTCTTGACTCTTTCCTATAGTCACACACTTTGCCGTGGCCTCTGATGGCCTCCCACTGTGTCTGCACCCAGCCATGTGACTTGCTTTATCCAATGGGATGTTAGTAGAGGTGACTAACGGACACTTGACAGAGCACCTACGAGTTTCCATTTGCATTTCTGCTCCTGCCTTTTGTCACCACCATGACA
The DNA here is from genome assembly GCF_963930625.1 of Muntiacus reevesi. Lineage (NCBI taxonomy): Eukaryota > Metazoa > Chordata > Mammalia > Artiodactyla > Cervidae > Muntiacus > Muntiacus reevesi. The sequence continues at coordinate 73,258,244 of NC_089252.1, forward strand.
ACGTGCCCAGGCTAGCCTGCTTGGGTCCTGTGATGCCTCCAGCTCCTTCCTGACTCACCACCTCCACATATGCTCATCCTTCTGCCCACATGAGTTCTCTCCCACTCCTGTTCTTCATTCAGGGCACAGCTTCAATGCCACTCCTCCAGGGAAATCTTCATAGATTTCTCATCCCAAAGTAGATAACCCCACTTTTTCTTCTTATGGTATCCTGTTTTTTTTAATCTTCAAAGCCATGATGGTAATTGGTAATAACTTGTAATTATTTTTTGCCTCCCTACTCTCTGAAATCCCCACCAGACTCTAAGGAACCAATTCTGTCTCGCATGGTACAGGCATACTGTAATTGTGTTTGTGCTCAGTCATGTCTGACTCTTTGCAACCCCCATGGGCTGTAGCCCACCAGGCTCCTCTGCATGGGATTCTCCAGGCAAGAATACTGGAGTGGGGTGCCATTTGCTATTCCAGGGGATGTTCCCAGCCCAGGGATCAAACTGGCATCTCTCTTTTTTTGAAAAAAAAATTTATTTATTTTAGTTGAAGGCTATTTACTTTACAATATTTCGGTGGTTTTTGCCATACATTGACATGAATTGGCCACGGGTGTACATATGCTCCCATCCTGAACCCCCCTCCCACGTTCCTCCCAATCCCATCCCTCTGGGTTGTCCCAGGGCACCAGCTTTGAGTGCCCTGTTTCATGCATTGAGCTTGGACTGGTCATCTATTTCACATACGGTAATATACATGTTTAAATGCTATTCTCTCAAATCATCCCACCCTCGCCTTTTCCCACAGAGTCCAAAAGTCTTTTCTTTACATCTGTGTCTCTTTTACTGTCTTGCATATAGGGTTGTTGTTACCATCTTTCTAAATTCCATATGTTTGCATTAATATGCTATATTGGTGTTTTTCTTTCTGACTGACTTCATTCTGTATAATAGGCTCCACTTTCATCCACCTCATTAGAACTGACTCAAATGTGTTCTTTTTTTTTTTTTATAACTGAGTAATATTCCATGGTGTATATGTACCACGACTTTCTTATCCATTCGTCTGCTGATGGCCATCTCGGTTGCTTCCATGTCCTGGCTATTGTAAACAGTATTCCGTGAACACTGTGATACGCGTGTCTCTTTCAGATCTGGTTTCCTCGGTGTGTATGCCCAGAGTGGGATTGCTGGGTCATATGGCAGTTCTATTTCCAGTTTTTTAAGGAATCTCCACACTGTTCTCCGTAGTGGCTGTACTAGTTTGCATTCCCACCAATAGTGTAAGAGGAGAACTGGCGTCTCTTGCATCTCCTGCACTGGCAGGTGGATTCTTTACCACTGCCTCACCTTGGAAGCATGATTTGTTTAATGATTATTTATTGGATAAATAAATGAGGTTTGGAACCATGGCGGAGGAAGAGCAAGGCAGACCTCGGTTAGGGGAATAACGCCCTGGTCCTGCATGGGCACTTGGGACGCAGGATATGTGCCGCTAGTTCCTATGCTATCATGCTGACAGTCACTGTCTTTATCCGACTCAAGGATGGGTCTGGGCCAAGTAGTCATGGTACAGCTACAGAATCCAGGGCACATACTCCTAGAAAGCCACAAGAGGCTAAAAATGTTAGGCTTTGAATGTTAAATCATTAATAAGGCATGACCTGAAACCCTCCTTGTGCCCAACCTTATCTACTAGAATATGCTTTCTCTCTCCCTTCCTTGAACCCAACTCTCACCATCCACAGTCTGGACTGTTAAAGAGAAAGTTCCAGTGAGAATGCCCATGTGATCAGGGTCCTTCTTGCCTGGTTTTGGCTCCAGCTTCCAGGCTCCTAGCCCTTGTCTCTGTCTGTGATTTTGGCTCTCTCTTCCTGTCTCTGGGACTTGTGCCCACACTAAGAAGCCTCACCTTGAGCTTAATCACTCCCTGAGGTCACCTTTGGCCTGGTCTCATGGGTGAAGCTGGCTGGAGCAGCCAGCGTGGTTTACCGAGTCTCCGGAGGCTCATGCTGCGCTCTGGCCAGTGTGGTTCACATCCATCACTGCTCCTGCCAGGCCATCTGCACCAGTGGTTCTGGCCCAAAGTGGTACCACCCTCTCTTCTGTCTGTTTCCTCTGGTGTACCTCACACTTCTTCCCTCCTTACCCTTCCTTCATGAAAAAAGGGCGGGGGGAAGTGAAAATCAGTGGGTAACCTTAAGCTTCCTACTATATAGGTTTGTTTGTTTTATTCATTTTATGCATTTAACTAGAGATAGGAATGGCTTGGAAGCCCAGATCTTCCTCTCTCCATTGATCCTAAGCCCTGGATCTCAGATCCTCTTCAGTTTGGGCTTGAAAGACCTGGAAGACAAGAGGGCAATCCGAGTGACTTAGACTTAATGAAATTGAAAAAACGAAACACTGAGCATTGGGAAAGCCACCTTTTGTGGTCAGAGAAAAACTCTAAGAGCCAAAAGGGCATTCGATAGTGAGAGACCTCCAGTGACCACAGGGGAATGGAAGTGAGTGATCAGAATCCGTTTGGCACCCAAGAGCCTTCATAACAGTCCTCTTCCTGCCCAGCAAGACCCCTCACCTTGCTCACCTCTGCAGGGCTGAACACAGGCCTAGGAAGACCTCAAAGACATTCTTGCAAAAAAAACAGTAACACAGAGCCCTTATATTTCAGGAGAAAAGAGTTCCTCCTCATTTGTCAACATTTCACAAATCTATGCAATCACACTTAGGTACCAAAATAACAGAGCAATGGAAATAGAATTGCTGAATTGTTACCAAGACAGAAAGTCTCCATGCTTTAAATACTGGACACTGAACAACTTCTGCCTGTAATTCCTCAGCTCAGATACTAGGAAATAGTCAATCTGGTGTGGGTGTGTTGAGACAGATGTGGAAGCAGGGTCTTCACTTTGAGGAAGTGAGAGGAACACAGAACCAGGGCAGTAGATGAGGAAGAGGTCCCAGAGCAGACCTTGGCTTCCCTCTCAAACAGATGCAGCTTCTCCTTAAGAAAAGGGGCGAGGAGCAGCCACAAAGTTAAGTCAAGAGGAGGAGCCACTTAACTGCCAGGGGAGTTAGTCTACATATACTTTGTAATTTGCCTACATCTATTTATGTATGTTTTATAAGTACTTTTTAGAAAGTACTTGATTAAATTATTTATTTTTGGCTGCCCTGGGTCTTCATTGCTGTACCTGGGCTTTCGCTAGTTGTGGTGAGCAAGCGTGCGTTCTTCATTGTGGTGGCTTCTCTGTTGCAGGGCTTGGTCTCTGGGCTGAGAGGCTTCTGTAGTTGTGGTTCAGGGGCTCAGCTGCCCCCCTCCTTGTGGGATCTTCCTGGACCAGGGATCGAACCCTTGTCTCCTGCACTGGCAGGTGGATTCTTAACCACTGGACCTGGGAAGTCCCTATGTATGTATTTTAATTACAGCATGATAGTGAACTTTATATGTGCCTCTCAAATAGAACTTTAAAAAACATTGAAATAAAGTTGATTTACAATGTTGTGTTAGTTTCAGGTGTAGAGCAAAGTGATTCAGTTATACATTATACGTCTCTTCTTTTTCACAGTCTTTTCCTTTATATAATAACTTATTACAAGATAGTGAATATAGTTCCCCATGCTGTACAGTAGGTCCTTGGTGATCATCTGTTCTGTATATTGTAGTGTATATATATTAATCTCAACCTCTTAATTTATCCCATCTGACCTCTGCTTTCCCTTTGGGTATCTGTAAGTTTGTTTTCTGTTTCTGTGAGTCTCTGTCTTGCAAATAGGTTCATTTGTATAATGAACTTGCATGCTCAGTCACATCTGACTCTTGGCAACCCCAGGGACTGTAGCCTGCCAGGCTCCTCTGTCTGTGGGATTTCCCAGGCAAGAATACTGGAGTGGCTTACCATTTCCTTCTCCAGGGGATCTACCTGATTCAGGGATCGAAAATTGCATCTCCTGCGCTGCAGGTGAATTCTTCACCTCTTGAGCTATTAGAGAGTCCCAGATTCTACATATAAATGATATCACATCGTATTGTCTTTGTCTGGCTTACTTCACTTACTATAATAATCTCCAGGTTGATATATGTTGCTGCAAATGGCATTATTTCATTCTTTTTGATGGCTAACTAATATTCCATTGTAGATATATATGTGTGTGTGTGTGTATATCACATCTTCTTTATTCATCTGTCAATGGACATTTAGGTTACTTCCATATCTTGGCTATTATAAATACTGCTACAGTGAGCATCGGCGTGCATGTATCATTTCAAGTTATACTTTTCTCCAGATATACGCCCAGGGGTGAGATTGTAGGATCATATAGTAACTCCATTTTAGTTTTTTAAGGAACCTCCGTATTGTTCCTTAAGGTGGCTGTATTGATTTACATTCCCACCAACAATGTAGGAGACTTCCCTTTTCTCTACACATTCTCCAACATTTATTTGTAGACTTTTTGATGATGGCAAGTCTGACCAGTGTAAGGCGAATACCTCATTCTAGTTTTGATTTGCATTTCTCTGAAATTAGCAGTGTTGAACATCTTTTCATGTGTTTATTGGCTATGTATATGTCTTCTCCAGAGATCTGCCTATTTTTTGATTGGGTTGTTTGTTTCTTTGTTATTGAGTTGCTTGAGCTGTTTGTGTATTTTGGAGGTTAAGCCCTTGTCAGTTGCATTGTTAGCAAACATTAAATAGGATTTTTGAAGGTGATTTTTTAAATTCATTTATTTTTAATTGAAGGATAATTGCAATATTGTGTTGGTTTCTGCCATGCATCAACATGAATCAGCCATAGGCATACATATGTCTCCTCCCTCTTGAGCCTCTCTCCCACCTCCCACCCCATCTCACCCCTCTGGTTTGAGTTCCCTGAATCATAGAGCAAATTCCCACTGGCTGTCTATTTTGTATATGTTAGTGTATATGTTTCCATGCTGCTCTCTCCATTCGTCCCACCCTCTCCTCCTTACCCCCCGATGATGCTTCAGTGACTTGTGATAAGTGGTCCCGTGTATAGGAAGTTCAAGCACAGTGGATGGGCAGTTCAGAGAGGTACTCTGGCAGTGGGTAGTGTCTTACACCATCCCTGGTACCATCTCAGGGAAGCAGCAGCCTTCCAGACTGCACCTGCGTAGGGCCGACTGCTCAGAGTACTGAGTATCGCAAGCAGGATTAGTGCACTGAAAAGGCTCGTTTGACTTTCGGTCACAAGGGGTGCTAAGATCAGGGCCCTGCGCCAGAGTGAAGTATGGCCTGAGTGCCAGGCATTCGTCTGAAGGGCAAGCTCTCTGGAGGCCACTCCAGGGGGCAAAGCCAGAGGCCTTGCTCAGTGAGGGGTCTCCTGAGCCCTGGCCTTGGCAGGGACTTGGCCGCCCCTTCCCACATTCTCCTGTGTCTTCCCTCCCCTCCCGCTGCCTCCCCCAAGTCACCAGCATCTAGAAAAGCTCTCCTTGTTTTATCTGGCAGAACCTCGGGACAATCACTGGACCGAGTTCAACTGGCCAGGAAACCAAAGCCCACAGAAAAATGCCTCATGACTCCTGCCAACCCCCTGCTCCCTCCAGGCCCAGTGCCGGACAAACAGCCCCTCCAGCCTTTGGATTTGGGAGGGGAAGGACATTCTGTATGTGGAAGCCACAGAATGGAAGTTATGTACTTTTCAGGGGCCTGCATCAGCCAGCTCAGGGCTGCTCCCATTGTGTGGCTCATGAAAGGGTTTTCACCTCCCAGGCTGGAAGGGAGTTGGTCTGTCTGCACAAAGGCGTTTGCCTCTGTGGCTTTTGAAAAAAGAATGTGTGTGCTTGTCCAAACAGAACTTTCCTGCGTACTTGGAAGAGGGGGGCCGTCCGCCTGCCAGAAAGGAGCAAGGCTCAGTCTGGTTCAAAAGGGAGGAGAATTCCACCGCTCAGGCCCATCAGCCACTGCCCAGCACAGCCCTCCCCCCTCACAAAGACAGTCGCTCACTGTTGCACGACTGGCCTCCCCAGCAGTTTCCCAGCGACTCCGTTTCACTCAATCTGGAGGCTGGGGGAGCCGATGAAGCCATTGAGGAGTGAGTGTTTTCCTGACCTGAGATCAGGAGATAAAACTGGTCTCCATGGTGGACGGGAGAATCTGGGCTCAGGGAATTGTGAGTACTGTGTTGGTGAACACTCTGGTGTTGCTCTTAAAATCATTTTCTTCTCCAGTGTGGGCTTCTGTCATTCCCCTGATAGTGGAAAAACTGAGACGTGGGGATTACTTGCCCCAGTTCCTGGGTCAGGGCCCTGGAAACCTGCTGGTGGATTCATCAGTGGATTGTGACAGCGTGGCCCTGCTCCAGAAGTTTGCTCTGGATTCAACCTCCTGCTTAGGCCCTGGAGCCAAGTTCAGGGCCCAGATCGGGGATGACTCTAGGAGTGCCAATCTCAGTATGATAAACAGCACCGGTTTCTTCTGCGAAAGTGATCTGACTTGGGAGTTATTGGCAAGCATTCCCTTCCAGTGCCTGATAGCCCGTTGCCTTGGGGGCTCCAGATTCCCAACGGAGTCCTTGAAAGTGAAAGTGTTAGTCGCTCAGTCGTGTCTGACTCTTTGTGACCCCATGGATATACAGTCCATGGAATTCTCCAGGCCAGAATACTGGAGTGGGTAGCCATTCCTTTCTCTGGGGGATCGTCCCGACCCAGGAATTGAACCCAGGTCTCCCTCATTACAGGCAAATTCTTTACCAGCTGAGCCACCAAGGAAGCCCAAGAATACTGGAGTGGGTAGCCTATCCCTTCTCCAGGGGATCTTCCCAACCCAGGAATCGAATCAGGGTCTCCTTCATTGCAGGCAGATTCTTTACCAGCCGATCTACAAGCGAAAGCCAAGTCCTTGAGAATCTGCCTGAATTTCTGGAGACTCCAACCAAAGTCTTAGCAGGATGGATGACATTTTTGGATCTAGTTCCCAAAACTATAGTTGTGAGTTCCAGGACAGTAATTAAGTATTTATTAGGGCAACTGAGTTAGAGAAGATTATTCAGAGTCCCATGGACAGTGAAGAGATCAAACTAGTCAATCCTAAAGGAAATCAACCCTGAATATTCATTGGAAGGACTGATGCTGAAGCTGAAACTCCAATATTTTGGCCACCTGATTTGAAGAGTCGACTCACTGGAAAATACCCTGATGCTGGGAAGGATTGCAGGCAAGAGGAAAAGGGGAAGACAGAGGATGAGATGGTTGGATGGCATCACTGACTCAATGGACATGAATTTGAGCAAACTCCCGGAGATGGTGAGGAACAAGGAAGCCTGGTGTGTTACAGTTCATGGGGTCACAAAGAGTCAGACACAACTGAACAACTGAACAACAACAAGTGCAACTAGGAATTCTGTTACTCAAGTTAAGCAAACTTGTTTAGATATGGCACGAAATTTTTAAGCAAAGCTTGCAGGCTTACAAGTACAAGTTGTTTATTGGTATCAGTAACTTACATTTGTGAATGTAGTTGCTTTGCTTTGTTTATAAGAATGTGGCTGACTCCTGACAGCTTTGAGGACTAGTGTGTAACACAAGCGCCTGGTTCAGTGCCATGCACTGTTTCATTCCAAGCGGAACTTTGTTGTGGCTCCAGAGGTTAAAAATCAAAGCATGGTTATAGTGATAAATATGGACTCTAGACGGTGTTTTGAAAAGCAGAGAAATCACTCTGCCAACAAGCGTGCATATAGTCAAGGCCATGGTCTTGTATGGTTGTGAGAGCTGGACCTTAAAGAAGGCAGAGAGCCAAAGAATTGATGCCCTTAAACTATGGTGCTGAAGAAGACTCTTGAGAGTCCCTTGAACAGCAAGGAGATCAAACCAGTCAATCCTAAAGGAAATCAACCCTGAATATTCATTGGAAGGACTAATGCTGAAGCTGAAGCTTCCAGTATTTTGGAGCTTCACTGGACTCATTGGAAAAGTCCCTGATGCTGGGAAAGATTCAGGGTAGAAGGAGAAGAGAGCATTAGAGGGTGAGATGGCTGGATGGCCACTCCATCACTGATGCAATTGCCATGTGCTTGGGCAAACCTCAGGAGATGATGAGGGACAGGGAGGCCTGGTGTGTTGCAGTCCATGGGATTGCAAAGAGTCGGACACGACTGGGAGACTGAATAGCAACAACATGGACAATAAATGACTCTTAAGGACAAATCCTGTCTTATACCTGCTGATCTCAAGGTGGTTCAGCTGCTGCAAGTCCCCAGTGGTTTATCATGGGTCTGGGATAAAAACTTAAAGTCAATGGTGAGAACCTACAAGTCAGGCCAGATGGTGATTCAAGAAAAGTATATAAAGTTGAAGAAACTTTATTTATTTAGTAAGGATGTGAGCTAAGAATTTGCTGTGGCATGATGTGTTTCCTCATATAATGCAGTTGGAAGTATACAAGGACATTTCTGTAGAAGTATTATTGTCAGAAATAATTAAACCTGGATTTAATCAAGCATCTGGGTGTAACTACCAGTTTACAGGAAATTCAAGAGATAGATGAGCATGCTAAACAGCATTCAGGGCTTCCCAGGTGACTCAGAGGTAAAGAACCTGCCTGCTGATGCAGGAGATGTAGATTCAGTCCCTGGGTTGGGAAGATCCCCTGGAGGAGGAAATGGCAACCCATTCCAATATTCTTGCCTGGAAAAGCCCATGGACAGAGAAGCCTAGTGGGCTACAGTCGATGGGGTCGCAAAGAGTCTAACACAACTGAGGGACTGAGCACGAATGAATGAAACAACATTATTAAAGAAGAAAGAAGCCCAATTTTTAAAAAATGGGAAATTCTATGGGACAAAGGACTGGATTTTTCCAACCTATAAATGACATTCAGAACATGAGAGATGAGGAACTTCAATAGCTTAATAGAAACTTAAGAAACATATTTATGATCCAGCAATTCTGCTTCTGGGTATATATCTGGAGAAAACTCTAATTAGAAAAGATACACTCACCTCAGTGTTCATAACAGCACTATTCACAATAGCCAAGACATGAAGGAAACCTACGTGTTCATCGACAGAGGAATGGATAAAAAAGTGGTCCATGGAATATTAGTCATAAAAAAAAAGAATGAAATAGCGCCACTTGCAGCAACATGGTTAGAGCTAGAGATTATTGCTAAGTGAGATAAATCAGAGAAAGACAAATGTCATATGATATCAATTATGGGTGAGATCTAAAACATGACACAAACGGACTTATTTATAAACAGAAAGGGCTACAGAAGTTGCAGCTCACCAACAAGGGAATCTGGAAGGCTTGCTGCTGCCTTTCTTTGTGATGGGAGCAGTGGGTGTTCAAAAAAGCAGAGTGAGCATGAAGATCAAGGCAGATGAGGGCTGTTGGCTCCTGAGACACTGGGCCAGCCGCTTCCGAAGGTGGCCTGAAAGGTTGATCTCTGCTCAAAGACTGAAATCACAAATCTAGAGTCGTTGGTGTCCCTGCCCACATTCCTGTCCGACTTCTCACCCACCCTTCCACTTATCCTCAGACATACATTGAACACCCAACACAGTGTTTCCTGGGGAAATAGAAGAAAGAAGGCACATGCCCTGCTTTTAAGGAGCAGACATCCTAATACACAGAGAGTGGGAGAGTTAGTTAAATAATACCAACCCCTACGCATCCTTGCCCACTTAAGCCCACCGATCTTCCAGAGCAGATTAATGGTAATTCCTGGTGGTCACGTGGAGACGGGAGGATGGAAGGGTCATTGACCACAGCAGCTGCTTGGAAATGCCGGTCAGGCTGTCCCTCTTAGTGCTGCTTCTGACCCTGAAGTCAGGATCAGAGCAACCAGACCTGGGTCCCTGGGCTGTGCTGCCAGGCACTCCAGCGTGGGTGACTGATCCAGGCATGGGTGTGCATGAGCTTCTTGGCTGGAGGGACTACTTTGCTGGACTTCAGCCTCCAATCCTGGAACCGTGTCATCTGGAAAAACCTCCAGGGGGCACACGGCATAGGCATGCTGGCAGCAGCCGTCCCTTGTGACGTTGCCCCATACTCCTGGTTGGCGGAGTGCCTTTGAAAATGGATTCATGTTGGCTCCTGGGAATAACCATTTCAAGCCTCCTAACTCTTGCCTCCTTTCCTGACCGGGGCACAGACCTGGGTAAACTCCGTCCGTCCTTGTGCTGCGCTTCCAAGAACTTGCGATCACTTGCAGCCCAGCTTAGCGTTGGCTCTATGACACGTTCTCTGTAATTGGTTTATTTGAAGCGCTCCAAGCGATTCTTTGGGCTAATTGCAAAGGATATTTGAATGAGGATAAGTCTCTGGTGAATGAAAAGCCTTGGTTAGAGAGTATGTTTTGTTCAGGAACAATCTTGTTCCTACAAAGCATGCACAGTACCTCTACCTTCTCATCAAATCGCTGCAAATAGAGCTCACACCTGTCAGACTGGTGGCTTTCAAACTGGTCTCCTTGGTCTCCCAGGTCTCTGCAGACAGGCTTGAGGGGCCGACACTGGCCCTGTAGAGGGTACAATGGCAAGACGACATTTGAGCTTGCAGAGTCCCACAGCCCAGCTTCACCTAAAAGAACTCCCTTTTCTTCTGCTACGACTTGACCAAAAAAGACTTTTTTCCCCTAACAAAACAAAGTTCAGTAGGTAAATACTCTCATTGTTTACTTACATACAGCCTTTGCTAAAAGGCCTAAAAAAGGTTTCCCTAAGACGTCTGAACATGCCGCCTGCGTTTTTGTTTAATCTATTTGTTTTGTTAGCACACCTTTCCTCCATAGCTCTCATGAAGACAAACCAGCCCAGTCCTGTGTGATTTTATACATAATTACAGAACTGGGGAATTTAAAGATGACTACATTTTCTGTAGTCAATCTTTATCCCCAGGTGGATGTTCAGTACCACCGATCAGGCCGCTTTCCATTACGGCATGCCCTGGTTGCTCACCGTGCCTGCCCAGGTCAAGGATAGACTTCAGGAAGCCACCTGCACACAGCAGGGGCTACGGGGAAAATAGTCTCTCAATGGCATGAAACCTGACCCGTTTTCTACTGGAAATGCAGGTTGATAAATCGAGGTGGGCTCAAATATGCCCCTCCTCCACTTCCTACTGGAATAATTCCCACAGCCAAAGGGCCACACAGCATTTGATAGTGACAGGGAAACTGGGCACACCGTTGATCATGAAGGAACTCCTGGGGCAGCAAGGAGAACTAATCGCTGCCTTCTTGTCACCATTTCCAATCAGAACGACGGCAGAGTTACTGCCTCATAACCGCGAAGTACCTTCACGTTTCAGAGCCGATAAACAAACTGTGGTTGCTGCAGTCTCTTTTTGTGGATTCTTTAAGACTTGAAGCGAATGCATTGAATGGAAGAGAGGATGCAGTGTAGGGATACTGACATGGCATTCTTTTCAAATTTTACTTGTTTATTTTGGGCAGTGCTGGGTCTTCGTTGCTGTGTGGGTTTTTCTCTGGTTGCTGTGAGCGGGGACCCCTCTCCAGTTGCCGTGTGAGGGTTTCTCATTGCGATGGCTGCTCTTCTTGCAGAGGGCTTAGGGTGCACGGGCTTCTGTAGTGTGGTACATGGGCCCAGTAGTTGTGGGGCATGGGCTTAGTTGCTCCACGGCATGTGGGATCTTCCCCGATCGGGGATTGAACCTGTGTCTTCTGCATGGGCAGGCAGATTCTTTACCATTGAGCCCCCAGGGAAGCCCCAGAAATGACATTCTGACAACTGTGGTATTCCCAGTGAGGAATCAGGCAGCCTTATCTTCTGGCTAACAGCTGGGGACACAGCACTTTGTTTTAAATCAACAAATGTTTCGGGAGCACGTACTTCAGGCCAAGTCCTCTCCTCAGTGAGCTTGCAGTCTAGTCGTAGAGCAAGTCCCATTCAGCAAGCTATAAAATATAAAGCATAAGGAAGGTGTTAATGCCATGAGGGAAATGATACATGCACTAGAAGAGTGCTGAGGATGGCAACCCACCCTGACGTCTAGACTGGAGGGTGTGAACCAACCACTGTACCCCTACATATGACTTTAGCCACGGTGCTGGTATGGAGGAGGAAATGGCACCCCACTCCAGTATTCTTGCCTGGAGAAGCCCATGGACAGAGGAGCCTGGTGGGCTACAGTCCGTGGGGTCACAGAGTCGGACACGACTGAAGCAACTTTGCACGCATGCATGCACAATGCTGGTAATACTTCAGCCCCTTCCAGGTAATTAACAGCCTTGCAGGATGGAAGATATGGCTCAGTGGACATTGGAGGGACCCATATAGACCACTAGATGGGGGCTTACTGGCTCCAGGCAGTGTAGACAAGATGAATGCCATTGTTACAAAGGAAGAAAGGACAGCATCAGGGGCCTGATTTTGAGACGGAATAAACACTTAATTCCAAAATATCTTTCTGATTTGTCTTTTTTTGAAGTAAGAGATTTGTCCTGTAAAACAACAATACCTTTGTAAGGATTATTAGCATGTTGGATTGATTATGGGCTAATGCCACACTATCGTGCATAGATATAGAGTTGGTTGGTTTATAGGGAAAGTGTGTCAGTCAGCCACCCCCACACTCAGAAATAAATTCACCACCACCACCACACCACCACCCTCCCCCCCTGAGCTGGGCTTTTTAACCCCATTTTAGAATATGCTAAATGAAACAGCCTTATGCAAAAAAAAAAAAAAATGAAAATTCAGTGTGCTTGGCTGTGAAAATGGCATCGGGATTGTCCCAGCAGGTCCCTATGGCAGGCACTGGGTTCATGCTCTTTCAGCAGTGAGGGGCCTGATGAGATTCTGGAGTGAGGCCAGAGAGTCACAGGGGACGCTGGGCACAGTGCTGCCTGCCGGCTGCACAACCCAGCGAAAACCGCGGAGGGCGGGTCTCCTGCTCGACTGCAGGCCTGAAGACACGTGTGTGTGTACACACCATGCCGTTATACTAAGGAGAATGACATCAGAATAAACGGAAAACAAACAACTAAACTCGAAAGAAATAACTTTGCTTGTTATTTTTACATCTAGCCGTTTGGTACAAATGTCTGGTACAGTGTTAACATTCTCCCTTCCTTTGCTATCAAGGACATTTCCACAGTGTTTGTTCCCAGTGGTATGAGGCACTTCCTGGTGTGGTTTGTGAGCTGTTCACACCAACCTGATGGTTTGCTTCAGTTAACACTGCCCTTTGCACCAGGGCAAAGGCTCGGACAGTAAAGAATCTGCCTGCAATGCAGGAGATGTGGGTTCAATCACTGGGTCGGAAAGATCCTCTGGAGGAGGGCAAGGCAACCCACTCCAGTATTCTTGCCTGGAGAGTCCCATGAACAGAGGAGCCTGATGGGCTACAGTCAATGGAATCCCAAAGAGTCAAGCATCTAACAAAGAGTGCATGGGGTCAGAGTGACTGAGCATCTAACAGTCCGCAAGTACGCCCCATCCGATGGGATGGGATGGGTGCCTGGTGATCTGGGAGTGGTGTCTCCCTGTTCTGAGACCATCCCCAAAACCTGCCCTTGGTTTAGTCCATGGACCCTAGAGCCTCAGAGAATTCAGTCAACACCCCAGGCCCACTCACCCCAGCACGTCTGGTGCTGTAGCGCCAAGGCCCTGCTCCTCAGGCAGAAAGCACAGAAGGTGGCTGCTAACAGGAGTGGGTCCTGAGAAGGACCAGGGCCAGAATTCTTCTCTAGGTTCCACAGCCAGGGCACCTTTCCACATGAACACATCACAGATTAAACGAGGCCAATGGAGTTTGGCTCCACATCATCTCTTTACCAAAAAACAACAGTAACAACAAAGGGAAGTTGAAATGGAGGAAAAGGGGAAGGAGCTGGTTCAGGAAGAACCATGGGCCTCATGTGGGGATGCTGTGAGGCAGGAAGGAAAGCTCTTTCAGCAGAGAGCTGGCCTCTGTCCAGTTCAGTATCCTCACCTGTCACCGCAGGGCTTGTACCAGCTCCTCAAAGTCCTGGCCCACAGGAGATGCTCCAGACTTTAACATGTGCATGCCGGCGTGCTGAGTCGCTTTAGTCATGTTCGACTCTTCAACCCCATGGACTGTAGCCCAGCAGGCTCCACTGTCGGTGGGATTCTCCAGGCAAGAATACCAGAGTGTGTGGCCATGCCTTCCTCCAGGGGATCTTCCCAACCTAGGGATCAAACCTGCATCTCTTATGTCTCCTGCATTGGCAGGTGGGTTCTTTACCACTGAGCCACCTGAGAAGCCCTTCAACATGTTGATTTAGCCAGATCCATGGTCACTGGAGGGTCAGAGTTTTTTGACCGTGGCTGTGGCCGGGTCCCACAGCTGTGGGACCACACCTCCCCAGGTCTCTGAGAGGTGTGAAGGAGGAGTGGGTGTTACAGGTCTCACTGGGAAGGTCTCATACTGGTGGCTCTGCCTGGCAGGCTTCCCCCAGATTGCCTTGGGGGCTGTCTGTCTCAGCAGGCTCCCAGGGAAGCCTTGCCCCGAAGAGATCCAAAGCAAGGATTGTAAAAATAGAGCCAAGGCTGTCCGCCACAGTGATTACAGAGGAATTGTTTCAGTTCACCAAAGACAGGGCTTTCCATGCCTCCTGCTGAGACTCCAGCTTTGGTAGAAGGAGAGGAGACCCCGCTTCTCCGCCTTTGTTCCCCCCTGTGGCTAAAGCCAGGTGGGGGCCCATGAAGGACCCTCCAACAGACTCTGCGTCACAGCCATTTGCCTGACTGACATGGCCACACACCCCAAGATGAAATTCCGGAGTGGGGGGGCCTCAGCTTCAGGAAGGCCAGTGGTGGTGGGCTCGAGGGCTGGAGAATCCCCAGCAGAAGCCCCTGGAGCAGCTTGAGGACAGGGTTTAGGGGGTGGTCCTGGGTGAAGAGGCACCATGAGGCATGGGGTGAGCGGTCTCCCAGGGAATGAAGAGACCCAGTGCTCTTGGGTCACTGCAGACACAAAAGGGAGGCGTTGAGATCCAAGCGGCTCCCATCGGTCATGCCCTGTGACCTTGACGAAGCTGGTCACCATTCTGAGCCCCAGAGATTTCTCCCAAAGTAGAAGGAACAGCGATGGGACACATAGCTGCTCAGGAGCCCGCTTGTACTGAGGAGGAGGTGCCCAGGACACACATACACACAGACAGACAGACAGACAGACACACACAGACACACACACAGAGACACACACACAGACACACAGACACACACACAGACACACAGACACACAGACACACACACACACACTCTGGCTCGCTCTCTCTTCCACCCTGCAGAAGCTTCCTGGCCAGCAGAGGTCAACCCTGACCACACAGCTCGGAGAAGGAGGAGCCTGGGTAGAGAGAGAATAGGTCCACAGGGAGGACCTGTTGCTCAGCCCAACAGGGAAGAACAGATTCTTGAAGACGTGAACCAGCCACTCTCAAATGTCTGCTGTAGTGGGAGGGCTTGAAGCTCCAGTAATCTAGAAACCAAGTGGATAATCTAAAAACAGCTCAGCCATTCATATTGGAATTGCGAATTCAAATGCGTACACTGCCTTTCTGTTCCTCTATCCTCCTAAATTCCCTCCTTACCCCAGCCTCCTCTACTGTCAGAGGCCACCAAGAACATGCCTCCAAGCGTATTCAGATAACAGGCCGGTCCCCATCGAATCCCAAGAAATGTCATCATCTAGAATTGAGTTTTCCTCTGCTGTCAACATAAACTACAAAACCCACCCTTCATCCCACCTCACACATTTATACCTGTCAGTCCCTCTACCTGGGAGATTCTCCCCTTGGAGAGCCTTGTTCCTTCTCGTTATTCAGGTCACAAAGTGTCAGCTCCTCAGAGAAGCCTTTCCTGACTAGCCAGTCTAATACAGCCTCTCATCAGCCCCCCAGATCTGGTCACTTTCTGTCCCTTTATCTGTTTTCTTCATAGCGTCTGCAACTATAAGAAATATTTTTTGGTTTTGTTTTTTCTATTTACTTGTATATGTCTGTTTCCCCCATTTAGAATGCAAGCTCCAGATACATCATTTTATTCTAGACTTTTTTCCTTCTAGCCTGTTCATTAGTACACCCATTCACTGAACAAATATAGATTGTGTTCCAGACCCCGTTTTGTTTATCTGAACAGACAAGGTCAAATCCACGATCCTTTGTAAACCAAGTCTCTCTCAGCAGACTTAATCACTGCCATCTTGAATACTGTGGGACTTCGTCCTTAAAATTTCTGAAAACCCTTCTGTCTGGCTGAGTGGACTTACCAGGAATACCTTAATTCTTTCAGTGTTTCAAATCACATCCTTGATTTGATCTTACCTTGAGGTGGTGTATTAATTTGATCATCTTTTCCTTACTCAAGAGGCTAGAGAATTTTAATTTTTCAAGTCAAGCCTTTCTATATTCCCTCTAAAATTTACTTCCAGACTGGCCAGTTCTCTTTTGAGTCATTTCTTTCTTGTGGTAACTTAACCATGTATAGCCACTAAGAGCCAGCAGATACTTTCAACATTCTGCCTAGAAATCCTTTTGGGCTTACCCCAAACTTCACCTGCAACATCTTCTATCTTCCAACTTAGCACAGGCATTTATCCATTATTTACCTGTTATTCTCCCCTACTCACCCTACTGAGCCCTTTGCATAGTGTCTGAGTCTCCTTGGGATCCAGAACAAATTATCACAAAGTGGTGGTTTCAACAATAGGATTTTTTTTCTCTCACAATTGAGGAGGCCAGAGGTCCAAGATGAGGGTGTTGGTGGGGCCATGCTCCCTCTGAAGGCTCTGGGGAGGATCCTCCCTCGATTCGTCCAGCTTCTGATGGTTCTTGGCATTCCTTTGCTCATGGCAGTATAATTCCAGTCACTGTCTCTGTCTTCACACGGTCTTCTCTCTCTGCATCCTGTCCTCTTCTCGTAAGCCTATCAGTCATTGGATTTAGGGTCCACCTGAATCTGGTCTGTTTCATCTGGATTGTTAGCTAATTGCTTCTGCAAAGGTCCTGTTTCCAAGTTGAGGTTAGTTACATCCTGATGGTCCCGGTGGGCATGAATTAGGGAGGGACAGTGCTCAACCCTCTACACACGGGGGTTTTTTTACACATCATTATTTCTCTTTCATCAGTAGGAAAGCTGAGATCCGAAAGGAGATACACTACTTGCCCTGGCACTCAGCCGCCCACGGGCAGTGCTAAGTTGTAGACTCAGCTCAGTCTGACACCATCCCTTGCATTCTCTACTAAGTAGCAATCTCCTTCTAGAAAATCAGTCCACAAACTCAAGCGAGAAAGTTATGGCATCAATAGTCATCTACCCCTTAGCCCCAGACCGTACGTACTACTGAGGCGAAAGATCAGAGCAGGGCTGTGAATTTGTTTTTCCTTTCAGATGGGATATTAGTTCTAAGAGGATAATGAGCTCACCATTGTTTTGTACATGGAAGCAGTCATGCCAGGTACTATAGTTCTGTCCAAGCAGGACAGAACCATCCAACCATCACATAAAAGCGGGGTGCCAGGGACTGCTTTCCTTGGTGATCCCAGTTCTAACTGGCCACCTGACTTTAAGCAGGCCACTTTGCTGGGCCTCTGTGACACATGAGCCTAGCTTGGGGGAAATGCCTTCCCTGCTGGTGTTTTTCAAATGTATACAACCCCCTTGTCCAGTTACAGGAAAGCGTCCTTGCCCATGTATGTTAATATTTGCTGGAGTGTGGGCAGAGTAGTACTGAGAATGTGCTAACCATTGACTTTTCACCCCAAAGTTAATAGTTAACGTCTCCTTGTTTGACTCTGTAGCTTGTTAGCTTCAGTCAGAAAGAAAAATTTTGAAACACCAAATGGAACAGCTGTAACTTCCCTTACTTTTACTTGGTACAGTTTCTTTCTGTTAAATTAGTTCAGGAGAGCTTTTCAAAAAGTAAGCTACTTCCAAAAATATACCATACCACTACGCTGTTTATCATATAAATCTCAGAGCAGGTGTTATGTGTTCAAAATAGAAGACTTTTCTTTATACGCTGGTGGTGTTTTGAAAGGTTAGAGACATCTCTTGCAGCGATATAGAAAAAAATTTTTTTGAAACTAATTTCAGTCATTCTTTGTAGGTAGCTCGGCTAAGAAAAGGTCTGTGGCTGTGCTGTGCGCTGGGAACACTGCGAGCTTTGGGGTCGCACGCCCTTTGGTTCATATTCTTGTTCCGTGACCCGCTGGTCGTGCAGCACTGGGTGGGTCACGTAACCCCTGGATCTCCTGCTCCTCTGCCTGCACCTCAGAATAGTCACTTTGTAAACTTCCTGGGACTTTTAAAGGAACCAGTGCAAGAACCTGACAGAGCAAGGAGACCAGCAAATGTAACTCACGCTTCTGCCTCCTTTAGCTTTCCTATTGCATCAGGATCCACCATTCTGTGAGTTTGGGATTAACAGGTACACACGTGCCTGTGTGCGTGCTGAGTCGCTCAGTCATGTCTGGCTCTTTGCGACCCCGTGGACTGTAGCCCATAAGGCTCCTCTGTCCATGGGATTT
The DNA here is from genome assembly GCF_963930625.1 of Muntiacus reevesi. Classification (NCBI taxonomy): domain Eukaryota; kingdom Metazoa; phylum Chordata; class Mammalia; order Artiodactyla; family Cervidae; genus Muntiacus; species Muntiacus reevesi. The sequence continues at coordinate 73,276,715 of NC_089252.1, forward strand.
TCTAGGCAAGAATACTGAGCTGGGTTGGCATGCCCTCCTCCAGGGGATCTTCCCAACCGAGGGATCAAACCCATGGCTCTTACATCTCCTGCATTGACAGGTGGGTTCTTTACCATTAGCATCACCTGGGAAGCCCAACGTATATACACACAAGTATATACACAATAGGTAAACACCGGGGACCTACTATATAACACAGGGAACTCTACTCAACAACCTATAATGGAAAAGAATCTGAGAAAGAATATATATATGTGTCACTGAATATATGTATAACTGAATCACTTTGCCGTACACTTGAAGCTAGCACAGCACTCTAAATGAACTAAACTTCAATTTAAAAAATTAAAATTGAAGGAAAAGATCCACCATTTGGAAAATGTGGTTATGACTTTAAAATCTCTAAAATTGAATTCCCTTCACTTGCAAGTCTACTAGCAAAATGGAAAAGGCCCGTCTATTTCTTTCATTCCTATTTGGCCTCAGGGCAACATTCTGGAGCAAATCCAAGCCATGTGGACTCTTTCTTCCCCACTCAGGAAAGTGTCTACGTCTGAATCTCTAAATTTAATCCAGTGTCTGCCACACCGGTGGGTTTTACCTACTGTGCTCCTGGAACGAAAGGAACACAGTGAACCTGGCAGCAGGCTCACTGGCTAAACCCCTCGCTGGAACCGGAGGGAGTTTTGTGGCGGAGGTAACGAGCGCCCACAGCCTGCTCTGGTGGCCAGCCCAGAGCATGTGTTTACTGTTCAGTGCCGCGGGCACGTTTCCCGTTGGCCCGGCAGGGCCGTGACAGATGCCCACGGTGCTGCACCAGGACCTGGTCTGCCAGCGGAGCTTGTCGAGCAGGGATCAGACTGGAGGGAAAGCTGTCACGGGGTGAGGTGCTGTGGATGAGGTCGCCACACGCAGAGTCCCAAGTGATGCTGCTGGGGCCGGAGAAGGGACAGGTCACCTTGGCCGGCCTCACCAGTCCCAACGGCAGACATGTAACAAGCCCTCGTGGGCTCTCCCACGTGCCAGCTCCTGGGCCTCCAGCTGGAGGAGTGACGAGAAACTGGAAACAGCGCCTCCCAGAAGGTTTCTGTTTAGCATAGGACACAGCCTGGTAACCATTCAATGCAGTATGGCAGAGCGGAGGCCGCTCTTGTCCATGCAAGGAGAAGAGCGTGGTCAAGAGCAGGGGCTCTCTGGGTGAACCTTAAGCCTGTATATAGAGGGAAGTCAGTCAGAAAGAGAAAGGCAAACATCATATATTAACGCACATATATGGAATTTAGAAAGATGGTACTGATGATCCTGTTTGCCAGGCAGCAGTGGAGACCGCAGACATAGAGAACAGACTTATGGACATGGGGTGGAGGGGTAAGAAGGAGAGGGTGAGACAAATGAGAAAGTAGCATGGAAACATATACACTAACATATATCAGATAGCTAGCCAGGGGGAATTTGCTATGGGATTCAGGGACCTCAAATCGGGGCTCTGTGACACCAGAGGGGTGACATGGGGTGGGAAGTGGGAGGGAAACTCAAGAGGGAGGGGACATATGCATACCTAGGGCTGATCCATGTTGATGTATGGCAGAAATCAACACAATATTGCAATTACCCTTCAATTAAAAATAAATTAAAAAAAAATAAAATAAAAATAAATAAATTAAGGGGAAAAAAAGAGAGAGAGAGCATGGCTTCTGGAGCCTGACAGCCTGGATCCAAATCCTGCCAGGACCACTTCCTAGTCGTGTGACCTTGGACAACTTTATCTGACCTCACAGAGCGTCAGTGGCTTGCATTTGTAAAATGGGGACAATAAGAGTACCTACCTCGTGGGGTTGTTAAAAGATTAAAAGAGTATTTTTAGAGTGTTTGGCACATCACATAAGCACTTTGGTGTTAACTTGGCTATAACCCTCAGGGAATCCACGGTCATTATAGGATGATACAGAAACCACTTTTTCCAAGCTGAAAATCAAGGCAGAGCTTTCACAATTTATAAGCATATATTCTTGAAAAGTCCTCCAGAAGGTGGAAGTGTTAAAGTGTGTTTGTATTTGACAGATCACCTTTCACAGATGGAATCCAAGTGTTTAATAATAGCGCAGCGTCTGTTTTGCCCTTGATTCTTTCTAGCAAAGACTCTTCCATCTTCGGGGGAGCTAGAAGCACCTGCAGGCCTGCAGCATGCCTCCTTAGTTATAAGCAAGAATCATGTAAGAAAGAACTGTGTGTGATGATTCTTGGGAACAAAACTGGGAGATTCAGTGCTGCAGAGAGAGTCCATATGGGCGGAAACCAGTGCCCTCCCAGGCTGGCTTTCTCAGCTTCCTGTCCTAAAGTTCCCCTGCTTCCACTCTAGACTGCACACCTCTGCTTCAGTCCTGTCCTTCTCTTTGCAACCCCATGGACTGTAGCCCTCCAGGCTCCTCTGTCCATGGGATTCTCCAGGCAAAAATACTTGAGCGGGTTGCCATGCCCTCCTCCAAGGGATCTTCCTGACCTAGGGATCAAGTCTGTGTCTCATTATATCTCCCGCATTGGCAGGCAGGTTCTTTGCCTCTAGTGCCACCTGGGAAGCCCTACTCTACCCATATCCAACTCCACACCAGCGTGGAGCACGCCTTGAGCACATATATGTAGAAGTATGTGAGCATGCACGTATGCTTGTGGGCGTGCACACACACACACACGTATGCCAGGGTTATCCTTCTAAACTCTCCTGGCTCTAAGGAAATGACATTGTTTCTGACTGGATTTAAACAGCACCCCCAGTAATGCATCCATTGCAGCCCTGAGGTCTAGACCCTATGGTCCACTGCCTGCACACACTGACCATGTCGGCATGTCCTCGTTTCCAGTCCAGCACCCTCCTACGTGACCAGGAGACAGAATTCCCCCTAGGCTCCACAGGTCACAGCCTGTAGTTTCCCTCTGCCTCCGTACTGGAAATCCAATCAGACCAGTTCCAGCCCCTGGGACCTCAGCCAGGGTGGATGGCCAGGCAGCCCTGGGCACCTGGCCAGGTGAGGCACATCAGTCTGCCCCTCTGCAGCACAGCCTCTCCTTAGTCCCTGCATGCACCTGTTTTCCTCCAAACTCATTTACAAACAGCACTTTCCCCCTCCAGGGAGTCATCCCGTGGCATGCCGTGACGGAGGTGCAGACCTTGAGTCCAAGACTATTCTAGCTGTCACACCTCGGGGAGGTCCCATAGCATCTGGGGCCTGATTTTTTTCCTGCATGTGTTAAGTCTCCTAGAAAGTTGTATGGGAGGAAACACTGTAAATTTCTAGAGGAAACAGTCCTTCTTTGCCATTTCTATTTCTCAACCTCCCCCCTTTCCACCCTTGCCCCTCACAACACCGTCTCTGTGTTGGAAACCATTTTCATGAGTTGTTGATTCCTCTGGCCACGTGTTCCTGGTTATTGATCCCTCTGGAATAGATTGACATGATCAGTTCAAGGTGGAGAGGATGAGGACCGTGAGCTCCTCAAAAACAGGACTGTGTGCTGACTACCCCCACTCCGACTCCGAGTCCCTAGCCCAGTGCCTGGGTGAGTGAACGAATGAGCAAATGAATGAATGGAAGATGGGTTTGCTGCTTAGGATGGCAAAGGCATCCCATGCTAACCAGACCGAGGACTATCTGGTCACATGGCTGCAGGATCCCACCGAGGTGAGCTGCATCGCAAAGACTGGCAGAGAAGTGTCACGCAGAAGTACTCCTGTTTCTGCCCTGCTCATTCTGACCCTCACTGCATTCTCCCCCAGCCAGGACTCTTTCCCTGAGTCTACCATCTATCATAAGCCAGATGCTCCCATCAGAACATGATGGTTATATTCACCCACTTACTCCCCATCATTGAGTCTGAGTAGCCCTGCATACCAGAACTCTCTCTCAGCTGCTACCACTATTATAGCCATCATCATCTCTTGCCTTGTTCATCATACAGTTCTAACCTCCCAACCCCCTCCCCACTTGTTCAACCAGAGTCATCATTTTATGCTGGAAGCAGGTCATGCCTGCTCCTTGCTGAGAATCCTTCAGTGACTTCCCATTCCACTTAGAACTCAAGATAACGTTTTAAGAATAAAATAAAAACTTCTTAGCACAATGTCTAAGTTAGGGTAATGCTTAAGTGCTATAATAAATGGAACAAAAGATTATGTAATCATTGAAACACAAAGGAAATTTACTTCACAGCACCAGAGCCGTCCATGTGAATGGCCCTAGTCAGCCAGCAGCTATCCCCCCAGGATTTAGGGACCAAAGTTTCTTCTGTTTTGCACTCCAGCATCTTCATGTCATAGACATCTACTTCTAGCTGGAAGGGTGGAAAGGAGGGCATATGGAGAAGGTGGACCTGCTTCTTCAAAGTCTTGACCTAGAGTTAACATGCATCATGCTAATTTATAGTCATGTTGTTGTTGCTTAGTCGCTAAGTTGTGTCCTTCTTTTTGAGATGCCATGGGCTGTAGCCCTCCAGGCTCCTCTGTCCATGGGGATTCTCCAGGCAAGAATATGGGAGTGGGGTGCCATGCCCTCCTCCAGGGGCTCTTCCCAGCCCGATGATCGAACTTATGTCTCCTGCTTTGCAGGGAGATTCTTTACCACTGAGCCACCAGGGAAGCCCTTATAGTTACATGGCCACATCTAAACACAAGGGACTTGGGAATCCAGTGGTGTCCGGACTAGACAGACTTTTCCCAGGGACAAGTTTGTACTCTGGAAGCATGATCTTTGGTGGGAGCTGGCCATCTCTAAATGTGGGGCATACAGGGCCATGAATCCTCTGGTCTGCTTTTCCTACCACGTTTGAGGCCACCAGCATACCACACACAATCAGTGGCTACTCTTTTCTTTTGTCACTGGGCCCCCCTCTGTAGGTGCCTCAAAGCTCTCCCACCTTGACACCCTCTTTACAATTTCTTGAGCACACCATCCTCTTCCTGCCTTAGGGTCTTCATACTTCTTGATCTACTGCAGAGTTCTCCTCTTCCTTCTACACCCACCCTTTTGATTTTGCTGAACAAACTGTTAACAATTCCTTTAGTTTCAGTGTAAATATATCTTCCTCAGAGAGACGTTTTCTGACCTCCTCCACATACAAACTTATATCTGTCTATTATAGTGCCTCATGGGCCATATTCTTTTTCTTTGTAAAGCACATGTAACTAAGACTTTCTTCATGTGGAGCTTCATTAATGCTTATTTTCTCTGTGGGACTCCCTCAGAGTAAGAACCTGTTAGATTTGTTCATCACTTAGATTATTCTTGGGTTATGTACCCAAGATCCAAGTCACTGCCATAACTATTTGTTGAATGAAGGGATGTATGAATGAGTGAGTACATTGCCTTGTTTTCAGAAATATGAAATTAAATTAATTAAGTTCAGAGGACAGGGTAGAGACTTTCCTGGGGATCCAGTAGCTAAGATTCAGCACTTCCAATGCAGGGGGCCCAGATTTGATCCCTGGTCAGGAAACTAGATCCCACATGCTGCAACTCCACCCTGGCATAGCAGAATACATACATACGTATTACTAATAAAAAAGAAGGCAGAGTAATCATGTATTTGTTTAACACTGATCATATGCCATCACTTAGCTAATCTGAAATCCCTACTCACATTTTCTAATTTCATCTGCAAACCAACTTAAGATAAGTGTCTTTAACTAATTTCTCTATGAAGAATCTGAAGCTCATAGCTCCTAACCATTTTGCTGCAGTTCCAATAGCCAACATGTGGTAAAGGCTGAGTTCATGCCCACACTATCAACTCTTAAAGCAGAAGGCTCTCCAGGGTTTTAGAGAGTGCCTGGAAGAAAAATGTGACCAGTAGGAAGTTCAGATCAAGCACACTGCTTTAGGGCCTGAGCTCTTAGCCCACTTCCTGACCTGTCAGCTCTGTTTTCTTTCTTTCTGTGTAGACAGGTGCTGTAACGCGAGTTTCTTTTTTCTCCTCGTATTTAAATATGTTCTAGTCAAATTTAAGTATGTCTATATTCCCACCCCCTTCACCCACTAAAACTCTCCCATCCCTGTCCCTCATATTCCAGGAAGTACACATTCTAACAGGACCTTTTTCTATGAAGTGTGACCATTCAGAAATGCAACTAATAAACAAGTACAGGCTTAGCCACTGAGGCCTGAGGGCTAGGAGGCCAAACAAATCCGATTCTCTATCAAGATTTCCCTGGAGCCCTAGGGTTAATGAGGAAAAGAGGCACTGACTCAGGGGCAGAAAAATATTACCAAACCGTGAAGAGAGAGAGGACCTGTGGCGTACACTCAGTATTTCAGTCTGAGTCTTTACCAGGTGGCTTAGCGATGAAGAACCCGCCTGCCAATGCAGGAGACCTGGGTTCGATCCCTGGGTCGGGAAGATTCCCTGGAGGAGGGCATGGCAACCCACTCCAGTATTCTTGCCTGGAGAATCCCAGGGACAGAGGAGCCTGGCGGGCAGACACAGCTGAATGACTAAGCCCTCACGCTTGCTGTCAGCAACTTGTGCTCCGGGTTCTGCAACCTTGAGTTGGTAGAGGTAGCTGCAGAGATTTAGTCTTCTCATCCTTTGTTCCTCTTTTTTTTTCCCCATTATTTTCTCCTCCATAGCATTTATTCATGCTATCTATATTTATGGGACAGGTTGCATTCTCCCCTTGTGTTGTTCTTAGCAGACACTGGCAATCTGCATTGCACAGGGTTAGGGAATCATACCTGCAGTTTCTGGCAATTGCATTCTGGGAGCTGACGCTCTTGGCTCTTGATTTTAGAAATGTTCACATCGGCAATCTCTGCTGTTGGTTATCTCCCAGCATTCCTTTCATCCAATTACTTTCATCCTTTTTTCCTTTAGTCAGTTAAGAAGCTAAAATCAGTGGCTTTCAATGAAATGCCAGCCTCAAGAAGCCAGGTATATTCCCTTAGAAAAGACAGCTGAAAATCAGGGACCCTATTGCAGGCTTCTACTGGTACCTAGCAGTGCTCCTTCTATTGCATTCTACATATTGCCTGAACATGTAGGCGTGGAGACACAGGGGCATAATGCCACTCAAGAAGTCACACTTCTGTGACTTTACCCCATGTGCCAACTGTGGTGGGATGTGGTAGATCTCAGAATTCATTCGTTAGTCCATGAACAGGTACTGAGTCCCCTGTGGTGTGCCTAAAACTTCTCTAGGTGCTAGAATTTGATACTCAGTTTTACCTGAATCACACTAAATGGTCTAGATATCGTACTTCTTTTTTAAGAATCTCTGTTCCATGTCCTGGCTATTGTAAATAGTACTGCAGTGAACCTTGGGGTACATGTGTCTCTTTGAACTGTAGCTGATTTGGGTTGTTTATGGCAGAAACTGACACAATATTATAAAGCAGTTACCCTACAATTAAAAAATCAGCTAAAAATAAAGCATCTCTAGTCCACACAGAAGAAAGGTGTATAGGACTCGTGAGCTTGGCACTGGTACCCAATCCTACTTGTGGTTACAGTGGGACACAATACTTTCAATTGCCATGATTCGGAAATCGGTATGCATAGGCCATACGTCAAATGTCCGATCAACCTCTTAGGTCAAAGTTCCCCTAATTTCCTCTCCTGTAACCTGCCCAATGAGAAGTTTTGAAAGGATGAAGTAACAAAGACACAGGTGTACCCAGATCACAGCTGGACAAAGAGCCTACGACAGGCCCTGAGAGTTTTCAAACTGATTTTTTTTATTATGAAATATAATTTACTGAACTACTAGATTAAAAGACTGAGGAACCAGAGGTCAAATTGCCAACATTTGCTGAATCATAGAGAAAGCAAGGGAATTCCAGAGAAGCATCTGTTTCAGCTTCATTGATGATGAGAAAGCCTATGACTATATGGATCACAAGAAACTGGAAAATTCTTAAATAGATCACCTTACCTGTCTCCTGGGAAACCTATATGCAGGTCAAGAAGCAACAATTAGAATTTTACATGGAACAATGGACTGGTTCCAAATTGGGAAAGGAGTATGACAAGGCTGTATATTGTCATCCTGCTTATTTAACTTCTGTGCAGAGTACATCATGCAGAATCTGGGCTGGATGAGTCACAAGCTGGAACCAAGATTGCTGGGAGAAATATCAACAACCTCAGATACACAGATGTTACCACTCTAATGGCAGAAAGTGAAGAGGAACTAAAGAGCCTCTTGATGAGGGTGAAAGAAGAGAGTGAAAAAGCTGGCTTAAAACCCAACATTCAAAAAACTAAGATCATGGCATCTGGACCCATCACTTAATGGCAAATAGATGGGGGAAAAATGGAAACAGTGACAGATTTTTTTTCCTTGGGCTCCAAAATCACTGTGGATGGTGCCTGCAGCCATGAAATTAAAAGACACTTGCTCCTTGGAAAGAAAACCATGATGAACCTAGACAGTATATTAAAAAGCAGAGACATCACTTTGCTGACAAAGGTTTGTATCATCAAAGCTATGGTTTTTTTCAGTAGTCCTGTACAGATGTGAGAGTTGGACCATAAAGAAGGCTGAGTGCTGGAGAATTGATGCTTTTGAATTGGAGTGCTGGAGAAGACTCTTGAGAGTCCCTTGAACTGCAAGGAGATCAGACCAATCAATCCTAAAGGAAATCACCCCTGACTATTCATTGGAAGGACTGATGCTGAAGCTCCAGTACTTTGGCCACCTGATGTGAAGAGTCAACTCATTGGAAAAGACCCTGTTGCTGGGTAAGATTGAAGGCAAAAGGAAAAGGGGGCAGCAGAGGGTGAGATGGTTAGATAACATCACCACCTTAAAGGACATGAATTTGAACAAACTCCAAGAGATGGTGAAGGACAAAGGAGCCTGGTGTGTTGCAGTCCATGGGGTTGCAAAGAGTTGGACATGACTTGACAACTGCAAGATTAAATAGAATCTAGAAAAGAAAAGGAGGGCACACACAAATTGAGTAGCTGAGGGGAGTGTAAGGAAGGATGAATTTTGAGGATGTGGACAGGATTCAGAAGCCAGCGAGGGCTGGTTGAGGCTAGCACCCATGGGAGCCTTTGCATCTCTAGTCCTGAGGTGGAGCAGGGAGGGGTGAAGACCTGCATGAGAGCCACGGCCTTTGGAAGAGGAGCGCAGTCCTCAAATGTACCCTCCCTTCATCCTCTAGTGCCTCCCACACAACACTGAACAGAAGAAGGGGTGATGGAGTTCCTGCTCTCAGGGTTGGGCTGCTGGGAAAGGCAGCGAGACACACTCGCTGATAAACAGCACCATCACGGAAGACACTTGTCTTGCTGGAGTTCTTGCAGCATGCCAGGCTCTGTGCAAGGCACCAGAAAATGCATTCCCTCATTTTATTCTCTGATCCAGTGGTTGAGTCCCATGGGCTTCTCCCCACAGCTCATGGGTAAGGATCAGCTCTTACAAGTCTTGGAGCTCCAGAGCAAAGTATTATGTCCATGGATGTACTTGTGTGTGCTAAGTCACTTCAGTCGTGTCTGATTCTTTGCGATTCTGTAGACTGTAGCCCACCAGGCTCCTCTGTCCGTGGGATTCTCCAGGCAAAAATATTGAAGTGGGTTACCATGCCCTCCTCCAGGCGATCCTTCTGACCCAGGGATCGAACCCACGTCACCTGCGGCTCCTGCATTGCAGGTGAATTCTTAACATTGAGCCACCGTGGGGGCCCCATGTCCATGGGAGGTGGGAGTACATGTTCTTGTCCAGCTGTTTGAAAGATAAAGGTACCTCTGAACAGAATATGGGATGTGGGGGGATGGTATTAACCAAATGGCTCTCCTCATGTCACTGACACAGCCCCTGGCCTGGAGTCCTGAATTCTAGGCTCCAGTTCTGCCCCTAGCAAATTAGACAACCTTCAGTCAATCATTTCCCTGACTCTGTGAGTTTATGAGATGCCCCTCATCTCCTTGCCCACCTACAGGAACGCAACAATTCTGTTCCCAGCAGTTCAGTTCTGGGAACAAAGAGTGAGTGAGTGGAAACGAATTAGTGTTACCTCCCGGTCTGGAGTTTCCAAAATTGTCACACTGTCACAAGAACAAAATTAGTCAAAGCCCAAGTGAGCCGTTAAATTAACACCCCATGAACTTACACTCTTCACTTGATTCATGAGACAGTTTACAATTCTGAACACCATTCTGGGGGAGGGAAACTAAAGCAGGGCTTGTCTGGAACTTTCTAGATTGCTTTCTGGGGTCACCTGACTGGTGCACGTACTCTGATGTCTTTCACACATTGTTCCGTTCGCTGACCCTGTTGTCAGGCTTAGTAACTCGTGGTGAAAGTGAAGGTGACTTTCTATAACTGGAATTCCACGCCTATGTGGTACGAGAATTTGGTGACCCAGTTAGAATAAGGTTGCCCCTTGCAGTGGGTCTTTGAAGCAGTGAAAGACTGGAACTAAAATTCAGGGAAAGAGAGCTCATATACTCCAGGGGACTGCCAGCCTCACGATTCCCACAACTTGTGTTAAACGACCAAAATCATATTCCTTTTCCCAAAGGCTTGTTCTGATGGGCAGTGTGTGCTGCAGGTACCAGGCTCCCCAGGAGGTGGCTCATGAGAAGAGCTAGGTGTCCAGGGCACCGCTCCTGACCTTCTCATGATCTAGCACGTGGGATGGGAAGGTCACCCCTTGCTTAAAAACCTGTATGTGTTCAAACATCATATGGTATCACTTACATGTGGAATCTAAAGAAATGGTACTTATTTACAAAACAGAAATAGATTCACAGACATAGAAGACAAATGATGGTTTCCAAAGGGGATGGTTAGGGGTGTGGGGGGAGTAGGAGAGAGAAATGAAGAGCTGAGTATTAACCCCCCCCAAAAAAATCAAAGGCTGAAGTGTTTCCCATGGTGCTTCAGTGGGAGCCTAACATCCTGTTTCTTAGCCAAACTTGCTCAGCCCCGCCTTCCACTGTCTTGCTGTGAGCCGAGCACCTGGCCTTGGCCCTGACAGCCCTCCCCTCCCCTGCTCACTGTCAAAGAACCCACCATGCAATCGGTGGGTACAGAGGGTTTGCTCTGCTTTGAAGCATGTCTCTGCATCAGCTGCATCTTCTCCATGGGCCCCACTCACATCTTTGCTCTGGCCACACTTCCCCAACCCTTGTTCCTCCAGCCCCTGGGGTGAGAGCGGCTTCCCTCTGTTGATGGTCCTGGGGCGACCTCAGTGTCTGCCTCATGTCCTCTCAGCTTTTCCCTTCCCTCTAGTCTCTGCACCAAACTCCTGGCATAGGATCTGTCTTCCTGGCTGGATCCTTCTGATACACTGGCCTTCTTTTTGTTTCTTGAGTGGCCGTGCTCCTCGCTCCTTCTATTATCCCCTGCAGAGATCCAAATTCACTCCACTTTTCATCAAGACCATCCCTCCTTTCTCAAGCCTGGCCAGCCCAGAGCTGCCTCTCTGCAGATTCCTGGAGAGGGGTTTCTTTCCTAAGCAGACAAGACCCTGGAGCTTGAACCCAAGGTTACAGGGAGCCAGCTCACATCTACCTTCCTGAATTCTGAAAAAGCCCAGAGACACCAGCACTCGCGTGAAAGGTCACTGCTCATTTTAATCAACGCGCATTGATCTGCATGGCTAGGCTGTGGCCTACAGTCAGGATTTCCTGTGTGGCAGCTTTTCTCTCCTCTTGGATAACAGTGATATTTGCTGCAAGCATCTAATAGAGCCTGAAATTACCCCGGCAAGTTGTTTACCCTTCTCCAGAGCGGCACTAGGCTCCGTGTGCTGTTTATCCAGTGCTGTCATTGTGTTTTTATTAAGTTAGCCCTTGCACTTCCAGAGTGTGCTACAGGCTCTGTAAATATTTTATTAGCCTTAGTAATTAGTTGTTACATTTCACACTCCTGCTGGGAAGTGGGTCAGTGTGACAGTCCCCGTGTCACCGCAGAGGTGGAGGGGAGCCACCCAGAGATGGGAAGGAGGACTTGAATCCGGGGGCCGAGGGGAAAGCTCCTTCTGCCAGTGAAAGGCAGGAACTTTGTTGGATGGAGATGATGGGGATCTGATGGTCCAAACAGTGAACACTGAGAATAACTCTCCATCACCTGTGAAATGGGGTTACTGCCTCGACAGGACTATGTGGGGAACTGGGTGAGAAGATACAGGAAAGGCACGTGGTACATGGACAGATCAGCATACAGCAGGCACCGCTAGCCCCCGTTCCCTCTGCTCCATCCCCCACTCTCTGCCCCCTCATTACTACCCCATGTTAGCTTTATTTAACCTCCTTTGGAGTGGCCTGTGGGAAGGGGGTGCCAAAATAGCCTGCTTCTGTGATGTGTGTGTTCTGAAAATGAGACGTGAAAAATCCCGTGTTTTTTTCAATATTTATTATTTATTTACTTGGCTAATCCCGGTCTTAGGTGGAGCATGCAAGGTTTTTAGTCAGGGTGTGCAAACACTTAGTTGCAGCATGTGGGGTCTAGTTCCCTAACTAGGAATTGAACCCGGGCCCGCATTGGGAACGCAGAGTCTTAGCCACTGGACCACCAGGGGAGTCCTGGAAAAATCTCTTATTGAAGAGGATTAATATTTTCTTCATGGCCAAGTAAATGCTAGGTTTTAAACATATGATTTAAAAAAAATCATATAGAGCTATTAAATTGTTGGTTGTGATATTTAAATCCTTTTTACATTTGCTTATTTCTAGGTCTTTGATATACCAAATAATGACAGAGATGTAATAAAATTTACTCTCATTGTGATTTTGTTAAGTTCTCCCTATATTTCTAGGCATTTTTGTTCTATGTATTTTCAACTTTCAACTTTCTTTTTAAATACTCCATTTTTATGAACTAACAAACAGAAGTTTCCTATGAATGTAAATAATTTTACATTTAAAATATTATATTCATAATTATGCTGAATCTAATGTTATCTTAAATGTTTTAATTCAACCTAAAATCACAAATTTGAAACAAATATTTGATGCACATTTTATCTAATTTTATTGTTGAGTTCCAATAAAACTTTATTTATAAAGACAAGTAGTGGACCAGATAGATAGACAGATAGATGAATAGGGATAGAGATATATACATGGATATATATAAACAGAAAATGCTGATACACATTTTAAATTTGAATTCAAGGTTTTCATTTATAATTAGTCAAATTCTTATACATACCTAAAATACCAAATATAAAATGATTCCCTTTTAACAACAAAAAAATCAGTAGAATGATTTTTATTTCTTATACCTTTGTATCCTTAATTCTAAATCTTACTGTGGTTTAAAGATACCTACCTGTTAAAGAAGTTAAATTCTGCTCCAGGTAATTTCTTATTAGAGATTTTTTTGCCAGGACATGATACCCGGAGCCACAAAACCCAGAGCAATCCCTCTGCACCTGTCGTATTGAATCCCTCTTTAGTGGTTTGAAGCATGTGCAATTGGCAAGGTGTCAAAGATGTTTGGGTATTAGTTCAACTTAATGAAAACATTTATATCTTGGGCTTCAAAACATAAGCAGCATTGTTATAGCTCTAACTACCTAATTCTCCAGGCCACACTATTCTTCCATATATCTAAAATGACGTTTGAGTGATCTTGAGCCATCTTTAGAAAGTCACTTTTAGGAGGTTATTGGACTTTTCTTATCTCCTGACCAAGGGTCAAACAATGCCTTCTAACTTCAGTGTATGCACAATTTCTGTATTCTTTATTGGTACAGTAAATAAATCAATAATAACCAATATGATAGCAGAGTGAGTAATGGGATTCAACAGACAGTGTGTTCTGTCCTGCTCACTTTCACATCAAGTTTTCAGTCCAGAGATATTTATCCTCTCCAGAGGTTATTGCTTCAGTCTTCCCTGGCTGCTGTCCACGCTTGACTGTCAGCCTCCTGGGGAGGGTTGGGAGAGGAACGTCGTGAAGAGCTTCCCCTGCTCAGCACACACACTTTCCCTGAATTCCCCTACCATCCTTGACTGTGTCTTGTATCCTCTGCATTCTGAGTCCTTCTAAGTCAACCTACACTGGAGGAGGCAGATTCCCTCTGAGGGGGAGGTTCCCTGGCACTGGGCTGCAGAAAACTATAGCGAAGGCGCAGCCATCTTTAACTGGCTCCCCGGGCCCCTCTAGGGCCGCCCTGCCCTTTGCTGTCCTTGATGCTTTAAAAAAAAAAAATTATTTTAGCACGTGGGAGCTTCATTGTTGCATGTGAAGTCCTTAGTTGCAGCCTGTGGGCTCTAGTTCCCCGATCAGGAATCTAACCCAGGCCGCTTGCATTGGGAGCGTGGAGTCTTAGCCACTAGAACACCAGGGAAGTCCCTGTCTTTGGTGCTTTTGAGCCCAGGTTTTATAGAATGAATTGACTCTACCATTCTTCACCCACAGTTTGATTTCCAAGCCTCTATTGCACACTTTTTATCGGTTGCTGTTTCCTCCCCTGTTCCTTTGACCTTGTGGGTTTTTTTCCTTTTTAAAATTTTTTAAAAATGCATTCACTCTTCTTTGTAACTCTCTCTTCAGATCATTGATCTCATTGCCCTTCTCTTTTTAAAAAGTAATCTTTATTGGAGCACAGTTGATTTACAAGGTTGTGTTAGTTTCAGGTGTATGGCAAAGTGAATCAGTGATACACAAACATGCATCCACCCTTTTTTAGGTTCTCTTTCCATATGGGCCATTCCAGAGTATTGAGTAGAGTTCCGTGTGTGTACAGCAGGTCCTTATCAGTTATCTATTTTATGCATAGTGGTGTGTATGTGTCAGCCCAACCTCCCAGGTTATCACCCTGCTTCTCCCAGAGTAACCATAGGTTTCTTTTCTACATCTGTGACTTTATTTTTGTTTTGTGAATAGATTCATTTGTACCATTTTTAAAGATTCCACTCATTTGACTTTCTTTTGGTTTAGTTCTTCCACCATGAATTCTCCTTAGATAGGATACGGAAAGAGCTTCCCACACCACATGGTAGATGATTGAAAAGGGACTCATACTCACATGCAACCTGTCAGCTTATCTGAGTTACCTGCATGACGGCAAGCATCCAGCCAGAGCCTTGGCCGAGAATCCAGGCTGGTCGGCCCCCTCTTCACCCAGGTCTCCCTGCGGTCCTCGACAGCTGGTTTACACTGAGGTCACAGCTCCAGACATCACACCAGTGCTCACACCTCTGTACATCTGAAACTGTGGCTGCCTCGGCTCACACCTCCTCCCCACCCCTCTTCTAATCTTCTCCTTAAAGGCCTGGCTCAGACTATACCTTCAACGAGCCCCCTTTCTCTTCCCCTTATTGGGACCAACCTCTTGCTGGTCCCTCTCCCCTCACTGCATCCCACTCTGTGATTAGTGCTGCGTCCACCTCCTTGCTGGACTAGGAGTGCCTCCTCCGGGCAGGAAGCACCGCCCGGCCGAAACGCACACCCGCTAGCTGGTGCCTGACAAAGCGGGGCTTGTTTCAGAGGTTGGCCTTTATCTCCCTTTGTTTCCTATGCAGGTTTCTAGTATGGGTCTCGGCCCTGTTGGTCTCCAGAGCATCAGAGACGCAAGGGCCATTCAGTCATCTGTCCGTGAAAACTGCTCAGGAATGCTGCCCCAGCCTGCGGGGGACTTCAGCATCCAACAGAGCCAGGGGCCCCCAGGTCTCAGACCTTGGGGGTCTGGAGGCCCACAGACTCATCTTATTGTCCTGTAAAAACCAGACTGACTGGGTCTCCTGTACCAGCTCGGTGAGTCCACAGCGCAGGGCTCACCTCCTGCTCACCGTCCCTCAGAGATCATGAGAAAAGCAAGGGCTGAGGTGACGCAGCAGAAAGAGAAGGGCCACACCTTTGACTAATAATAAGCTCAGTTAGATAATCAAGTCCAAAAAAATTATATAAACACAGCCCTGCCCCACCTTGGCCTCTCCCGTGAATACTACAATAGAGCTTTACAAAGTATCTAAGAAATGTTCCCCAGTCCCTGGAAAAATCTCTGAAGTATATAATCTCATTTGATGCCAGGAAGATGGGTTCTGGAAAACTTTTAGGACTTGTCTCTCTTGGGGAGGGACTCCTGCACAAGAACTCTGTGGAGTCTCATGACTTTGGGGTTGCCTGAGCTCGGGCTTCATGATTTAAATCCAGTAACCAATCCCTGAGGCAGGTATTACCATCCCCACTTGACAAATAAAGAACCGGAGACTCAGAGAGGGCAGGTGTCGCCTCCCAGAGACAGAACCTGGGGCTCCATATTCTGGGTTCTTTCTACCATCCCGGGCTGCTTCCCTGATGAGTGAAAAGAAGAGGAAGGAGAGGCCAGAGACTCTGGTTCTGCCCTCCCGACCCTTCTCTGTGGTGGCTCTGAAATTCCAAAACACATGGATTGTGACATGCAGCCCTAGGGCGCTCCACCACTTTGCTGGTTTCTGCTGCGCAGACCATTGGGTTGGAGGTGCTGTTAGACCCTGGACTGTCCTACCCAGGGAAGAAAACTGAAGGCCGCTGCCCAGTGCGGGACATGGCTCCACCGATCTTGTCTCAGTCCTCAGCTTCGAAAATTAAAATCTTCTAATCTGAGACTTCGCTTTTGACCTCTAACAAGGAGAGTAAATAAGCAAACCCAGACAAAACAAGCACTGCAGAGTCACGGAAGCCCAGTCTAGCATTTCAGCAATTAGGGGTACTTGTCCATAAAGCACTTAAAAATCCATTTAGACCATCCAAGTCGGTTCAAGCTCTTTAATCTTGGATAAAGTAAACAAGACTGTTTTTAAGTTGGTTGGGTTTTTTTTTTTTTTTTTTTTTTTTCTATTTTAAAGCAAGGATATTGGGAGAGAAAAAATCAGACATTCAAGGCCAGACCTTTGGACCCCAGTAATGTATAACAGCTGCAGAGGCTGGTCAGACCTTTTGGTGATATTTTCAGGCTGCCAACGCCAGCTCACCCTTTCATAGACTAAAAAACAACACATCTCCTTGAAGTACACGTCTCTTTTCATTTGTGGCTTGGAAATCCCTTAAGGGCAGGGCCCAGACATTATTCTGCACCCCACAAAGTGTAGCTCAGCCCATGGGGTCTCAGCAAATGCATGCTCCCAGGCTGACCGCTGGAAGGAGCGGAGGCTGTGTCGTTGTTCGTCGCTGGCCATGGATGGATCTCACCACAGCCTGTCGGCAGCCCACTGTCCAGCTGGACCAGCCCCCTTCCCGCTCGAACAGCTTCAAGCTGCTCCATGCCCCTTGATTTGCATTCTTTGCTTCTCCTCCTGGAGCACCCTGCCAGCCTCCTGTCCCCACCCCGCCTTACCTGCTGAAGGGACACCCCAGAGGAGCTTGTCCTGATCTGCTTCGGACTTCCCGGCTTTATTTTCCAGCTCCCGGTCTCTTGGCAGTAAGTTCTGGAAAGGCTAGTCCGTATTTCTCAGCACTGATTTGCTCCATGTCTGTTTTCCCCAGCAAACTCCATGAAGGCAGGGATGATGTGTGCCTGTTTCGTGCTGTAACCGCCGTGCCCAGCGCAGGGCCCACGGCGAGGGGACTGAGGGAAGGAGACTATCTTAGACATCAAGAGCACCCTCCGTGTGTGTGTGCTCCTCTTTGCGACCCCGTGGACTGTAACCCGCTAGACTCCTCTGTCCGTGGGATTCTCCAGGCAAGAAGACTGGAGTGGGTTGTCATTTCCTTCTGCAGGGGGATTTTCCCGGCCCAGGGATCGAACCCACGTCTCCTGCATTGCAGGCAGGTCTTTTTCCGCTGAGACATCAGGGAAACCCATTAAGAGCACCAGCTCCACGAATCTCAACCTCTTCTCCTTTCCAGTCAAAGGTCTTCAATCATAGAGTACCCTTTAACCAACGTGGCTCGAACAACTGATTAGTCAGCCAAGGCTGCAGACCTCCCAGTTTAGAGGGTGTGGTTCCCCAGGGCCGAGGGAGAAAACTGGTGCAGTAGTGCCCGGAACAAGCTGCACCTATGAGATGGTTCCCCAGGGCGGGAGTTGGGATGTGGCCAGAGGGTAGAAAGCCACGCCCGTGGCCACTTGGAGAAGTTGTTGGCGATCACAGCAATGGAACGGACCTGCAGTCACACCTTCATTCCTCTGGATTCTCACTGGACTGTAAACACACCCAAGGAACGTCCCACGCAGAGGATGAGACTCTGTCTACTGACTTTCATGCTCCGTGGGCTGGTGGTGGCCCCTGGGCTGTTTCCTCTTCTCACTTCCAGGCTGTGCTTGTGTGAGGCTCCCTGCTTCGGAGGTATCTAGCTCTGTGGCGGGGAAGCAGGAAGATGCGCCTCTAATTTGTGGTGGACATCACCACTCAAGTTTCCATCAGAGCTGTGGCTGGAAACGTAGGTGGGCCAAGAAAGATGTGTCATGGGGTGCCACAGGCATCAACTACCACCATGTTTCTCTGCATCTGCCACTCCCCTGCAGGCTCGCTGCCTACAGATGGGTCCTCCAGAAGACTGATTAATGAGTCTAGCCCAAAGGACACTGGCTTGGAAGATACTGCCTTTCTTAGGGCTCCTTGAGAAAAGGACTACCCTCTTCCATCTTCCTTCTGACCTCGGACTTTGGCACATCCCCCCTCCGGCAGAGCGTTCCCGTGTGATGGAGGCGAGTTATCAAGCTCACCTGGCCCCAGGGGTAGAAGAGAGCTGCTGTATAAGAGAGCGTTTCCGGCGACCCGCCTAGGACATCTCCACTGTCCCCCTGCGCAGGCTGGGTCACACCTGACCCGGGTCAGACTCTCGCAGGCTGAACTCAGCGCCCCTGTGCTGCCCTGACTGGCGAACTTGTCACGTGTATCTCCGTGTGTTCACAAGGCCATCCCCTGTGTGCACCGGGAGCTCCTTTAGCATCACAGCGTGTCTCATTTCCACACCTAAGACCCAGTGTCATGCTCAGGACACAGGGGTTCTCTGCAAACCCTTGTGGAGGCAAAGGAGAGAAAGCGGGTAGGGAGGAGGGAAGTCAGTTGCTAGGAGACAAAATGAAATGATTCACTTGTGTCCCAGTTGCCAAAGTGAAGTCATCTGACCCATGCGGGGAATTCCCAGAACTCACCATTTAAAGCAATACTTGGCTGAAATCTATTGCAAAATACAGTCCTGACTGAGGCGCTTGATTTTGCCTCTGTTATTTTTTTGAGAAAGAGATACTCCAAGAGCCAGTGACTCAGACCTCCAGGTGACTTGGCTATGGTTTCTTATGAGTCAGACTTACCCGACAGTCGAGGACAGAGGTGAACAGGAAACAGGCCGAGAAAAGCCAGAGAAGCAGAGTCAACACAGACGTCGAGGAGGCTTCCGGCGGCTCTCCGGGGCTGAAGGGCACACGGAGAACCCCCAGACACTCAACGGACAAGAAGGTGTGGCTGAGACCCCTTCAGCTGGAAGACTCCCCTCAGGTAGCTGCCCAGGAGGACGGGTTGTAAAGGTCCTGGGGTTATGGCCACTTCAGGTGGGCTGCTTCCCATTTATTTGTCCAGGTAAAGAGAAAAAAATAAGACATGAGACCTGATAGCTTCATAATCTATGGATTCTTCCTCCTACTCTGTGCCCTGCATCCTTTCTCTTGACGATCCTGACATTTGCCGAATGTGAACCGACTGACATCACTGTGTGAATGGAGAGAAAGAAAAAGTCGGCCCAAGTGCAAGGGTACAAAGACAAAGGCAACTTTGAACAGAAGAAGCTGCCATAAGCCCGGTCTCCTGATCACTGAGCCCCCAGCAGCCGTCTGGGCTCCTGTGAGCTGTAGCCCTCAGGGTGTTTACCATCTAACGCAAGCGGGAGAGCAGACTCTGATTGCACAAATGGCTGAATGCTGTGCGCAGGAAATAACACATTACCTTTGTAATTCTGTATACAGCATACAAAGCAATTTCCCCATGTACCTCGTAATCTAACAAGCCTGAAGTTGTTCTTACTGTTCCAGACGCAGAAACTGAGACACAGAGAGGTTAAGTGACATGCCCTCATTCACACAGCTATCACCAGGTGGATCCTGGCTTTAATCCACCAGGTTGTCTGGGCCCATCGCAAGAACTGTTCTCTGGACCCTGCAGCAGATTCCCACCCGCTACCCTATGGACTGCAGCCCGCCAGGCTCCCTCTTTCCATGGGATTTCCCAGGCAAGAATACTGGAGTGGGTTACCATGCCCGCCTCCAGGGTATCTTCCTGACCCAGGGATCGAACCTGCATCTCTTATGTCTCCTATATTGGCAGGTGGATTCTTTACCACTAGCATCACCTGGGATGCCCTTTACCTGTGATAGCCGCCCTTACTTCATGCCTCCTGAGCAGTGGTGTTTATACCTGAATCCCAGCATGTCCATGATGATAGCAGGTAATATGACACTTGGAGAAACACCCCTTGCAGTCACTAAGAGAGCCTGATTCTGATAATTCTGTTAACATCTGGAGCAAAGAGAGTGAACATTTTAGGTGGATATATAAAAGACTCTAGAAAGAACTTTGGAGTGGTTGAGTATTACTTAAATTTCATGGAGCCCATAGTGCTAAAATTGGGAGAAGACTGCTTAACAAGGAAGATGGGGGCTCTTTCCAAGCTCAGAAGAGACCAGGACCAAAGATGCAAGGATCCAGGAACAAGGGAGCCCAAAGACATCTTAACAAAAAGCTCCATGTGCGGCACTGGGTACTCGGCGCCTGGCCTCCCAGTCCTGGAGAGTGTGGGTACCGTGGGGCATTTAAGGAGGACAGAGTGCTCAGGACCCGGTGCCCCAGGTGGGACCGCCCCTGATCACGCAGGATTGTTCCAGAGAAGAGGAGGTCCCATGTGCTCTGAGGCCACTGCAGAGGCGGTGTGAAGGTGTACTGGGGTCAGCAGGGCTCTCCCAAGATGCTGGGCCGGTCAGCACTAGGAAGAGCATAAGTATGAAGTGTTTTTAGAGCCTGGGACACTGAGCAGGGCCCTGGCTCCACACAGGCAAGTGCCAGCGACTCTCAAATGTCTTATTTTCCGCCCAGACCTCACTTCCTAGGCCTCGACTTACTAGGTGACATTATGCACTTAGATATGTCATCGAAATCTCAAACTTAATTGATTTAGAGTGGAACTCGTTACCCATTTGTCTCAAATTGCTGACTCAAACCAGACTCTGAACATTATCCCTGGGTTTCTCTCTCCTCCTGGCTCCCACGTTGAGTCCATGACCTTGTCCTACTGCGCTCCCAAATCTATTCATTTCTTTCCACCTCCAAGGCCACGTCTGTGGTCCTAGCTCCCCCTCGGGTCATTGACGCCTTACACTTAGAGCTCTGATCCCACAGGGCAGCTGGAACGACCCCGAGGCCAGAGTACCCTCTGTCCTTGCGCGTTTTGTTGCCTCAGCCACAGGCAAGTGAGTAGGGAAGACCAGGATTGGACAGGCAAACAGTCTGATCCAGGGGTGTTGCCTTTGGGACAAACCATTCCCAAAGAAGCCTTCATGGCTCCTTCATCTCAAGAGTGACCCTGGAGGGGAAGGAATAGTTAGGGGGTTTGGAATGGACATACACCCACTTGTGTATTTAAAATGGAGAACCAACAAGGACCTACCGTCCAGCACCGGGAGCTCTGCTCCTTATGTGGCAGCCTGGAGGGGAGTTTGGGGAGAATGGATACATGTATATTATGGCCAAGTCCCTTTGCTACCTACCTGAAACTGTCTCAACACTGTTGATCAACTAATTTGCTTCATTGTGATGACTCTGTGCGACCCCATGGACCGTACCCCACCAGGCCCCTCTGTCCATGGCATTCTCCATGCAAGAATGCTGGAGTGGGTTACCATGCCCTCCTCCAGGGGATCTTCCTGACCCAGGGATCGAACCCATGTCTCTTATGTCTCCTGCATTGGCAGATGGGTTCTTTACCACTAGTGCCACCTGATCAGCTAAATTCCAGTATAAAATAAAAAGTTAAAAAAAAAAAAGAGTGACCCTGGAAAGCCAGGGGATGGAGAGAGGATTTGGGCTTCTAAATGAGAAAGGTGTCGTTTAATTCCCAGCTCTGCCCCTCACGAGGGATGGCCTTGTGCAATCTACCCAACTCTCTGAGTCTCTGGTGCCACTTAGAACAGGGGTCCTGGTATCCACTTCATGGGGATTTTGTGGAGATTAAATAAAATCACTGAAAGAAAGCCCCTCATTCAAGGGTCAGCACGTGGTAGATCCCTGTCGGGAGGCTTGGTATTTCTAACATCCTGCCCACTGGGTTCTCAGGCCCCAGAGAGGAGACACTATAATTAGGCTATTCTGCTCTGGAATTCCTCAGTGCCCCGTGCCTCTCTTTTTTCCTTCCATTGTCTCTCCCTTCCTTTCCCACCCACGGTTTGAAGCTGACTGTTCTGTCTGCAGGAAGTGTGTTAAATGAGACAATGTTTGTGTTCACGCCTCGTTTCAGGGCTTTGCCAGCATGCTCTTCTCTTCTGGTCCTTGGGGAGTATCAGAAATGTGGTCAGGTGCGCCTGTTGACCGTTTTACAGGCACCGCTCACACAGTTGTTATAAGATAAATTTCGTTTGCAGAAAATAGCCTGAGTGGTATATTAAAGTGGGCATGGATTTTAGAGGTGCAAGTCTGGGTCCACTTCCCCGCAATGTTACTGCTCGTGAGCTCTGACCATGTTATGTACTATCTTCTAGTGTCTGTGTCCTCATCCAGAAGACTTTCAGGATTCTTATTAGAATAATGAGAGAGAGGTTTTGAAGTACTGCAAGGTCAGTCACGTTTAAAATGCTTGATAAATGAGCATCTAACATAGCACTTGGCATTGGAAACATCTAGCCCACAGGTCCAATCTAGCCCACCCCCTGTCTTTTTTTTAAATTAATTTTTATGTATTTATTATTGTCTGTGCTAGGTCTTTGTTGCTTTTTGAGAGCTTTCTCTAGTTGCAGCAAGTGGGGGCTACCCTCTCATTGTGGAGCACAGGCTTCTCATTGCGGCGGCTTCTCTTGTTGCAAAGCATGGGCTCTAGGTGCTCAGGCTTCAGTAGTTGCAGCATGCAGGCTCGATAGTTGTGGCTTGCAAGCTCTAGAGCACAAGCTCAGTAGTTGTGGTACACGGGCTTAGTTGTTCCACGGCATGTGGAACCTTCCCAGCCAAGGGATCCAACCTGTGACCCCTGCATTGGCTGGTAGATTCTTACCCACTACTCCACCAGGGAGGTCCTACCTGTTTTTATAAATAAAGTTTTATTGGGACACACATACACCCATGTATTTACATATGCTCTGTTGGCTGCTTTCATGCCATAGTAGCAGAGTTCAGTTGGCTGCACCTTCCTGTCAATTTCTTTGTTTTCATCTAGAAGCTAGAGGGCTGCTGTAGACCCAGGGCATTATAGCCATGATGGTTATGGAGTACCACCAGCAGTTGCTTATTTAATGTATCAGTTGGGATTAAATTCAGCTACATTAAAAAAAAAACAAACTATAATCACTTAAAGATGGTAGAAGCTGATTTACCTCTCATATTAAAGTCTGAAGGCAATCCAGAGCTGTTCGAACCTAGATTCAAAAGACTCAGGGACCTGGGCTCTCTTACCTTGCCGCTTTCCCTACAAGGAGACTTTCCTTCTCACAGTCCAAGATGGTGGCCAAAGTTCCAGCCATCACATCCTCATTCCAAGTAGCTGGAAAAAGAACAGGATAAAGAAAAAGGAGCAAAGTGTATGCACCCGTTCTTTTTAAGGACTGTTCCCAGCAGCTGCCACTGGACACAGTTGCTGTGGTTGGTCACACAGGCATGCTTAGTTGTAAGGGAGGCTGGGAAGTGGAGCATTAATCCATGTGGCTCTATGCCCAGATGAAAATTGAGGGGTTCTTCTTACTAAGGAAAATGGAGAGAACAGATATTGGAGGAAAACAAGTGGATGTGAGTCCCTTAGGATAGCTTTAGCTATAAATAGCCAAAGCCCAGTCTTCAGTGGTTGAAGCTGCTAAGACTTATTCTTTAATTATCAAGAAATCCAGAGGTAGCTAGTTTAAGGTTTGCCCCAATAGTTCACCCTGTCACGAAGCACCCACAAAGCTGGCTCTGCCCCTTCAGTGTGCTGGCTTTACTTCCCCTGGTTTTACTACCCATCAGGCCCAATAATTGAGAAGAGCAGGGGGCAGACCACCTCTGGATTTGTTCTTCTGGTGACAAGTCAGCTGCTGCAGATCCTTTATACCCTGCCCCAAAGATAGGAGGGAAGAGCTGGTGGAGAGGGCTTCCTTCCTGTGGTGGAGTTCTTGTATTGGGTTGGCCAAAAAGTTTATTCCATAAGATGTTATGGAAAAACCTGAAGGAACTTTTTGGATCCGTCTAGTATTTCCCCAGAAGTTCCTAGAAGCTTCCCCTTCCATCTCCTTTGCCAGTCATGGTTCTCATGACCACCTCTAGACTAGTCACCAGCAAAATGAAACAGGACTGCCATGACTGGCTCACATGACTTGCTATCTAAATAAAATTAGGACCCTGTTGGCAAGGAAGAAAAAGGAAACAAGTTGTGAGTAGAAATGTGTTAAGATCAACCCACAGTTGGGGCTTTCCAGGTAGCTCAGTGGTAAAGAATCTGCCTGCCAATGCAGGAGACACAGGTTCCATCCCTAGGTCAGGAAGATCACCTGTAGAAGGAAATGGCAACCCACTTTAGTTTTCTTGCCTGGAGAGTCCCATGGACAGAGGCCGGTAGGCTATGGTCCACGGGTTTGTAAAGAGTCGGATATAATGAGCGACTAAACCACAACAACTACAACCCTCTATTATCTGGGAAGAGAGTGAAATATTAATTGTTTCCCCCTGCTTCTAGAAACATAATAGTTCAGTTATTCCTGGCTAAAAGACAAGAAGTAAATTGAATTTGAATCATATTCTCAAGCTTCTTAGAGCAGCTATTTATTATCAATATGTTCTGTATCATTACAAAATCTAGAATTAGAGGTAAAATCCGCTCCATAAATCTTTAGGTTTCAGCTTTCAGCTCAGGATGCTGCAGAGTGCTGCCTCCCCAGTGCTCAGAGCTATTTTCAGGTGGATGTTCTGGGCAGAAAAGCGGCTTCCTAAAAATAATCTTGCAGTGGCAAGCCTACATCTCCCAGAATTGATGCACCTTATCTTGTTGATCAGGTCTGCAGTCTTACAGCAAGCCCATCCTCCCTAAGAGGACCGCTGGTGGTAATGAGATTAAATTCGTCTCCCCTGAAAATAGTGCTCATCGTCCAGCAGAGGCCCAGCTGTGCTTTGCATCAAGCCTGACCACTGAGAGGAGCAATAGGCAGGCCATCTCTGGATTTGCAGTGGAGAGCTGGAGGCTGAACGTGAGGCCAGTGGGCTCACTCTAAGATTTTATCCAGCTTCTTCCCCCCAGTGGAAAGAAAATGGAAAGTGATGTTCCTTTATTAAAGTATGACTGAGGCACAGTAAACAGCACGTATCAAGAATGCAGGTTGATACATTCTGATATCTAGATCCACCAGTGAAACCATCCCACAATCGAGACAGTGAACATGGCAACCACTCCTGAAAGTTCCCTGCTGACCCTCATAGCCTGCTCTCTCACATCCTACCCTCCCTCCCTGAGCAAGCTCTCCCTGAAGATAAGGATGCATTTTCTAGAGTTTTATGCGAATGGAATTTATACATATTCTTCTTTGACTTGTTTCTCTCATCATAATTATTCTAGGATTTCTTGCTGTTGTATAAATAGTTCATTCCTTTGGATTGCTGAATAGTGTTCCATTGTGTGGATATGCCACAACTTGTTTATCCATTTACCACTTAATAGACGTTTGAGTTTTTTCCAATATTTGACTACTACAAATAAAGTATGCATTCATGTACGAGTTTTTGTACGAATATACACTTCTTTTCCCTTGGGTAAATGCCTAGAAATTAAGTAGCCCAACTGTTTTCAAAAGTGATTGGACCAATTAACACATCGAACAGCTGGGTCCGAGTTCCTTCATACCCTCACCAACACTTCATAGGGTAGGTTTTTTTAATTTGATGTGTTTTAATAGATGTGTAGTTATATGTCATCGTGGTTTTCATTTGAGTTTCCGTAGTGACTAATGGTGTTGAGAATCCTCTGAGGTGCTCATTTGACATCAATGTTATCTGTCTTTTGTGAAGTCCCTATTTAGATCAACCTGGGTCTCCTGCATTGCAGGCAGATTCTTTACTGTCTAAGCCACAAGGGAAGCCCAATTCAGATCTGTCACCCACTTTAAAATCTTTTACCCACTTTATCTTCTTCTTATTAAATTATGAGACCTATACATATATATATGGCATGTAAGTTACTTATTAGAAAAAATATTTTGCAAGTATTTTATATCAGTCTTTGGGTTGTATTTTTATTCTTCCAATAGTGTCCTTCTAAGAGAAGAAATTTTTGATTTAGATGTTAATTTTATTAAATTTTATTTTTTAGTGTCGTATCTAGGACATATCTAACTCACGATCAAAAAATAGTTTATGTTTTCTTCTAGAATTTTACTATTTTTAAGCTTTGCATTTATATCTATCATCCATTTTGAGTTTATATTTGTATATGATAGAAGGTATGGATTCAGGTTCATCATTTGTGTGTATATGTGTGTTTTCTAATTGTTAAGTACCTTCATTGAAAAGACTAATCTTTCTCCACATTGCATGTACCTTTAGTTAAAAATCAGTGATCCACATATGTTTGGGTCAGTTTCTAGGCTCTCTCTTCTGTTTCATTGATTTAATTGTCTAATTTGAGACCAGTACCACCTTATCTTGATAACTAGCTTTATTAAGTCTTGAAGTCTGGCAGTACTTACCACCTTTGTTGTTGTTGGTTAGTTGCTAAGTCATGTCCAACTCTTTTGCAATCCCGTGGACTGTAGCCTGCCAGGCTCCTCTGTCCATGGGATTTCCCAGGCAAGAATATGGAAGTGGGTTGCCATTTTCTTCTTCAGGGAATTTTCCCAGCCCAGGGATCAAACCCACATTTCCTGCACTGGCAGGCGGGTTCTTTACCACTGTGCCTCCAGAAAAGCTCATCTATTTTGTTCTTTTTCAAAGTTTTTTTGGCTATTCTAGGTTCATTGCATTTCCACAAGAATTTTGAATCAGGATGTCATTTTCTATAAAAAGTCTGCTAGCATATTAATAGAGATTATGTTAAATCTGTAGATCAATCTAGGAATAATATTAATCTTGACAATGTAGAGTCTTCCAACCCATGAATAAAGTTCAGCTCTCCATTTATTTGGAAATTCTTTAATTTCTTTAGCAATGTTATTTATAGTTTTCAGCATACGGACCTTTCATATCTTTTGTCAGAGTTGTCCCTAAGCATTTTATACTTTTTGGTGCTGTTGTACATGGCATTTTTGCTTCAGTTCCCAATTATTTGTTGCTAGGATATAGATTTACAATGGATTTTTTACTTTTATATTATACAGTGTAAGTTTGCTAAATCCACTCATTAGTTCAAGCATCTTTTTCTTTCATTGTTTTGGGTAACCTATGGAGACAATCATGTCATTGTGAGTAAAGATAATTTTATTTTTTCCGTTCCAATTTGTATCTTTTTTATTCCTCCTTTTTGCATTTTTACATTGACTGAGACCTCTAGTACAGTGTTGAATAAAAGTTGTGAGAGCAGATTTTCTTGCCTGCTCAGACTTCTCCAGCTCTTTTTCATTCCTGGAATGAAAGCTCTTGTCTTTCCTATCTTAACCCCTCCTTAGTCATTGTCCATCTCCTGGTATTTGATTTGACTATACCCATGATCTGTTGTGGTGGTGGTGGTGGTAGTTTAGTTGCTAAGTCATGTCTGACTCTTGTGACCCCATGGGCTGTAGCCCACCAGGCTCCTTTGTCCATGGGATTTCCCAGGCAAAAATACGGGGGTGGGTTGCCATGTCCTTCCTCATGGGATCTTCCTGACCCAGGGATTGAACCTGCATCACCTACATTGCAGGTGATATCCTTCACTGATGTGTTATATCCAATCCTGGTTTATTTTCTAGGTAGAACTTGACTCTCTACACTCCCTACTTGAGTTAGTGTTCCCATACATACTATCATCCATGCATCTTTGTTTTTGCAGCATCCCAGACCTGATGTCTCAGAGAGAAGAAACCTGGCATAGACAGAGAGGGACTCCAACAACTACAAGTTTCCACGGCCACTTTACAGGTTTTCCAAAAGCTGGATGGGAATATTCTTTAACAGGTCCTCCGAGAGCAAGGTGTAAAGTGAGAGCACGCCCCAAGGCTGGTGTTTGTAGTTCAACTCACTCATTCCTTGTGAAAGAGAAACAAGTCATGAGACTGCTCTGGCAAGAGGCCAGAGCAAAGGGAAGAGAGTAGACGGTAGAAATAGAACTGCATGCGGCTGGCACACCTGTTGTAGTTGGAATCCCCAAGAGATGAGAATCTGACACGGGAGTAGGGGGCGTGTGTGTGTGTGTACTCAGTCATGTCCATCTGTTTGTGACCCCGTGGACTGTAGCCAACCAGGCTCCTCTGTCCATGGGATTCTCCAGGCAAGAACACCGCTGTGGGTTGCCATTTCCTTCTCCAGGGGATCTTCCTGACCCAGGGACCAAACCCAAGTATCTTATGTCTCCTGCATTGGCAGGTGGCTTGTTTACCAAAGCACCACCTGGGAAGCCCAGAGTGGAAGGAATACCTCAGAAAAGGAAATAGACTTGAATCTACCCACTTGTTTCGTTAATCATCAGCTAAGGACTATGGTGGAGAAGCGAACTCCCAGGAACTCCCAGCCTTTCCTTCTGTCAGGCCGAGTGGGTTCCAGCAGCCCAAGGAGCCCTCCAGAAGAACACTGGAGGCGCTGGCTGCTGGCCGTGCAAATACGAGGCAGACAGGGAGCACACGAGGAGGGTAGACAGGAGTCTGAGGGTATGTGGACCGAGCACTGACGGGTGCACGTGCACTTATTTCAGCAGAGGACACAGGCTCAGACTTGCGGACGGCCTCCCCTGACCAAGCACAGATGCTGGGGACACAAGCTCCTCACCTTGGGCTCTTTCCCCCAGCCCTGGCATGGATGTTGTAAGCGAGCTCAGCGCTTGCCTCTGTTACATTCCAGCACTCAGCCTCTGCTCTGGTTTGTGTGTTCCCCCAATCGTCATCAGAGTGTGTTTACCGATGTGACCTCACTGTCAGCAAATCAGAGTCAGACCCTAAACCCGCAGCCCCAGAAAAGTGCAGCAGGCCTCCCTTGTGTTGCTGCCACCGCTGAAGACCTCCTTAGGGTCCTGCTGCCTCTGGAGTCTGCTTGAAATATTTCCACCTTCATCAACTCGGATGGCAAGCCCAGCTCCTTTGCCCATTTCCTCAAAGAGCCCACTGATGCTCAGGGCTCAGCTGGGATTCAGCCGACCTAGCTGATGCCATGGTGCAGAGCGCAGCCCATTAGCATCCAGCCACTTTCTTTTCTTCTCTCTCTGCTTCCCTCTGGGGATCACAGTTAAGTCCTCTCTTGGGCCTTGCACCGCATATCCTGAGGCTTAAGCTCGCCCCTGGGCTCCCAACACCACTCCAGTGGCCCATCAGGATAGCTCTTCCACATAAATATGATGCTCCTGCTAGGAGGAATTATGGGGAATAACAAGCTTCCTTCCACAAGCCTGCTTTTCAAACAGATTCCTTTTTTCTCCTTCATGTGTCTTTGTTGTTGTTCAGTTGCTCAGTCGTGTCTGACTCTTTGCGACCTCATGAACTGCAGCACGCCAGGCTTCCCTGTCCTTCACTACCTCCCTAAATTTGCTCAAACTCATGTTCACTGAGTCAGTGATGCCAGCCAACCATCTCATGCTCTGTTGCCCCCTTCTCCTTTTGCCTTCAATCTTTCCCAGCCAACAGGGTCTTTTCCAGTGAGTCGGCTCTTCGCATCAAGGTGGCCAAAGTATTGGAGCTTCAGCTTCAGCATCAGTCCTTCCAATGAATATGCAAAGTCGATTTCCTTTAGGATTGACTGGTTTGATCTCCATTGTGTATCTTACCCTGTAGATTCTTGCCCCATCAACATTATGTATGAATGTATTTATTTACTTACTAGTATCTTTTTATTTCTCTGTCATTGTTCTAGATGTGTCTCTTATGAATCACTTATGTTTGGATTCAGCGTGGGGTATTTGTTATCATATTTGTTATGAAGATGGACATTGTGGGTCTTACTTCCTTTGTCTCAGTTTATGCAATCCATTTGGCATTTTTAGACCTCTTGGCTTTTTTTCTCGCTGCTTGTGTGCATGCTAAGTCACTTCAGCCGTGTCAGACTCTGTGCGACCCCATGGACTGTAGCCCTCCAGGCTCCTCTGTCCATAGGGATTCTCCAGGCAAGAGTCCTGGAGTGGGTTGCCCTGCCCTCCTCCAGGGGATCTTCCTGACATAGGGATCAAACCCACATCTCATAAGTCTCCTGCCTTGGCAGATGGGTTTTTTTTTTTTTTTTTTTTTTAACCACCAGCGCCACCTGGAAAGCCCTTTTTTCTTCCAGCCTTTGGCCAAGTGTTTTGTATATTTGTTCTTTTTACCCAAGTGATTTGAAAAGCTGTGAATTCTATTTTTACTGGGTTAATGGTTATCCTTATATTTCAAAACGTGATCGCTCCTATGTCCTTACATCCAAAAATTCTACCAGCCCTGATGACCCTCTCCAGGGATACCCTTGCCTATCCTTCCCACTCACGTCCACCTCCCACTTCCCAAGTTTTTTGGTATGAGCTAATGATACTGTTTAATTATCAATCTTTTTCTTTTTATAATTATTTTCATATTGGCATAGCTTCCTTGCAAAATTAAATATTGAATTAATTGTACTTAATATTGCATTTGAACAATTAATTATTTAAACAATGATTTAACTTTCTTTTATTAAGCAAGCTTATTTTTTAAAATTTGTGTTTATTTTTGGCTGCCCTGAGTCTTTGTTGCTGCATGCGGGCTTTCTCTCGTTGCGGTGAGCAGGGGCTATTTTCTCATTGTGATGTGTGGGTTTCTCCTTGCAGTGACATCTCTTGTTGTGGTGCGCAGGCTTAGTTGCTCTGCAGCATGTGGGATCTTTCCAGACCTGGACTGAACTTGTGTCCCCTGCATTGGTAGGCGGATTCTTAACCACTGGACTACGAGGGAAGTCCCACAAGCTTTTTTTTCCATTATAGGTTATTACAAGATATTGAATATAGTTCCCTATGCTCTACTGTGTTGCTTATCTATTTTCTATAGAGTAATGTGTGTCTGCTAATCCCAAACTCCTCATTTATCCCTCTCCCCCTTTGGTATCCATAAGTTTCCTTTCTTTGTGTGTAAGTCTATTTCTGTCTTATTAATAAATTCATTTGAATCATTTGTTTTTAGATCCTACATATAAGTGATATCATATGCTACTTGTTTTTGTGTCACTTCACTTAGTATGATCATATCTAGGTCCATCCATGTTGCTGCAAATGGCATTATTTCATTCTTTTTTTATGGTTGAATAATTGCATATAAAAGATTTGGACATGACTTAGTGACTGAACAGTAACAACCACATCTTTTAACTCTGTCAGTACTCACCCCATGTCTTTCGTGTGTATTTTCCTCATGCTTGAGTTCTGTATTGTGAGTTGTTTCTAAGATCACTGGAGTACCTTTTTGAGAAAACAGAAGGAAGAAAAAGAAGTGAGTTGCATCCTTCCTGAGATCTTGTCTGTGTGGGAATTCCTCTTCCCTTTGCCTTGCCCCCAGAATTGTTTAACTGCCGCCTGTAACATTACTTCATTTGCTTCTAATCAAAAAAGTGAAAAGAAGTGAGTTGTCAATGTGATCGTTTTGTTTTTTCTACATGGTTCCTTGTAAGATTATTTTTCTTACTCTTAAATTTAAAAAAAATGTTCCAAGATATTTCTAAGTGTGTATCCTTTCTTTATATTAATTTCTCTGACACTTGGTAAGCTCTTTTATTCAGAAGATTCTAGTCTTTCCAGCTCAGGAAAATAGCTTTTATTATACATCCTGAATCAATTTTTCATGACATTTATCTTTTTGCTCACCATCTCAATCTTTCTACAGGAAATCCTTTTACCTTTCTGAGTAATCAGATAATTTATCAAACCATCTTTCAGAATCAGTGAATCTCTTTTCTGCCTTATCTACTGTGCTATTCATGCTGTCTGGGATGGCTTTCAGAGTTAAGGAACTCATGTTTTTCATCAGAAAGTAATCTATCCTGATTTCAGGTTTCCCAGCTTTCCACAGTGCAGTGTCCTCTTGACTCTTACTGAGAATACAAATTAGAGGGTTTTGTCTCCTGGAGATGCTGTTCTCAGGTTGTCTTCAAGGCTGTGACTTGTCTGCGAGTCTGTGCGTCTCCAGCCCCTGCAGGAGGCCTGGAGATGCTTGTGTAGGTCGTGGCTGCCATTGTGCTCAGGATATGGGGAAGGCCAGCTGGGGAGAGACGGATGAGGTGGGAAGTTCACTGTGAGCTGGAAGCTTCTCTTCACAACACCCAGCAACCCCAAGTTTCCCAGAGTCCTCCAGTCTCCTCTTAGGATCACTGGCAACCTAGGCAATCCTGTTTATTTAACTGTGCCGATCAAAGCACATGAGGGCAGTTGGCGCACACCACAGCCGCTCGCTCCAGGTGATGAGCACTGGTAGTTTGCTCAATCATTCATTCATTTAGTAAATATTCATTGAGCACCTCTTTGTACTAAGTCTGGTTCTACACGCTGAAAATATGATGGCAAAGTTGGTTCTCTGCCCACAGTGCTTTTATTAGAGTGGGGTGATAGACTGTACAAAAAATATAGTAATATAATATATATTTAATATATAAATATGTATAAATATATATTTATACACAAACATTTATAATATATATTTATATTTCCTGGTGGCTCAGATAGTAACGAATCTGCCTGCAATGCAGAAGACCTAAGTTTGATCCCTGGGTTGGGAAGATCCCCTGGAGAAGGGTAAAGTATAGCATTCTAATATTTATTAATTTATATAACTATATTTATGAAAATATCAATAAAACAATAAAATATCAAAGAATTATAAATACTATGAAAAAAGAAATCCAAGAGTAAACACCTTGAGAAAGGAAAAGTGCTATTTTAGTGAGGATGATCTGGAAAGACCTTGAGCAGCAACTGGAATAAAGTGAGGAAGTGAGTCCAGAGGGTGTCTGGGGGAGGAGTGGTCCGGGTGGAGGGGACAGCAAGTGCAAAGGCCCTGGGGCAGGAGAGCCTTGGGCTTCCTAAAGGAAAACGAAGAGACCAGTGTGGCCAAGACTGCATGTGGGAACACAGCAGGGCAGGGACTTCCTGCATGCATCTGGACCATACTTGGGCTTCTCATGAGACAGCTGCATCCTTCAAGATGCAAGGCATATCTCTTGAACAGTCAGGGACATTTGTTGTTGTTTAGTTGCTCAGTTGTGTCTGACTCTTTGCAGCCCCATGGACTGCAGCACACCAGGCTTCCCTGTCCTTCACCATCTCCTGGAATTTGTTCAGACACATGTCCATTGAGTTGATGATGTCATCCAACTATCTCATCCTTTGTCATCCCTTTCTCCTTCTGCCCTCAGTCTTTCCCAGCATCAGGGTCTTTTCCAATGGGTCAGCTCTTCACATCAGGTGGCCAAAGTATTGGAGCTTCAGCATCAGTCCTTCCAACATGCCTGCTAGGAAACAGCATCTCAGTAGCCCAGCGCCAGCGTGTGGGGTTGGAATTACTCCTGCTGAGCTCCACGCCTGTGATAAATCCTCTGGATACCAAAGGGCTCCCCAGCCCCCGTGTCAGCCTTTCACTCATAGCATTGTGTTGGGCCAGCCGCCCACCTTCTGTTGTCCATAACCCTGTGCTGAGCTTCAGCCTTCTTGGCCCGAGCCCTGAAGCTGCTCAGGGCCCACCTCACCCTTGCGGGCCCACATGATCCTGTGTTCTGTGACTGCAGCAGGGGCTAGGAACCTGGTTGGTGGACTCATCTCCCCGTGGCTCAGCTCTGTCCAGCTCAGGGCATCACCTACGGCCTCTGCTACTCTGGACTCTGCTAAGGTCTGCCGGAGTCTGGGTCCTCCTGATCTGGAGTCCTGTCCTTTACCACAGCCCTCATTCTCCCATTCTTCCCCTGCCTTCTCTGTCTCCCGTAAGCCTTTTACTGAGGTCTCATTGTGTCCCACTCCAAGCCTGTCTGCGTTTTTACAACCCACCCCTCACCCTGCTGGGCATCCAGGCTGGGTGATAAAAGGGGACAAAGTCACATCCAGATCTTTTATAAGCAAAGAAACTTGTAATTAGGTGGAAACACAAGGTTATTTTTTCGAAGACATGTTACTAAGATTGGGCAGTCATGTGCCTCCCTCTGTCCCAGGAGACCCAGCCACTGAATGAGACCTTTTTTTAAAGGTCTGGGTCCTTCTGAAAGTTTGGTTTATGTAATTCATAAACATGTAACCCTAACCTTGAAATTTTATAACTCCTATATTTGCTTGAGACTCCTGTTGACAAGCACGTCTTTACTCAGACTAAATAGATGGATAAATAGCTATTGATTTCCATCAAGATAGATTTATGTCAAGAAATTTGTCCTTCATACTCATTTTGCCAAAATCTATATGGATTTCTCATCAAAATCTTTTGACCAGTCACGCTAAATGTTCAACTCTTTTCCAAACCACCTGGCATATTATCAAATGAGCAATACCTGAATGAGTTATAGGGTTAACATATCACAAAAATTATCTTCTATAGTAATACAGAGTTTTCTCTTACATGTCATTTTTAAGAAGACAAGGTATTTCTGTGGCTTATGAATACAGTGAATTGCTGAAGCTTTTGTTACTTGCCACTCACCTGCACCTATACAGGCACCTGTCAATCAGTACAGTCTACACTGTCAAGCCACACGGTTAGCGGTATTAGTTGATCATTCCATAGGCTGTATCTCGGAGAAGCTAAGCCCAGTGTAATGTGAGAGCAGCATGGCAGGTGCTCAGGCCCATCTGAGCTGGCATCAGCTAGCTGACCGCTACTATGTCTTCCACTCTGATATAGCCAGTAGTAACAACACAGCTGGTGCTACAGAAGACTCTGGACAGTCCCTTGGACAGTGTGGAGACCAAACCAGCCAATCCGAAAAGAAATCAACCCTGAATATTTCATTGGAAGGACTGATGCTGAAGCTGAAGCTCCAATACTTTGGTCATCTGATGCGAACTGACTCATTGGAAAAGACCCTGATGCTGGGAAAGATTGAGGGCAGGAGAAGGGGGTGGCAGAGGATGAGATGATGGTATAACATCATTGACTCAACGGACATGAGTTTGAGCAAACTCAGGGAAATAGTGAAGGACAGGGAAGCCTGGCATCCTGCATTCCATGGGGTTTCAAAGAGTTGGAGCTGACTTAGCAACTGAACAACCCCAACAGCACAACGCACTTGGAGAGATTCAGAAGTACCTTTAAGGGCTATCTTGACTTTATATCACCTTCCAGAAAGGATGATCTTCATAATAAGTCCAGGTGGCTTGAATTGATTCAACAATGACTGCTGTGTGGGGGGAAGAAAAAGATTCAAACCGAACATCCCCAGGGAGGCTGGACGCTTGTGCCTTGTCTTTGGAGCCAGCCCACAGTGGATTGTGAACATTTAATCTTTGATAATTGTGAACAGTAGCTGCTTCAACCAGTTAACTTTCAAAGATGAATTGACTCGGGATGTTCTAAAATTCATGACATAAGCGGTAATTTCTCAAAACTTTTTCTTGGTCGTAGGAGGAGCACAAATTATTAATGTCCAACTTAAGGAGCAGCCGTTCACAGGCTACAGATTCCATGTGTGAAATTTAAATCTCTGAGCAGCGACTGCTGGTGCTGGGAAAAGTGCACCTTCGGAAATCCCACAAGTCCAGCTGTCCCTGACTTATTTACAGCAGGGACTGTGAGAAACTCTAACGTGGCATGTGTTTTGTCCCCTGATGGCAATGTAAGCAAAGTAGGGATCCCAACAACAGCAGTTACGTTTCAGTGGCACAAGCCTGCGTGCATGCACGCTCAGGCGCGCAGTCATGTCCGACTCTTTGTGACCCCATGGACTGTAGCCCGCCAGGCTCCTCTGTCCATGGGATTCTCCAGGCAAAATTATTGGAGTGGATTGCCATACCTCCTCCAGGGGATCTTTCTGACCCAGGGATTGAACCCGCATCTCTTAGGTCTCCTGCATTGGAGTTCTTTACTCCAATGTGGGTTTTTACTACTAGCGCCACCTGGGAGCCAAAAATAACGTCCACACACTGCTCCTCCGAACCGCAGGGGTCATACATATGCTCTGGGATGGTTGTCCTTTCCTCTTATCTGGTCCCTTTGTTGATGCTCACTGATCAGGAAGTCGCTTAAGGGTGGTGCCACCAATTCCTTTCTTCCAACAGGACCCAGTTGTCTTAATTTGATTCCCCCCAGATTCAAGCAAAATCTTATGTGCCCATTTATGTATCTTGTCCCCTTTTCTGTAACAACAACTATTTCTTATTGATCACACACACACACACACACACACACACACACACACACACACACACACACACACATCTACTCTGGCTAATAATCCCTTTTGTGTTCAATATACTGCAAATATTTCTTCTGCCTGTAATTTTTGCCATCTAACTTTGTTTATGGTATTTTTTATTGTTCAGAAAGTTTTCATTTTTATCAGGTGCAATTTCTTAATTTCCCATCACTGTGGCTCTTTGGAGTTTGTTTCTTGCTTATGAAGGCCGTCATCCAGACACTGTTTTTTTCTGAAGATGAACAAACCTGTGCCTTATTCTAATACCATTACTTTTTTGTTGCTAAGATTTAAGTTCTTAATCCTCTTCAGTTATAGTTCTGTGCATGGTGTGGTGTAGGAGTGTAATACTGTTTCTTTCCAACACCTTTATTGAATGGTCCAGTCTTTTCTCCACTTTTCAGCAAATGTTATCACAGAAAGATTCAAATATGAGTAGACACTGCACACAGTAAGTCCCTGAATGTAGAATACTTGCAGACTGTTCTGAAAATGCACTCCCTACACAGAGCTAAATGTATTGATACGTAACAAACATTATGCAGTTATTTCTTCACCTGTTTCCCACCTTGTTCCAGAAAGGATTATCTGCAGGGTTTGCATTAGAAGTGGCCAGTGCAATAGAGTGCTAGCTGGGCTGAGTCTGCATCATCTCTGTCCCTCAGCTGAGCTCTTGTGTGTCAGGCCCTGCCTTGGGGGGACTTGACCTGGGCAGGCTCTCCTTGCAGGGCTTTCTGCTTGGCTTCCTGGTGTATGCAGTGAGAGCAGGGAAGCAGTCACAGGATAAGAGCGAAACTATGTCCTTGACTGTCATTGGGTGAAGCAAGTAGGGGGAGGAGAGAGGGGCCCGGCAGTTTCCTTTTCATTTTGCCACATGGGGCTTTAAGGAGGGGGAAAAAAGCTCAGAGCATATCACACTGATCCAGGAGGCAGAAAAGAAAAGGAGCACAGAGTGAGGCAGAGCCCCTCCCAACCAAGGGCAGAGAACAGCCCGGGAATGCCTTCCTGCCCCGGGGCCAGCTGCACCTGCTATATTTGGGGTCAGGCTCCTGGAGGCAATGCCTCTGCAGGATTCACCCAGGGAATTCCTGGGAATTTCCACCCACTTCCTCTCCTCCAAATGGCTGCAAGAGGCTTTTCACTCTGACGGCATCTGTGTTTGCATTTGGGTTTAGGATACCTTGTTAACTTACCCAGGCTTCTTGGAGAATCCACAGCCATCAGCATCTTTTTAGGAAAGCAAGTGAAATTTCCTTGTATGTGCTATTTTGTGTGTGTGCGTGTGTGCTGTTTTATTGTTGTATTTAAAAAAAATAACCATGTTGAAGATTTGAGGGCCATGACTCAGTACTAACTGCAGGTATATAAGGAAAGGAGAAATAGTCTTGCAGACAAATGCGTGTAACTGACGAGACCGGTTGTGCTTCCCTGAAAATGTGTCCTGTAGGGCCCCAAGGTGGAGGGAGCAAAC
Source organism: Muntiacus reevesi (assembly GCF_963930625.1). Lineage (NCBI taxonomy): Eukaryota > Metazoa > Chordata > Mammalia > Artiodactyla > Cervidae > Muntiacus > Muntiacus reevesi. Next base: position 73,314,708 of record NC_089252.1, read on the forward strand.
ATCTTCCAATTCACATCTGGAGGAGGAGAGGGGTGAGGTCAGGAAGGGGGCTCTGGAGAGGTGACCTGGTCATGGTTCTCACGTCTGCTGTCCCTGCCAGGGAGGATGCTCACCCTCCATTTCCTGCCTGAGCAAAGCCTTTCCTGGTAAATATCACCCTTTGTTGCAAGACTGCCAAGCAGACCTCATCTGCACTCTGCCATAGCCCTTGGGACATCCGAACCCGTCACAGAGCCCCCACTCTCCAAGCCTACAAGACAGAGAGAGGTGATCATGAAGTGAAGGGGAGTCGCCCTGACCCCTCGCTACCAGGACGCCTCTGGCATCAGTGGAGGGAGCTGTGAGGCAGACGCCAACCAGGAGCTCTGCAGGAAAGTCAATGATATGGGTGGAAGGGAGGGGCCCGGGAGACCACTGTTTCATGACCAGGCTGGGTAGGGTTCTGCGTTAAAGATCACAAAAGTTAACAATAATATGTAAGTGTGAGATCCTAATGCTGTGCAGAAACTCTGTAGATTCCACAGCACCCCCCTGCAGTTTGTATTATTGCCTCCATTTTACAGATGATGAAACTGGGGTGCAGAGAAGCTCAGAGGCTAAGTTTTGAATTCAAACCCATTTCCTCCATCCACAAGTTCCTCCCACTTTACTGCGCACACAGACTACAGTGTTACATTTCAGAGCTGCGGTTCTCAGCCTTCCCCGTGCCGCCGCATTGTCTACATTCCAAGGCTAGCCCATCAGTAACTCCCCAGATTTCACACGAGGATTCCTCACCCAAGAGGCCGAGAGGGGACCGTTTCCCCACCTCTGCACCCCGCTGCAGGGAAGCCCATCCGTCAGAGTTCGGAGGGGATGCATGCCTCATTGAAGCTCCCCAGAAATTCTCAACTGTCCTCCAGGCCACTTGAGAAGCACTGATTCAGTTAAACCATTAGACAGGGTGGCATAATTTCTACCTACATATCTGCCATTTCCCTTCCCAGGGACAATTTTGGATTAACACCGGACCCTCCCCTCTGCAAACTTTTATTCCTTGATTCCTTTTAATGTGGAATTTTATCAAAGGACTACACTTTTCATCTAGTACACCAGCATCCAGGGCCAGTGGAGGTATAGGTGGTGGGATAAGAGGAGATGGGGCGGGGGGCTCTGGAGTCACTCGGGGACATAAAGGGAAGCATTTAAAGACTGGAAAAGGTGTGAACTGGGTTGGGGAGAGGCTCTGCCACAGTGATGAGAGGACAGAAGGACCCGCAGCAGATGGTGATGGTGGTCCAGTCGTGTCTCATCTGTCTGCCCCAGAGGATTCTTGCAGCCAGTGGATGACCATGCTGCCGATGGCTTCCGGGGCCTCTCGGCCTGAGGGCACCCTCTGTCCACAGGCACAGGCTGACTCCACAGAGAGATCAGGCAGGAAGGAATTGGGGAGTAGAAAATACCCCCAGAAAGTCTCCCAGCCCAGGAGAGATAGGAGCTAGTGAACAGAAACTTCAGCGTTTTCTGCCTCAGTGAGAAACTCTGAGGTGTGTTCTGTACTGGTTCCCAGAGGTCCCAACGTGATCGAGTCCCACTCACTCACAGAGGTGACGTGGAGTTAACACCTCCTGAATTGTCTGCTTTTCCTTCTCTGTCTCACTTCCCCCATCCCTCTTTCCTGCTTCCGGGGACCCTTGCCCACATAAGCCACCAGCACCCAGGTTTTTGCCTTGGGATCTGATCTGGGGAGACCCAAATGATGACAGACACCTGTGTCAACATTTTTAGTCCAGTCCCTCTCTCAGGCTTCCATTCCACACACCAGGTACCCCCACGACACCCCATCACACCCCGACTAGACTCCATATCTCGTTGAAGGAACGAACTTCTCCTCCTCCATCTGCCAAGTCAAATAATGGCATGGAGGGTCTTTTCTAACTATCACCTCCTCCTGACATCGGAGCTTAACTCCAGTGACCCCGTTTGGATAAAATGAAAACCAGAATCGGGGCTTTTACTCATGTATTGGGGGAGAAAAATCTCTCCAGCTGCAAGAAATGCCGGCTGCCTTTTGTGGATGTAAAGGCGGGTCCCGCTGAGGATGGCTGATGCCATTGGGGCCCCGCTGTTGTGTGTGGGTGTCACCTCTTCATGGGCACCAGCCACTCACCACTGCATCTCTGCCTAGGGGCTTTCTCAAAAATCTCAGCAGGCTGCGTTCCCTGAGTGCCAGAGAATTAACATTCCCTAGGAGGAGCCTCGGAGAAGACAGTGGCACCCCACTCCAGTGCTCTTGCCTGGAAAATCCCTTGGACGGAGGAGCCTGGTAGGCTGCAGTCCATGCGGTCGCCAAGAGTCAGACACGACTGAGCGACTTCCCTTTCCCTTTTCACTTTCATGCACTGGAGAAGGAAATGGCAACCCACTCCAGTGTTCTTGCCTGGAGAATCCCAGGGACGGGGGAGCCTGGTGGGCTGCTGTCTATGGGGTCGCACAGAGTCGGACACAATTGAAGCAACTTAGCAGCAGCAGCAGCAGCAGGAGCAGCCTTCCTCCAAAGACCAGCGGAATTGTGCCCTCGCCCCTCGAGCAGGGTAGCACTGAAGTGTGTGCCCCCGTGGTTCCAGACAGATGCCCTCAGGGAGATCAGTTCCATGCTGCACCATTGTCTTGCTGTCTTCGCTTCTCTGCTCACTTCCCCACACCCCTCCTGGTACTTCCTGCATTTCCCAAATGACATTCAGGCCCCTGCCTCGGGGATCTGCTTTGGGAGAAGAGAGCCCAAATTAAAAAGTGACAACTCCAAAGACAGACATACAATGACGGAAGTGGGGGAAAACCTATTCTTCATCATCTCTCGAACTCTCCATCAAGCAGTGCCTGAGGCGATGTGTAGTTTTATATTTTATGTTTTGCTTAAACAAATCTAATTTTGCGTGTGCGTCCGTTGCCACACTGAGTCTAATTGATGTAGCTAAAGTCCTACCACAGCCAGTGAACATTCCAGATCTTTCACAGTGCAGTTCCTGCTTTAGGTTCTCCAGCATTCTCTCCAGCCCCCAGCCACAGACTGAAATCCTTCTTGTCCTTGCGCAAGCTGAAGCCATCCCCACCACCTTGGTGCACCGCTCCCTTCCCTGTGTGCCCAAACCCCAGCAGTCCTGCAGGGCTCTGTTCTGAAGCCTCCTTCCTCCCCTCTTCTGCACTAAAGTCTCCTCCATTTCTCTGTGCAGGCTGTTCTTCCTCCTTCATGACCTTTTCCGAGTCCCGCTCACATTTGTAACAGGAAGAAATCTCTGCTCACTCAGTTACCAGCTGTACTAGACAGAGGCTTTGGGGTGCTGCTCTTCTTTTGTTTCTTGGTCTGGATACTGGTTACTCACCTGTGTTCACTTTCTGAAAACTTCCAGTAGGCTTCCAGGGTGTACACTCTCTGCCAGCATGCTGTATGTCAACAAAAGAGTGTCTTTAAAGATAAAATATCAAAAGTTGAAAGTCCTTCTGGCAAAGGGAAAGTCTTTTTTTCTCCCAAGAACTAGGATGCATTTCGTTGTACAACTTTGGGGTTAGGAGATGGGTGACCGGTTTGCCTTGAAAGAGGAAGAAAAGCGCTGGTGCTTCCTTGAGTGGAGAGGGCGTGGTGAGGAGAAGAGATGGAAGACTGGCTGGGGAGCAGCTCTAACCCCACGATGTCACTGCTACCCAGCAACTCTCAGCTCTCAAAGCATTATCTGAGCTGGGAGGTGCAGGAGGGGGTATTTTTCTGGACTGTGGTAAAGTGGCTTAGTTCCAGGTGTCTACTGTCACAATGAAATGTGGTGAGCACAATGGTTCAGGGGCTGGCAGGAAAGAGATCTGAGAGTGAATTCTAGATGGAGCACTCATCACTGGGAGGACGCCAACCATATGGGGCCACGAAATTGGGTGTTGAGGCAAGTTTAGTTCCTACCACTGTGGCCTGGGCATTATACAGTTGTCTCAGTAGGTCTTTTCTCCTTGATTGTTCTATCAGTTTCTTGAGGTTGAAGGCAACAACTGAATGTATAGATCAGTGGATGGATGGATGGTTGGATGGGTGGATAGATGGAAAGATGGATGGACAGATAGATCAATTATCCTTGTAACTGCCCTCTATTTCCTCAATTCTCAGCATGAAGAAGATACTCAGTAAATTTCTCTTTGTGTGAATTAGTGGAAAATTGAAAAAGATGAGGGACTTGGGATTTCCTGGATAACCCAGAACTCTTCGCAGGTGGTGCTAGTGGTAAAGAATCCGCCTGCCAGTGCAGAAGACGCACATTTGATCCCTGGGTTGGGAAGATCCCCAAAGGAGGGCAGGACAACCCACTCCAGAATTCTTGCCTGGGAAATCCCATGGACAGAGGAGCGTGGAGGGCTATGGTCCATGGGGTTGCAGGCTGCAGCTTAGCAACTTAGCATGCACACTCCTACTGTAGAAGCAGATGAACAGTATATATGAAGAGCACATTCTCCGGTTGAGAGCTAGGTTAAAATCTCAGCTTTACCACTTAGCACTATTTATGCAACAAGTCACAACTTCTCTGGACTTCGGTTTCTTTACCTACAGAATAGGTGACTGAGGAAAGACATACTTTAATTAACCGTCAAGTGCTTTTTCAGGTTTCTGTGTTGGGAGGGTCGTTTTCAGGACTTTCATTCTCAGATGACACAGCTCACCTGAATGGTGTAATTTCTCTGTCCCTGAATGCCTCTCGCACCTGTTCGTTGGCTCTGGCATAGCTGTAACCATCATCAAGAGTGTCAAAATGCAAATGGTCATAGATTTAAATGCACGCAGAGGGGTAAGTGATTCAGGACACCTTCAGTCCTACAAAGAGAACAGGCTTTCTTTGGTGGGAGGACACTGGGATTTTCAGTGGGGTAGAGAGAAGATATAGAAAAGGGACTGGGGGCCTTCAGGGGCTTTGTGTCAGACCCATCAAAAAAAGCCACTCGTGCCTCCTTTGTTGTATTGTCACTGCTGCAGGTGATTGTCATTTGTGTTCCTGTCTCCTTGACATGGGCAGGTGTTACCTGAATTTTGGAGAGGAATACACTAGGTGGCTCATTGGGTAAAGAATCTGCCTGTAGTGCAGGAGACTCAAGAGACATGGGTTTGATCCCTGGGTCGGAAAGATCCCCGGGAGTAGGACGTGGCAACCCACTGCAGTATTCTTGCCTGGAGAATTCCATGGACAGAGGAGCCTGGCAGGCTGCAGTCCACTGGATTGCAAAGAGTCGGACAGGACTGAAGCAACTGGACGTGTACACACCCCAGGTGTGAAATGTGTCTTCTCAGAAGCAACCCTGCAAGAGGCACACCTGAGCCCCTCCTCTGAGCACCCCACTGTGAGGGGGTGTGATGTTTGCCAGACGGACCCCCTCAGCATCTCTGTGGTAGCCGCATCCCCCCCAACCTGTAGCAGGCCATTACATTATCCTGCACATCAGGCCTCCTAACGTGGCCATGGGTAAGAGTTCCCTAGCAGTGTTACTGAAAGGCAGATCCTGGTTCAGAGGGTTGGGGCAGGGCCTGAGATCGGGCATTTCTGACAAGCTCCCCAGAGACTACTGATGAGACTGCTGGCTCATGGCCCCCATTTTGCTGATCAAGGCTACAGACCCTTGTTAAATTAACGAAAGAATACATGATGAGCATAATTTATCAGATTTCTGTTGTGTCCATCATCAGCCCCAGGTCTTTCATCTACTAGGAGACTCTTACCTGTCTGCCCCTCCCAGGAAATTGCCGTCTGTTAACTTACAGCCAGCTGTCCGACCGGAAGCCAGGATCTGTGTCTTCAGCCACGTGGTCCCATCTTTGCTTCTGGGCAGCAGTGGCCTGCCCCTGGCTCCCCCCACCCCCAACCTGTGCCCCGTAACTCACCAGGTAGCATTTGATGTGAAGATGAAAGGACCAGCACACCTGGGTGACAGCCCCACTCCTCCAGCTCCACTTCCTCAACATCAATCACTCCCACCCACTCATCGATCCAGATTAAAAGCCAGGCTTTCAAACCTAGCTCTCACCACAACAAATTCTGGTTTACAACTGACCCGCCACGGCCAGCTCTGCTGTCCCGAGAAAAGGTGGTAGGACCAGCCCGGTGGTCACTTCTTCCCTCTGGGGGCCGCTCAGTGTCTAGGTGACTGTCGTTCCCTCCCTGAGACCCCTGGTGCGGCATGGGCCGTGTCTGGGAATGGGAGGGGGAGGACCCTGTGCATCCGCAGGTGTGCTGGGCAGCCCACTGCCTGCCAGGTGGTCGGTCTCAGGGCAGCCTCCTGGCACACGTTCTGTTCCCAGTCCTGGTGATGGATACGTTACCTGTGGGGTCGTGCTGTGCTGCGCTTAGTCACTTGGTCATGTCCTCGTCTTTGTGACCCCATGGACTATAGCCTGCCAGGCCCCTCTGTCCATGGAATTCTTTAGGCCGGAGTACTGGAGTGGGTAGCCTATCCCTTCTCCAGGGGATCTTCCCAACCCAGGAATTGAACTGGGGTTTTCTGCATTGCAGACAGATTCTTTACCAGCTGAGCTACCAGGCAAGCCCGTGGAGTTGAATCAGGCATGAATTAAAGGCTTGGCCTCCTGTTCCCATGGCTTCTCCCTGCACAAGAGCCTTCATCAGAAGAAACTGCTGAGTCTGAGAACACCTCCTCATCTCCAGCATTGGCCAGAGTTTCACCTTCCAAGTTCCCTCTGCTGCATTCTCCTGGGTATAGGGCGTGCTCTCTTTCTGGAGGACTTTGGTGCCCTCTGAACACAACTGAGAATTCCTGAGGACATTTGGAATCAGCAATTCAACTCATATTTATTGAGCACCTAATAACTCATTAGAAAAGACCCTGATGCTGGGAAAGATAGAAGGGGAAAGGAGAAATGGGTGGCAGAGGATGAGATGGTTAGATAGCATCGTGACTCATTGGACATGAGTTTGAGCAAATTATGGGAGATAGTGAAAGACGGGGGAAGCCTGATGGGCTCCAGCCCAGAGGGTCACAAAGAGTCGGACACAACTTAGTGACTAAACAGCAACAGAAGTCCCAAGGACAGCCAAACTGCTGAGGTGGTCAACACAACACAGACGCCCCTGCTCTCCTAGAGCAGATGTTCTCCTGGGCCAGGAAGGAAAACAAACAAGTCAATAAATAATCGAGGTATTTTCAGATAGTGACAAAACTGCAAAGACAAACAAGGAGATGCAGCACAGGGACTTTAGGGGGTCAGAGGACACCTTCATGAAGAGGTGACATTTGAATCAGTACCCAAATAATGGGGAGCCAGCCAAGCAGACCCCTGGATGCAAAACAGAGCATGTCACCAACCAAGGGAAGGAAGAGGCGGGAAGACACTTCGAATCCGCTAGGATGAGAGAGAACAGCAGGGTTGGAGCATGGGAGTGAGGGGGGTGGGTCTGAAGAGCCAGGAACAACACATCAAGTAGGACCTTCTGGTTTTCTCTGATGCAGTGAGAATCCCCAGGGGTATTTAGGTTGGGGGAAACATGATGTGACTTAATGTTTTAAAGAACACACTGGCTGCCTTATGCAGAGAGAACAGAGAGGGCGGGGCACAAAAAGCAATCAGAGGGCCATTCCTGGGAGAGCTGATGGCAGCTTGAAAAAAGGGAAGTGGCTGGAGTCAGAAATGTGGACAAAGAACCTCACTGAAACTCCATTAGTGGCAGCTTTACTGCCCTGCCCCCTACAAACTCTGCAAAGATGCTCATGTGCAGAAAGTTATCAGCCCTAGATCCATACACCCTAGAAGCTGGACGCTCCTCCTAGCATTCTGGCTTCGTGAGACTGTCCCCCACCATCTGAATGCAAAAATTCCAACCTCTGGCCACAAGGCACCTTTCTACTGACTTCTGCTACTCAGATCAGGAACAACCAATAAATAAGCCTCAGTGTGCAGGACTTCCCTGGTAACTCAGATGGTAAAGAATCCGCCTGCAATGCAGGAGATGCGGGTTCAGTCCCTGGGTTGGAGATCCCCTGGAGAAGGGAATGGCTACCCACTCCAGTATTCTTGGCTGGAGAATTCCATGGACAGAGGAGCCTGGCGGGCTTCAGTCCATGGGGTCTCAGAGTTGGACATGACTAAGCAACTACCACTTTCATTTTCACGCTTTATTTTCACTAAATATTTTGTCTCCATCTTCACCTGCCTTAAAGTTTGCAGCTGAATGAGAACCTGCTACTTCCTAAAATGTATTCAGTCCAGTTTTTCCAGGTCTGGACCCTCAAGGTGAAGTTTCTGAATGGAGAGCTGCTTGACTGTCTTTATTCCTTTATTGCACCATGTGACCGAAACCAGTGTTTGCTGACAGCACGTCATCTGTGTCCCTGCCCTTTGTGACCGCTGGGCTCAGCGATGCCGCTGTCATTTACAGAGACCAAACCCCATTCCAGGTTTCCCTGGGTGAGGCATTCATCATTAATGTGAGAAAGTTGTAAGGGAGTGGGCCTGTGACCACTTGTATTACTGCATTCTCGATAGCTTTTTTTCTTGCTACTTCAGGATGAATTCTAAAGGGCCAGGGAGATAACAGAAACTCTAAAACAGAATTGTTGCACCTACACAAGGGAGAGTTTTTGTTGTTGTTTAGTCATTCAGTCATGTGAGACACTTTGTGACCACATGGACCATAGCCCTCTAAGCTCCTCTGTCCATGGCATTTCCCAGGCAGGAATACTAGAGTGGGTTACCATTCCCTCCTCCAGGTGATCTTCCCAACCTAGGAATTCAACCCTTGTCTCCCGCTCTGCAGGCAGATTCTTTACTCCTCAGCCACTGGGGAAGCCCAACAAGGGGGGATGGAAGTGTTTCAAGCTATGGAAGCCTTATCTGAACTGTAGTTAACTCACTTGAATGTTGATAAAGGAACTAGTGAGAAAGATGGGATTTCCTGGAATTCTTGACAATTTTCCTCTATTTTATAGACTGTTAGTTCTGGGAGGAACGAACAAGCCTGCTTCTTTCATTTCAAGGAAAAGGAAACAGAAGCCCAGGGAGAGAAAGGAACCTGCACAAAGTAAAACAAATTGGTGTCTATCTCAGCCAAGTTTACTCCCTGAAGCAGAACCTGGGACCAGGGCTTGCATGGCAACTGCATGATTTGGGAGATTGGTCCTAAGGAACAGGAGTGGAGTGTTGGAAAAAGGGAAGGCGAGAAGGAAGGGGTGCCAGCTTCTGTCCCTGGTGGTCAAGGGTTTCACCATGGGAGGCTCCCTGCCTGTACTCCTGGCTGTGGGCAGCAGAGTGGGCAAGCAGATGCCCCCGCTGACCCAGGACGGGCAGGTGGGGTGGACCCCACTGCTGTCCTGACGGTGAGGTGCTCCATTGTTTCTGAGCATCCCTGCCCGATGGGGAAGCCGTGGCCACTGGCCATGTGCATGGGGTGAAAGGCAACTTAGAATATGGAATTCAAATGCACAAGTACTAATGCTTGTTGTGAAATACTGCTTTTCAAAGAGGACTGCCAGAATTCCAGGCTGTGCAAAGAGAGAGTACGCAGGTAACAATACACAAGAAAATCAACGTGGACAATTTCAGCCCTGGCTCACCCAGGATCTCGTATATCCGTCTACTCACTGCTGTTCAATTGCTGGGCACGCTGCCCAGGGTTAACACTTGACATGCCAAGACAGAGCAATCCTTTCTCATTCTTTCTTATTTTTTTTTTTTTTAACTATTCGAATGCCCTGGAGCTGCTAATTTTTTATTTATTTTGGCTGTGCTGGGTCTTATTTGCTGCATGCGGGCCTTCTCCAGTTGCAGCGAGTGGGGGCTACTCTCTAGCTGTGGGGTGCAGGCTTCTCGTTATTGTGGAGCGGAGACTCTAGAGCACAGGCTCACTAGTATTGGTCCATAGGCTTAGTTACTCGGCAGCAAGTGGAATCTTCCCGGACCAGGAATCCAGCCCGTGTCCCCTGTATTGGCAAGCAGATTCTCAACCATTGGACCCCCAGGGAAATCCCTTTCTCATTCTTTTCACTGATCACTCAGGGTAGGGGGCTGATAGCCCAAGTGAGCTACAGCAGAGTTCAGCAAGCCCTCCAACTTTCTCAGCTCCTAGCCCTCTTCATTGGTGTAGGGATCCTCTCTCAGTCACCTTGGGGAAAATCTACACAGAATAAATGCAAATGAAACTCCCTTAGAGAAGTCACAAGCCCTTCCCTCAGACACCCACATTTTTATCTTTGTTGGGTGACATTCTTAAACCCTCAGAATTCATCATCTTCAATTCATGGTTGTGTCATAGGAATATCTGTAAACTTTTTGGAATGGGTAATGTCCTTTTGTTTCACAGCTAATGGAGACTTCACTTTTGTCAACCAGAGGACACAGCTGACCTTATCCACTCTTCTCATTTTTCACTTGTCTCGAGACCTAAAATAACAACAGGCAGCTTAAACTATTCCATCTTCTGCCAGCTTCAACCATGAGGAAGTTTCTCTCTGTTACTGAACTAAACCCTTTGCCCTGGTTCTAACTCTTTGGGCTACAGGAAAACCCCAGCCCTCTGGTGGCCTTTTTCATGTCTGATGGCAACTGCCATGTTCTCTGTTATCCTAGACTTACTTTCTTCTGACACAATAACCTACCACGGTACCAGCCTCTCCTTGAAAATCAATGCTAGAATTGTCTCAAAGAAATAGAAGGTTTAATGGAGGTGATCTTAAATATATTATATCATAAATATGAATTCTGAGAGGACTTCTTATGTCCTTATTCCACCGCCACACTCCAATGCAAATGGAGACGTGGGATATCGTTATGATGACATTGTGTGGTTAGGTGTCTGAGCAGCTGGTTTATAGTTCATGGTCCTTTATGGTACAGTTTTGAATAATGCAGCTAATCCTAAAATGTTATTAAAACATCAGATTAGCCTCTGGGACAGTACAAGGTGACCTGCTCAGTTGTAGCACAGAATCCTGAATGCATAAAAATAAATAAATTTTTTTTTTAAAAGGGCTTACCATCACAACCATGCAAGGATCTATATCAAACTCTCCTCTTTCTTTTAGGAGGTGTCAAATTCACATATTTATTTATTGACCTGAGCCTTGTCCAGTTAGAAGAAAATGTTTTGCAGCAACTTCCATATATATATACATGATTTCAAATAATGTCAGTGAGAAGTGGAGACAAAGGGAGAAATCAGAAGTACCAGCCGGGGTCAGTGCACACAGTGAGAGTCCAAAGTCCAGTGCAGTTGATAGACCCTATGCAAATTACATGAATTTGGATCCAGATATCTGAGGTCAAAGGAAAACTGAACTAAATTGAAGATAGTCTTGTTATAAAGGAAGTGGACAGATTTGAGTTACGAATTTGAGAGAAAGCCAGTGAGACCTGCCAATGCATTGTGTGTGGGGTATGAAGGAAAAAGAAGAACTGAAATTAACCACATTCTTGGCATCATAAATCCCATGGAGGGTGGCGACATGGAGTACCATTGATAGGGATAGAATAGGATAGTTATACACGTAGTTGTAGACGTCCCGATAGGAGACTATAGATAGAGAAGGAAACCTAGGAAACTTTGGGAGGCCTTTGTAAGTCAATGATAGCTCAAGAAAGCTATTGGAACATTATTCAATGAAGCAGTCCTGCTTAATTATAAAAGCATAAATAAAACCGCAAGATATGCCCCAGGCTATTAGATGCAGAAAAAGTCACCACCCTTCTAATATGATAATCCTAGTTGGACCTCATAGGGTCAGACAGTTTCCTACCTAATATAAAGGAGGAGCTAGTGAAGGAGGTGTTGACAGATATGCCTTAATGCCTGCATCTACATCTACCTGAAGAAGGTGGTCTTCTCCCCTCCCTTTTTTCCATTATAAATTGTAGCCCACTCAGTCTTCAGGGCAGAGCTGCCTTGCCTGCCCCTTCGCATCTCTTACAAGTGTCCTATATTAATAAGTCTACTTCTTGCCTATTACCTTGTCTCTCGCTGAATTCCTTCTGCTCTGAGACACAAAGAACCTGAGCCTCGGTAAATCCGGACATCAGGAGAGTGATTCTAATTAAAGATTGTGGGTTCAAGTCCCAAACTGGGTTTTGGCCGGGTTTGAATCCTGGCCATGTGGGTTCGAGTCCCAAGCAGGGTTTTGGCTGGGTTTGAGTTCCAGCCACGTGGGTTTGAGTCCCGAACTGGGTTGTGGCTGGGTTTGAGTCCCAGCATGTGGGTTCAAATCCCAATCTGAGGTAAATGGTTTCACCATGGCTGTGACTTAGAAGGGATAGTTGTGAGTAGGATGGAGGTGTCAGCTCTAGTTGTCTTTGAACATGTGAAGTTTGAGATGTCTAATAGACAAGGGTGTGGAGGTGTTGAGCAGAGGAGTCTAAAACTCAGAGGAAATATCAGGTCTGCTGATTAAAATGTGCATATTGTCAACACGTGCATTTTATTTACATATTTGAAGCTGGAGGAGACCACCAATAGAGAGGGATCAAAGAAAGAGCCTTGGTCACTCCAACTTTTAGAGATCAGGAAAGAAGCAGCATCCAATTAAGGAGACTGGGAAAGTGTGGGTGGTAGAATAAGAAAACAAGAAGAGTGTGTTATCTCAGTATCAGAAGTCCTCTGTCAGAGAGGGGAGCAGTGAATTGGATCAGGTGCCACCAAGAGGTTGGGTGAGGACAGAAAATTGACCTTCAACTTTGGCAAGATGTAGGTCAAAGGCAACCTTAGTACAAGTGCTATTGGTGAGGGTAGATGAGACTAAAATGTGGCTGGAGTGACTGAGGCAAAAATGGGAGGCAAGGAATTTGAAGGGTTTGTTTATACTCCAATATTTCAGTGACTTTAGCTGTGATTGGGAACAGAGAAATAGGAAAGGTGAAAGAACATGCCAGATCAAGAGGGTTTTATTCAAGGAGGGAGATTTTAAGATAGAATACATGAGGTGCTAATTGAAAGGGAGGAAGTATCAGTGCAGGACAGAAAGGGGATAATCCCAGTATGCAAATCCTTGAGTTCAGAGGGAGAAGGGAAAGGGAAAGGGAAAGTTGCTCAGTCGTGTCCGACTCTTTGAGACCCCATGGACTATACAGTCCATGGAATTCTCCAGGCCAGAATACTGGAGTGGGTAGCCTATCCCTTCTCTAGTGGATCTTCCTGATCCAGGAATCGAACCGGAGTCCCCTGCATTGAAGGTGGATTCTTTACGAACTGAGCTATCAGGGAAGCCCCAGAGGGGGATGGGATGCAAGGTAAAATTCTGGACTTAGGAAGGGACACAAGTTTTCCGATATAACAATGAGGTACAAATACAGACAACATGGCAGACCAAAAGGTGGAAAGACAAGGTCCTTTACTGCTAATTAACGTTTTTCTCTATGAAGTCGGAATTGAGTTCTGCCTGAGGCTTAGGGGTGAGTAGCTTTTGGAGTCTCGAGAAAAGAAGAGAAGTAAAGCATCTGTTTGTGAGGGTGGAAAAGTACCTTTATTGGGGAAGAGTAGTAGGAGTGTCTGGAAGGGTGGCGTGCCCTTGTGAGGTCTAAGGTCATAAATTTAAAGTGATATAATTTTCTCCAGTAATATGAAGCTTCTTGGGTGCAAACATAGAGTAAGCAGAAAACTGGGCTCCTCCAGGTTGTTTTTCCTGGAATCATTATGAAGGGAGAGAGGGACAGAGAGTTTACAGGGGGTGATCATACTGTGCTGTCCACATCACCTAAGTGGGTCAGGAGTGAAGGATGGTGACAGAAGGTAAAGGCAAAGACTTAGGAGTTGCAGGAAAGTCAGATATTTTCTGCCATGAGAGAACCAGAACAACGAGACAGAAGGAAAGGTGATGCTAATCGGATAGTGGGGTATTCACTGTGGAGAATGAGGTCATGATTCTTTTGTTATGGAATACAAATTCTAGACTAGAAAACGACCACGTGAGCTGAGGTTTAGTGACAAAGAAATCAACAAAATTCACAGGTGTCGGAAAAGGCATGGACTTAATAGAAACAATAAAAATTAAAGATAAAATACTAAATGATCTCAGCGCGGGAGGTTACTGCAGTGGAATGGAAGGGAGGTGGCAGAGACTAGGGAAATAAAAATATGCCAGAGTTATGTTCTTATTTGTAAGGAGGACATAAACATTGATTAACGTTAGATATGGATAGAAAAAGATATGATTGAATATTTTTACTCAAGTAAAGGTAACTACTAGAAGATGAGAAGTAATATATAAATTCCTAAGTCATTCAACTGGAAAAGGATCAAACAAAATGCAGTCAGTCCACTAAAAACCAGAATCAGGGGAAAAGAGAACCCACAACGATGTTAAAATATAAAACTAAAATAACATGGCAGGGAAAAGTTCATAATTATGTATTTCAGATTTTTATCTTTTCCATTTTTTTTCCTTGATCAGATTTGCCAGAGGTTTGTCTTTTTGTTGGTCTTTTCCAGGAACAAGTTTCAGGTTTACTGGTTATTCTTTCTTTCATTTTCTAGCCTTTAATTTCCCCTTTTATCTTTATCAAATCCCTGACTTCTTTGGAACTATTCCGTAGAGCTGCTAGATGATTTCCTGGGTAGTGTCATTCCTCTGTCATTCTAGCTTCTGCCTTCACATCTAGTCTAGCTCCCCACGTGGCTGGGAGATGACGACTGCTGACCTTTGAGACAGTCTGCTTCCTTGTTCATACCCACCAGGAGAAAGTACAGTATCTGGTGTTTCTTTTTGGCTTCAAATTTTCTTTATTTTTATAACTCTTTAATTGAAGCATAGTTGATTTATAGAACTCTGTTAGTTTCGGGTACACAGCACAGGGACTCATTTTATACACGAATATATATTTTTATTTAGTAAAGTTAGGGTGACTTTATTGATCTTACAGCTATAAATGATGCCATCCAAAACTGGGATAAATTATTTCATATGTATATGGAAATTTCCTTAAATGCAAGGGTGTAACTTATCAAAATCTTGTAGAAATGACATGTATCACCAACCTGATTGGATATAAAAATTTACATTATTTAAATACACTAACCAAGTAAATCTTCCTTCATACCAAGGGTGTGGATATCACTGTATCACAGAAGATAAATGCTGTATAAGAGCTGTACATGTTTTATATATATATGTATTTTTCAGATTATTTTCCCTTATATCTTATTATAAAATATTGAGGATGGTTCCCTGTACTATGCAGTAAGTCCTTATTGGTTATGTATTTTATATATAGTAATATGTGTATGTTAATCCCAACCTCCTAATTTATCCCCCTAACACCTTTCTTCTTTGGAAGCAATAGGTTTATTTTTTATCTCTGTGAATCTCTTTCTGTTTTATAAATAAATTCATTTGTATTTTTTTTTTAGATTCCTTATACAAACTATATCATATGATACTTGTCTTTCTCTGTCTGACTCACTTAATATGATACTCTCTAGGTTCATCCATGTTGTTGCAAATGGCATTATTTCATTCTTTTTATGGCTGAGTAATATTCCACATCTTCCTGATCCATTTGTCTGTTGATGGACATTTGGATTGCTTCCATGTCTTACCTGTTGTAAATAGTGGTGCATGTATCTTTTCACAGTATGATTTTTCTCCAGATATAATGCCCAGGAAGGAGAATTCCAGATCATACAGTGGCGCTGTTTTTAGTTTTTTAACTAACCTCCATACTGTTCTCCATAGTGGCTGTATGAATTTACATTACCACCAATAGTGTAGTTTCCTTTTTCTCCACACCCTCTCTGATATTTATTATTTATAGACTTTTTGATGAGGGCTGTTCTGACTAGTAAGAGATGATACTTCACTGTAGTTTGATTTGCATTTCTTTAATAGTGATGCTGTGTATCTTTTCATGTGTTTGGGCATCTGTATATCTTCTTTGGAGAAACGTCTATTTAGGTCTTCTGTCCCTTTTTTTTTAAATTGGGTTCTTTGTTTTTTTGGTATTGAGTTATATAAGCTGTATATGCTGCTGCTACTAAGTCGCTTCAGTCATGTCTGACTCTGTGCAACCCCATGGACAGCAGCCCACCAGGCTCCTCTGCCCACAGAATTCTCCAGGCAAGAATACTGGAATGGGTTTGCCATTTCCTTCTCCCAAGTTGTATATGTTGGAGATTAATCCTTTATCAGTTGCATCATTTGCAAATATTTTCTTCCGTTCTGTGGGTTGTCTTTTCATTTTGTTTAGGTTTGCTTTGCTGTGCGAAAGCCTGTAAAGTTTAGTTAGATCTTATTTGGTTTATTTTTGTTCTTATTTCCATTGCTCTAGGTGACAGAACCAAAAAGATATTGCTGCAATTTATATCAAAGTGTCCTGCCTATGTTTTCCTCTAGGAGTTTTATAGTATCTGGTCTTATATTTAGGTCTTTAATCTATTTTGAGTTTATTTTTGTTTATGATGTTAGAAAGTGTTCTAATTTCATTTTTTACATGTAACTTTCCCAGCACCACTTGCTGAAGAGACTGTCCTCCATTGTATAGTTTTGCCTCCTTTGTCATAGATTAATTGGCCATATATGTGTGTGGATTTATTTCTGAACTTTGTATCCTTTTCCACTGATCTATATTCCTCGTTTTGTGCCAGAACCATACTGTTTTGATTAATGTTGCTTTGTAGTATAGTCTGAAGTCAGGGAACCCAATTCCTCCACCTTCCTTTTTCTTTCTCAAGATTGCTTTGGCTAGTAGGGGTCTTTTGTGTTTCCATACAAATTAAAAACAATTTTTTTTGTTCTAGTCCTGTGAAAAATGCCATTGGTAATTTGATAAATTTCATTTGAATCTGTTGATGACCTTGGGTAGTATATCATTTTGATAATAAAATACTTCTCCTAATCTGATTAGTCCAACTGGGACCTTAGTCCCAACTGCCCTTACCTGGATCAATAATAGATGCCAGAGGCTGTATGTACTGCTTGAGATGAATCAAGATTCCTCTATGGAGTTAGGGGTTGGGAAAACCTGAGCAAAATCGGGGATTTGTTCGAAAGGAGGAAGAAGAGGAATGAATAATGAGTATTAGCTGCCACAGCGATTGTAGCGATGGCCACTCACAGACCAAAAAAAAAAAAAACAAAAAAACAACTGAGCCTCATCGGGGTTAAGCAAATTACCCAAGGTCACAGAACAGTTATGTGATAGAACAGAGAATCCATGCAGAGTCTGTCCTGGCCCACACGCCACCCTGCCACGCAATGCTGGATATATCCTGTCATTCAGTAGCACAGTGCCACTCAAGTGGTTATCACCTCATTTCTGATTAATATTAACGTGCTGATTAGCTAATAAGGCAAAATAGCAATGGACCTGCTCTGATCGTCTTTCTGTGTAAGCAACTTCTGGTTATCTGTTGTACAGAACACATTATGCTACTTTTCTCTCCCAGCCTTTCCTTTTATGTTAAATATATGATTTTTATCCTCAGAAGGGGGATTATCTCAGAGCAGAATTGGCAAGGTTAAACACTATCTATAAAACACATTCAGCTATGCCTTGAAATGAATTACATAATATATCAGCCATCTACCTAGCTTTCAAAACCCTGCAAATGCATTTCTGTTCGGTATGGGTGAGTATTTTATGTTTTGCCTCCCTTCCCGTGAAGGTAAAAATGACCTTGGTTCTTAGGAAGTGAAGATATATTGAACGGGTTAGGATCAACACAGTTCCATTTCATTTAGTCTCCACTAAAATTGCAAGGAGTGAAAATAGAGATTGAATTTATTTTACTATATATTGCCTCATTTGAACTTTAGTAAGGCATTAGCTTCTAAAGAAAACCCTCCCCCTCCCATAATCTCTTATTGATGGCATGTTAAGGAAATTGCCTTGACTTTATTGATTCTGAGCTATGAGGAACGATGTACCTGGCGGTGTGTTAAACGGAGACAAGTGCGCTGGGCTGGCTACAGCGGGAGGATGGAACTTGCTGACAGCATAGTACTTTGGCCTGACCCAGCACCCACGGCTTCTCCCCCTTGGAGAGGGGAATGGTGGAATGTTGGCCCCATCACAGCCTTCTCTCCATGACCTTGCTGTAAAAGACGGTGCCCTGGGAGTCCAGGAGACTCAGGATGCAAAGAGGAAACAGCAGGACAAGACTACCCACCAGCTGAAGCCCTCTGAGTGTCCAGCGGCTTGGGGGTGGTGGGGCAGGAAGCTCCTTCAGATAGCTCCCCAGGTGGCCCAGAAGCCATGTGGCCTGGCCAGGCTGCTTCATTTCTTGGAGCCTCAGAGTCCTCAACTGTAAAATGGTTGTAGCAGAGTGAAAAAAAGTTATTTTGACTGCTCTAGCATCCCTTTTGGGCTTCTGAAGTGGCGGTTGGTGGTAAAAAACCTGGCTGCTAATACAGGAGATGTAAGAGACATGGGTTCAAGCCCTGGGTCGGGAAGATCCTCCAAAGAAGAGCATGACAACCCACTCCAGTATTCTTGCTTGGAGAATCCAGGGACAGAGGAGCCTGGGGGGTTATAGTCCATGGGGTTGCAAAGAGTAGGACATAAGTGACTTAGCACACACAGCATCCCTATTACGTATTTTTTTCAGGAAACACTGTGATGGGTCACCCTCAGTAGGGAAAGAGAGAACCCCAGAAAGTGGTCTGTGTGGAGACAGTGAGGCAAGGTGGCAGCTAACATGCCCTGAACTGAAAAGGTATCAGAGATGTGTGGGGATGGGAGAGAACCGCGTGAGCAATGGAGATGGGAATCTGGAGGTGGAGAGAGAGCAATGTCAGGGCTGAGCTGGTGAAGACAAGGTGTTTAAGGTCAAGAAAACCCAGTATCATCTTATGTTGCTTGTAATAAAAAGCTTTCTGCCGCTTCCAAACTTGGATAAAGTCTGCCACTCACACAAAAGGTGGTTTAAAGAGAGAGGCCAGGCGTGGGACAAGGAGAAAGGTGAGGCCAGAGCAGAGAGGATGTGGCCCTGGAAGGCAAGTGGGGATGAAAACAGTGGTTGAGAAGTCACATGAGGGGCATCGTAGACATCTCAGTGTGGGCTGTGCCCTGTCTCGGGGCAGAACCGTCTCTGTTTAGATGTCAAAGGATAAACAGAACAGCTGATACCTGTGCTCCATGGGAACAAAACTCCATCCTTGGCAGGGTTAAGGTGAGGCTTATGTTTAACAACTACATTTCCTGATTCTAACTGCCTTTTTCCCTCTCTCCTACCTCCCATTCTTCTTGATGATGGGTCCTACTGACAGTAGGCATTATTCAAGACCTGCCCCGAGCCAATGAAGGCAAGATGAGCTCCAAGGTTACCACGGTGGTCCCAGGAGTGAGCCTCCAGTCGCTCTTCCTCATTCCCCAGCCCTTGCTCCTCTTCATTTCTCTTGAACAAACATCTTGTCCATCTGTTCCCGCCTCTGCCCCTCTGCTGCTCGGCCTCGGCTCTTACTTCAGCCTCCCACCAAAACATCCTCACTGAGCCTCCCGTTAACACTCGCCATCCGTCGCTAACTTGACCCCCAGGACCCACATCCCCTCTTACAGCCCTACGTCCCTGAGCCAGCAGGCCCCAGGATGTAGTCAGCATCTGTGTACCCATCAGAAAAACCCTACTTTGCTGGTTGGTTCCCAGCCAGCACCACTGGATCCCAGTGGAGAATGAGGCCCCAGCAGGCCCACCAGCTGCCTCCGTGGATGTATGTTCAGAAACGAGAAGGTTTATCTTCAGTTGAGGGTACCTTGGGGTGTCAGGTCACAGGTGCTCTAGAGAAGCCAAGTGTATCTTTGTCAGCATCCCCTCCCTTTCTGCACACAGCCATCCTCTAATCCCTCTTATTCCCCAGCTTTTATTTTCATTCCTTCCCCAGAATCTACCCCTCGCTTGCTGACCAGTTGACCCAATGGATGAAAGCACCTTGGGAGACCCTTCCTCTATAAAGAGGGATTTTTACTTCTGTAGAAAGGGACTGATGGAATGATGTAAAAGGGTAGAGCATCTGCCACCAGCAGGGGAATGTTTAGGACCATGTGTTTAGTGTTAACAGTGCAAAACGACTTTTACTGCTGACCCTGCCAACCATCCCCAAAAGGAAGAGGAGGAGGATCTCTATCACCTTCTATATCCTCACTGCCCAGCCCAGTGTCACGCAGAGTGGAGTGACCATCCCAGCCCATCCCAGGCTCCGGGGGCATGAGCTGCTGAATGAACTTGTCCACACTCAGCACCCTCAAACCGTGGATAAAAGCCTGCCCAAGCGTGAAAGAAGGGCAGTGACCCTTCCCTCTGAATGTGATAATGAATTCACTTTCTCAGGACTGAGGTCAGAGGGGAATGTAGGCAAAACAAATGAACCTCTTTCTTCTGGTATTGAGCAACTTCCATTGCCTGTACTCTGGGTATTGCCCTATCCAAGATTGTCCTTTTTTCCCCATTTTAGCCAAAAGTGGAAGGAGTTGAGGATAGGAATGATATGGGTCAGGGAGAAAAGAAATTTGTGAGGGCAGCAGAAAGCTCATCCTCTCACGTACGTGTTCAGCAAACAGGCGTTTGTGCATGAACTTCAGCTCAAGGTGACACTAGGCATTATACAGGCCACAAGCCAGTGGCTCAAAGGCCCCCAGTGGAAGTGAGAGCAGCCAGCCAGTGAGGCGGGTAATGAGGGGCCGCCACTCCCAGGAGGGCTCATGCCCTTTCTAAGAGCAGTTGCCTCTTCTCCGCACCAGGCAATTATTGCCAAGCAGTTGTGAGAGTCCCCTGTGGCTAGACCCTCCAATTTTTTTTCGCAAAGAAAGCCAGAAACATAAATTTTCATAGAGATATGCCTGTTACGAAACACTGGAAATCGGAAAAGTTCAAACACCATACCAGTCAATTACAAATATATCTGCTGGTGGATCCACTCCTGTTGTCTGATGCAGAACAGTGGTTCTCCAGCTGAAGTAAGCATCATCGTCTGTCACAGCACGTGGTGAAGCCCAGAGCTCGCTGGGCTCCACCACCAGATCTCTCTGAGTCAGCAGTTCTGGACCAGAGCCTGAAAGTTGCTTTTCTAACAAGATTCCATGACATGCTGATGTGCCTGCTCCTGGGACCACACTGTGAGATCCACTGCTGTTGTTGGTAACCAGGGCTGCAGACGGGGCCTGCCTTCAGGGCGTGCTTTTATTTTAGTTCACTTTATCTTTTAAATTTTGTTGAAGTGTAGTTGATTTATAATGTGTTTATTTCCTCTGTACTGTGAAGTAACTCAGCTATACACACACACACACACACACACACACACACACACACGTATATATTCTTTTTCATTGTGGTTTATCACAGGATACTGAATATAGTTCCCTGTGCTACACACTAGAACCTTGCTGTTTATCCATCCTATATATAATAATAGTTTGTATCTGCTAATTCCGAACTCCTAATCCTTCCCATGGGTTTCCCTGGTGGCTCAGTGGTAAAGAATCTGCCTGCCAAGCAGAAGACTCGGGTTTGACCCTCAGGTCAGGAAGATCCCCTGGAAGAGGAAATGGCAACCCGCTCCAGTATTCTTGCCTGGGAAATCCCATGAACAGAGGAGTCTGTGGGCCACAGTTCGTGGGATCACAAGAGTCGGATACAACTTAGCAGCTAAAAATAACAACAATCCTTCCCATCCCCACTTCCTGCCCCTCCCCCAACTGTGAGTCTGTTCTCTATGTCTGTGAGTGTGTTTTTGTTTTGTAGATACGTTCATTTGCATCTTATTTTAGATTCCACATATAAGTGATATCCCATAGTATTTGTCTTTCTATTTCTGACTTATTTCGCTCAGTATGATCATCTCTAGGTCCATCTATATTGCTGCAAATGGCATTATTTCATTCTTTTTTATTGTTGTGTAATAGTCCATTGTGTATATAAACTGTATCTTCTTTATCCATTTATCTGTTGATAAACATTCAGGTTATTTCCATGTCTTGGCTAATGTGAACAGAGCTGCTGTGAACATAGGGGTGCATGTATCTTTTTGGATTATGGTTTTCTCTGGGTATATGCCCAGGAGTGGGATTGTTGGGTCACATGACAACTCTATTTTTCAATTTTTGAGGAACCTCCATCCTGCTTTTCACAGCAGCTACACCAATTTACATTCATGGCATATTTTAAAAATAGGAGCACAAGGCTCTAGTTTGGGAGGTCTTTCATTTCCTGATTTTATTTTCCTGGCAAGATCTGTGCCCGAAGCAGCACACTGTCTTCCCTTGAGTCTCACACCAGAAGACGTTTTCCTGTAGAATCTTAAGGGCTACGATGAAACTGCATTCGATCATTATTAACACTAGATGAAATCCAATGTAAGTCCTTTTGGTGTCAGGGGTTCTGCAAGGTTGCACTAATTGCCTGAAGCTCAAAACACATTTTTAACTTCTTCCTGCCTTCAGAGAATCAGTTCCAGCTAGGCCAGGGGAAATTTAGAAACCATTGGGGTTCTCATTAGGGCATGGGGGCACATTTCTGGTAACTCAGGAGGGTTTGAAGAAGCAGCACACGTTTATTGCTCTGAGAGGACTGTATTTATCCAGGATTTCCCGTGTGACTTGAGTCTTTTCAAACCTGGCATCACAGAGCTGACCAGATCGTCTGTCCAGCACAAGCCCTCACTAGCAAGCAATAACCCTCCTCCCTCCAGTTTCCACAGAGAGGTGCAGAGATAGCTGAAGACCAAGATTATACGGTGGCCCAGAAAACTTGAGCTGTGGACATCTTCTGTCCTAAGAGATCTAAGGGCTCCAAGGTGACAGCCCAGCACACCTCTCGTGATGAGGGACCTCAGAACTCAATCCCGCATGTCCCTGATGCCCTCTTTCTCATCCCAATGCCTGCGTGCCTTGTCCTTGAAATCTCCCAACATGTTTTCACCGGTAAGTCATAAAAATGGGATTACCATGCACATCACTGGCATCTGAGAAAAACCATCATGTGCGGTGGGATGTCACAGGGCAGGCGAGCATTAGCAACCATAAATATGGTGGCCCCCGGCTGGGCCTCTCAAGAAAGCTCAGACTCAGTTCCTTTAACTGAAGAGGGTGGTTCCTGGCATGGACCTTTATGTGCGAAATCTACCCCAGGAAACAAGCACGGCCCTGCTGAGATACCACTTTTGGCAGCCTGGCACCAGCGCCCAGGCTTCTCAAACCACTCACCATGTCTCACCCCTCCACCAGCCCCTCTGGGCTTCGTTAGGTCTTAGTCCCTTCCACATGGGTTCTGGGGGTGGGTGGGTTTGCGTGATTATTTCCTGTGCTGAATCCTTCCTGCTGGAGTGCAAGCTCATTTCCCCAGCCTGAAGTCAGGAAGACTGGATTTGTTAGAACTGTTCAGAGACCTGAGCCCCATCCGTGTAACGTGTGTACAGGACAACTGAGGATTAAATTGGACAGTAACCTCAAAGTTCTTGGCAAGCGGACAGTTACATATCAAGAGACCCAGTGATGGGTCCACACTGACCACCTACATCCTTACTGTGTTACCATGCCGTGAAAGTTGTCCTCAAAGGCTCTGAGATCACGGTGAAGCCGACTGGTGTCGTTTCAGGGTGCTCCAGAGAGCTCTGGTACCATAGTCCTTTATGTCTCAGCGCAGAGAAGATTTCAGCAAGAGTGAAGTGGTCGATAAGAAGTGATTTATTAGAATAGGATGCTTGTGGGGTTTATAAGAGGGTGGGTGAGAAATGCCATGCCCTGAGACCTTAGTGGGCTACAGTTTTATAATCAAAGAAAAAGTAGGGAGGGGGAGAAGACCTTCTTTGTCTTTCTTGAGTAGGCATCAAGAATTTTCTGTCACCAGCTCCTCCCCCAGGCAGGGCAGGGAAATTTATTTGTCCCTCCCTGTGTGGTCAGTCCAGGGCTGTCATTGTTGTTCTCTAGTCTCTAAGTTGTGTCTGACTCTGTGCAGCCCCATGGACTGCATCACACCAGGCTTCTCTGTCCTTCAGTGTCTGCCAGATTTTGCTCAAATTGAGTCCACTTGAGTGGGTGGACATGGTGAATGATTTGGAAAGCTATCCAACCATCTCATCCTCTGTCATCCCCTTCTCCTCCTGTCCTCAATCTTTCCCAGCATCAAGGTCTTTTCCAGTGAGTCAGCTCTTTACATCAGGTAACCAAAGTATTGGAACTTCAACTTCAGCATCGGTCCTTCCAATGAATATTCAGGGTTGGTTTCCTTCAGGATTGACTGGTTTGATCTCCTTGCTGTCCCAGGGACTCTCAACAGTCTTCTCTAGCACTCCAGTTTGAGAGCATCAATTCTTTGGTGCTCTGCCTTCTTTATGGTCCAACTTTCACACAACTACTGGAAAAACTATAGGTTTGACTATACTGACCTTTGTCAGCAAAGTGATGTCTCTCCTTTTTAATGTGCTGTCTACGTTTGTCATAGCTTTCCTGCCAAGAACCAAATGTCTTTTAATTTCATGGCTGCAGGCACCATCTACAGTAATTTTGGAGTCCAAGAAAATAAAACCTGTCACTATTTCCACTTTTTCCCCTTCTATTTGCCATGAAATGATGGGACCAGTTGCCATGCTCTTAATTTTTTGAATGTTGAGTTTCAAGTCAGCTTTTTCACTCTTCTCTTTCACCCTCCTCAAGAGGCTCTTTATTTCCTCTTCACTTTCTGCCATTAGAGTGATATCATCTGCATATCTGAGGTTGTTGCTATTTCTCCTGGCAATCTTGGTTCCAGCTTGTGACTCATCCAGCCTGGAATTTTGTATGATGTACTCTGCATATAAGTTAAATAAGCAGGGTGACAATATATAACCTTGATATACTCCTTTCCCAGTTTTGAACTAATCCACTGTTCATGTCCGATTCTAACTGTTGCTTTTTGACCCACATACAGGTTTCTCAGGAGACAGGTAAGGTGGTCTGGTATTCCCATCTCTTAAAGAATTTTCCACAGTTTGTTGTGATCCCCACAGTCAGAGGCTTTTGTGTAGTCAATGAACCAGAAGTAGATGTTTTTCTGGAATTCTCTTGCTTTCTTTATGATCAAACGAATATTGGAAATTTGATCTCTGGTTCCTTTGCCTTTTCTAAACCCACCTTGAACATCTGGAAGTTCTCGGTTCATGTACTGCTGAAGACTCCCTTGGAGAATTTTGAGCATTACCTTGCTAGCATGTGAATTGTTTGGCATTGGAATGAAAATCTTTGGGATTAGAATGAAAACTGACCTTTTCTAGTCCTGTGGCCACTGCTGAACTTTCCGAATTTGCTAGCATATTGTGTGCAGCACTTTAACAGCATCATCTTTTAGGATTTGAAATAGCTCAGCTGAAATTCCATCACCTTCACTAGCTTCATTTGTAGTATTGCTTCCTAAGGCCCCCTCAACTTCACACTCCAGGACGTCTGGCTCTAGGTGAGTGATCACACCATTGTGGTTATCCAAGTCATTAAGACATTTTTTGTATAGTTCCTCTTTGTAGTCTTGCCACCTCTTCTTAATCTCTTCTGCTTCTGTTAGGTCCTTACCATTTGTCCTTTATCTTGCCATTGTTGCATGAAATACTCTCTTGATATTCCCAGTTTTCTTGAAGAGGTCTCTAGTTTTTCCCATTCTATTGTTTTCCTCTATTTCTTTGCATTGGTTACTTAAGAAGGCTTTCTTTTTTTTTTAATCTCTCCTTGCTATTCTCTGCATCTCTGCATTCAGTTGGGTATATCTTTCCCTTTCTCCCTTACTGTTCACTTCTCTTCTTTTCTCAGCTGTTTGTAAAGCCTCCTCAGACAACCACTTTGCCTTCCTGCATTTCTTTTTCTTGGGGATGGTTTTGGTCACTGCCTCCTGTACAGTGTTATGAACCTCCATCCCTAGTACTTTAGGCAGTGTGTCTACCAGATCTATTTCCTTGAATCTATTTGTCACCTCCACTGTATAATCATAAAGGATTTGATTTAGGTCATACCTGAATGACCTAGTGGCTTTCCCTAATTTCTTCAACTTAAGGCTGAATTTTGCAATAAGGAGCTTATGATCTGAGCCCGTCAGCTCCAGGTCTTGTTTTTGCTGGCTGTATAGAACTTCTCCTTCTTTGGCTGCAAAGAATACAATCAATCTGATTTCAGTATGACCAGCTGGTGTATCTATCCATGTTGTAGAGCCAAGAGATCTCTGGAGTAAGAGGCAAGTTTGGCCTTGGAGTAAACAATGAAGCAGGGCAAAGGCTAACAGAGTTTTGCCAAGGGAATGCACTGGTCATAGCAAACACCCTCTTTCAACAGCACAAGAGACGACTCTACACAAGGATTGTCATAGCACTTTGGAAGAATAGTTTCAGGTCTCAGTACAGTGAGGGTCTTTCATTTTGAAAAGTCACCCTTACATAAATTACTATTTTTTTTCTGTACACAGAGCTTGTTTGGGGGGTTATTAACTTGATGACACCACTGGGCGGGTTGTAGGCCTTATTTTCTTCTGTTGTTTTATTATTTGGGCGGCGTTGTGCAAAGAACATGTCTTAGGGGCCAGAGAAGATGTTTTGAGGATTACTAACTCACTGAGCCCACTGGCCAGGATGTGGGTCTCACGCCACCACATCTGATTGCTTGGGGGCCTGTCTCATGCTTCTGTTATGTGGGTCTGTTGCTAAGCAAGCCTGCTTGGTGTTGTGGTTAAGCAAACCTGCTTTCTCGAGTAATCATTAACTTACAGGGATCTCCCAAATTTTTCTACTTAAAATCCCCTAGTGGGATTAACTGTTTAATCACCTGTTTTGTCCCTTCATTCTGTCCGTATCAATGGGATAGCGTCTTGCTTCTCAAGGTGTGGCAGACAGAGCAGCCCCCAGGACTTCACCTGGTCACTTCTTAGGACTGCAGACTCTGGAGCCCCGCCACTGGCCTCTGACTCAGAACCCCGGGTCTGAAAAGCTCCAGGTGATACCTGTGCAGGAGAATTGCTGGGAGAGGCCCTTCCCCTTCCTGTCTTCCCACAGTACCTTCCCTGGAATGCTTTAGCACATTGGAATGCTTAGCACATTTGCTGCAAGTTTTACACTTCACTTGTTTGCATCTAAGAAAAGCAAAGAATGGGAGCCTGAAGCCTGCAAGGGACCTGGAGGTGCACAGATCACAGATCAGGCTCGAGCCCAGCTGTGTCACTGACTAGTGAGGGGACCTTAGGCAGGTAGCTTCACCACTTTTTAAAAAAAATTTATTTTATTGAAGTTTAGTTGATTTACAATGTTGTGTTAATTTTCACTGTACAGCAAAGTGATTCAATTATACATGATATATACATTTTTTTCCATCTTCTTTTCCATTACGGTTTATTATAGGATATTGACTATAGTTCCCCGTGCTCTACATTAGGGCCTTGTTGTTTATCTGTTCTAGATAGAAAAGCTTGCATCTGCTAACCCCAACCTCCCACTCCAACTCTCCCTCAGGCGCCTCCCCTTGGCAACCACAGGTCTGTTCTTTATGTCTGAGCTTCGCCACTCTTGAGTCTTTATTTTTCCACAATGGAAAGGATCCTGTTGCAGTGAGAAAGAGGGAAAAGTTGTCTTTTTTCTCTTGCCCTTTCTAGAGTTCTTTCTTACTTCAACTGTTCCTGATCACTAGTTGGTAATCAAGACTAACCTGATATGCAAATTACATCCTATACCTATCGCCCTCAAACTCAGCAAGAGCTACTTCTGCACTTATTATCTTTTAACTCTATGCTAATCACATCCCATGTTTGGTGCTCAAAATTATAGCACTCTCTTTGCAGATCACCTCTTGAAGTTCTCCTTTCTGCAATGCAGAAAGGAGACCACAGTACAATTCAAATAGGCTACCTGACACCAGCTTATAACTGTTTTTGAAACAATGCAAGAGGAAATGCATTACTTTGCTGACAAAGGTCCATCTAGTCAAGGCTATGGTTTTTCCTGTAGTCGTGTATGCATGTGAGAGTTGGACTATAAAGAAAACTGAGCACTGAAGAATTGATGCTTTTGAACTGCGGTGTTGGAGGAGACTTGAAAGTCCCTTGGACTGCAAGGAGATCAAATCAGTCCATCCTAAAGGAAATCAATCCTGATATTCTTTGGAAGGACTGATGTTGAAGCTGAAACTCCAATACTTTGGCCACCTGATGGGAAGAACTGACTCATTGGAGAAGACCCTGATGATGGGAAAGATTGAAGGCAGGAGGAGGGGACGACAGAGGATGAGATGGTTGGATGGCATCACTGACTCAATGGACTTGAGTTTGAGCAAGCTCCGGGAGTGATGGACAGGGAAGCCTGCCTGCTACAGTCCATGGGGTCACATACATGCTCAGACACAACTGAGCAGCTGAACTGAACTGAAGAGGAAAAAGAATACAAGATCCTTAGACTTTTGTTCCTCATCACCGACCCCTGACTGTGAGCCCTCATCTATATAATCCACCAGATTCCTCATGAAAAAGGGGCGGGGTCACAGTTCTTGAGGCAAGAACACCAGAGTGGGCTACCATGCCCTCCTGCAGGGGATCTTTCCGACCCAGGGATCGAACCCGTATCTCGCGCGTTTCCTGCATTGGCAGATGAGTTCTTTACCACTAGCGCCAGGTGGGAAGCCCCTTGAGGCATGAGAGTACTGTGTTCTCCCCTTCCACCGGCTGAGGGTTAAAACCACCTTTCTATTTTCCTCCAAATTCTGTCTCTGTATTTTTTTTATTCAACTTTGGTGGGCAGAGACAGCCAACATTTTGGCTGCAACAGTCCTTCTACCTCACAAGGTTGTTGTAAGATGAAGTAGTTAAAACTTCTAACTCCATGCCAAGCACACAGTAAGCATGCAAAAAAAAAAAAAAAAAAGACATACCCAAGGCCTAGCTTAGTGGTTGGCTTGCAGTATTTAGGAAATTTGGTTGAAATGTATTCAGCTGAAGCAGGTTGACTTTCATCCTCCAAGGAAACAGAATGTCTGCATGAGGGGGAGGGAGTTGCAGAAATGTCCATTTCTTCCTTCTGATAGTTTTCAGATCGAATCTTCAGCTGCCCCCATGTAAAAGTATTTTTCCCTGCCTTTTGAGGGTCAAAAGGCTGGATGGAGACATGCAGGGACAGAGGCCAGGTGGCCTTGGCGTTTGGAACTCACAGACTGACCTCCAGACTTCAAAGCAAGTGTAGCAACTGGGGAGCTGTGCCAGATGCAGCCCTGACTTTTATTTTGTTTGGGCTGGACAGGGTTTCACTTTTTAAAAAAATTACTTGAAGAGCTTAAAAAATCTGGAGAATTTCAGGGGAAAACAATCAGATTTTCTGGCTTTTCTTAAAAATACTGGCATCCCGCAACCCCCACTGCCTGGCAACACTTGGCTGGTGCAGAGATGGCTGCTCCCTGGCTGGGCCTCCCCTCACTGCTTTGTCACAGGCCACACCCTCCCCTCTGGTCACGCTTCACCCACACATGTCCTTGTTTGGCCTCAACCAGTTATCTTCCTGGCCTCTCCTTAACTGATACCTGGAAAAAAAAAAAAGAAGACACTAGGGTATTTGAGAAAGACTTTGACTCTGTCATCCATGGAATGAGGCTTTGAATACACTGAGTCATCCTTTTAAGGGCCAGACCCAGTACCTTAATGTCTTTCACTGTGTGAGCACTTAGTTTGTGCCAAGGATAAACATGAGTTTATCTTTACCATGGTTCTGTGAAGTGAGTTCCATTTTATGGATGAGAAAAGGGACGTATCTGTGGCCCCAAACCACACAGAGCGCAGAGCCAGGACATAAAGGTGCATCCGGAAGACCCCATGGTTCCTGCGCCCTTGGCTGTAGGCTTAGCTTCACGTATATGGACATAGAGGGTTGCAAGGTGTTACACCAGGTGAGTCAGCTCCGGGGAAGGTAAGGGAATTCTTGGCTAAACCACAAAGTAGCCCTGAACCAAGGCCTTCCATCCCCCTTCTCAGATCCCTGAAATCCCCAGGCTGCCTCAATAGCACCAACACCCCCCGAGCACCATGACACGGGGACATCCAGGCAGAGAGGCAGTGGTCTAAAGCATTGCAGTTAAAATATAAAAGGACTTCCCTGGTGGCTCAGTTGGTAAAGAATCTGCCTACAATGCGGGAAACCTGGGCTCGATCCCTGAGTTGGAAGATCCCCGGAGGAAGAAGGCATAGGAACCCACTCCAGTGGGTTGGAGAATCCCCATGGAGAGGGGAGTCTGGTGGGCTACAGTCCTCGGGGTTGCAAAGAGTCACACATGACTGAGCAGCTAACACTTTCTTACACTTTCTTTCTTAAAATATCTCACCTTTGCAAATTTTACAAAAGCATGGGGATGCTTTGTTGGGCCCTCTGGGGACGTTGGCAGGGCCCATGTAAGCAGAGAGATATAAAGCTTACGTTTAGCTTCACGGGGATCAGCCCTGCTTCCAGCTGCAGGTGACAGAAAAGCCAGCTCCAATTGGCTACAAAAAACAAGAAACCTCCTCTGCGTGCAGACTGGAAGTCAGAGGTGGGTGACTTGAGGAGTGGAGACAGCAGTACACGCGGGGGAGGAGCGGGCCGAGGCTCTATGTGCCTTTGCTCTCTGCCCCCTACAAATCTGCCCCGTCCTATGCTTGGACCCCCTCTGTTCTGGAGGTGGCTGTCAGGGGCCACCTGGCCTCCTCTAAGAACTTTCACAGAACCTGCAGCCACCTTCTCCTTGAGTATCACTGGTCCAGAATAGATCACTCACCAGTCCGAAGCGGATCACTGGCGAGGCGACTGGGATTCCTTCTAGTCCAATCTAGTCTGCCCCTGGAGTTGAGTCAAGGCCTTAAACTTGGTTGCTACTCCTCCAGTGGGCTTCCCAGGTGGTGCTAGTGGTAAAGAACCCACCTGCCAATGAAGGGAGACATAAGAGATGCAGGTTTGATCCCTGGGTTAGGAAGATCCCCTGGAGGAGGACTTGGCAACCCACTCCCGTATCCTTGCCTTGGAGAATCCCATAGACAGAGAAGCCTGGTGATCTACAGCCCATAGGGTTGCAAAGAGTTGGACATGACAGAATTGACTTAGCACGCTCCTCCAAGAGGGTAGAGACTTATCTCCATGTAATTGCTGGAGTGAAGAGTAGGCCACGTCCACTTTGCTTTAAGGATAATGATGCCAGATGACGAGGCACCTGACAAGCTTATTGGGAGAAAACATGCAGTTAGCTTACACCCAGATCAACCTTAGGTTAATAGTCAGCAAACATTACTGAAGACTTACTCTACGCTTAGCTGAATACCATACCAACAATTCCTTTTATAAAA